>NC_091789.1:126990036-128353036 GCF_029378745.1 Bos indicus | reverse complement strand
AGATGATATTTTTTTCTTTCTTATTTGGATGGAGAAATATTTATATATGTGTCATTTGATTTGAGGCCCTAAATGTATTTGTTTGTCCTTGAAACAGGGATGTCACTTGACATCTTTCAGATCCCCTGTGTTGTCCAGACTTGGTTATTGATTGATATTCAGGAGAAAGACAGCCAGGCCAGAGGCTCCAATAGCTCTCTATGAGTTGGATGGTTTTAAATCGTAAAGAGGTTTTCTTGAAAAATTCCCAAAGCTTCCTGCGTTCCGCCCCTTACAGCAAAGCTCACATTGCATTGAGGGAGGGAGGCTATGGATTAGAAAAGGTGGGGAAGCAGAGAACGGTATGGTGGGAAGCCATGCAATTAAAAAACTGACTGAAATTATTACCTGATTTCATAATTGACAGAATATTTAATTCAGATATAGTAAATTGACACACCTCTACACAGAGACAATTATGACTGACTGTATAACACCTGACAGAATCAATTATAACTGACTGTTGTTTGATACCTTTGCACGGAAATAAATGAAACAGACATTCAGAACAGAGACGGCTGCTGCCTGTGTGCCTAAGCCTGCCTTAATTAAAATAAAATAACCAGCAGGCGATGTTAAAATGTCTTTGCCTTGTGGTTCGTAGTGCAGTGTGTTTCTTTAAGTCCAAAAAGGCTTTTACAAAGAGTAAAGCTGAAAAGAGATTTTTAGTTTACTGATACAGAAATAAAATATCTGAAAGAGAGATGGTTTCCTTAGATGGGAGAATACTCCATTAAAAAAAAAAAAAAACAGTTCTGACATCTTATTTGACCCATTGGCTTTTAACTAAAATATTTCAGACAAGTTCAACATGCAGGTGATGGTCTAGTTCATCCCATATAGAAAATACTGTAGCTTGCATGATTTTGAGGTTTTAGACTCTAATTAGTAGAAACCAACTTTTAAATTAGCAGTTAATTTTCTTGTCTGATAAAACATTGTGTGAATAATGAATATATAGGCTCACTCGGTTTTCATTGTTTTCACAGGGCTTGGGGACAGGATATTTTTTGGTAATGAGTATATAACCCTAAGGAATCCCCATGTAGAAAGGACAAGGATAAAAAAGCTGTAGGTACATGTTCCCCCAAATGTTATTCCCAGGAAAAGTAGATTTGCTTTGTTGGTGTATTACAATGAGTGATTTGGTGATACTTCTGTCCATTGGAGTATATTTTGCTGATGCGCTTGTGTGTAGGAAGAGTATTTCCTTCCCCGTCTGGATGAAGTTTGGATTTTTTGTGCTGATTGTTGAGACAGCAACAGCTATGGCCTGTGGCATCTCTGTGGATGGGGCAGGATGGCTGCACATCTCTGCTGCTTGCCTGACGGCCTCTTCCTCAACTCCCAGAACCAGAGCAGAGAGGAGTCTGCTTCTACCGGCTACGTTAACTGATTTCCACCATTTAACCCTGTTTTCCCTTGAGTTCTAAAGTGGCAAGTGAGTGTAGCGTTAAGAGAAACAGAGTGATGGAAGCCTAACATGGGTGGCCCAGGTGCCCAACGCAGAGAGAGGACAACCACAAAGAAGGGGTGAGCCCTTTCTCCCCACAGCTCCCACCCCCAGTGCAGCCTGTGGCAGCTCGTACAGTTCTTTTTCCTAGAAGACCTTCCAAATGTTATTGATTGGATTCTCAGTGGGGAAGCAAGTAGGAGCCTTTATCTGCATCTCTAACTGGCGTGGAATGGTGCCTCTGCCGTATTGACCGGCTATGGGATATGCTGGCGGTCACAGTTGTCTTTTACGAAGAGCACCGAGTGACGCTGGTTGTCATTCTAACTCGGCTGTGTGGCAGCGTAAATAGTCCCCTTTCTAACCAACCTGGTGGGAAAAGTCAATATCCCATCAGCAGAGGAGGTAAACACATCAGGAGCTGTGCCCTCTCTCTTCCTCCCCTGCTCCGTCTCACCGCAGCTCTGTAAATGTCTCTCCCCGGTCACACATGCATTTGTGTCATTCACATGCACGGGGCGCCGGCCGGCCGCCACTGCTCGGGCCATTGTTGTGTATTCCCAGACTCTGATAATTAGAACTTTCAAAGTGTCTTTCTCTCCTTGCTTAACGATGCACCCTCTCTCTCTCTCTTTTTTGCCTCTTTTTCCACCCGCTTTGAGCATTTAAATCCTCTCTACAAAACTTTCTGTTGTTGTTTTTTGAAAGGCAATTGATGTAATTTAGAAAAGGTTGTGGAGAACAAACGTGAATGTGTAGCTAAGGAACAAAAATCTGGAGACTGAGTTTTCATTTTCCGGGTGTTTTGTAGACTTCACTGTTGCTCTGTTGTTTCTGTGGGGTTTTTTCTTTTGGTGATTGATGTGCCCTCCCTTCTATGTTTCCTTCCTGATGCTTTCCTAACCTGGGGCGCCAGGCAGCCTTGCTCCCCCCAGGCTCCTTGGTTCAGGCCAGCATCTGGGGGCCTGCCCATGTCTATTTGGGAGCAGTGAACAGGGGTGCATGGATAGGGGTGCACAGTGAGCCTCACCGCAAGTGAGCTCAGGGTTCTGGCTCTACATTTTTACATCCCAGATCTCTAGCTCTGTGTCCTAGGGCAAATGACTTAACCTCCTCAGCCATCATATTGGGATTTTGTTTTAAGGGCCTCTCCAAACACCTCAGAGGGTTCCCAAGCAGCTTTGAGCAAAACTGTGTCATCTTAACCATCGTGGGCAGGGTTGGCTACCCCAGGGATCACCCTGTCTCTAAAAGGCCAGACCTGGGTGTCCCAGCCCACTGCTCCTTACAAAGAACTAAGTTTAGAGGTCTCAGACTCTGTGGGGAGAAAGGAAGGATCTTCTCTTTGGCTGAGAGTGCCCTGGGCAGAATGGGAAGGCCAGGGATGAATGGGTGGAAGGAGCAGGAAGCAGAGAAAGGGCAGCTGCACATCTCCAGTTCAGAGGTACACGGTGTGTACAAAGAAGAAAGAAGCAATCTTGCCAGTGGACAGGTGCTCTCCAGACAGCATATCCCTTGCCTCTTTGAGCAGAGGGGATTTTGTATAGCAGAGGGATGCAGATGGAAAGGACTAGAAGCCGACTAGGCCCATCTGATCTAGGGAGTTTGCACTGGGAGGCTCTGCCTTCCTTTTGAGGCAAACTGGTTCCTGCCACGTCTGTACTTTGCATGCAGTTGCATGCCTGTGCTCGACAGCACCGCAAACCGGGTGTCTGCGAGTGGGGTTCACCTTGCCTGCCGCACATGGCCGTGCACCTGCAGTTCCCATCATTGAGAGTGGCCCTGTCCCCGGTGTGCTGAGTCGGCTAGGTGCTGAGAAGTGGTGGGCAGGGGAAAGGAAGAAAATCTTCTTCAGAGGAATCTCGGGGTTCCCTCTCCCCCAGCGTGGGACTGGTCCCAGGGCTAGACCAGCCACAGGACCATGAGGACATCTGAGACCTGGAGCTGTAAACAGAACTCACAGCTCCTGCTCTAGTGCTTCAGAAATACTGAATGCTTTTTTAAAGCTGCTTCTGAGACCTGTAATCCTCTTATTTTTATTTCTTTTTAGATAAATTGAAGAAGCAGTTTTTTACTCCCAAAGTTCTTCAGGACTATAGAAAACTCAAGAACACAGCAGAGCAGTTCTTGTCCCAAAGTGGCTATTCCGAAGTGAACCTCAGCAAACTCTTCGCCGATTGTGCTGTATGGTCCTGAGGGGTTCCAGGAAGTGGACCTGCAGGGACGGTGGAAAGAAGATCCACATCCTTGGCACCTGCATCATGGCCCTGGCTGCTTCTCCTGCATCGCTTTTCCTGTGGAACTACAATCATGTTTGTGTGGCTGTGACTTGGGAGGGGGATTATTAAGGGGCAACTGCAAAGGTATTGAGTCTACCAAACATCAGGGAACAGCAGAAGTACCTTCCTCTGACAATATACCTTGTGCTGTTGAAACACCACCAGGAAAACTGGCTGCTTCACTTTGGCATTCCGCACTGGATTTCTAGGGGAGGGGGCGGGGAGGGAAGAGAAATTGAGAGTGGCTAGGAGGCAAGTGGCTTTTACCCAGGACCTGCAGCAGAGGAGCCCCCAGAAAGAGGGGTTCACAGAGCCTAGCAGCAGGGCTGGCACTTTGCCTTTTCACATGCCAGTTAAACCCAATCTGAACCCAAGTACTTCCCAGGCCACTGGCTCCAGGAGCAATTGTCCTTCTCAGTCTGTAAGGGGGAGATTTAGAAGCTGTGCACTTATTAAATAGATTAAACAGAGCTTACTTGTGTACTGAATTTCTCCAGAGCCCAACCTGTGCATGCACATGCACACTGGACAGCTATTTACACTCGCCTGCCTTTTTCATTTCCTCAAATAGAAAATCTAGGTAAAGGTTTATACAAAGGGAAAGTACATGTTAAATAATTTGATATCCTATAGCATTTCATTAAAATGTGTATAGGCCAGGGCAAGGACCTTTGTGTTACATTCAAAAAAAAATGAGGGGAGGGATGTTTAATCGGCCCTGGTGCTATTTTTCTCATTTCTTCAGAACGGTGCCTTTTTGCCAGAAGCAAAACGTATTTCAATGTAGCCATCTTTCCTTTCTTACATTCTTGGTAAGATTAAAAAACTAAAAAAAAAAAAATTCCCCTTATACAGCTATGCTATATTTTTTTAAAAATTATCTACCTGTGGAAAAAAATCTACGTGAATTTTCATAAAGGAAATATATGCTGTGCTTTTTTTTTCAATTCAGAATAAAGTTTTTTAAAAGGAAAACCGCTGCAGTGACTCTGTATCAGGTGCAAAGAGTGGACTGGAGGGGGCAGCCAGGAGTAAGGGATGACTGGAAACCATCCCCTGCCCAACCTCAGCCTGCTTATTAGGTCTGTGCTCAGAGATGCTTGGCATAATGTATGTCCCAGTGTTCTGAGTGGCATTTCAATATACTTTGGGTCCTTTGAGAGATGAAATATGGCTTCTCATGTGTTTTGCTGACTTGCATATTCAAAGAGAGCTAAGCCAAGAGTCCAGTGCTGTCTCCTTTGGGAGAGCAAGGCTGACGGCCCCTGGAAGAACAGCCCCCACAAGAGAAAGGTCACCCAGCCTGGCCCCTAGTGAAGGCATACTGGTTATATAGTACAGATGATGCCACCTTATACCTTGCTTTGCCTCCTCTTTTCTTTGCCTCACCCTCGCCTCCTTTCTCTTCTTATACTCAGGTTCGAAGTAGAAATACTTAGGGTTTATGACCATGTCAGTTAGTTAATGCCTTGGTACCTCAAGCTCTGCAACCTGTCAGAAGTTGCAGCACCCAGGCTGCTCTGGGAAACTAAGGATTAGTGTGTTTTTCCCTTGTTACCATGTAGGATTATAGAGATGGCTCTCTAATGTATGCTTCCTATGCCCACACCTCCACTTTGCTTTCTGAAGAGAAAGCATGTTTTCCTTGATTTCTGGGACCTGGGGTTATGACGGCAAATACAAAACTTGCTTGTCAAGAAATGCCAGGAGACAGAAACAACTCACTGGTCTGCTTCTTGTCTCTGCATCTAGATGTAATCATTGTGAGGGCAGGAACCATTTGTGTAGAAAGTACGTATCAGAAAGTCAGACATTTCTTAGTACAGTTCCCCAAAAAAGTTAACACGGTGGTTGATATATTCTTATTCAGATCGGTAACTCCAGGTTAGTTAAGAGGATTTTCTGGGAGGCATTTGAAGATTCCAGGATTTTATAGAAAGTTGCAACTTTAGGATTGAGTGGATCTCTCTGTTAAAAGATTGGAACATGGCATGGTCACTTTTCTCTGAGAAAGGTTTCTTCTTGATTTGCACCGTCTGATAACACAGGGGTACGGTGAGTACCGAGATGCCGCCCACTTTGAAAGGGGGAACTTCCCCATATGTCTTCACAGGTTCCCTGGCATGGGTGTTAAGCTCAGGTGAGAAAAGTGAAACAGGCCCGGTTCCCTCTAGAGAGTGGCAGAGTCTCGTGAGCCTGAGTGGCCATGTCCTGTCCAAAGGAGGCAGGAGCTACTCAGCAATTCTGGGAGGGACAGAGCCCTGGGTAGTCATGGGATCACGTTTTCAAGAGCCAGGAATCCAGATATGGCCATAAAGTATCTCAATTCCTAAACTTTGGCAACTAATTTTAAAAAATAAAATTCTAAATGCTGTGGGCCAGACTAAACCTCTAGGATAAATTTTATCCACTCCAGTTGGGAAATAGGGCCCTACAGGAACCCATCTAGAATTTTTCTGTTTCCTGTTGAATTTAGGGGCTGCCAACAACAGGGAGCACATTCATTTTGGTCATAACTTGGTATAACTCTCAACTGTCCTTCGTGTAAAAGGGGATGTGGAGACCGGAAATTGAAAATCCTACAAAAGTGCGCTCAGTTAAGATTTTAATTTGCCCAGGAAACAGATGGAGTTCGTCTTGAGACTGTTACCCAAGACATGGGGGCGAGCCAAAGTTCACAGACTGCAGTTTGGCAGAGGCTGGTCAAAGGGGATGAATTCACTGCCCCCTACCACCAGCCCCTTCTCCAGCTTGTACCTCCTCTTACCTCCAACATATACAGATGGACCTCAGCATGCCTTTTCGAACAGATTGAAATTACTTTGGCAGGTAATGCAGAGATAAGGAAACTCCAAAAGCAGCTTTCTCTGTCTTGTCAGGGTTTTATGAAAAACACTAAGCCCCAGATCCTCTTCAGAATTCACTGACCGTCAATTCAGTTCTCCCATCTCCCATCCCAGACTTTAACCCGCCTTGCCTTTCCCTTTCTCTCTCTCTCTCTCTCTCTCTGCTCACCTAAATATTTCTTAATTGAACGGTTTGCTGTGGAGCTTCCTTATAGCAGTTTAATAGATGAACTCATCTGAGCCAGCCTCAAATTTCAGATTAAAATTCCTTCATCCCGAAGGCAGCATTATCAGGTTGTTGGAGGCTGTTTTCAAACCTTGGTTTTGAATAGCAGCGGCTCTGCATTAATTTAACCACTAAGCTAATAAGTAGGTTTCGTTTTGTTATGCTAAGCTTTATTGCTTTTCTTTTGATCAGAATGGTGTTGTTGAGCAAAGCAGCAGACAAGGCATTCTTTGATGAGGGAATTAGCGCTCCATTCTTCCTCTATTATTCATAGCACAGTGGAATATGTAAGTACCTGAGGGTGTCAAAGGAGCGCAGGTTCTATTGCAAAGTGCTCGCCTTGTTTCTCTCAATAGCTGACTATGAGATGATAAACCGCTTAATACACTGTGCTAATTGGATGAGAGCAAAAAGAGATGGGAATTAAGGCGAGGCAAAAGGAGAAAGTGCAACCAGCCTTCAATTCACTCTTTCACCACTTTACCAGCACCAAAGGAGGCACAAGCTTTCTATAAGCAGACTAGAGGTTTTGTGCAGAGATAAAATGAACGTGTTAGTGGATTCAAGTAATACACTAATTATTGCACAGTATAAATACCACTACTGGTTTTATAACAGGGAGGTAAACTTCTTTTGAGAGGGTTATAGGATTGCTTGGCAGTGGTGTAGAACCTAATAAGGGCCCAGAGTAATAACCCCTTGGATTAACAAAATTGCTGCTTGTAGAAGTATGATTCAGGCTTTTACGAAGATTTCCGGAGAATGAATAAAAATGACTGAATGACATTTCTTAATGTATAACTGGTAATCGCTCCCTTTTCTTTAAAGAAAAAAATGTATACTTCAAACCGGACTGTTAATAAAGTCCAGGGACAACACAACTTTTTCCTTTGAAAAATGCTTCTTCCCCTCCCCCCACCCCAGTCAGGTAACAGCTTTTCTTCTCCCCGCCCCCCAGCTAGGCTGCCACTGTCACTTAAATACATAAGCAATTGCTCCGTGGAACTCGGTGTTCCAAAATACCATTTTAGGCCCCATATAAGACCCCCTTCATTCAGACGCACTCACTTTTGTGTATACACATACACACATGTTCACATACATATTTTTTCCTCTAAAAGCAAGTTGAACTAACTCATGTATAATTTCCTTCCCTCTACCATCAGCCACTTTTCCATTCTAGTAAGATATTTGCACTCAAAACGGTATGAAAAACAGAGGTACAAGTGCCTTGTCTCTTGGTATTACAGATCAAAACCAACAATAATAAGTGTTTGCCCAAGTGGGGGTGTGGTAATGAAAAAAATGGGAAACTGGCCGAGGCCTATACTGGTGACTTTAACTGAAGACTGGGTTTCAAGCCCTAAAACCTTCCCTTTGGTGATCACTCTCCCTAATTCATCCACTTTCTATCTTCCCCACACAAGCCTGAGCTGTTCTCCCCAACTGTCCAGTCTGGCTCATGGGTAGCTGGTGACTGAAGAGTACTTAGGGACATCTGAAATTACTCGGCCTACTGCTCCCTTCTTGCCTTTCCTTTCGGGGCCCATTTAGGGTCTGACTAGCCTGTCTGAAAATGTAACAAATTAACTTGCCCTTTCCCTTCATCCTTCCCACAGAGGCCAAACTGCGCTCCCTCACCCCTCACCCCTCACCCCAAGATGCTGTGGGGGTGGCCCTGGGAAAGCAGGTGGTGGGGCATTCGGGCCTGGGGGTGATAGGGAACAGCCATGCCCCCATCACAGGGGCTCTCCCGAACTCCCCTGGGCTCTGCATGGCCTCCTCCAGGGTGGAACAGGTTTGCTTAAGGTTGGGGAGGGGGGTCAGCCGCTCCCAGCATTGTGACTGCTTTCCCAGATATTGGGGCCAAATTGGGTTGCCATTCATTAATAATGCTCACAATAAGATTAAATCATTCTGGAAAATCTCATAAAATCCCCCTAAGTACGCTCCAGTGGCTCTTTCCAATCCCCATCATTCAGCACTTGGGGAGGTTTGGAAGGAGAAGAAAATTGGTTTCTTTGCTTTTAATGCTGCTTTGAAAAGATACTCAGAGTTTGTCATGCGTGACATGTCACATGTTTAATGTGGACTTGCTGGAAGTCAGGGGGTCTTTAGCGTGTGATATTTATGGGGAATATTAAGTGCAGAATGAGGTCCCTCCAGCTGGGGAAAGTTGAAAGAATAGGAGGCCCAGGACCGGGCTTGTTTGCAGCATCAGAATGACATAGGATTAAGAGTTTGTAAAACAAGGAGAGGGGTTCTCATTGGCCAGTAATAAATGTAATCCTTGGAGGTAATTTCACGCAATTTGCTTCTGCTCCATGGAAGGGTCAAATGAGAAAAAATGACTTAAAAAAGAGTTCATTAACAGGAAGAATGGTACTGTTTCTCGTATACCATCCAACTGGCAGCCTGGAAGGGGGGAAAAAAAAAAAAGCCCTACCTAAACAAAAGCCAATATCAACGGAAAATTGATATTGACCACCAAAAAACCCCCCAAAAAGCCCTTTCCCTCAGGCCCCTCCTGCGCTCCGCAGTCCCCACCCCACCTCAAATTCCTGAGAAGCCCTGTCCACCCCAGGAACTCGACCTTCACCCCAGGAGACTCTCTGGAGTCTGGTGAAGGCTTGAGACACTCAGATCTCGGGGAATGTCCTAGAAAGTTCCTGCTGAGCCTGCAACCCCCGGGAAAGGAGTGTGCGGCGGGAAGGGCTGAGCCGAGGTAGTTGGCGCCTACTCCCCGTGCCCGGGGCCGGGCCCTGCTTGCGAGCTCCGCCCTCGCGAGCCAGGGCCGGGCCGGGTGACCAGACGGCCAAGATCCGAGGAGCCCCCTCAGCCTTGGGCCCCGCGGGCGCGCTCCCCAAGGTGTCTGGCGGGCGGGGGGATTGCGGCTTGCCGGCCGGGCGGGCGAGCGGAGGACGCCCGCGGCTGAGGGCGGCAGCTGCCGAGCCTTCGCCCACCCGCGAGTAGCCGCTGACCTCTGCCCGCCCCCGCACATGCCCCTCGGCCGCGCACGCCTGCGCCCAGAGCGGCGAGGGGACCCGCCCCCCTTCTCTGGGGCGCGGTCCGGGAGCGTGCGTGGAACCCGGCGGGGCCGGCCCGGAGACGCGTCCGCGCCCCCCGCCGCGACCGACTGGCCCGCGGCCTGGCGGGGCTGCGGCACCGGCTCCGAGAGCCACGCTAGTCACGCCGCGGCCGCCCCCCTCCCCGCGCCTGCCCCTCTCCCCAAAGGTCCAGCGCACTAATTACTACAAATTGAAACTAATTAAGCTTCTCTTCCCTTTCCCATCACCCTGGGAGCTTTGGCGAGACCCGGCCCCCGCGGGCGGGCTTACACCGAACAGTCACCCGGGGGGCGCAGGCAGGGCCCGGGGGAGGGAGAAGCTACCGTCGCCGCCGGCGCGGGGAGGGGTGCGCCCAGGGGGTTGCAGATTGCGAATCTGCTTGGGTCTCCTCGCGAAACCTGAGTTGTTTAGATTTTTTTTTTACAAGTATATACATTTCCCAATGCCTGGATAAGTGATGTAATGACATTTGTCGAGTTAAAATCTGCCACTTGGATACCCCTCGCTGCCTTTCCATCACTGTTTCTGTGTTCTCTCTCCCACTCTCTCCCTCCCTCTCTTCCCCCCACCACACATCCTCCTACCCCCTCCTCCCTCCTCCCTGCTCCCCCTACCCCCGCCACAGACCCTCCTCCCCGCGCGTGTACCGTGTAGCCCGCCCCCTCGGAAGCCAGCGCCTGGGCTCCTCTCTCGCGCCGTTACCTGTCATCTCGGACTGCTCACTTCCTTGTACGTGGCACTTTCCACGAACAGTTTCCTTCGCCTTCCCAGCTAAGACTCCCCGCTCGCTTCAAATTTCTGTCTTCACCGTCAACGCCTCCCTCAAGCCCACCCCACCTCCGAGGCCCAGGGCCCTCAGCTCCCACTGCAACACGACCCAGGAGATCCAAGATGCACGTGGAAAGCTCCGTGGCGGCGGCGATCTTAACCCTTCTTAGGAAATTCTACGGATCTTTTGAGGATCACATTCAAACCAGGGCCCTCCGCCAGGAAAACGGGAGTGCAGATAAACTCTGGGGGAGTCGGGGCGCAGGAGCCCACCCGGTCTTCTGGGGGGGGGCCTTCTACTGTCCCCTCAGCTCCTGTAGAGAATATTCACACTTCCTTTTGTTAAACATATATTTTTTTTTATTTTGAGCGTGACACTTCTCCACTAGATAGCAAGGAAAAGTGATAACAATTACACGTTACACAAAAGTACTGTACCATTGCCTTTATCTTGAAGGTTTCGGAAGCCTCTACAGTTAATAAGTTAAATAAAGGGCTTGAGTACATAAATATTTGTCTAGGAACCCTACCGTATCTACAACACAGTAAGAATCTACAGGAGGACAAACTTTTACCATACCACGCTGAGTGCAATTGCGTTATAACATTTCAAATATACAAAGCTCTGTTCTTTTTCTTTTTTTAATAACAATGGTATGTACAGAATCAATAATCACAGTTTGGTGACTTCAACAGTCCATATTCTAGCAGAGTATTTCCCTTTGGTTTGATATAAAAACCTTGGTTGATGTATGATAAAGAAGAGAAGAACAAGACGCCCCTTTCCGTTAAGTGCACTGTTAGCTATCTTACAGATTCGCATTCGCTTCCCCGCCGCCGAAGGCTGGGGCCACGCTGGCAAGATCAACTTAGAGCGCCAAAATGCTATTTGGAAAAAAAAAAAAAAAGCTAAGTGGGGTGTCAGGAGGCAGAGAGGTTGGGGTTTTTAAATTGTTAACTTCAATACCAGGTGACTTAGGGAGAAAACCTCCCCGATATTTTCAATAAAAGAATGGGAGAGAGTGGACGTTTGAGTTGGAGCGAAGTTGGCAGGGGCAGGGGCGGGTGGACAGCCAGCCGAGGAGGTGCCACGTCCGGGTAGCGCCGAGGGCTGCCTAGCCCGCGTCCAGGCTGCTGCGAAGGCGGCTGCGCTCTCTCAGTGCCGTCTCGGGAGTGTGCTGGTCCTCTGTTTCCATTTGGTCTTGAGTGGTGCTGAGTGAGGTGACCTTTCGGGTCGCGCCCGGGGCGCGAGGGTGGAGGGAAGCCTTTAGCACACCTCCTTGCCCGTGCTGGTGCCCGGCAGGATGTTGAGCTGCGTCAGCTGCGCGGCGTGCTCCTTGGCCTTGAGCCTCAGCGCCGCTATGCTCGAGGCGCGTCTGTCTGCGGCCGCCGTGGCCGGGTCGGCCAGCGCGCCCGACGCCACTGCGCCCTCCACGGCCGGCGTGGGCTGTCTCAGGAGCGCGGCCGCGGTCGACGCGCTGGTCAGGGGGGCCATGGTGGAAAAGAGCCTGCAGGGAGAGCAAAACAGCGCGGTGACGCCCCGAAAGCTGCGCGCAGCGCCTCGTGCAGCCTTTCCCGCCGCCTCTCCCCGGCGGACCAGAAGGGCGCCGCCGCTGGGGCACAGAGTCGCAGGTCCGGGGCTGGGGAGTAGGGGGAGGCGCGGGCGGGAGGCTGGGACGTTCTAAGGGTTTACTAGGGCAGGAAACGAACAGAGTGGGTTAAAGACCGAGGAGCCAGATATTCCTGGAGGGACCAGAGCCGTGGCGGAAGCAAGCCCCGAGTCCCCGAACCCCACGGTCCCACTGCGCGGATTCTGGGCTTTCGCTTAAAAAGGGAGTGTACTTTAGGAGCTCCAACTGCCTATAATACTATTTGCCGAGAGAGAGAAGAGAGACAAAGAGAAAGGAGAGAAAGGGAGGAGAAGAAAAAGAGAAAGAAAGGACAAAGTGGGATTAAAACTGAGAAACACCTGTGCGGACTTTGTACTCCTTCTATAGAGCGCCTTCTCGGCCCGGGGCTCCTTTCACCCTGAAAAAGCTGGTCTTGTTTGCCAGCCTTATTGCCGCCGCGGCCGCCCTCCTGCGCCGGGCAGAGCTGCCAGAGCCCGACCGACGACCGCGAGGTGGGGATGGGGGCTCCCGCCTGTTGATTTCCGCTCGCCAGGCAACTATGACCCGCTAGCACCGCATTCCCTGCGCCCCATGCAGTCACCAGTACCAAAGAGCCCCCGGGCCCGCACCCGCCCCCCGCGTGCAGCGCACGGCAAAACCCAAGTCTGGGACTCCAGTCCGCGAAACCGCCTCCAGAAGGCGCCAGCATTGACCCGCACGGCGCTTCCACCCTCTGCACTGCACCGCGCCAGACTTGCGGCAGAGGCCGAGCCGCCCCTGACCCTCAATGCCACCACCGCCGCCGCCGCTAACTCCCAGGGCTTTGGCTCCGGCCCCCGGAAGGCCAACTCAGGGTTTCCACCATTATAAATGAGCCCACCTGGGCTCGAGGAGCGCCCCCCGCTTCTCCCAAGCCCACCCTCCTCCTCTTGTGTCACCCCCACTGCACCCTCCTTCCAGCCTCTCCAGATGTCGCAGCTGGTACTCCAGCCATGGTTTGGCAACTTTAACAAGTCACTTGTGAGAAGAGGAAAAGGAGAGGGTGGTGGGCGAGGAACAGAGGACTTAAACATTTTTTTTTCCAATAAGAAATAATAAAGTGTGGCCTGGAGGGGGCGTAACATGCTCTTGTTCCACCAGGTAAACTGAGTCACTAACTACACTTCAGTGCACTTTCTGTTTACTTCATTGGTTGTTACAAGAAAGTAATTTTACTGAGTCTTTTTTGAAATTTTTCTCCAAGATGATTTTTTTGTTAAGTGGCTGCGCAGTTGGATGAATCTATTATTTCTTTGTTCTCCCAAAGAGAGATCACTGAAGCTGCAGTTTTATTTTCACTGCACTTTCCAACTTAATACATCTCTCCTTTGTTTCTTTGTCTGTGTGATTATACACTTTTAATTTCATCATTCGATGTTCATTTAAAGAAAGGGATTTATAATATATGATGAAGCGTTTCTTTGATTTCGTTGTCTTGTGCTGCTCTGGGGGTCCGGGGTTGCATATATGAGGGTATGGTTGGCAGCGGATCACTTGAATGACAAGGAAGGTAGAGTCTGGGGAAGAAGAAAGATTTCTTTGGACCCAGAGGGCCCTTGGCCCCAGGGCTGTATTTCCTCTGGCTGCCAGGCTTTGGGCAATGAGGAAGGATTTTTGCAAAAGTTGAAAAGTCATCCCGGCTCTGCAGCCTACACCTGTACCCTTTTTCACACACACCACCTTTGGTCTAGGCTGTTGCTGCCTTCAAATGGTACTTTAAAGCTTTCATTGAACACTTCCAATCTCTGTGGTTGCTGTTGTTGCCACTGCCCTTTCCTCTGCCGTTCAGTCCCAAGTCATTCCCTTCAAGATCCGCACTGTTTAAAGCAATATTAGAGATTGTTTTCTTTGGCTAAGTCTCAAGTTAAGCCAAAGAAGAAAGATGTGTGCAGTCCCTACCTATCTCTGGCCTCTTCCCAGGGCCCCAGCCTCTGTGCGTGTATGAGAGAGACAGCCTCCCCGAAGCCACGTTTTACCTGCCGAACGCAGGGCTGATGAAGGCCGGGTGCCGGAACACTGCGGCTCCGAGGAAAGTGCTCAGGCCCAGCGGCGCCCCGCTGGGCGGCAGGCTGGCCGAGCCCGGAGGCGGAGGTAGGCTCGGGAAGGCGGCGGCGGCGGCTGCAGCAGCGGCAGTCCAGGCCGAGTCGAGCGCGGGATGGTGCGGAGGGAAGGGGCTGGCGTCCAGGTAGGGGCTGAGCGGGTGAGTGGCCGACAGCGGCCCGGGGAAGGGCAGACCGGGGGGATGGGTCTGTGCGCCCGCCTTCTCCCGCTTGCGCCACTTCGCCCGACGGTTCTGGAACCAGACCTGCAAAGCCGAGAGAGGCAGGGGTCGGCGCCGCTCCGGCCGGGTAGGCGCTCCAGGTGGTCCCCGCCTCTTCCCCCCGCGCCGCGGGCCCTCCCTCCTTTCCACTTTTCCACTGCAGTCCTCGCCCACCTCGCCCCTCAGGTTGTTCAAGGACACGTCTGGGACCAAAGGGGCAAAGAAAGAGGGCCTAACTTAAAGTCATCTGGAACTACTGGGCAAGTGAACCCTTTCCAGTGGACATTTTAACTAGCCTGGTTCCTTTCCAAATTTAAGAAATGGTTTGTTGTATTTAGAAGTGAGGAAACCAAGGTTTACATGTCTGCGCTGCCATTTGCTTGCTGTGTGTCACTTAAACCTCTCTGAACCTCAGTTTTCTAATCTGTAAAATGGGGATAATAAAACTTTATTCATAAGGCTGTGATGAGGAATGAGTCAAATAAAGCATGTGGAAGCTGGCATTCAGTGATGACTCTTGGGAACAGGCAGCCATCAAGAGAATGCACAGCAGCTTTCTGTGGCAAATCAGCTCTTTTCACCCATTTCGGGTTTTCCCAAGAGGTGACAGAATCTTTGCTCTCCGTTGAAAAGGGAATCAGGGAGGTGGTTCATTTAATCTTTCCAGAAATATTTACTGAACACCTATGAGCACTACCCTATGTTTGGGGGCTTGAGGGGAGCTGGGACTGAGGGAAGAAATACCCACGATAATTAGCAAACAGGCATACAGTTTAGGAGGCAGTTGTAATGAAGTGTGGGGTACACAGCCTGCTATCTGCAGGGGCTCCATGCAGGGCCAGGTTCTGCCAAGGAAGGCAGTGACTGCATGGATCAGGTCTACAGTGATACTTGGACACAGAAACCAGAGTGTGGGATACCTGGAGACTGGGCACATCTTCATAGCTAATCGGTCCTTTATTTCTTCTGGGGATGTGGTTTAAGTGGGTTATTTAAGTAAGATAGTTGTAGGTTGGGGGGAGCTTTTCAGCAGAAGGTATCTTCCTAATTGTTAATAGAAAGCAGTTTTAGTAGAGACCTTTACCTGAAATGTGGCAGCTACCATGGTCTAAAAATAACTTTTAGGAGCATGAAATTATTTTTATGTGACCTGCTCATCACACCCACAGCTGAGAAGATACGCTCCTTATCCCTTGAAGGCATTAGTATTTTTAGGGCTGAGTTTATGCCTGCACACAAGTCTAAAAATTAAGAATGAACTCTGGGGCTATACAGAGTTATATTAAAATATAATGTAAATGATCCCAGAGGTATATGTTTTTTTTTTTTTAATTTTAAGACATCTATGCCTTTCAGATATACACACTGGGGTTGTCATTACTAGCACTGGTATCTAGGTTTGGTTTGACTTCTAGATAGCCACCTAACACAAGAAAAATTGAGAATCCAAGTCGGTTGATTACTTAAAATTCTGCCAAAAGGGGGCCCATCCATAACATTTCACAGCCCTCAAATAATCTATTTGAGAATTGCAGAAACATTCCAGTGTGGAAATTCAGAGACTTTAAAAAATAAGACTAGATGGGACCAGGCTGGGTGGGCAGCTTTTGTGTATCCAAATCTGTCTGGACAAGAATACCCGCCACTCCTCGATGACAGTGAAAGGAGTAAAGGGCGGGGGGACAGTGGAGGCAGAATGCCCTCAAAGAACATGGAAACCTTCTAGAGACAGATCGGCTCTCGGCTCAACTGCAATTATCAAGATGTCCCCCTGCAATTCCTCATTATTGAATTAATACCTCTGAGGCCCCCCAAAGGTAAACGAAAGGACTCTAATAATTCATATTCACTTAATTACATCTTCTCCAGTGAATAGGGAGAGAGGAGAAGGGGAGGGGGCGCTCTCTTTCTTTTTAAAAGTTATTTAACTTTCCCACGACTCGTTCCCCTGAGCAGAAAATGCAGAGTTGCTGTCACATCTCTGTTTGACAATGGAGAAATGTGTCAACAGAAAGGAGGGGACAGGCCTCATCATTAGCCCTCTAATGCAAGAAGCTGTTGTGTATTAAATGAGCCATATGGAATTTATTGTGCTTTATCAGCGCTTGATTTTGACTGTAAAGTGATTCCCTCAGCTCCTAACCCAGGGACATCTGTTTTCTGTTGGCCATCGGGGCTGCCCAGTGTTGATCGTCTCTTTGGTTATGGGGCCTGGGTTCGGAAATGCACTCTGGTATGGGGCTGCAAACACCTTTAATAGCATTGCACTCACTCCCTATTAGATCAATGTGGGCTCATTGCTATAAAAAATGGGAAATCAAATAGCATTAGCCAGCTCCTTGTGCGGGCGGAGGGGAAATCAAACAGCATTTTGCCTTCAAATGGCCCTGTTTGTTCTAGCACTAAGTGGGCTTTTATGAAGCCCGATTGGAGACTTAATCACAGCCAAATACCTGCTTGGAGCTGAGCGGATTTGTCTAACAACCAAATCCATGCTCCATCCCATTATTTCAACCAGGAAAAGTCAGTTCGCAGATTGTTTCCTACAGGGACTGTGGACCAGGGGGCTTCTGAACTGCAGTCTTGGGGACCCTGAAACCCCTCTTCTGATCCTGGACTCCTCCCACAAGGCACCCAAACCTAGAAACCTTCCCCTTCCATCTCCCAGATCTTCATATTTTAATATAATTTTGTACAGGGGTGTTTAGGTTTATCTTTCTGATTCTGCTTCTCTTCATTTTATGAAGGGGGTCTCTCAAGAACCCCCTAATCCATCAGCCCACCTCTCTTCCACTCTTCCCCCAGCCCACTGCCCCTCCTTTCCCCCCTCTCTGCAGTGCGGCTCACCTGGACCCGGGCTTCAGTCAAGTCCAGCCTCATGGCCAGTTCCTCCCTATAAGAAAGCAACACACAGGCAGGAGGTCACTGCAGGCTCCAGCAACCGCCTGTCAGCCACCTTTCCTTCGCTGGCATCCTCTTCCATTAGTGTCTAACAGACACCTGGGCATCACCACCCCTTCAACACTGGAGTGTCTTCTATTTGACTGCAAACGTGAAAACACAATACACTCCCAGATACAGGATGTTGTCTATTCTATTGCATCATATTATATTCAAGAGTGACAGTGGTGACTTCATGACTGTACAAGTCTCGGATTCTCTCTCACTATTAAGCCAGAGTTAGATAAGACACACACACACACACACACACACACACACACACACACAGTGCTTATAGCCTCTTTTGTCCTAAGAGTAAATGGGAGAACTCTCCACTCAACTAAAAACATTTCTTTAGCCCTCCTTGTTGCCTTCTGCCTTCTTTAAAAAATGTTCTCTCGCCTCTCCTTCCTCTCTCTCCAGCTCTCTGCCTTTTCTTCCATCTCTCTCTCCCCCGCCTTCCTCCCCCGCTCATCCCCTTAGGTCATACTCCCCATTACCCTCTGGAGATATGTTAAGCTTGTTAAGAGTTCAGTGGGGTAATTTTTCGATTAAACAAAATTCTGCGCACCTCCTGACTCCAGTGCCCACTACAAACCCTGCCCATCTCAGGGGAAGTCAATTTAACTGAAACCCTACCCCGTCATTGCAGTTATTACTGCGACAATTAAGGCAAATAGGAAACCATTAAGATGCTGTAAAACGGCTTACAACCTGTTTACCGAAAATATGAGCGCGACGAGAGTAATTGGCTCTCCAATCACTAATATGAAAGAGCGGGACCTGCCCCAGCCTGGGACCCGGCCTGGCCCACACCTGGAACTTCAGGACTGGGAGAAAACTGGTTCACTGGAGAGCTTCCCGCTGCTTCCTGCTACAGTAAGCATCAGCAGATCTAAAACCCCAAAACCACACTCCTGCCTGGGTCCCAGCAGGAGCCAAGGGGCTCTAACTAGCCCCCTGGGTGGGAAAGAGGTGGGCATGGGGTGGTGACAAGCAGCCACCCCTCTTCGTGTACTTTGGTTCCCCTGGAGAAGCTAAAAGGGCAGACCTGCGTGCCAAGCGACATCACCTCATTTTCTTCTTTTGAATTATGTGTGTGTGATAAATGCAAAAAGCGGGTTGGCCGCTTAGCTATTTGATAGAGACAATTATTTTAGAATTTATTTTCTTTTTTAAAGATAATGAAGGGACTGGATGACACAGGGGAGGGCCAAGTTTAGCTCAGGGGATGATCAAGTTTAGTGCTTTGCCCCGAGTCGGATCCACTCTTTTCCGTTTCTGGTTAGGAGACAGTTTGGCAATTAACTGCTAGACCAACTACCCTGGAGCGTTGGCTCAGGCCTCCTGAGCGCTAAGCAATTTCTCCTCGGGTTCAAATGGGGCAGGCAGCTTTCCGGGGCTACTAAAATGCACATTGAAAAGTCGTACACGGCTCGTGCGAAGCTGGGGCTGCTCGAGCTTGACAAGCCCAAGTCTGGGCTGACTCCCATCCCCTTTTCCCTCCTCTATGGGGCAAGTTGGCCCTTACCTGGCTCCTCGCCTGAGCCAGACCTTAGCTTTGGGATGGGAGAGGAAGGCCCCTTGCCGGGCCGGCATCCCGGGTATGACTAAGCCGGCCCTCAGGGGCCCAGTCATCTCACAGGTACATCTTTCCCCCAAAACTCGGGTGAATGGGAATGGAGCGGATCCAGAAGGAACACCCAGGTTTAGACACCAGTCAGAAGGGGGAAATTCCCCCCAGCTGTTCTGTCTGTTGCCTGCCGGGCTCCCAGCAGTCCAAGCCTGCCCCTGTAAACCCGCGTACAGTAAACCAACACTGCGTTTAATGTGCGCGGAGGGCGAGAGGACAGCGATGGAAAGGGGAGATTCTGGTCGGTGCCTCTGCAGACCAAACGCTGCCTAGTTCTGACTTCCTTCAGTTATTCCAGGAGTCCTCAAACGACAGAACTTGGATCTTTTTAACGGCCTTCTCTGCAGGCGCGGGCAGCTTCACTGCGTAACTGATACCCACCAGGCTCCCGGGGCATCAGGCGGGGAGGGCAAGCGCACCACACAGCGGCCAAAAATAGCCCCTGCTTAGCCCTGGTGGCGAGGGCCGGCAGCGCTGCTTGCGCCTCGCCTGGGACCTGGCGGGGAGTCGGGATTGCAGCGCCAAGGGCCCTGAGTGTGAGCGCTCGGGTGCGCACGTCTCCAAGGTGGCGCGTTCGGGCGCCCTTTGGAGAGGCCGTTTCTTTTTCTCTCTCTAGCTAAAACTTGTAATTACAAAAATTAAACTGGAGAGACCTCGGGAAGGGAAAAACAAAACAAAACCAAACCCATCCCAGTCTAAACTTACAAGCCCAGAGTAGAGGGGGTGGGAGGGTGTTTTTGGTCAACAGGAGTTTGGCCATTGGGAGGGCGCGCCTGGGGTGAGTCCAGGAACTAAGTTCCTGCCCCAGCCCCAGGGCCCTGCCCTCCCACCTTCCCTCTCCGGGACCCCCTCGCGCCCTCCAGCCGCTGCTGCCACGATCACCCCTCGCGCGTACCTGGTGAAGACGTCCGGGTAGTGCGTCTTCTGGAAGGCCCGCTCCAGTTCCTCCAGCTGGTAGCTGGTGAACGTGGTGCGGTAGCGCCGCTGTTTGCGCTTCAGCAGCCCCTCCTCTGAGTCGCTGCCGGCAGACAGGCACACGCTGTCCTCGCCGTCCTTGCCCTCAGCGTCCTCCGGGTGCAGCAGCAGCTCCTCCTTGGGTGACAGCTCCCCGCCCTCGGTGGCCACGGCGGCGGCAGCGGCGGCGGTCACCGCTCCTGTGGCGGGCACAGCGCAGCGCCGCGGTTCCTTGAGCAGCGCGCGGGCGTCGTCCTCCAGCAGCTCCTCCTCGTCGTCTTCCAGCAGCTCCTCTTCCTCGTCCTCGTCCTCTTCGTCCTCCAGCAGCTCCTCCTCCTCGTCCTCGGCGCCCGCGCCGCTACTCGCCGCCGGGGCGCCACCTGGGCCGCCGGCCACGCCAAGGCGCTCGTCCGGGTGCCCGGCGCCCCCCGGGCCGCCCAGCTCGTCCAGCGCGGGCGGTGGCGGCACGAAGGGCGCCCCGTTCTCGCGGTACGACTTGCTGCGGCTGATGCTCACCTGCGGCGCCTGGCTGATCTTGAGCGTGTCCCAGGCCGCAGCGGCGGCGGCGGCGGCCGCCACGGCGGCCCCTGAGCCATCCGGCCGCTCCCCGGGCCGCGCGGTCGGCGGCGGTGGCGGCGGCGGGGCCTCCCCCCGCGGACCCGCCGTGGCTGTGGCAGCCGCCGCCGCCGCCGCCGCCGCTGCTGCCGCCGCCGCCGCGGCGCCCTGGAGGAGGCGGCCCCCGCCCGGGCCGTACAGGCGCCGCAGCTTGGGCGGCAGGTGCAGCTCGGCCTCGAACGGGGCGCTGCTGCCCTTGGGGGAGCCTGCGGGCAAGGGAGAGCGGTCAGCGCGCCGGCCGGCGAGACAGAGTCGCCGCTCGGGCCGGCCCTCCGCCGCTCCCTCCGCGCCCAGGCCCCGATGCGCGCGGCGCCCCCCGCACCACTAGACTCCGAGCCCTCCCCTCCTTCCCCAGTTTTCTTTTTTCTTTTTTTACGTCTCTCTCTTTCCCTTGCTCTTGTTTCCTTCCTTTTCCCTTTTCTCCTCCTCTATCGGTCCTTTCCTTTCCCTCTTTTATTCTTCCCTTTATTTCCTTTCTTCCTTCCTTTACTTCTTTCTCTACTCGCCCTTCCTTTCATTTTTAAATCACTTTTTCTTTCTCTCTCCCCGTCTCATCATTCTTTCCGCATCTTTCTCCTCTCCCTTCCCTTCCTTTCTCTTTTTGTGCACTCCTCTCCCCTTCTTCCTTCCCTCCTTTATTGTTTTCTTTTTCTTTCCTCTTGTCCTCTCTTCACCTTTCCCCTTCCCATTTCGGGGCAAGAGGGAATCTGCAAACATTCAACAACTTTTTAAAAATCACCATCACTCTGAAAACTTTGCGCACGACCTCTGCCCTCAGCTCTGCCACGCGTTCCCGGCTGCGGGTTGGCGAGAGGGGCCACTGCCTGGCGGGCACCGGGGGAGGAGGGAGCGGCCCAGTAGCCCTGAGTGAGGACCTGGCCCCAAGAGCCCCCAGCAGGAGGGGCGGGGGCTCCTCGCCCAGAAAAACTGTCCTGGAGAAAATGGGTTCGGAAAGACCTGGGTGGGGACGTAAGGGGGTGCAATAGGCACAGAGCGCTCATTCCCCTCGAGGAAGCGCCTGGCACAGGTGCCACTGCAGGCTAAAAAAGAAAAGGAAAAAGTCAGTTTTATTTTAAACGCCCCCTTCCCCGCTGTCCGCTCCTGTCTTCCAAGTGACGTTGCGGCTGGACCGCTGGTTTACAGAATTTAAAAGGCGAAACTTGGGTGTAACAGTTTCGGGGCAAAACGACAGTTGTTCTGGAATTTTTAATTTTAGGGGAAAAAAGAGCTTTTAAACATCTCAACTCTAAAAAAAAAAAAAAACAAAAACAAAAAAACAGCAGAGGAAAATATAGCACCCAGAAGCCGCACATTTCATACACTTCAGATACAAGAAGGAACATTTGGGGAATCCCAGGGAGATGTTTTCTGCAAAGCTTGGGTTTAAAAGATCACAAGAAATCTACAATTTTAAAAAGAAGAAAAAAGCAGAACACCTCGTATAAAGAAATCTTCCCAAGAGGAACGGCCAAGGCGCACTCCGCCTGGAGTCCCCATTCACAGCTTTTGGGGTTCTTCTCTTCACCAAGTTCTTACAAGAGTCCACCCGGCTCCTGCTGTTCTTGGCCCATCGCCCCTCTTCAGAGCACTCGCAAGGCCACCAAAGGGGGTATTTAAACGACCTAAGAACCAATACCGAGAATCTAAGGGCCCTCGAAGCGAAGCTTGGTCTCTGCTTTTTCTGGAAGCAGAGAGGGAGGGAGAGACATCCCCGGGCAAGAGGTTTACTGCTCTTTGAGGTACCAGGCCTCAGAGTTGTTCCCTCTTTTTCCTCTGTCTCCAGTTGGACAACCGCAGGCCCCTGGCCCCGGAACATCGCACATCCAAACCTGTGCCTAGCACCCTTTTCAGGTGCTCGGCAAGCACAGCCTTACCTTGCACGGCCTTTTCCTGGTCGGTGCGGCTGGCCAGCGGAGCGGGCAAGCTCTGCGCGGCTCCCAACAGCCGCATTTTGCACGGGCTCCTCCGGCCCAGGATGCTGTCGATGCAGTAAGAGGAGAGCAAAGTTGGAGATTTACTTTTGCACTCGGGCCTCTCGGAGCAGCCCTCCTCCTGGTACTGATTGCTCATGGCTGGGTTTTTTTTTCCCCTGGGCGCAGAGAAGCGGGCCGCTGGCTGCCTCTCGAGGCGGGTGGGATGGATGGGTGTGTGTTGAGGGGGTGGGGTTAGATGGCTGGTTATAATGGATATTATTGCGATCTCTGTGCCTCTCTGCCTCTCTCGGTCGCTGGCTGCCGGCTCCCGCCCTGCCTGCGGCCGGAGTTCGCCCTCTCGGCGCTCAGGACAAGCAGTAACAAGTGTAGTGAGCCGCGGGCGCGGAGCTCTGGTGTCTCTCTCCTCCACGTGCTGAGAGGCGCCCTCTGATTGGCTCTCGCCAGAGGCCGGGCTGCTCTGGGCTGTGCGCTCCCGGCAAAGCCCGGACTGGATTCTGGAAAAGCCGGCGGTGGAGGAGGGGCAGCAGCAGGCACGCACCCGAGCCAATTTTATTTTTATTTTTTGTTTTCAACTAGCAACTTTCTGAATACTCCATTCTGTTCCTGCCGCTCCTCCTTTAACCCTTTAGGGCTAGCCCGAAGCTCTAACGTATTCGGATGTCAGGCCAGTGGGTGCCATTTGGGCGGCGTGCGCCCCTTCCACCAGCCCGAGGACCTCACTCCCTTGGAGGCAAGGCCTTGAGGCTTGGCTCGCGTACGGACGGATTTGGCCCTTTTCAAAGCCAATGTCGCTCTCCCAGGACAGTGCCTTGACCTCAGTGGCCCTCTGCCACCGTCCTCTTTCGGTCGGACGGGCCGCCGGGGTGACGGCCGCCGGTAAACGTCTGTCGTTGGGGCGTTCAGTGTTCTCTTGTGGCCCAACGCCTTGAACTGTTAGTCCTCTCCCTGAGTCCGGCGGTTGCTCTCTTTTTAGTAGGGTCTCATCACCGTCTTCAACTCTGCAAAAAGTCCCCTTAAAGACAAAGGTCTGCCAAAGGCGCGCGGCCTTCTCTAGCGCATCTACAGAACAGGAAGGGACCGGCGAGTGTCGGCTGCGAGAAGGGGCAACTGGGGACAGGCCCCGAGAGTCTCCCCCTTCTCCCCAGACACGCTGCCCTCTTCTCCCCATAAGTTCGCCTCTGTTAGGCCGTCAACCTGAAGCTGGACATTCTCCGATCCCGCGTGCAGGGAGCGGGATCTAACCGAAGCCCTGAGCGCTCTAGGGTGGGAGGGACCCAGGTTCAGCTTCAACCCAATCTCAACGCTTAAAGTTCTGAACTCCCCCCTGGCAAAGGCGAGAGAGCGAACCTCAGGGAGAGAGCACTTGTTTTTCTTCTTCCCCAAACAGCTTCCAGCGCGTCCAGCGCTGAGAAACGGGACCCAACTCCGACTGAAGTTGTGCCGAGCCCGGGCGAGGGCTAGCACGGGTGCCCTCTTTTTCTGGGTGCAGGGCCCAAGGGATAGCCGGGGGCCTCGATGCTGGCAGGGTGGGGGCGAGGGTGGTGGGTGGGAGAGGAGCCGGGGAGGGGGAATCCACGCCGGGTTTTCCTCTCTCAACCCCTTCAATGTGTCAGAGAAAAGCGTTTTACAAAGGATTATACTTGAATCACTTACAGTCAGTATTTAAAAATACAAGGATGCATAACTGAAATTTTTTCAGCCATAAACATCTGCATAACTCTTGGATGCTGGTGGGTGGGTGGCAGACAGATCAGGCTGGCTTGGCAGGAGCATTCAAGACACAACTGGAGGGGATGAAGGGTTAGGAACAGGCACATCAATAATGTTAATACTAATGTGATATTACTAGTACTATTAAGAGCTAGACGAAGAGGATCTGTGTCTATCGGTGTGTGTGTGTGTGTGTGTCTGTCAGTCTGTCCATCTGTCTCCGCTCTCTCTGGCTTTTAGTTTGAGTCTCACCAGTTTTTCCTACACTTGGATGATGGGAGTTGGGGGCGAAAGAGAACCCGAGCTCTCTCTGACATTGATTTTCTTTCAAGCCCTCTCTGTTGTTCCAAGGCCCCTGGTATCTTCTGTGTTTGCCTGCCTTCTTCCTTTTCTAGTCTCACCCACAGTTCTCTGTTATACAGCCCCGTTTAGCTTTAAAGTAACATTCTGCGCGCTGATTCCCTCCCCGGCCCTGAGCGCCCACTCCCAGGGTGCGAGTCTCGACGGAGCCGAGAGGCGGAAAGACTCGTAGGTCTCCTCGGAGCGAGCCTCCAGCCGCGGGAGCCTCGCGGGGTCCTTTGCGGCCGGTCACTGGCAGAGACAGGGGCACTTTTCCCTCCCCAGCGGGCCCCGCGTCGGAAATCTACAAGACCCGGCTGCGGGTGGCTCCGTGACTTCAGAGTCACACTCCGTCACACGCAAGGAGTGGGTTGAAAATGAGTCCACAAGAAGACGGTGTTAAAGAGAGACACAAACGCACAACTCATGTCTGAGAGCCTAACGGGGTTTCAACTCGGTGGAAGATTTCTTAGCTTCCGTCCCCCTCCTCCCCCTTCTGCAGCTGTTCTCCTTTTTTTAAAAAAAGAAGTCGGACTTTCTTCTGGGGTGTATTCTAATTTTAATCATCCACTGCAAAAGGGGAGGTTAACATAGAATTTCTGATTCTGACTTAATGACCCCTGGAATTAAATCTAATTCTATTAATGGAATGTAGCGTCTTTCTTTGGGAAACCTGGTGCAAACACTAGCATTGTTATTTCATCTTGTGTATTTTTGGTATTTTCTAATCAATCTTCCCAAGTGAGGACGCTATTGGGAAAGCACATCCATTCACTTCGGGGAGAAGGGCCCGACTCAGCTCCCTTTACACCCAGCGGCCCTGAGATGATCTTTGTCACAATTCAGCACCCAAGTTCAAAATCTGCAGTTGGCTCTTGCTATTCCTGAAACATTAATTTTTTTTTTTTAAAAAGATAACTTTTCTAACATACCCACGGGGAGACAATCAGCTGGTATCTCCACAGTGTCTAATCAGAAGATGGGTTTAAGATATGTGTGTGTTATCCTACATGTTAGTTTAGAAAACAAAATGATGCCTCAAATATCTAAGAAGAATTTAATTAATTTGTTGAGTAGGTAGACTTTTCAGGATTGGGCTATAGGACTATGTATAAAAGAACTTTTAGTTTAGTCAATTTCATGTTTGCACTGTCGGCAAGATGCCACTTTGCTTTCTTTTCACCTCACTTTCTCCACTTTCTTTTACCCACTAATCAAAAGGAATTTCATTTTAGTAATAATGTTATTCACGTTCATACTTTGTTACTCACCACTCCTGGTTCCGCTAATCTTTGAGGTCTGTAACTGTTGGTTTTCTTTTCCTGGGCTGCCTGGAAAACAATGGTTTGCAGTTCATCTGCTTTTAAAATCAATCACTAAGATAAAAATGACAATTATGGCCGGAAGTGAGGGTCAGAGGTGTTCAAAACTGTTGTTTATGGTGAAAAGAACGAGGCTTGTCCCCAGGACTGGAAATAATAATTACCCAGAAGAGGCGAATGGAAGAAACCCCTTTCTTTTCTGTGGTGAGAGCTAATTCTACATTGTAGTTTCAAAATTATATTTGCAAGAAATGCGGGATAAGGGGGTGGCAGTCAGATGTTATTATCCAGGGGGAAAAAAAATGTTTGGAGGAGAGTTAACCTTGCACACTTTTCATTTGAGATGTTTTAATTTATTGTGCAATATACACATAGATAAATAAAGCTGTGATGGGCTTCCAGCCACACCGGCCGGCTCAGGTCTCCTTAAATTATGCTCAACCTCTTCAAAACATATATTTAAACAATAGAAATAAACTTCATTGGAGTCTGGCGACCAATTTGGAAGCCACTGGAAGGGAAGACAATAAGTCCTGATTACACGCGAGGATTCTCTGTGATGTGATATCCCCTTTGCCAAGTCATTTTGCTGTTTTATTTATTTAATTTCTTTTTTTTTTAAACAAACTTTCATTCATTTATGGTCTTCCGCAACCTGCTAATTTAACACTGGAGCGCGTTATTGCAGTGTTAGGAGGAGAGAAAGAGGGAGAGAAAACAACAATACTGCAATGATCCAAATGATACAGTAGAATTATAGCAATTATAGTTCTACTTGTGGAAGAAAACCTTGCTGAGATCAGGCAAACAAACTGAAGCCTTGTGAGGATAACAAGCGTCGGGATTGACAGCCGGTGCTGGGAAGAGCCGGAGGGCACAAACAGAAATATTTGCCTCCCCCCCACCCCCCCTTAACTCCAACCAGTCCAGGTTAACCTCCTCAAATACTGCTTTCACAGTCTTATTCACTTCAGGCTATGCGTTTCATGCACAAATCGAGGTCTCTCCTCCTGAAGTCTGTTAGTAGGAGGAAATGTATCATAATCTGCTTGCCCCTCGCCTTCTCTGCCCGCTGCTTGCCCTGCACTCCCTACCCCTGCCTCAGTTCTCCCCACGGCTGCTGGGATCTGTCTGTGGACGGTGTTTGTTGATGCGTTTACCAAAGAAGCAGCCCGTGGAAAGGTCCAAAGGGACTGAGAACGTAGATTTGCAAGGAAGGCTCCTTGGCGTTCGCTATTCCTTCCGTCTTTGCCGTGTCGTCCGCCTGAGCCGGGGCGGGGGGGGGGGGGGTGGGGGGGGGTGGGGGGGGTCCACCGTCAGGGCTCGGCTGGGAGAGGTCTGTTGGGAAGCGGCGCTTTGGGAAGGGTCGCGAGGACCTCGGCCGAGCCCTCAAGGTACGGACGCATGGATGTGATTACTGTGTTAAGACAACTCCCCTGATTGTCAAACTTCACCACTTTCGGTTACCCGCCAGCAGCCAGGGGAAAGGGGTCAGGGGAGCAAAAACTAGAGAGAAAACAGCTCCCCCCGCCGCCCCATCACCTCCAATCATCCGTCCAGGCGGCCCACCGAGGCATTTTCAAGCCTGGCTCCCAGCGCAAAGCCAGGCGGGACGGTCACAGCCTCACGTCTGCCCTCGAGGGCTGCGGGGTGGGGGAAGGGAAGCGGTCCCCTCCCGCGGGCAAGAAGCAAGTGGGTGGGCTGTCACCCTGAGCCCCTCGGTCGGAGCCCCCCATCTCCTGCCTCACCCATCCCCCACGTTTCCAAAGCGGAGAGGAAAACCTCGGCGTCCTGTAATCACCACCGCCTGGTTTCGTCTCCGTCGCCTGACGGCGGGACCCTGGGTGCGTCCAGGGTCGAGGCGTCCCCCGTGCAGCCGTTACTCTGTAGCTGCTACTCCAGGCGCCCCCGGACGTGGAGGGAGCATGGGTAGGAGCTCGGGTGCGGAGTAACGAGGGACCCGACGCCGGCGTCAGTCCCGAGGCCCCGCAGACCCTGGCTGTCGGCGTTCTCGCAGCCGAGCCCGGCTCGCTCGCTCGGCTCGGCGCCACGGCCAGAGGGCGCCCCCTAGCGGGAGTTCGGGGCGGGCCGGGCCCTCCCGCCGCAGCCTCTGGGGATTGAAGTTGGCAGATCCCCGCGATCCCGCAGGAATGAATGGGGGAAGAAAACAAAAGCCTTGGAAACATTTCCAAGTGTGCAATAAAAGACCCATCTGTACCTTTCTTCTCCAGCGCGTTTGTGGTTAATGTCCCCCCATGAGCGCGAGAAGGGAGATAATTGCTGGGTGGATTCTTGCTGGCGAACCTCAGGAAACACTGGCCCGAGAAGTGGAATAATTGGGGGTGGCGCGAAGGCAAGCGTGCAGAGGCTGCAACACCAGCCGGAAAGTGGAATCCGCTGTCCCGTGGGGTGTTCATGGAGGCCTGGGCGCCTGCGACCTCACCCTCACGCCTCAGTCCTGACTGCGGGGTCATCTGCAGATGGGTACTCATATTTCTTTTCTTTGGAATAGGTCTCTGTGGCACCCCTACACTTCTGGCTCTGTGAAATCAGCCCCCACTTCGTGACTCTAGAATACCCCACCTTCGAATTCTAAGGTTCTCCCTTTTTTGACTTGATGATCCTCCACCTTCCACCTCTGTGATTCCTGACTCTGGCTCTAGTATCCCCCTACCTCGCACTTGATGACTGACTGCTTTGTGATTCCCCTAATCGGGCCACCGCCCTGCGTCTCCCCAAGGAATCGGAATCTTTGCATCAGAAAATCGTCGAAGCCCAGATCCCAGCGCTCTCCACTACTCACAAATCCCCTACCCTTCTTGGTGTGACTAGAAATGGAGAAGAGAGGGAGCAGGGTTCTTGTCCAACTCTCTTTGACTGTTCTACGTGGAAAAGGTGACTTTTCTTGAAGCTCTTAGAACCTCTGGTTAGAAAATTACTGATGAAGCCTTTACAAAGATGAAAAATGCCCAATTCATATCGACTTTTTATTTCTTTTGCAATGAGTGTGTTAATCCTAACTCATCAATCACAAAAACACAAGTCGTGCTTTTCAAGACCTGAGTGTCTGCAGTCTCAAGTCCTCAGTCCTTCAGGATTTTCAAGTAATACTAAGGCCACCAAAACACATACTAGGTAAGGCCTAGAAAGGAAGAGTCCAAAAATTGGAGTGATGGCTTTACAGCCTCTTATTTTGCGATGTGTCTCGGTAATTGGGAAGTTCAACACGAGGCTTTCCCTGCCCATAAAAGGCTGGTATTTTAGAGTTAGGGGGAGCAGATGGAAGGGGTCCTGTGGGAAGGGAGGCGTGGGTGTCCCTTGTTTAATTAAGACTTGCATTGTGTTGAAGGGAGGAGGGAAGATGCCGAGGCTGAACAGCGCTCTGTTCTCTTCATCACAAAATAACCTGCGAGGAAGAAAAAAAAAAAAAAAAGCCCACAACTAAGACAGAGCCAGTGGTTCTGGAATAGATACTATTAGAACCGCAGTGCCTCTGGAATAAAGATATCTCATTTCCTGCCGCAGATCACTTACGATCAGAAAACACAAATAGCTGAACAGAAAGGGAGAAAATAGAGGAGGAGGACGAGGACGAGGAAGAAAGGCCCCTGGAATAAAAATAACTGCGCAGAAGGGCTTACATTCCACGCGCTGACAGGCGTCTCCTCCAAATCTGGGGCGGTCCCGTCCTCTCCCCAGAGGCCCCCCCTTCTGCCCCCCGAGTTTCCAGCCCACCCGGCATCGTTTCGAGGACACTCAGTGTCTTTGGGGGAAGGGGGAGGCTCCCGAGCTGAGAGGAGGGCGACGATGGAGGAGAACGGGGACCCTCAGGGCCCAGGGACCTCTTGGGGAGGCAGAGGCAGGGCCGCGGGCACCGGCCTGGCCCCCGGGCCTACCCCGCGCGGCTGCAGGGCCGTCCGAAGGGCACCGCTAGGCTTCGGCGGCCTCGGTTTCCCCGTCGGGAACGAGGCGCCCCCACCCGGGGCTGGAGGAGCTGCTGGGGGCCCTGCGGGGGCCACCTGGACGCCCCACGTCGCGGCCTCTCCTCCCGGGATCCGGGGCCCGGGGGGTGCAGAGCCGAAGCCGCGCCCCCGGTGACCCCCAGAGCACCGAAACTCCGGGAGGAGTGGCCGGACCCGGGCGCCCGCCAGAGGGCGCGGCGGGAGGTGGCCGGCGCGGCGGGGAGCAGAGTCACCTACCCGCCCTGGGGAAGGACCGCCGCCGCGAGCGGAGAGTCGAGGCCGAAAAGCTGGCGGGAGGAGAGCTTGTGCATCCGCTCAGACACAAGTGCACCGAAAGTCAGCCGAGGCGGTTTTCCTTTGGGGATTCCATGAGACGATCCCAGAGAGATTTCTTTGCTTGGGAAATCGTGGGTTTCTCACACCCACCTGACATGTTGTGTCGCGTGCCTCTGAACTTCACATTTCTTCCCGTGTTCACACTTGGTGGCCCTTAGCACAGTTCCTGGCACCCGGGAGCACCTTAGGACATCTTTCCTGAACCCGGGAACTGCTGTGGGAGTAGAAGGTATTTTACTGGGGCAAATGGCATTTGGCTGCTTTATTCTCCGGGGGGCGGGCCCCTTTTTGATCGAGGCCTCATTCTCTTTCCTCAGTCCTCACTTGACTACCCTTGGGGCCAAGTCGGTGTTTTTCACTCTCCCAGCCTAAGGTTTGCAAGGGACTAACAGGAAATTAAAACCAATGTATTTTGCTCAGAGAATCTCAGAAAGGTTGGAGAGAAGAGATTGAAACCCACAGTTCAAGTGAAATTTAGACCTAGGAAAGATTTTTACTTATTTTTTTTCATGGATAATGGAGAGTTGGCGTTATCTGTCGCTGTATGCTAAGTCACTTCAGTCGTGTCCGACTCTGTGCGACCCCATAGACGGCAGCCCACTAGGCTCCTCTGTCCCTGGGATTCTCCAGGCAAGAATACTGGAGTGGGTTGCCATTTCCTTCTCCAATGCATGAAAGTGAAAAGTGAAAGTGAAGTCGCTCAGTCATCCCTGACTCTTAGCGACACCAAGCACTGCAGCCTATCAGGCTCCGCCGTCCATGGGATTTTGCAGGCAAGAGTACTGGAGTGGGGTGCCATTGCCTTCTCCGATCTGTCACTGTATAGTCTCCCTAGTAAATAGCTCCAAGTCTATAATCTGACAGGTGTAACAAGTTCCCTTTTCTGAGAAACGAAGAGACCACCAACACTATCTTTTAAATAGTACAAATAGAAAGTGCGGTTGTTGACAATTTCCACACTAGAGAATCAATCCCAGGCCAGCTCCCTCCTTACTTGCTTTCTGTTACAGGCCTGGCTTTAGGAGTAGGGTGGTGTGTACCCCACACTGAGAGTTGTAAACAAACACTAAGCAAAAATCTCCAGAAAGGGCTTTTTACTCTTTGCCAACTGCAAAAGGGGCTGATCCTTAAAGAGAATGCCAGACCTTTCTTTCACCCACTTCCCTTTATCCCCTCCAAAAATATGGCCCACTTAGGTATTAGGCGTCACACAGTGGAGAGAAAAAAGGGAGAGGAGAAAGTTGTTCAAAGACGCTCATGTCTCTGTGAGGTGTCGCTTGTTTTGGGTACATGTTGAGTTGTTGTTTTCCTCCCCAGATGGGCCTTGATTTTGGAGGATTCATTGGCATTTGTTTGTCTACAGGCACCTTTCCCACAACTTTCAGCACCTTTCAAAGCGTCCCATCTTCAGGGTTGGCTCCCACTGCAAAGAATGCAGAAAGATCTAACCTGGAAATGTTTCGTCAGAGACAGGAAGGGAAACTGGCCTAGGAAATTCCACCCATCTTCATCATGGACCAACCTGTGCCTGGTTCTCCTCACTCTCCTCCTCTCTTCTCCAGCTTTTGGGGTTGAAGCATTTTGATGTTATTTATATAAAGGAAACAACACCAGAGTAACCTTTTTATTGCATTCACTAAAGGGAGATTGAACTATAACTTTGAAAATTGTGACATTCCAATGAGAGCTATATTAAACTGCTTAACAACATTTTGAAGGCATCATTGGTATTGTCTGTAGTGTAAGTGAAACAAAGGTTTTCACAGCACATCGGGTTTAATACTAAAAAGCTCATATTTAAGACTTTAGCTATTAAATAGAAGAGAGGAGAAAGGGGGATGGTGAAGGAGTACATGGAGGAGAGAAGAAGGTCCTGAGAAGAACAGCCGACATGTAGTGAGTGTTCACTATGTGCCGGACAGTGTCCTAAGAACTTTGCACACGTTAGGATTGATTAATCCTAATGACAGCCCCTGGAGGGTGTTTCTGTTATAATCTCTCTCTGTTACAGATGAGGCAATTGAGGTACAGAAAGAGTGACCAGCTGGTCCTTGCTTTCCCCGCTGAAAGGCCTGCAGATTCTTCATTCCTGGGCAAAGTAGGATGGTTGGTTGCCCCAGACACTGGAGGGAGGAGTCTGTCCAAGGTCACAGAGCTGGAGCCAGGATGTGAGTCCGAGCAGTCAGACTCCATTCAGCAGCCCTTACCTCTGTGAATCCTGCCCATTTTACAGATGAGTAACTTGAGGGTCAGAGAGGAGTGAACTGACCTGTTCACAATTAAACAGCTTGCAGGGGGTAAGCAGGAGATGATACCTGGGGACTTGTGAATCACATCTCTTCACTACCTTCTATAAAAAGAGTTTTTGTAGAAAAGCAGGTAGCTTTGAAAAATATTAAAGATAGAAATGAGACCAAAAAAAGAGTATTCAAGGAAAAGATGTACATCAGATTCAGACACCTAGATCATCACTCCCTGGCAGTATTAGAACACATAAGAAAAGGAGGTCACTGATATTGCAAACACACTTTATAATGAAGGACAATTTAAAAATTGCAATAAACACACAAAGAAAATAATTACACGGAACACGGGGCCATCAGGCAGGGAACATTTGAACTCTCTAAAGCATTTGGTGTATGGTTCCCATCCCGTAATTGCTCAATCATGATGATGAGGGTTCCACCTCACACCAGTGTCAACTGGCAATCCACCACCCCCATCCTCCCACCCCCCGCCAGCATTCAGTGTTTCCAAACAGCTTTGAGTGGGCCCTTTGGACAAAACTTTGAGAACCAATTAGACTCTGTGCCTGTAGTTTGTAAGCAGCTTGCGGAGCTGGGCATTGGCCAGGAAAGAATGCTGGCTCTCTCGGAACACAACACATTGTAAAAATGCAGCTTGACATCAATAAAAATAATCACTATTTGATGTATTTGTTATAATTATAGGTCATTGCTTGGCGAGGCTTTGCAGTTAGCAAAGTTGTGATTTGGCCTCTGCCCCACTGGTGGGGGAGACAGCGAGGCCTCGGCACCTCTCAGAGTCCTGGCGGGCGTCCTGAATGCCATAAGCTTACGCACAACTTCAGGGAAGAAAACATTTTGGAAATGACGAGAAAACTGTGAGGGAGTTGCCACCATAAACAGCAAATGTGCTAAAGAGTGGAGACTTATGCAGAGCTAAAAGAGGGCAGGTGGAGCGAGTTCTCAGTTTGTTCGATGTGAAGAAAAACATTGGGCTGACTCCATTCTGGTTGTGCAGAGCTCAGCGTGCCTTGCTGATTGTTGCTGTTTTATTTCACACAAGCACCCGGGGCTGTGTGAGGATCAGGGCTTGAAGAGCCAAAAGACTCAGAGAAAAAAGGTGAACAGCTGTGGTTCTTGTCAAATACAAAGCCTTAATCATTGTTTCATCCTTCCCTAATATTGGACATTTGTTATTTTAATTGTTTTTGCTTTTATTAATACAAATAACATTATAATGAAACCTTCTGAGCACCTAACCATCTTCTTGCATTATTTCCTTTAACTAATTTCCTGAGAATGGGATCACTGATCAAACAGTGTGAACATTTTAATGTCTGTTTCAAAACATTGCCAAAATTTTCTCTAACTAGTTAAACCAATTTACTCCACCAGTAGCAGTATACAAGTATATCAATTTTATTGCAGCCTCGCCAGCATTATGTATTACAGCTTTTTTTTCCCCCTCAAAACTTTTTGTACTTAAATAGCTATATACTTGAATCTACTTCCAACTGCAGGCTGGTAATATTCCTCCCTAGCCCCAGTAGTTCTATCTCTAGCCCTTCTGAGTCATTTGAACTACCGGTAAGTGTCAAGGATAAATGAGAAGAAAGGTCATCCTGAGGCAATGTGCATCTACCAAGCGTGGGAAGGTTTTCGAGGACATCTGGGGAACAGAATGTACAGTGAGGAAGAACTTAGGCTTTGGAATCAGGGAGACCTGGCTTGGATCTCATTCCTTCTGCTTTCCGGCTGTGTGACCTTGGCCAACCTAATTAACCTCTCAAGACTCAGCTTCCTTACACAAAAAGCAGGAATGATAAAAGAACCTGCAGCATAGTGATACACTGCAGATGCCAGATAGCTGCAGTGTAGATAGCAGATGCAGATGCTAGATAGAGATGCAGATGCTAGCTGATTTTGTGTGCTATACAGATCCTGAGGTGCATGTTATTTAACATATATTCTTGAATACTCAGTTATTTTTATGAACTATTGACTTGAGATTGGAATTGCTCCATTTAAAGATACATACAGATTAAACTTTATAGATATGGAAAAAATGCTCTTTAAAAAGATCATTCCTCTTTATACTCCCTCAAATAGCATTGATAACACTGGGTATTTTGAATCTTTTAAAATATTATTAGTTTGATGAACAAAATCTAATAGCTTATTATTGGTTTTATGAACATTTCTTTCATTATTAGTGAGGCCAAGTCTTTTTTCAGGTGACCACCGGCCAGTTGTATTTCGTCTCCTATGAACTGTCTGTTTTGGATTGCTTGTTAATATTAGGCACAGATTATTTTACCAACATTTAGTGTTTTAAATGTTTACTAGGACTTTATGAAGAGCTGGCTTGAGGCTCATTGTAAGATTATCATTGGTCTTACTTTTTTGTTTTGTTTGTTTTCACGGTGTGGCTTGTGGAATCTTAGTTTTCCAACCAGGACCCCTGCAGCAGGAGCACAGAGTCTTAGTACCTGGAGCACAAGGGAAGTCCCTTATTGATCTTACTCTGATTTCCTTTAGCTTCTAAGTATAATGACCAATGTTTCTTTTCATGAGTTTTATATAGCAGTGGTCCTCTCTTAGTTTGTTAGTTGATTTGTCTTGTTTGTCTTAAAGAGACATGAGACAACGGCTGCTAATTGTCTCCAGATATCCATTCTTCTGGTGTTTTAGGCCACGCCATTAGAGAGAGATCACATGGAGAGGAGAGGCCATGAGACCATGATGAGAGTGAGGTGGTCCCAGCAATCTTAGTTGACTGCCATTGTGTGCAACCAGCAGCAGAACTGCCTAGCTGAGCCCATTCCACCCACAGACTCATGAGAGAGAACAAAATGGTTATTGCTATTTTTACTTATTTTTTGGTGGTTGTTATTTTAAGACACTAAGTTTTAGGGCAGTTTACTAGGGAGGGAAAGCACTCCATTTGTCCTTGAGTAACCAAACACTGATTTTTACCTTCACACATTGTAGTGCAGCTGAAAGACCACATTTCTTGGCCCCTCTTTCAGGGAAGAGCAGCCAGTTTGACTAAATTCTGGATGAGGACATGTTGAGTGGTGTTTCTAGGAAGTCACCGTAAAAGAAAGGGGGCACAGCTTTTTCTCTGTTCCTCAAACTTGCTGCCCAGACAGATGTGATGGCTGGAGCTCTAGCAGCCAATGGGAAGGGGGAAGGGAACCATTTTGGGGCTTGGTTTAGGAGTTGCATACATTGCTTCTTCTTATATCTCAATGCTCAGAACTTAGACATACCATCACACTCAGTTGCAAGGGAGGATTGGAACTATAATATTTATTCTGTACAGCTATGTGCCTGGCTAAAACTAGAGAGTTCTAGTATTAAAGGTTGAAGGTAAAAGTGAAAGTGAAGTCGTTCTGTTGTATCCAACTCTTTGTGACCCCATGGTATGTAGCCTGCCAGGCTCCTCCATCCATGGGATTTTCCAAGGAAGAATACTGGAGTGAGTTGCCATTTCCATCCCTAGTGGCTCAGATGGTAAAGCGTCTGCCTACAATACGGGAGACCTGGGTTCGATCCCTGGGTTGGGAAGAGCCTCTGGAGAAGGAAATGGCAACCCACTCCAGTACTCTTGCTTGGAAAATCCCATGGATGGAGAAGCTTGGTAGGCTATGGTCCATGGGGTTGCAAAGAGTCGGACACGACTAAGTGACTTCACTTCACTTCACTTCTCTAGGGGATCGTCCCAACCCAGGGATCAAACTCAGGTGTCCCATGCATTGAAGACAGACTCTTTACCATCTGAGCCACCAGGGAATCCCTAAAGGGCTAGCATTTCCAAAGCACAGAGTCCAGTGATGTCAGTTTACTCTGTGTTGCTCAGCACGAATGGTCCAAAGGACCTGCGGAACTCAAGTGGGTGGCAAGGTTTCTGACAGGAAGGGCCCTCAGGACACCAGCGGGTCAGGAGGACGGTAGCTGAAAGGGTTGCTTCTTCAAAATGTGCTTGGTGTCAAAGGCATGATGGGCTCTGGCTCTAAAGCATGTGAGGCCGCTATGGTGGCTAAAAACTAGTGCAGAGCTCTGGGCAGGAGAATTTCTAGAATGGCTCATGGTTCCCCAGCACACAGAGAGGCTGGGGGATAGAATGACCTGCGGAACCCACGCGTTGAGTCAGGTTGGAGACCAGAAGCCCCTCCGGAACACCAGGGTGCTGCGGAAGAACAGTCACCAAAAGGCATTTGTCTTCCACAGCACCCTGGGGGCCTAAGAGTGGAAGGTGCTTAGTTTTCCCATCTGCCGCAAGCTGGGGTCCTGAAGGATCTGTGGATTTTAGGCCAGCTGGCGGTCAGAGGGCCCTCTAATTGGTTCCCCAGTAATCATCAGCGGGTAGCCGGAAGGGAATTGGATGGACCTGCAAGAGGGAAGGACGATGGCCGAGAAGGTTCCCACCTCCTCAGCATACGAGCATGTTGTTAGCAGGAAGAGCTCTTGGTTCCGCTCTGAGGCAGGCCTGTAAGGTGGCCAGAAGGCAGTATGTGTCCACAGCATGTTTGCCGGCTGAAGCCGGGTTTAGCCCTCAGTGCTTGTCTTATGCACTTGGGCAGACTGGGGGTAAAATGAACAGCAGAACTCTAGTGGATGGTCCTGTCTGTGACCGCGACAGTCCTTTCCATCCGTGCAGAGAAGGGTGGTAGCCGAGAGGTTTCTCACTTCCACAAAGCACAAGTGGTCTGAGGCCAGAAGAACTCTGGGCTCCCCACGGACCCAGAGCCGTAAAATGGCTATAAGGGCCTTGCTTTTCCACAGCACACAAGCCAGCCTAAGGCCAGTGGGTCCTCTCCCGCAGCGCGCAGCGGTTAATTTCACACTGCCCAATCTCAGCCGCCCACCACTGTCGGTGAGTGTCTCCTCTGAAATGCACGTTCTGGGCTCTCAACCTAAAATAAGGTGTCAAATTTAGATATCCAAACGTCTAGGCAGAGAATGTCCAGGTTGATTTTGTTTTTAAAGCCTCGAGGGCTTGTCAAAAGAGGCGAATGTTTCCTTGTTAAAGTGTGTTCTCCGTTTTTCCTCCATACACTGTGGCTCAAAGTAAATAAGACAAAATTGGTCTTTAGCTTCATAGATACTGCAATCTGTTGCAGAGACACGAAACGGTGACTACACAGATAACTAATTAGTTTACTCACTGTATGTATTGTCCGAGACAAGTACTTTGTGCTATGAACATAAACCGCAGGGGGATCTGACCACAGTATTGTGAGGGTCAGGGCAGACTTTCTAAATGAAGTGAGAGACTTGAGACCTAGCAGGAGCTATCAGCCACGTGATCTCCATCAGTGGTGCTTAATCTTTAGAGTGCATCGCTAAACCCAGGGCGTTTGAGAAACACCCGGGGCTGGGCCTTATCCCAGGGTTATGCTCATCTCCCAAGACAGTGAAGAGGGTAGAGGTGGATAGTAAGTGTCGGGAGAGAGAAGAGTTAGTCAGAGGGCCTTGCAGTGGGAAAGAATGCTGCATCCTAAAAAACTAAGGAGAAAACCAGTGAAGTTGTAGAGGAGAATGTTCAGGGTAAATGGTACTGAAAGAATTTAGAGGGTCAGCCCATAAAGGATTTGGAGGTTCTCGTTAAGGATGCAAGATAATGGGAAGCCACTGAGAAATTTTAATCAGGGTAATGGATTGGGAGGGTGCAGAGTATACATGTGGGAAGACCCATTAGGAAATGACTGCACAGTTTAGGATGGAAATGATGGTGGTATGATCCATGGTGGATTAAGTGAAGATGGAAGCATTAGAAACATACTTTGGAAGTAAGTCAATAGAACTTCATGATTATTGAATGTAGAGTTTGAAGGATACAGTGGTGTCTTATATGTCTCAGAGGTCTACCTTGAAATATTTTTTTTCCTGAGATAAACCACACTGGTGGTCAGATTTGGGAGAAAGAGCAGTTTTGGAGATGCTGCATATGAGATGCCCTTGTTTGTATCATTCAGTTGGAGATGTTGGGCAGGCCACTGGATACGTGGCCCTGGACCACAGAGGACATATATGTTTAAGGGTAAACACAGAGGACATGTGATGTGTATGTCTGGACCTTAATGGACATACAGATGTGTGGTCTGGGCCTTAGGACACTCAGGCGTGTGGAGCTGGGCATCAGAAAATGTCCAAATGAATATTGTTAGTTGCAGAGAGATGGTCCCTGAAGCTGTCGTAGGCGTGTGGAACCAAGATTGCAAACTCCAGTGCCTAGAGGGGCCAGACAGGTAACACATGAGGATGCAAGGCAGAGGCATATTTTGAGTCAGTGACTGGGACTGTCTACTCTAGCTGTATATTGCCATATGAGAATTACATGGATTTTCAGTTGAGACCAGGAATCTGGATTCTACCACAAAATGTCTTTGTTTTAAATGCTGCCTCTATTTAAAAAGTTGATCGGGGCCAAATAAAACACATGCATTAGAAGTGGTTCACCTCTGTCATTTGAAGGGAAGAGTGTCTCCCACCAAGCTGAGAGCTGAATCCTGTTGAACGCAGAAATTCAAGAGTCTGGTAGAGAAGGATGTGCAGTGACCAGAGGGGTTGAACCAGGAGGGCGTGATGTCCGGAAAGCCAAGGCAGGAGGACATGGAGTCTTCAGTGCTCTGCGGTGACCCAGGTCCTGGTGCCTGTAGGATGGATGTAAAGAAACTACTAGTGAGATATGATTTAGGAAGTGCCCATGGTGGAAAACATTTGTGTGGCAACGCATTTCTCTTTAATCTAAAGGACAGAGCTTCAAGACTTTAACAACTTGTCTGAATTCACCATCCTGAGTAAAGGCTCATAAACACCATCCTGAGTCCCTTTCCTTCTACTGTCCAAACTTCACTGACTTTATAACTTAAAAAGTCTTGTTTTAATGTAATGAACAGATCTTGTTTTAGTCTGTGGATCTTGATTTGATCCAGAGAGATAAGAAATTCAGTTCTTGTAAAAAAAGTCATAAAAAACTGTAGGGTTTGTTTCCAAGTCCTCCTTTTGCTAGCAAAGTAAGCTTGAGTAGAAACTTAGAATAACAAGCTGAAAGATGTATCGAAGAGTGTCTGTATAGTGTTCCTGAAAGTACCTTTGTGAGGCCAGACAAACTGAAGTATCAGAGTCGGGAGCAGAGAAAGGTTGATTGCAGGGCTGAGCAAGAAGAACAGGAGGTTGGTGTTCAAAAATGTGGACTTTTATGGTTTTCAGGGAGAAAACTTTTATGGTTTTCAGTTCTAGGTTCAGTTCTAGAGTGTCAGATCTAGGTTTCTATTACAGTTTACTAGAAATAGCACCTCTAGAGTAGGAGGCACATGAATGATCTGTGTCTTAGCTGCTCACACTATAGGGGTCTGGCATGGACCAAGAAGAAAAAGTCAAAGTACTTGAAAGTGATTTTAAAATGTTAGTGTCAATATGAAATGTTGATACAAAGTATCAGTATAGTGTTCCTGAACGCACCTTTGTGAGGCCAAACAAACTGAAGTATCAAAGTCAGGAGCAGAGAAAGGTTGATTGCAGGGCTGAGCAAGAAGAACAGGAGGTTGGTGTTCAAAAACGTGAACTTTTATGGTTTTCAGGGAGAAGTTTTCAAAGGCAAAATTTAGGGTGAGGGCTGAAGAGCCTGTGACTTTGTTCTCATTGGTGGGTGAGGAGGTAATGGGGCGGTGCTCCAGGAATCCTGTGCTCAGCCTGAAGTTACCATCCCCCAGCTGGGTGGGGCCTTGGTTCCTGCAGGAGAACTCAGATATTGGCGAGTGTGTTCCTCGAGGAGGAGCCAGGACGGTGCCCCATTCTGCTGCTCCACTGTTTCTTGGCTGGCCCCTCCCTTGTCTCCACATCCTCTCCTGTCCCTGATTAGAAACTGTTTGAGGCTGTCCTTTGGAACTCAGGGAAGGTCTTGGAGGCTGAAGTCTTCTTCCTACAAACAAGAGAAGGGGGACACGGAAAGGCTTTTGTATCCCACAGGGTCCTGCTCAGTTTCAATACTATGGTTTATCAATGTGAAGTTGAACTTCTGCTTTAGAAATTGAGAAGGACCCTCCGCATAGACATCCATGAATTATGTTACTCAATACTTGCTTACATATGCTACTGATGGGAAATAGCTTAAATGGACTATATAATTTATCATCCAAGCCAGGACACTTTGAATTGTGAAAAGAGGTGCAATTAATAGTTCTCCAGGCAGCAGCTAGCACTGTCCAGGGTGCAGTGGGATTCATGATCGCCCCAGGCATATGTAAAATATCCCTGGGAATATCATTGTTTCGTCACCTGGTGTGGTAACATCAGATCTGTGTATGCCAAACGCTTTCTTTCCCCCTTAAAAACTCATTCACTTGGATATGCTATAAGGACAACCTCAGTTTCACAAACTGGAATCCTGAGCTAAGAAAAAGGACAGGAAATATTAAGCACAAAATTTCTAAAAGGCATTTAGAAATTCAACAGAAGGATTTGCTTCCATCTAGCATTTTTTTTTTCCATCTAGCATTTTTAACCTTAATGAGGTAGTTTAGTTTTTACCTCTCAGACAATACTGTGCTGGGTGAAGAGAAGAATTGGATAAGTCTTGACTGAGAGGAAAGAAAAATATTACATAATGGAATTAGCACGCTCAAGATGGTAGGTTCAGTAGCGTCATATCCCAGGCAAACTGATGTACAATGCATTTATATCCTCATGCAAGTAGATGAGATACAATGGTATGCACAGAACCTGAATGTTTTAAATGATTCATTTGGAGCCTGGCTCCAGCCCTAGCTAGCCCCTTTAGGCCCCAGTGATCTGGGGATTGGAACGTGGGATTAACAGGACAAGAATCTGCATATGTTTTCACTCTGTGAGTTTTCATCTTCTAAGTTTGGGTGGGTTTCATACCTTTGTTAGAAGTCTTGCTGGAATGTGATTGAATCCCGGTGGCAGCTGGTGTACTAGGCGAAGACACTGTTAAAGAGGGACATTTCTCCGTAATCAGGTAAGTAGGCAAGCTGGCCTTTGTTCTCCGCAGAGTCTGAAGTGCTCTCGGCTCTGCAGCATCGCTCATGAAAAGCCGCCCATCTGAAGGGACAAAGAGATCTTTATTTCTCTTCCACAGTGCACAGAGAAAAGGTAGAAAGAGAGTGTGGATTTATTTCTTTGGGAGTCTGTGCGCTCCGTTTGAGCAAAGGAAATGCTAATGGAAGTTGGGTTCCCACTTGGTTTCCTGTCTCACGTTATTGTAGTTGTTATATTATGATTTTGTGATGGGTCTGAGTGAAGAAGCGCAGCCTCCCTTTCAGTGGCCTGGGAGGGAGGAGGGGGTCCGTGCTCCCCTCCCCCAGCTAGAAGGAATGCCCCCCTGGCTAGAAGGAATGTGCCCTGAACCAGCTGGGCCAGGGGTTCCTCAATTTGAAGAGAGAGATCACTGAGGACATAACACTGTGATTAAAGCGTTCAGCCTTTGAGTTGGTGGAAAGAAAGTTGCCATGTAAATATTAATTTTCAGGACCACAGTTCTCTGTTGTTCTGTGTGTAGGAGTGACCCTGCTGAAGTCAGTGGGGATATCTTGAGCACATTCAGGTAATAACTTTGGGATTGGCAAAATATTGATAGTATTGGTTAGAGGCACCATCACCGTTTTATGTCAGTTTATTGCGACCCCATGGACTGCAGCTTATCAGGCTCCTCCGTCCATGGGATTTTCCAGGCAAGAGTGCTGGAGTGGATTGCCATTTCCTTCTCCAAGTTTATTAAGCAAATAACACTAATTCTTGTTTCATTCTGGTATTTCAAAAGTTTTTCTAACTACCCTGAGATCATGATAATGGCTGTATTCAGAGCAGTAGCATTTTTCGGTCGCTTTGTTATGGGTCCTTCCTGCATGGTGGTGGTTACACCAAATGGTGGAGAACTGTTCGCTACTACGTGTCCAATTTGAAAATGGCTTAAAGGCTCTAAATTCATACTGGGAAAAACAAAATGCATTGCAACTTTGTTCACTTTGACAAGCGCAATTTTATGTTAGTCTTTTGGTCTGATTTTGACTTAAGAATGTTTCACCTCAAATACCTGTAGCAATTGAAGGAAGCTCCTAGAACACTTGATCAAAGAAAGATGATGAACATCCATTGGCGAAGCCGTATCTGAGGTGGGGAGTAGGGCAGGGCAGCCCAGAGCCAGAGCTTCCTGTTCAGTCATTCACGCCAGCATTTCCTGTACAGTGTTCAGTCGTTTGACAAGTGGGCATTGGACACATCCCTTAAATCGAGCAGTTTCTAGCTTCTGGAAATGCAAGAGTGAAACTTGGGAGAATCCTGTTCAATGCAGGATTGTCAGTTAAAACCTGTCTCCTTCCTAACCCAGCCCTTGGTAGTGCTTTGGGGCTCTGAGCAGGGAGCAGCAGTTTAGGGGAAACACAGGGAGGTTTAAAGTCTTTTCTCCTTCAGCTAGGGTGTCTTTTTCTTTTGAATTTCAAGCACAGAATATTCAGCACAACGCTAGCGAGAATCTAACTGGATTTTGAGCTGGACGCATTTCTTCCAGACAGCGTTTATCTTTGCTCTTATGTGCATAAGGTCGGAGTTAACCTTGGCGACGTTCAGTTCAGTTCCTGGGGCTTCCAGTTCCTCTTGCCTTCTTTGGAAACCATTTCCTGGTGCTCTAATTCTGTATCTTGCCAAGTAGCAAAAGCGTGGAGAAAAACCCCTGAAGTAGCTTGTGGTGAAGTTGCAAGTTTTTTGGCACTTCTCCAAACACTCATGAGCTTCATTTGTGTTCACATGTAAGAAAAGCCAACCCAGATTTCCTAATAATGCTTTATTTAGTGCTTAAACTTTAATTGCAGGGTATAAATGATACCATTAGGAACCGATATCAATACTAATGCCACCTATATTATTATTTACTCGGCTGAAAACTAAGCTTGTTGAAATATATTTATTAACACCGCACCCTAGAACTACGCAAAAGCTTCATTCTGTGGCTGTTCGTGAATACTCAGTGTACTGCAGTGTTGGGGCTTCCGAGCTTGGGATAAATTCATTATGAAAATGGAGTGATGAAGTGTGTTAGGGGCTTTATTTCTCAGGTAACAAACACATGGCTTATTCAGAGGAGTAAGCACCCCTCGTGGGATTTTAGCCTCTTTAGCCAACCAAGAGTTAAATCCAGCATTTATGATGTATAAACTTTGCTCCTTAGCATTAAAATGTACCTTATTCATTCCTTAGATTTCTCTTTGAACCATGGCTATTGTTTGTCACTAACAGCTAGCTTTTGTGAAGTTAATAAATGTGCATAATAAGGACATAAAGGTATGGAGAAGTAATACTGTAATCCTTTTGTTTGGATAATCAGTCTAATGTATGCAAATTAAACCTTATTAGTACTAGGGTTTTGTGTCTGCTTATCAAAATGTGCCATTTTCATGAAAATTGGAAGTCCATTATATAAAGTTATTATTAACAATCATTTAGGAATTATATACGGTATGCAAATTAAAGTTGATTACAACTAATTAAGGGCTTTCTTTGTTATTTGACCTTGTCTGCTTTTTATGTAAATATGTTTCTTTTGGTCTGGCATATTTTTAGACTCAGAAAAGTATATTAAGACAAGTTACATTATGTATTTTTTAATATATCTTCGTGTTGCCATTGTCTGTGCCCCTCCTTTTGCAGAGGCACACGATATGCAGAGCCATGCATCTTGCAGTTTGGGGATGGGCCTGTCGGTGAGTAGAATTCCAGAAATAGAAAGCAATCAAATTTCCCAGTCTCTTCAATAAGTTTCATGGAATATGAGCACAAATCCAGTATAACATATAAACAGTCTTCATGCCAGAATGCCCTTCTTTTCCACTATTTATTGACTACAGTGAGTCTTGGGTTGCAGATTTCCAAGTGGAGCTAAGTAATAAATGATCATTACTCGCTTACAAGGTGCCCCGCAAAACCTACTTGTTATCTGTGAAAGCATTCAGCTAAAGAGAAGTGACTTCACCACAGAGGATGTAACAGGTCCAGTACCAGTGGCCTTTAGGAAGAACAGTATGTTCTCTGAAGACAGGGGAAGAATTTTCTCAGAGGGCAAAGAGGGAACATTGGAAATAAGACTTTTTAGCACTCACTAGGTTATAATTTTCCTGCAGTGTAATCGTTCTAGTTGTTTTCTATGAACAAAGAAGTTTGATACAGTGTCTGGAGCAAAGGATCCTGGGCGCAAGATTTAAGTGCGTGATAGAAAAGACCTGTTGATAGTGTCGTGTTTGTCTTAAAGTATATGGGTAGGAAAAGGAGTGGGGCAGATAAGCAGCTCAAGTACCTAGATATTTAAAAGAAGTAAACTATTTAAGACTCTTTAAAAGACCAACTAAGAGCCAAATCACTGTTGAATTAATGCAAAATTTGAATATTTTATTTTTTTGCTTTGAACACTAACAGTTTAATCTTTGAAAAATTCATTTGAACTCTTATTGAGGTTCAAAGGGATTGAAAACATAATTGAAGAACAATATATAAATAGAAAATTGTGTATATCCTACAAGAACAGCTTCTTAAGTTTTCACAAACTTGAGACTGATGTCATCAGGACCCAGATCAAGGAAAAATCATATCAATAGTACTCCTGTAGCTCCCACCTTTTCCATAAATCAGGTGACAGTACATGTATGGATATGTTTCTGGCCTCTCTTGGGGAGAGTTGACATCTCTATAATGAGTCCTTCAATCTATGAATATGGTATGTCTTCTATAAAGGGAAGCTTTATGATTTGACAGCTACCCTGGAAAATATAGGAAACAAGAAGAGACTAAGTTCAAACATTTCTCTGGGATTTTAAAGGTCCCTGCACAGAGGAATGTCCTACTTCACCACATTATCTAGGAAAGATGTGGATCTACTGCTGGCCTTCATGAAGTGGATAGGCTTGCACACGATACCTCCTAGCCACCATACACTTTCATTATCCTCATGGCAGCCGTTTGGCATCTTCCTCCTTTTCACAGGGCACTGGCCAGGATTCTTGCCACTTTTGTTCTGCTGAGAGTTTTTCATAAAACACAGACCATGGTGCTGTGGGTAGCCTTCCACTTTAGGTGCATGGCTCTTAGTGAACATTTTCTTTTCTGTTAAAGAGAAGCAAAATGTGTCCTTCTCAGTGTCAAAATGTGCTATGCTAAAATGTATAAACCACGACTCAGTTTTTATGCTTCTAGAGTCAAAGAGTTTCTTATAGTTCCAGACTTTTTTCTTCCCCCTCTGCAAGATGTTGAACTTTGGAATTCCTGTTTCCACAGGGGGAAAAAGCCCTCATTTGCATCATGGTTTAGTAGGTACAAACAGAAAAAACGATCTCACGATACTGGCCTCACAGATAATACAGGCTGTGTCTGAATTGTACCATAATAAAGGTGCTGCCATGGGTGCAGCTTTCTGCCTTCTAAGAAGATCCTTTGCTCTTGTAGGAGTTGCTGGGTGTGCCTGGAGAAGCTCCAAAAAGGTTAATAAGTGCCTGTGAAAGCAAGAGAGGGAAGATTGAAAGAGAACCCAGGAAATTCTCACAATGGTGCACGGAAAAGGAGCCAAATGCCAAATCGCTAGTCAGCCTTCAGAACAATGAAGAGTAACAGAAACACACAGAGCTGGGCGGGTGACGCCCACTGCTGTCAGGTGACTGGCCGTGTAATCCCCACTTCCTTTCCCACGTGCTGACTGCTTCCCAGCCTGGGAATGGGAGAAAGGGACTGCCGAACACTCCTCACCTGGTCCTGGGCGAATGGGAAAAATGGCCTGGGCCGACCAAGAACTGTTAAGAGCCCCAAAGAACAGGGTCCCTAAAGTCACCATTTTGCTTTAGAAGGTTTATTATTTTACATTTCTCAAAATAACATGGTAAAATTAGAGGCAACACAAACAAGATTCAAGCTATGTGAGTCTTTTAATTCAGGCAGAATTTAATGTGTAATTAAGATTAATTATACCATAATGGAATTGTAGACACATGATTATTGCATCATCTTCCTTGCAGACAGGCTTCTCAGATTGAGGAGCACGCTGAGAGGCAGAGGCAAAGGAATCAGACTGCGTTTTGCAGGATGTGTTAGTTAACCAGGTCCTTGTGGAGGTTAATTTTTGCCAGTGCTCGTTTAAGAAGTGTTTGAAAGTATGCCTACATGTAATGGCTTTAAAGGAAAAAAAAAAATCCTGCTTTTTAGTTTGTTTGGAGAAAATATCACCCTTGAAATATCTCCATTAGAAGCTGAAAAGCAGTGGTGTGTGCTGTTCTCAAGTTTAGGATATAAACTAAGTGTTGGTGTTTGTGAGTTGTGTGTGAAGTGTTTGGACTGTGTGTGAAAGTAAGAGGAATTTACTTCTCAATTATAAATTCAAAATATGGGAGGGAATCTGGAAATGATTTAGAATAGGCCATTGTCTAAATCAGAGGGGAAGATGGGCTAAGCCTGCCCTTGGAAGTTCTGAGTTTCTTAGAAAAAGAACTCCAAGGAAGGAAGTTCCATGATATACTATAGTATATTATTTAAATATATAAAATATAAAACAAGTTTGAATCAATGATTCAGCTTGCATAATTAGACCTAGAAAGAATTTTCTTAGCTTCTCTTTCCTTGGCTGTGATTTCAACACTAAAAGGAAATATTTCTCAACTATGAGTAAATTTTATTCCCTTTAATTGTGTAATTAATTAACTACACTTTTATTATGGAGCTTTTCAGACATATTCAGACCCTTTTAAGAGAAAAAAGGACCGTAAGTGGACTGTAGTGTTATTTTTGTTATATGCTATCATAACATGAGTCATTTGTTGTTGTTCAGTCGCTCAGTCATGTCCAACTCTTTGCGACCCCATGGACTGCTGCACGCCAGGCTTCCCTGTCCTTCACCATCTCCTGGAGCTTGCTCAAACTCATGTCCACTGAATTGGTGATGTCATCCAACCATCTCATCCTCTGCTGTCCCCTTCTCCTCCTGCCTTCAGTCTTTCCCAGCACCAGGGTCTTTTCTAATGAGTCAGCTATTCGCATCAGGTGGCCAAAGTGTTGGAGCATCAGCTTCAGCATTAGTCCTTCCAGTGAATATTCAGGACTAATTTCCTTTGGGATGGACTGGTTGGATCTCCTTGCAGTCCAAGGGACTCTCAAGAGTCTTCTCCAACACTACAGTTCAAAAGCATCAATTTTTCGGCACTCAGCTTTCTTCACAGTCCAACTCTCACATCCATACGTGACCATGGGAAAAACCATAGCGTTGACTAGACGGACCTTTGTTGGCAAAGTAATGTCTCTGCTTTTTAATATGCTGTCTAGGTTGGTCATAACTTTCCTTCCAAGGAGTAAGCATCTTTTAATTTCATGTCTGCAATCACCATCTGCAGTGATTTTGGAGCCCAAGAAAATAAAGTCTGCCACTGTTTCCACTGTTTCCCCATCTATTTGCCATGAAGTGAAGGGACTGGATGCCATGATCTTCATTTTTTGAATGTTGAGTTTTAAGCCAGCTTTTTCACTCTCTCTTTCGCCTTCATCAAGAGGTTCTTTTGTTCCTCTACTTTCTGCCATAAGGTTGGTGTCATCTGCATATCTGAGGTTATTGTTATTTCTGCTGGCATTCTTGACTCCAGCTTGTGCTTCACTCAGCCCAGCATTTCCTCTCATGTACTTAGCATATAATTTAAATAAGCAGGGTGACAATATACAGCCTTCCCAATTTTGAACCAGTCCATTGTTTCATGTCCAGTTCTAACTGTTGCTTCTTGACCTGCATACAGGTTTTGCAGAAGGCAGATAAGGTGGTCTGGTATTCCCATTTCTTTTCTTTTTTAAAATTAATTTAGTTGTATTCCCATTTCTTAGAGAATTTTCCAGTTTGTTGTTTTCCACACAAAGCCTTTAGTGTAGTCAATGAAGCAGAAGTAGATGTTTTTCTGGAATTCTCTTGCTTTTTCAGTGATCCAACAGATGTTGGCAATTTGATCTCTGGTTCCTCTGCCTTTTCTAGAACCAGCTTGAGCATCTGGAAGTTCACAGTTCATGTATTGCTGAAGCCTGGCTTGGAGAATTTTGAGCATTACTTTACTAGCGTGTGAGATGAGTGCAAATTGTGTAGTAGTTTGAGCATTCTTTGGCATTGCCTTTCTTTGGGATTGGAATGAAAACTGACTTTTTCCAGTCCTGTGGCCACTGCTGAGTTTTCCAAATTTGCTGGCATATTGAGTGCAGCACTTTCACAGCATCATCTTTTAGGGTTTAAAATAGCTCAGCTGAAATTCCATCACCTCCACTAGCTTTGTTCATAGTGATTTTCCTAAGGCCCATTTGACTTTGCACTCCAGGATGTCTGGCTCTAGGTGAATGATCACACCATCATGATTATCTAGGTCATGAAGATCTTTTTTTTTTCCCATGAAGATCTTTTTTGTATAGTTCTTCTGTGTATTCTTGCCACCTCTTCTTAATATTGTCTGCTTCTGTTAGGTCCATACTGTTTCTGTCCTCTGTTGTGCCCATCCGAGTTATAGCTCCTGCTTTTTGCTCTTATACACTCATAAAGCCAAATCATGCAATATATATGAAACACTAGCAAAGTGTGTGAACAACGTTTACATTATCAATATTAACTTAAAGGACGATGTTGCCTTTTGGAAGCTGATTTTTAAGCCTACCTATATTCTTTTTTCACTAGGTCAGAATTAAAGCAGTCTTATTCTGGTCAAAATGATTATACATTCATTTTAAGACTGTTGCTAAAAAAAAAAAAAAAAAAAGACTGTTGCTGCTAAGTCACTTCAGTCGTGTCTGACTCTGTGTGACCCCATAGACGGCAGCCCAACAAGCTCCCCCGTCCCTGGGATTCTCCAGGCAAGAACACTGGGGTGGGTTGCCACTTCCTCCTCCAATGCATGAAAGTGAAAAGTGAAAGGGAAGTCGCTCAGTAATGTCCGACTCTTTGCAACCCCATGGACTGCAGCCTACCAGGGTCCTCCGTCCATGGGATTCGCCAGGCAAGAGTACAAGTGGGGTGCCATTGCCTTCTCCTCATTTGAAGACTAGCACACTGAAATAAGATAATAGCCTTCCATTATAAGGCACACCATTCAGGTACCCAGGACATCAGTTAAGCTGATCATGTAAATAAAGGATCAGCAAAATTTTTTCCACAAAGGACCTGATCATAAATATTTTAAACTTTGAGGGCCATACAGTCTTTCACAACTATTCACCAACTGCCATTGAATCGTAAAATTGGCCACAGACACTTGTAAGTGAATGGGCGTGGCTGTGTTCCAACGCAACTTTATTTACAAAAATGGGTTCCTGTCCTTTACTGTGCCCATTTGCATTATAATTCCTGCTTTTTGCTCTTATACAAGCATGAAGCATAAAGCCAAAAAATGGGTAGAGAGTAGATTTGGCTATAGGATATAGTTTGCCAAGCCCTGATCTAAATGAAAATACAGGGTTAAAAATCCTGGGAGATATCTTTATTGACCCAACTAAAAATAATTCAGAATCTGAAAGTTGAGAGTTATGTTTTATTCTATGGGAATTTTTAGGACTTCAAGCATAGGAGGCAACATCTCAAGTAACCTTAAGAGAACTGCTCCGGAAGGTGAGGGGTAAGCTAGGAATATATAGGAGTTTTACAACAAAGGACAGGTTGTATGAACAAACGATTCCTGTTAAAGAAAACTAGTCAACGCTATGGTTTTTCCAGTAGTCATGTATGGATGTGAGAGTTGGGCTGTGAAGAAAGCTGAGCACTGAAGAATTGATGCTTTTGAACTGTGGTGTTGGAGAAGACTCTTGAGAGTCCCTTGGACTGCAAGGAGATCCAACCAGTCCATCCTAAAGGAAATCAGTCCTGAATATTCATTGGAAAGACTGATGCTGAAGCTGAAACTGCAATACTTTGGCCACCTGATGCATAAAGCAAATTAAGTTTTCATAAGTTATTTATCTGTTTCTGAATGCTGTCCTCTATTCAGATAAACAATGTTAATAGCTTAATTCACAGTGAATACTCTTCATCATGGTTGGACATATACATAGAAACATATACGTTGTCCCCTAATCCACTCATTGATGGGTCTCTTCTCTATAAGTTTCTAAGCGTTAAAATAAGAAATCCAAATAATATATCGTTGATCCATCCAGGCCAATGGATGTAGGTCAGCTTTTTCTCTTTGGTTTTCATTGTGAAAATGTGAAATAATAATAATGGAGACCTACGCGACCTTCATCCAGATGCAGTTATTGTTAACATTTTGCTGTGTTTGTGTGCATGCTCCCCTCCACCCATTTGTCAGGGCGTGCCATGTAAAGTTGTTAACACTCAACTGCCGCATGCCAAAACAGCAGTTTTGATACAGTGTAACCTAATTTTTTTTCTGAGTCATTTGAGACAGAGTAAATTGGGCATTAGGATACCTTGCCATAAATGCTTCAGCTTGCGTTTTCTAGCAAAATAAGTACCTTCTCATACATCCTCAGAAGACCATTGCATGCTGTGCTAAGTTACTTCATTCGTGTCCGACTCTTTGCGACCCTATGGACTGAGCCCATCAGGCTCCTCTGTCCATGGGGATTCTCCAGGCAAAAATACTGGAGTGGGTTGCCGTGCCCTCCTCCAGGGGAACCATTATCATACCTTAAAAAATTCAACAAATATTTTATCTTCCTGTATCCACTTTATATTCAGATTTCCCTAATCATGCCTGAAATACTCTTATAGCTACCTTTTTAGAACAAGAATCCAATCAAAGTTCATGCGTTTCCATTAGTTTTTGCCTCTTTAGTCTTTTAATTTAGAATAGTTTACAACCTTGTTTCCCCCTTAATCTTAGTCTTTGCAAGAGACCAGTTCAGTTGTCTTGCAGAATATCCCACATTTTTAATCTATCTGATTATTTCTTGAGGGTGTTGTTTAACTTATTTTTCTAATCCCTGTGTTTCTTGGAATTTAGCAAAACATTTGGCAATGGCTAAGGAGAAAAAAGGGGCTTGCCTTCTGACTGACTAAAGAATCTGCCTGCAATGCGGGAGACCTGAGTTTGATCCCTGGTTGGGAAGTTCCCCTGGAGAAGGGAATGGCTACCCACTCCAGTATTCTTGCCTGGAGAATCCCATGGACATAGGAGCCTGACGGGCTACGGTCCACTGGGTCACAAAGAACTGGACACGACTGAGCGACTAACACTTTGAGTTTCACTTTCAAGTAGGAAAAAAACTTCCATATTTGGCCAGAATAGTTTGTAGATGATTCTGTGTACTTCTGTCATATGACATCAGACTGTCCTACTCCAAATAATTTGATGGTACTTTGTGTGTAGTTGCTCAGTCATGTCCAACTCTTTGTAACCCCATGGACTGTAGCCCGCCAGGCTCCTCTGTCCATGGGATTTTCCTGGCAAGAATACTGCATTGGGTTGCCATTCCTCCTCCAGGACCTTCCTGACCCAGGGATCAAACCTGGATCTCTCTCCTGCATCTCATGCACTGCAAGTGGATTCTTTACCGCTGAGCCATCAGAGAAACCCTTGGTTAAGGTAGTGACCACTAAACTTCTCCATTGTAAAGGCACATTGTTTCTTCAGCATTCTTTTAAAATAAGTATAATGTTAATTACATTGTATAACCTGATTATATGGATAAATGAGCTGCAGTTAATTCAAGCTATTCCTTTCTTGGTGGAGATTCAGTTTGTTGCTATTCTTTTGCCATTGAAATATCCCAATAAGCTTTCTTGCTTGTATTTAAGTATTCTTAAGTATTATTGCTTTAATTTCCAAGGAATAGATTCCCCAATGGGAAAAGAGGCATGTATATTTTTAATTTTGACATTTATTTATTTGACATTTACTTATTGTTATTTATTTGACATTATAAACTTTGCAAAAAATTTGTAGCATACTTCTACCAATAGTATACAAAAGTGCCTGTTTTTCCAGCTTTTCAACATCACTGGATATAAATGCCTTTTAATCTCCACCCTTCCCATCTGTTGGGTAAAAATTTGTATTTTATTTTGCATTTCTTTTACTACCAATGAGACTGTGTAGCTTATTAAATGATTTATAATTTTCAGCTATTTAAATTTCCTCTTCTATTTGTAATTGCCTATTTCTCCCAGTATGTCTCACCTTGCTTATGGTCTCTTGCCATACAAAAATTAAGATTTAAAAAATACACTTAAAAGTATACATCTTTTTTGTTTGTTTTTTTATGGTTCCTGGGTTACCCATCTTCTGAAGATTTACCCTACTCTAAAAGGAGCCTGGTGGGCTTCCATCTACAGGGTCGCACAGAGTTGGACACAACTGATGCGACTTAGCAGCAGCAGCAAGATAATATAAAACTCTACTAAATTTTCTCATTATTCTGATTTGTATTTATTACATGGTATGCGGTAAAGATCTAGTTTTGCATCTGTGTGGATAGTTAGCAATTATGTCAGCCCGCTATATTAAATAATCCAACCTTTTTGACAAAGATGTGAAATTCCACATTTGTGGAAATTTCTCCTTTGTGGAATCTTTGCTCCTGTGCTGAGTTCTCATATATGTTTGGATCTATTTCTGAACTCTCCATTGTACTCCACTGACCTATGTATTCCTGTGCTAATACTGGGCTATTTTTGTTTTAGTATTTTTACAGTAATGTTTAATATTGAGCAAGATAATCCTCCACCATTTTTTCCCTTAAAAGTATCCTGGCAATCAATTTGCAGCCATTTATTTTTCCATATGAGCTTTTAAATCATTTCCCCCTATTCCCAAGCCAGACCTATAGGATTGGTTGGCATTGTATTAAATGTTTACACAAATGTATATAAAAATGTGTATGTATGTACATATGTATCAGAGAAGGCAATGGCACCCCACTCCAGTACTCTTGCCTGGAAAATCCCATGAACAGAGGAGCTTGGTAGGCTGCAGTCCATGGGGTCGCTAGGAGTCGGACACGACTGAACGACTTCACTTTGACTTTTCACTTTCATGCATTGGAGAAGGAAATGGCAAGCCACTCCAGTGTTCTTGCCTGGAGAATCCCAGGGACAGGGGAGCCTGGTGGGCTGCCGTCTATGGGGTCGCACAGAGTCGGACACGATTGAAGTGACTTAGCAGCAGCAGCAGCAGCAGCAGCAGCAGTACATATGTATAATAAATTTGGGAGGAATTAACTTTTAAACAATGAGATAAATATGTATTTATGTTTTTATATATATAAATTTTAATTATATATATATAAACAACAGACTGGTTCCAAATAGGAAAAGGAGTACGTCAAGGCTGTATATTGTCACCTTGCTTATTTAACTTATATGCAGAGTACATCATGAGAAATGCTGGACTGGAAGAAGCACAAGCTGGAATCAAGATTGCCGGGAGAAATATCAATAACCTCAGATATGCAGATGACACCACCCTTATGGCAGAAAGTGAAGAGGAACTCAAAAGCCTCTTGATGAAAGTGAAAGTGGAGAGTGAAAAAGTTGGCTTAAAGCTCAACATTCAGAAAACGAAGATCATGGCATCCGGTCCCATCACTTCATGGGAAATAGATGAGGAAACAGTGTCAGACTTTATTTTTCTGGGCTCTAAAATCACTGCAGATGGTGACTGCAGCCATGAAATTAAAAGACGCTTACTCCTTGGAAGGAAAGTTATGACCAACCTAGATAGCATATTCAAAAGCAGAGACATTACTTTGCCAACAGAGGTCCGTCTAGTCAAGGCTATGATTTTTCCGGTGGTCATGTATGGATGTGAGAGTTGGACTGTGAAGAAGGCTGAGCACTAAAGAATTGATGCTTTTGAACTATGGTGTTGGAGAAGACTCTTGAGAGTCCCTTGGACTGCAAGGAGATCCAACCAGTCCATTCAGAAGGAGATCAGCCCTGGGATTTCTTTGGAAGGAATGATGCTGAAGCTGAATGATGCTAAAGTTGACTCATTTGAAAAGACCCTGATGCTGGGAGGGATTGGGGGCAGGAGGAGAAGGGGACGACAGAGGATGAGATGGTTGGATGGCATCACTGACTCGATGGACGTGAGTCTGAGTGAACTCTGGGAGTTGCCGATGGACAGGGAGGCCTGGCGTGCTGCGATTCATGGGGTCCCAAAGAGTCGGACACGACTGAGCGATTGAACTGAACTGAACTGATGCATATATAATATATTTAGGAAGGATTAGCATGTTAATGGGGCTTCCCTGGTAGCTCAGCTGGTAACGAATCCACCTGCAATGCGGGAGACCTGGGTTCAATCCCTGGGTTGGGAAGGTCCCCTGGAGGAGGGCATTGCAACCCACCCCAGTATTCTTGCCTGGAGAATCCCCATGGATAGAGGAGCCTGGTGGGCTACAGTCCATGAGGTTGCAAAGAGTCGGACATGACTGAGTGACTAAGCACAGCACAGCACAGCACAGCATATTAATAGTAAGCCACATGATGTGTAAATGATAGCAAAAGAGACTTGATCTTGGTTAATTTCTTGCCAAAAATACTCTCCTCTCACCAATGATGAGAGGATGCCCGAAACTTTCAAAAATTTAAGCTTTAGTCTAGAAGATAAAATAAAAAGATTTGCCTGTTTGTATTGCAGTTTTCATTTTCTTTCCCTCTCTCCTTTCCTTGTTCCCTCGCTTCCTTCCAGTTTTACTGAGATATAATTAACATACAGCACTGTGTAAGTTTAAGGTGTGCAGAATAATGAGTTGCTTTACCTACATCATGAAATGATTACTGCAGTAAGTTTAGTGAGCATCCATCTCATACAGATACAAAATTAAAGAACTGCGAAAAAATGTTTTCCTTTGTGATGAAAACTCTTAGGATTTACTCTTAACTTTCATATATAACATCAGCAGTGTGAATTATATTTATCATGTTGTGTATTTTATCCCCAGTACTTATAATTGGAAGTTTGTGCCTTTTGACCACCTTCATCTACTTCTTCCCCCCTCCATTCCCTGGAATACAGTTTTCTTTCAAATTGTAAAGGTAAAGTGTTCCCTGCATGCTATGGGAATAAATGGCACCCCACTCCAGTACTCTTGCCTGGAAAATCCCATGGACGGAGGAGCCTGGTGGGCTGCAGTCCATGGGGTCGCTGAGGGTCGGACACGAATGAGCGACTTCACTTTCACTTTTCACTTTCACGCATTGGAGAAGGAAATGGGAAGCCACTCCAGTGTTCTTGCCTGGAGAATCCCAGGGATGGGGGAGACTGGTGGGCTGCTGTCTATGGGGTCGCACAGAGTCGGACACGACTGACATGACTTAGCAGCAGCAGCAGCATGGGAATAAAAATGTATCAGTGTATTCCTGTAATGTGTCAGTAATGTATTCCCAGGTGTGCTTGAAAATTTGTCTCGATACTATTAATGTCTGAGTAAATCCATCTCCATCTGTAACACTATAATGTATCCTCCCTGTGTCTCCCTCAACATACAAGTACTCATTTTCTTCAAGTGGGAGACTTCTAGCATGGGTCAAATACCATTATGATGAACTCTGTAGGTATGTCAGATGCTCCCTGGACCACTTGGTGTGTGGATCAGAATTGCCTTCCCAGCTCACACACCCTGTTGCTTAAGAGGTCAAGGGTGGGGACACCAAGCATGGATTTAGGACACTCTGAGGGAGCCAGGAAGACTGTCAACAGCAGGCCTTCTCTGGATGCAGCTTTTCCAGTTTCAGCTGCTTGAACATCACAGCTATTGACCTTGAATAAAGCACTCAGAAGCCTTGGCAAGTTAGCAAGGGTGGGTTAAGCTGGATCTGTTAGAAAATGATATGAATGTTCTATTTGTGAAAGGTATATAGATAGCCAAACGTGGGAAGCCAAGAACTCTGGGCCCCCAGTACCTGCATCTGAATCTCAGCTCCACTGTTCCCTTAGTGCCAGCTTCAACCAGTCAGTGCCTCAGTCTCCTCATCTGCAAAGTGGAGGTAAAAGTGGTGCTGAGATCATAGGGTTATTGTGAGGAGTCAATGACCCCTCGTATGTAATGCATTTGAAACTATGCCTGGCACACAGCGAGTACTCTTCAGATGCTTGCTATATTTTTATTATTGTTCTTTGAGGGAGAAATTGGACACAGAGTCTAGGATGATAAAGGAAAAGACAGGAAGGAGGCAGGCTGTGAAGCTCTCAGGTAGGTAGACAGATTTAGAATAGACTTCTATTCCAGGAAAGAGCTAGGGTACAAAGCAAGAACCTGTGATTGAAGCACCTTTGTATGGGTGACTGTGGAGGTTAGGGAAGAACTGCAGTGCCCAGTGCTGTGTGTCCAGTCATTAACATAGTCACTGTGGGTCATCTGTCAGTAGCAGCAGAACCAACTCCAGACCTCACCTGCTGAGGGTCCTCCTGCCCCCATTATATCTCCAGCCTCAGCCACCATTGGCTGAGTTACTGGCTGAGTTATTCAAGGTGGAGGACTTCAGTGGGCTCACCTGGGCACTGTATGCAGAATATAAACCAACCTTCTCTTTCTCCTCCTCCTCTTCCTTTTTTTTAAAAAAATTGAAAAATTTCAAGCACATCTAAAAGTAGAGAAGCTGGCATTATTCATAGATTTGTGCTTATCTTTATACATATATAAGTTGTAGTCTTATGTCAATATCACTAGCCAATTTATTTTTAAATTAAAAAATTTTATTTTATTTTTTACTTTTTACATTTTTATTATGGTATCACTTACATATAGTAAAATCCATATTTCTATTTTAGAGTTGAGAGTTTTGACAAATATGTACAGTAGTGTAATAATCAGCTCAGTCAAGATATAAAATGGTTTCTTCACCCCTCCCATATTCCTCTATACCTCTTCATGTTACCCTCTCTTCCTACTGTAGCAGCCACTGATATATTTTCTGTCCCTAGAGTTTTCACTATTCCAGAATATCATTAAATGAAATAATGCAATATACAATTCTTTGAGACTGGCTTACTTCACTTAACATAAGGAATTTGAGATTCATACATGATATTAAATAAATCAGTAGTTCCATCATGGTTTCCCCTGCCCCATTCCTTATCATGAATAATTGTGTAAGATTTTTCTTCTAATATTTTAAAAAATATTTATGCATTTTTTGGGGGGCTGCACTGGGTCTTTGTTGATACATGCAGACTTTTGCTAATTGCAGTGGTCAGTGGCTACTCTGTAGTGTGCAGTCTTCTCACGGTGGCTTCTCTTGTTGCTGAGCATGGATTCTAAAACATGGGCTGAATAATTGGCACATGAGTTTAGTGCCTCCATGGCATGTGGAATCTTCTTGGACCAGGAATCAAATCTGTGTCCCCTCCATTGGCAGGTGGATTCTTAACCACTGGACCATCAGGAAAGTCCTTTCTTCTAGTATTTTTAAAAGACTATTTTTTAGAGGAGTTTTAAGGTTCATAGCAAAATTAATAGGAAGGCACATAGATATCCCATATACCCCTTTCCCAACACATGCACAGCCTCCCCAACTATCGACATCCCCACCGGATGGTACATTTGTTATAACTGATGAACCTACATTGACACATCATAATCATTCAAAGTTCATAGTTTTTATTATGGTTCATCATTGGTGTTGGCAGTCTGTGGGCTTCGATAAATGTATAATGACATGTATCCATGTATAATGACATGTATTATGGTATGGTATCATACAGAGTATTTTTACTGCCCTAAAAATCCTTTCAGCCTACCTATTCATCTTTCCTGCCTAATCCCTTGGCAACCACTGATCTTTTACTGTCTCCATAGGTTTTTCTTCCTTTCCCAGAATGCCAGATAGTTGAAATCGTACAGTATGTAGCCTTTTCCGGTTGGCTTCTTTCACTTAGTAGTGTACGTTAAAAGTTCTTGCATATCTTTTGATGGCTTACTAGCTCATTTCCTTTCAGGGCTGAGTAGTATCTAGTTGCCTGGATGTACCCCAGTTTATGCATTCATCGCCTACTGAACAATATTTTGGTTGCTTTCAAGTTTTGGAACTTAAGAATAAAGCTGCTATAAATTGCCATATACAGGTTTTTGAGTGGACATGTTTTCTCAGCTTATTTGAGTAAATACCAAAGAAATGATGACTGTATCATGTGGTGAAAATGCTTATTTTCTTTTGTAAAAATCTGCCAGATATCTTCCAAAGTAGCTGTACCATTTTCCTTTCCCACCATCAATGAATGATAGTTCCCATTGTTTTACATCTTTGTCATCATATGGTGTCATCAAGGTTCAGATTTTGGCGTTCTAGTAGGTATGCAGTGGTAATCTGTTGTTTTAATTTGCTTTTCTGGGGGTGACATATAGAGTGGACTGTCTTTTAAATTAAAATTTTTTTTTAAATTACAGTAAACATGTGTATTCCTGTGGCTGATTCATGTCAATATATGCTAAAATCCATTACATTATGTAAAGTAATTTTCCTCCAATTAAAATAGTTAATTATGGGGAACACGGGTATACCTGTGGCGGATTCATTTCGATATTTGGCAGAACTAATACAATATTGTAAAGTTTAAAAATAAAATAAAATTTAAAAAAATAGTTAATTAAAAAACTGGTAAAATACACATGACATAAAATGTATCATAACTATTTTTTATTGAAGTATAGTTGATTTCTAATGTTGTGTTAATTTTTGCTGCACAGTTATATATATGCAGTTATTTGTGCATATATTGTGTTGGCCAAAAAGTTCACTCAGATTTTTCCTTAAGATGTTATATATATTCTTTTCCATTATAGTTTATCTCAGGATATTGAATACAGTTCCCTGTGCTACACAGTAGGACCTTGTTCTCTATCCATTCTGCATGTAATAATTTGCATCTATTAATCCCAAACTCCAGGCCACCCCTCCCTGCCCCACTTGGCAACCACAAGTCTTTTTTCTGGGTCTATGAGTCTGTTTCTGCTTCATAAGTATGTTCATTTGTCTCATATTTTAGATTCCACATATAAGTGCTATCATTTGGTGTTTGTCTTTCTCTTTCTGACTTGCTTCTCTGAGTATGATAATCTCTAGTTGCATCCATGTTGCTTCAAATGGCATTATTTCATTCTTGTTTATGACCAAGTAGTATTCCAGCGTATATACATGCTACATCTTCATCCACTCATCTGTTGATGGACATTTAGCTTGTTTTCCATGTCTTGGCTATTGTGACTAGTGCTACTATGAACATAGGGGTGCTTGTATCATTTTGAATTATAGTTTTGTCCAGATATATGCCTAAGAGTGGTATTGCTAGATCATATTGTAGTTCTATTTTAAGTTTTCTGAGAAGCTTCCATACATCTTAACTATTTTTAAGTAGCTGTAGTCCATGGGGTCGCTAAGAGTCAGACACGACTGAGCGACTTCACTTTCACTTTTCACTTTTCACTTTCCTGCATTGAAGAAGGAAATGGCAACCCACTCCAGTGTTCTTGCCTGGAGAACCCAGGGATGGGGGAGCCTGGTGGGCTGCCGTCTATGGGGTCACACAGAATCGGACACGACTGAAGTGACTTAGCAGCAGCAGCAGCAGCAGTATTAAGTACATTCGCATTGATGTGCAACTAATCTCCAGAACTCTTTTCAACTTATAAAAACTAGAACTCTATAGCTGTTGAACAATAACTCCCCAGTTCCCCTTACCCCAGCCCCTGGTAACCACCCTTCTACTTTCTGTCTCTTTGAACCTGACTACCCTAGGTACCTCATATAAGTGGAACCATACAGTATTTGTCTTTTTGTGACTGGCTTATTTCATTTAACATTATGTTCTCAAGGTTCATCTGTGTGGTAGCATGTGTCAGAATTTTCTTCCTTTTCAAGGCAGAAAAATATTCCATTGTATGTATAAACCACAGTTGGTTTATCTTTTGATCCCCTGATATACACTTGGGGTTCCTTCCCCCAGCTATTGTGAATGATGCTGCTGTGGACATGGGTGTACAAATACTTCTGTGACCCTGCTTTCAGTAGCCAATTTACTTTTGTATTTTGCTTTAACAGTGTGGTTTCAAAAAAACCTTTAGCTCATACAGATAAGTAGTTTCAAATGGTAATAAGTTACAAATGGTAATAGTTTGTAATAGCTTGCCATAGAATGTTATGACTCATCTGAATGTCAGCTCATCTAGAATAATATAAGAGGAATTATGAGACATTTTAGTTCCAAAGTTAATCATTAGCAATACCTGAAAAGCTTTTTTTTCTTTTTTTAACCAATAAGTATACAATTTGGAGAGTCAGCAAAAGAATTTCTAATCAGTTAAAATCAATATCTTATGACACAATTTGTGATGTCACTCGAAGGAGTCTGATCTCTTACTGTCCTTTTTTGTAAGATATTCTCTCAAATTTTCAAAACAATCACGTACATTTTGTTCTTTTTGAGGACTCCATACTATGTTTCAGTTTCCTTTCTGACATTTATTTGAAGCTTAAAAGCTTGGTAACAGTGTAACTCCATATTGCTTTAATATTAAACACCCATTTAACACATTTTTTATGGAAGATCCATTCCAGGTTCACAGTTCACAAATGATGATGAAAATGGATGCGATCCTCATGGAACACACAGTTTAGTAGGGCTGATGAGCCCTACTAAGGAAACAAACAACTAGATAATACAAATAACAGGTTTTTCCATTTTATGATGGAAAAGAACAGTATACTGTGAGAGAGAGTGATGGGGTGACTACTTTAGATTTGGGTGGGCAGGGAAGGCCTCCCTGAGGAGGTAACATTTTCAGTGAGCCCTATAAGCAGGAAGGAACCTGACATTTAATAACTTAGAAGAACACAAATTATTCCAGACAATTCCAGACAGTGGGAAGAGCATGGACAGTGGTTCTAAGGCATGAAAGAGCTCAGTGTGTTTGAAAAACTGAAAGACCCATGTGGCTGAAGCAAATAGAGTGTATCCGTTTCCTATTGCTGCTACATGTTACCACAGATTTGTTATCTCATGGCTCTGGAGGTCAGGAGTCTGTCATGGATCTTAGGGGGCTAAAATGAAGGTGTCAGCACAGCTGAATTACTTCCAGAGAATCAGTCTCCTTGCCTTTTCTAGCTTCTGGTGGCCACCTGCTTTCCTTTTCTCGTCCCTCCTCCATTTTCATAGTACATCACTTGAAACTGATTCCGTCATCACATCTCTTCCTCTGACTCTTATCCTCTCATCTCCCTCTTATGAGGACCCTTGTGATTGCATTGGGTCCACCTGTGGTAATCCACGGGGCTCTCCCCATCTCAAGATCCTAAGCGTAATACATCTTCTAAGTCTCTTTTGCCGTGTAAGTAAACATTTATAGGTTCCCAAGAAATTCAGCAAGTGGGGAATTGGGGAGGCAGTCATTACTCTATATACCATTCAGGGTGTGGGAAATTGAGAAACTATAAAGCTGTATTGAGTGAGTGTGTTATGTTTTAATTCAGAGATATTTTAGTTACTGGAGTTTGTATTCATTATGGTTTAATGTGAGTTGTTGTGTAAAGAGACTCTTCAATATTATGGTTTAAACAAAATAGAAGTGTATTTCTCTTTCATACAATGATCCAGATGAGGGCAATCCAGGGCTAGGAGGGTGACTCAGCCACTTAAATTCAGAGCTCCCGGCACAGCTGTTTTGCTAATCTGCCATCCTCAATGTGTGGCTTCCTTGTCATGGTCTCAGATGGTTGTGAGTGCATGCTGCAGCCAGTGGGTATGTAGAAAGGGACAGCAGGACAACTCACCCATTCTTTTTATAAGTATGACCTAGAAGAGGCACAGAACATTTTCACTTGCATCCCAGTCACCATGATCACACCTGGCTGCAAGGGAGGCTGTGAAATACAGTTGACCCTTGAACAAAATGAGTTTGAACTGTGTGGATCCAGTTACACATGGACATTTTTCATTAAATATATTCTATACGTACTGTACTATCCAAGGTGGGTTGAATCTGTGTTGTGGAACTGTGGATACTGATGGTCGACTGTACAGCTATACATAGATTTTGGACTGGTCAATGATCAGCACCACTAGCCCATATGTTGTTCAAGGGTCAGTTGTATAGTTTTTGGCTAGATGTTTTATTATATTTATTATATATTGTTTTATTATTAAAGAAAGGAGGGAAAAATGGAAATCTGTCCCTGCAACAAATTCTTTCATTAAAAAAATACCACTTTCTTGTTTTATTTGAAGGATTGGTCTTGTATCTTGCCTTGAGACAGCTATTGGTCTTCAAGTTAAAAAAGGAAATTTTGATACTTGCTGCCTATATAATTACAAACATTTCTGAAAAGTCTGAAATTTAAAATCTGCTCCTTAATAAAATTGACAGTTTGCATGGCATTATTCAACCCTATTTTGAGATATGCTGACATCTTATTAATGCTTAGAGCTTCTAAGTTCTAACTTAGTCTAACTTAGTCTAACTAGAATAAGAACTCCTATAGTTGGAGACATTGTGGTCCCAGCATTGATAGAAGCCCTTACTTCTCCAGTTGATTCAGTAAAGGGCTCACCATGTTGTTATTAACTTTTTGGAAGTAAATTAAATCTTATTAATATACTTAAAGACATATTTCTGTTAGATAAGTGATAAGTGATTTACATACTTAAAGTTTTCTTCATAGTTACCTGGCAGAACATACATTACAACCAGGCAAAAAGGAGAAATACATGAATCCATAATCTTATGCAGCTGAATTTTGGACTTCACATATCATCAGTCCTTGAACCAATTCATCAAATATGTGTGCTCTGGGATTCTGTTTTAGCTTTTTCACATGATGGTAAAATTATATGTTTGGAGCAGTTTGCTTATCTACCACTCATTCAGTAAATATCTGTTGAGCACCTACTGTCTATCAGGCACTGTTTTCGATACATAGGGCACATCAGTGAATAAAAGAGACAAGTATCTCTTCCCTTCATGGAACTTCCGTTTATGTTGCAATATGAGTAGATCAGCATTTACTAAGCATTGTTAAACGTGAACTTTTTACTGAAGTATGCCATACTTACAGAAAAGTGCACAGACCATAACTGAAAAGCTTAACAAATGTTCACATACTTACCACAACTCCAGATGCTGTTTGTGCTGCCTCTATCACTGTCTTCTGGGAGAAACCACTCTCCCGATGGCTGACACTACAAATTAGGTTGGCCTGCTTTTGAATTTATGTTAACAGAATCATACAGCATACAGTACATGTTCTTCTTTGCCTGGATTATGTTTGTCAACATTTTTTTCATGAGATTCATTGGGTTTTTGTGTAGTTGTGGTTCATTTAGTCTCCTTACTGTATTGCATTCCCTTGTGTGAGGGTATCAGAATGTTCTTATCCATTCTCCTGCTGACAGCCATTTGGTCTCCTGTATTTGGCTATTATGAATAGTGCTGCCATAAACATTCTAGTATGTGCCTTTCAGTGGACATTTGTATGCATTTCACTTGGGTATGTAACTCAGCATGTAATTGGTGACTCACAGGGAGTGCTTATGTTCAATTTTACTAAATATTGACAAATACTTCCCCAAAGTATTTGAACCAGTTTATTCTCCCCCAGTAACATTGAGAGTTTTAGTTGCTCCACACCCTTAACACTTGATATTGTTTGTTTTTTTTTTTAATTTAAGCTATTCTGTAGAAATGCAGTGATACAGCATTGCAGTTTTAATTTGTATTTCCCTGATGACTAAGTGGGGCCCCTTTATGTATATTTATAACACTTATTTGGATATCCTCTTTTGTTAAATGTCTGATTTTAAGTCTTTTGTCCATTTTTCTATTGTCTCTTTCTAGTAAGCTTTTCTGTATGTGTGTTATGGCATCTTGCTTTGAAAGATCCTATGTATACTTATATAATCAGATTTAAATTTTGTTTGCATAATTTTTTCAATAACATTAAGTTGTTTAATGTATGCTGAAAGAACCAGGAGCCTTATTTTTATGCTTACTGTGTGTTGTTTCAAAATGATGTTGTACCTTGGCAGGGACCACAGAACTATTTTGAAAAATTTCACTGCCTCAACTCTGCTGATGACTCGTGCACTATTTTAACATGATAAAAGCTTAGCACCTATAACAAATTCAGCCACCATTTTATTCTGTCTTTAAATGACATTCTGAGAGCATTTTAGGTACATTATTTTCCTTTATGTACTGTCAATTGCTAGAGAAAGAGTCATTTGATTCCAATATGCTATTTTTTGTTGTTTCATCTCTAGTCCAATCAATCTCATCACTCCCATCACTTTTTTTTTTAATGTCCTGTTTTTAATCTGTAATCCATTTCTGGCTTTAAAGGTAATAATTTCAAACCGTCAAAGAAAGTTATAAATAATAATAGCTCACAGACTGTTTAAGATGTACCAGTTATTGTTCGATGCTTTGAGTGTTTTATTTCATTTAACCCGTATGAGGTAGGTGCTGTTATCAGCTTCGTTGTACAGATGATGAAATTGAGGCCCAGGAGAAGTGACTTGGCAAAGTCACAAAGTTGGTGAGTGGGAAGCTCGGAGTTCAAACCCTGATGGCTAGCTGTCATTTCTTCAGCCCCTTGAGCTGTCTCTGTCAGCTTACCAGCATGCCCACTGCACATTTTTTCCCTTACTGAGATCACTGTTGGTGCCTGCAGACCCTATTACAAGCACATGTTTGACTTGTCTGGACCCTCAAAATTGCCCAGGATGTTTCATGCATCCCAGCTTACAGAGTCCTTGTATTCAGAGCTCAGACATGGGGATGTGGCTCTTTCTTCCTCCACAAAGCTGGGACAGCCCGTTGACACTCTTCTGCTTTCTCCTTCCATGGGTCAGAGCCTCACCCTCCAGTACATTGCATTGGACGCCAGGCTATCTCTTTTCTCCTCTTGTCTGATGTTTGGATTTGGGGCAAAGAGCTGGATCTGGAGCTTGAACCTCAGCAGTGCTCTCCACCCTAGGTAGAAGAGCTCTGTATCAGTATTTTGGTCATAAACCCAGCTAATGACAAAGCTGTTCTGTGGCTTCCCCTTTGCCGCTTTCCCTAATGTAAATTTCCATGGGATAGCTACAGTGTTTTAGCCAACGCAAATGGTATGCCGGGGGCTATTAAATATGATTTTATTTAGAAAGTAGAGCCCCTGGGTGGCTCTTACCTTTGTTTTGGGAAACAAATAAGCACTTCTCTAGTGTTCTGAATATTAAAATAGAATTGAGTATGGAATTCTGTCTTGGGTCTCATCCAAAGGATTCTAATTATCAAGGCATGCTAACGACCAGGTATAAAGTCATTTTGCTTACAAGGTGGTCCTATGGCCTGAACTCACAAGCATAGTGTTAAAGCTTTGGTTGTTTATTTGTATTTTTTTTGCATGACTGATTTTTTTTGGGGGGGAATACTTCAGTAGGAAAAAAAAAAAAAAAAGAACTGCCCCTGCCCCCTCCTCCTTTCAGTTCAGTAAGTTGAGAAATGTTTTTGACTTTTTTCCCGAATTGTGTCACTGATGGCCTTGTTCAGAACATCCCAAGTATGAGGTTGTCTAAATTGTATTCAGTGGAAGTTACCAAGCAAAGACATTGAGAGTCAGCCTTTTGGTCTGGAATTTGCTCCCTAATCTACAATGGTTTGTTAACATTTTTATGGGCTAATTGGCCCCTCTGGATTCACTCTGTGAAGCCACTTTTTAAAATGTGTGTAGGCAGAAGCCACTGCACTTGGACAACAAATACAGCCCAATGTGGGTGACTGACATGGTGAGAACTGAAATCCTAACAAGGAGAAACAAGGAGTTTATCAGGAGCCATTTTCTGCCTCTGGATCTTGGTTGTTTTTCGCCCCCTTATTCTACAGGTTGTTCTAGTTAGACAGTATTTAGCTTTCTTGAATGGTGGAAAGAAGCTGGAGAATGAGGTGGTGGAAGAGTGGTAATCTGCCTCCCTACCAAGGATACCTTTGTCTGTTCCTCTACTCTGTTCTCATTTTATGATCTTCTTTGCTAATGGAGTGTGGATGGGGGAAGATTTTATGATTTATTTGCCAATCAACTCAGAAGTTTCAGTATTATAGTGAAAGAGAAAAATGGATTTCTGTAGGATACACAGGGAAAATTATTTGATTCCTTTCTGAGTAATTTTACAACAGTATGATCTCCCTTGCTGTACAACTTTCTTTTATTCACAAGTCTTCATTAATTCACCAAAAGAAGCAAACATTTAAAAGGAAACATATGTTTGGCAGGGCTATTTTCTATTCAGTATCACACAGTAAATTACTGTAACATGAATGTCCCTGGGCCTCACTTACTAGTGGATATAGATGGAATTGTATTAATAGTAGGAGTCTAGATTTCCTCACTCATAAGGGACTTCAAGCCTCCCTAAAGCCTCTTTCTCCCCAGAAGGATTTCTGTTAGTCATTAGAACAGGCTCACATGTGCTGGCAGACCATCATACAGCAAAACCCTATTGTTTTTCTCATGTTCCCAAGTCCTCCTTGTTGATGGCTTTTGCTCCTGATGCTGTTTGATGGTGCTTCTGGTTGCCACCCTGTTTTCTGTGTTGCCTCATGTGGAAATGTCAAGGAAACTGTCTTGGTGTCCACAGAGGCACTCATTCTTAGGAGGCATAGTGGTGCTCTATGGAGTAAAGAGGCCACTCCTTTCCCCACCTCTGCATTGGGCCTTGTCATCGGGGAGACCAAAGAATTGCTTATACTTCCCTCAAGTCATGCCTCATAGTGTCTCTAATTAAAATGGTCCTTCCAGTTTTTCCCTGTATTTCTTTTCTTGATTGGCCTGTGTCTCCTGGGTGTAGCTGGAGAGCTAGTACCAGGACATTCTCCATTTCTTCTCCCATGTCGTATTCCTCCCTCTGATACTGAGATGTCCCTGCTACTGGAGTATAAAGCTCCCTCCCCCTCATTTAGTCAAAAAGTGGATCAACACACACACACACACACACACACACACACACACACACACACACTCCTCTTTGGGAGGCTGTGCTGGTCTCTTAGGACACACTGTCTCATATTGATCAGGGCTCATGTTCTATTTAAGCAAACTATATCCAAGCCCTTCTGAATTCCGCACACCAAAATGTTTATACTTTTAGTAGTTGGTGAACGTTAGGATTATGGCCCCCTATGAACAGCCTGACTGGCTGCCCTGTCTGCCACTGTCATTTTCTTCCTGTTTCCCCTTCTTATGTTTCCTCTCTTCTTTCCTTTGGATAAAGCATGGCTTCGGTGAAATGTGTTAGCAAAAAAAACCTCTTTTATGTTCTGCTTCACTGAAAGTTGCTGTTTCACTTCACCGTGTTTTTTTTGATCAGTGCACGTAAGAATTAAGCAGGTCGTGCTGGCAATATTCTGTATGTAGCCATGCAGTGTAGGTGATACTGCTTTCCTCTTCTTGCTCCTGGAGCAAGACAGGATGGACTCCAGTGGCTCTCAAATCTGACTGTACATTACATTCACCTAGAGAGCTTGAAAAAATTACCAATGTCCTGGCCTTCCCTTCTCAGAGCTTGTCATTTAATTCATCAGGACCCAATAAGGACCATGTGTCAACTGAGTCTTGGTGCTGAAGAGGCAGAGCCTGTGAGGGAACCCTGAACTTTGACCCCAGGGACCACTTAATCTGTCAGAAATCACCACACACATCTTTGGCTTAGCATTGCTTCTTGATGTGTTTTAGGGAAAAAAGTCTGAGAACAATAAAAGAGCTGATCCAGAATGAAACTTCTGGCTTCTGATTTAGCACACTTAAAATGGACCATTTCATGAACACAAAAGTTTTCTAAATTTTGTTCTCATTATCGTGTCTCTCCAGTTTTCTTTTTTTTTTTTTTTTTTTTGAGGGGAAGATTCTCTCACTACTCACAAGAATGGAATGAAGATGAGGTTAGGAACATCCATATGCAGGAGAATATGACATTTTTCTTGAATTTGTGTAAGTTAAATTAAGAATGCACCTGCACAAATGTCAGAAATAGGCCCCCATCCAATACTGTATATAAATAGGTCATTATTATAGTTGAATGCTATGGGAGTTTCCATGCAAAAAATCAGTAATGAACTGAATAGGGAAAAGGTGAGGCCACTGTGGGTAAAAATGCTCTTATAGTCCTGCAGTTATAGATCATTCCTTGGAATGTGAGATCAGCGCACACGTGCAGTGGGAGCTAGGAATGTTCAGCCTTGGAGCAGCCCTGCCGATCTTGCAGTGTGCATGCACATGTTGACAGGACAAGGGAGAGCACGCAGCATTAATTCAGATTGTGAGATAATTATGACTTAGTCATAGCCCTGCAGGCGGATTACAATAATGGTTACATTTCTGTAACAGTTTCCTCCCATCCTCCTTCCTGTCCCTAGGAAGCCTAAACAACTTTACTATTTATTTTCACATCATGCCCATAGTTTAGTTGCATTGGTTTCTTTAAAGCACAAAGGCATGAACCAAAGGGGATAAACTATCACTCAAGTTTATGAAATGAGACAGTTAAAATAGACCTAAAACTTGTTTGCCTTTACCTGCTTATATTTCATTAAGTTGGGAGAGAACCTAAATATTCACTTAGTCTAGGTTCCCTTAAGCTGGCTTTGTAGTTAGAGCAACAGAGAAAAGTCTGGAAAGACCATGCGGGGCCAGTCATACAAGAAAGAGAATGTGTTGTTAGACGTCTCTTTAAAGGTTCTGGATTGGTGAGAAGAGCTAGAATCAGGGACCACACTAACACCTTCCCTTGGAAACTACAAGCCAGTGGAGGATAAAGCAGCTTTGCCAAATGATTCAGCAGTATTTAATACAGCTGAATGTGCTTGTACCCTGTGACCTAGGAATCCCCCCTCTAGACATACGCCCAAGGAAAAGCAGTGCAAATTTGTCAAAAGACATGTGTTAGGTTTATAGTGGCCTTTTCATAATAGCCCCAAATTGGAAACAACCTAAAAGTCCATCAGTAGGAGAATTGATAGATGATTTATAATATGTACATACAATGAAATACTACTCAGCCAAAATCAAACAAGAAAACAAGCAAATAAACAAAAAGCTCCTGTTGATTCTCACAGATATTATGGAAGAGGCCAGCCACAAAAGAGTACTTACTGTATAAAGCACTTTATTGTAATGTTCAAGAAAAGGCAAAACTGACACATGATGATGTAAGTCAGAATAGTGATTATCTTCAGGGAGCTGACTGTGGCTCAGATCATGAACTCCTTATTGCAAAATTCAGACTTAAATTGAAGAAAGTAGGGAAAACCACTAGACCATTCAGGTATGATCTAAATCAAATCCCTTATGATTATACAGTGGAAGTGACAAATAGATTCAAGGGATTAGATCTGATAGAGTGCCTGAAGAACTATGGATGGAGGTTTGTGACATTGTACAGGAGGCAGCGGTCAAGACCATCCCCAAGAAAAAGAAATGCAAAAAGGCAAAATGATTGTCTGAGGAGGCCTTACAAATAGCTGAGAAAAGAAGCGAAGCGAAAGGCAAAGGAAAAAAGGAAAGATATACCCATTTGAATGCAGAGTTCCAAAGAATAGCAAGGAGAGATAAGAAAGCCTTCCTCAGTGATCAATGCAAAGAAATAGAGGAAAACAATAAAATGGGAAAGACTAGAGATCTCTTCAAGAAAATTAAAGATACCTAAGGAACATTTCATGCAAAGATGGGCACAATAAAGGACAGGAATGGTATGAACCTAACAGAAGCAGAAGATATTGAGAAGAGGTGGCAACAATACACAGAAGAACTATATAAAAAAGATCTTAATGACCCAGATAACCGCAATGGTGTGATCACTCACCTAGAGCCAGACATCCTGGAATGTGAAGTCAAGTGGGCCTTAGGAAGCATCACTATGAACAAAGCTAGTGGAGGTGATGGAATTCCAGCTGAGCTATTTCAAATCCTAAAAGATGGTGCTGTGAAAGTGCTGCACTGAATAGGCTAGCAAATTTGGAAAACTCAGCAGTGGCCACAGGACTGGAAAAGGTCAGTTTTCATTCCAATCCCAAAGAAAGGCAATGCCAAAGAATGCTCAAACTACCCCACAATTGCACTCATCTCACACACTAGCAAAGTAATGCTTAAAATTCTCCAAGCCAGGCTTTTACAGTACATGAACCATGAACTTCCAGATGTTCAAGTTGGATTTAGAAAAGGCAGAGGAACCAAAGATCAAATTGCCAACATCTGCTGGATCATGGAAAAAGTAAGAGAGTTCCAGAAAAACTTAACTTGCAAAAGTAAAGTCTTTTACTTTAGTTTCAAAAAAATCTCGGAGAAGGCAATGGCACCCCACTCCAGTACTCTTGCCTGGAAAATCCCAGGGATGGGGGAGCCAGGTGGGCTGCTGTCTGTGGGGCTGCACAGAGTCGGACATGACTGAAGTGACTTAGCAGCAGCAGCAGCAGCAGGAAAAAAATCTACTTCTGCTTTATTGACTGTGCCAAAGCTTTTGACTGTGTGGATCACAACAACCTGGAAAAGTCTTTAAAAAGATGGGAATACCAGACCACCTTACCTGCCTCCTGAGAAATCTGTATGCAGGTCAAGAAGCAACAGTTATAACTGGACATGGAACAACAGACTGGTCCAAATCGGGAAAGGAGTACATCAAGGCTGTATATTGCCACCCTACTTATTTAACTTATATGCAGAGTACATCATGTGAAATGTTGGACTGAATGAAGCACAAGCTGGAATCAAGATTGCTGGGAGAAATATCAATAACCTCAGATATGCAGATACCACCACCCTTATGGCAGAAAGCAAAGAACTAAAGAGCCTCTTGATGAAAGTGAAAGAGGAGGGTGAAAAATTTGGCTTAAAACACAACATTCGAAAAACGAAGATCATGGCATCCAGTCCCATCACTTCATGGCAAATAGATGGGGAAACATTGGAAATAGCGACAGACTTTATTTTGGGGGGCTCCAAAATCACTGCAGATGGTGGGTGCAGCCATGAAATTAAAAGACACATGCTCTTTGGAAGAAAAGCTATGACCAACCTAGAAGCGTATTAAAAAACAGAGACGTTACTTTGCCAACAATGGTCTGTATAGTCAAAGCTATGTTTTTTCCAGTAGTCATGTATGGATGTGAGAGTTGGACTATAAAGAAAGCTGGGCACTGAAGAATTGATGCTTTTGAATTGTGGTGTTGGAGAAGACTCTTGAGAGTCCCTTAGACTGCGAGGAGATCCAACCAGTCCATCCTAAAGGAAATAAGTCCTGAATATTCTTTGGAAGAACTGATGCTGAAGCTGAAACTCCAATATTTTGGCCACCTTATGTGAAGAACTGACTCATTGGAAAAGACCCTGATGCTGGGAAAGATTGAAGGCAGGAGGAGAAGGGGATGACAGAGGATGAGCTGGTTGGATGGCATTACTGACTCGATGGACATGAGTTTGAGCAAGCTTTGGGATTTGGTGATGGACAGGGAGGCCTGGCATGCTGCAGTCCATGGGGTCACAAATATTTGGACATGACTGAGCGAGTGAACTGAACTTGAGGGTGGATATTGCCAGAGGGAAGGGAATGAGAGAGCTTTCTGGATCCTGGAAATAGTCTAGGTCTTGGTCTTGTGGTGGTGACCCAGGTGTCGATGTATATCAAAATTTATTGGGCTGTACACTTGAACTTGGAGCACCTTCTATACTGTGTGTATGTTATGCCTCAATTTAAACAAAGACAAAAACATAACAAAGAAATACAGATAGGGAGAGGCATTGCTGTCAAAGCATCACAATAAAAAGTTGAGAATTATGTAAAGTAAAAAGTAAAATTAATTACATTATTTGTCCTGAAGTAATTTGATTTCAATGACTAGAAATAGCTTTCAAGTCTTGATAAATTACTAGCCCTCAAAAATGATCATCTGTAGGAAAATAAAATTATCTGCTTTGTTAGCCCTTTAGCAATAATATAGTAATTTGATTTTGTATTTGTTACAAAGATATTTGTGGCAGACTGTTCTGTTTGACTACCTAAAAGCCATTCCCAACCTTTTATCCCTAGTAGATTTCTTACTCGTGTTGGAAAAACCAGAGACTCATTTTCTCAGCTTCTCTTTCACATCTTGAACATAGATCCTGTCTTTCCATCAGAGGACAGTCAAACGATTTGTGGACATGTTTTACAAGTGCCACAGTGTCTGCAACTGACATAAATTACTATGCATTTTCAGCTTTCAATCACTTTATTTCAACTAAGAGAAAAGGGAAGTCCAGTACTCTCACTTGGGTTCCACCATGCCTCCATGGGATCCCTGACCAGGGATCAAACCTGCTGCACCCCCTGCAGTGGAAGGCGGAGTCCCAACCACTGGACCTCCGGAGAAAGCTCTTTTTTGGTACCAGGCCTCCCTTTTAGTTGTTAGTCTGTAGATAGTCTATGAGCTAGTAAGCAAAGAAGACGGTGGGGAAGGACTGTGAGGAAGGCAGACTAACCTGTCTGCCAGAGATTTCTCTGCTTTTGTTGGTTGAGGTAATACTGGGCAAAAGAAGCAGCTTGTTACAGAAAGAGATAACATGATAGAATTTTGAACAATGAAAGCAACATTTCTCTATGGAGAATTAATGCACTCTTCCCAGGTGGTGCTAGTGGTAAAGAACCCGCCTGCCAATGCAGGAGTCATAAAAGATGTGGGTTTGATTCCTGGGTTGGGAAGATCCCCTGGAGAAGGAATGGCAGCCCACTCTAGTATTCTTGCCTGGAGAATCACATGGACAGAGGAACCTGGCGGGCTATGGTCCATGGGGTTGCAAAGAGTTGGACACAACTGAAGCAACTTAGCATCAGCAGCAGGATTAAATAGCCTCAGAAATTGCCTAATTTAAGAGCTGGATAAAATATAATTTAGCCCATTGTGCTGTTAAAAGAGAAGAGGACTCACATCTCTCCTCTTATTTTCTTGAGGTAAAAAAAAGCAGGGGGCTTCATGGTTATCACATTGTGTAGGAAGAAGGCTTTGGACACAAAATTTGCTCATAAACAGAATGAGAAAGAAGTATTCGTGAGAACATCTGACAAGGTAGAAAAATTTGGGGTGAAAGCACAAGTTTTCCTGAAATTAGAAGGTAAAACTGAAGTTCAACACTCAAGTTTAGAAAGAGAAGAAAATAACCTTAATTAGATGTTTATATATAACTTGATATTGTACACAGTCTCTGCTTATACTTAGTAATTATACAGAATTTAAATATTTATCCCATTTACTTTTTTAAAGATTTTTTTTTGTTTTTCCAACATCTGTATACAGAAAAATTGAAAAATTTTACTGTGAACACCTACATACCCATCACTTAGATTCTATAGTACAGATTTTGATTTATTTGTCTTATCACGTTTCTATCCATCTATTGATCCCGCTATCCATCTGTCAATGCAGCTTATTTTTTGGTGCATTTTAAAGTAGGTTGCAAACATCAGTACATTTCTCCTGTGAACACTTCAGCCGTTTAAAACAATTTTTATGGAAAAAGCAATTTGGGCAGAATTAGGTGCTATTTCTTCTTCTCTCAGTTATTCCTGTCTTATATATTGAACCATTATCGTAAAAGTTACGATAATAGTTGACATTTATTAAGTACTTTCTATAGGTCCCAGGCATACAATTCTTTGCAATAATCCTAGGAAGTAGGTACTATTATTATCTTCATTTTATAGATGGCTGAACTGACACGCAGTCGGTTAAATACCTGCCCAGGGTTGTATAGCTAGGAGGTGGCCAACCTGGTACTGGAACCCTTGCATTTTTATTTGAGAGGCTGGTTCCTAAATCAGGGGGAGTAACTAGGATGCAGGAGGAAAGAGGCTCTTGAAGGTTTCCAAATCCTGTAAGAGATGACAAAGATCGTGCATTTCTTGGACAATATACACCACTCCTTGCATCCGTTTGTACACGGTAGTGCAGGATTTTTCTTTTCTAATTCCCACCTTGGTTTTTTTTTTTTTTTGGCCACAAGGCATGTGGGATCTTAGTTCCCCAACCAGGGATTGAACCTTCATCCCCTGCATTGGAAGTGCAGAATCTTAACCACTGGATCACCAGGGACATAAGTACATTTACCACCAAATCCCAGGAAGGAAAGTGACCAAGTGTTAGTTTCTTATTTGTTCTCTAGTTTAATTTTTAATCTCCTTTATTAAAGTATGATGTACACACAGAGAAGTGTACTTATATTAATAACAAATTGAATATGCCTCTGGGTGTGCCAGGAACAGGGAAAATACTCATTTCGCATATGGTGATGCCCAGGCATTTATCTGTAGACTTCAGCAAGATATAGCTCCTCTGCTTTCCTTACATTAAAATTTTATTTATTTATTGTTGGCTGTATTGGGTCTTAGTTGTGGTACGCTGGATCTTTCATTGCAGTATGTGGTCTTTTCTCTAGTTGAGGCTCATGGGGCTCAGTTGCTCCTGGGCATGTGGAATCTTAGTTCCTTGACCAGGAATTGAACCTTTGTCCCCTGCATTGCAAGGCAGATTCTCAACCACTGGACCACCAAGGAAGTCCCTCCTTACATTTTTTTTTCCTCCTTACATTTTATTAATATTAGGAGACCAAAGCAAATGCTTTACTTCTTTCTGAACATTAGTTACATAATCGCTGGGTCTATTTGTTAAACAGATTAAACCCTAAAGCTCTATTTGTGCATTAACACCACTTCAGTTGAGATATATACATTGGTACAAACAGATGTAAAACCTGAAACTCTCCAGATAGAACTCAACTCATGTTTTTATTCAGTTCCTATTTTTTCTTTGTTTTCACTTTTTTCTGTTCTTGACATTCTCTATATTATGTAAAACTGTTTTTACTCTTGCATTCTATATTTTGAAGAGTGTTAATAAATAAAAGATGTGAAAACCAAATTGCTATTCAAATTCAATTGTTTCCAATTATACCAGGAACTAAACAGAACCCAGCCATTCATAGCTTCTTAGGGTGAAAAGCAGCTCATTATTCAGTCTTGAATAAAAGAATTAGAGAAACAAAAAAGGGAAATAGGGGGAAACTCAGAGATTGAGAAATATGACAACAGGTTAAGATTATGGAGAACAGATGGACTTAAGAAGACTCTGAAAAATTGCCGTCAGGACCTGGCATTCCCCGCTGCATTCCTAGTGTCACCGCATCATCTCCACTTGGAAGCTTCTGTCATTTCTCCCTTTGCATTCATGTCTTTGTCTTTCTTTGGTCAACTGGTGTACTTACACTTCCTTACTCTGTATACTTATTTCAAGACTGCCTATAATAGCTGTAAGTATTTCTCATGTAGGGAGGGAGGTGAATAAAAGACTAGTAAAACTCAGTGTTGGAGATTCTAAACGACCTCAAACAATACAGTGTGTTAAAATGCTTCAAGAAATAAAACTATTCTCAGATTTCCTTTCTTTATAGATTTAAAGAAGAAAAATTTAGGCTAACAATTCTGAAATGACTACCAGAGATACTTCTCCTGCAGTTTTATAGGGGGAAGAAATAGAATGCTATATTCGAATGAACTGATGTAGATATGGGGATTTTGATGAGGGTAATTCTTTTGGTTGGTTGTATTTAAGAACAGAGATGGACAAGGTCCATACTTTGATGAAGTCTCATGGTTTGTAAGTTATAGAACAACCTGTTGATGTATTGAATTTGGAAGATATATTAGCTTTAGCTGCAGTAACAAATGACCCTGATATTTTGGTGGCTGACAAAAAATATGCATTTGTCCTGTTGGTTGGCTTGGCCTTGCTAGGCTCAGCTGGGCTCGGACCCATGTCCATGGGACCTGGTCAGTTATCTGAGACATGCTTTTGGCCTGGTGAATGACTGAAGCACAAAAATTGCTGGTAAAAGCTAGCTAGCTATACCTGTTAAAACTTCTTATAACAGACACACAATTACTTCTGCTCACACAGCTAGGCTTAAAGTCAATTAAGTGAAGATGTTTACTTTGCAAAGTGGAAGTGAAAGTGTTAGTTGCTCAGTTGTGTCCGACTCTTTGCAACCCCATAGACTGTAGCCTGCCAGGCTCCTCCATCCATGGGATTTCCCAGGCAAGAATTATGCAGTAGGTTGCCATTTCCTTCTCCAGGGGATCTTCTGACCGAGGGATCAAACCCGGGTCTCCTGCATTGCAGGCAGACTCTTTACAGTCTGAGCCACCAGGGAAGAGCTTTACTTTGCAAACTCTACTGCAAAGCCAAATGGCAAAGGCTGCAGATTTATAATCCTATTACAAGAAAGGAATGAAGAGTTAGGACCAGTAATTCAAGTAGCATAGAAGGCCTCCATTATAGAAAGGTCTCAGAGTTAGTGCAATGTGAGTGGCACCTTTCCCCCATAGTTTAGGTAATTTGAAGTGAGGTAAAGGACTTAATACAAGTTTTAGGATCTGAATTCAGATAGTGTTACTCAAGCAACATGGACTTAGGAAACCCCTTACTGCTGCTCGCCACCATGCTAGATCTGAGTAAAGATATTAAACATCCAGGCAAGATGAAACAGTGTAGAAGCAAAGGGTATAGTGGCTTCCTCTGTGTCATCTTAGCTGCCATTTGAGATTGCAGTCCTGAGGAGGAGGGTGAGCGCCCATCTTCCCACACTGTCATCACGAACCCTGCATTTGGAGGAAACGTGTCTATCAGTTGAGAGGATGGAATAATGATGAGTCTGAGCAGGGCACGCTGAATCATCTTTCTGTGGGCAATACACAGCCTACGTGTATCTGACAACTCACACTGCCACTCTGCCAGGCAAGAGAGAAGAGCCGAACTGGTAGCTTAGGCTCTCTCCTCCGTTGTCTGCCTACATAAAGACACCACAAGCCCCTTCCTCCTTTATTTTTTTTTCTTGCAGTTAAAGCTCTGCTGCTGCTGCTGCTGCTGCTAAGTCGCTTCAGTCATGTCCGACTCTATGCGACCCCATAGATGGCAGCCCACCAGGCTCCCCCGTCCCTGGGATTCTCCAGGCAAGAACACTGGAGTGGGTTGCCATTTCCTTCTCTAGTGCATGAAAGTGAAAAGTGAAAGTGAAGTTGCTCAGTTGTCTGACTCTTAGCGACCCCATGGACTTCAGCCTACCAGGCTCCTCCGTCCATGGGATTTTCCAGGCAAGAGTACTGGGGTGGGGTGCCATTGCCTTCTCCAAGTTAAAGCTCTAGCATTTCTCTTTTCACTGAGATGAAGAATTTTCCAACAAGAGCTTGAGTTTTTCTGGCATGGTGACTGAACACCTAGTGAGTGAGGAGTAGAGAGAGCAGTGACTGTACCTGACCAGCAGGTCATTCTGCAGTGAGATCGAAAAGCAAGATCAAGCCATGGGCTTGCATGAGACTTGGAAATCTCTCTCTAATTCCTATTTGGAAAATACTCAGTTTGCTTAATTAATGTTTAAAGAAAGATATTCCTGCCAGGTTTTTGGAAATGGAACAACCGACCTAATTTCTATTTGGACCAGAATCAGGGTCCCATCCCTGTCTGTAGAAAAATAAGCCTAGATGAGACCCACAGCAACCATCCATTTGTACTTCTATTTCTAAACAGCTGCTGGGGGAGACTCTGGGGTCATCCGGATATTCTGTAACTGCTGCAGAGCAGGTTCAACTCCACTCTCAGAAAGCCTAGCTGCACGTTGTGTGACACAGTGTGGACGTAATGTGGATAAAGAAATGCACTCTTTCTGCATTCGGTGAATTTGAGAGGCAGGTGCTGATGAACAGCCATCATCATACAAATTGGGGCTTTTCCTGCCTTGATCTGTTAATACCCAGATTGAAAAGAAGTGTTATATCTTTTAGTGTGGACTTCCTTTTAATTGGGGTCTTAGTCTGCTTTGAAGTCAGGGGCTTCTTTAAGACTCATAATAACAATGAAGTGAAGTGAAGTGAAGTCGCTAAGTCGTGTCCGACTCTTTGTGACCCCATGGACTGTAGCCTACCAGGCTGCTCTGTCCATGGGATTTTCCAGGCAATACTACTGGAGTGGATTGCCACTTCCTTCTCCAGGGGATTTCCCAACCCAGGGATTGAACCCGGGTCTCCCGCATTGTAGACAGATGCTTTACCGTCTGAGTCACCAGGGAAGTATGCATATATTTTTATTCAGACATTTAATTCCAAGAGTTCACAGAACCCTTGAAGTTATGGCCCCAGATTAAAGATCCCTGTTTTAGATCCTTCTATTTAATAACACTTATTTTAGGCTATTTGATGCATAGGAAGACAGCGTTAGTGAAGGGACAAGGTGTGGACTGTTGGGCTCCAGTGCTGATGCTAGTATTCACTAGCCCCAGGACATTGCTGAGCTTTTTCATTTGTCAAATGGGAAGCCTGTAGCACCGTCTTGAGGTTGTTGTGACAATAAAATGAGGCCACTTCCTTGGCTTTTGCGTAAGTGGGTAGTAAAGAAATGGCAGCAATTACTTTTTAAAAAACTTTTTTCCCCCTCTCTATATTTGGCCATGCATGGCATGTGGGATCTTAGGACCTCGACCAGGGATCGACCCCATGCCTCCTGCAGTGGAAGCATGGTGTCCCAACAATTAGACCACCAGGAAAGTCCAATAGTTACTCTTATTGCTATGTTAACATTGTATTTACATTATGCAGATAGCAAATGGAAGGCATGTTCAAACATCTTGCAACAGAAGTGTGAATCAAGTGCCACTTTTAAGGTTGCTACCTTTTCTTGAGGTATCTAGTGCATTTACAGTTACACATTAACTCCCGGTGCCCTCATCTATAGCATTCATCTCTAAACGCTGTGCTAGTCAAGCATTTAGAATGAAGTGCCTGGCACATTTGTAGATGCTCAATAAAGATGAATCATTATTACAATTATCATTAGTCATGTTACTACTGTTGCTATTACTACTGTTGATGCTTCATAAGTCATTCTCTAATGGAACCTTAGTTTTAAGAGAAAGAGGGTCTCAAGATAATTTTTTTAAGGAGGGTAAAATGTCTCAGTCACTGTAATTAGCAGAACAAAAAGCTATCTTTTTGCCTCTTTTGAACATTCTATAAAACTTTATTTCTTTTTCTTCTATTTACTTCACTCAAGATAGGCTGGATGTGCAGACTCAACTAGCCCCTTCAGGACTAATGACTAAATTGGTTTATAATAGTTTCTGGAACAACCCTTGGCACAACATGGACATGTGTCAGCCCTCCATTACTAGTTGGTTTGGCTCTAGGTTCTCTTGGCCAAGAAACCTACGTGCTTGAGGTCTCTCCTGAATCAGAAAAGGGACATTAGTGTACAAACTAGTGAGATCCAAAGAAAATCTGTAATGTAGTTAATATATCAATGTACATTTCTTAGTTTTGATAAATGAACTGTGGTTATGCAACATATTAACATTAGGGGAATCTGGGTGAAGGGTATTTGGTGACTCTACTCTTTGCAATATTACTGTGAGTCTAAGACTATTAAAAATAGCATATTACAAAGTGAGGTAATGAAACATAAATTGTGTTTACAGGTGTAGCAAGGCAAGGGCTGAAGCAGGGATCCAATGGCAGTTTATTACAAATAGTCCAGGCAAAAATTGATAGTAGTTTGCAACAGGGTTGTTGGAATAGAGGGAGGAGCTAGTGATTCTGGGTATATTTGAAATGTATAACCAACAGGGTTTGCTGATGGATTGGTTGTAAGGGGAAGAAAAGTGTAATTGAGGCCATATAGAGACCTATGAGAAGGTACTTTCTTGCTCCTCTGTTTCCTAGAGAACTAGTCTTAAAAAAAATCAGAGACCGACTCCAGGAACCTTGTACCTGTGAGTTATGTGACTGGATTAAAGGTCTGGGAAATGAGGAACCAGCAGGCTGAGGACAGAGAGAACTGACACTGGTGGAAAGGAGACACCCAGAAAAGAGGGTATTTGCTGTCATCTTAATCCATTTTTCATCTTTGACTGACCTTGATCTCCTTCCTCTTATAAAGACAAAGGATACAACACAATATGAGGAAAACATGAGTTGAGAAAACAATAGCTAGTCAAACAAAGAGGAAGTGTCTGATGAATCATGGTATCATCGTTGACCTGCAGTCTCAAATACGTACTATCTGGCTCTTTAGAGAAAAATTCACCAGAATTTATCTTTATTAACAGCCTTTATCTGATGAACAAAACCCCTCAACTCCACTGGTGTCACTTTGAAGTATCTGTCCTTATTTCTAGGATAATCTCTGATGGAATGGAGGTACCCAGCCTACTGTTGAACCTGTCACACTGTATTTATTTTTCTCTTCTGCCTATTTTTGGCCCACTTCTTATTTCTTTTCTATAATTTCCCCCCTCCTTTGTTCAGTTTTTGTCTTTCTCCCTTAGATACTCACCCAAGTTTGACAGCCTGATTACTTAATACTCACCTGCCAAATTAACTGACTTATTTTACCAACTGGGTGGATATACAATACCTTGACACTTGCATTTTGAGTATTTTACTGATTTTTTTTTGTATGTCCATGATGAATAAATAATGGTAGAAATCTTCACATACTGGTAATTGGACTGTTTTATATTAAAGCATTAAAGTTTTATATTAAAGTACGCATCACAGTATATACTGTCTCACTCACTGTTTGACTTTTGTTTAGTGAAGATTGCTAGGTTAATATTAAAATAATAGTTTTCTTCATTCCTCTTCACTTTCCTACACTCCCTTTTCCTTTCTCCAAGTTGGGATGATTAGAATGAAAGAGGAAAGGGCATTTAGCCAAATAAGCAGTGTGAATGGCAGAGAAGTTCAGTTATTTGAAAATGGAACATATTCCTGAAGTTTGCAAACATTTAGTTTTGAAATGGCCCCAAGTTTATTGTACTAACCAAGCACTATTGGGAATCAGTGGTGGTGTTTGTTTGTTTATTTATTATATTGGAGAATTGAGTTATATTCCCCAATACAGAACACACTGTCATAATGAAAACACATAAGAGACCCCCTTCCACCTGCCCTGTGTGACTTCAGAATCAAACCAGCACCCTCAGCAGTAAAAGCGCAGTGTCCTAACCACTGGGAAACCAGGGAATTACCCCTCCTTTCCTTCCCTGATTCCTTATTCCTTCCTTTCATTTTACCTCCACTCCTCACTCTGTTCCTCCCCTCACCCCCTCTGGCAGTGATTCCGATGTGTCTAAAGTGTATGTTCAAACTTGTGTGTACCAGTGAGGCTATACTGTGGGTATGTTTTTAAAATTTATATTATAGTTTTTCAAAAGGGCTCATTCTGGTTCTTAATATTTTTTTCATTTAGGACCATGTCCTTAATATCGATCCATGTTTTTGTGTGTGTTTCTACCTTGTCACTTCTAACTACTGCGTACTATGCTACACTGTGCACCCTTCACATCCTATTTATTCAGTACAGCCCAATGATGGACACTTAGATTGCTCCAACTTCCTTTACCACAAATAATCCTTGTCTTGAATGTCCCTTTTTAAGCTGTGTGTGAGTTTACCTGGGATATATTTCCAGGAGTGGGATTGCTGAATCTTAGGGTGAATGAATATTTTGATCAAATTCTACCAACTTGCTCTCCATAATGTTTGCATCAATGTGTGCGTGTGTGTGCGCATGCACACACGTGCGTCTGTGCACATTCTTAGAGCTCGAGGGTCAAATATTATGTTTTAGTTGTTATCCTTGAAAATTGATGAAGCTGGATTGGGGACCATTGCTTGGGGTGACAGAGAATGTGGAATCACATTAACTTTATTTGAGGGTTCAGTCTGCATTTTTACTGATAGTAAATATAACTGCCATACAGCGAGCACTTATTATGGGCCAGGGACTAACTAAGCTGGGTGCTTTAATTCTCTGTTTTATTTAATCCTCACAATAATGCCATGAAGTAGATATTGCTATTATAACTTCTGTTTCAAGATTGTTAAAACCTAGGCTTAGAGAGTTTTAGTGACTTGCTTGAGCTGGTAAGTTTCAGATCCAGGATGAGACTCAGGTCTGTCTAACTCCAAAGCCTATACTCTTAATTGCGATGCTCCAGTGCCTCTCTATCATCTATATCAGAAAGGTTTTTTGAGATAGTGGAAACAGTGTCAGACTTTATTTTTCTGGGCTCCAAAATCACTACAGATGGTGACTGCAGCCATGAAATTAAAAGACGCTTGCTCCTTGGAATGAAAGTTATGACCAACCTAGATAGCATATTCAAAAGCAGAGACATTACTTTGCCAACAAAGGTCCGGCTAGTCAAGGCTATGGTTTTTCCTGTGGTCATGTATGGATGTGAGAGTTGGACTGTGAAGAAGGCTGAGTGCCGAAGAATTGATGCTTTTAAACTGTGGTGTTGGAGAAGACTCTTGAAGGTCCCTTGGACTGCAAGGAGATCCAACCAGTCCATTCTGAAGGAGATCAGCCCTGGGATTTCTTTGGAAGGAATGATGCTAAAGCTGAAACTCAGTACTTTGGCCACCTCATGCAAAGAGTTGACTCATTGGAAAAGACTCTGATGCTGGGAGGGATTCGGGGCAGGAGGAGAAGGGGACGACAGAGGATGAGATGGCTGGATGGCATCACTGACTTGATGGACGTGAGTCTGAGTGAACTCCAGGAGTTGGTGATAGATAGGGAGGTCTGGCGTGCTGCGATTCATGGGGTCGCAAAGAGTCAGACACGACTGAGCGACTGATCTGATCTGATCTGATCTGATATTTGACCTCACCAACTCTGTGCACTGGAGGTTTTATTTTTTTTAATATTTATTTATCAATATTCATTGGCATGTGAGGTCTTAGTTCCCCAACCAGAGACTGAACCCAGACCCCCTACATTGGTAGCATGGAGTCTTACTTAACCTCTGCACCGCCAGGGAAGTCCTGCTGTAGGTTTTAGGGCATCGGGTTAATGTCAAGGGTGAGGTGGGGTGAGGAAGCAGGAAGCTATGGGGTGGATTATTGCAGCCTTGGGCATCAGTGTTCAGTACACCATAAGATAACATATTTGCATTCTGGTTTATAGCTTGCTTTATTTTTGATGAGCATGCATCTGTCTCTCAAGTGGTAAAATCATGTGTTTTGAAATACCGAAACAGAGGCCAAGACCTCGTGACTGACAATGAATAATGGAAGCTTTCTTTTGTGGGGCGGGGAGAGGGGGCTCAGTAGTTGTGGCACACGGGCTTAGTTGCTCTGCAGCATGTAAATCTTTCCAGACCAGGGATCGAACCTGTGTTCCCTGCATTGGCAGGTGGATTCCTATCCACTGCTCCACCAAGGAAGTGCTCCAGCATTCTTGCCTGGAGAATTCCATGATGGAGGCCAAGACCCTGTGATGACAATGAACAGTAGAAGCTTTCTTTTTAAAAATTTTTTTAAATTTACTTTTATTTAATTATTTACTTTTGGCTGCGCTGGGTGTTCATTGCTGTGCGGGCTTTCTCTAGTTGCGGTAAGTAGGGGCTACTCTCTAGTTGCGGTGCGTGGGCTTCTCATTGCTTTGGCTTCTCCTGTTTGGAGCATGGGTTCTAGGCACGCAGACTTCAGTTATTGCAGCTCACAGGCTCAGTGATTGTGGCTCAAGGGCCCTAGAGCAAGGGCTCAGAAGTTTTGCTGCACTGGCCCCAGCCACCCTGTGGTATGTGGGATTCCCCCCACCCATGAGGGATTGAATCCATGTCCCTCATATTGGCAGGCAAATGCCTAGCCACTGTACCACCACGGAAGTCCAACAGAAGCTTTCTTAATTGACCTTGAGTTAATTACGTTGTTGCAGGAACTGATGTTCTCCAATTACTCTGTAAACCACACTTACTGATGCCTACAGCATGCTGAATACTACACTTGCAGTTAGTGCGATCCTCTTCACTTCTGATCCTAGTAAATGAATTCCATGTTTGACAGAGACAGTTGTATTTGTTCCTCAACCTGTTTTATACCAGTGAACCAGTGAAGGTGCTCAGTCGTGTCTGACTCTTTGTGACTCCATGACTGGAGCCTACCAGGCTCCTCCATCCATGGAATTTTCCAGGCAAGAGTACTGGAGTGGGGTGCAATTAGTTGTAGTTAATAGTGATGCAATTTAAATAAAAGTTAACTGAATGGATGAAATGTGAGTATAATGTTTCTATGAAAATTAGGTTGAATATGTTCATAATACTCAATAAAGATGAATTGCTAAAAACAATTATTGATAAATTAGGTATGGGGAGGCAGCTATAAAAGGTGGGGAAAAATCATTACATTTCTTGACTCGGGACTTCCCTGATGTTCCAGTGTTTAGGACTCCATGTTTGGGGCCATCCCAGAGGGCCCAAGTTTGGTCCCTGGTCAGGGAACTAGGATTCCACAGGCCACATGGCATGGCCAAAATAAAAAATTTTTTTTTCTCAACGGATTCTTGGCTGAGATTGCCTCATAAGTGTCTTAGAGTTCTCAGTTCACTCTGAAAAAACAGTACTAGCAGTCATGGGTGCTTAGTCACTCAGTCGTGTCTGACTCTTTGCTACCCCACGGATGGTAGCCCACCAGGCTCCTAGATAATCCATGATGGGTGTGGTTTAGACAAGAAAGACCATACTGCTAAGTCACTTCAGTCATGTCCGACTCTGTGTGACCCCATAGACGTCAGCCCACCAGGCTCTCCTGCCCCTGGGTTTCTCCAGGCAAGAACACTGGAGTGGGTTGCCATTTCCTTCTCCAATGCATGAAAGTGAGAAAGTGAAAGTGAAGCCACTCAGTTGTGTCCGACTCTTAGTGACACCATGGACTGCAGCCTACCAGGCTCCTCCATCCATGGGATTTTCCAGGCAAGAGTACTGGAGAGGGGTGCCGTTGCCTTCTCCGAAGAAAGACCATATACATTTGCTAATACTTTGATGAAAAGTCAAAGACTTTGAGGATGTGTCTGCTAATTGGAGTTGTATAAGAAAGACCATATACAACTCCAATTAGCAGACACATCCTCAAAGTCTTTGACTTTTCATCAAAGTATTAGCAAATAAATGTATATTATATTTTAAGTTAAATCCAATAGCCAGTCTATGATTATATCATTTTTATACCTTCCAGGTTTACCTGATTTATTTTTTTAACCAGCCAACCATGTATCTGTACTGTATTGGGCAAATTCTTCTTCTGAGAATCCCTGCTTGAAGAAGCCATCCATTATTTTCTCTTGCCATATGTTAGCTTCATCCATACTAGGATAAAATATTCTACAATTAGTAATTATGTATACAAAGTCAAATAATTTTTAGTGACCTTAAGGAATCCAAATACCCAGATACAATGTGGTGCCATTGTCATGTTGAGTACTGACTTTAAAAAAATCTTATGTTTATTCATTTTGTTAATTAGTCAGTTATTTATTTATTAACAAAAATTTTTTTTGGCCACATGGCATGTGGGATCTTAGTTTCCTGACCAGGAATCAAACCCACACCCCCTGCATTGGAAGCACAGAGTCTTATTTAACCACTGAACTATCAGGGAAGTCCTATTTTTTTTTTTTTAATTGAAGTATGGTTAGTTTATAATATTGTATTAGTCTAGGGTATACAGTATAGTACTTCAGTAATTTTTTTCTGATAATACTCCATTATAGGTTATCGTACGATATTAAGTATAATTCCCTGTTGTTGTTTAGACTCTAAGTTGTGTCTGACTCTTGCAACCCTATAGACTGTAGCCTTCTAGGCTCCTCTGTCCATGGGATTTTCCAGGCAAGAATACTGGAGCGGGTTGCCATTTCCTTCTCCAGGGGATCTTAGCAACCTAGGGATCGAACCTGCCTCTCTTGTGTCTCTTGCGTCAGCAGGTGGATTCTTTTCCCACTGAGCCAACAGGGAAGCCCATAATTCCCTGTACTATACAGAAAAATCTTGTTTCTTATCTCTCTTATGTATAGCAATTTGTATCTGTTAATCTCATGCTTCTAATTTGTCCATACCCCCCCACACCTTTGGTAACCAAAAATTTGTTTTGTATGTTTGTGAATCTGTTTGTTTCATACATAAATTCATTTGTATTATTTTTTAGATTCTACATATAAGTGATATTATGTAGTATTTGAATTGCTCTAACTTGCTTCGCTTATATTCTCTATGTCCACCCTGTTGCTGTAAATGGCATGATTTCATTCTTTTTTCTGTAGCTGAGTAATATTCCATTTTGTGTGTGTGTGTGTGTGTACCACATCTTAAGTCAGTCATCTGTTGATGGAGATTTTGGTTGTTTTCATTTCTCAGATATTGTAAATAGTGCTGCTATGAACATTGGGGTACATGTGTCTTTACGGATGAGAGTTTTCCTTTTTTCTGACTATTTACCCAAGAGTAGAATTGCTGGATCATACCAGCCACTTTTAAATCTATCTTTGAATATTCTTGTTTTGCATTAAGTATCACTCATACTTACTGGAAGGCCTGAGCTTTCATAAATCTCATAAATTGTAGCCTGTTGGTTCTGCCTGTTTAAGGCCTCAGAGGAATTTGTCGTCAGAATTCTGATCTTAGCTTCTCACAACACAGGAGCAATGGCATTAAATGACCTCCTGAAAGTGAAAGTGAAAATCGCTCAGTTGTGTTCGACTCTTTGTGACCCTATGGACTGTAGACCACCAGGCTCCTCTGTCCATAGGATTCTCCAGGCAAGAATACTACAGTGCGTTGCCATGCCCTCCTCCAGGGGATCTTCCTGACCCAGGGATCGAACCTGGGTCCTCCCACATTGCAGGTGAATTCTTTACCGTCTGAGCCACCTAATGGCTCCCTGTCACTCCCTAATGACTCTCCCTATGAGATTAGGGTTCTTAAAAGTTTTGAGGGTCACAAACCTCTTTGAAAACCAAGTGATAAATTTGGATCCTCTTACCTACAGGTACATTGTACATGGAATTTTACAAACATATTATTGGGCAGGGTTTTGTACATCTTAAAACCTATTCATGGATCCAGGTTCATTATCTCAGCTCTACTTGATGCTACATGGGAAGGTTAGAAGTCTGGTTTATTCTTGGCTCTGCCATTAACTAGTTGGGCCACCTTAGGCAAATCTATTAACCTCCTTGGGTCTCAGTTTCTTTATCTGTAAGATAAGAGGTTTATCATGTTATCCTCAACTATCCCTTTCAGTTTTACCTTATAATTCTGTTTGGGCTCTCCAGCCATCTTTGTGAAAAGGAGCTTGGCATCAGCCTCAGAAAGGGCCCCAAATCACCGTTTCTTGCAGAACAAAAAAGTTTGGTAATAACTAAAAGTGGGTAGTGTCTAAGAGACGTCTTTTCTTTTGATTCCACAAACATGTATTGAGGGCCTACTAGGTGCCCAGCCTTGGGCCAAGCACTGTAAGTTTCACAGATAAATAAGACTCCCTAAACAAGGATGCCTTTCAGGGTATGGGAGGTTTCAGTGCACTTACACATGCGTTTTCTGTGTAAAGAAGTGAGAAAAGACCAGGTTATGTGAATTTCCCTGGGCCTGCATAAAGTCTGCTTAAGTGGTCTCTAGTCAGGCTTCTCTTGGCAGCTATGCTTCTAATTCAGCTCTCTCCTTCAGGAAAAAAGCTAATGTATGGAGCACCAGGCCTCTTTGCCATTCTGCAACTCCTTGCTTGCCAGAGACCAGCTTTTAATTCTTAAAGGGACCAGCCATTTCTTCCATGAAACCTTTGCAAACCCCACTCAGCATCCAGTTCACAAGCAGTCCCTTGGTAGTTTCCTCACACCCACATTGCTTTCCTGACTCCCAAGCAGGAGGGAAGGAGTTGAACTGGTTTATGAGGGATACAATAGAGCATTGAGAAGTTCTCATTTTTATTTACTTATTTTATAATCCGCTACTTATTTTATTTTTCCTCCTTTGTTCAGTCTTTGTCTTTCTCTGTTTGATACTCACCCGATTCTGACAGCATGATTACTTAATACTCACCTGCCAAATTAACTGACTTATTTTACCAACTGGGTGGATATACAATACCTTGACACTTGCTATTTGAGTATTCTACTGAATTTTTAAAAAATGTCCCTAGTGATATCTTATCCAAAGGCAAAGCCCCAGGGTTTCTTTTTCTTTCTTTCTTTTTTTTTTTTAAGAAAAGCCTTGTTGCTTTTGTATTTGTAAACCATGTTTGGTTATAATACATGTTCCACTATAAGATAGAGCCTCTTTCCAGTTACAAAGGATGAAAGATACAAGTATAGGCGTATATTCCAATTTAATTTTGTGGAAATTGTTTTGCCATCCCCCAATAAGAATATGACTTTGTTCACCGAGATTTAGTACTTCATTTCAGTTCAGTCACTCAGTAGTATCGACTCTTTGTGACCCCATGAATCGCAGCACGCCAGGCCTCCCTGTCCATCACCAACTCCTGGAGTCTACCCAAACTCATGTCCATTGAGTCAGTGATGCCATCCAGCCATCTCATCCTCTGTCGTCCCCTTCTCCTCCTGCCCCCAATCCCTCCCAGCATCAGAGTCTTTTCCAATAAGTCAACTCTTCGCATGAGGTGGCCAAAATACTGCAGTTTCAGCTTCAGCATCAGTCCTTCCAATGAACGCCCAGAACTGATCTCCTTTAGGATGGACTGGTTGGATCTCCTTGCAGTCCAAGGGACTCTCAAGAGTCTTCTCCAACACCACAGTTCAAAAGCATCAATTCTTCAGTGCTCAGCTTTCTTCACAGTCCAACTCTCACATCCATACATGACCGCAGGAAAAACCATAGCCTTGACTAGACGGACCTTTGTTGACAAAGTAATGTCTCTGCTTTTGTATATGCTGTCTAGGTTGGTCATAACTTTCCTTCCAAGGAGTAAACATCTTTTAATTTCATGGCTGCAGTCACCATCTGCTGTGATTTTGGAGCCCAAAAAATAAAGTCTAACACTGTTTACACTGTTTCCCCAGCTAATTCCCATGAAGTGGTGATGGGACCAGATGCCATGATCTTAGTTTTCTGAATGTTGAACTTTAAGCCAACTCTTTCATTCTCCTCTTTCACTTTCATCAAGAGGCTTTTTAGTTCCTCTTCACTTTCTGCCATAAGGGTTAGTACTTAGATTGGGCCAATAAAGCTATTTTTTTTGTTTGAATTTATTTTGTTATACAGTCAGAAATGAATAAATAAAATATTTCCCAAGAGCCAAATAACTACCTTTTTTAAATGAGTAAAAGTGGGATTAATGATGTTTTTTCCCTTTTCTTATCTTTCCAGGAATTAATAGACTGCCCACTTCCAGTATACACATTTCTCCTAATAGATGAAGGAGTATGAAGGAGTAAAAGAGAAGAGCTCACATACATATTTTCCAGTTTACTCAAACAAATACTCAAGTAAACATTGAACCTCTAATTGTTATTTTAGGGTTACAGGAGGATAGTATGGTTTGTTCTATACTCTGATATAGGTAGATATTTTACACAACATCTGTACCCTTCTCTGAGCAGACGGGATTTTGGTTTCAGGTTCAGAAAAGTTATATAAATTTCCCTGAGGCTGAATAAAATCTGCTTAAATGGTCTGTTTCAAATGAAGCCTTCCTTGCCATGTTTGGTACCTTGTAGCCATTTGTGTTTGGGCTTCTAGAAACAAAGAAAGAAAAACAACAAGAATAGGCTGAAGGAAGCCTGTGAGTCAGGTTGTATGCCCTAAGAGACAGAATGCTTTCTCTTTAATCCAGTGTAAGCTGTCAAGGTGAAATGAAAATAATGCTTGAGGAAGCACAAGCTGGAATCAAGATTGCCAGGAGAAATATCAATAACCTCAGATATGCAGATGACACCACCCTTATGGCAGAAAGTGAAGAGGAACTAAAGAGCCTCTTGATGAAGGTCAAAGAGGACACTGGAAAAGCTGGCTTAAAACTCAACATTCAAGGACTTCACTGGTGGTCCAGTGGCTAAGACCCCATGGTCCCAATGCAGGGGGCCCGAGTATGATCCCTGGTCAGGGAACTAGAGCCCACATGCCTCAACTAAGACCCAGTACAGCCAAATAAATAAATAAATATAAAAAACCAAAAAACTCAACATTCACAAAACGAAGATCGTGGCATCCGGTCCCATCACTTCATGGCAAATAGATGGGGAAACAATAGAAACAGTGACAGACTTTATTTTCTTGGGCTCCAAAATCACTGTGGATGGTGAATGCAGCCATGAAATTCAAAGATGCTTGCTCCTTGGAAAGAAACCTATGACAAACCTAGATAGTGTATTAAAAAGCAGACATTACTTTGCCAGCAAAGGTCCGTCGAATCAAAGCTATGGTTTTTCTAGTAGTCATGTACGGATGTGAGAGTTGAACTGTAAAGAAGGCTGAGTGGCAAAGAATTGATGCTTTCAAACTGTTGGAAGGAATGATGCTGATGCTGAAACTGAAGCTCCAATACTTTGGCCACCTGATGTGAAGAGCAGACTCATTGGAAAATACCCTGATGCTGGGAAAGATTGAAGGCGGGAGGAGAAGGGGATGACAGAGGATGAGATGGTTGGATGGCATCACCAACTCAATGGACATGAGTTTGAGCAAACTCCAGGAGATGGTTTAGAACAGGGAAGCCTGGTGTGCTGCAGTCCATGGGGCTGCAAAGAGTCGGGCATGACTGAGTGACTGAACAACAGCAAGAACACTTGGTGGGGCTTCCCTGGTGGCTCGTGGTAAAGAATTCACCCGCCAATGCAGGAAATGTGGGTTCAATCCCTGGGTTGGGAAGATCCCCGGCGAAGGAAATGGCAACCCACTCCAGTATTCTTGCCTGGGAAATCCCATGGACAGAGGAGCCATTGGGTCTGTGGTTCATAGGGTCCACAAAGAGTCAGATATGACTTAATGACTCAACACACACACAACACTTGGTGATCAGAAGCCATCTCATTTAAGCTGTATTGCCTCTGAATTTGATATGATTAGTATGGTTTAAAGCAGAGGATATTTCATGAAGAAATAAATAGTTTACTTTCCATTTGATCTCCATAATGCCCAGAGTCTATAGGCATTGTGCTTAGTAATTTCAGTTTCCTAGAAATAATTTCCGGAGAAGGCAATGGCACCCCACTCCAGTACTCTTGCCTGGAAAATCCCATGGACGGAGGAGCCTGGTGGGCTGCAGTCCATGGGGTTGCAAAGAGTCGGACACGACTAAGCGACTTCACTTTCACTTCTCACTTTCCTGCATTGGAGAAGGAAATGGCAACCCACTCCAGTGTTCTTGCCTGGAGAGTCCCAGGGACGGGGGAGCCTGGTGGGCTGCCGTCTATGGGGTTGCATAGAGTTGGACACGACTGACGCGACTTAGCAGCAGTAGCAGCAGAAATAATTTCAGTCTCTACAACCTCTACTAACAGTGGTTCTCAAAGTGTGGTCCAGGGACCCAGAGGGTTCACAAGACCTCTTCAGGGGATATACAAGATAAAAGCTATTTTCATAATACTATTAAGAAACTACTTGCTTTTTAAATTCTCATTTTATCTTGAGTGTGGAGTGGAGGTCTCCAGGGGCTATATGATGATGCATGATGTTGCAACAAACCAAATGCAGAAGCAGATATATGAAACAGTTGTCTCCTATTAAAATGAGATGTTTGAGAAACTTGGAAAAATATAAAACAATGCCACTTTTCTCACTGTTTTTTTTTTTTTTTGAAAATATAGCTATTTTCTCACAAAATGTCATTTATGTTTACATGTAACAGGTCTGTTGTTTTGGGGGGCTTTTTTTTTTTGGCCATACTGTATGGCTTGCTGGATCTTAGTTCCCTAAGCAGAGGTTGAACCCTGGCCACTGCAGCGTAAGCACCAAATCCTAATTACTAGACCCCCAGGGAATTCCCATTAAATGAATTGCTGAATAGTTTAAAAATTCTCAGTTTTCATTTCTAATATGGTAAATATCAATAGATATAACCCATATAAACAAAAGCTCTTTGGAATTCTCAGTAATTTTTAAGAGTGTCAGTGGTCTTGAAACCAAACAGTTTGGGAATGGCTGCTCTATTAACATATACATAGTCTAGTGTGGGAAAAGAATGTAAGAGAAAAACTGAAAAATTCAGAAAAATCAGTTAATATGGAGCCTGAGGATTTAAAAAATAAGCTAGCAATAGCACTAAATTTCAATTTCAGTTGTAATTGTGTGCCTTACAAAGACTCACTGGTGTGACATTACACATTCTCTGTCATATGAATCTATTCGAATTTAGCAACTCAGGGCTAATTGCTATTGCTCTTTGTAATTTGATCATTGTTATATAGGTGAGTGTTTTCTTCATTTGCCCCTGAAATGGAATATTTAACCATTGTTACAGAGGTGAAGTTCATGGCATTTACCATTTGCTCTGTTTTCCCCATATTTTGGTTCTGAAAGACAAACAGTATTTGGTGAATTGTGCAATGCAATTATCTATGATCATCTGAGATTCATAACTACCGTGTATTTGTTAAATAACTTAAAAAGGTGGTAGCTTCAAAAAATGACTGTTAATGGTGTTGATGAAACTGTAAAAATTTGACATTCTTGCCAGCTCTCCATAATTCTTTATAATTATGTTTCCCTTACCCCGATGTTATATATTTTTGTTCTTCCTGTTCTTCAGAGAGGACTGTATCCAGTTATGAACAATTTAAATGGGAATGTGGAGCATTTGGAGAGAGATTTTATAGAAGAAAAGCTGAAATTAATTGAGATTGTTTGGCCTGAAGAAGAGGACGTAAGATAAATCTCAAAGCATAGCCTTATTTTGCAACGATGGAAACCAGCTGTCTTTCAACTCAAGGCGACTAGAATGAGAGGATGCGGACTTAAAGTGTAATCACAGGGATTTAGTTAAGATACACTGAACATGTTTCCTCACAGCAGAGGCTGGTAGACTCTGGAGTGGGTTCCTAAGGCAGCTGTGGACTTTTTTTCTCTGGAGTCTTAGGAATTCAAAACCGTTTTCATGCTGATCAGCTGTAGGCAGAAGTTAGGTAACTGCTTCCTAATGTGTGGACACTTTGGCACTTCGGCACTTCGGCATCTTAAAATTTTCATTGGAACATCTGGATGTGGGTAGGCAGAAAGGCCTTTGTAAAATTATATCTAACTATTAGAATGAAGAAGGAGGAAAGAGAAGGAAGAGACTATTAATACACAGAGTTCAGCAGCCGAGGTGGTTTCTACTTCTTTGCCTGCTTCCTTTCTTCTCCTTAACTTTTCATGTCCTGCTTGGCACTCAAAATGATCTTTTTTTTTCTATTATACCAAATGTATTTCCTACTGTGGTAAAATATACATAACATAAATTGTACTATTTTAATACATTTTGAGTATACAGTTCAGAAGCATTAAGTACAGTCACATTGTTGTACAATCCATCACCACTACCCCTCTACAGAATTTTTTCAGCACCCCCAACTGAAACCTGCACCTTTTTAAACAACACAAGGAAAAGAGTTTTAAAATTTTATTTACTGCAGTATCTACAGTGCCTAGAACAGTGCCTGGCATATGGTAGATACTTGTTATGGGTTGACTTGTGTCCCTCAGTAAGATCTGTTGAAGTCCTTACACTCTGTAGCTGTGAATATGACCTTACCAACAAGGTCTTTGCAGATGTCATCAAGATAAAATGAGGTCATAAAGTGAAGTTGCTCAGTCATGTCCGACTCTTTGCGACCCCATGGACTGTAGCCTATCAGGCTCCTCTGTCTATGGGATTTTCCAGGCAAGAGTGCTGGAGTGGGTTGCCATTTCCTTCTCCAGGGGGTCTTCCCGACTCAGGAATCGAACCTGGGTCTCCTGCATTGCAGGCAGACGCTTTACTGTCTGAGCCACCAGGGAAGCCCGTAAAATGAGGTCATAGGGTGAGCCCTAATCCAGTATGACTGGTGTCCTTATAAAAGGAGGAAAATGCCATGTGACAATGGAAGTGGCTGTTTGTTGTTGTTCAGTCTCTAAGTTGTGTCCGACTCTTTTCCACCCCTTGGATTGCACACGCCAGGTTTCCCTGTCCTCCACTATCTCCTGTAGTTTGCTCAAACTCATGTCCATTGAGTTGGTAATGTTATCCAACCATCTCATCCTCTGCTGACGCCTTCTCCTCTTGCCTTCTTTCCCAGCATCAGGGTATTTTCCAGTGAGTCAGCACTTCACATCAGGTGGTCAAAGTATTGGAGCTTCAGCTTCAGCACCAGTCCTTCCAATAAACATTCAGAGTTGATTTCCTTTAGGATTGACTAGTTTGATCTCCTTGCAGTCCAAGGGACTCTCAAGAGTCTTCTCCAGCACCACAGTTCAAAAGCATCAATTCTTTGGTCCTCAGCCTTCTTTATGGACCAACTCTCACATCCAGAAAAACCATAGCTTTGGCTATAGGGACCTTTTATCAGCAAAGCGATGTCTTTGCTTTTTGACATGCTGTAGTTGTGAATATATGTTTGTCATAGCTTTCCTTCCAAGTAGCAAGCATCTTTGAATTTCATGGCTGCAGTCCACAGTGATTTTGGAGCTCAAGAAAATCAAATCTGCCACTATTTCCACTGTTTCCCCATCTACTTGCCATGAAGTGATGGGACCAGATGCCATGATCTTAGTTTTTTGTATGTTGACTTTTAGATCAGCTTTTTCACTCTTCTTTCACCCTCATCAGGAGGCGCTTTAGTTCCTCTTCACTTTCTGTCATTAGAGTGGCATCATCTGTATATCTGAGGTTATTGTTATTTCTCCCAGCTATCTTGATTCCAGCTTGTGCTTCATCCAGACTGGCATTTCACATGATTTTCTCTGCATATAAGTTAAACAAGCAGGGTGACAGTATACTAGCCTTGACGTACTCCTTTCCCAATTTGGAACCAGTCCATTGTTTCATGTCCGGTTTTAATTGTTGCTTCTTGACCCGTATACAGGTTTCTTGGCTGCAGCCACCAGCAGAAACCAGGAAGAGGAAAGGAAGAATCTTACCCAGGGCCTCTGAAGGAACGTGGCCCTGCTGATACCCTGATTTCATACTTACAGCCTTTAGAACTGTGGGGGGGTGAACTCCTGCCATTTCAAGCCACTCCATTTGTGCTTTCTTATGGCAGCCCTAGGAGACTAATAGAACACTTGAGAAGTATTTGTTGAATAAAGATTGTCTATTGTTTATCTGTTTATGTTGCATCTCTTCCATAAGAATGAAATCTCTTGGCAGATGCAGTCTGTATCTTGTTCTCCACTGTATCCTTGGTGTCTAGGATGATGCCTGGCACAAGGAGGTGTTGCCGGTGTTCTGCGGAAGCACTGTGGTGTGGTGGTGAAGCAGAGGGCTTGGTGTTAGACCACCAGGGTTGGGTTCTGGCTCCACCATCTATCAACTGTGTACCTCTGGGCATCTGTGCCTCCACTCTTCATTTGTAGGATGGATTAGCAGACTTAAAGCACTTAGAACAGTGTGTGAGTCACTAAGCATTCAATATCTGTTCTCTAGTAGTCTTAGTTGCCTGGCATGATGAGACTAAGATGATGCGTGAAAAGCTTCATGAGCTGGGGACTCAGGAGGCCAAGAACTCACTGTGGGACCTTGGGTGGATGACTTGCCTGTCTGCACCTCTGTTCTCTCATCTGCAGGCTCTCCCCAGGCCATTTCTGGCTTCAGCCTTTGGTGAGTTGTGCAGTATTTATTACTTGCAGAACAGGCAACACTGGAGCTGCCTTCCAAGGATAGTCTAAGACACGATGGGCGTATCAGAGAGTAAGGCTTGGTGGGCTTCCAGTGGAGGAGAGGAGATGTAGAGAAAAGGGAAAACCTGGCTTTCTTCGATCAGCCACTGTCTCAAGCAGCAAGTGTGACCATCAAGTGTATTCTCATGTACTGGATGGAAATGCAGGTGACAGAGTCTGGGGAATCCCGACAAGCTCACTGGGGCCTTTTTATGCTGAAAAGTATTTTCTTGTCATTTGATTTTTCTTTTATTGCTATGGACCCAACTTCATAAAGAACATCATTTCTCATTATCTTGGAACAACTCATGTTACTGCTTGGTACTTGCCAACACGCCTGGTGTTATTGTCATCACCAGATTTTGTGTGGAAGACTTAAGAACAGGTGATACATAGTGATGTCGTTTTCTTTTCTAGTATACTATAATCAGCATTTAAAACCAATAACGTATTTAACAATCTAGAGATTTTATGGCCATTAGTGGTTCCAGGGCACCTTAAGGTGCAATTGAAAAATTTTGTGAAACTTTTAGTGAAGCAAAAATTGATAACTGTCACCAGTTTTCCCTCTTGCTGACATAGAATTATGTTACTGTGCTTTTGTCCTCTGACTATCAATAGAATAAGTGGAGTACGTTTCTCTTCTACTTTATTGATATTGGTTTGACCATCAACTGTCTTTGGCTAATGGAATGTTAATGAATGAGATGCTTTGATGTCTTTCAAATGTCCTCGCTGATTTGGTTTGCTCTTCTGCACTTTTCTCCAAGCTAGGCTTCAACAGTATGTGAACTGAGAACTTCCAGATGTTCAAGCTGGATTTAGAAAAGGCAGAGGAACCAGAGATCAAATTGCCAACATCCGCTGGATCATAGAAAAAACAAGAGAATTCCAGAAAAACATCTGCTTCATTGACTACGCTGGAGCCTTTGACTGTGTGGATCACAACAAACTATGGAAAATTCTTAGAGATGGGAACACCAGACCAACTTACCTGCCTCCTGAGAAATCTGTATGCAGGTCTAGAAGCAACAGTTAGAACCAGACATGGAACAATGGACTGGTTTCAAATTGGGAAAGGAGTGACTAAACTGAGCTGAACCCTGCACTTTTACCATTAGAGCAACCTATCTCTAGTAGTCACTGGTCCAAACAGAATGAGGAGAAGTGTGGAACCAACCTGGCCTACATCTGTAGCCTGAAGTCAGTCTGCAGCTGCAGAAACAGCCCAGCTTACTTCCAGAGCCATGAATAAGAAAAGGACATTTTTATTGTTGTAAGCCACTAAAATTTTGGTTTGTTTGTGATGCAGCTCTATTGCGGCATAAACTTAAAATACAATACAATAATACATACTTTTGTGGCATGAATAAAGGCATACCTCTAAAATTGCCTTCATTGGTTTCATTTTCAGCCAGTCAACTTGGACCATACAATGTGACTTTTAGTGTTTAATACATATTCTGTGTGTGTGTGTGTGTGTGTGTATTTGAGACACACGCACACTTTCTTGACAATACATCCATGGTCATGAGAGGATGCTGTCATCTTGATTGACCCACTGGTGACATATTACCCTAACAGCTACCATCTTTCTTTCTTCCTTGTTCCCTTTAGGAGGTCTCATGCTCTTTACAACTTTAGCAGCATAACTGCTTGCTGGCTCTGCTGGCATCATAGCAGGGTCCTTGCACACTCATACTACCAGCATCTTGGAACTTTCTTCCATCAGCCCTTAAAATAGTTTTGTCCAGAACAGTATGTGAAGCACTGATAATAATTTTGTAATAGCAACTTTGCTTTTTACTTTGTATCTTATAATAGTTTCTTACGTAGAACACATATCTGTGATCAAATGTGCTCTGTGAGAAAGAGGAAAAGAACTCCAGGCAGAGCTTAAATTTTGACTCCATTTATCCAATTCAGTGCCAGAGAAAGTATGATTATAGTTAGGCTCACTCACTATCTATTGTGGAGTGACAAATCACCTCCAAACTGGGTGGTCTAAAAAATCTTTTTATTTTGCTCACAATTTTGTGGATCAACAAACAGCTCAGGAAGGGCTTGGCTGGGTGATTCGTCTCTGATCTGTGTGGCACCAGCTTGGGTGGCTAGAATGTGACAATCCACTTCTGATATGGCTCCTTCACTCACATTTTGGGCATGTGAACAAGGATGGCTGGCATTTGATGTTGACTGTCAGAGAGAGGCTGAGCTAGAGCTGTCATCTGAAGAGCCTACACGTGGTCTGTGTGGTTGGGGCTTCTCACAGCGTAGTAGATGTATTCCCAAAGATAGTGTCTCCAGAGGGAGCATTCCAAGAGACAGGAAGTGGAAGCTACCAGGCTTCTAATGCCTGGGTCAGGAAATTAGCATAACTTCTATTCTATTCTGTTGGCTTTCCCAGATTTAAGGGGAGGGGACATAGAAAATCTCTCACCATGAGAGAAGCAGTAAAGAGTTTACAGCCGTCTTTCATTTCTATATATGTGTGGGTAGTTTTTACTCGGAAAGCTTTAAGATATAAATGTGACCTGGGTTGAGGGCTTGGAACTAGGAATTTTTTTGCTATTTTTTTCCCTTAGCTGTGCATGTGTGCTCAGCTGCTTCAGTCATGTCTGACTCTTTGCAAATTCACGAACTGAAGCTTGCCAGGCTCCTCTGCCCATGGAATTTTCCAGGCAAGAATATTGGAGTGGGTTGTCGTTTCTTCCTCCAGGGGATCTTCCCAACCCAGGGATTGAACTCACATCTGTGTTGCAAGCAGATTCTTTACCATTGAGCCACTGGGGAAGCCCTCCTTAGCTGTACTTTGTTTATTTGTGTCAGAGTATAGTTGATATACAATATTATAAAAGTTACAGGTGTACAGTATAGTGATTCATAATTTTTAAAGGTTGTACCCCATTGTTAGGGTTTTTTTTTTTTTTTTTTTTGATAACTTTAAAAACGTCACTTTTTTTTTTTTTTTTTTTTACTTCTGTCAAAGGAGAGCTGGGTGAAATGAATGTAAACTGTAATCCTGGTCAGATAAATTAGAGTTACATGCTAATTACTTCACGATGTACCACAGTCTTTAAAGCTTAGCTAATTGGATGGTAATAATGATAACAATAGCTTTCTATGTACCACGCTCAATGCATTTTCTGTATTGATTCGTATGGTCTTCATAGCACAGCCATGAGGTCATTTGTTTTATCAGCTCCATTTTCACGAGAAAACTGAGGCACAGGGAGGTTAAATAACTTCCTAGAGTCACATGGCCGGTAAATGGCAGCCTGGAGTTTGAACTGCACTCTATCTGGTTCCACTGCAGAAGGGGAAATCATCTGCTTGACCTTTGCATTCCTCCTTTCACATGGGGAGGAGAATCAGCAGGTGTGTGGATTTGCTGCTATTAAATACTTTTATGTGTATAAAATGCACAAATATGTTCCATTAGAGCTTGCATCCAGAAGTGGAAAAACGGAAACGTGTTTTTTCCTCTCTAGGTGATCTTTAGAGAGGCTATTTCAGGAAAACACTTTCATGTTTTTGTCCTCCTAACCCTGCCCCTAGTCAGCTTGAGTTTTGTCTAAAGTTAATAAGGTATTTATTGACCCTGAACTTGTCTTTATCAATGCTTTCTTTTAACGTAACTGTTCATTCTAAAAGAGGTGTGTGTGTGTGTGTGTGTGTGTGTGTGTGTGTGTGAAAATCCTATTGCTGTTGTGAGAAAAACAAGAGTTTGGATAGACAAATTTAATACAGTCCTTCTTCTAAAGTCCCATCTTTGGGATTTTTTTTTTTTCTGAGGAGTCTTTAAACTTATATACTGAAATAATTTGTGTTAGTTCATACTTATTAACAACTCACACTGCAGTTTCCTACCTCCTTGCATTTGGGAAATTTGAGCTTTTCAGGACAGCTGGCTACCTTTGCTGAGGCCCCAGAGCACTTTTTCATGATGCATGAAGAAAACTGGTGTGTGGCCAGAATGGGCAGCGACAGGTGGGAGGCACAAAGGTCAGCCTTTGTACAAGTTCTCACCACAGGTGTACACTCTCCACTTTTGTTGTGTTAACCTCTTCATTACCCATGGACAAACATGTATGGTGACAGAAATTAGCTAACTGAGAACACTGCTACACAGCCAGTTGAAATCTTTAGATAGGCTCTGTATAATTTTCTGGTCTGGAAGTAAACCTGAAATAGATTTCAGAGGATTCCAGAAATTCTGAAATAACCCAAAGGTTGGGGGCTCATTTCTCAGGGCACAGCTGCAAGCAATACTCATTAAACAGACAGGTCTGTGTAAGCTTTGTAAATGATCAAGAATAACATTTGGATTTTTCTCATCGTTGGGTAATATATTCTTGGTTTGCATGCTTAAGTTGCTTCAACTGTGTCTGACTCTTTGTGACCCCATGGACTATAGCCCTCCAGGCTCCTCTGTCCATGGGATTCTCCAGGCAAGAATACTGGAGTGGGTTGCCATTTTCTCCTCCAGGGGATCTTCCCAACCCAGGGATTGAACCCATGTCTCTTATGTCTTCTGCATTGCAGGTGGGTTCTTTACCACTAGAGCCACCTGGGAAGCCCATTCTTGGTTTAAGAGTTGGATGTGCTATGAGTTTTGTGTTTATGTGTGTGTGAGGGATGAGATTTATTAATTAGTGAAGGATTAAGCCTAGTCAAGCTTAATCAAGTCTTGATAGTCTTTTTTTCTATATGAAACTTTTAGTATTTTATTTTCATAGTTTCATAGTATTAGTAAAAATAATGGCCATTATAAATAAGTATAAAATGGAAGTTGATGAAAAAATAACCCCATGTCTTCCTTGACTCCCACCCTCCCACTGAACAACTAGCTAGTATATGGCAAGTATCCTTTTCACACATTATCTTTAGGCATATATTCACTTTGTAGTGGTGGATGGTTTAGTTGCTAAGTCGTATCTGACTCTTGTGACCCCATGGACTGTAGCCTGCCAGGCTCTTCTGTCCATGGGGTTTTCCAGGCAAGATTACTGGAGTGGGTTGCCATTTCCTTCTCCAACTGATAGTCTTGGTAGTCAAGTTTTAGTCTTAAGATGACATTCCGGTCATGAACATGGTGATTTTTTCCTCTTAGATTCAATTCCATATTGAGTTTATTCTTTGATAGAGGAGTCTGAAATTTGCAGGCAGATTGCAAATACTCAGACATTTTCAAATGACCTATTTTCTTAAATTACTGAGGAATTGCCTTATTGATGAGGACTGTATTCCATTCTTTATTAATATTATCTCTAAAAAAATCTTACAAAGTTAGATCTTTCTTCATCTAATAGTTGAGAAAGCAAGTTCAGAAAGTCTTAGTAACTTGTGTAAGATCACAAAAAGCTGAAGTTTTCCCCATCGAATAGTGCTATTTGTATTTCTGTCTGCGTTACTCAATTTCCATTGTATTTAATAGACTGAAGGATCAGGGTTCAACATCTAAGATGGAAAATAAATTTCAGAAGGAGCTTTAGCAAGAGCTCATTTAACCTGTTGTCTATAGTATTAGTCTACTTGTATTCCTATACCTCTCTTAGGGTTGCTTATGGTGTATTTAACTGTGCTAGTTTGCTGGAGGGTTGGCTTTCTTTGCACCACAGATGTTACTTCCGTGAGCAGAAGTGAGTGAATGCTGACACTTGTCAGTATATCTGCTTGATTTATAGCTTCTCCCTAGCATGGTATACCAAGTAGGAAGACTATAAAGTAAATTTTGCTTAAGATATATTTAGTAATCCATCCAACAATCCATCCCAAAGTAGGTAAGGGTAGAGATACAGGATGGTTAAGACAAGATTTCACCCTTGGACATGAGCAGAGACATGTAGTGGGTCACTCCAATATGGTGTAATAAGAGCTATGACAGAAGTGCCAAGTCCTATGAGGATAGATGAGGGAGCCACTATTTTGGGAGGATTTGTGAAAGACTTAACAAGAGAGGTGGCATTTGAGATCAGTCTTTAGAGATGAGAATATTTTGAATGGAGAAGGGGAACAGTATTCTCAAACACAAAGCATATGAAAGGGCATGGAGCACTGGGGGCACGATGAGTGGCTTCGTACGGTTGGAGCACAGAATATGTACATGTGTAGGACCCGAAAGAGAAGATCTTGGAGAAATGAGTTGAAACCAGACAGTGAAGGGGAAGTCTAAGCAATGGGGATCCACAGAAGGATTGAGTGGTATGATCGGGTTTGTATTTCAAAAACTGAACTCTGTATTCAGGTTGGGTTTGAGGAAGAGGGCACTGGAGAGAGGGGAATGGTTAGATGATGAGTACCATGAGAGCAGTAGTAGTGGCCTGAGTGATGAAGTCCCGGTCTTTAGAGACATTGGGAGACACTACTTCCTACTGTAGTTGCAAACGCATTGTTTAGTGAGGTTGAAGGAAAGCTTGGAGGGGACCTTGAGTTTCAGGTTTCTGTTTTAGACAAAGTGGAGTTGCCAACTGAGATAAGATAAGAAATGCTAGAATAAGAAGTAGGTAGGGAGTGGATGTGAAAAAATTAGTTTTTATATGTTGGGTTTGAAGAGTCTGTGAAATGTTGAGTTGGAGTTGACCAGTGGAATGTTGGAAATTTGAATCTGGAGCCAAGGAGAAAATAGGGCTTAGAAATAGAGATTTGGATAGAGGAGCCTGGCCAGCTACAGTCCATAGGGTCGCAAAGAGTCAGACACGACTAAGCAACTGAGCACGCACACAAAGCTTTAGAGGTAACAGACTCATATAGAGGGAGTGACAGCAAAAGAGAAGGAGTGGACAGAGAGGTCAGGTGGGAACCAAGAGAGAATGCTGCACAGGAAGTGGTGGACAAGAACCCAAAAGGACCAAATGGTTGGCAATACCAAATGTACAGGGAGGCCAAGGAGACTAAAGATTGATAGGAAACCTTAGGATTCATCATTTGGGAGGTAACCAGTGACCGCATCAGTTAAAAAGCTGGTCTCAAAACAATATGTAAAATATATCCCCAAACAATACATTCTCTAATACCATTTCTATAACACAGTGCCTTGAGAACTCTGAAGGGACAGATTTCTAACGGTGGTTATCTCTTAGTGGTAGTATTAGGGGTGTGTGTGTGTGTAGTGTGTGTGTGTGTTTTTTTAAAGGGAAAAGTCTACTTTTAACCCCATTCAGGTCGTTTTCTCAATTCAAGTCCTATTTCCTTGCTGGCTGACAGCTAGGGTCAGTTTCAGCTTCTGGAGGCTATACCTGCAATTCCTTCACTGTTGCCCTCCTTCCATCTTTAAAGCAGCAGTGGGGTGAGGGGCTGGGAAGAGTCATTCCCATTCTTCATATCTCTCTGAAGAGATAGTTTATAGCTGACCCGGTAGAAAAACTGGACAATTCTTAACCATATAGTGGCAGCAAATCAGAAAAACAAAACAAACATGTACTTTAGCATCAGAGGCCCCTGGTTACACTTTCATATGTAACTTTCTCGTCATGTGGTCTTTATTATGTTATTTAACTTCTTCCTCAGTCTCCTGATCTTTCCCAGCTTCCAGAAGCTGCCTGAGTTTCTTGATTCCTGGTGCCCTTCTCCCACTCTGATCAGGGGTGATTTTTCTTTTTTTTAGTGCTCTTTTGGGTTTGTTTTTGCTCATTTACATTTTCTAAATGTCCTGCAATGACCATGCATTACTTTTGCAATCATAAAAGAATATGACAAAAATTCTTCCAAAAGGGAGTCACTGGTGACCTTAGTAAGAATAGTTTTAGTGGCATGATAGGAAGCAGAATTTGGATTCTAATGGATTGAGAAGATAATTGGAGCTGAGGAAATGGGAACAAGGAATAGTTGAATCCCTGTTAGTGGCAAAGCAAGGAAAGAGAAAGAGGTAGTATCAGGATTGCAAAAATTATTTATTGGTAGCAGCAGTTCTTAAACCTTTCGCTTGTAGGACCACTTTCTAGTCTTGAAAAGTCATGGAGGATGCCAAAGAGCTTTTGTTTCTGTCGGTTAATATTTATCATATTACATAATAACACAGAAACCCACAAAATGTTTACCTATTGATTCATTTAGAAGTAACAATAAGCCCATCACTTCTTAACATATCATATTTTTATGAAAAATAATTTTTCAGAACTAAAAAGTTTAGTGAAGAGTGGTACTGTTTTTCATTTTTACCCATCTCGCTAGTGTTTGACTTACTAAAAACCAATTGAATTCTCATATCTGCTTTCTCATCCAATCTGTTGCAGTATGTTGTCTTGATTGAAGTAAATAAGAAAAATCTGACCTTAGACAAATATGTGGACTCTCTGAAAGACCCTTGTGGACTCTCTGAAAGAGCCTCAGAGCCTTGAGTATTTTTAGCACTAATTAGCAGTGCTGCCTTGGAAGAGAAACTCTCCAAAGCCTAGGGTGTGGGATTTTAGCCTTTATTCTTAGGATGGGCATGCTTCCAGTTGGGTCACTCCTGTGCTAGATTTTATATATTTAGGTTGCAACAGCTCATGTATATCCATGTGCGTGTGTTCATAGGAGGCAGATTCACTGCTTTGTTTAGCAACCTTATTTTGAGTGTCTTTGATATTCAAGTCTTACTTGCATTGTTTAGTAGGATTGCTAATGCTATGCTAAGTCGCTTCAGTCGTGTCCGACTCTGTGTGACCCCATAGACGGCAGCCCACCAGGCTCCTCTGTCCCTGGGGTTCTCTAGGCAAGAATACTGGAGTAAGATTAATAAGAATAGAAAAAAACAAAAGTGGAAATAAAAGGGAAAATTAAACCAGAATACCTTAGCTGCAGGAGAAAATTTGATTTGAAAAAATATGAATAACGTTTTTTTTTAATTTTTATTTTATTTTTAAACTTTACATAATTGTATTAGTTTTGCCAAATACCAAAATGAATCCGCCACAGGTATACATGTGTTCCCCATCCTGAACCCTCCTCCCTCCTCCCTCCCCATACCATCCCTCTGGGTCGTCCCAGTGCACTAGCCCCAAGCATCCAGTATCGTGCATCGAACCTGGACTGGCAACTCGTTTCATACATGATATTTTACATGTTTCAATGCCATTCTCCCAAATCTTCCCACCCTCTCCCTCTCCCCACAGAGTCCATAATACTGTTCTATATATCAGTGTCTCTTTTGCTGTCTCGTACACAGGGTTATTGTTACCATCTTTCTAAATTCCATATATATGTGTTAGTATACTGTATTGGTGTTTTTCTTTCTGGCTTACTTCACTCTGTATAATAGGTTCCAGTTTCATCCACCTCATTAGAACTGATTCAAATGTATTCTTTTTAATGGCTGAGTAATACTCCATTGTGTATATGTACCATAGCTTATCCATTCATCTGCTGATGGACATCTAGGTTGCTTCCATGTCCTGGCTATTATAAACAGTGCTGCGATGAACATTGGGGTACACGTGTCTCTTTCCCTTCTGGTTTCCTCAGTGTGTATGCCCAGCAGTGGGATTGCTGGATCATAAGGCAGTTCTATTTCCAGTTTTTTAAGGAATCTCCACACTGTTCTCCATAGTGGCTGTACTAGTTTGCATTCCCACCAACAGTGTAAGAGGGTTCCCTTTTCTCCACACCCTCTCCAGCATTTATTATTTGTAGACTTTTGGATTGCAGCCATTCTGACTGGTGTGAAATGGTACCTCATTGTGGTTTTGATTTGCATTTCTCTGATAATGAGTGATGTTGAGCATCTTTTCATGTGTTTATTAGCCATCTCTATGTCTTCTTTGGAGAAATGTCTATTTAGTTCTTTGGCCCATTTTTTGATTGGGTCATTTATTTTTCTGGAGTTGAGCTGTAGGAGTTGCTTGTATATTTTTGAGATTAGTTCTTTGTCAGTTGCTTCATTTGCTATTATTTTCTCCCATTCTGAAGGCTGTCTTTTCACCTTGCTAATAGTTTCCTTTGATGTGCAGAAGCTTTTAAGATTAATTAGGTCCCATTTGTTTATTTTTGCTTTTATTTCCAATATTCTGGGAGGTGGGTCATAGAGGATCCTGCTGTGATGTATGTCAGAGAGTGTTTTGCCTATGTTCTCTAGGAGTTTTATAGTTTCTGGTCTTATATTTAGATCTTTAATCCATTTTGAGTTTATTTTTGTGTATGGTGTTAGAAAGTGGTCTAGTTTCATTCTTTTACAAGTGGTTGACCAGTTTTCCCAGCACCACTTGTTAAAGAGATTGTCTTTAATCCATTGTATATTCTTGCCTCCTTTGTCAAAGATAAGGTGTCCATATGTGCGTGAAAAAATATGAATAACGTTTTAAACAACTTTTTTAGTTCATGTGATTAAAACAAATTTAAGTGATGTGATCAACACCTTTTATAGGGAAAGTTTTAAAATTAAGATCTTTTCACATCAGTTTTGAATAATATGGATCATTCTCTCCCATAAACTATTTCCCCTAAAGTTGAGCACTGACTTCATCTTGGCATCTTTTCACTTTTCCATGGAAAAGTATAGTTTTGGAATATGGAGTTCCTGACTCACAACCTTATTCAGAGGATAAACCCTTAATTTAGAAAAAATCTGTAACTCACTTGACAAATGCCGAGTTTCCCATATCTTTTACAAAGTGAAATATAGTTGATTTACAATATTATATTAGTTTCAGGTGCACAACATAGCAATTCAATATTTTTATATGTTATATTCCATTTGGAGTTATTAAAAATAATGGCTTTCCCCCTATGCTTTACAATATATCCTTGTTACTTATTAAGTTTTCCATATCTTGATGAGATCTTGGAGTTGAAAGGAAACACTGACCATCTAGTTTGTCTTTATTTTGTAGCTTTAAATACCAGGAGATGAGGGGAGCTCCTGAAATGTACATTGGTGGCTTGTTGCAGAGACTTTTTTCTTCCAGTCTTGTACACTTTTCTTTACACCAGAGATCTAAACTTCTCATGGTTACAAAAATGCAAGAAGGCTTTAGAGTTGTCTGTGGCACAAACAAAATTACAACCATCTCTATGCATTTGAAGAGTCTTTCAAGTTTCAGTTTAATTGGTTCATCTAGGTTTTTGGCTGTGATTCCTGTCTCTTTTTGCATGTCTCCTGCTTATTGATCTATTTGCAGTGTTTCATTCTATGATTTTTGGTCTCTCTCCCTCCCTGTCTGTATCTCTTTTTCTCTACCATAACTGTGTACTATTCGCTTTGTTTCTGTCAGTCTCTCTCTCCCTTTGTTTATCTTATTCCCCGCCCCCCTCTTCTTAATCTCCTCATATAATAGGTTCTAAAGGATAGTTCTCTGGTCTCCCTTTTTATCTTTCATGTTCTTTCTGTCTTCTTAGCTTTTTATCTTCGATGAGAGACATTAATCCATAGTTTTCTTTTTTCTGTATTGTCATAGCAACAACATTTTTGGTATATATGTTGTTTAGTCATTAATTTATGTCTGACTCTTTTGTGATGCCATGGAACATAGCCCGCCAGGCTCCTCTGTCCATGGGATTTCCCAGGCAAGAATACTGGAGTGGGTTGCCATTTCTTCCTCCAGGGAATCATCCCACCCTTTCCATTTTCTTCCCAATTCTTTACCACTGAACCACCAGGAAAAGACAAACTACCAAAACATGTACACACACACACACACTTTTTCAGATTCTTTTCCATTATAGGCTATTACAAGATATTGAATATAATTAGTGCTCCATACTATTCACTAGGTTGTTTCAGGTGTATTTAGATCATCAACTTCATCTTGGTTGAGTTTTGGTAGTTTGTGGTTTTCAAGGAATTGCTCTACCTTTTCTAAGTTTTCAAATTTATGAATATAAAGTTGTGTATTGTGTTCTATTATTATCTTTTTTCCCTTGGAGGGATTGGTTCTTTATTTCAAAAACACATTTATCAACTTTTAGTATCAAAACAGTTACATTATTGGTTTTTGTTTTTTCCAATCTGCTCCCAAAGAAACCACACCGAAGAAGAGTACATTTTGAGCCAATTAAACTGCAGGATGCACACCTAACAGACCTCACTGAAACCTTACCAAAAGGGGGGGATTGGGTAGGAAAAAAACTTTAAAAGATTAGCACACTGCCAGCCCACAGACTGTAGAGAGCTGTCACAGCCAGATGGGATGACGAGTGCGCTCCAACCCTAAAGAAACAGTTTAAAAATAATATAAAATTTAGTATTTATTTACTTACTTGCTTATTAGGCCACACCAGGTCTTAGTTGTGGCGCGGCATCTTTTAGCTGTGTCATGCAAACTCTTAGTCGCAGCATGTGAACTCTTAGCTGTGGCACGTGGGATCTGATCAGGCATGGAACCCAGGCCCCCTGCATTGGGCATGCGGGGTTTAGCCACTGGACCACCAGGGAAGTCCCTCAAAATAATATAAAATTTAAAATCAGTTTTGTTCGTAAGCTGTTCAAGATTTCTCCAGCACTAACCAATACAAAGCACAATGAGATGGCAGTTTTAGAGACAGCAGTTTCAAACCCAGAAAAGGTTGATGAGATGAGTTTCAAAAGGCTAAATCAGTGGCAAAACATAATTTTCTTCCTATCTTTCAAGGAGGCAGGAGGGCAAATAAGTGGTCACCTCAACATAAGGGGCACATGATCCAGTTTGTGAGCAGTTGGGAATGGGGTATAGCTGGGATGAGAATTTGATCTCATAGGTCTTACTCATAGGTTTTTTTCTGATAAAAAAAAAATAAGGTTGCCCAAAGATACAGTAAAGCTGAAAACCTAAACAGCACTTTTTTTGTTGTTAACTCCTCCTGGAATCACCTTTCTGATTCGGCAGCTACGTTCTACAGAGAATGAGGTTTACCAAAATGGAGTCTTTCTCTGAGTAAGGCTATCATCTTAACAACTCCAGGATCTTTAGTGATACTCCATTTCACTCCTGACATTGGTAATATGTGTCATCTCTGTTTTAATTTTTATTTGTTTTGCTAAAGGTTTAGCCATTTTATTGAATTTTTCAAAGAATTGGCTTTTAAAAACTGATTTTGTCTATTGCTTTTCTGTTTATGATTTCATTTATTTCTTATCTGATCCTCTACCAGCTTTGGGTTTTTGTTGTTCTTTTTCTAGTTCCTTGAGTTAGAAACTTAGATTTTTGTTTTCAGACCTTTTTTCTTTTCTAATGTAAGCATTAGTGCTATAAACGTCCCTCTTATCACTCCAGGGGTATTCCTACATATTTTGTTATGTTTTATTTTCATCATTCAGTTCTATTATATTTCATTTTGACTTTTCCTCTTATCTTTTGGAAATTAACCCAGACAGTTCTAAATAATTATTTTCTTTCTGTGTAAAAGTGCTTATATTATTTTAACTTCCCTTCATCTGAGAATATCCTTATTTCCCCTCCATTCCTTAAGGGTAGTTTCACCAGATATCTAATTCTCAGTTGACACTTCTCTTCTTTCAGCACGTGGAAAATGTTATGCCGCTACCTTTTGGCCTCCATGGATTCAGATGAGAAATCTGTTACCATTTCAACTGATTTTCCCCTTAGATAGTTTCTCATTGGCTGGCTTCGACATTATTTGTCCTTAGTTTTTAGAAGTTTAATAATGATGTGTCTTGATGTATATTTATTTGGGTTTATATCTTATTTGAAGCTTGTTCAGTCTTAAAGTTATACATTTATGGCTTCTCCATATTTGAGAAGTTTTCAGCCATTATTTCTTTGAATACTCTTTCAGTCTTATGTTCTCCATCTGGACTTTTCTCCTCTCTTTCTGGACTTCAATGATAGGAATGTTGGGTCTTTTCTTATAGTCCCAAAGTTCCGTGAGGCTGTGTTAATTTATTTCGTCTCTTCTCTATGTTGTATAAATTGAGTAAATTCCATTGCTGTGTTTCAAGTTATCTGATTCTTTTCTCTGTTCTCTCCATTTTTCAGTTGAGCCCACTGATTGAGGTTTTAAATTTTGGTTATTGTATTCTTCATTTCTATAATTTCCATTTGGTTTTTTTATAGCTTCTGTTTCTTATGCTGAGATTTGCTAGGTTTCCACTTCTTTCAAGAGAATATGTAATAGTTTATTGAAATATTCTTAACATGACTGCTTTAAAATTATTGTCAGATAACTCCAGCATCTGATTTGTGTTGGTGTAATTGGCATCAATTTCTCTTCCCTTACTCAAAGCAGTGATTTTACTGATTCTTTATATGGTGGGTGATTTTTTATTTTATTTTAGACATTTGGGCTATTATGTTATGAAACCTTGAGTCCTAATAAATCTTTTATCATGCAGTCTCCCTGATTTGGTTTATCATGCAGATTCTTTTGTATTGTAATGTTTTCATTCTCTACTTTTAGAAGCCTTCTATATGTTAAAGATACATTCATTGGGGGTATTGCATTTTATAACTTAGGTAAAATGGTTGATTTTTTTAAAATGTGCAAACTATCAAAAATTCACTCTAAAGGAAATACTAAACATGAATAAATCCATACTCATTAAAGGGATTTACCCATTAGTCAAAAATTTGCCCATTAAATCCCCTTAAATAACCTATCCTTCCCACCAAACAAAACATAAACACTAGGCCTGGATGTTTTTTACAAATGAGGTCTACCAAAGTTAGATGAATGTAACACCTATTTAAATAAAAAATGTTTTTATAGACTAGAAATAGTAGGAAAATTCCCCAATTTGCTTTACATGGTTATAAAGAAATGATGGACAGAGTCTCAGCATAAAGTACAGGATTATATTTTATCTCTGCTTCTCAGATGATACACTATGCAGTTGACCCTTGAACAACATGGGTTTGAACTATGCAGGTCCACTTATAGGTGAATTTTTTTCAATAGTAAATACTACAGCACTATACGATCTCCGTAGTTGGTTGCATTCATAGATGCAGAATTGTAGATATGGAGGAACTGCAGATATTGGGAACAACATATGTGGACGGCTGACTGTAATTTTATGCAGATTTCCAACTTTTTTGAAAGTGAATATCCCTAACCCTTGGATGTTCAAGGCTCAACTGTATTGAACTCTCATGTCTGCTTGGAATATCAATCGAAACTGCGGTGCTGACAGTGAAAACTCAGACTTCCTCAGAAGCCTAAAGTCATGCCTCAAGCTTCTTCTCTTTTTGGTAACAGAAGAGCCATCTGGTGCTTGGGCTGACCAGTGAAAAATTGGGTAGCAGCCTTCTAGTCCTGCAGAAACACTAAAGCTTATATAAAGAAATTCCATTGCCTCTTCATAACTAGAATATACAGATGTATGTGTCTCCTTGCCAGCTGACTATGAGCTTCTGTTTTCTCATTCTTGGTTACTCCTATCATCAAGTAACATTTAGACATTATATTTGCTATTGTGCCATTTTATGCTTTTATCAAAACAAACCAAGTCTTCTGTGTGAGACCTTGGTGGTTGGGATTGTTATTTTTGGTTTCAGCAAATGCATTAATATCGTATCATATTCATATTCTATAGAAGATATAAAGAAGAATCAAATGTGAAATTTTAGACTTGAATAATAAAACAACAACACCAAAAAAGCCTCTGTAGAATGGAGAAGAGGGAGAAATGAATCAGCAAATTTAAACATAGAATAATAGAAATTATCCAATCTGAACAACAGAGAGAAAATAGACTGAAAATATTAAGCCAGAGACTTGTGGGACTATAACAAAAGCTGTGACATTGGTGTGATTGGAGTCCCAGCAAGAGAGAAGAAAGAGGATGAGGCTGAAAAAGTAGTCAAAGAAACAATGACCGAAAATTCTCCAGATTTGGCAAAAGACATAAACCTACAGATTTAAGAAGCTTAGAGACTCCTGAACAGGATCAACCAAAGAAATCCACGCCAAGACATATCACAGTCAAACTTAAGGAAAGTAAAGACCAAGAAAATACCTTGAAAGCAGCAACAGAGAAATGATACATTACCCATAGTAAGAAAAATAATTTGAATGACAGGGGTTTCTCATCAGACATTATGGAGGCTAGAAACAAATGGCATAACATTTTTCAAGTGCAAAAGAAAACAATTTTCTATTACAAGCTCTATATTCAGTGAAATTATCCTTTAGTATTAAGAGGGAAATAAAGATATTCTCAGATTAAGAAAAAGTAAGGACTTCCCTGGTGGTCCAGTGGCTAAGGCTGCACTCCCAATGCAAGGGGCCCAGGTTTGATCCCACATCCACAACTAAAGATTCTGCATGCTTCAACTAATACCTGGTGCAGCCAAATAAATAAACAAATATTTAAAAAGAAAAAAGAAAAGATTTTGTCCTTAGCAGACTTACCCTTAAAAAATGTCTAAAGGAAATTCTTTAACTCGAAAAGAAAAAATCTTGAAGCATCAGGAAGGCAGTACAAAAGAGCAAAAATATGGATACATACAGTAGACTTTCTTTCTCTTCTTGTGTTTTCTAAATTATATTTGATAGCTGAAGCATGGCATTTTGGTTGTTTTGTAGAGGAAATATTTAAGATAATTATAAAGAGAAAAGGATAAAGAGACTTAAAGGGAGGTAAGGTTTCTACATTTTCTTCAACTGGTAAAATTTCAAAACCAATAGACTATGATGTTATGAATGTAAAATGTGATACCTAGAGAAACCAGTAAAAATATATTTATGTGTACAAAAACAATTTTCATGGACCTCAAGGGCATTATGCTCAGTGAGAAAAGCCAATCTTAAAAGGTCATACACTGTACGATTCCATTTATATAACATTTTCAAAATGGCACACTTAAATTAATGGAGAATAAATTAGTGCCTACTGAAGGTTAGGGAGAAGGAAATGGCAACCCACTCCAGTGTTCTTGCCTGGAGAATCCCAGGGACGGGGGAGCCTGGTGGGCTGCCGTCTATGGGGTCACACAGAGTCAGACACGACTGAAGTGAGTTAGCAGTAGCAGCAGCAGAAGGTTAGGGAGTACATCATGAGAAACTCTGGGCTGGAAGAGGTGCAAGCTGGGATCAAGATTGCTGGCAGAAATATAAATAACCTCAGATATGCAGATGACACCACCCTTATGGCAGAAAGTGAAGAGGAACTAAAAAGCCTCTTGATGAAAGTAAAAGAGGAGAGTGAAAAAGTTGGCTTAAAGCTCAACATTCAGAAAACTAAGATTGTGGCATCTGGTCCCATCACTTCATGGGAAATAGATGGGGAAACAGTGGAAACAGTGTCAGACTTTATTTTTTTGGGCTCCCAAATTACTGTAGATGGTGATTGCAGCCATGAAATTAAAAGACACTTACTTGGAAGGAAAGTTATGACCAACCTAGATAGCATATTCAAAAGCAGAGACATTACTTTGCCAACAAAGGTCCATCTAGTCATGGCTATGGTTTTTCCAGTGGTCATGTATGGATGTGAGAGTTGGACTGTGAAGAAAGCTGAGCACTGAAGAATTGATGCTTTTGAACTGTGGTGTTGGAGAAGACTCTTGAGAGTCCCTTGAACTGCAAGGAGATCCAACCAGTCCATTCTAAAGGAGATGGGTCCTGGGTGTTCTTTGGAAGGAATGATGCTGAAGCTGAAACTGCAGTACTTTGGCCACCTCATGTGAAGAGTTGACTCATTGGAAAAGACTCTGATGCTGGGAGGGATTAGGGGCAGGAGGAGAAGGGGACGACAGAGGATGAGATGGCTGGATGGCATCACCGACTCAATGGACATGAGTTTGGGTAGACTCTGGGAGTTGGTGATGGACAGGGAGGCCTGGCGTGCTGCGATTCACGGGGTCGCAAAGAGTCGGACACAACTGAGCGACTGAACTGAACTGAACTGAACTGGAGGTTAGGGATGGTGGACTGAGTGAGTGTGACTGAAGAGGTAGCAGGCTGGCATCTTTGTGATGGTGGACTAGTTCTGTATCTTGATTGCTGTGGTGATTACATGTATCTACAGAATGTGTAGATATGATAAAATGGCTTAGAACTATACACAGTTGTCTGTCACTATAGTTATGCAAGATGTAGCCACTGGGAGAAACTGGGTGTAAGGGATGCAGGATAGACTGTTCTTTAGTTACTTACTTACTTAGTGTTAGCCGCTCAGTCGTGCCCGACTCTTTGTGACCCCATGGACTGCAGCCCACCAGGCTCCTCTGTCCATGAGATTTTCCAGGCAAGGATACTGGAGTGGGTTGCTGTTTCCTTCTCCAGGGGATCTTCCCATCCCAGGGATCGAACCTGGGTCTCCTGCACTGCAGGCAGATTCTTTACTGACTGAGCTACAAGGGAAGCCCCAGACTGTTCTTTACTATCTGATTATTTCACAATAAACACATTTTGAAAAGAAGAAGCCCTCATATTTATTTGGTGAAAATTTTTTATTTTCATTTACCTTTAATAAGTGTTTTTTCTGCATTATTATAAAATTTGTCCCATAGAAATCTTAGATGGCAGTAGCAAATTAAAACAGGAATTTTCTCTCCTTAATGTTGTTTTACCTTTGCGTCATTGTGGTTTAGATTTGCGAGCTATTGATGCCAGTATTTATAGGAGAGAATGAGGTGACTGTTTCACCCCCTTCTCACTTCAGTGTAAGCAGGACTGCTCTGTGGGGTTGCTTTTCAGTAGGAACGCTAAAAAAAGAAATTCAGATCCTTCATTATGCCTGCCTTACCCAATGACCTAATTTTATGAGTTTGTTTGCTGCAGTCAGAGGTACATTGGTGGCTGTGGAATAGAATTCTCATTATACAAGGTTAGGTAAGTAACCTATATGATTTTCCTCTTCATAACTTTGACTAACTGAACTTGGATTAACTACAGGTTTTCTCTTGTGACTATCCTGTTTTCCGCTAATTAATCAAAATTTCCGGAAGCTCTTTCTGTACAACTAACTAAACTAGATCTCTCTACAGAGGTGGGAGTAGAAATTACTCTGGGAATCTTGATTGTGTTACTGATTTGCATAGTGTTAATGATTTGTATGTTAATGGGGTCAGGAGGCCCAAGACTTGCATGTCAGTACAACCTGTTTCCTATTTCCAGTTCTGGAGCCATGCAAGGTTAACTTCACCCTTGTTTTTGGTTTCTTTTTATTTAATTTTTGTTGCACTGTATTTTATGTCCAGAATTTTATATCAAGTAGCATTTGGGAATATGACTTTGAGCTCTCTGCTCTGTTTTTACATATACTATCTCATTACTCCAAAGAGCCATCTTTTATTTTAAGTAATAATTTAATATTTTGGTATTCCATTTTGTTGGCATTCTGTTTAAATGCCGTATTAAATATTAAAAATTTGATGAATGCTTTCAAATGCATTCTAAATGACACGTGGGACACTTACATTGGTTTGATACAATAGTATTATTAAATCGCCTTAAGAGAGTTAATATCATTTCAGTGCATGAAGTGAAGGAAACTTAAAAACAATAGTCAAGAAGCTCATCTGTTAAAAAATTTTCAGTCTACCATTTACTTACATTATTCCTCTGATGTTCATCTTGAAGTTTCTATTTCAAGTATTATTACAGATGTACAAATAAAGGTGAAATGAATGGTAGTATATCCCAAGATCTATGTAGTGGTTAACCAATAATGAAACCATTACAGTTCATCATGATAAAGCACACACAATTGGAAATGTATTATTGTTATTATTTTCATTATGACAGTGTTGAGAGGGGCTCAATTAATCAGTCTAGGGTGTAGCCATCTGATGGAAAGATGGGATTTGTAATGAGAGGTTTACTATTGGGTGGCAGATGTGGCAGGTAGCCCAGAGAACAAGCTTGGGCTGGTGAACCGCACATCCCACTGGCAGCATTTGTGGCCCCGGAAGTGATATCTATATGCAAGTATTTACTCAGTGGAGTAGGAAAGGCGAAAAAATAAGAGCGTGTATGTGAATGGCATAGTAAAGCAGCGGGCTCCCAAACTGTGAGCTAACTTTCAAAATGCACCCATTATTTGAAATCCAGTTTTACCTCCTGACAAATGCTAAGAATAACAAGACTGCTTGTATTATAGTATACTCAGCAGTAAAAGTATAACTGTAGACGGGTTTTTTAAACATTTATTTTATTGAAGTATAGTTGATTTACGGTGTGTGATTTCTGCTGTACAGCCAAGTGACTCAGTTACACATATATATACATTCCTTTGCAGATTCTGTTCCATTCTGGTTTATCACAGGATATTGAATATAGTTCCCTGTAGACATGTTTTTCGTCAGTAAACTGGGTCTTATATACTGGGGCAGGCAGCCTCAAAGATGGCTCCCAGTGATCCCTGCTTCCTGATATCCACACCCTTGTATAATTCTTTCCCTTAGAGTGTGGGCTAGACTTTTTAAAAATATTTTTATTTATTTTATATTTATTATTTGGCTGTGTCTGGTCTTGGTTGCAGCACGTGGGCTCTGCCTTGTGTCACACAGACTCTCTAGTTGTGGCGCTTGGCCTCAGTAGTTGTGGCTTAGTTGCTCCACAGCATGTGGGATCTTAGTCCCCCAACCAGGTATCAAACCTGTGTCCCCTGCAATGCAAGGCAGATTCTCAACCATTGGACCACCAGGGAAGTCCCAGAATGTGGCCTAGACTTTTTGACTTCCTTTTAATGAAAAGAATAAGCAGAAGTGATGAGATGCCACTTCTGATGTTCGGTTATAAAAAGACTATGACTTTCTCTTGGAGTGCTTGTTCTGGGGTGTGTTAGTCTGCTTGGGCTACCATAAAAAATACTACAGACTGGGTGGCTTAAACAACAGAAATTAATTTTCTCACAGTTCTCGAGGCTAGAAGTCCCAAATCAAGGTGCTGGCTGATTCTGTTCCTGATGAGGGCTCTCTTCTGTCCCATAGGCAGCCGCCATCTTGCTGTGTGCTCATATGGTCTCTATATGTGGGAGCAAGAGAGAGAGCTCTCTGGAATCTCTTCTATAGTGGCTAATCCTATTGGATCAGGGCCTTACCTTTATGACCTCATTTAACCTTAATTACTTTGAGAGGCCCCATTTCCAAATACAGCCACACTGGGGCTTAGGGCTTCAACTTAGGAATTTTGTGGGTATACACACATTGAGTTCACAGTGTGCTAGAAGCCAGCTGCCTCCACAGAGGCAGCCCTGTGGAGAGGCGCACACTGGTGAGTTTGGACACGGATCTTCTATTGCCTGCCAACAGCCATGTGAGCCATCTTGGACCTGGCTTCTCCCCCAGTTGAGCCTTCAGATAACTGCAGTCCTGGCCCACACTTTGATCATAGCCTCATGAGAGACTGGATCAACACCACCCAGCTGAGCTGCTCTTGGATTCTTGATCTACAGAAACTATGAAATAATAAATGTTTATTGTTTTCAGCCTCTAAGTTTTGGATAATTTGTTATGTAGCAATAGGTAAATAATACATATTGTATTATTTAATATTTGACTCTTCAGTTCTTATGTCAGAAACTTCAGAAGTTTCATCTGTTATTAAGACAGTCTGATTATCATCAGGGAGTGGAAGAACAGGGCATGTGAAAGGGGACTGACACCTTTCTCTTCATTGATAGTCTTCTTCCCAGAAATGATTTATAGAATAAGGGAGTATGCTGATGAGTATAATGGTTTTATCTGACTCAGGGAATTGTGTGTTTTATTGGAACTATCTCTGGGCCCTTTGATTCAGCAAATGCATCCTGAATAGAATGTATGGAAAGGCTTTGTTACTGCAGGATTTCACAGATGCAGTTGTCACTGAGCATAATTTTTACCAGTGAACACCAAACAGCCTACAGGGGTGACAGCCTGATAGCCAGTGGGAGGGGAAAGTTGGCAGATGAACCATTTACAATTATAGTGCTTGCCCAGCAACCTTCAACTTTCCCGAATGCCCACTGTAAGGATCTATTTGCCTCAAGTCTCTTAAGACCGTGCACTACCCCGTGCTCCATTGGCATGCTGGAGTAGTTACATTCGTAGCCAATTAGCAGGGTGGCATACACTCCGCCAAGAAGCCCCAGTCTCTATAGACCCGGTATAGAGAGTGAAATTAGCTGAGACAAATACCTGTTAATCCCCAGTTCTTGGCCGGCGTGGAGCGCCTACTGTGCAGTGCTAATAGTTCTGGGAAATCCCAATTCCCAGTGTCAAGAGTTGAACAGACTAAGTCTGTTAAATGAAGAAATTTACAGCGCATTAGCTTTGATCAAGAAATTCTAGGTGCAAGTCTCTTAAGCAAATGAAGGCTGCTTGGGAATACAGGTCACCCTTTCTGGGAAGCTGTTTTTGAGCGAGTTTATCTTCACTCTCTTTCCCATGCCAGAGCCAGGGCAGAAAAGTGACACTTTGAGTGTCTGGATTTGGAGGCAGTAGAAAATAGTCTTATTTGAGCAAGAGGAGAGAACTGGGTGACTGTACCAGAGATATGTCCACGGGAGCTTGGATATGGTTTTTGGAAAATGCGAAATTTGTGACAAAAATCGCAGGAACCCCCTACAGCTTCCATTGCAGGCTCTTTTATACTTATATGTGTAAGCTGCGCCCTCTGCTGGCTGCATCAGGCTATGTCCTTGTTCTTTCCCCCTCCCCCCGCCTCCTTCCTGGGAAAAACGTGTTGTATTTTCCCATCTAAATTATGTTTTCAGTTGCATTCTATCAGCTCGATGCTGTCTATGCAAAGAATGAGGCAAGCAGAATTGAAATCATGGCGTGCACCATACAGTCTGTCACTCAAAGTTCTGCATAACGGCTCTCAGAGAAGGCCGAAAGATTCAGAATTCTTCAGGACACACTATAAATGTTCAGATTCTGATTCCTGTTCAGATTCTGATTCCTCGCTAAGTTCACAGACACCCAGGTTTATTATTTTTTGTGTGTGACATATCTTTTAATGTAATTCTTGTTCCACCGTGGAAGGCAGAAGAATTTTTTCTTAGTCTCAGGAAATATTTTTAATTAATTCATATGTTTTAATTCAGAATGCTTTTAATTCTTAGTTATATGAAATCTAAGGGAGATTGGTGTCTCAGCTCTGGATAAGGCAAGGGAGAGAGGATGAATAAAGTCGCAGTGAAAGAGGGGGAGGGTGGGCTGCTGAGACCAGTGGTGGGGAGCCTCAGAAGAAAGATGATTTATGTCTTTGACATATCAGTGAAAGGAAACCAAAAGAAGGTGTGCAACTAACAATTTGTTAAGGGCTTCTCAGGCATAAAGCACTCACCATTTTTTTTTTCCATGAAGGCAGAGGAGAAATTACAGCCTAGCCCCTGAGATAAGCATGCCATGAAGAGTCAAGGTGGTAGATGGTCGTGTAGAATTTCATTTTGGAAAGGCATATTCAAAAAGTAGTCCAGGAGGTTTGTGAAAATGAGCCTACATCATTTTAATCCCTCTAGATTGACACACATCATTTAACCCTCTCCCCTCACCCGCTGTGCAGAGGTTGGCATTGTCTGGTGTAGTTGGCAGGACTAAGACCTATGACAAATAATACAGGTGCTTTTTTAAACTGGGATTAAGTCCCAGTTAGCAGAGATATACAGCTGAGCTGTTTGGGTAACCCTCTCTCTCCTCCACAGTGGGCTTTAGCTGATGAAAGCATTCTCTAGTAACTGTGGTCACTGTATGCTTATTCTGTTGATCCCAATTCATAAAAATAAAATCTATAGCAAAGAAGTTTCTACTGATGTCAGGCTTGGAAAACTCACTTTCAGGCCAACTTTATGCATGGGGGATGTTAAGTTCTTACAACAATGGATTCCAGCTACTGGTGTTTACCAAGAGCTAGAGATAAGGACCCATGCTGTTATAATACAGTAGAATATTTTGCGATTGCATGGGAGTACCACAGACATGTTTAATCTTAGTCTGAAATTTGTATGCAACATAACATTGCCGAAAACTTTTAGCTGTTTTAAGCTCTGAGTATTAAAAAAATCAAGCATTTTGCTTGCCATTTTTATTTTAAGGATTATATTTTGGTAATTTTTTTCTATGTTGTTCACTCACTAAGTTGTGTCCGACTCTTTGTGACCCCATGGACTGCAGCACGCCAGGCTTCCCTGTCCTTCACTATCTCCCATAGTTTGCTCAAACTCGTGTCTATTGTGTCGATGATGCCATTTTTTTCTATACGTGCAATATATCCAAGTAAACGATTGTTTGTTAATCCAGTCCTTCTAATTTGAGAGCTGTACTTTGTATACCAAAGTGTTTACCAGTAACTCATGAGAGTAATGGTTCAGAGCATGGGTTTTGGAGTCAAACAGACTTGGATTTGACCTTAGTATATATGTGATCTCAGAGAAGTTATTTCATGTCTTTGGATCTTAGCTTTCTTTAATTATAAAGCCAGGATAATTGTAGTATCTATTCATGGAGTGGTAAGGATTTATTAGGTTGGTGCAAGCATAATTGCGGTTTCACACTGTGAAATTTTAATCATTATAACTAGGCTCAAATACATCTTTGTTAATCAAAATACAAACCATTACAGTCAACACATTTTTGCCAACAAGAAATAAGTTTGTTTATTCCTGTAGTGTAAAAATCCATGCTTCTGGATTTGACGAACTCTTGGAAAGCGTTTTCTGCCTCCTGCTGGTTGTAGAAGCATCTTCCTTGCAAAAACTTTGTCGAGATGCTTGAAGAAGTGGTAGTTGGTTGGCAAAAGGTCAAGTGAATATGGTGGATGAGGCAGAACTTCGTAGCCCAATTTGCTCAACTTCTGAAGCACTTGTGCGTTGTGCAGTTGCACGTTGCCATGGAGAAGAATTGGGCCCTTTCTCTTGACCAATACTGGCTGTAGGCATTGCAGTTTTTAGTGCATCTCATTGATTTGCTGAACATAATTCTCAGATGTAATGGTTTCACCAGGATTCAGAAAGCTGTCGTGGGTCAGACAGGCAGAATATCACCAAACAGTGACCATAACCTTTTTTGGGGGTGCAAGTTTGGCTTTGGGAAGTGCTTTGGAGTTTCTTCTCGGTCCAACCACTGAGCTAGCCATCACTGGTTGTCACATAAAATCCACTTTTCGTCACACATCACAATCCGATCGAGAAATGGTTCCTTGTTGTTGCATAGAGTTAGAGAAGATGACACTTCAAGATGTTTTTTTTTTTTTTTTTAATTTCTGGTCGGCTCATGACGAACCCACTTATCAAGCTTTTTCACCTTTTCAATTTACTTCAAATGCTGAGTTCTTTGGCAACCTCTTGTGTAGTTGTAAGAGGATCAGCTTTGATGATGGCTCTCAGTTGGTTGTCAGCTTCCAATGGCCGGCCGCTGCGCTCCTCATCTTCAAGGCTCTCATCTCTTGCAAAACTTCTGGAACCACCACTGCACTGTACATTCATTAGCAGTTCCTGGGCCAAATGTGTTGCTGATGTTTCCAGTTGTCTCTGCTGCTTTACAACCCATTTTGAACTCGAATAAGAAAATCGCTCAAATTTAGTTTTTGTCTAACATCATTTCCGGAGTCTAAAATAATTGTCAAATGCACAGCAAGTAATAAGTCATTGCCAAAAAAGAATAAAGTGAGAAATGTGCATTAAGATGATGTATAACATAGCCACATTTAAGAATGTATTTGAATATCGAATAGCAAGGTTCAAGAATGCAAAACCACAATTACGTTTGCACCAACCTAATAGTTAAATCATGCATAAAAAGTTAAGCCCAATTCTTGGCCCATGTATCTTCTAAAAATGTTAGCTGTGTAAATAGTACATCAGACAGACAAGAATCTTGGGATGAACTTAGAAAACATCAACACTTTTTTGGGCCTCCCATTGTCCCTTTACATTTATTTTGTGGAAAACTTTCTTCTCTGGCCATAGTTTAAAAATTCGGTCAAGTCCCCAAATTTCCTGGTTATTCATAGGAAAAAAGCAATTTCTAAGGTGACTTCAATTTGCAAACCCAACCTCAATTCAGCAGAACTCCCAGCCCCAGAGAGTCCAAGTCTGACCGAAAGTGAAATTTCTCTGTTCTCTGCTTCTCTTCCCCAGTTTACTGCCTAGACTTTCGACACCTTTGGAATCAGAGCATGGGAAGAGAGGAAGGGAAAGAGGAGCAGGGACGTTTTTATTTGTTGGTCGTGTTTCAGAGTGGCTTTGCAGTCTTTGGTCAAGGGTTTGAAGTTGAATCTCTCCAAGCTTTTCTGTGTGTTCTGCAGAGAAGCCATGCCGGGCCTCCCGCCTTTTAGGCAATGTTGCCCCGTCCCCTCAGTCCTGGTGATGGCTTTCTCAGCCTGTTAGTCCTGCAGGCTTCACACTCTGACAGGCGCCCTCTTAGGCAGGGTCCTCATTTGTTCCCCAGGATTTATACACATTTGACCTGTAACTGAAGATTGGTGTCTTTACTTCCCAGCTACATTGGTTCTCTAAAGCCAACCATCTGTTCTCAGTCAGCTGTCAGTTCACCACGGGCCCTCTTCTATTGAACACATACTAAGCTCTCCAAGCGATGCGTGTGAAGCCTGTCTCACCTGACTTGGAGATGGAGGTAGTACCCCTATCCCATCCCCTTGAAGGGTACAGTAATGAGAATCAGAAATCAGCCCTTTCCAAAAAGTAGAAATTATTCTGGTTACAAGTGCTCTGAATTTCCAGTATTTTTCTTTTACATCCTCAGTGTGGATGAAATATCTGACACTTACTCTCCCACTATGAAATCTCTGGGTGGTAGCCTAGGTGTGGGCCCTGAAAGAGGACAATGAATAGAGGAAGACTCCATGGTGTGTAACATGGAACAGGGGGCACATTAACTGGGGTAATGTAAATCATGGTGTGAGTTTCATTCAGTTGTTCGAAAATATGGAATGGCTGCCATTTAGCAGGCCTTGGGTAAATATTTGTTGGCTCTGTGAATGAATTTTCGCCTAATAAAAGAGTGTAGCTAGGCTGTTCATATGAATGTGTTGCACAGCATAATTGTAACTTAGCTGTAAAACCAAAGGGGCTATTTTTAAAAAACAGTCTCCTTTTCACTACAGTGGCTTTTATGCGCTCCCTTAGCTGGTCAACGTAGGAGGGTCCCTAGGAATTGAGGTAGTGATTCCAGTGGGTGGATGACAGGGAAACACAGTAAAAAGCTTGTCGAAGTGACCGCTTTTTGGCTCACATTTAGTTTTGTCCCTTTGCAGTCATATTGTGCCAGCAGTATCACTGTGAGGATGTAATAATCTCGCTAAAAGCGGCTTTGTGTGTGTGGGCAATGGAACAGAGAAATAGAAGACATTTCTAGAATGCCATTTTAATCATGTAATTGAACACTTGCCCATGTACCTGGAATTTAAAGATGATACTTTACTCCCTTCTGCTGAGTTTCATGGGAACTGGGGTCTGCAAGGCGGATGAGGGAGTGGTTTGGATCCATATGGCATACACAGCTCCCAGAGAGCTAAAGGTCGCTGTCACTGGGTATTGGCATTTGACTGTACATGTTTATCAGGCTAACAGAGTAGCTATCAGATCCAAGAGAGTGTTGACCTTTTCTGTATATACACATCATATGTATGTTGGCTTGAAGGAATATGCCTTATGCCTACTTTTTTTCTGGCCACTCTGTGTGGCATGAGAGATCTTAGTTCTCCCACCAGGGATTGAACTTGTGCCCCCTGCACTGGAAGCACAGAGGCTTAACCACTGGACCTCCAGGGAAGTCCCAAATATGTCTACTTTTAACCAAATGATGGTGGATTAGTTTAGAGCAGCTGAAAAAGAGTAATGATGAGTTCAGTGCTTTGAGGACTACTTTCTATAGGGAGCTACAAATACATGTGGGGCTCAATTAAAACATTAATCTAGCTATAAGCTCTGTTATTGAATATAAGAGGAAACAAATTGACAAGGTGGCTTATTTTTGAACAAAGCAACTGGCCCATGATGATATTATTTTGATGTATCTGGGATTATCATAATAGCAAAGTCCGACAGTAAATAGAAAAATGAATGGCAGTGAGAATCCAACAGAGACCATTTCTCTAAGAACAGGAGTCAGAATATGCACCATTGTATTCACAGTATCATTAAAATATGAATAAACAGCAGCAACTTTTTTTATTATGCAGTGAAAGAACCTCCTACAGGGCACTGAAAATTGAGTGGTGTGTGTTTAATAAATTAAAATCAACAAGAAATGGCTATTTACCAGGATGCAGGAAGGACTCTGAGAATAATGGGGGTTTAGCTAGGGACATAAATGAAACTGATTTATTATGAGGTAAGGTTTTAAAGGTTTGAAAATGTTAATTATATGGCAGAAGTCGGGAGGGGAGGAGGGGTAATGGTGAGAGATGAGACCACAGAGTTTAGCTGGTGCCCCAAGGTGAAGGGCCACATTTAGTAAGTTAAGATGTTTGGGCTTTTTCTTGAGGGAATCTCTTCTGGGATTTTAAGCAAGGGACAAAAATGATCAGTTAGCATTGGCTGTGTAACAAACTGCATCAAAACTTGGTGGCTTAAGACATCAGCCTTTTATTATTTTTCACAAATCTGTAGGTAGGTTGGGCTGTTCTTTTGGTCTAGTCCAGCTCAGCTGAGGTTGGATGGTCTAGGAAGGGATGTCAGTGAGATGGCTGGGATCTCTCTCCACATGGTCTCTCATTCTCCAACAGGCCAGCCCAGGCTTATTCCCATGATGGCTGAAGAGTTCTCATGATGGCTGAAGGGTTCCTAGCAGCAAGAGAAGGCAAGTACCAGTGTGTGAGCACTTCTGAAGCCTCTGCTTGGGTCCTGTTTATTAATGTCCCATAGGCTGAAGTAAGTCACATGACCAAGCTCAGATTCAAGGAGTAGAGAAATAAAGTCTACCACTTGATGGGAGGAGCTGTAAATGTCATAGTCATTTTTCTCCTGATCTGTCATAATTAAATTTGAATTTTGGAGGATGGACTGGAATGTGGCAAGTCTTCAGCAAGAAGAGGTAGGTGACAGATGTAGTAATCAAAAAGAGAAGTAATGGATAGTGGCAACAGTGATAGATGTTGAGGATTTAAGGGACTTCCCTGGCAGACTCTGATGCTGGGAAATACTGAAGGCAAAAGAAGAGGATGGCAGAGGATGAGATGGTTAGATAGCGTCACTGACTCCATGGACATGAATCTGAGCAAATTCTGGGAGATAGTGAAGGACAGGGAAGCCTGGAGTGCTGCAGTCTATGGGTTGCAAGGAGACAGACATGACTTAGCAGCTGAGCAACAACAACACCTTGGCGGTCTAGTGGTTGGGAGTCCATATTTCCAATGCAGGGGGCAAGGGTTCGATTCCTGGTCAGGGCACTAAGATCCTACATGTTGTGTGGTGCAGCCGGGGAAAAAAAAAAGTAAGAGATGTCAAGAATTTAAGAAATATTTAGGAGATAGTATTAACAGATCTTGGTGTTTAAGGGTCTCTGTGTGTCATAATTTCAGAATCAAGCATGCTATTCATGTTTTGATTCATAATAGTCCTTCTGTGGGGACTTTTTATTGATATATATTTGTAACTGAATTAGACTAGTTTCGATAGAAGCGCATTGGCTGCGACGGACCGTGCGGCAGAAGTGTGGCCGAGAGGAGCTACCTCTCGCCTGAGGCCAGGGGTGGCTGCCGAGAGGAGCAACCCCATGTCCAAGGAGCGGTGGCTGCGTGGGCACAGGAGGGCCAAGAGGAGCTACTCCATGTTCAAGGTCAGGAGGGGTGACCTCCTCCAAGGTATAACGAGCAGCAGCTGCGCTTTGCTGGAGCAGCCGTGAAGAGATACCCCACGTACAAGGTAAGAGAAACCCAAGTAAGATGGTAGGTGTTGCGAGAGGCATCAGAGGGCAGACATACAAACCATAATCACAGAAAACTAGTCAATCTAATCACATGGACCACAGCCTTGTCTAACTCAATGAAACTAAGCCATGCTGTGTGAGGCCACCCAAGACGGGTGGGTCATGGTGGAGAGGTCTGACAGAATGTGGCCCACTGAAGAAGGGAACGGCAAACCACTTCAGTATTCTTGCCTTGAGAACCCCATGAACAGGCAAAATGATAGGATACCGAAAGAGGAACTCACCAGGTCAGTAGGTGCCCAATATGCTACTGGAGATCAGTGGAGAAATAACTCCAGAAAGAATGAAGGGATGGAGCCAAAGCAAAAACAATACCCAGTTGTGGATGTGACTGCTGATAGAAGCAAGGTCCAATGCTGTAAAGAGCAATATTGCATAGGAACCTGGAATGTCAGGTCCATGAATCAAGGCAAATTAGAAGTGGTCAAACAGGAGACAGCAAGAGTGAACATCGACATTCTAGGAATCAGTGAACTAACATGGACTGGAATATGTGAATTTAACTCAGATGACCATTATATCTACTACTGTGGGCCGGAATCCCTTAGAAGAAATGGAGTAGCCATCATGGTCAACAAAAGAGTCTGAAATGCAGTACTTGGATGCAATCTCAAAAACGACAGAATGATCTCTGTTCGTTTCCAAGGCAAACCCTTCAATATCACAGTAATCCAAGTCTATGCCCCAACCAGTAACGCTGAAGAAGCTGAACCATTCTATGAAGACCTACAAGACCTTTTAGAAGTAACACCCCAAAAAGATGTCCTTTTCATTATAGGGGACTGGAATGAAAAAGTAGGAAGTCAAGAAACACCTGGAGTAACAGGCAAATTTGGCCTTGGAATATGGAATGAAGCAGGGCAAAGGCTAATAGAGTTTTGCCAAGAGAACGCACTGGTCATAGCAAACACCCTCTTCCAACAACACAAGAGAAGACTCTATACATGGACATCACCAGATGGTCAACACCGAAATCAGATTGATTATATTCTTTGCAGCCAAAGATGGAGAAGCTCTATACAGTCAGCAAAAACAAGACCAGGAGCTGACTGTGGCTCAGATCATGAACTTCTTATTGCCAAATTCAGACTTAAATTGAAGACAGTAGGGAAAACCACCAGACCATTCAGGTATGACCTAAATCAAATCCCTAACAATTATACAGTGAAAGTGAGAAATAGATTTAAGGGACTAGATCTGATAGATAGAGTGCCTGATGAACTATAGAATGAGGTTCGTGACATTGTATAGGAGATAGGGATCAAGATCATCCCCATGGAAAAGAAATGAAAAAAGCAAAATGGCTGTCTGGGGAGGCCTTACAAATAGCTGTGAAAAGAAGAGAATCGAAAAGCAAAGGAGAAAAGGGAAGATATAAGCATCTGAATGCAGAGTTCCAAAGAATAGCAAGGAGAGATAAGAAAGACTTCTTCAGTGATCAATGCAAAGAAATAGAGGAAAACAACAGAGTGGGAAAGACTAGAGATCCCTTCAAGAAAATTAGAGATACCAAGGGAACATTTCATGCAAAGATGGGCTCGATAAAGGACAGAAATGGTATGGACCTAACAGAAGCAGAAGATATTAAGAAGAGATGGCAAGAATACACAGAAGAGCTGTACAAAAAAGAGCTTCACGACCCAGATAATCACGATGGTGTGATCACTCACCTAGAGCCAGACATCCTGGAATGTGAAGTCAAGTGGGCCTTAGAAAGCATCACTACGAACAAAGTTAGTGGAGGTGATGGAATTCCAGTTGAGCTATTTCAAATCCTGAAAGATGATGCTGTCAAAGTGCTGCACTCAATATGCCAGCAAATTTGGAAAACTCAGCAGTGGCCACAGGGCTGGAAAAAGTCAGTTTTAATTTCAATCCCAAAGAAAGGCAATGCCAAAGAATGCTCAAACTACTACACAATTGCACTCATCTCATACGCTAGTAAAGTAATGCTCAAAATTCTCCAAGCCAGGCTTCAGCAATACATGAACTGTGAACTTCCAGAGGTTCAAGCTGGTTCTAGAAAAGGCAGAAGAACCAGAGATCAAATTTCCAACATCTGCTGGATCATGGAAAAAGGAAGAGAGTTCTAGAAAAGCATCTATTTCTGCTTTATTGACTATGCCAAAGCCTTTGACTGTGTGGATCACAATAAACTGTGGAAAATTCTGAAAGAGATGGGAATACCAGACCACCTGACCTGCCTTTTGAGAAACCTATATGCAGATCAGGAAGCAACAGTTAGAACTGGACATGGAACAACAGACTGGTTCCAAATAGGAAAAGGAGTACATCAAGGCTATATATTGTCACCCTGCTTATTTAACTTATATGCAGAGTACATCATGAGAAACTCTGGGCTGGAAGAAGCGCTAGCTGGAATTAAGATTGCCAGAAGAAATATCAATAACCTCAGATATGCAGATGACACCACCCTTATGGCAGAAAGTGAAGAGGAACTAAAGAGTCTCTTGATGAAAGTGAAAGAGGAGAGTGAAAAAGTTGGCTTAAAGCTCAACATTCAGAAAACGAAGATCATGGCATCTGGTCCCATCACTTCTTGGGAAATAGATGGGGAAACAGTGTCAGACTTTATTTTTTGGGGCTCCAAAATCACTGCAGATGGTGACTGCAGCCATGAAATTAAAAGATGCTTACTCCTTGGAAGGAAAGTTATGACCAACCTAGATAGCATATTCAAAAGCAGAGACATTACTTTGCCAATAAAGTTCCGTCTAGTCAAGGCTATGGTTTTTCCTGTGGTCATGTATGGATGTGAGAGTTGGACTGTGAAGAAAGCTGAGCGCCAAAGAATTGATGCTTTTGAACTGTGGTGTTGGAGAAGACTCTTGAGAGTCCCTTGGACTGCAAGGAGATCCAACCAGTCCATTCTAAAGGAGATTAGTCCTGGGTGTTCTTTGGAAGGAGTGGTGCTAAAGCTGAAACTCCAGTACTTTGGCCACCTCGTGCGAAGAGCTGACTCATTGGAAAAGACTCTGATGCTGGGAGGGCTTGGGGGAAGGAGGAGAAGGGGACGACAAAGGATGAGATGGCTGGATGGTATCACCAACTCGATGGACATGAGTTTGGGTGAACTCTGGGAGTTGGTGATGGACAGGGAGCCCTGGCGTGCTGCGATTCATGGTGTCGCAAAGAGTCAGACACGACTGAGCGACTGAACTAGACTAGTTTAAAAAGGCTTAATCTCTACTTGACTCTATAGTTAAATATGAGGAAGAGAACTAGAAGGACAGATCGTACTTGGTAGAGACGATGCAGTTAGCTTTCACCTATTCACACAAACATGATGATTTTCTAGTCATTAATAAAAGTTCTCTGGATATGGCTTGTACATCTGGTGTGGACTGAAGGAGTGGATCATTATGTAGACAATTGGTTTAATCAGTCAAATCCCTAGGAAATACCTTCTATGCCAAAGTTACTAGGCTAAGACCTAAGGGCAGTTTGAAGAGACATAAGCCCTTGTCTTGATTCCATTTTTCCATTTATGCTGGGGCACGAGGCACATTTACAGTACCTTGAAAAAGATTTGTCACCATTCAGAGATATAGGTAGCTGTTGAATCAGTGGAAATGATAGTAAGGTCTTCTGAAGTCCTGAGGAGGAAGCAGGATTCACAACTCAAGCTGTCTGGGTAGGAGTTGGATTGGTAGAATGTATACTCTGGAAGATGATTCAATTTTAAATCAGTTTCTCAGAAAAAGTTGATGTGTTGGAGTTAAATTACTTTTACAATTGAGTTATGAAAAAATGGACCACAGTAGATTTCTTTCTGAGTAGTATACTTTATTGCTAGCTCTTCTGCTTTTAGCAAGACTCCTATATAAAGTTTTATTTAATTGCATTAAAAGGTTTTTCCTTATAATGCTTGTTTGTTAAAATAAAAATGTAGTGCCACTCCCCCCTTTGTTTTGAAAATTTATAAAAAATGATATGGAGGTCTGAATCAACTATCTGGATACTTCAGCTTTCTATAATTTAGGATAAGATTTTGTATAACTAAAGGCATATACATGTTTTTTTCATTTTTTCCCTAGATAGCTGTCATAAGGTTAGCATTCGTTCAGAGCTTCCAATCAGCTTTATCTCTCTGATTTTCCATTGTATTAATGTGGACATTTTATATATTGAAAAAGAAGTTTGGCCTTTTAAAAAATGCTTTGGTATTTACATCTGATGACTAGGAAACCCTTGTTTTACTTTCTAAGAAAACATAAAGTCTCTATAATGTTTCGACCATTCTTGCAACTGCTAATCATGGTGATAGAAAATCAAGTAATTATTGCTAACACTTTACATACATTTCCTCATTCACTTATCCGAACAATACTTTAACATAAGCACTATTTTACCCCCAGTTTACAGAAGAAGAAACTGAGGAACAGAGTGGTTAAGACACTTTTTGAAGTCCATATAGCTATTAAGTGGGAAAGCCTTGGAAGATTGGATTATTGCACAAAAATACTCATGCTGTCACTTACAGCCTCAGGGGAGGAGTATATGTGCCCATTCCACTGATTTTGGGCTTGGCTGTGTGACTTGTTTTGTTCTCTTGGTAGGTGGAGTGTACCTTACCACTTGTTGCCCTTGAGCTTGGCCATTGACTTGAATTGGTCTTTGGGATATTAGCAGAAATGATGCAAGCAGAGACTCAAAATGTACTCATGTGATTGGGTTTGTCCTATTGCATTTCTGCTAGTATCATGAGAAGAACAGATGCCAGTTAACTCATTGGTCCAAAGAGGAGATCTGTATCAAGCAGGTATAGATCCAACTAGCAGCATGAAGCCAACTCCAACTGATCCCAGCCTAAATCAGCAGAACCACTCCAGCTTTGCAGTGGTGAGTGGTGAGTGAGAAAGAATAAGTGATTATTTTTTTTTAAGCTTCTGAATTTGGTGTCATTTGTTATGGAAGAAGAGCTAACTGATAAAGAGACTAGACAGTCCCAATCTAAGAGCCTGCACTATTAATCAGTATCAGTGTATCAAATTTAGCATTATTCCTAAACTGATATTTCTAAAACAACTGAATCAAGTTCATTTGTCAACAAAAATTAGCTCTAGAACAGTATGGGATAGATACTATTATAGAACTATTCTTCTTGGTAGTTACATGTCTTCATATCTCTTTCTGTAACTTAAAAGTTAAGAATACAGATATATGATTTTGTTTACTGTCCAGTTCACACAGCCTCTATGTACATTTCTTGGTCTTCAGCTTCTAGGTGTAATCCACTTATGAGTTAGGGAACATGTCTGCCACTCTGAAACAATATCTGAGATGGATAAGTGAACACATTTTGAATGACACAAATGGTTCCCATTCACGGAGAAGCAATGACAGGGAAGGAAATAGAAAACTGGATACGTACAATAAAAATAACTAACAATGCGAAGAGGTTTGTTCTGCACCAATGGGTCAGAGATGTAAAATTTAGATAGAGGTGTGGACAATAGCTACCTGAGCAATGACAGACTTTGTTTTTCACCTTTTAAGATGTTGATCTTATGCATTTAAAGCAGTGCTGAGAAAAGCAAAAAGCAGGTCAAGGTCTTGGTTGGAGCTTGCCTATGTTTGCTCCCTGAAGCTTTAGGGCATAAAATAGCATGGGAGATTATACATTTTAGAACATGGGTATCTAGCCTCCTCCAGTGGACTGTACATTTGTTTCATGAGCTATTTTCTAAAATATGTTCTGAAATTTTGGGATTGGGGGGCATATAGGTTTTGAAAATGGATGGTCACTCAAAAAATCAATTCTAGATTTTAATGCACTAAGATGCTTTATGAGTCTTATGAGTCTTATGAGTCTTATGAGTCTTCCAGAGCGGGGGTGGACCATGCAGCATTTTCTAGCCTATTTGTTCCTGAACCCTTTTCGAGGAGTTACTCCCTGGGCTAAAATTATACAGAACATGCATTAGGGAGTTTTGCTCTAAAATATTTCTCTAATAAAATCCTGTTCCTTCAGGGACGCTTTTTCACTGTATTCTCAGAGCATCCAGTGAAATAAGTAGAGAATAAATTTTATTGGCCAGATTCTTCTTTATGAAGAAGGGGAGGCTGCCTATGAAAACCTACATGCTAGTGAGCACGATGTGACTTCTGGCACCTGAGTTCATGGAATCAAATTCTTATTTCACTTCTTACTAATAGTGTCAGCTTGGGTGTCTGTGCCTCAGTTTTCTCATCTATAAATAGGAATGATAATTCATGTACCTAGTCTAATTTTGTTTTGAGGACTTAATGAGCTAATAACTGGGAAGCAATTAGTGTAGTGCTTAACAAATGGTAGATTCTCAGTAAATATTATTGTAAATTATAATTATAAATTTACTAAGGGACTTGATACAAGAATATATAAAGAAATCTTGCAACTCAAAAATAAAAAGACATAATCCAATTTGACATTTTAAAAAAGGGCAAAGGATTTAAACAGACATTTCTTCTGGTGTACAAAAAAGTGTACAAATGGCCAATAAGCACATGACAGGGTGGTCAGTGTCATCAGGGAAATGCAAATCAAAGCATAGTGAGAGACTACTTGACTCTCACTAGGATGGCTATAATAAAAAGACAGATAATAACAAGTGCTGGAGAGGGGATGTGGAAACACTGTAACCCTCACACATTGCTGATGGGAATGTAAAATGGTACAGCTTCATTGGAAAACAGTTTGCTAGTTCCTAACAAGGTTAAACACAAAGTTACCATATACTTCAGTTCCACTTCTAAACATATACCCAAGAGAAATAAAAACATCCTTTGACACAAAAACTTGCCAATGCAAGGTTATAGTAGCATTAATCATGAGAGCTAAAAAGTGAAAACAATCCAAATATCCATCAACTGATGAGTGGATAAGGAAAATGTGGTCTCTCCAGACATTGGGATGCCATTCAGCAATGAAAAGAGATGTGGTACTGATACATGTTACAACACGCATAAACCTTAGAAACATCCTAGCTGAAGGAAGCCACTCACAAAAGGCTGCATACTGTATGATTTTATTTATAGGAAATATCCAAAATAGCTCAATCTATAGAGACAGAAAATAGATTAGTGGCTGCCTAGAACTGATGGGGACTGGGTATGAAGGGAAGCAACTGCTAATGGGTTTTGTTTTAGGGGGATAAAAATGTTCTAAAGTTAAATTGTGCTGATAGTTGCATAAACTTCTGATTATAGTACACACATTGAATTACACACTGTGGGTGAATTGTATGGCATATACAAATTGAAATATATATATACTGACTTGTATATATATATATGCTAAATATACATTATAGAAAAATGTATTGAATTATATATATATACATATATGTTGAAATATGTCTCAGTAAAAATGTTAAAATTATAGTTATTACTACTAAGCAAAATGGCTGGCACTAGCTTGTGGGACTTCCCAATGTAAGGAAATGTCTAATATCAGTTGGATTCCTCCCATAGCTGCTGATTGTGCTGTACAACTCTGACTTCCCAGTGAGGTCTGAAGTATGACAAAAGATGAGAATGTTGGATGGCATCACTGACTGAATGGACATGACTTTGAGCAAACTCTGGGAGATGGTGAAGGACAGGGAAGCCTGGCATGCTGCAGTCCACAGGGTCACAAAGAGTCGGACATGACTTAGCGACTGGACAACAATTGAGGTATGAGTTGAAATGTCTGGGAAATTTCTCTCCTTCTCTATTTTTATGGTAGATATTTGTGCTGAGGCCTCTGATTACAGTCTTGGTGTCTGGTTGCTAAAAGGGATGAAGAAAGATGTGGATGAGGCCAAGTTCATAGCCCATTGAGATGATCATGACCAGGTGTCTTTGCTTCCTGCTCCGTGGCCAGAGAATTCCTTCTCATGTGCAGATTGGCCTTTGGGGAATTTCTTTTGTGGCATCCACAGCTGGGAAGTGATTCTCTTCTTCAGTTTGGTTATAAGGTCTTCTCTCCTTTATGTCTTTGGCAGTGAGCTCATTATTTCTGTTTTATAAAGCAGAATGTATAATCACTTCCTTTCATCCAGCTAGATTGGTTTTAGATTTTACATTTAAGACTAGATAGGGAACTTTGTTGTCTTCTTAATGTATGTGAGTTGGGGTGGGGGAGAAAAGTACTCAACTATTTGAGGGATTGTTGCAGACATCATGACATTTTACCCCTAAATACATCATCCTAAGAACAAGGACTTTCTCCTAAATAAGCACAGTATAGCAACCCCCACTTCCCCAGGAAATTTAACAATCATGAATCTAATACATAGACCATATTCAGATTTTTCCTGTTATAGATTGGAAACATTTGTTTTTGTTTTGATGACCTTTCTAGAACCACCAAGGTTGGGGTTTTTTTGGTGCTTTTGTGCTTATCATGCACATTATTTTCTATTTACTTGACCTCCCAGCGCTAGGCTGGGAGTTAAGAGCTTTGCTCACAGTTGCAATTCAGCACAGACTTGGGTACCACCAACTCCTCTGCTCACAGCGCCACCTATTGTGCGACCCATAATAGATGCTCAATACATGCTTGAGGACTTAGATAAAACTGAGTATTGCCAGTCAGGGTCCATGTTGCAGAGATACACTTTGGTATTTCTGAGTGTCTAGTTTTAAAGCTCACTATGAGTTGCCACTGACTGCCCTTTTCCTCAGATTTCTTGGCATTGCTATCAGTCTTTTGTTCACTCCATCTCCCTACTATACTCATATTATCTTTTGTGTGATTTTTGACAGCTCATGAAGCTCTGAGTAGAAAGGGAATAAGAGTGATGATGTAAGTGGAAGAGACTGAGATGCTAGTTACATTCCGAGGAAGTGGGTACTTTTAAGCTGGTGTCAGCTGTCTCAGTGGCAAAACCCCTAAGTTACCGGTACTTTCGAGCAACTCAGGGTGTAATTTTCTAGCCTGTTTCCACATTCTTTTTACAGGTGTAATGTTATAATAGCAGAATGGCACTGGGATCAGATCAGACTGGAAGCAAAAGATCCCAGAGGTTTTATACTTTAGTCCTGGTTGGCAGGAAGATTTGCCATGGGTAATCAAGGTGGTTGTCAGTTCATCTGTTTTGTCTTGTCAGGAAGCCTGCAGGACTATGACATTTTTAAGGCTTGTCAAATTTATTAGATCCATGAGTAACAGTTATGTCATTTAAATTATGCTTTAAGGACAAGGGTGATGAAGGAGTTTAAGACAAACTTTTCTTAGCATGCCTTTGGGAGCACATTAATATCTAACATTACCTACTTTGACAGGGTCCTCAAGAGTAAGATTAAGGAAAGGAATGGATATGTTTGGAAGCTCTGAAGTGTCTTAGTCCAGGTCAGTAGAAACTAGAATCCAGTGTTTTCAAGACGTTGGATACTGTTTAATATCCACCAGAGGTTGGATACATCTAGTGAGGCCTATGTACTTACTTCAGTGTTTATATATGGATGCAAAGACCATGCTTGGCATGATTTCTTCATCTTCATCAAGTAGTTATAATGTGATACAGATTTGTTTCCTATTGATAAATGGAGAACTTGAAGTATAAGGGTTGCTAAGTAAATACCCCTAAATGAGAACTGACAAGACCTTTCAATACACGGTGGAAAAGCAAAACTTTTATCAGCATTTCCTTGGCTTTTTCAAATCTCAAAGCAAGAAACAAGATGAATACAGGGTAAACTTTTTTAATCCTAGACATCTGTAACAGAGATGTCACTTTTGAGTTATGCTCAGTGTTGGTCATTTCAATAAATCCTAATGATTTACTGAACAAGTGTGGGGTTACTCTTTTTCATCCCAGTGACTTCTACAAAGATGTCTGAAAACACAAGAGATAAGAGTCTTTGGGCCTCAAAAAGGATATCAACACAGGAATGTTGTTATACACAGGTGAAATATTGAAAGTGGCCATATCTTTTCTTCTTCTTATTTAGAACTTTCTCCTTATTCTACAAGCTAGGTACCCAGAAACACCACTGTGGCAGCTTACTTAGGTCTGGTCTTGGGCAGTTCTTTCAGTACTTGGAAAATTTCTCAGCTTTATTGCCGCATTCAACTTTTGCTCATTTCCCCAGTCTAAGAGTCTAAGGGCTTTGTGACTTTAAATAAACAAATGAATTAATTTGCCCTTTGGTGTGTGTGGCCATTGTAATATATAATCTTTCAAAATATTTTTAAAAGTTCTTTAACTATGAAACTTTTTAAAGGAATTTTAAAAACGTGTACAAAAGCAGAGACACTAAGTATAAGGGACTTGTCTTCAATGATTATCAATACACGACCAATCCTGCTTAATATAAAGCCTCACCTCCCCCTCCCCCCGATTATTTTTAAGAAAATCCCAAATAATATATAATTTCATCTACAAAAATTTCAGGGTATCTTATAAAGACTTAGAAACTACCACACCATCATCATAGCTAAATATTAACAGTAATTCCTTAAAATCATCAAGTATGTAGTTATTCACATTTATCTGATTATCTTATAACTTTTAAAAATAGTTCATATACTTTGTTTGCATTTGGATCCAATTAAGGTTCATACATTTCAGTTGGCTGATATGTCTCAAATCTCTTTTAATCTACTGGCTTTTTCTTCTCTGTCTCTGTCTCCCCTTCTCTTCTTTACCCACTTCTCATGTATTGAAGAAATTGATTATTAGTCCTGTGCTCATTTGGATTTGCTGACTGAACCCTTGTAGTGTCATTTACTGTGCTTCTGTTTTGCCCTCTGAATTTCCTGTTGTTGTTCAGTCGCTCAATCGTGTCTAACTCTTTGCAACCCCATGGACTCCAGCATGCAAGGCTTCCCTGTCCTTCACCATCTCCGGGAGCTTGCTCAAATTCACGTCCATTGAGTCGGTGATGCCACCCAAATATCTCATCCTCTATTGTCCCCTTCTCCTCCCGCCTTCAATCTTTTGCAGCATCAGGATCTACTCCAATGTCAGCTCTTCGCATCAGGTGGCCAAAGGATTGGAGCTTCAGCTTCAGCATCATTCCTTCCAACGAATATTCAGGACTGATTTCCTTTAGGATTGACTGGTTTGATCTCCTTGCAGTCCAAGGGACTCTCAAGAGTCTTCCCAACACCACAGTTCAAAGGCATCAATTCTTTGGCACTCAGCCTTTTTTGTTGTCCGGCTCTCACATCCGTACGTGACTACTGGAAAATCCATAGCTTTGACTAGAGGGACCTTTGTCAGCAAAGTAATGTCTCTGCTTTTGAATGCACTGTCCAGGTGTGTCATTGCCTTTCTTCCAAGGAGCAAGTATCTTTTAATTTCCTGTAAATCGGTTGATTTGGAGGCTCTATTAGATTTACATTTGAGTTTTGGGGCAACTTCACTGGTAGTTTTGCATGTTTTTTCCTCTTATAAAGGTTTTAGCTGTACTCCACATATTTTGATATATTGTGTCTTTATTAACATTGTTTTCAAGAAATTTTTCAAATTTTCCTTTTCTCCAGTCTCCTTATTTTTGAATTTTCTTAATTCTGATTTACGCTGTTCTTTCAGAGCTTCCACCATTTTCTAAAACGGCTTAGCTGATGTTGAAATATCAGTGTGCAGTTTTTAATCACTTTTGTAGGTATGCCTTTCTGGACTGCTTTCTTTGTGGGAGCACTAGTTTACTCCCTATTCTCCTTTTTGTCCCAATAACGTGGTAGAAAGTCAGTTTTGAGTAAGTTTTCCTGTACTTTTAGAAGGGTGGGGTGGACCAGGTAGCTTTTTTGGCCTCACAGATTTACAAATCCCTCTTCCTAGGCTTTCTCAAGGTGTTAAAGAAAACGATCTCGCTGTTTCTGGGATCTGCCTCCTCTGCCCACCTCCTTCGCTTTCATCTGACCTCGTCATCAGAGGTGTCCATATTGTCCCAGTCTTGCTTAATTTGGCTTTTTCCTCTCAGCATTTTATCATTACTGTGGGGTTTTCTCTTGGGAGGGAGATTTGGTTTGTTAGTTTTGACATGTAAAGGGTCCAACCTGCTGCAGCCACATCATATCTTACCGCGTCAAGACCCCCTTGATGAAGGCACTCATTCACAAATTGCATCAAGCAGAATCCCTTCCGAGTTTGGCTGGCCATTCTCAGGCTGGTCTGCTGTGCGTACTTGCCGATCTGGGGGTTTCCTGTAGTCAGGGACATCAGAAGCCCACCTGCCTTCCTTCTGCATCCTCTTGTCCGGATGTGTAATCCACACGAATTGTGCAGCTGTTGGAGTTTTGCAATACCTTCTTACTAGTTTCCCCACGTCCAGTGCTTTCTCCCTCTAATACCTGCCTTGTGTGCGTGCTTAGTCACTCAGTCGTGTCTGACTCTGCGACCCCACGGACTGTAGCCTGCCAGGCTCCTCGGCCCATGGAATTCTCCAGGCAAGAATCCTGGAGTGGGTTGTCATTCCCTTCTCCAGGGGATCTTCCTGACCCAGGCATCGAACCTGGGTCTCCTGCATTGGCAGGTGGATTCTTTACTGCCTGAGCCACCCTTAACCATATTCTGTCTCGCACTGCCACTCTCCTGGATGGAGTTCTCACTCCTGTCACGTTGTTTCCTGCTTCTGGGGCTTTGCTAGTGCTGTGGCTTCTGACTAGAGTAACTCCTTCAGTTAACGGTTTCCCTCCCCCAAGAGAAAGCTTCCCAGATCCACTCCTCCACTCAGCCTGAGTTAGCTACTCCTTTATGCTCTCACAATGCCTCATGAACATATCTTGCCTTGTAGTCATCACTGCATGATTAGCTATTTAAGGGCTCTTCACGTCCTCATCACCTAGCTTAGCTCATGACTGGCCTAAGCTAAACTTTGTCTTACTCATGTTTGTTTCCCTAGCACTTTGCTAAGAATGGTTCTTCATAGATGGTGGTAGAATAGAAGAATGAATGAACAAATAAATGAATTATTAGTTGGAAATTTTTAGGTGAAGTGTGAGAGGCACACATGAAAAAGGATGAGTTTCCAGTATAACTCCAGTAGAAGAGTGGAGTAAAAGAGGATCCATTCTGTCTACATGTGAGTTTGGCTCTCTGTGACATGTTGCTGCTCTGTAAGAGATTATGACAAAGTTCAAACTTTGTTTCTCTCCATATTCACAATCTGACAAAAACAAGACCACACGGTCTCATTGTGGTTTGTAGGCAGATGTGTGCGTGTGTAAAGTCTGTCTGTTACTGATCAGTACCAAGGTAAATACAACATCGAGAACCGATCAATTCAAAGACTGTGAAAACAATGCCCATAGGAAGCTTGTGTGTGTGTGCGTGTGTGTCTGTCTGTCTCTGTGTCTGTGTCTCAGCACAAATGGCTGAAGCTAGATGAAACAGTGACCTAAAACTGGCAAAACTGAGCACTTCCCTGATAAACATGCACCAGTTGTTCGGAGGACTGAATTTGTATTTGTGGAAGTAATTCGTGCATGATAAAGGCAAGGAAACAAGGGAGAGGAAGAACAGGCTCCTCTCCTTAATCAACTTTTTTCTCCAAAGAAATAAAAGTAGCCAACACCTGCTCTGGAGGATGATGAACATTTGAATGAAGGAGATATGCTTCATTGAAGTCAGTAAACAGGCAAGTTAATATACTAAGTTCACAGCACATGGAGCTATTGTTGTCTTCTTCCAACAGTATTTAGGTGATAATTTGGAAAACAACTTAAGTGTAGAAAGAGAATCCTTGAAGGCTGAGACCAAACCTCTGTTATCTAATATCAGTTACAAACCTATTTCTATAAATACTAAGAAGCAAGCTTAGTATTTCGCAGAATGCTAAAGAAGTGGCAGTGTGTAAGCCGGGACCAAGCTAAACTTATGAAATGATTTATGTAGTTGTCCATCCATCCAGCAAGCACTTAGTGATTATGCACTATGGTGAGAAATGTTATGAATGTAATCAATGTGGTCAGCCCTTCAGCTGACGTCATCTGCATAGCATTCTGTTCCTCCCCACACCTGCCCCCCACCCCCACTTCCACATTGCGCAGCTTGTGGGATCTTAGTTCCCTGACCAGGGCTCGAATCCAGGCCCTCAGCAGTGAGAACGAGAAGTCCTAACCACTGGACTGCCAAGGAGTTCCCAGCATTCTGTCCCTTTATCCTTTTAACTTTTCCACTTGATGCCTTTTTAAACCCTAGCTAGTGTGTTTGGCTGTTTAGACTTTGGGACCAAAGGTTACTCTAGCCAGAGAGATTGTAAGGAACTCTAGCTCAGTAGACATGACCCAGCCTCAGCCTTTATAGCACAAGCTCTCCTGGATTTCTGTTTAATGGAGGCCACTGGACTCAGACTTTGAATGGCAGCTCTTGGAATTGTGCAGTGCACAACTTGCGTAGCCTAATATGGCAGCCCTACATAGGAAGTGATTCTTTTCACTTTCCTTGTTCCTTCCAGGGAGTCTACACTAAATTGTCCTTATAAAAAAGACAGTAAAAGTACAGAAGGATTCAGGCCAGTTTCTGCTGCTGCTGCTGCTGAGTCACTTCAGTCGTGTCCGACTCTGTGCGACCCCAGAGACGGCAGCCCACCAGGCTCCCCCGTCCCTGGGATTCTCCAGGCAAGAACACTGGAGTGGATTGACATTTCCTTCTCCAATGCACGAAAGTGAAAAGTGAAAGTGAAGTCACTCAGTCGTGTCTGACCCTCAGCGACCCCATGGACTGCAGCCTACCAGGCTCCTCCGTCCATGGGATTTTCCAGGCAAGAGTACTGGAGTGGGGTGCCATTGCCTTCTTCGAGGCCAGTTTCTAGTTTGTTATATCTCAGGGAATTCAAAATTCTTTGAATATTCACAATTTTAATTAGCTTTTAGAGGACAAGCACTATCTCTTGGATAACTTTGAATCTCACTGAAGATGCTGAGGAAATTGATCTGGAATCAGAACTGAATATTTTTTTAAAAAAATATTTATTGATTTGGGTGAGTTGGGTCTTTGTTGCGGCATGTGGGATCTAGTTCCCTGACCAGGGATCAAACCCAGGTGTCTTGCACTGGGAGTACAGAGTCTTAGCCACTGGATGAGCAGGGAAGTCCCAGAACTAAGTGACTTAACTTCTGTTCATGTTGTTACAAACTATAATTAAAATCCATTTGTAGAACAAAATTTCAGTACTAAGTTTTACCTTTGGGGCCAAAATTCAAGTAACCTAATGACAGTGGAGAAAGTGGATTGAAAGTTTATGGACTAAAGGGGTGTAGAAATTGCTATTTTATTTATTTGGATCCATAGCTTTAGCTTTGTTCACTATGATCGCCAAAGGACATTCAGCTGGAGACAGAAATGTCAAGAAAACATGTATGTATCATTCTGCCTATCCAAGTTCTTGGTGGCAGTGAAGGGATCAGGCTTAATTTTAGCTATGGTGGTTCTGAAAGTGCTTCAGCTTGGTGGCTGACTGCATATTTGGCCAGACCCTGTGAGCTATTTGCAACAGTAATAAAAACGTCACATAAAAGTCACCCAGTCCATGGAAACTTCCCACAGCTGAGTAGAGCTTAATCTTAATGCTCTGCTAAGGTTGTACGGGGTTGTTAGGCATTGGTGTGTATTTGCCCAGTGACCTAGGCCTTTTAATGTGTATTAAAGAGACCACTGAGACTCACATTTAAACTCACCTGTGGGTACTATTTTTCCATTTCTGTGTCAACCTTTGGAACATAGGAAGTTCAACTTCTTGTTTAGTTGTATGAGAGAAACATTACATACATATTGAGTACCCAAGAAATATTAGATACTCAAAAATCATCCGGGCCATTTAGGATCTTTAAAGCCACGACTTCCCTTGCCTTCCAGGGATAAAATAAAAGTTCTGTGCTGGTAAAATTGCTTGGACCTGATACGTTATGTCTGATGGCCAGAGCAGTAGCAAATCTGCTGACAGGCTTGGACAGGGGAAGAAAAAAGCCAGTTGAAATGTCTGTGTAATGCTGCTTCAGGGAAATGCTATTTTTAAAGAAATGAAACACATTATTTAGGGTTTGTGGATGCAATCCAGGGCTTTGAAGATGGGAAGAAGATCTTAATTAGAAAGAAATGGGAAGATTGAATGCTTTTATGGGGAACCCAACTTTAAGAGGTCTGTTTATCATAGATGCAGATGATATATATTGTGTACTGGCTGCAAGCCCTTCTTTGACAAAACCAAAGCCTTTAAAGTTACAGGAGTGCATCCATCCACAAGTTTGTTCAGTGTCTAATGAGCAGGCATTCATCATGTAAAACTTGGAGACAGTTCATAAAAGGACAATGAAGATGATTTAAGGCTTAGAAAATAAAACCTATAAGGAAAGGTTAAAACAATTCACATTATTAGCTTGGCAAAGAGGAGATGAGGAGTGAGGATTTCTAGTCTATGCAAGGTTATTCTTGGTGGTTTGGCATGCTTAATGAGAAATGATTCCCCAGGAATTCTGAAATTTCCCTTTTGTTGGTCTTGTTATAAAAATATATTCATAGGAATAATTAGGAAGCAGAATATGTCCTAAAACTTTCTCACCCAGAGGGGCTTCACAAAGCTAAAATGGAGAGGATGAGCTGAGTGTTTGGAGCTAGGGTTTTCTTAGGCGGAAAGTACAATATTCTGTGTTTTTTTGTTTTTTTTTTTTTTTGCAGCATTTCTCATAATTACAACTAACTAATGGCTTGTATGCTTATTTATCTAACGTCTACCTCCCTGGCTAGACTGTAAGCTTCATGAGGGCGGGGATTATGTTTGTCTCTGCACCGCTGCATTCTCAGAGCCTAACACAGTGCCTGGCAGGTAATAGGTGCTTGATATGCATTTTGTGCACACACGGGGAATATATATGCATTTCATATTTTAAACAACAACAAAAAAACACATCCTGTATGTGCTGTTCCATAAACCTGTCACCTTTAACGAAATATTATGCCATTTATATTCTATACTGTCAGTTGCATGGCAGCAAGATGTTCTGCCATACGCATGTGGCCTCAGGTATTGAACCACTCCTCTATTCTGGGACATTTAGGTTGTATCCAGTTTTTCCCATTTCCAATAGTACAGCAGTAATGACTGCTGTAGCTAAATCCTTCTTCAAAAGAATTTTTAAAAGGAGACGATTATAAGAGATGGCAAGATGTTGTTCACTGAAGGTCTTAAAAATGTGGCAGATATTGATTTAATCAGTTTTGCTGTGGTCCTGTATGGAAGCAGGGAAATGGATTTGATGACCTCAGGATCAAATTGTGATTGAAACCTTAGATGTGTAGATACAACTGTCTTAGTCTGTTGGGACTGCCATGACACAAGACTGGGTGGCTTCAATGGCAAACATTTATTTCTCACAGTTCTGGAGGCTTGGAGGTCTAAGATCAAGGTGCTGGCAGATTCTGTGTGTGGTGAGGGCCCGCTTCCTGGTTCTTAAATGGCCATCTTCTTGCAGTGTCCTCATATGGCAGAAGGGATGGGAAAGTTCTCTAGGGTCCCCTTTGTAAGAGCACTAATCTCATTTATGAGGGCTCCACTCTCATGACCTAATCACCTCCCAAAGGCCCCATCTTCTAATCCCATCAGAGTGGGGGTTAGGTTTCAACTATGAATTTTGGGGAGGGGACACAAACATTCAGTCCTTTGCAATGACTGTCCCCTCTAAGTTACTCTTGCACTTCTGTTACTCATTGGAATGGTGAGCTTGTAAAAGTTACAGAGTTACCTCAACTGAACACTTTTGAGATAGGAGAGAAAATGAAGTGTTTTAAAACAGAAACCACAGTTATCAATGTGCTTTTGTCATTTAAGATTTGTCAGCATCAGGGTGGCTGACATTGAATCCTGATACATGGGAAAATATTGACTGTTAGACTGAGCTGAGTGCACTCTTTTTCTACACTGAAAAGCTAAAGCCAAGTTCAAAATTTTCTTAAAGATGAAAGGGAATTTTCAAGTGTTACTCTTCATTAGGTGCCGTCTTGTTTAATTTTAAGGAAATGAGTCATTTCTAAGGAGTGATTCATAACGGAAATGTCTGTGTATAGAATTCCATCTTTCTTTCCAATTCCTTTCATGATCAGATTGGAGATGTGTTCTGAAAAAAAAATGTTAAAAATGCATTCAAACATGGCTCTTCAACTCTATATACCAGATGCTATTTTCTTCAACTTCCATACCCTTTATATAAGTCAAGTTGTCCTAGTTGGTTTTTTTTTCCCATGCATTGTGATTGTGGCTAACTTTGTGTTGACTGGTCATGGCTTTATCTACAAAAAGCTGGAAGATGAGCTTCCAAAGAGATGCTCTTTGAGGATTGTGCCTCTACTTTCATTTCTTTCTTTCTTTTTTTTGTATTTTCCCATTTTTCTCCTATTGAGTTCTGGGTCCCCAGCTGCCGCTGGGGGTGGGGGTTGGTCACTGTCGCCCTTCTTTTCTCTCTGTAGTGTCTGTTCTAGATACAAGTCTTTCTAGGACTGTTTTTTCTCGACCCCTAAGTGAAACACATTTCATGTGTCCCTAAATTCGACCTGACCCTCTTTGGGACCGGGAGTGGGGGTGGCATGGCAGATGCTTGCCCTTTCTTCCTATCTTGGCAATCACAGATCTTGCTGCAAGAAGTGTTGACCTCCCAAAAGTTAGTCAGGCAGAACGAGTTGAGTAAGATGGAGTCAATTTGCACAGCTCTCAAGGGGTGAGTCTAGTTGAGAGGGACTATCACCCATCTCAGGGCATTCTGCACTTGCTCTTTTCCCTGCCTGGCCCACCCTTCCCTCATTTATTCTCAGTGCTGTCATGAACGCTGAAGGGCCTGACAGTTTACCTTGCTTGCAGGCCATTGAGTTAGCCTGCCACAGTTTCATGGTTGCTGGCAGAAGACATGACATTCCTGGGTCATAGACAAATGACTTTATTATTCACAGCAATATCTGTAGCTGGAGCATCAGCATTTTCTTGTGCTGCTTTTCTGAGTCCCAGTTCCCACAAGAATAAACACAGAGGGCCAGATGACACCAGCACATGCAGTGGGTTGTCTTCGAGGAGAGGAACCCTGAGATTAGGAAACCTGAATCATTTAAAATGGGCGGTAAGCATGGCTGTCCTTTCCTCCAGGGGGTGGCATGTTATACTGGACAGCAGCGAATCTGTGCTTAACTCTGGAGGAAGACATTATCTCTGCCATCCATGGATGTTTGCCATATAAAACCCTTTACAAGCTACTGAACACAAAGGCAGTCAGTGCCTTTGCTCCTACATTGTGCAAAAATGCTTGAGACCATGGAGGACTGTCTCCTGACAGTGACTTGCTGTTTCACTTCCCTTGGGTCTCTGTTCAAATGTCACCTTATCAATGAAGTTCACCTAGAGCATCTTACATCAAATAGCCACTTATGATCACTCACATCAGATAACTCCTTATCATCACTGGAGTACTAAACTGTGTGTATTTAGCTTTATGTTGTTGTCTGTAAGCCAAAAAGGTTTGTGATGGCAGAGACCTTGTCTGTGTTACTCACCATGGTATCATCAGAGCCCAGCACCGTGCTTGGTGTTAGTAGACAGTAAATATTTACTGAATGAATGAATCAACATGTTACCACTAGATGACAAAAATGGTCCATTTTAACTTTACAAATACAAAGTGATGTTAAACTTGCTCTGTCTCACTCCATAGTCTGTCCCAACTCCAGCTCAGAGCGCTATTCTAAGCATCCAATTCTGTTTCTACTCCTGGTCTTCTGGCCTCTCTCTCAGCCTGCCCCTCTGTGCATACTTCCTCCTAATCTCTTGGCCAGTTCCAAATCCTGGCTCCTTACCCTGTCATCCTTTATCTGTCACTGTCTTATGTCCCAACACAGACCATGGCAACCCTTTGAAAAACCAGCCAGTGGTGTGCTAGTAAACTAGCTCCCTGCGTGAGAGCTCTGATGTGTGATGATTGCTGATTTCCCTGGTGTAAATACTCCCACCATGGCTGACTGCAGGATTCCAGGGGTTTAACAGCTGGCTTGCAAACTTCCTGAATGCTTACCAGCTGCCTTCACAAGCTGGTAGACGCTAGCTCCAGTACATCATTATAATAAGAAGGCAACAACGTATATGTGGTATAAACAACGTATATGTGGTATAAACATTTACAGAAAATATGTCCGTGGGTGAAGAAAATCCCTTACCTTGAACTGGGCTTCTCATTCCTTATCCTCACATTCTCTACTTACTGTGTTTCTCACACTCTTGCTGGCCTCAGAGTTACCCAGGGCTGGGCCCCAACCCCAGAGTTTTGGACACTTTGCGCTGGAGGATTGCATCTCTAACATGTTCCCAGGTCAGGATACTGCGGATCCTGTGACCCTGCTTTGAGAGCCACTGCCCTAGTGGCATCACAGGAGACATGTTTTGCTCAAAATCTGTTTCCAGGTGCTAGGTGGAAGAGGTAAGTTTTTGTAAATAAACAGTGTATCAGGACCAAAAAGAAGGAAAGCCGCAAAACCATGGGAAAAACGTTTGAAATGTTTTTGTGAAATAACTAACAGATGGGAGTGCTCAGTAACTGAAGCTCATTGCTACAGGTCTTCAAGGTGGTGAAAAGTGAGTCTCCAGGTGTGCCCAAAGAAAGACTCCCTCAGTTTCTAACTCTGCTGGAGCTAATTTTGTAGTATTAGGTTTCTGAACGATGAGGTCGAGCTGGAAATGGCTCTGATGAGGACATGAATCTTCAGGCTTGCTGGGTAACCACTCCTTTAGATGAAACTGAGCACTGATCACTTATTTAAGGGCCTGCATCTGAAACAAGCTTGAAAAAAATTATTTACCCATTACCATGTGGTACTCGTGCAAATAAGAGGGCTTGGGCAAAGAGGGAACACTTAGCCTTGATTAGGTGGGGCATATTAGCTTCCTGAAATTTTCTCACCTGTTTAAGCAGCTCTCAATCACAGATCCTGACAGGATAGACACTCAGGGTAGGGAGGATTCACTGGGCTCAGCTAAATCCAAGGGGTGTCACACTTAGCCTAGGTCTCCGGGGCGATGTGTGGTTCTCTGAATTCCGCCAGGATTCCAGTTGTGGCCATTCGTGGTGGCCCCTCCTTTGTAGTTCTCCATGAGGACAATACTCTAAGACAGTATTTCAAGCCTAGCATCTTTGCCACTGATTTAACCCCGGGACTGGCTAATTCATGGACAACAGGGCGAAACAAGATAGGAATGTGATCCCACTTGGGGACTGTGGGCGGAAGGGCTGGTAGTAAAAGCCCAATCTTCCTGAATTTAGCTCTTCTGTTGTTTGCCAGGGACCAAGCCTGTCCTTGGCCATCAGGCACAGTTTGTTTTGACAAGCTTTATTGGAAAGAGGTAGGGAGGATACATAGTTCATTATCAGATACCTTCTTGGCACAATAGTCTCTCTGACACAATTTTCTTTTTCACTGAGCAGAGAAGAGAGGCAGACCTCTATCTTGCTGGCGTTTCTCTGCACTACGTAGAACAATTGTCTTGATCACTCCAGGGATTTCTATGTGACATCTGTAATTCAATGAGACCACTTTCCCCTTGGTGACCTGATGTCATCAGCAGCCTTTATCTAGCCCAAAGGGTTTCTTTATCCTTCTGAAAGGGCTGAACCCAGGGTATTAAAGGATGTTGGGCCTCTAGGAGGAAGCAGTTTACTTTTTATCTGAGGGATCTATAGCCTCTATTATGACCTGGACATTTCCCTTCAGGTCCAGGGATCCTTTTGTCCAGGAAAGTTCTAGTCACCTTTTAGTTTTAACTGTTAGCACTGCCAACGGGCTGGACTTAAGGCTGTCCGCCAACGCTCTCAAAGTGTGTTGGGGTCAGCAGCACACCTGGGAACTTGAGTTCGCGCGTCTCATCCCACACCTGCCGGATGAGGCCCTCTGGGGGAGGGGCCAGCGTGCGGTGCTGTAACTCGGCCTCCAGGTGTTCTGATGCACGCCGCAGTTTGCGCACCACAGGCCTGTGTGGACTTCAGCTCCTGCAGACATTTTGTAGTAGCAGCAGCGGTAGCTGTGAGGCGTTCGGAATGAGCTGTTTCTTGGCAGTCATCCTTTACACTCTGTTTGCATTTTAAATAATACTCTCTTCTTCCCTGGCATCTCTGCTTAATGATGAAGTGGCACTCTGGCTGTTTAAAAGGTAAGTAAAAACTGTTCCTCGGTAAGTAGAGATGTAAAGCCATATAAATAAAGGGAGACAGGCTCGTTAGTATCCATCTTTTAGCTACTGCGATTGTGTGGCTACAATATTCACTCTGATTAAGTCTCCCCTCTTGGCCAAATCAGAACATTTCATGTCTGTGTCTTTTCAGTTGGTTTGGAATCTCACCCTACGCTTTGCAGAATGTTTTGTGATTGCAACATGGTAGCAGGCCATGGTTTCGGAGGCATCCTGTGAATCTGGATTGACTTGGTGACCATACGGCAGGAGCATAGACCTCACTGTTCCTAAAGTTAAGATGTTTTCTCAAAAGTCACCTTGTGAATGTTAACATGCACCAGGGAACGCTGGCCTCAGCATTTATAATACACTTTAGGGTACGCTCGGGCTTCCCTGATAGCTCAGTTGGTAAAGAATCCGCCTGCAATGCAGGAGACCCCGGTGCAATTCCTGCGTCAGGAAGATTGGCTGGAGAAGGGACAGGCTACCCACTCCAGTATTCTTGGGCTTCCCTTGTGGCTCAGCTGGTAAAGAATCTGCCTGCAATACAGGAGACCTGGGCTCGATCCCTGGGTTGGGAAGATCCCCTGGAGAAGGGAAAGGCTACCCACTCCAGTATTCTGGCCTGGAGAATTCCATGGACTGTATAGTCCATGGGGTCCCAAAGAGTTGGACATGACTGAGCAACTTTCACTTTCACTTAGGGTACACACACCTTCCCCCCGCCCTGCTCCCCTTCCCCCACCAAGGGGTCTAACAGACATGGAATTAAGGGTGATGTTGAAGTAAAATTTTGGTGGGCTGGAAAATGTGTGGAGCTGCTAAGGAAAATAAATGTTTTTTGGAAGAGATGGATGTTGAGTCAGGATTTACTTAATAGCTTATGATTTTGAGCAAGTTACTGAGCCTTTCTAGGCTTTTGTTTCCTTATCTGAAAAGTGAGTATAGTATAAGGAATGTATGTCTTAGGGTTCTTGTGAAAATGAAGAGAAATTATTTATGGAAAGTACTTAGCAGAGTGTTTGCAAGCTGGTAAGCTCAGTAATCAGGAACCATATATCAAATTTATACATGTGGATATGACTACAGACACACACACACATACATTCATAACCACTCAAACATATATGCTCCTGCATGTATACACACACTCACAAATATATATTTACATATATTCATGCATAGATTGAGGAAAGATTGAGGGCAGAAGGAGAAGAGGGCATCAGAGAATGAGATGTCTGGACAGCATCAATGATGCATGGACATGAACTTGGACAAACTCTGGGTGATGGTGAGAAACAGGGAGGCTTGGCATGCTGAAGTCCATGGGGTCACAAAGAGTTAGACATGACTGGGTGACTGAACACCACCACCACAATCCATATACATATAAAACATACACATATAAATATCTACATATACTAATATATCATGGAATAATAGGGCATTCTGTGAACAGGAATAATCTAGATCAGAGTGTACCTCACACTATTCCTTTCTTTCCCTCTATACCTGTCCCAACTCATTGTCACTTTGACCTTACGGTGACCAGTTGTCCGCATTAAAGCACTAATGTCCATGGGATTGGTCACTCGACCCATCTGAGCTTCACTCTGATTTGGGGTGGTGGGGGGACAGTCCAAGCACCGGGCTTCACGGGCACAGTGGTTGTAGGAAGGCATTTGAGAATAGGAGTGGGCTACAGAAGCAGATTCAAGGGGGTGCTGCCCTCCTCACCATGTGCTCAGGGCTGTCACAGAGTAGATGGGAGGCTACATTGTCCTATGGTACCTGTTGACTCTTAATGAGATCTTTTCTCTGTCTCTTAGAGTCTTGTCTCCTAGCACATCCCCTTTAGTCACATGAGTAGGGGAGTGCACATGGAATCGCACAGACCTTGGCCATCTGGCCGCTGTCTGCTTCAGCTGCTTTGGCAGGTCTCACTCTTCTCTTTGCTAACTGCACTCCTACATCATGGGTCTTATTTCAAGATGCCACAGTTTCTCTACCCAGGGCCCTTGCACATGCTGATTTTTCTCCTTGGAATACTCATCTCACACATTTGGCTTGCCTATATCTTACTTACCCTTCAGGTATTAGCTCAGATATCACTTCACTGGCCTGTCCCACACTATGGATGCATCTCTACCTAAGGGCCCCTTAATACTTGGTCCTAAAATTTTTAACCCTTCTATTCCCAGAGCTTAACACAGAGCTTAGATGGGGGCTATATTGATATTTGCTCTTGAATAAGGAAGTGGCTGTTACGTGGATGGTCACAGTTGTGAGAAGGGATTCCTTTAGTTGACTTCTCCATCATGATAAAAATCATTCCTGGATCTCTAGGATAGCAGCTGTTCAAGAAGGGGATACTGTTGCAGTTGGAAAAGGGGGAGAAAAAAAGATATTTTCACAGTTCCTGTGAATTTTGTTCAAATTCTATGGCATGACAAAAATCTCTTATTCTATCAGCCCTGGGGGCTCAATTGTTAGCTTATGGCTCTGTGAAATGTATCTTCCCCATAAGCTCAGTTGAAAAATGAGTACTTTATAAATCTTAGAAACAAACACGCACTTTACCTTGTCTGTCTTAGTAGGTGGGAGCACCAAGCATTTCTGGGGATTTGAACATTTCTTTCACAACACTGTGCAGGAAGTGGTTTATCATTTTACTTTGAGTTGATGTTCTTGGCAATAACATTCACATACTTAGGATGGATGCAATTGTTTAGCTGTCACCCCCAAACTTAGTCATACCATTGATCTGACATCAGAAAGTACTTATCCTATTGATCGAGTGTCAGATGGGTGGTATAATAATGAGCTTTGATTGACAACTTGAGTTGACAGATTATCAGGTTGCATTTTCCCACAGCCAAACTGCTGACGGGCTTGGAACTTTTCCTTGCCCACACAGATCCCTTTGACCTTTAACTTCTTGTTACATGTGCTAAATCCAGTTCTCATTTAATGGCACTGGGAATGCTCCCAATTCAGCTTATTTAAAATGCGCAGACGGAGAGTCTAGAATGACGTGAACTTAGCTGAGAGCATTACACATAAGAGGTAAACAGCAAATGTTTATTGAATAAACGAGTATGTGAATTTAAATTTATGGCTTGTCTTCCAAGAGAGGTGATCAGAGATGGTCCGGTGACATTCTCCATGGCATCTCAAGCATTCCAAGGTAGACTGTCCCAGCGGTTAGGACCAGCCTGCATCAACCATGCAAATATATAGAGTCAGCTGAGGCCCTGACCAGAATAAGGAGGGCAGTCAGGCCCTTATGTGGCTTGAACTCAAGGATGCCCAGAAGGATCAAGGCCCAAGGCCCCACTCTTAGCACTTTAGGTCTGTGGTTTCAGGACTCGCTCCACAGTGTGTCCCGGGACTAACATCTCCAAGGAGCCTGTGAGAAATGTACATTTTCTGTTTCCCCTTAGTCCTACTGAATCAGACTCTGCAGTTTAACAAGATCCCCAGGTGATTCTCATTTAATTCTGAGACACACTGGTTTAAGAGTTTTATCCCTCTTAAGATGCAAATGTCTTAAAGAGAAATCCTTCCTAGGACTGCAGGGGTTTAGACTCTAGGTCTTAGGTTCTTGACCTCCAGCTGTTACCTTTAGAAGGTCAGAGTTCTAGCTGTAAGCAACAGAAACATTCTTGGGCTGATTCAAATAATTGATTAGAAAGGCTATTTCATTGTTCTCAGAATGACTGAGAAGGATGGGGAACCAGGTTGAGAAACTGCAGCAAGGGATGCTAATTAGCTAGGACCTCCAACACCAGAGAACTGGTTTGCTGTAGCTAGGACCTCCAACACCAGAGAACTGGTTTGCTGAGAACATTGCTGCCACTCTCACTGAGGCCTCTGCTGGTACCACAGGTGGTGGTGTGTTGGAGCTGGCCTGTACCCACTTGTAAGGGCTGCCTGCCTGCCTCTCTTCCTAGTTTTTCATGTCTAGTCTGTTTGGAAGCTTGGTACCAGCTGTGGTAGGAGTTTTTACAGCATGAAAATCAGCAAATGCTATGAATCGGGGGCTATTTTATTTTTTGAGAGCTGGTTCATTTTATCAGTGCGCACAGCAGTGAGTCCATTACTGGTACCACTGGCCCTGCTTCCCCTGGAAACTAGGTATTCCTGCTGGAGCTGAATCAAGATGGCTATTTATCTGTACCCCCTGCATCTCTCCCGCTGTTATGTATCACTCATCTAAGGAAAATGTCATGTGATATGGGTGTAGATCAGTGTTTCCCACCTTTGACTGCACCGTGGGATTGATTACCTGAAGAACTTTAAATATTACTAATGTTGCACTTCAAGCACTGAAGTTCTGATTTAGTTTGTTTGGACAAGGTATTCTTGAAGTGTGGTCCCTGGACCAGCAACATCTGCATCACTTGGGAACCTGGTAGGGATGTAGATTCTCAGGCTCCGACCCTAGATCTACTGCATCAGAAACTCTGGAGGTGGGGCACAGCGATCTGTGTTGTAAAAAGTTCCCCAGGTGATTCTGATGGAACTAAAGTTTGACAACCACTGCTCTGGGGTGAGATGTGGGCATCTGGGCTTAAAACAGAATTCCCAGGTGGTTCAGAAGTGCAGCTACGGTTGAAAACCAGAGGGTTAATAGCTTAATAGAAGGTCCCAGTTTTCTGCCCTTGCTTATAGGGATTGCAGATGATTCATCCAGAGGTAGAGTCATGTCCATAGGTTGATAGGCTGAGATGAAATAAAGTCTGAAATCTCGATTTGTGGTGAAGATCAGTAAATCCCAATTTTGGCTCTCATTAGTCCAACATAAGATTCCTCTAACGGCAGTCTTTTGTGGGATTGTCAGTAAAATACTGCCATAGGAAAGTGTTTCACTTGGTAGTTTCCAAACACAATGACCCTTAGGTCAGAAGCACCTGGAGTACCAATGAGAATGCAGAGCTTTGGGCTCCACTTCTTATTGAGTCAGATTTGGGGAGGTGGAAGGGGTATAGGCTGGACAGCTACCTTTATAGCAAGTTTTCCATACCACTCTCAACAACACCTGTTTAACTGCTGAATTAATTCAGGGAGGAGGAGGGACTTGACAATTATGATTTAGATAAATCCTAGAGAGACATTTTTGATCCAGAGCTGATTCTTTGTACTACTCATCAAGCTCTGACAAAAATAACCACTGGTAGGTTCCAACAAACCACAGGGAGACTAGCAGAAAACCTGGAAATTCTAGATGAACACTCAACTTGGTCCTGGATTTGAAGACAGCAAAAAGCTATACAAACTGGAAATCTTCTAGTATTATCTTTCCTAAGTATTTAATCTTACGTTAAGACAAGGAGAGAAATGGAGAATAATGTAAAGAAGCAATTTCATTTTTATTTCAGTTTCTTTTTGATTTAGTAAAATATATCATTAATGTTTACATTCAGGCTACTTTTGGATAGTAGCTAAAATTAGTTGCAAGATTCATTGGAGATGGTTGTATTTAGGTAGATCTTATCAGTTTCAAAATTAATAACAAAAATTAAAATTAGTAACAATGCAGCTCTAATTTCCACAGAGCTATGTGCTCTCTTTGACTCTTTCAGACAGTCTTGGGAGATAGGTATATTTATCCCCCTCCTCAGATGAGGAAGCTGAGAAATTGAGTGAATTAGCTATATACTTAAATGGTAGACCTGGGTTTTGAATGTAGGGTTTTTGTTTCTTTCTTCTCTGTGCCATTTTGTGATTGAGAAAAAATAGCATTGAAAGTTTTTTGTGGCAAGTTGGTGAAGTCACAATATGTGAAGGAACCAAGGTAGAAGGAAGATAGTAAAGATGAGGTAGTTGATCAGAAGGTAGATGAGGTTATTTTTGTCCACAAATAGTTTAAGCAGAGTCAATAAACTTTCAGTGGCTGTGAAAGAGATGAGCTGACAGCTGAAGAAATCATCCTGGATGTAGTTTTTTTTTTCTTTTTTTTAAATTTAAATTTATTTATTTTTATTTGAAGAACAATTGCTTTACAGTATTGTGTTGGTTTCTGCCAAACATCAACATGAATCAGCTCTCCTGGATGTAGTTTTATTGCTAATTGGCTCCTGGTCCCTGGAGGTGCAAAGTCCAAGAAAGGAAAAGTAGGGGTTAGTTAGATCAACTAAGGTCTGGGGAAGGAATTGTGTTTAGATTAAGAAGTGACTGGTCACACTTGAACTGCATGAAAAAAAATGAGGTAAGACAAGTATGATTTTATTTTCCAGAGGAAACTGAGGCTTAAGAAGTTTCTGTAATTTACCCAAGTTCATAGAGATAGTAGAATAGTAGAGATAGTAGGTAGAATAGTAGAGCTAACTGGAATCTTCTGTTTTTTTTTTTTTTTCACACCACAGTACCTAAACATATGTAGGAATTTGTACATAGTTAAGTCTTATTATAAATTGTGTATCTCTTTTGTGTTAACTGGTGGTTTTTCCAGTGGTAATGTATGGATGTGAGAGTTGGACTGTGAAGAAAGCTGAGCGCCAAAGAATTGATGCTTTTGAACTGTGGTGTTGGAGAAGACTCTTGAGAGTCCCTTGGACTGCAAGGGGATCCAACCAGTCCATCCTAAAGGAGATCAGCCCTGGGTGTTCTTTGGAAGGAATGATGCTGAAGCTGAAACTACAGTACTTTAGCCACCTCATGTGAAGAGTTGACTCATTGGAAAAGACTCTGTTGCTGGGAGGGATTGGGGGCAGGAAGAGTAGGGGACAACAGAGGATGAGATGGTTAGATGGCATCACTGACTTGATGGACGTGAGTCTGAGTGAACTCCGGGAGTTGGTGATGGACAGGGAGGCCTGGCGTGCTGCAATTCATGGGGTCGCAAAGAGTCGGACACAACTGACCGACTGAACTGAACTGAACTGAATGCTGGTTAATGTTTGTTTGGTATTTAAATAAGACTTTACTGAGGCCTGAGTACTAGCCTAGAGATTCTGATTCAGGTTTGCCTGAGGTGGCCTGGGATTTTTAGAAGTTGATTCTGAGGTGCAGTAAAGTGAGAACCACTGGACTAGAAAAGTCTCCTCTTGCTCTATTATCTTGCCTTTGCCTTCTTTAGGGAACATTTTTAGGAACTTGAGGCTATAAACAATGTACCCTCATTAATCTGTTAGCATGATAGCAGGCCAGAGAGCAGCCTAAGTCACACTGACAGCCGGGAGACATAAATCTGACACTCAGTCAAATTTGGAGACTATCTGCATCTTTCATTCATCCAGAGACCATCCTGAGGTTGTCATAACTGAAGTTCACAGGCTGGCTAACTTCCATCAGTGAGGTTTTCCTTTGCTTTTCTAATGCAGTGGCAGTTGAGGCCTTGTCTCGATGAGAGCTATTAGTGTATGCAATAAGTAGCTCTTGAATGTGTACAAATATGTGCTTCAGTTTCAACTCCTGTAAAATGGGAAGAACCACACCAACCTCCTTGGGCAAGTGGGAAATTTAGCTGGGATATATTTGTGTAGAGCACCTGGAACCCTCCCTGGCACTAAGCAGCTCCTTAAAGAGCTCTGTATTCCAACTGTTCATCTGGCTTTATTTTCCTCCTTAGGGTTTAGGCTCTATTGAGGCATTCAGTAACAGAAACATCCAACTAAAGCAGAAGATCTAACTCTAACAAGAGGTTTGTGTGCAAAATAATGGTATAAACTGAGCCCAGATTTAACATATGCTAATTGCCATTCTCTCCAGGAGAGGTCTTTGAATATTTGTTGATATCCAAAGAGCTTCCCTGATATCTCAGCTGGTAAAGAATCTGCCTGCAATGTGGGAGACCTGGGTTCTATCCCTGGGTTGGGAAGATCCCCTGGAGAAGGGAAAGGCTACCCACTCCAGTATTCTGGCCTGGAGAATTCCATGGACTGTATACTCCATGGGGTCACAAAGTCAGACACGACTGAGTGACTCACTTTTTCACTTACTTTCACATCTTCAATATGAAATCTACTTGTAGTCTAGATTTACAATAAACATAATACTAGGGGAATTTTGCATTAACTCAGGCTTGAATTAGGCAGTTGAGCTGCACAGACATAAACTTAGCAGCCTAGTCTTTGACTTAACTTCTAACCCCTTCCCTTAGAGGGTTTTTGCCCCTACTGGAATACCTGCTCACAGCTGTCAGGTGATATTTAGTTTAATTCTACTTTAGATGCATTATTGTTATTTTTTTAAAGTGTACTTTTTTCTTCTGTTTCAAATGTGTGCTTTGAGTGTTTGAATAAGATAGAGATTTCATCTCCTAAAAGTAAGGGCAAGGAGAAATCAAGGAATACTTCCTTTTTGACTTGCACGCTTTTCTTCTGAGGCTCTGTGGCAGTAAATAAAGAACATTGGAACAAAAAAAAAAAAAAAAAAAAAGGCACCACGGCAACGTGTCTTGTCACGTTCTGCTCACCCCTACACCTGATTTCAAATGTAAATTGCACGGCATTTAGCGCTAATGAAAATACTCTAGTGAAGGAAATTGTTAAGATTTTCTGGTGCTCCCCTAGGGGTAATATTAAAACCCCCATTACTAGCATCTCACTCCAAGAAGACAAAAATGTGTACCGAGAATACAAAAGCCCTGTTGGCATCTAAATGTGGGCCAATTAATTTGCTGTTAGCGACGTACAGGTTTACAAGGAGATGTAAAAGTAGGACCCAGGAAAGCTATTGAGATCCCCATATTGCGGGGCTCCTTGACCCTGGGTTTTCAATGCTTGCTTAATCATGGCATTCTGCTTTCTATTTATTTATACAGTTGCTTCAATGAACAAATTAATAATTATACAGCACATTGACAAACATGCCGGGTAATATTTGCCAGATTTTAAATTAATTTAATTCAAGGGCCACTTCATTTACAGGATTCATCCGCACATCAGGCATCAGCCTCACCTCTTTGCTATTCATGCTACACCAAGATTTTTCATCATTTTCCCCCTTCTTTTCTTCTCTGCAGACAAAGACAGCGCAACTTGCCATGTCAAATAAATAGACACTAACAGAAAGGAGGAAGACAGACAGATGACAGAGAAATAAGAATATAAATAAATGTGCAGATTACATAAATTTAGAAGGCAGGATAATAGCTCTTACTATGATATGTGGAAAACAATTAGATTCCACTAAAATCTTGTATTTATTTTCTGCATAGCTCCAATTTGTAATTTTCCTTCTTTTGTTTCATACCCACAAGCCTTCTTCACAGTTTACAGATTGGAAATTCAAACGAAGAGCTTAGAGTTCCAGAAATGATCACTTCTTGGAAACAGAAATACCGTGTGAAAATGGAACTGCATGGCCATGGGAAGCCATGCAGAATTCTGGGTTTATTATGTATTAGTGAGATCGGAGGGAAAGTTAACTGATGAGACTGGATTGCAGAGACGGCATCAGTTGCTTTTAGAAAAATCACAACTGAACCATCAGATGTAATTGTATTAGAATTTGTAAGAAAGTAAAAGGGTTTTTAATTCAATTGAGGTATATTGTCATATATATAATTGTGGCTAAAGATGAACCCTTGTGGTTAAAGATGAATCCTTCCTAGGATAATAGGAAGGAATAACACCTATCAAGGAAATTAATGAATTAGTTTTCATGTGTATGACCTCATTATGAATATCAGCATGTAAAAATACTGTCTGAGCCTGAGTTTCTGCCATAAAAGAAAGGCCTGGGTATCAGGCTGTTTTCTTACATTGATAAACAGTAGTGAAATGTAATTCAGTCATTAAGAGGTTAGCTCAAACAGAAGAACTATAAACTAGACCCCAATTAGAGGGTTTGCCAATTACTTTGTGCTGCTAGTGTTCTAATATTTTGGGCATTAGAGGCTTTATAAATGTATATAAACCAGTTGATGGTTGTGCTTTAGGGGAGATGAAAGTTTTTCCTACATGATGTTTATAATTTGTTACATATCCTGGATATGGATCAGTGTCTATCACCAGACTGTCCTACAATTGATAACCATTTTGAGTGAAATCAACATTGTTATTGTTTTGTCGCTAAGTTGTGTCCGACTGTCTTCCAGGCAAGAATACTGGAGTGGGTTGCCATTTCCTTCTCCAGGGGATCTTCCTGACCCAGGGATCGAACCCAGGTTTCCTGTGTCTTCTGCATTACAGGCAGATTCTTTACTACTGAGCCACCTGGGAAGCCCCAGATCATGATAAGATATGCTTAATGATACCTTAATAATGCTTAATAATATCTACCTCTGAAAATACAAACAGACTGATGTTGTGTATATACCATGATATCAAGAGATAGTTTTTTTCAGGAACATGTTCATTCATTAGAGTTGCTTTAGGTTTCTCAGTGTATGTGTGTGGGGTGGAGTGGTTAGGAAATCCACAGGGTGCTGTTGATAAAGAGAAAGCTTTTCTTTTGGGGAGGATAAATGTCCTCCCCAAAGGATTGCATTACAGAATCAGAATACTCTGTATATGTGCCAAACTGTTTGTCTATCTTGATTAAATTATTCTTAGAATGTTTTCATTTTCTAAGCAGAGAAGTATATTTAGGTACAATGCTATAAGGTGGCTCTTTTTCAAAAATGGAGTAACCATTTAGAGAAAAATCAGGCAAAGACTAGGCAGATAATTTTAGTACAAGCAGGCTTTTGCTTCAGTACCCGAGATAATTGTCTCAATCTCCTTTTTACTCTGCAGGGTCACAGATGTCAAAAGGCATTCCCACATGCAAGTTGAAATTGTGCAATACATAGCCCAGAAATTATGTGTCTTTTACTTAAAAAAAAAATCAAGTAGACCTATATGCCATTATAATTATAAAAATTATACTAGCATTTATTTGGTTATATTAATATGCTATTTGTATTAACTAGTTTTACTAATTACCTAATTACTGCCCGCTAGGGTAATTACTCATCTTGATTAAATGAATGTTGAAAGGTGAACTCATAGGCATTGGTAATCATTTTCCTATCTAGAATAATAATGCTGAGGGCAGATGCTCAATCCATTTAATACTCTCATTGATTGTAGAGCTAGGAGGAGATTATAAGGTATAGTTCATGAAACTGGTGTAACTAAATAGGAAATTGAAGCAAATTAGATATACATTAGAAGCACTTAGTGGTGTTTTTTGATAAAAGGGAGCATTAAAATGGATTATTTGAAAGTCATTTTTTGAAAGGTGTTGTGGAAAAAGCAAAGACGTCGGCACCAGATGGACTTGAGTGTGAATCTTAGATCTTAGCTTCCTATGACGTGTGGAGAGCAGCCTCACTCCCTCTGAGTCACTTTTTCTTATTTTGTGCAATGCAAATATCATATTCAGTATCATCTTCTGGGATTGTTGTGAGGAGTGAGTTAAATGATGTTTGCAAAGTGTCTGGACCCAAAGAAGTTGCTTTTAAAACTATTCTGTTCCACTCTATGATTTGGGTTTCATCATCTTGACATATTGTTTAATTATTAATATGGAATCAAAGTCTAAAATAAAAGTTAGAATGTTTAATAGTGTGACGAAGAGAGAATTCTCAGAACAAGTATGCTTCAGTAGCTGGACTCTGGTATCCCCAGTCCTAAAGTGTCCTGGTTGTATGAGACAGGTGTACATTTTGGCATAGGTGCCGCCTTTGTGAATGTGAGCACATGATGGTAGAGACTTTGCTTACTCTGATATCTTCAGTATTTATCATGACTCTAGTCCAGTCTGCTTAGTAAATATCTGTTGAATGAATAAAGGAATGAATGAATGAACATCTGTCTAGATGTTAGTTTAATAAATGCATCATATCCTTTGTGTTCTCCATGGCTCTGAAGGTCACACTGGGGCACCCATTGTATTCCTAGGAAAATAGGACTATCTCTGTGGGCAACTTTTGCACGTTAGTAGCCATGGTGGACCTGGATGGTTTACACTGCCCAGCTCTTCTCAACAGAACGTTTGAGGTAACAATGAAACGCACATCATCTCTCTCAGCAGAGGTATGCAATTTATTTCATGCTGCAGCTTCCCTCTGCTCTAGTCTGGAGCTGCCAGCCAGCATGGCTGACTCTGGGGCCAGGCAAGAAATGGGGACCCACTCATCACAGAGGAAGGGTCAGGCCAGCCTTTTTTACCTTGTGCGAGGGCTTTCTCTGCCTGCACTAAAGGGCTAGCTAGCTATGGGGATTCAAAGGAGAAGTCAAAATCATTCCCCAGGAAGTCCAGTGGGTAAGCCAGACAACCAAGTGAGTGCTTGCAGCTAGGCAGTGAATGCTCGAGAGATCTGTATTCAAGTACAGAAGACGAGCTGCCCAACACTTCCTGAATGATCTGTCCAGAGGCCTGAAGGCAATCTTTGATGTCTCATAAAAGGAGAAGCTTGCTGGATGGACAAAAGGGCTAGGAAGGGCTAGTCCAGTGAGTATCCTTGAGAGAATCTGCATCATTTAAAACCCTGTCAGGCCTCTCAAAGATGTTGATCACAAGAAGAAAGTAGTAGTGTGAGCATCAGTAGTGGAAAATAGCACACTTACGGTGATGATGCAAAATTAACTGCAAACCCTGTCAATGTGGTACCTATCAGTGGTGGTACACTGACAAAGCAGATACTACCCTTCCCCCGATGGATGGAAATTTGGACTAAAACACAAGTTAGGAGGGTGATTACTTGGATAATGTATTGAGTGAATGAATTTTTTTTAAATAAAGTAAATGTTTTAAAATGCAAGGTGCTCCTCAATGGGAACATGGTTGCATGAGACATTCCAGTGACACACTGATACTCTAAAGAGAGGTGTACTCACAGATGGTGCTGAATTTTTGTCTCACAAAAAGGTCAGAGAGGGCCCTGAATTCTTAGGTCAGAAACACTACTGGTGATTCATTTCTCACTTAACCTAGTGAACTGTACTCAATCTTTGCTTCCAGCTTTCACACAAACAGAAGAGGACCTTGCATTTAAGCAACACAAGCAGAAGATGAAGACTTCTTTTCTTTTTTTCCCCAAGAGCTTTTAGGTGAGCTTAGTAATTTCTAACACCACTTAAAACCCTTTTAAAGAACAGCCTTCTTTCCCAATAATTGACAGCCAAGAGAACACCTTGGGGGAAAGGAGATAGAGGACTGAGGTGTAGATATCCTTGACTGAAAGAGCCTCTGCATTGTTGTCAAAAAATTATAGCAACATCATTGTAAAGGTTTTCCTCCTATAATGTTCTTTCCTCCAGTTCGTCTCCACTTTGTTTTGTGTGATCCACCTACAGGTGAGGTTATATTGGCTTTTGGGGGTTGCTTCTTACAATGTTGAATGGAGATCCCAACACTCTAGGTGGAGAGTGTTAGCTACTGGTGTATGAGACAGTCTGTGGATTTCTGTTTACATGCTTTCAGGAACTCTTCTCTAACTGTATTGAGTTATGTGCTTCTGAAGAAGTCCTGATTTGAAGTCTCCAAGAATGCTTTTCTTGGAGGATTCACTTGGAAAACCCAGGGAAGCAAGAGAAATGGGTAAACTAAGGCAGGAGCGGCCTCAGAATTCACTGCACTTAGAGACTGTCTGACAGGAGCTGAGAAGGAAAGGCTGTGGGGAGTGAGCCTCAGTCTAGAATGAGCATTCCAGGAGGAGATTTTGAAAAGAAGCCATTCAGACTTAGCGAAAGTGTTGCTGTCAGGAAGACCTAGAAGTCAAGGCATCAGGAATGGGAAGGACCTAAGAGGGTCACGATGCTACCACCTAGTTTTTCACATTCGTAGAGACCCCAAAATGCAGATTCTCTTTGGGTCTGATGAGAATCCTGTGGACTTTAGGTCAGCCTCAAGGGCTCTCTGGTTAAGATTTTCTATTCATCCATCCACTCATTCATGAAACACTGAACACCTACTGTATGTCAGGCTTTGTGCTAGGTACACATTTAGAGGCTCATGGGCATCACACATTTGACTGTTACTAACAGAAATTTAGGCCCTCTAGTTTTGGTTGATGCCTTAATGCCTCTTGTCAATCCTTTGACTTGTCAGTTTACTCTTCTCTTAATTATGCCAACCCCTTTTCATGCTCAGACCTACTTCATAGGAAACAGCCGCCATTGCCCTCTGGCCGCCAGGTGGGCTCAGCCTGTGGGTGGCCCTAGCAGAGGAGAGGAGGAAGAGGGAAGTCAGGGTATTTCTCACTTTCTTGCCCTCTCTTTCATGTGTTATCTCTGGTGGTGACCATGTCTTCTTTTTGGCTCCAGGCCCCTCACAGAGCCTCTCCCTCTGGGGTATCAGTTACTCCAGGGCAACTGCACAGTGCTCCAAATTCAGCTGGGGTGATCTTGGATTTGGGCTTAGGTAGCACCACTTTAGCAGAGAAGGCAATGGCACCCCACTCCAGTACTCTTGCTCTTGCCTGGAAAATCCCATGGGTGGAGGAGCCTGGTGGGCCGCAGTCCATGGGGTCATTAAGAGTCGGACATGACTGAGCGACTTCACTTTCACTTTTCACTTTCATGCATTGGAGAAGGAAATGGCAACCCACTCCAGTGTTCGTGCCTGGAGAATTCCAGGGATGGGGGAGCCTGGTGGGCTCCGTCTAAGGGGTCGCACAGAGTCAGACACGACTGAAGTGACTTAGCAGCAGCAGCAGCACTTTTCTCATTGTCTTGCAGTTCTAGGGATGACTGCAGCTTCTTGCTGTTGATAATCATTGGAATGGCCCATCATTCCCTACTTGGCTTCTCAACTTTTCCATCACCCCTTCACTGTATTACATTCCGTGTTTGAAATGCCTGGTGCTATGGACTGAATTGTGTTCTGCCTGCTTCCTCTCTTCTTGCGTTCTTTTGCTGAAGCGCTGACCCTGCTGTGATGGTGTTTGGTGTTGGGTCCTGTGGGAGGTAGTTGGGTTGGATGATGTCATGAGAGTAGGGTCCTCATGGTGGGATTCATGCCCTTGTAAGAAGAGACACCAGAGTGTTTGGTCTTTCCTTCTCTGCCATGTGAGGACACAGTGAGAAGGTGATCATCTGCAGGCCAGAACCTGGCTATGAAGACACCCTGATTTTGGGTTTCTAGCCTCCAGAAATATGAGAAAATAAATTTCTGTTGTTTAGGCCCGCCAGCTTATGGTATTTAGGTATGGCAGTCCAAGCTGACAAAAGTACCTGGAGTGGCTTCCCTTTTCCTGATTAGACCCTGCCTGATACAGTTGTCATTAATTTTCAGTTCTTATTTGATGGCATTTAACCTTGTTGAACACTATGTTTAATCTTGTGAAATTCTTTCTCTGGTCTTTGTGTTGTCACTTTATTGATTATTCCCCTATCCCCAGAACATTCCTTCTCAGTTTCCTTCTGCCTTCTCTTCCTTCATGCTCTCTTCATTGTTTTCTGGATTTTAACCTTTTCCCTTTACATATTCTCCTTGGGCCACCTCATCAGGTGTTAATCAAGTGATTCTCATGTTTGAGCTTCAGTTCTGATCCTTCTCCTGAGTTCTAGACCTGTATATCCAGCTGTCTCCTAGATATCTCTACCTGGATGTCAGATTCAGTATGTCCAAAGGTTCCAAACAGGAAAAGGTGTAAGTCAAGGCTGTATATTGTCACCCTGCTTATTTAACTTATATGCAGAGTACATCATGAGAAACTCTGGGCTGGAAGAAGCACTAGCTGGAATTAAGATTGCCAGAAGAAATATCAATAACCTCAGATATGCAGATGACACCACCCTTATGGCAGAAAGTGAAGAGGAACTAAAGCGCCTCTTGATGAAAGTGAAAGAGGAGACTGAAAAAGTTGGCTTAAAGCTCAACATTCAGAAAACGAAGATCATGGCATCTGGTCCCATCACTTCTTGGGAAATAGATGGGGAAACAGTGTCAGACTTTATTTTTCGGGGCTCCAAAATCACTGCAGATGGTGACTGCAGCCATGAAATTAAAAGACGCTTACTCCTTGGAAGGAAAGTTATGACCAACCTAGACAGCATATTCAAAAGCAGAGACATTACTTTGCTAACAAAGGTCCGTCTAGTCAAGGCTATGGTTTTTCCAGTAGTCATGTGTGGTGTGAGAGTTGGACTATAAAGAAAGCTGAGCACCAAAGAATTGATGCTTTTGAACTATGATGTTGGAGAAGACTCTTGAGAGTCCCTTGTAGTGCAAGGAGATCCATCTAGTCCATCCTAAAGGAGATCAGTCTTGGGTATTCATTGGAAGGACTGATGCTGAAGCTGAAACTCCAATACTTTGGCCACCGGACGCAAATAGCTGACTCATTTGAAAAGACCCTGATGTTGGGAAAGATTAAGGCAGGAGGAGAAGGGGACGACAGAGGATGAGATGGTTGGATGGCATCACCGACTCAATGGACATAAATTTCGATAGGCCTCGGGAGTTGGTGATGGACAGAGGGAGGCCTGGCGTGCTGCAGTTCATGGGGCCACAAGGAGTCCGACACAACTGAACCGAGTGTTCCTTAGCCTGTTCCGCAAACCTTCACGCTCTATATTTCGTGGGATTTAAACCTGACACAAGCCAGGAGTCCAAAAATTGTATATGTCTCCTAACTCTCCTGCCCCACCCTAGTAATTATCTAATGGGTATTTATTTCTAATGGCCTCACTCAAGTCTTTCCCTCTTTTAATATCTCCACTGCTAATGGGTACACATTTTTTCTTGCCTTTACTATGAAACTATTCTGTTTTGTTCTCTCTGCTTTCTGTCTTGCCCCACTTCTCCATCCATGTTCCATATTGCCACCAGGGTGAACTTTCTCAAAAACAAATTTAACAGAAAACCCAAATCTGATCATATTATTTCTTATAATGCCTTTTAAAGGCTTCTACTGCCTCATTAAGAGTCAGGAATGGAAAACAAAGTTTCCACTTGCCAGTATTTTTTGGTTGAAAGTGAAAGTGAAAGAGCTTCCCTAGTAGCTCTGTTGGTAAAGAATCTGCCTGCAATGCAGGAGACCCTGGTTCGATTCCTGGGTTGGGAATATCTGCTGGAGAAGGGATAGGCTACCCATTCCAGTATTCTTGGGCTTCCCTTGTGGCTCAGCTGGTAAAGAATCCACCTGTAATGCAAGAGACCTGGGTTTGATCCCTGGGTTGGGAAGATCCCCTGGAGAAGGGATAGGCTACCCACTCCAGTATTCTGGCCTGGAGAATTCCATGGACTGTATAGTCCATGGGGTCCCAGAGAGTCAGACACGACTGGTTACTGGAATTATAAATATCTCCCACCATCTTTTTGAACATTTTGAGACTGGAGGGGGCTCTGTTCCATGCATTCAGGGATCCCTGCTTCTCCTATTTTGAGAAGATCACCTTGCTCGAGATCCTTGGAGTCCTCTCCGTTCAGTCAGATGGCAGATAGGGAAAGAACATGAGGGTTGAGGGTGAGAGGGTTTTTGTTTTTCAGTTGTGCATCTTGTAAGATCTTAGTTCCCTCACCAGGGACTGAACCCACCTTGGCAATGAAAGCGTGGAGTCCTAACCACTGGACCACTGGGGAGCTCCTATGAGAGGGTTTTTATGGGCCAGGTCTGAAAGTGATGCTTATCACTTCTGCTTAGATGCAGAACTCAGCCACATGGCAACATCTAACTGCAGGCTGCAAGGGAGACTTCAGAATACAATCTGGCCATGTTCCCCCAAAGAAGGGGAACATGAGCAGTTTCTGCTACAGTGGGAAGAAGGAAAATAATCTTTGCCAGCTCACCCTTTAAGAACTAGTTCAGGAGTCGCTCTTCCCAAACTTTTCAGACCAAGCCAGGCACTCCGTCCTTTGTCACCCCACTGTACCCCGCTCACCTCAATTGTGGCACACGCCATACTGTGTTTTAGTCAGACCCAGAGGGATGGTATGGGGAGGGAGGAGGGAGGAGGGGTCAGGATGGGGAACACATGTATACCTGTGGCAGGTTCATTTTGATATATGGCAAAACCAACACAATATTGTAAAGTTAAATAAAATTTAAAAAAGATAAAAAAATAATTTTAAAAGTTTATTTATTTTTGACTGTGCTGGGTCTTTGTTGCTGCATGGGCTTTTCTCTAGCTGCAGAGAGTGGGGCTACTCTTCATTGCATTGTGCAGGCTTCTTATTGCAGTGGCTTCTTCTGTTGTGGAGCACGGGCTCCAGGGCACCGAGCTTCAGTAGTTGCGGCATGTGTGCTCAGCAGTTGTGGCCAACAGGCTGAATTGCTCCATGGCATGTGGTATCTTTTGGATCAGGGATCGAACTTGAGTCTCCTGCCTTGGTGGGCGGATTCTTTACCACTGAGCCACCAGGGAAGACCCTTACTCAGTTCTTTACATGAGTGGTAGTGGGACACTCAGTGACTTGAGGACAGGGACAATGTCCTCAGGATGCAATGGTATCCTTGACACCTAGCTCAGTGCTTGGCCCAGAGTAAATGCTCAATAAAAATTGCTTGAGTTAATTATTGAAAGAATTCATTGTAATTTAAAAAATAATCATTGGAGTACAGTTGATTTACAATGTTGTGTTAGTGTCAGGTGTACAGCAAAGTGACTCAGCTATGCATACGCATATAGCCCCTCTTTTTTAGATTCTTTCCCCATATAGGCCATTACAGAGTATTGAGGGGAATTCCCTGTGCTATATGGTAGGTCCTTATGAGTTACCTATTTTATATATAGCAGTGTGTATGTGTCAACCCCAGTCTCCTGATTTATTCCTTCTTCCCCTTCGCCCTGCCCCCACCTCCCGTAACCACAAGTTTGTTTTCTATATCTGCGACTTTATTTCTGTTTTATAAATAGGTTCATTTGTACCATTTGTTTTAGATTTCATATCTAAGCGATATATGATGCTTGTCTATGTCTTTCTGAGTTATTTCACTTAGCATGATAATCTCTAGTTGCATCCATGTTGCTGCAAATGGCATTATTTTGTTCATTTTTATGGCTAATACCCTATAGTTCATATGTACCATATCTTTATCCATTCCTCTGTCAATGGATATTTAAGATGCTTCCATGTCTGGCTTTTGTAAATAGTGCTGCAGTGAACATTGGGGTGCATGTATCTTTTCAAATGATGGTTTTCTCTGGATGTTTGCCCAGGAGTGGGATTGCTGGGTCATATGGTAGCCCTGTTTTTAGTTTTTTAAGGAAACTCCATGCTGTTCTCCATTGTTGCTACACCAGTTTACATTCCCACCAACAGTGTAGGAGAGTTCCCTTCTCTCCACATTCTTTCCAGCATTTATTGTTTGCAGATATTTGAATGATGGCCATTCTGACTGGTGTAAGGTGATACCTCATTGTAGTTTTGATTTGTAATTCTATTCCAAATAGGAAAAGGAGTACATCAAGGCTGTATATTGTCACCCTGCTTATTTAACTTATATGCAGAGTACATCATGAGAAACGCTGGGCTGGAAGAAGCACAAGCTGGAATCAAGATTGCCGGGAGAAATATCAATAACCTCAGATATGCAGATAACACCACCCTTATTGGCAGAAAGTGAAAGCCTGTAGATGAAAATGAAAGAGGAGAGTGAAAAAGTTGGCTTAAAGCTCAACATTCAGAAAACGAAGATCATGGCATCTGGTCCCATCACTTCATGGGAAATAGATGGGGAAACAGTGGAAACAGTGGCAGACTTTATTTTTCTGGGCTCCAAAATCACTGCAGATGGTGACTGCAGCCATGAAATTAAAAGATGCTTACTCCTTGGAAGGAAAGTTATGACCAACCTAGACAGCATATTCAAAAGCAGAGACATTACTTTGCCAACAAAGGTTCGTCTAGTCAAGGCTATGGTTTTTCCTGTGGTCATGTATGGATGTGAGAGTTGGACTGTGAAGAAAGCTGAGCACCGAAGAATTGATGCTTTTGAACTGTGATGCTGGAGAAGACTCTTGAGAGTCCCTTGGACTGCAAGGAGATCCAACCAGTCCATTCTGAAGGAGATCAGCCCTGGGATTTCTTTGGAAGGAATGATGCTAAAGCTGAAACTCCAATACTTTGGCCACCTCATGCGAAGACTTGACTCATTGGAAAAGACTCTGATGCTGGGAGGGATTGGGGGAAGGAGGAGAAGGGGACGACAGAGGATGAGATGGCTGGATGGCATCACCGACTTGATGGACATGAGTCTGAGTGAACTCCGGGAGTTGGTGATGGACAGGGAGGCCTGGCGTGCTGTGATTCATGGGGTCGCAGAGAGTTGGACTCGACTGAGTGACTGAACTGAATTGTAATTTCTTTTGAAAAATATTTTTAATTTACTTTAATGGTAGATATTTTTTCAAGTGAAGTTTTGCTAATTTCCATCAAGGCTCTGTTGATTTTGTTCTCATATCACTGTCTTTCTCAGGGCCTCATAGTCCATCAAAAAGACTATAATTCTCCCCACCCCCGGTCACTCAATAATTAGGTTTCTGGGCTAAAGGGCAAATGCAGACAACATTTTATGATTCAGGCAGGAAAACAGCCATTAATAAGGGCAGCAGTTGTCAGTAGGGTAGGGAAAGCACTGGATTTAAAGGAGATATCAACACAGGCATGGTTCTGAGTAGAGCTCAACACTAATGGATTGAGACTTACCTGTGCCCAGTTCACTTGTCCTGCGAGGGCCACAAGGCCAATGAGAGTGGCTGCTGGAGGAAACACTCAGTGATTCTGCATGGGCTACAAGTACTCTGGGTACTCTGTAAGAGTGATTCATCTAGTGTTCTTCAAAGGACCTTCTCTTATATTCTAAGCCAGGGCCACAGAGCTTAATGTAGAGAATTAAATTGCTCTCTAATTGCTCAGTGTGTGAAATCTTTTTCCTGCCAGGGTGATAAGTTTGATATATGTCTAGAAAATGTCTTCATAAAATGTTTGCCTTTTAAAAACTTTGGCCATTTAACCTGATAGGCATGTGGGGCACAAAAGGACTTTAGAAATCACTTGGTCCAGTGAGCTTCAAGTTCTGATGCCCACCATTCTGCAGAGGTGCATTAAGAGGCTTGGCTTGGAGACTGATGGAGGGGAGGGGATGGTGGTGGTGATGGTGGCTGAGTCTGGCCTGCCTATCCAGACGCTGTGATAGCAACTGCCTATTGATCACTGGCATATTAGGATTCTGGAAACTCTGAAAAGAATAAAAATGTTTCATTGTGAAAAATAATTGAAAACTTATTGATCTTGTAATCCCATTTTACAGATAAGGTAACTGAGGATGAATGGGTTAAAATCACATTGATAGTGGTGAAGGGTGTGGCAGAAGTCAGAGTCTCTGTTGTACACAGATGCAGTGATTCTCTGTCTAACGGACATTTAGAAGCAAATTAATGTACTTTAGGATGACTGTATTACACATTTGTGCAGAGCATATACTTGAGATTTCAAGCAAATAACACATAGCTATTCTAGAAAAGAGAAAAGTTGTCCCCAGCCATGAGCAGAATTTGCCCTTAGCAGCCATGAGGAGAAATTTTCATTTGCTTTGGAATGCCCCTTTCAATGCCCCTTCGAGTCTGCCTCTAACACTAAATTGTGAAATTTTGAACAGGTAACTACTGTAGAAGAACTTTAAGAAGCTGTGTTGCTTCTCTCTCTCTCCCATCATGGAGAGCATAGCCCTGGTCAGTAATGCCCACTGACTGCACTCGGAAGTAAAGGAAGAATAAGAAGCAGTTAGCAGATGCCTGGGACTGAAGGGTGGGGCCCGGTGCCTTTGTCCCACAGACATGCGGGAGCGCCGCTGGCGGGTCATCGCTCCCCGAAGCAATTAGCCACAAGGTGGCTGCAGCTCACCCGTCACCTGCTCAGCACCCACCCGCTGCTGCCTTTCCATCCACCCCATCCCCCTTCCCCACGTCTCTCAGGAAGGGAATTTTAAGTACGTTAAGCAGTGTTTTTGGAAGACAAGAATAAACATGATTTCATCTTTAATCAGTGAATTTATGATTCTTTATGAAAGAGCTGAATGAAAAGCAACAGATAATGTTTTTCAGCTGAAAAGGGATGCAGCAAGACTTGTTTTTTTTTTTTTTTTAAAAAAAAGCTCACAGGCGGATTTATTGGCTGCTTTGTTTTTTATCCTGAAATGAGAAAAGGAGATGATGGGGCTATGTTAAAAGAAATCATATCTACCATGAAGTAATTTTGTGTTTTGGGGGAAGGGGGACTCTGCTAGAATGAAGAGTAAAGATAACACGTCAGGTGAGTTCGCCTGTAACAATGTTGTGTACTTTTCAAGTGGTCACTTTGAAATTCTAAATCTCTACAGAGCTTTACTCAGTCTGCTTAGATAATGGTGACGGTGTGGGCGCTGGTTTCCCACAGACATGGATGCAAATCCTGGCTCATAAATGCTGGCACTGAAGGTTATTTTACCTTGAGCTGCCTCAGTTTTATCATCTGTGATGCAGAATAAGAATACCTTCCTCACAGCCTTGTTTTAGAGATTAAGTTGATAATATATGTGAAAGCTTATAGCACACTGCTTGGCACATTGTAGCCATTTAATAACTGTGAGTCTTCCCTTCAAATTATATAGCAGGAAGTTGAGGTCAGGTTACTTAAATGGATACATGGTATATAAGACCTATATGAACCTGTAAGACCTACACTGTATATGAAAATAAGACCCCAGAGACCTAGATATGGGCTTTTCTTTCATATCTGCTCAAATAATAAGACTCTGTGTGTAGCAATTTTTGTCTCCACTCCTTCCCATAGGATTAAATGAATTAGAACTGAAAATGCAAAAACTAAAAAAGAAGAAGTAACATTTGACTGGGACAAAAACCTAGTAGTTTTGCTGGAGAAAGAGTCAATGAAGATTGGGTGTGAGGATTTTGGGTGGGGAGTGGGGAAGGGGCAGGGAGGTGTCCCAGATAGCAAGTGGCTGGTTACCACTGTCACCAGAAACTGTGGTGCTGACTGAAGAGTCAGCTCAGGAAAATGGTCTCCAGAAGTGGGGCGCATTTTTGTTGAAGACAGTAATGTTAGGGTGAACCACATGAAACTGCCATTTCGAAGGCCGGAATCACTCAAATATTGGCAATTTCAAATGATTCAACTTAACAATTTGTCCATTAGGAAGACAAATAATTGGAATGAGTTGCTATAGGGAGGGTGTGGGGTTTTTACTCCTGAAAATACTTGACAAGAGACTAGACAAGTATTTGTCCTGGGTGATTTAGACATTGAGTTCCCTTGAAAGCTGGGGGTGGACAGGATAATCTGTCAAGATTAATTTATTTGTCTGTCTCCTTGAGGAGAACATGGAGAACAACTCTGTTCTAGGATGATAATAGAAACTATGGTTAGTATCTGGGCCTCAATAGAAAAAAAATGCATCAGCAGTTTTTGTTTGTTGTGGGGCCATTTCTCTAGACTAGGGTTTCTCAACCTTGGCACTGATGACATTGGGGGTGAGGTGCTTGTGTGCTGTGGAAGGCTGTCCTATGCATTGTATGATGTATAGTGGCATCCCTGGCCTGCACCCCACCCCCACTCTGTTATGAAAACCAGAGATGTCTTCAAATATTGCCAAATGTCCTCTGGGATGCAAAATGCCCCTAGTTGAGAACTCTACTCTGGATAGCCATCCCCACCTGAGAGCTTGTCCATTCAGATCCTGACGAATGTAAGGCCTGACACTCTACCTGCTCTATCTCCTTTTCCTGCCCTGACATCCACCCTTGGGTGCTCCTGCACTTTTTCATTGAGGTGACATGCATACAGATTCAGAAATGCTTAGAGGTTCTTTTAGCCTTCTTAAGGAATGCTAAATTGAACTTTATGGAGAGCTTAAATTTCCAGTGGGGGATTTGGTTACCATCATCACTGTCATTGTCATCTGTTACACTTTACATTGTGAGGCTCTGTGACCAGGCATTACTGCTTGTTCCTACTATATCCGTGTAACGTGAACCTACCAGTCAGGTCACCACCGTATTCTTGAATGGTGAAGCCGTCTCCGCTAGGTGTAGCCTCAGAGGTCACATGCACAGGCATAGAACTGGGGAAACATCTGGCTGTCATTGCATGAAGGTACGCAGGTTCTATGGTGCTTTGGGACAATTGAAACCTTCTATCTGGAGGCTTGTCCTTTCCTGAGTGTCCCCTCTCACCCATGGACGCAAGTGGACTTAAGTTATGTAGACAGCTGCTCCTGAGGCTAAGCCCTGAGGAGGAGAGGGTTGTGTGCTCCCACACAGTTGAAAGCCTTTTTTTGTTGTCCTGGGCAGCTGGAGTGGACTTAGAGCTTCCTTTCTTCTCCCACTGGAGACCCTTATTCACTGGCTGGGTTTGGGAGAAGATGGTCTCCAGAGACTAGCTGAGGGATTGCATGGCTTAAAGTTGGTGGTGAGATATCTCGACCTCTTGGGGCCTCTGCCTGTGTATGCTGGGGCCTGAGTGAAGTCTGGGGGACCAATACACCAACGACCCTGTGATGGCTGCTGCCTCTGCAGTAGAAGAAACTGCAGCCTCTCCTCCTCCCTGGCTCCCATATAGTGGGGGCAGTGCAGGGAAGCCTTGCTTGTACAAAACCAGCTCCCAGGGTGAACAAGGGATGGGCAAAGAGGGCTGGCCGCTAATTTGTTTTTCTGTACTGCTGAAATAAAAGCTATTTCCCTGCGGGTGCAAAAAGCACAGCAGTGTTGACAGCTGAGAGTATATGTGTGAATCCTTTGAAGGCAGCAGACCACCACATCAGAAGGAGTCCAACCTTCTCTTCGAGGTCATTGATGTAGCAATCTTGAATCATGTCCTCCCACACCGCTTCACCTTTTACATCAGAGCTTCCCAGCCCCAGCTGTACCTTTAAATATCCTGGAGAGCTGGGAAATAATTTGGACACCAATTAAATCAATTTCTGACGATGGGGCAGCTTGGGCATCAGTAGTTGCAAAGCTCCTCAGCTGATTTTAGGGTGTGTCCAGGGTTCAGACCTTTAGACTTTTTTTTTAAACACCCTAACAAGATTCCTTCCTTTCTCTCGGTCAGTGGTTCTTGTACTTGAGTGTGCAACAGAGTCCCCTGGAGGGCTTGAAGACAGGTTGCTGGGCACCATCCGCAGAATTTCTATTCACTAGGACTGAGTGGAAGCTGGAGGATTTGCATATCTAATAAGCTCCTGGGTAATGCTGATGATGCTGGTCACGGGGCCACATTTTGAGAACCACTGCTCTATGGGCTACGTGAACTCTGATGACTTGCTGCCTTCAGAATTTCTCTAACACTGTCCCTGTCCTTGCCACTACATTTCCCTCTCATTTCTTCCTCTTTTGTAATGGTATACCCTTTCCTTTTGATTCTAACTCATCCATCCATCCATTCATCAATCCATCCATTTATTTGTAGACAATTCCAAGGCACCTGATACGTGCTGGGGGCAGTGTTCCTGTGTCTTTCTTCCATTAAATCTTTCTTTCAATCTGAACACCATTGGCAGTAGCTGCTTTCTCCCTTCATTACTATTCCTGGCTTAGTCTTTGCCTGTGGAGGTTGATTTTGACATTGGCATGCATTTTAGTTTGGCACTCATAGTTACCTACTGTGTTTAGCATTTTCTTATTTCTTCTGAGGCATATTTGGTTCATACGGTTCTTTGCACTTAGGAGCTGTACATGTGGGAAAAGGTAGACCCAGAATGATGGTCTGTAGTCAGCCAACAATGCTGGGGGAGGGAAAACCTTTCTGAAATGCACATTAGATCTCCCTTCTAGATCCTTTTAGATGTGGACAAATAGATGAGGTTGGTTGGGAGTGTAAGCACTTGTTCTAATTTATGATCCTCTGATTTCTCTGTTCACTGACTGTTGGGGGTTAGGGATGCACTTAGGGGAAGACTTCTTATTCCACTGTTGATTTTTTCATGACTGTATTCATCTTCTATTTTGCCTAACAAGTTGTCATAAACTCAGAGGCTTAAAACAAATGTCCTTGATTATCTTCAAGTTTCTGTAGAAGAGAAGTCTAGGCACAGATTGACAGAAGTTTTTGCTCTGGGTCTCCAAGGCCTGAAATTAAGGTGTAAGCCAGGCTGAGTTCTTATCCGCAGGCTCCAGTAGGGTAGGATCCATTTGTAAGAGCAGGTGTTGGCAAAATTCATACTTTGGAGACTGTAGAATTCATGGACATTTGCTTCTTCAAAATCAGAGAGATGAGAGAGAGAGCTGCTTCAAGTCTCTGACCTCTGCTGCTGCTGCTGCTAAGTTGCGTCAGTCGTGTCCGACTCTGTGCGACCCCATAGACGGCAGCCCACCAGGCTCCCCCGTACCTGGGATTCTCCAGGCAAGAACACTGGAATGGGTTGCCATTTCCTTCTCCAATGCATGGAAGTGAAAAGTGAAAGTGATGTCGCTCAGTCGTGTCCGACCCTCAGTGACCCCGTGGACTACAGCCCACCAGGCTCCTCTGTCCATGGGATTTTCCAGGCAAGAGTACTAGAGTTGGGTGCCATTGCCTTCTCCGCTCTGACCTCTAGATTCTCTTTTAAACAGCTCACCTGATTAGATCCGACCTACCCAGGAAGATCTCCCTTTTAATTAGTGTAAAGTTAGCTGCTTAGTGACTTTGATTACTTATGTAAAATCCTCTACCTTACCACATTCTGTTGGTTATATGCACATCAGGTCCTGCTTACATTTCAGTAGAGAAGATCTTTAAGAGGTAATGGATCATTTGAGCACATCTTAGAATTTTACCTACCACAAAGACTATAGCAAAATACATGTCAAAAGCTGCAGAATTCCAAAGGTACTCCAGAACTGTAACTTCGAGGCCATATCACTGCGTTCAGATAAATGCCTTATGGATAAAGCTTCTTGAGCATCGTGTGGAAGGCAGTGTCTAGTCCTTGGGAAGCAATTCTATAAGCCACAGAAAGTAATTGATTTGGCAAGAGCATCATTTTTCCCTTCTTTGGTAAAACAGACTCTTCATTTATTCTTCTATGCTGCATTCAATTTTTTACTTCTAGTGCATTTTCTACATAAGCAAATTATAAGTTATATTCTTGTTACCAAAGACAAAGAAAGTAAACCAACCCTTACCCATTTACTCCAAATAAATGGGGAATTTAATCAGAAATAGCAAAGTTCTTCAGACTGAAACTGATCATAAATCACATTGTTTTGGGCATACGTAACCAGCAGGGTGAGCTATTATATTAAAAACCAGTCCACAGATCCCAGTCAAGAGGAGCATCTTTAAGCCAACTGGAGAAGCCTTAGTGTCTAGAGTTTTGCCATTCTCTAGGAGCCAGGGGGTCACTCATCATGTTCTAGAACCAACTGTGATCGACCACTGTGACGTGTGATGGACTTTCATGCTGTTGGCTCCAAGGATGGCGTCTTTCTTTGACTTGTCCAGGAGAAGTTATCAGGGGAGCCTAGTGAGAATCAAGTGTTGACAGGAATAACAGAGTATTAAGAAGGAATTGTGGTGTTCAGACAGCAGGGGAGCATGGTGGTGACATGGTTGGGAATGGTGGGGCCAATGAGCTCCATCCTCAGTTTAAGCCTTCCAGTGATCTGCTTGAGATTTCCAGGCAGCCCAGTCTTCAAGAGACATTTCTGAAGTGAGCAGCTTAAGCATCTTCTCTCCCAAAGAATCCAACCAGAAGGCCAGTCATTTCATACTAACTCTGTCCTGGACTTAGTTGCATTTTGCGTTTATTGCATAATTTAAACTGAGTCATGCCAACCAAAGTCCTATTACATCACATAACTCAATAATACAGACTACAGTTAGTAATGTTTCTTGTGAGTATCTGGACAAAATGCTCTTCTGAATGCTATTGGAAAAAGAACATCAGTAATGCAAGATACTGTCCTAAAACACATAAAATAGATTCTGGTCCTTGGTAAAGTGATATAATTTCAATGAAGTTTCATCAAAGGACATCTGAGTCTTGGGAATAATTTAAGAAATCTTGATGAACCTTCAGTCTAATGATTATTTATTAATGTTATGAAAGAATCCTTTGTTGTTCAGAAGGATTCACTCAAGGGTTCCTTTAAATAGTGCCTTTAAATGTTTGTTTATAAACTATCAACTACTTGACAGAGAAGCAGGGAAACTTGAACTGTTGGGAGCCACTGCCAGTTGAAGATTAATCCAAAATGTAGATAAAGCCACTCTCTGATTATAATGTAAGTCAATGAGAAAATATAATTAAATTTATAAAAATTTAATCACCATGGAACTCTTCAGGAACATATCTTTTGCAAAAAAGGAGATAACACCTGTGGAGTGTCTCTGCCTAGCGGGTCTGTAAATCTTTCTAAAAGTCATCATCCCACAAATCTCGACTCAGCCCACGTAGTTCTCATGAGCCATGGTTGCATTTGCAAACACTTCACTGCTTTGCATTTTGCTTTCCTTGCACTGCCTGGCAGATCGCCTGGATCACCACAGGCTCCTTTGTAGGTATTTGGTGATTCGATGCAAGATGTTCTTTCAACAGTAGGCCAAGATACGGACATCATGCATATGGTTTGTGGAGGGTTGTGATAAGTCCTGCTGAGATTTCCAAAGTTGTTTTTGAAGCAATGATCAGGATTTACACCTCTGGGCTTAAGGAAACATAAACATCGACCTGAACTTAATAAATTCAAAGTTCTTGGCTCAAGGACAGTTCCCATAGAACTTTGGCTCAAGTGAAGTAGAAAGGAAAGCAGATTCTTATTTATTTACTGGGAAAACACAGACATAGAAAACTGGATACAATAAATTCAAAACTCAATGGATTATTGTAAGGTCCCCACCTTTTAAAATGACACCAAAGTCAAGAAACAGAACATCACTAGTCACCTAAGAAGTCCCAAGGCTGATCAAATGTCCCATCCCAACTTCACCTACCTACTTTTTTCCCTGTTGGATTTTTATGGTAATTACTTTCTACCATTTCTTTATAGTTTTGTAACCCCAAAATTCATCCTTAAACCCTGTGGTTTAGTTTTGCCTGTTTTTAGAAAATAAAGTCTTTTGAGTCTATTTTGATTGAAAGGTTCCCCCCTCCACTGCTGCCTTTTCCCCTGGAAATTTATTCATTGAAGAATCTGGGTCATTTGATCTTTGAAGTTTCGTATAGTCTGTAATTTGCTGGTTGCATCCATATGGTTTAATTTGACACGTTCTTCTGTCCTCTTGTTGTAACCTGTGGAATGGTAGTTTCATCTAGGGTAGTGGTTTTCAGTGGAGAGTGCTTTTGCTCTCCCTGCTTGGGGACTTTTGGTAGTGTTTAGAGATACTTTTTGGAGAAGGCAATGGCTCCCCACTCCAGTACTTTTGCCTGGAAAATCCCATGGACAGAGGAGCCTGGTGGGCTGCAGTCCATGGGGTCGAGAGGAGTTGGACGCAACTGAGCGACTTCACTTTCACTTTTCACTTTCATGCATTGGAGAAGGAAAGGGCAACCCACTCCAGTGTTCTTGCCTGGAGAATCCCAGGGACGGGGAAGCCTGGTGGGCTGCTGTCTATGGGGTCACACAGAGTCGGACACGACTGAGGTGACTTAGCAGCAGCAGCAGCAGCAGAGATACTTTTATTTTTAAATTTTTTTTACTTGTACAATAAGGTGGGTGGTGCTATTGCCACATCCTACAACGCACAGGACAGAGCCCCACAGCAAGAATTTAGCTGGCTCCAAATTCCATCAGTGCTGAGGTTGAGAAATCCCAATTTAGAAATTTGTTCAGATTTAGGTTCCATTTTTTTTTTTGCATGTGTGGCAACACTATAGGTGTCATGATCTTTCATCAGCAGGCACATAACATCTCTATACCTCTATTTTTATGATATTAGCAACTTTTGATGCTCAATGCCTGGGTTAGTGGTTGCAAGATACTGATGTCATATGTCTCTAATTTCTCCTTCATTTGTTAGTTGGAATATTTTAATATAAGACAGTTTCCTCATCTCATTGGTTAACCAGTGGTACAATTCATAAAAGAAGGGCAGCATACATACTTGATTCTTTCCTTTCATTTAATAGTTTTCAAGATAATGAATTGTTGCCTTTAAAGGCAACACAATTATGTTAATATTATTATTAATATATTACCTGTGCATACTGTGCAGATGCTGATACCATGTAGGTCCTGTGAATGTTGGTGTATTATCCTCACCTTATATTGTTTCTTGGGAACATCTTGCCACCTTGTTTCTTTTAAATGTTGTCCATAGGCTTGGGGTTTTGCTAAATTTATCTGATTTTATGGGGGAGATTTGAGCAGAGTCAAATAAAACATACCATCACCACCACTGTCTTCTCAGAATACCTATGTTTATTCCATACCACATGATTGAGATTTAGGGGCTTTTAACTAAAAAAATTTTTTACTTTTATCTTGAAGCTGTTTTAAAGTTTATTTTTTATTGAGGTAACACTGATTTATAACAGTATCTAAGTTTCACATGTGCAACATTATCTTTAGCTTTTGCCACATAGACAAGTGTTGACATCTGAGGGAATTTTCATTGAGAAGATGACGTTTGAGTAAAGACCTTAAGAGGGTAAAGCAGCAAACAGTGGGCATCTAGATAAAGAGCATTACAGGAAGAAGGAATAGCAAGTGCAAAGGCCCTGAGGTGGGAGGATGAATACTGTGTTCAGAGAACAAATAAGGAGGCTAATGCAATTCAAGTGGAGTCAGGAGGGATAAACAGTGGGGGCTGAAGTAAAAGACATCCATAGGGAGGTTGTTGTAGGGTCTTGGCTTTTGAGGGGACTTTGGCTTTTGCTCTGAGTGAAGTAGGAAGTCATTGAAGGGGCCTAAGGAGAAGAATGACATGACTTGACTTACTCTTTAGAAAGGGTCCTTCTAGCTGCTGTATTAAGAATAGACCCTAGTGGCAAAGCTACTATCAATGAAACCAGGCTAGAGATAATGGTGGCTTGTGTTAGAAAGTAGTGAAAAGTGGTCAGATGCAGAATGGTCAAATTTAGAGGTAGAGCCAACAGAATTTATTGATGTATTGGTTTTGAGAGGAGAGGATTCAAGAATGACTCAGAGTATTTTGGTATGAGCAATTGGATTGATAGAGCTGTTATTTACTAAGTTGGGGAAGATTATGGGGTGAGTGGGTTTTTGGTAGGGAATAACAGGAGTTTAATTTTGGATATGAAAAGTTTGAGATGCAGATTAGATATTTCAGTGGAGTTACTGAATTGGCAGTTGCACACGCTAGTCTGAAGTTCAGGAGAGTAGTCTGGGATGGAGGTCATATTTGGAAGTTATTAACATGAAGATATCAAAATGTGATTACCAAAAAGATTGGATTTGGATAGAGAAGAGATGAGGTCCTGGAACATTCCAATATTTAGAGGTTGGAGAGATGAGAAGGAACCAGCAAAAGGTATTGAGAAATTGTCATTTGTGGGATAGGAAGAAAACCAGGAGTCTGGTGTTCTGGAGGCCACAAAGATTGTTTTTTAAGGAAGGAGTAATCAAACATATTGAATGCTTATGGTAGGTCAAGAGAGATGAGTTCTGAGAAACCATTACTGAATTTAGCCATGAAAGGGCTATTTGTGATCTTGACAAGAATTCTTTCAGTGGTGTATGTGGGGCAGGACAGGAGTTAGGAGCAAAACCTGTTTGGAGTAGATTAAAGAGAAATGAAAACAGTAAGAGTTTCCCTGAAGATTTTGGTTATAAAATGGAGCAGAAATGGATGAACTGTTTTAATTGTTTGATTTTGGTTTTTAGTTTAAATATCAAAAATTGAATAAAAATACTTCTGGAATTTGAATCTGAAAATTACTTAGGGAATTTGTTAAATTTCCTAATTCTGATATGAACTGTGGTTATGTAAAAGGAGTGTCCTTATTCTTGGGAAAACAGAGATAAGAGATGGTAAGAGAAAGAGATGGTGATGGTGATAGACCAAATGCAGAATGAAAGAATCTTGGTAAAAGATATGTGGGAGTTCCTTGCAACTCTCCAATAAGTTTGAAGTTCTATCAAAGTAAAAAGTAATAAAAATGTCTGCAGTATATTTCTTAATCCAGCTTGTTTCTTAGCACCTATTGTAGGATCGTAACATTACTATAAATAAACACTTATCTCTTGAGTTTCCATTCTCTGCTTGACACTGTGCTGGGGCGGCATATACATCATTTCTAATCCTGCTGAGTAGGTATTTCTATCCCCATAAAAAATGGAGCAGAAAAATGGGACAATACCTGGAGAGGGGTATGTGGGCTCAAGAAAAGGTTAAACAATTTTTTGTTTGTTTTAGATGGGTTTATTTCTAGAATATTTGAATACTGGTGGGAATGATTCAGTAGAAAAGGAAACATTGATGATGCTGAGAAAGGGGAGAATTGCTGGAGAGATGTTCTTGATTAAGGAAGAGGGATGGGATCTAATGTGCAAGTGGAGGGTTTGGCTTTCAATTGGAGTCAGTACTGCCCACCCACCGTATCAGAAGAGAGGGGAGCACACACGCGGACGGAATGTGTGGTGACAACCTGTGGGGATTCTGTTTTGTTTCTGTATGTAGCTGAAAACTGGGCCATCAAGGAGTGTAAGGAGGAAGAGGCATTGAGATTTGAAGAGAGAGAAGCTGTGAAATGGATGTCTAGTGGAGGGCGAATAGATGAAGGAAATATAGTGGATGGCCAGTCTTACCAAGGACCCTCTTCAAGTAATCACAAATTTAGAATGAGACCAGTCACTACATTTCCACGCCCCTCCCCACCCCCTCCCCCGGCCCCAGCAACATTTAGGTTCCATAGATACAGATCTGGAGTCGTCAGAGATCTGGATTTAACAACGTGCAGGGTTTTGCTTGGCAATTATGTTGAAAAGAGAAAAGAGCAATGAAGTTGACGGTGAAAGCAAAGGAGTGAAAGTTGATCATGGAGTGTATGATGGCTAAGTAGGAAAGATGAGGACCCTGTAGGGAGGTGACAGACAGTGAAAGAGTGGTACGACCAATGATTGGATATATCAGTGGAGTGGAGGGATAATGGGGAGACTGGATACCACAGGGAGTGAGCCAGAAAGATAGGAAATGGTGTTTGAGGGATAGAATGATTAAAATTAAGATAATGGAGAGGTGTTGTTATTAATAATGACAAAAATCTTGGAGGCGGCCATGGAAGTTAAGGTGAAGCTCAGTGTGTGACATGTAGTAGACTGTGAGTAAATGTTTAGTCCTTCTCCTATTTCTTTACTGCTTATTAGATTCAGTTCAGTTCAGTTCAGTCGCTCAGTCGTGTCTGACTTTTGCTTATTTGATTAGAGCACCATAAATCTGGGGCACTACTAAGCAGTGAATTTTCTCTCTTAAACTACCAAATAATCCAGTAGCATCTTTGGCCCACATCTCTCATTTCAGATTGAGGGTCTGTATTTACTTTCCGTAAATTATTGCAGTTAGCCCACGTTTTTGGTACTGGTACATACACATTGCTTATTGCTGATTGATGCAAACATGTTTTCTCTTGGATGTGACCTCAGAATCCTTCTCAACACAGTATCTAGGTCTCCACTACCAATCAGCAGGAGTTAGCATATATGATTAAACCTATTTGAGCTACAGATAAGGTTACTTAGAAATTATTTTAGTATATTGATTTGGTGAAACTCAATTATTTCTAAACGAATGTTCTGAACTCTATTTAATTTTCCAATGTGAGAATAAATGCTTCCTTAGATAAGATAGGAAAACAGCTTTCAATTTTGAATAATGACTTTTTAGGTGTGTGGTTTCTCCAGTGCTGTGCTTTCTCTAGGACAGCCCCATAGAAGAATGTGTTTTTTTTTTTTTTTTTCCTTTCAGATTAGCTTAATAAAAAGAAAATGGTAGGAAATTAGTTTCTCCAGGATACTTTTATACCAGATCATTATTATTAGTTAGAGTTTGTCCTAAAGAGTGGCACTAATTTGAAATGTTAGGTTTTGAGCATGTATTTTAAATCTTTAAATTATAACCATCTAGATAATTGTATTGGATTATTTTAGTTTTATCAGAGAAAGCAAAATGAGTAATGCTTGAAAAACTATTTGCATTTCAGAGTAACTTTGGATTCTAAGTGACTAAAAACATGAACTATGTCTGAGTCACTTTGCTTTAACTATATTTTGGGGGTTGCTTGATTTATTTGATTGCCTTGCCTTGAACAGAACACATTTGTGTCCCAGTGATGGCTCACTCTCCCCCTGCTTTCATGGGGGTGGAGCACTTTGGAGATGCAAAGTGATTATTTTTGGTTTCATCCATCAAAGGGAATAGAATGAGATAAAAAAGCATTAACTTCTTTTTTTCTCTAAACTTAAATTTCCAGCAATCTCAAAAGATGACTGCTTCTTAGCAAAAGAATGTTGGCAGAGTTTATTTGATTGCAAAATTATCGGAATAAATGTTTTGAAAGTTATCTCTTTGCTGAAGGTCCAATTAAATCTTATTTAATGAGTAGAGAATTGTGCTAAGTACTGTGAGGATTATAGAGAAGTATTATTTACAGTTCCTGCGTTCAGTGTTTTAGAGTCTAGTTGGGAAGACATGTTGTACTAAGATGAAAATGCAACAAACATGCAAAACTGTAAGTGTTCAATATTAAATATGCATGATTGATGGTAAGAACTATAGGACTTAAAAAGGAGGCACCATAGTGGAGAGTGAAAAAGTTGGCTTAAAGCTCAGCATTCAGAAAACGAAGATCATGGCATCCGGTCCCACCACCTCATGGGAAATAGATGGGGAAACAGTGGAAACAGTGTCAGACTTTATTTTTCTGGGCTCCAAAGTCACTACAGATGGTGACTGCAGCCATGAAATTAAAAGACACTTACTCCTTGGAAGGAAAGTTATGACCAACCTAGATAGCATATTCAAAAGCAGAGACATTACTTTGCCAACAAAGGTCCGTCTAGTCAAGGCTATGGTTTTTCCTGTGGTCATGTATGGATGTGAGAGTTGGACTGTGAAGAAGGCTGAGCGCCGAAGAATTGATGCTTTTGAACTGTGATGCTGGAGAAGACTCTTGGGAGTCCCTTGGCCTGCAAGGAGATCCAACCAGTCCATTCTGAAGGAGATCAGCCCTGGGATTTCTTTGGAGGGAATGATGCTAAAGCTGAAACTCCAGTACTTTGGCCACCTCATGCGAAGAATTGACTCATTGGAAAAGACTCTGATGCTGGGAGGGATTGGGGGCAGGAGGAGAAGGGGACGACAGAGGATGAGATGGCTGGATGGCATCACTGACTTGATGGACATGAGTCTGAGTGAACTCCGGGAGTTGGTGACGGACAGGGAGGCCTGGTGTGCTGCGATTCATGGGGTTGCAAAGAGTCGGACATGACTGAGCGACTGATCTGATCTGATCTGATCTGATGGTGGCTTGAGTAGGTGGGGCTATTACTATAGTGAGGAAGATCTGGAGCTAGAACCCCTGGGGCTGAATCTCTACCTTTCTACCTAAGAGCTGTGAGTGCTTATAGAAGTTATTTAACCTCTTGGGGCCTCACTGTTTCTTCTTCTATAAAAGAGAACAACAGAAATGCCTATCCTGTAAAGCAATGATATGGATTAAATGAATTAATGTAAATATCTCACTATATGTATTGTCTTCATTTACCAGTGCCTGATACATGGAAAGCCATATATGTATGAAAAGCAATCACATTTTCTTTGTGCCCTCCAAGAGTGGAGTCTGTTTTCCCAGTCCTGTGGAAGTCCTATAATCAAATCCTGCTGGTCTTCAAATTCAGATTCCCTGGGGAGTCCCAGTCCCTTTGCCAGATCCCTAGGCTGGGAAATCTGATGGGCTCAGAACCTTCACAAAGTGGGAGAGCTTCTTGGGTATTATTGCTATCCAGTTTGTGGGTCACCCACTCGGCAGGTATGGAATTTGATTTTATTGTGTTTGTGCCCCTCCAGTGTCTCTTTGTGGCTTCGCCTCTGTATTTGGACATGGGATATCTTTTTTTGGTGGGTTCCAATGTCCTCCTGTCAATGGTTGTTCAGCAGCTAGTTGTAATTTTGGTGTTCTTGCAGGAGGAAATGAGCCCACATCCTGCTACTCTGCCATCTTAAAACAATCTCCTATACATTTTAGTCACTGTTAGGAAATACAACTTTCTAGAGTTGTATTTTGATATATTAACTTAATTTGAGGAGAGTTCACTATTTATTTGTAACAAATATTCCACATCTGTGATCCTTTCCAGTCAGAAGTTCTTTGAGATGATGGCTTTGGCCTTGGCCAGTTGGAGAATGGATCTTCTGACTCACCCATCCTGTGAATGGCCCAGTAGATAGAGTAGGTTTTAAACTGGCCATTGAACCTGACTGTCACTTTGTCAACCTTGGCCACATTCATCTGGATGGGCGCATGGTTCTTGGTGCTGATGATGGGGTTCCCAGAGGAGAATTTCTGTGGCATGTACAGGTCCATGAAATTGTGGTTCTGGATGTTGAGGGAGCTTGAGTGCAAAAAGCAATTTTTTAATCAGTAAAATAATTTGCTCTAATTGGATAGTCTTGAGGAAGTCATAATTCATTATTTTCTATTTTTTTCCTGTTCTTTCTTTTCTACTACATTTCTTATATCTTTTTCACTCAGTTTGCTTCTTTTTCCAGATTTGGTCTCTGTTTCTATATATCTTTCTCTAATATCCCTCTTCCCATGTCCATTAAATATTTAATATTTCATAAGAATTCAGCCAAGACTCAACAAACATCCATTAAGTGATGTTTTGGCTTCTATGGTGATACTGGGGTACAGTAAAAGTATTTCCAAAAGGGTATATAGATGCTTTATGTACTATAATCTATTGGCAAGTCTGCAGACTGGCTTCTTCCAACACTACCTTCTTCTTATTGGCTATGAGCTTCCAGAGCCCTGGAGGCAGGGTCAACCAGTAGATAGCTCAACTCAGTTGTTCTTTGAGAAGTTTATGCAGATACTTATTGATTCAAGTTCATCAAGAAACATCACCAGGGTTTCAAAGGTTCACTGTGTGTGATGACACCAATATGACATCAATAATGTCCTGGTATATTCAAAATGGGGAAGATCTTTCTAGTCCAGTCTCCAGAGTGATACCCAATTAAGAAATCCTTTGCATATTTTTTCTTCCTGTATATATAGTTCTCCACACTGCTTTTTTCATTGGTATGACTCATTAAAGATAATCCCTAAATATAGTTCAAGTTGATTGTATACTATGGCATCATATTTGTGTTCTGTAACAATATAATTATTCTCTTATTGCTGGTCATTTAAGTTACATTTGAGTTTTCCACTCTAAACAATGCTGTGAGGATAGTTTTTGAATGTATCTTTGTCCAAATATCATATTATTGCATTAAGGTAAACTCCTAGATGAAAAAGTGAAGATGTCACACACACACATGAATACTACTCAGCCATGAGAAAGAAGGAAGTCCTGCCATTTGCAACAAGATGGGTGGATCTTGAGTGTATTATGCTAAGTGAAATGAGTCAGAGAAAGACAGATACTGTGTGTGTGATATAACTTATTTGTGGAGTCTAAAAAATCAAACTGATGGAATATTCTACCCTGGTTATGAGGAGCTGAGGGGTGGAAGAAATGGACAGGTGTTGGTCAAAGGATACAAGCTTCCAGTTGTAAGCTGAATTAGTTTTGGGAAGCTGATGTTCAGCATGATGATTATAGTTCACAATACTCTATTATATAATTGAAAGTTGACAAAGAAGTAGCCTTTAAATGTTCTCACTACAGAGAGGAAATGGTAATTGTGTGACTTGCTGGAGGTGTTAACTAACACTAACACCTCCATCATTTTGGTAATCATTTTGCAATAGTGTTTAAAGTTATATCTTAATTATATTAAGATTATAAACTATATCTCAAAGTAAAAAAAAAAAAAGGTAGTTTCCTAGAAGCAGAATTACTGGATTAAGGAGTGTGAACATTTAAAGGGTTTTAATAAGTCTTGCCCAACCATCTTTCAGAAAATTGAGCCAATTTGCAGTCCCTCATTTGCTCTGAGTAATATCCACCCCTCCTTTATTTCACCAACTGTTTGAGAGTTGAAAATGGTATCTCACTATTATTTTAAAATTATAGAATTTGTCTTTGATTACTAGTGAAACTGAGTATTAAATTTTTTTCTAGTAAAATAAATTCTTGGAATCCTTAATTGTTGTGTATCATCCTTCAAAAGTGGATTTTTGGAGTAGTTTGACTCACTTATTTTAGAAATATGCAAAATTAACAGACTTTGAATCCATCTTCTCCCCTATTTCCTGATGTTTTTAATGTCTAAATATTGATGTTTCTACTTAAAAATGTAATCATACTTAAATTATTTCAGGAACTGGCTTTAATGAAGTGTATAGGAGGGAGAGGGGCTTCCCATGTGGCTCAGTGGTAAAGAATCCACCTGCCAATGACAACCCACTCTGATATTCTTGCCTGGGAAATCCCATAGACAGAGGAGCCTGGTGGGCTACAGTCCATGGAGTTGCAAGGAGTTGGACAACTTAGTGACTAAGCCCTCAAGTATGTAGGCAGGAGAGCCTTCTTTTTCCTGTGGTAAGAATGGGAGAAGGCTCTCCCTAAGCCTCTTTCCCTATCTTATATGTTCTAGTAGTGTGTGAAGGATCTTAACAAGTTGCTTTCCTGAATCTTTAAGGGATGATTCATCTCTTAGGCTCAGTCACTTTTTTCTAACCTCTGTATCCTCAGGCAAAACACTGTGGTTTAAACATGGCATCCCAATGAGTCAGGAAATGACTTCATTTCTTACCTAACCACTTTTCTCTTTAATGGGAAGCCCTGAAATAGATGTGCCTCACAGCCCTGCTGCAAGCCTTTGCTGTCATTTAGAGGAGCTATTGCTCTATCAGTACTCACACTGAAGCCTATTATTCCAGGGAGAAAATTTTGTTATAAAAAAGTGATTTGTTATTTTAAGTCTTGGCAAACAAGCATACGAGGGGGGGAAAAAGTTCATTTGGAGAGATGGCAGTAATTCTCAGCGAGGTGTGCTTCTGCCTCACTTTTGCTTTACAGAAAGGGCCAGGATTTGGCACGAGCTAAAATTCTGTGAAACTAATTTATCAGGCTCAGGCAGCTTCTGCTCATTGCCCTTGAAAATAGACTGCCTTGTCTTTTATACACCTGCGTGTGATACTCCTTCTGTTGCTTAAGTGGGACACAGTTGGAAGAAACACCCAGTAAAGCAGGACAAACGCCCTGTGATCATAATCAGGGTTTGGTGGTAATTGACACATGACAAAATAATTTGCACTAAGTTTTCCAAAGCCATGCTATGTCTCTACCAGTGATTGCCTGTGCTGACTTATCATTTATTCCAAGTCTCATTGGAGGCAATTACAGACATTTTAAAATAGGCAGTCAAAATAACAAGTCATTTAGACTGGCAATTATGCATTATATGTAGTTGTCCTTTCTATTAGAGGATGACACTATTGATGCTACAACCTCCCCATGTTAAAAAAAATATGCGGCTGAAAGACTGAAGTGTGACTGTCAGATTCTTCTACTTGGATCACGCTCACTGCCTGTCATTTTGTTGTGAACCCAAGTGGCAGCCTGCAGGCGTCCTGGCTTTTCTTTGCCACCTCTTAGCCTCATGGTCAGGGCCTAATTAGGCATTATGAGCAGGCAAAGAACACATTTACAAAGTCAGCTCATGCTGGAGATGGTGTCGAGGCCTCAGTGAGGGTTATAGGCTTCGGGGTTCTTGAGCTTTGACCCACTGGAGGTGCAGTTGGCTTGGCAGGCATTTCCTTCAGGGTGATAACACAGGGATGCTTTGCTGCCAAGCCTGGTGTCCTTCAGAACTTCATATCAATCCATATTTCAGTGGAGCCTGTGAAGACGTAAGGTTTTCTTGTCAAATTTGTATTTGCGGAATGCAGCAGTCTTAACTGCATTTAATGTGTTTGGTTGATTCGCAGAATGGGCTGTCTCCTTAAAAAATGTCAAGTTGTAAAAAGGCTGTATCTTTCGCTGAGAGGCTGAGTTAATAAGGAACAGCTGGGGCCGAGTGATGTCATGCGCCACCTGCATGAAAGGCCGCCCAGAGACTCACACCAAAAGAAAGTGCTCCAGAGAAGTGGCTTTCAGACCTATTATTATTATTTTTTTGCATTTTGTTTTGGTGGAGGATAATCTTCCTATTGAAATCATGTGCAAAAACCCCCAGTGTATCAGAGATCCGGGCTGACTGAGTGGATGAAGTTAGAGTGGGAGGCCCAGTACTCATTCATCTTTCCCATCTTAAGCAGCAGTCCTTAAAGGCCTCCTTGGAGTTTTGGGGAGCAAGGATGTACAATAAGAGTGTTTTGAGTAGTGGGATGAGTAACCCAGAGAACTGACAGGGTGATTCATTTTGTTGTTGGAAGGAGATGGTAGTAGTTCTACTTACATTTATTTTCCCTATATCTTCCAAAGTTTTGTTTTTATATGTATGATAATATAATAATACACTGATACATTGGCAATCATAATTTATAAATGAGCATCATATCTTAGAAGAGCATGCTTAATTTATTTTCCAATAGAGACACACCATCAAGAATGTTTGGAGGCTGTTCATTAAGAATTCATGGAACAAACATATTTATAAACAACAACAACAACAAAATTCATGGAAGATGGTTCATGGGCACAGTTTTGATGAGTTGTGGACTAAGCATAAGAAAACTGGCTAAGTTGTTTTTGGCAGAATGAGCACCAAAACGGTGTCATCAGGAGTGGGATAGAATTTTACATTTGGACTTTGGGGCTGCCATTCAGCCCACTACAAAGATATCAGGTCCTAATCCCTGGAACTTATAAATATGACCTTATTTGGAGTCTTTGCAGATGTAATTATGTTATGCATTTTAGGATGGGAGATAATTCTGGATTATCTAGGTGGTCCCTACTTACTTCACAAGTGTCCTTATATGAGAGAGGTAGAGGGAGATTTGACACATACAGAGTCAGAGACTGGAGTTATGAAGCCATAAGCCAAGGAATGCTGACAGCCACCAGAACCTGAAAGATGCAAGGGACTGACTCTCTCCTAGAGGCCCTGGAGGGTGGCGGGGCGGCGGGGGGGAGGGAGTGTGGTCCTGCTTATACCTTGATTTTAGCATAATGGTGCTAATTTCAGACTTCTGGCCTCCAGAAATATGAGTGAGCAGATTTCTGTTATTTTAAGCCACCAAGTTTGTGTCATTTATTAGAGCAGCCCTGGGAAATGAATGGGCTTTCCAGGTGGCTCAGTGGTAAAGAATCTGCCAGCAATGCAGGAGATGCGTGTTCGATCCCTGGGCCAGGAAGATCCTCTGGAGAAGGGAATGGCAACCCACTGCAGTACTCTTGCCTGGAGAATCATGGACAGAGGAGCCTGGAGGGCTACAGTCCATGGGGTCACTAAGATCCCGACACGACTGAAGCGACTTAGCACACACACATGCAGGAACTTTTGTAGTTTTATTTAAAATGCATTTTAAAGTTATGTGCAATCTATCCTTTTCTACATATATTTTCATATTCATACTTTTAAAATAAAGCTAACAGCCATGTTAATCACCACCTTCACAGAGAAAACATTTGCAACATCCTAGAAACCCCTCAAATGTCCAATCCCACTAGTAACCCCATACTTCCCTCCATCAGATGTAACTGTCACACTGCTTTTTCCAAGGAGTGACTTTCTTGATTTCCTTTGTGGTTTTTATCATCTGTGTATGCTACTCCTGAACAATATAGTTTTTCCCAGTTTGGAACTTTATTTCGATGAAATCATACTGTATGCATTTTTCTGTGTCTTACTACTCAACATTGTGTTTGTTAGATTCATTCACGTTCTTGTATGTAGCTCTGATTTGTGGCTTTTCACTGCTGTATAACATTCCATTGTATGACTATACCACAATTTATTTATCCATTTTACTCTTGATGGACAGTTATTTCTAGTTTGGGGAAATTATGAATAATGTACATTCTTCTGTATACATCTTGATATAAAAGAGCACACATTTTTCCATGTCACTAGATAATGTCCAACTATTTTCCAAAGCAGTCAAACCCATATACTGATATCAGCAGTGTGCAAGAGTTTTTGTTCCTGAACATCCTTGAAACACTTGGTATTATAGGGCTTAATGTTTTTTGCTGAACTCATGTGATATGCTATTATGGCTTTAATTTGCATTTTCTTGAATTACTAATAACTTTAATCATATTTTCATCTATACATATTAAAGAACATGTGTATGTATACATGTAAAAATGTATACACATACAAATGCATTCTTTGGCCATTTCAGTTCTTCTTTTTAAAAGTTGAAGCCCATTTTACTATTGGTTTGTTTTTCTTTTCCTCATTGATTTGTGAGAGTTCCTTTTATGTGTTTTGCAAAAATATTTTCTCCCATTTTGTAGCTTGCCTTTTTACTGTTTTAATTATATCTTTGATGAACAAGTTCTTAATTACAGAAATTTTAAAAATAAAGAAAGAAAAAATAGCTCATAATTCTACCACCCAAAGATGGCCATTGTTAGCATGTCTTTTTTCTCCCCAGCTTTACTGAGGTTTAATTGACAAATGAAACTGTATATACTTAAAGGGTACAATGTGATGATTTGATATGTGTATATGTTGTGAAATGATTACTACAATCAAGTTAATTAACCCTGCCATCACCTCACATAATTACCTTTTTTTTTTTTTGATGAGAATGACTAAGATCTACTCTCTTAACAAATTTCAGGTGTCTCATACAGTATTAACTGTAGTCACCATATTAGATTTCCAGAACTTATTCATCTTGTAACTGAAAGTTTATACACAGCCCAGTCCCTGGCAACCACCATTCTACTCTGTTTTGATGAGTTTGGCTCTTTCTTTTTAGATTTGACATGGGAGTGAGATCCTGCAGTATTTGTCTTTTCATGTCTGGCATATTTCACTTAGCACAATGCCCTCTGGGTTCATCCATGGTGTTTCAAATGTCAGGATTTCCATCTTTTTAGGGTTCTTCCCTGGTGGCTCAGACCATAAAGAGTCTGCCTGCAATGTGGGAGACCTGGGTTCGATCCCTGGGTCAGGAAGATCCCCTGGAAAAGGAAATGGCAACCTACTCCAGTATTCTTGCCTGGAGAATCCTATGGATGGAGAAACCTGGCAGGCTACTATGAGGTTGCAGAGAGTCAAACATGACTGAGCAACTCATACTTTCACTTTCATATATAATATTGCATTTTCTTTATCCACTCATCTGTTGATGGACACAGGTTATTTTCATATCTTGGCTGTTGTAAATAAGGTTAGCATATCTTTTGATCATTTTAATGGCATATATATGCAGCATGACATTTCCTTTGTGAAAGAGAGATCACCGTTATACATATTTATACAAATATTTAGTGACACAGTTATGAACACACATTCTCTGCTTCCAGGGAGCTTATAACTTATCGAGTCAAAAATAGGCACATTTATGAATATGTGCATTAAAGTGTTATAATGCTAGAAGGGTAAACAAGGTATGATAGAAACCAAGGAATGAGTGGTTCCCTGAGTGGACTAGAAGAGGCATGAGAAAGCAGGTGCCATGAGCTTTCTGGCAACAAAAAGGGAAGAAAGGCAACAGAGGCATGCTATGATTTGTGCTGGTCGGAAAATTGCAAATTGTTAAATGTAGCTAGAATGTGGGAGAAGGAAATGGCAACCCACTCCAGTACACTTGCCTGGAAAATTTCATGGATGGGGGAGCCTGGTGGGCTACAGTCCATGGGGTTGCAAAGAGTCAGACATGACTGAGTGACTTCACTTTCTTTCTTTCTTTCTATAGTTACTTTTGGAGAAGGAAATGGCAACCCACTCCAGTGTTCTTGCCTGAGAATCCCATGGACAGAGGGGCCTGGTGGGCTACAGTTTATGGGGTTGCAAGGAGTCGAACACGACTAAGCAACTAACACACACACGCACAGCTAGACTGTGAGTTGGGGGAAGAGGGGAGGAAGGTGAGACAGGAGAGAAAAGAGATGAAGGTGAGATCCTGGCAGTTGCATGTTGGCCTCTCCCTAAACTGCTGTTTCTGCTTTTCCCCAGTCACTTCTGTCTTGATAGTGTAGCCTTGTAACAATACCACCAGGCCAGGCAGATGGAAATCTTTGGAAAATACAAGTGAAATCCAACAATTTGACAGCTTTTTATTTTCATTATAGGCTAATGAGTTGTTTTGTTCCCTTAATACTTTGCTGAAAAATCTTCCCCCAGTTAGCTTAAGGCTTTCACCAAGAAGTTACAGGACTTAGTGAACGATGTGGATCCTAGTGAGCTATTGGACAAAGATGTGGAGGAGGTCAGGTGGGGTCATATTCCTGAGTGCTAGGTTAAAAGCAGGATGTAGAGGCAAATACATCTGAATTTGAATCTTAGCTGTGTCACTTCCCAGCTTTGTGACATCTGAATTTGAATCTTAGCTGTGTCACTTCCCAGCTTTGAGACTGTGGACAAGTCACTTAACCTCTCTGATTCTCAACTTCCTCTTATCTTGATAGGGAATGATAATATCTTCCTATATGTAGGGTCACTGTGACAATTCCATATAGTAATTTAGACAAATAACCCAGGAGAATGTCTGCTCTCAGTGCTTTATAACTCATAGCTGCTCTGCTACTATTGCCTTTTACCCTCATTCCCCCTCTTCTGCACCCCCACCCCAAAACCATAGAAGTTAATCTCTTCTGGGACTTACTAGTTCAGTTCGGTCACTCAGTCGTGTCCGACTCTTTGCGACCCCATGGACTATAGCATGCCAGGCTTCCCTGTCCATCACCAACTCCTGGAGCTTACTCAAAGTCATGTCCGTTGAGTTGGTGATGCCATCCAACTATCTCATCCTCTGTTGTCCCCTTCTCCGCCTGCCTTCAATCTTTCCCAGCATCAGGGTCTTTTCCAGTGAGTCAGTTCTTCGCATCAGGTGGCCAAAGTATTGGATTTTCAGCTTCAGCATCAGTCTTTCCAAGGAACTAAACTGAAATGGGGCATGGTTGGGGTTTCTTCCCCCTCCTTTATGATTATCTTTAAACTAAATTTTTGTTTGTATCAATGTTATACATGCACATAGTTTGAAAAACAACAAAAAAAACCCATAATAAGTTTATAATAAATATAAAGCAATTGCCTACCTTGACACTTTCCTTTCTTATAGGTCTGCTACTCACAGACCTATATTCTTACCAACACTTAGATTTCTTTTTTCTCTCTCTCTTTCTTTCTTCTTCCTCCTCTTCCTCTTTGTTAATCCCCCCCCCCCTTTTTTTTTATTATAGCTGTCCTAAAGGAGATCAGTCCTGGGTGTTCATTGGAGGGACTGATGTTGAAGCTGAAGCTCCAATACTTTGGCCACCTGAGGTAAAGAGCTGACTCATTGGAAAAGAGCCTGATGTTGGGAAAGATTGAGGGCAGGAGGAGAAGGGGACGACAGAGGAGGAGATGGTTGGATGGCATCACTGACTCAATGGACATGAGTTTGGGTAAACTCTGGGAGTTGGTGATGGACAGGGAGGCCTGGTGTGCTGCAGTTCATGGGGTTGCAAAGAGTTGGACACGACTGAGCAACTGAACTGAACTGAGTGGAGGTAAAGTAGTTCATTGTTTTGATTTTGATTTGATTTTCCTTACTAGTGATATTGAGGATCTTTTCATGTACTTATTGGCCATTTATATATGTTCTTTGGAGAAATGTCTATTAAAAAATTTTGCTGTCTTGTTATTGTGTTGTAAAGAGTTCTTCCTATAGACAGGGTCAAGCCTCTTGTTAAATATATGATTTGCAAATATTTTCTCCAATTTTATGTGTTGTCTTTTCACTTTCTTGATGACATCCTTTTAAACATAATTTGATGTAGCTCATTTCATTATTGATAGTGCTTTTTGTCATCATAAGTTCTTTCCTACACTGAGATCATGAGGATATTTTTCTGTATTATTTTCTAAAATCTTTAACTTTTACACTTAAGTTTTTGATTCACCCAGAATTGATTTTTGCATATGTGAGCTCAAGGTCCAAATTCATTTTTTTTTTTTTTGCTATATAGATATTCACATGCCTCTGTACCCTTGAGATTTTGTTTTGCATTTCTTTGATAATTAGTGATGATGAACACTCTGCATGCCTCTATGCAGTGTTCTCCCTTGTATATGAAGTGTACATATGTGTGTGGATCTATTTTTCTACACTCTGTTGCTTTGGTCTCTTTGTCTTGATTGCTATAACTTTATAGTTGATATCTAGGAGGTGAGGTCCTTCCACCTGTACTTGTTCAGGTGTGTCTAGACCTCTCTTTGTGTTTAGTATTTCCATATACATTATAGAGTCAGCCTGTGAAATTCAGTGAAAAATATCTGTTGGGAATTTGATTGGGATTGCACTGAATATGTAGATCAAATTCAATTTAAAATACTATTCCACACCATAAATGTAGTATCTTTCAATTTATAAAGTTCTTTAAAGTCTTTCCATAATGTTTATATTTTTCCCCATAGCAGTCTTACACATCTTTTGATAGATTTATTCTAAGGTATTTAATATTTTTTCATGTTGTCATAAGTGGTATCATTTCAGAATTTGAATGAAATGCTTGTTGTGGCATACAGAAACTCAGTTTACTTTCTATATTATGTTTTTTTGGCATGTTAATTTTTATATCCAACAACTTTGCTAAATTATTTTATTATCCTAATAGTATGAATAATTTTGCATTTGCTTTTGACATAATCATTTCATTTGCAAATAATAACAGTTCCCCCATCTTTATTCCTTTTATTTATTTTTCTTGCCTTAATATGCCAACTAGTGTGCTCAGCAAAATGCTCAGCAAAATGTAATCTGATAATATAGAAAATTACATTCAGATCAGTTCAGTCGCTAAGTCGTGTCCGACTCTTTGCGACCCCATGAACCGCAGCACACCAGGCCTCCCTGTCCATCACCAACTCTCGGAGTCCACCCAAACCCACGTCCATTGTGTTGGTGATGCCATCCAACCATCTCATCCTCTGTCGTCCCCTTTTCCTCCTGCCCTCAATCTTTCTCAGTATCAGGGTCTTTTCCAATGAGTCAGCTGTCCACATCACGTGGCCAAAGTATTGGAATTTCAGCTTCAACATCAGTCCCTCCAATGAACACCCAGGACTGATCTCCTTTAGGATGGACTGATTGGATCTCCTTGCAGTCCAAGGGACTCTCAAGAGTCTTCTCCAATACCACAGTTCAAAAGCATCAATTCTTCTGTGCTCAGCTTTCTTTATAGTCCAGCTCTCACATCCATACATGACCACTGGAAAAACCAGAGCCTTGACTGGAAGGACCTTTGTTGACAAAGTAATGTCTCTGCTTTTGAATATGCTATCTAGGTTGGTCATAACTTTCCTTCCAAGGAGCAAGCGTCTTTTAATTTCATGGCTGCAAATTACATTAGTTACATTTTTGATATTAAACTTTTCCAGCATTCCAGGAATAAACTCAGTTTGGTCATGTATTGTTTCTTTCATATTCTGCTGGATTCACTTTGATATATTTTCTTTGGGATGTTTGCATGAGTTCCTGAGTTTGAAATTGTCCTGAGGTTTTTTTCTCATATTTTTTTTAACAGGATTATCCTAGGCTGATAAAATTAGGCAGAGTAGTGCTCCTTTATTCCCTTTTCTCCGGAAGAATTTGTGTGAAATTGGAATATTTCTTCTTTGAATGTTGTATAGAACTCACCAATGAGGAGAACTGGGCCTTGGGTTTTCTTTGTAAGAAGATTTTGACTGAAGACTCAGGTTCTTTAATTATTATAGGACTTTTCAGATTTTATTAAGTCAGTTTTGAGACTACATTTTTTCCTAGGAAGTTACCTATTTATTTCAAACGTTCTTAATACCTTTTTATTGTCTTTTTAAAAATGTCTGCTTTCATGATCATTTTTTCATCTGTGACTTTGGGTATTTGTGTCTTGTCTCTTTTTACTTTGTAAGCCTCCTTAGGGTTTATCAATTTTATTAGCCTTTTGAAAAATCAACTTTTGGATTTAGTATTTCTGTCTGTTACATATTTGTTTTCTATTTCCTTCACTTCTCCTCTTTTATTTCCTCCATACTTCTTTATTTGGTTATATTTTGCTGTTTTTTTCCCTAACTTCTTGATATGGATGGTTGGTTCATTCATTTTCAATCCTGCCTCTTTTCTAATATAAATATTTAAGGTTTATAAGTCTTTTTTTCCTAGGTGTCATTTGACTTTGTTGGTAATGTTTTATGTCATGAATGTTCAATTATATCAGTCCTCATATTTACCACTTAGTTTTGATCTTCATTCTTTAATTATATACCTTCCATTTAGAATTATTTTATTTTTGCTTGAAATATTTCTTTTTGTTTCCTGATTGGGTAATTATTTTCTTTCTTCTCTTTGAAAATATCATTCCACTGTGTTCTGGCTTCACTTGTTGAAGATAACTCTTGATCTAACTGCTGTCCTTTGAAGCATACTGCCATCCTTTCTTCTTGTTGCTTAATTTGTTTTCTCTTTGCCTTTGATTTTCTACCCTTTCATCCTAATAGGTCTAGGAATAGACTTCTTTTTATTTATCCTATTTGAGATTTCCTGGGCACTTGATTCTGTCATCCGTTTTGGAAAATGATCAGTTAATATTTCGTCACATACTGCCTGTGCTCCATTCTCTCTCCTCTTTCTTGAATCTTATATGTTTTAGACCTTCTCACTGTGTATTCCATACCCGTTACACTCTTTATTTTTCATTCTTTTCTCTTTGTGCTTCATTCTCTCTTTTTTAAAATTAGTTTGTATAGGAGTATAGTTGCTTTACAATGTTGTGTCAGTTTCTATTGTACAGCAAAGGGAATCAGCTATATGGACACATATATCCCTCTTTTTGTGGATTTCCTTCCCATTTGGGTCACCACAAAGCACTGAGTAGAATTCCCTGTGATATACTGTATGTTCTCATTAATTGTGTATTTTACATGTGTGAAAGTTGCTCAATCATGTCTAACTCTTTCCGACCCCATGGACTGTAGCCCACCAGGCTCCTCTGTCCGTGGGATTCTCTAGGCAAGAATATTGGAGTAGGTTGTAATTGTCCTTCATTCTCTCTCTCTCTCTCTCTCTTTTTTGGCATATCTTTCAGTTCACATTTTTTCTTCTGTCTAATCTGCTGCCCAGTACATCCATTGTATTTTTAATTTCAGAATCATATGTTTGTTTTTTTTTTATTTAATTTTATTTTTAAACTTTACAATATTGTATTAGTTTTGCCCAACATCGAAATCATATATTTGTTTTTAAAAGTTCTTTTTTAACCTACTCTATCACTTTAAAACATCCTGTTCCTTGCAGATATTTTCAAGTTCATTCTTTATTTCTTTGAACGTTACTGTTTTAATATCTGTTTCTGATAATTACAGCGTCTGAAGTCTGTGCATATCTGTTTCTCGTTGATTGCTAATGGGTCTCTGACCTCACAAAATTATGTGTGAGATTCTTTGAAGCCTAGGATGGTGTGCCATCCTCCGGAGGTACCTTGGTTTTAATTCTGCCAGGTGCTCAGACACTATCAGTCAGAGCTGATAAAAAACCAAGTTCTTTGCTCAAATGGTGGAAATCCATTTGAGCACTTGTCTGTGGAAAAATGTCTCATGGATTATTTTCCTACTTATTCTTTTCTATTCCATGGAAGACTTCTCTTTACTCTGGTGGTCTTGGGAACCAGGGGTTGATATTGGATCAGAGTGTGTAACTCTTTGTTTTACAACCTAGTATGTGGAGCTTCTCCTGTAAGGTTTCTCAGGTTTGGATGCCCCTGGCCTTGTTTTCTGTCCACTCTGAAATAAATGTGTAGTTTTACATGGGGAAATGCACTCTGGGCAACAATGGCTTTCACCTAGAATTTAGTCTTTGAGCAATTTGATGATGATTTAAGAAGATTAAAAATAAATTTATCCAGCTCCTGCCCCGCCTGTTTTCAAAAGGTAGTTTTATCTGAATAAACTTGCAAACCATGGCTAGAAATAAGAAGTCCTACTTTGTATTTACAGTCTCTTTGAGTACAGAGTATTGGTGAATTTACTAAGAAAATATATATTTAATTTCTAAGACATTGTTACACACAATTCTTCAAGCCTTAGTGGATTTGATTAAGTTCCTCTCAGTTCTCTTCTCCTTGTGTTCAAAGAAACTCTTGCCCACCTGGCATGTTAATGGCCACTGAGAGGTATGAATACCCCCCTCTGCCTGTTTCTAGGATTTTACTATTTTTACCTTAATGCAGATTGATTTATTCTATTGCATGGTGGTACTTCAGGAAGCAGCGATCCTGCTCTCAAGAGATGGTGTATAAGCCAGGTGAATGTCTGAAGGATTGGAGATGAGAAAGTAGTGGTCCTGGTATTAGGCTCTTCTAGCAGTTTTAGCAATAATGACATTTGATGAAAGGGTAGATGTGGAGAATAAGGTTTGGGGAGATTAGAGGATTGATTTGGGGAGGGGGTGAATGTGAACTAATATTCAGTTATGTGCCATGCCAGTGCTAGAGACTTTAGAGTATTTCTTCTAATGAAGTGCTAGAGGGAAAGCATACTGATGCCATTAATCTTAAACTATGTAATAATTATGTCTTGTACGTGTTAGCTCAGCTGCTTACATGCTTGGTCCTAAACCATTTCCAACAACTAAAGGGCAAGGGGAAGTCAAATGTAAAATGACTACTTTTTGACTCTTGGTGATAATAATCATGTCTCTATTCATAAGTGGAGTGAACAAGAACTCAAGGAATGACCTCTATTAAAGACACTCCTGGAACTGCTAATAAATAGCAGAATGTGTTATTTGAAGTTCTTGTTTGGAGGCCAGTGCATAACCTCTGTGAAGACTTGGCAAAATTATTAAAGTGCCAGAAACGAGCAGTGGGAAGACTAGGATCATCCTCACATTGGATAATCATCTTCCAAGCTGTTGTTGGTTTATAGCGTTCATTTCTAAGATGGTAACAGTGTGAGCTGTAGTCTACAGAGTTTTTACTCCCTGAAACCTCTGTGATGGGAAATACTAGATAGGTTTATGAAATCCTTGGTTCTGGTGGCAGACAGGGTTTGCGCCTTACAGTCTGAGTGGAAGAAACGGCAAATGCAGAATTAAATGTTAGTTCATCTTGCGTCTCAGCAGTTGTTGTAGCTTTTAAAGGCCACAGTCTTCAGCTGTTACAGCACTGATTGGTGGTAAAGAGTTGGCTCTCAGGAGCATACTCACTGAAAAGAATAGGACTGTGTGGCTTTGCCTCTTTACAAATTCTATTGCTAAACCCTAGACTACCCTGCCTCCTTGCTATTTTTGTCCATTGGCAGTTTCCCCTTGAAATGTTATCATCTAATTCTCCCCCAGGCTTTACTCAACCATGTGCTGAACTGCTAAATGCTGCTTCAGCTAATGCCACCATTCAACACAGAGCAATCTACAGAGTCTCTAGAAACTGGAGGAAACAACACTCTCCTTTGACCTTTGAGGCAAATAGCTCTCACAGTGATTTTGCTTATACCAGTTTTAAGTAAAGCCAGAAATTACACAGTAAACTTTTAGAAACGTATTTTTTAAAAAATATTTATTTATTTATTTTTGGCTTTGCCGGGTCTTCATTGCTGCGTGGGCTCTTCTCTAGTTGTGGCGAGTGGGGACGACTCTCTAGTGTGAGGGCTTCTCATTGCAGTGGCTTCTCTTGTTGCAGGAGCACAGGCTCTAGGGCACGTGGGCTCAGAAGTTGTGACGCACAGGCTTAGTTGCTCCACAGCACATGGAATCTTCCCAGACCAGGGATCAAACCTGTGTTCCCTGTACTGGCAGGAGGTATTCTTAACCACTGCATCACCAGGGAAGTCCCTAAGGAACTTATTGATGGCATATGTTTTGTCTTGACAGAACTGGCTGCTCTTCAACTGGCTATAATGCTATGACTCCTCAGATTTGTTCCTGAATCTTTCACCTTACCAGGCATAATGCTAGGGTCTTCATATACATCCAGTTTAATGGTACCACACCCTATGAAGGAAGCATTATTCTTTACATTTCATGGGAGGAACCAGGGAATTGGAGAGATTTTTAATGGTAGGAGTGAGCTTCTAACCAAGGTTAGTCTGACTTCAAGGCCTATGTATTTCCAACTACCTTACAGTTCTTGCTGTTCATCTGAAAGAATTTGTTTCCAAGGAATATTGCAAGCTGAGAGCAGTATTGAAATAATTGACTCTCTTGGGAGTTTCCTTATGGTGGATTTACTTTTGCAGTTTATACTTGGGGAATTGGAAAATAAGCATATATTCTTGTTTTAGGGTTTCCTTGTTTCCTCTGAATAGGATAAAAATTAAGCCAAGCTTGTGTATATCATTGGTCATCCAAGGGCAGAAGTGAAGACATGACAGAAAATAGCTGTAGAATTATTAAAGAGGAGTATTATTAGATTGTTGCTTGGAGATTCATTTCACTTTTTGAACAAATAATTATTAAGTACCTGTTATATATCAGGCATTGTTCTAGCACTGGGAATACCAGGGTGAGCAAAGCATAAGAAACTCTCTGCCTGTATGGTGCTTATACTGTAACAGGAGGAGTAGGGAAGTAGACCACACACAAAATAAAGAAGTAAAGATACATGACGTATTAGACAGTGATAAATGAGGATGCACCAGCTTTTAGCTCGTGCTCCACTGCTTATCCCAAAATGGCTCTGTCTTTGAGCTTTAGAAGTGCAAATAGCGAAATACTTACTTCAGTGTAATTTCTGACACTTCCGAGCTTGCTGATCATGTGATCATATAGATTGCCATTAAATAAATGCATACAACATCAGTAAGATAAAAAGGTACATCATTTGGATTTATTAGTAATAGCTAGTATTCTATTTAATTAAGAATATAGACTCTCCTTATATTGGATTACATTAGTTTCCTGGGGCTGTCATAAAACAGAGTAACACATTGGGTGGCGTAAACAGAAAGGTATTCTCTCACAGAAGTCAGAAAGCAGGGTGTCTGCAGGGTTGATTCCTTCTGGGAGCTATGAGAGAGAATCTGTTCTGTGCCCTCCCCTTACACTGCTGACATCAGGCAGTTCTTGGTTTGGAGATGGTAGTTTTCCTGTGCTTTCACATTGCGTTCTCTCTGGAAGTGCCTGTCTCTGTGTCCAGGTTTCCCCTTTTTATAATGATACCAGTTATATTGTGTTTGAGCCCACTCTAATGACCTTATCTTAACTTGATCATCTGTCAAGACCCTTTTTCTAAACAAGCTCACATTTAGGACCATAACATCTTTCTTGGGGCACAATACAACCCATAGCAGATATATTGAAATGTTTAAATATCATCAGTTGAAATATAAATGTGTATTTGGTATTGTAAGACTAAAATACTATAATAATTACTGATGGATGTAAAAACTTTAATTTTTGTACAGACCAATTTTTAAGAACTCTTCAACAGTTAAATAGGGATAGTGGTAGATAATATGAATAATAAGAGTATGCCAGCCAGATTTAGAGAGATCATTAAATACATTTTGGAACAACAGAATGGATAATCATTTAATAAAAGTACAAGGCAAAATAATAGAGGCTAAATTATACCATCATTCTTCCCTGGTGGCTCAGTGGTAAAGAACTGGCCTGCCAATGCAGCAGACATGGGTTCAATCCCTGGGTGGGGAAGATCCCCTGGAAATAGAAGTGGCAACCCATTTCAGTATTCTTGCCTGGAAAATCCCATGGACAGAGGAACCTAGTGAACTATTATCCATAGGGTCTCAAAGAGTGGGACACAACTTAGTGACTAAACAACAACAACAACAAACTATACCGTCAAGATTTGTATTGAGGTGCTTAACACTCGTAGTGCTAAACAAAATAATCTATAAGAATGGTATAGGTTACCCTGGTCTTGTGGCTGGCTTCGTGGTGGGCAAGATGCTTTCAGTTCAGTTCAGTCGCTCAGTCGTGTCTGACTCTTTGTGACCCCATGAATCGCAGCATGCCAACTCCCGGAGATGCTTTCAAGGGATAGGTTTTTATTTGCGCTGTATATTTCAAGAAGAATCATCTTGCTTAGTACTATAAAATTCATATGCTATTTGTGGTGGGTTGGATCACTGGTCTCTGTCCTTTGATCTCTTTGTCATGGCCTCATGGAAGACAAGAGACTTCTCTCTCCTCTGACTTTGGGTTTCTCCTTGTGACTTGTGTAGGTGGGTGGGATGTTAGTGGATATGATATAGACAAAGATTTGAAATGTGCTTATGTATTTAGTTTTGCCTTTCACCATGAGAAGAATAGGCTTTGGATTGCTTCTTGTCCAAGACAGAGGAGAGCTGTGTGAAACAGATGTAGACCTAACTCATACCTTTGATCACAACTGAACACAGCCATTATGAGTAAAACCCCAACTATCTCATAGATGCACGAGCAAGAAATAAATGCTTGTTGTTGAAAGCCATGGAGATTTGTGTAGATGTTTGCTATGTACTATTACTGTTGGCAATGGCTAACTGATATGTTATCATTGCAGAATTACTTGTCTTAGTGATTTTATTTCTCGCTGGAATAATCCAAACTGAAGTCTTACCAGTTGTACCTACCTAGGATTGAATTTCTCAACCACTTGGCATTATCACTTACTCGTCACCAAGGCCATCATGTGCTTGTGCTCAGTTGCGTCCAGCTCTGTGACCCCATGACTGTAGCCCACCAGGCTTCTTTGTCCATGAGATTTTCTAGTCAAGAAAGCTGGAGTGGGTTGCCATGCTCTCCTCCTGGGGATCTTCTCAACCCAGGGATCAAACCCATGTCTCTTATGTCTCTTGCATTAGCAGGCAGGTTCTTTACCACTAGCACCACCTGGGAAGCCCTTAGTGAGAAAAACTTATTTTTGGGGGGGAAAAGATACTTGTTACTTTATGAAACAACACTATGACAATTTTTATTCTGGCCTTTAATACTTTTTCAAAAGGTATCTTTTTAATAGAGGTTTCACTTTTTCAGAGAATGATCAGCAGCAGCTGTACATGAAAAGGTACTTTTTCAAAAGATTGCTCAAATACCTTAGGAGTTGTTCTCAGTGTGGTGGATCCACTGCTTTTTAGACTTCAGTAGCTTTTTTTGCCTTTCAAGAGCTCATCTTGATTACTTAAGGGTTATGGTTCTCCATTTTTTCTTTGCAAGAAACAGTTTCCGAGTACAGTGTAAAATAAAAGAAGAAATGTGTTTTATTTCTTGTGATACTTTCATATGGACTTGAACAACACAATTTAGTCTTGGTAAAAGAAGAAAAAATGTTTTGTTAATCTATCTCAAATTCACAAGGCGTTGTGTTATGAAATGCTCAGTCTTTCAAGTGACAGAAGAGCTGTATCTGTTCCTGGCAGGGCACTGATAAATGGTTCACATACATGGGGCTTTTTGTTTTCAAACTCATTCTGTATAGATGATAATTTTCCAATGTATCATGTAGAGATGATGAATTTTACAATTCTGGAAACACTCCTGGAATGGTGTTCTGAGAAGAGTAGTCAAGTGATTTTCTATATCAAATTTTGAAAAGCAAGACAAAAAAACTGAGGGAATAATTTATTTTAATGTGTAGCTTTTGAAATAAAAGACAAAATCCCTTGATTAGTAATATGGGTTGAGGTAGTAGTAGTAATAGTATTGTTATGTTGGAGGCCTGATCCTCAGTACCTCAAAATGTGACCCTGTTTGGAAATAAGGTTGTCGCAGATATAATTAGTTAAGATGAGATCATACTGGCGTAGGCGGGTCCTTAATCCAGTATGACAGGTGTCTTTAAGGTAGACAGCTTGAGGACGCACAGGAAGATCACTATCTGCTGATGGTGGCAGAGATTTGCGTTATATAACTGCACATCGAGAAATGCCAAGGATTGCTTTTAACACCAGCAAAGAGAAAGCATGGTCTTGCTGACACCTTGAATTTGGACTTCTAGCTTCCAGAACTACGAGACAATGCATTTCCATTTTTTTAAACCACTCATTTTGTGGTAATTTGTTAAGGAAGCTCTAAGAAACTAATCTAATCAGTAATTAGAATTTGACAATAATCACCCTTTTTGATACATAGTATAAGCACATAAATTAAAAATGATATAAAGTTGGGCTTCCCTGGTGGCTCAGATGGTTAAGAATCTACCTGCAGTGCAGGAGACCTGGGTTCAATCCCTGAGTCGGGAAGACCCCCTGAGAAGGGAATATCAAATTAGAAAAAATAATGACATCAAAATCATATTTATATAATACTTCAAAATAATCTCTTTCTTTATACAAATAATGTAGCTATGGGAGGTAATTCACAGGTAAGTAAAGCAAAAAAAAAAAAAAAAAAAAAAGGAAAGAAAGAAATTAGAGCTCACCACATGTTCTAAGGAATAATCACTGTCAAATTTTTTGTTATAGCCTGTCAATATATCTATGTAAAATAGATACTTTTCTCTCAAATAGGAGTATATCATACACACTGGCTTTGTGAACAGTTCTTATTTTTAGCAATACATGTTAAACATGCTATTATTTTTTTTAGTTTTGTAAAGTTTTTTGGCCTACTCTAACCTGAAAGCACATAAGGAACAGGACCCTAGGTTTGGAATATGGTTCCAAACTTCACCATAGTAACAACAGAACAATCATATGGTTATAGTTTTTACATCTTTAGCTATGTAAACATGCCATTATTTTTTAACTCAGAAAAAAGTGTTTATGCTTCTAATTCTGTATCTTTGAGTACTTTATAAAGTACTTCATAGCCATCATCTCATTTGATAAGAAGTAGCTTGAATAACGATAGCTAGAAAATAATGGTGCATAGCCTGTTTACCATAAGCTGGGGAATCAAATTTTAGGGAAGAAATACTGGTTTACCTGTTGGGTTAAACTGAGGGGTAGGAGGAAGAAATATACCTCTGTTTTCTGTAACCTACTCCCCGCTTTGTCTGCTGATGGGAAGCCCAATTCAATGGAAAATAGACAACTGAAAATAAAAGCAATGCTCAGTTCAGTTCAGTCGCTCAGTCATGTCCGACTCTTTGCGACCCCATGAATTGCAGCACACCAGGCCTCCCTGTCCATCACCAACTCCCGGAGTTCACCCAAACTCACGTCCATCGAGTCAGTGATGCCATCCAGCCATCTCATCCTCTGTTGTCCCCTTCTCCTCCTGCCCCCAATCCCTTCCGGCATCAGGGTCCTTTCCAACAAGTCAACTCTTCGCATGAGGTGGCCAAAGTACTGGAGTTTCAGCTTCAGCATCAGTCCTTCCAAAGAACACCCAGGAATGATCTCCTTTAGAATGGACTGGTTGGATCTCTTTGCAGTCCAAGGGACTAAGAGTCTTCTCCAACACCACAGTTCAAAAGCATCAATTCTTTGGCGCTCAGCTTTCTTCACAGTCCAACTCTCACATCGATACATGACCACTGGAAAAACCATAGCCTTGACTAGACAGACCTTTGTTGGCAAAGTAATGTCTCTGCTTTTGAATATGCTATCTAGGTTGGTCATAACTTTCCTTCCAAGGAGTAACCGTCTTTTAATTTCATGGCTGCAATCACCATCTGCAGTGATTTTGGAGCCCCCCAAAATAAAGTCTGCCACTGTTTCCACTGTTTCCCCATCTATTTCCCATGAAGTGATGGGACCAGATGCCATGATCTGATCTTAGTTTTCTGAATATTGAGCTTTAAGCCAACTTTTTCACTCTCCTCTTTCACTTTCATCAAGAGGCTTTTCAGTTCCTCTTCACTTTCTGTCATAAGGGTGGTGTCATCTGCATATCTGAGGTTATTGATATTTCTCCCGGCAATCTTGATTCCAGCTTGTGCTTCCTCCAGCCCAGCATTTCTCATGATGTACTCTGCACATAAGTTAAATAAGCAGGGTGACAATATACAGCCTTGACGTACTCCTTTTCCTATTTGGAATCAGTCTGTTGTTCCATGTCCAGTTCAAACTGTTGCTTCCTGACCTCCATATAGGTTTCTCAGGAGGCAGGTCAGGTGGTCTGGTATTCCCATCTCTTTCAGAATTTTCCACAGTTTGTTGTGATCCACACAGTCAAAGGCTTTGGCATAGTCAATAAAGCAGAAATAGATGTTTTTCTGGAACTCTCTTGCTTTTTCCATGATCCAGCGGATGTTGGCAATTTGATCTCTGGTTCCTCTGCCTTTTCTAAAACCAGCTTGAACCTCTGGAAGTTCACGGTCCATGTATTGCTGAAGCCTGGCTTGGAGAATTTTGAGCACTACTTTTCTAGTGTGTGAGATGAGTGCAATTGTGTGGTAGTTTGAGTATTCTTTGGCATTGCCTTTCTTTGAGGTTGGAATGAAAACTGACCTTTTCCAGTCCTGTGGCCACTGCTGAGTTTTCCAAATTTGCTGACATATTGAGTGCAGCACTTTCACAGCATCATCTTTCAGGATTTGAAATAGCTCAACTGGAATTCCATCACCTCCAATGCTAATGCTCAATAATTACTCTCTATCCATATTATGTGACCATTAAAAACCATTGTGTTTTTATAGATGAAATTATAGTGATACGGGAGAACACTCATTGTACATTAGATGAAAATTAGGTTATAAGAATGTATGTACCATTTGATCCCAATTTTAGAAAGCAAAATACATGGATATATGTTCATGGAAAAAAGAAACTGAAAGGTCTACATGAAATTATCAACAGTGATTATATTTGGGCTATTGAATTGCAGTTAAATTTTTCACAGTTATGTAAGGAAAGGACATTGGGGAAATTTTGCTGAATTTTAAGGAGGTGAAGATGTTTCAGGAATGGACCAAAAATGCTAGTTTCTTTGAATTTGCACAGCACTTTGGTTAACAGATGTAAATGTATAGTTGGGTTTGGGTGCAGGGATCTAGCTTAGGTCACCTGAGTGGCAACAATCTATTCTCTATACCATGCAGTAATAAAGGGTAAAAGTTGAACCTTAGGGAGTCAAATGGTAGGTGTTGTGAAAGAGATAGGATGTAATTCATAAAAATATATTGTTTATATTTGTTTGTCTAACCAATATTTAAATTCCTACTATGTGTCCAGTAGGATGCTGGAAAGGTTATTAAAGAAATGAAAGATACAGGGAAGCAAACATTGTCATGTGTCCTCACATCAGTGCCTTAGCTCCCTGGCTCATGAATCATGACATTCGTCTCTCTTAGGAGGACTTATCTGATGTCTCTTTTTCCACTCAGGCTGTAATTTTCATGAGGGTGAGAATTCAAGTGTGTTTCATTTTCCTTGGTATCCCTGGACCTAATTCTCTCATGTAGGTAGGCAGTAAACATTACTTGAAGGAATGAATAGGCAACAATGTGAGAGTTTGAGAATGGGAATAACGCAGGCTATTGCAGACGGAGATGGCCTTGTGGGGAAGTTGGAACTTGGGCCATGTCTGAAAAACGGCAGATGTGACTAGGAACGAGAGATTTCTAGGAAAGAAAGGGAAAGAATAGGGAGAAACTGCTTTTTAGACCTAGATGAAAGAATTAAGAGTCTGAATGAGCTTTGAATTTTCCGTAATGGGGAGGGAAAACATGGTTACAATAGATTAACCAAAGGAAGGGGCAAGAAGGACTTAGAAAAAAAATGAAGAAGATATATTATGGATTTTCTTAAAAAGAAAAAATGAAGAAATTGTTAATATTGTAAGTGACTTGATCAGAAAGATTGTTGTATGAATCATTATTTGAAGAGTATGATATAATTTTAGAAGCACATATAGTAGATGCTTCTTTAACATTCTAAAAATAGTTGAAGGTATCAGGTGTTCATTGTTCTCTTTTAAACTGTCAATCAGAGTAAATCAACTGTATCATTGATAATAATTTTTTCTAATTGCTGGGCATTGTCAGGAAAGGATTAATTTATTGACTTGTTTTATCCCCTCAATAATCCTATTTTTTGAAGTAGGAAATGGCAACCCACTCCAGTATTCTTGCCTGGAAAATCTCATGGAGAGAGGAGCCTGGTGAGCTACAGTCCATAGGGTCGCAAAGAGTTGGACATGACTGAGCAACTGAGCATAACCCTATTTTTATTCTCATTTTACATTTGAGGAAACTGAGACACAAAAACATTTGAATAACATGATCATAGTTATATAGCTTGGAAGGGGCAGACCTGGCATTCAGATTTGGCTTCAGAATCTGCAAGCTTAACACCTGAATTATGCCTCTCTACTTATAGTATGGCTATATGACCAGTGGGTAGTTGTAGCAACTGTAATCATTAAAACATATGTAAGTTATGTATGTGGATTTGAAAAGGTAAGAGAGAAGGCTACAACAGTTGAGGAGTGGATAAATCTGTTAAGACAGGGTAGTATTTAAAATGGTGGAGTTTTTTTGTGAACATGTTCATTCTTGCATATTTGCTTAGAGAAACACTGTCTATAGAAATAACCACATATATAACTTTAAAGATTAAGAAAGCAAAAAGGAACAGATAAAATTATTTTGATAATGTATTTTAACTAAATATATCCAATGTTATTATTTTAGCATGTCATCAATATACAGACTATTAGCTTATTTTTTAAACTATTTTTCATGCTAACTCTTCAAAGCCCAATGCGTATTTCATACTCACAGTGCGTATTAATCTGGGCTGGCCACATGTCATGTGTTCAACAGCCAAAGTTAGTTGCTAGCTGCAATGGCACCCCACTCCAGTACTCTTGCCTGGAAAATCCCATGGATGGAGGAGCCTGGTGGGCTACAGTCCATGGGGTCGAGAGGAGTTGGACGCAACTGAGCGACTTCACTTTCACTTTTCACTTTCCTGCATTGAAGAAGGAAATGGCAACCCCCTCCAGTGTTCTTGCCTGGAGAATCCCAGGGACGGGAAAGCCTGGTGGGCTGCCGTCTATGGGGTCACACAGAGTCGGACACGACTGAAGTGACTTAGCAGCAGCAGCAGCCCTGTTGGTCAGTGTTGGTTTAGCAGATTAAATGTCTTAGGAACGACCATCTTACTTTTGCTTTCCATGCATTATTCTGAGATTATTGTGAGTTTCTTTGCTTTCTTTTCTTTTTTTTTTGCATGAACATCATACAGTGTCATTTAGTTTGTCTAAAAGATTTGATGGACTTATTCCAATGTATTATGAATCCTATTGTGTTAATAACAGAGCCCAGGAATTCTGGACCTCCTGCTACTTTTGAAACTGCAGAGATTTTGATTTTTCTGTATGGAGAGTCTGATCTTGTTTTTTGATAGATCACTTTAATTGCCGGGTACTCTATTTATTTCATTTCAGAGCCCCTGCTTGCTTTCTTGCTAAGGGAACCAATGTGGGCTAATGAACCAAATTTATTGGTCTCTTTCCTTTTTTCCGCCTGGAAATCTAGTTCTGCTTTCAGAGGAATTTTAGCAATATTGATGTCTCTTCTGATAGGTTCTGGGGGTCTAGGTAATTAACTTCTTTCCAGTAAGCCTGAGGGATCCATATCTCTGGGGCAATTATTTTCTCCAAAGCTGTTATACTTCTGTGGTGTCTATTTGCCAGAAGTTAGATTGAAGTACACTTAGTGACTTCAAACTGAAATGAGGGCAATGGCGGGCAATAGTGATAGAAACAGAGTACTGAAATAAAGTCTGGAAATCCAAGAATACTGTGTTTGTGTTGTGTAATTCTATTAGCCATCCGCGCCAAGGAGGGGCAGCTTCATTTTATATACATGCATTTAGATATGTATTATATGAATGTATTCATAAGTATAAGCATACTGAAAGTATACATAAAGAAAACCTAAGAGTTACATTTCTTCACTTGAATTTTAGAAAGTTTTTGGTAATTGGAAGCATTTCAGGTGGCAAACCAGTTTAAATAACTTACTGAGAATCTAAGCAAATGTGGAAAGAATATTATTCATAAAATTAATAAGGCTTTTCTGACTAATAGTTGTTTTTTGTTGCAATGAAGGGCATAGACTTGCAAAGAGACTTTAGCAGTGTCTTGATTGGTGAGAGAGGAGGCCACTTTGCTTTGTCTATTAACTACTATAACAGCTAAATAGACTGTCATCTTGAGAGAGCTAAAAGTGTGTGGTTCTCATAGTAAGTGGCTATGAGTAACCAAAAACACTGTTTTTTTATTTGCATATCCTAACCCTCATTGAGTTGATACAGAATTTTGGGGTTAATCTTGCTACCCACTGGATGTCACTGTTGCTGCACCAAAGATGTCAAGTATTCGAGCATTTTTTCAGTCCCCCAAAAGGCACATAAGGAAGTGTCAATTAGGGATATAAGTGATAATGCTGTGAGATGGAACAGAGAAGACCAACAGCTAGGTTTTGAAGTTGATAATTAAAATGTTAGTCTGTATCATTCTTTATTTTCACCACAATGATAGTCAGTAGAACATTTTCATGTTGAGACTAGAGACTTTTGTGGAGTGACCCAGAGCTGTCTTTGATATCACGGTAGCATTTTCATCATTTTGAAGCAGGGCAGATGCTTTTGCATCTGTTCCTTCCTGTCCCAATGAGGGTTGAAAGGAGTCTTGCTTGATTGAGTCCCCTTAGATAAGGAATATGGAAATTATATTTTTAACCTTGGTGTGACTGGACTGCTAAGTAACAAGAAGGAGAAAACATCTTTCTTTTGATTGTCTGTGAAAGCTTTCCACTCCAGTGGTATAGAATTCATCCTTATTAGAGCTGTCAAATGTTCTCAGGAATTAAGAATGCATTTTTTGTTGTTATTTTCATTTTCCTCATTTGTTTACTTCTGGTCAGTTGAAATGCTGTCATTGAGCAATGTATAAAAGACATGACAAAGCATTGGATTCACACAAAAAATTATGGTCCTTGAAGTTTATTTACAGTTTCCAAAGAATTCTAAAAGTTACATAGACTTTGCATAGAAGATTTGGACTTAATAGTGTTAGAAATGAACATATTCCATTTTATATCATAAGATGGTCTTACCTGCTTAGTGTTGACTTTAATTTCCTTGAGATCATGGTGATGTTTCCTTATTCTTTTCAGCATGTCTAGAGCTCAACCTGGTGCCAATCAGATAGTAGGCATTTATTAATGGTGGTTGGATTGGATTTGACAACATGCTAAGTGAGGGGCTGTTAAGATATAATAGTAGATGTCTCTTGTAGCTTTAGGGAGCTTAGGGCTTAGATGAGGAGAAGGTGAAGCTACAGTGACAATGAACAATAGAAGAACCCTTTTAGAGCAGTACCATTCAGAAGAACACACTGATATTTGCCTTATTAGCTTAAGGGACATATCCAGTCATCAGTTTAGTACAGTTCAGTCGCTCAGTTGTGTCCGACTCATTGCAACCCCATGGACTGCAGCACGCCAGGCCTCCCTGTCTATCATCAACTGCTGGAACTTGCTCAAATTCATTTCCATTTAGTTGGTGATGCCATCCAACCATCTCACCTCTGTCGTCCCCTTCTCCTCCTGCCTTCAATCTTTCCCAGCATCAGGGTCTTTTCAAATGAATCAGTTCTTCACATCAGGTGGCCTAAGTATTGGAGTGTCAGCTTCAACATCAGTCCTTCCAATGAATATTCAGGAATGATTTCCTTTAGGATGGACTGGTATGATCTCCTTGCTGTCCAAGGGACTCTCAAGAGTCTTCTCCAATACCACAGTTCAAAAGCAACAATTTTTAGGCACTCAGCTTTCTTTATAGTCCAACTCTCACATCCATACATGACTACTGGGAAAACCATAGCCTTGACTAGACAGACCTTTGTTGGCAAAGTAATAACTCTGCTTTTTAATATGCTGTCTAGGTTGGCCATAACTTTGCTTCCAAGGAGTAAGCGTCTTTTAATTTCAATGGCTGCAATCACCATCAGCAGTGATTTTGGAGCCCAAAAAGATAAAGTTTCAACTGTTTCCCCATCTATTTGCCATGAAGTGATGGGACTGGATGCCATGATTAGTTTTCTGAATATTGAGCTTTAAGCCAAATTTTTCACTCACTTTCTCACTTTCATCAAGACGCTCTTTAGTTCCTCTTCACTTTCTGCCATAAGGGTGGTGTCATCTGCATATCTGAGGTTATTGATATTTCTCCCGGCAATCTTGATTCCAGCTTGTGCTTCCTCCAGCCCAGCGTTTCTCATGATGTACTCTGCATATAAGTTAAATAAGCAGGGTGACAATATACAGCCTTGACATATTCCTTTTCCTATTTGGAACCAGTCTGTTGTTCCATGTCCAGTTCTAACTGTTGCTTCCTGACCTGCACACAGGTTTCTCAAGAGGCAGGTCAGGTGGTCTGGTATTCTCATCTCTCTCAGAATTTTCCACAGTTTGTTGTGATCCACACAGTCAAAGGCTTTGGCATAGTCAATAAAGCAGAAATAGATGTTTTTCTGGAACTCTCTTGCTTTTTCAATGATCCAGCAGATGTTGGCAATTTGATCTCTGGTTCCTCTGCCTTTTCTAAAACCAGCTTGAACATTAAGAAGATCACGGTTCACGTATTGTTGAAGCCTGGCTTGGAGAATTTTGAGCATTACTTTACTAGCATGTGAGATGAGTACAATTGTGCAGTAGTTTGAGCATTCTTTGGCATTGCCTTTCTTAGGGATTGGAATGAAAAGTGACCTTTTCCAGTCCTGTGGCCACTGCTGAGTTTTCCAAATTTGCTGACATATTGAGTGCAGCACTTTCCCACCATCATCTTTTAGGATTTGAAATAGCTCAACTGGAATTCCATCGCCTCCATTAGCTTTGTTCGTAGTGAATTTTCCTAAGGTCCACTTGACTTCACACCCCAGGATGTCTGGGTCTAGGTGAGTGATCACACCATCGTGATTATCTGGGTCGTGAAGCTCTTTTTTGTACAGTTCTTCTGTGTGTTCTTGCCACCTCTTCTTAATATCTTCTGCTTCTGTTAGGTCCATACCATTTCTGTCCTTTATTGAGCCCATCTTTTCATGAAATATTCCTTTGGTATCTCTAATTTTCTAATTTTCTTGAAGAGATCTCTAGTCTTTCCCATTCTGTTGTTTTCCTCTATTTCTTTGCACTGATCACTGAGGAAGGCTTTCTTATCTCTCCTTGCTATTCTTTGGAACTCTGCATTCAAATGGGTATATCTTTCCTTTTCTCCTTTGCTTTTTGCGTCTATTCTTTACACAGCTATTTGTAAGGCCTCCTCAGAGAGCATTTTTTCTTTTTTGCATTTCTTTTTCTTGGGGATGGTCTTGATTCCTATCTCCTGTACAATGTCATGAACCTTCATCCATAGTTCATCAAGCACTCTGTCTATCAGATCTAGTCCCTTAAATTTATTTCTCACTTCCACTGTATAATCATAAGGGATTTGATTTAGGTCATACCTGAATGGTCTGGTGGTTTTCCCTACTTTCTTCAATTTAAGTCTGAATTTGGCAATAAGGAGTTCATGATCTGAGCCACAGTCAGCTCCCAGTCTTGTTTTTTGCTGGCCGTATAGAGCTTCTCCATCTTTGGCTGCAAAGAATATAATCAATTTGATTTCGGTGTTGACCATCTGGTGATGTCCATGTGTAGAGTCTTCTCTTGTGTTGTTAGAGGAGGGTGTTTTCTATGACCAGTGCATTCTCTTGGCAGAACTCTGTTAGCCTTTGCCCTGCTTCATTCCATACTCCAAGGCCAAATTTGCCTGTTGCTCTATTTCTTGACTTTCTCCTTTTGCATTACAGTCCCCTATAATGGAAAGGACATCTTTTTTGGGTGTTAGTTCTAGAAGGTCTTGTAGGTCTTCACATAACTGTTCAACTTCAGCTTCTTCAGCATTACTGGTCAGGACATAGAGTTGGATTACTGTGATATTGAATGGTTTGCCTTGGAAATGAACAGAGATCATTCTGTCGTTTTTGAGATTGCATCCAAGTACTGCATTTTGGACTCTTTTGTTAACTATGATGGCTACTTCATTTCTTCTAAGGGATTCCTGCCCACAGTAGTAGATACAATGGTCATCTGAGTTAAATTCACCCATTCCAGCGCATTTTAGTTCACTGATTCCTAAAATGTCGACGTTCACTCTTGCCACCTGCTGTTTGATCACTTCTAATTTGCCTTGATTCATGGACCTGACATTCCAGTTCCTATGCAATATTGCTCTTTACAGCATCAGACCTTGCTTCTATCAGGAGTCACATCCACAACTGGGTGTTGTTTTTGCTTTGTCTCCATTTTTTCATTCTTTCTGGAGTTATTTTCCCCTGATCTCCTGTAGCATATTGGGCACCTACCGACCTGGGGAGTTCATCTTTCAGTGTCCTATCTTTTTGCCTTTTCATCTTGTTCACGGGGTTCTCAAGGCAGGAATACTGAAGTGGTTTGCCATTCCCTTCTCCAGTGGGCCACATTTTGCCAGAAGTCTCCACCATGACCTGTCCGTCTTGGGTGGCCCTACATGACATGGCTCATAGTTTCATTGAGTTAGACAAGGCTGTGGTCCATGTGATTAGATTGGTTAGTTTTCTGTGATTGTGGTATCCAGTGATAGGGTATTATAATTTAGAGAAGCCAGGTGTTGATAGTCAACTCTGCCTTAAAACATCAGATACATCTATATAAAAAGTATAAAATATTATATATAAAATGTTTAAAAATCTTGTCCTTGTGTGGGCTTCTTAATTTGTTGTCTTTGCTTGACTCTTTGAGGTTCCAAGGGGAGAGATGTATCATTTAGGTCTTATTGCTCAGCAGCCTTGGCATCCCTGGAGGGGTTGCTAAGAATGTGATCTCAGGTCCCAATCCCAGACCTGCTGAATTGGACTCTGCATTTTAACTAGATTCCTGGGCAGCTTGTGTGCTTATCAGTGTTTGAGAAGCACGAATTTAGAGAATCTATTATGTTAGAAATAAGTTATGGAAGTGTAGAAGCCTTTATCTGAAAGAGAACAGGAATTTATTGTCCGAACAATACATACAGTGCTGTTTACCAGAGAAGAATTAGTGTAGGGAAACAGAAGAAATGTTAGTGAAATTTTTATGAGGCCGTTTGGGAAAGGCTCACCAGTACATTGAGGGGGACCATTCTAAATTGGCTAAGAAGTAGAAAAAGTGAAAAAGTCCAGACTGATTCTTACCCACTCCAGCTGCCTAATTTCCATAAGGAGGCCGCTCAGTTGATTCTCCAAGATCAAATGAGCCTTGGTAACTTTCCCTTTTTTTCACCCTCAGCCCTGGGACAACAGTAGCTAGAATTTTGCTTCATTGCCAGACAGATATTTGGAAAAAGAGGTTGCTCACTTTGTATTAAAATATTTTACAACTTAACTCCTCCCACGGATTACTTACATAATGAGAGGACCAAGGACCTGTGGATCCTGCAGAACCTTCCTTTGACAAGAGGTCTGTGAATGGTGATGCACAGATGGGCTGGGATGAGCTTAATTCATTATTGCACACACAGTACAGCTTTGTTTATTATTAATGACATGGCAGACATTTTCCTTAGCTCTGGAGCTGAATAAAGCAATAACCCCACCATAAGGGAGACAGAAATTGGAAGATAATAAATATTTATCACAAAATCTCTCTTTCCTAGCAACCACAAATGGAGGAGGAAATGAGTGTCTAATTTTTTGAGAGCCAGTGCCAGGAAAACAAAAGCCTTAGAAAAAAATTTCATTAATCAAGCAGATTGATTGCTGTGGGTTCTAAAAACCCCAATACGGGTTTTTAATAGAAGAAGATGCAATGATTGAGCACAGTTGAGACACTCTTTGAGACCCACAATCTTGGCCAGATGCCACTTGCAAAAATGACTATCATCTATCAGGAGTATTAAATAATACAATCTGGAGGCTCTGTTCACAGAACAGTATTATTTTGTTTGTTTTCCAGGGCTAAATACACAGTATAGCAACAAATCCATAAAACTGCATTGTTTCACACAGCACTTTGGTTCATTTCAAGGGATTTATTAATACATTGGAATTGTGTTTTAAAGATTATGTGTAAATAGAGGTGTGATATGCAGGTTTTTTTTTTTTTTTTTGCTTTTCCTCATATGGAATAGTGATCTTGAAGGAGTCTGAGGTCTTTCAACTCTGTCAGAACAGCTTAGCTTCTCTAGAACTAGGGGCTACTTTTCTCAATTTATGCTAAAGAGGAAAAGACAGAACTATTGGTTGGCCAAAAAGTTCATTCAGCTTTTTCCATAAGATGTTAGGGCCCTGAATGAACTTTCTGGCCAACCAATAGTATTGACTTCTAGTCCTCTAACTGTAACTGATAATCCATGTGACTTTGAACAAGTTGTTCTGTCCCCTTGGGCCTCAGCTTCTTCGTTTGATAAATGATAGGGCTCCCTGAAGCCCTGTCTGGTATTAGAACTCTGACTACAACTCCATCGCTAGCTTTTGTTTTCTTATCTAAACCCCTGTGTTTGGCCATCCATATAACTTTGGCATCAAGGCTCACCAATGCATTTTTATTTGTAATCTTACTCCACTCCATATTCTTTTTTATTCACCTAAGCTGTATTCTATCTTTGTTTTATATCATTTGATGTTCATTGGTAATCCACAAAATAACTGTCATTTGGCATCTATCTCAGTGGATACATAATAACTTCATTTAAGGCAAGTAGTACAACTGCTACTGATATACCACTGATTTTTTTTGTGTGTGTGTGTGGCCATGTTTATTGGGTGGTGTTTGTACTTGGTTCATTCTTTGGGACTAGGTCTTCCCTGCGGAGAAGGCAATGGCACCCCACTCCAGTACTCTTGCCTGGAAAATCCCATGGACAGAGGAGCCTGGTAGGCTGCAGTCGATGGGGTCACTAAGAGTTGGACACGACTGAGTGACTTCCCTTTCCCTTTTCACTTTCATGCATTGGAGGAGGAAATGGCAACCCACTCCAGTGTTCTTGCCTGGAGAATCCCAGGGACGGGGGAGCCTGGTGGGCTGCCATCTCTGGGGTCGCACAGAGTTGGACACGACTGAAGCGACGCAGCAGCAGCAGGTCTTCCCTGAATGAGGAAAGAATCCTAAGGAAATATTCTTGTAGCTCCCTCCACAAAGGAGAGAGGACAAAAGGGATGACTGGTGGAGACGGGCTAGAAACAAAGCCCATTAGTTCTAACCATATCTTGCTTAGCATTGGTGGCACAGTGTCTTTCCTGTGTACTACACGTGGGAATGTCTATTAAAGGGAATATTTGTCTCTGTACCAAGGACAAAAGAATATACTACATAATTTTGTGTACCAAGTTAATGCACTGGATTGAATTATCATTGGGCCAGATTTCCTGGGGTGAATGAACTCCTCTCAGCACAGTAGATAATGCATTTCCAATCCTAGCTTCCCTCATGAGCATTATGATGCTATTTAATGCCCTGGAGATACAGTTTACTAAATAGTACATTAGTAGACTGAACAAATTAATGTATCTCTCAGAATGCCTACCTTTTACCCGAGGAGCAGCTCATTCCCTGTACTCTCACATTCAGTGTCTTATAGAAATGTCACTGTGACCATCACTGTCAACATTTCATTCCTGCAGGTTCTCTTCAGCTTTGTTATGCAATTAAGATATGACTTCTTCAGCCAAAAAGGGGGGTTGGTTGCAGAAATAAGGCATATTTATCCCTGTGGGTTGTGTGAATTGAGCTAGATTTCTAATGTTTAAAAATGTACGTATTTAAGTGTCCAAATTATTCTTGAATTTAGTACCATGAAAGAGTACTTAATGATATTATCAGTGATGATCATTGGACCAAAACACACATCTTTAATGGTGCATTTTCACGGGGAGTAATTTTACATGAATTTATTCTCCATGTTCATTCAAATACCTGTGCAATTCTGGGCCAGCATTCTGTGCAGCTCTTGCATTTTCAAGATTCATTTTCTAATCAGTGAAATCATTTATCTCTCTCAGATGCTAGGCCAGGAGTAATGGAGCTGAGCAAGTCATTAGCTATGACACGTTGCCTTTTTGCTCATCTTTCTGGGAAAGGCAGGAAAAAGAACACCTTAGCAGCATCTTTCTTCACCCAAAGAGATAACTGACACTAATCAACATTCAGCTGTGCCCCCAAATTCAGCAGCTCAATTGTCTATAGTGTCCCAGTGCTGTATGTCACACGGGCTGTTAATCATGAAGTCTTCTTAGAAGAATGACCAGTACTTTTGGTGTATCCCAGTTGTGACCTGGTGCACTGTGCAGAATCATTTCATTTCTCCAGAAGAAATGGTAATGGTGGGCAAAGTGGTGGCATCTCTCTTTAAAATTTCTTTTATCCAGTGTGACTCAGAACCTTGCGAAATGCTTTACAAGTCTACTTTACAACGATAAAAATCAATGTGTTTGGAAAGATTTACATTTTCATCAAGGAAAGGAACCTGGCAGATTTAGGCTTCTTAGCAATTTATCATAAGCAACAGTGTTGGCAGAAATGATTTAAGGAACTGAAAAATCACTGACCCTCTAGGTCCTTAGGACAGCAGTATTAGAAAACCAGATGAGGTGATCATGTGCATTAATTTACAGTTGCCTAACATTTGGGGGAGTGCAGTATAGAAGCCGGATTTGTGTGCATCTTTCTTCTGAGTCATTTTGTCCATTGGTGAAATGTACACATTGGGGAGGGCAGGACCATGAAATTGACAGGGTCTGTCTAACTTTATCTGAGATAAATTCAATCTTGTCACATCTTTCCCATTAAACCTGACTGTTCCCAAATGTCTTTTACCAATTTTTAGTGGTAACCAAGGAAACCCTGGAGAAGGAAATGGCAACCCACTCCAGTATTCATGCATGGAGAATCCCATGGACAGAGGAGCCTGGCAGGCTACAGTCCATGGGGTCACAAGAATTGGACATGACTTAGCTACTAAACCACCACCACCAAGGAAACCCAGTAAATGGGACCCATCTCTCTAGGGACTGGCTCACTAGAAATTCTACTTCTGTTAGAATTTCTGTCTTCTCATAATTTCTTATGCTAGATTAAAAGTTTACTTTTGATTCTTACCCTTCGGATGACTTAACGATTGTTTAGAATACTTTTGATTTTACCAAAGTATTTTTTCCTCAGTTTTCTTACTTTCTGACACTTTGGAAAGTTCAAGCAATTGTTTCTTATTCATTCTAATAGAAAAGAATAGAGATATAAATAATAGAAAGCCACAAATAACCCACAGATTATTACAGTTTGGTTTTGAATGAAAAATTATGACATTATCATTTAAAATGTTTTAAATAAGAAGTCTGGACATCCACCAAATACTTCCAGTATCTTTTCCCCTCCATTCTAGATTAGGTCTCCATTTTTTGGTTTTTATGGCAATGTGTATTCTCCATTCATAATACTTACTCTTGCTGTGTTTTCAATCTATTGATTATTGTCTGCCTCTCTCTCCTGAGGGCAGGAATTGAGTCTGTTTCTGCTCATTGTTGTATCCCCTGGGGTCTGGAGCAATGCCTGGTATACAGTGAACTATCAACCTTTTGATGAATGAATGGAATGGACACTGTATAGTCATTGTATTTCATAACAATCTTGTTATGGAATAACAGGGTAGCACATACTTCTTGTGAAAGTAGTGGGAAAACAGTAATGCATCTTCCTCTGATTAGAAAATGATTAGAGACATTTTGGAAAATGTAAGAGAAAGAGAGACAGTTCAGTTCAGTTCAGTCGCTCAGTCGTGTCCGACCCTTTGTGACCCCATGAATTGCAGCACGCCAGGTCTCCCTGTCCATCACCAACTCCTGGAGTTCACCCAGACTCACATCCATCGAGTCAGTGATGCCATCCAGCCATCTCATCCTCTGTCGTCCCCTTCTCCTCCTGCCCCCAATCCCTCCCAGCATCAGAGAGACAGGGAAGTAGCAATTATCCATAGTCTTACCATCCTGAGATAATTGCTGCTAACATTGTGGTGTGTATGCTTCTAGTAACTTTTCGTTGACTGTATTCACTCATATGTAAAAATATTTCCTTTGTCCCACATATAGGAAAAATGCTATTGGTAAACCACTTTTCACTCTAATGGTATATCGTCTTTCCCCATATTTAATTATTATTCTGTCATATGATTTTATTGGTTGTAAAATGTTTCCTTAAATGGATCTTACGATAAATTTCATGAATCTCTCCATAGTGGCATGTGAGCACCAGAGAGGTAACATTTGTGGAGCAAAAATTTAGTTTCTATTTTTTATATAAAAATAAGTAAGAAATTTGGCTTTCTTATGTAATATATAGGCTGATATAGATGTATCTATTCAGTTCATATATGAGATGATAATGGGTTCTGTTTGGCCAAGGGGAATTCAGGAGGCTTGGTGGTGACTCACTTATTTCAGTGTTTTCTGTTTTTAAATTGATTTTGTGCCCTGTTTAGTGGATTTGTGGTAGATGCTACCTATATTATGTATTAATTGATCTATTGTTCTCCAAATGGACCAGTAGATTAAAAGGAATTCTGCCAAGAAACTGAGGATTAAGGAAATATTTAGAATGTAAGTGTGAGCAAAACATGAGAAATGGCAGAGCTGATTCTCCTGCTCCTGTGTGAATTCTTCCTTAGCCTCATTGTCAGATATGAGCAATGATGCCTAATCACATCTGGCAGTAGAATATTTCCATGTATTTATTCACACACATGCCTACACAATCTATATCTTCAATATAAAGCTGATGTTTTAACACTGTGTGAGAAAGTAACTGCTTTTCAAAACGAACTTGTGTATGGAGACTGCATTTGAAAATAGATGTTTGGGAATGTGTTTCTTCCTTATGAGGTTTTTGTCACTGAAAACCAGTGTCACATATAACTCTCTCTCTCTCAAGCACACACACACTCATGCATGCACATACATGTCAGAGACAGAAATTTCTAATTCCTTTAAATTTTTCAAAACAGAATTTTTGTGGGATTTGAGACACTTTGTCAAAGATGTACAAATTAGGCACATTCTGATTACTCTGTAAGAAAAATGGATTAGTATTAAGGAGGGCGGAAATTAACTGGCCTATTTGCCCCCAAATTTCCCTGGGTGGGGAAGATCCCCTGGAGAAGGAAATGGCAATCCACTCCAGTACTCTTGCCTGGAAAATTCCATGGATGGAGGAGCCTTGTAGGCTACAGTGCATGGGGTTGCAAAGAGTCGGACACGACTGAGCGACTTCACTTCACTTCACTTCATTTGCCCCCAAACCCACTGTGTATAACTGGTTACTGGGAACAGAAAGCAAGTATCATTCTTTGGTAAGCATGGGCAACGTTGCATTTGTTTCATTTATAAGTACATATTTTTGTGATATGTCTTCTCTAGTCATGGCAGCTATTACAACTAAGAATTATAATAAGCTGAACTTAGAACTTAAAATTGCTACATCAGAGGATGTTAAACTAAATTTTTAAAAGATAAAGCATAATCAATCACATCACTTTTCTTAGAACAGTTATAGCATATTATTTTGGGGAGAGAAATAGGATTTTGGTACCATTAAAAAATGGCATAAAATCACTTTGAAAAAAAAAGAAAAAAAATTACTTTGAAATATTTATAATTTTTATCTCTTTTGAAAAAACAATTTCTATTTTTTGGAAAGTCATGATGTGTATGACATTCTTAAGTTGTATATTTATATTATTTATAAATAAAATACATACAATACATTGAAGATGTTATATATTTGATGAGTCTATAATCAATATTTAGGTTCATTTCCATACACAAAATGGAAATTAGGGTAGGAAACAAATGGGAGAAAGACTACCAAAGAAACAACAATTTATAACTATATGCAGGAACTAGTCACACCAGTTCTGCTAAGCAAATGTCTTGCTAGGCAACTTTGAACCTTCACAACTTATAACAGAGCACATCATCTGTTGGGGCATTGAGACCAAAGGTAGATACACCTTGTATCTCACCATCTTAAGACTCAGTCTTGATTTTGATCCTGGAACCATCACCTCTTTAACTATAAATTTCTTCACTTTCCTTACATGTATGAAAGATACTCTTAACCTGGTCTCTTATTTTTTCTGTTTACACTTGTCTTCTTGTTCATCTGTACTCAGCTGCTTCAAAACATCCATACACACATTAAACCATCTAGCCTCTTTGACCAGTACGTGTCATGTATTTTTCTAAACTCACTCAACCCCCACTCCTGCTCTTAAACTAGAGAAATTATGGTAAGTGTATGTTTACCTGAAGCTGTCATTCCAGAGTGGTGGTACCATTTTGCATTGTTCCAGTTGCCTGGCATCCTCACCAGCACTTGGTATTGTCAGATTTTTTGCTTTACTCATATTCTACCCCCCAGCTTTACTGAGATAGAACTAACATGTAACATTACATAAGTTTAAGATGTGCAAGGTGATGACTTGATATACATAAAACTTGTAAAATGATTACCAAAATAAGGTTAGTTGACATATCCATCATCTCACATGACCCCAGTTTTTTTTGTAGTAGGAATACCTAAGATATACTAATAACTTTCAAGTATATAATACAGCGTTGTTAACAGTGGTCACCATGCTGTTTATTAGATCTCTGGAACTTAATCATCTTGTAACTGGAAGTTTGTTCCCCTTTGACTGACGTCTCCCTGCTGTGTTGATTTGACACATTTGTATATTGCAGTGTGATTACCACTGTAACATTGGCTAATACCTCTATCACATCACAAACTTGCCATTTCTCTTTTTGTGGTGGGACCAGTTAAGATCTAGTTTCTCAGCAGCTTTGAAGTTTATAATACAGTATTGTTGTCTGTAACCACCATGCTGTGCACTAGATCTCCAGGACTTATTCATCTACTGGTTGCAAGTTTGTGACCTTCAACAGCTTCTGCCCATCTCCCCCACCCTCTAACCCCTGGCTACCACCATTCTACTCCCCACTTTTATGAGTTTTGTTTTATTTTAGGTTCTACATAGAAGTGAAATCATATAGTATTTGTCTTTCTCTCAGTTTTTGTCTTTCTCTGACTCATTCAATTAGCATAATGCACTCAGGGTCCATCCATGGTGTTGCAAATAGCAGTTTCCTTCTTTTTATGACTGAATAATACTCCATTATGTGTGTGTGTATCACATTTTCTTTATTCACTCATCTGTCCATGGACACTTAGGTTGTTTCTATGTCTTGACCTACTATGGCTAATGCTGCAGCGAACATTGGGGTGCAGCTATCTTTTCAGATAGTGATTTCATTTCCATCAGATGTACACCCAAAAGTGGGATTGCTGGATCACATGATAGTTCTATTTTTAATATTTTGAAAAATCTCCATACTGTTTTCCAGAGTGGCTGTACAAATTTACACCCCCACCAACAGTGCACAAGAGTTCTCTTTTCTGTACATCCTCACCAACATTTGTTACTCCTTTTTCCCCCTGATAATAGCTGTCCATTTAGGTGTGAGCCAGATTCTCATTGTGATTTTGAATCGCATTCCCCTGATAATTAGTGATACTGAGCATCTTTTCCGTGTTTCTGTTGGCCATTTATATGCGTTGGGAAAAGATGTCTATTCAGGTCCTCTGCCCATTTTTTAATTGGATTATGTCCTTTGCTACTGAGTTGTATGAGTTCCTTATATATTTTGGATATTAAACTGTTACCTGATTATACCTGGCGTGGAAATACCTTGTCTCATTCCGTAGGTTGCCTCTTTTTTGTGTGTTGATTGTTTCTTTAGTTTGATGTAGTCCTACTTGTTTATTTTTCCTTTTGTGGCTTGTGCTTTGAGTGTCATGTCCAAAAAATCATTGGCAAGACCAGTGTCAAGGAGCTTTTTGTTTTAACCATTCTAATAGGTCTACAGCAGTATCTGCTGGTTTGGGGTTTTAGTTTTGGCTTTGAGTGTCTTATAAATGTCAGTTAGGTCAAGTTGATTGATAATGTTGTTCACATCTTTCGATCCTCGTTGCTATGGATATGTCCCATACATGCACAGCTGAGGCATTTATACACAAACTTAAGGGATTCTCTTTCCAGTTCTCCCCTTTGCAGTATTCGTCTCATACCTGTAGACCTCAGATACCCCTCTTTCTGGTCATTTGGCTAGAAAGGCAGCCTTTCTTTGAATGTTTTAATTTCCTGTGCTGCTGCCATGCATTTCTGTGTGATTACAACTGCCTTTAGGACAAAGTGGTGAGAAGAGAGAGAGAATTCAAGGATTTTTCACAGTATTTACACCATAGGCTTCTTTTAAAATTCCTCTATCTAGAAAGACAAGAGTTTGTCTTGGAGTTTTGCCTATGATGCCAAAGTCTAGTTCCATGACGGAGATCCTCCATAGCGGAAGGCAAGGAGAGAAAACAGAAAAATATGCAGGAATTTTCCTATACTCTTCCACTTGCAAGCACCACCTTTCCTGGTCCTGTGGTCAGGAATATAGAGTTCCTCCCAGACATTTTGCTGCCTGGATGCATGTACAGTTTTGTAATTGGTATCAAAGCTGGGGATATTAACAGGGGGAAATGTGTGAAAATCACTACCATATGGATGGCTTTTTCAAATTTTGAGTTCTCTCCCCAATTTTCATGCTGTTGTTCATTTTGCACAGTCCTCAGAAAGTTGCCTTCTGTGCCCAGAGTATTTAGTTGTAATCACTGTATTGCAAGTATTTAGTTATAATTTAGTTATAATCACTGGGAGAGAGAGACTGTAGTGGGCTTACTTTTACTTGGCCAGCACTGTAAGTCCTGATTTGAGTTTTGAAAAGATCAGTCTAAGCAGCGAGGTGAGAGGGGATGCAGTGAGATTAATGTGTAGTCACTGTAATAGTCTAGTTAACAGATGGTGATAGAGTGGATTGGGAAGGCAACAGCTGAAATGATGAGAAAAGTATGGTTTCAAGAGACATGGCAGAGACTAAATTAATTGGGTTCAGCAATAATTTGGAAGCAGGGAGTTAAGGGGAAATGTAAGAGATGATGCATGTAATTCTGGTTTGAGAAAATGGATGATGGTACCATTTGCTGAGGTAGGAAATGCTTGAAAAGGACTATTTGAGTGTGTTTTTGTGTGGAAGGAAAGGCATGGAAGGGTTTGAGTTTGGACATGTTGAGTTTGTATATGTAGAGTTTGGGGTGCATTTGAGACAACTATTAAGAAGTGAAATGCCAAGTAAACAGATATGTGTATATAGTTTTGGAAACTGCTAGAAATATAATTGAATGAATTTTGAGTTAGCTGCCTAAAGATGGTAATCACAGTCATGATTATGATTTTACATAGAGAGTATTGGAAAGAAAAGAGGGCCCCAAATTATGTCTTGGAAAACTCAGACATTGAATGGCTTGGTAGAGGATAGACTATGAAAATGAGACTTAAAAGGAATGAAGAGAAATGTAAGAGGAAAATAAGAAAAAGGAGTGTGTCTGGAAGCCAAGGATGGCGAGTATTTATAAAATTGATTGGATCATAGTGTCAAATGTTCTTGAGATTCAAAGAAGATGAAATCTGAAAAATGCCCTTTTTAGGTTTAGCAACATGGATGTCATTAGTGACTTTTATATGAGCCACATGGTGGCGTGGAGATGTGGTGAACAGGTTAGAATGAATTGGAGAATAACTAGGAGGTGCAGAGATGGAGATCCTAAGTATAGACAACTCTTGGGAGAACTTGTACTAAGAAGCAGAAGATGGAGATATGTCATTATTTATTATGGCATAGAAAGAATTTTTTTAAGGGAAGAAATATGAGCATGTTTAACAATTTTATGGACCTGGTCTATTTGAGGAAAGAAGTTGAATATACAAGAGAAGGAAGAAATGATGAAAAAGGAAGTTTCTAGGAATGGCCAAAGGAAAATGGGCTCCAAAGCGTCAAGAGATTGGCCTTGAATGAGAGGCAGGCCTCAATGCACTGTAACGGGTGAGGTTGGGGAAAACATTCAGGATGGACACAGATAGATGGAGTTTTCGATGTTTGGTAGCAGGAAGCTGAGGGAATTCCTATCGAGTGGCCTCTATTTTGTCTATAAAATAGTACATGGTTTCATGTTGTGAGAGTTAAGGGGAGGTGATGAATGTTGGATTAAGGGGCACTGTGAAGCTGGAGGAAGCAGATCCTGTAAAAAGCAGGAGAATGGACTGTCCAGGGAAGCACAGTGAGCCATGGCTTCTTGAACTTGCTTCAGACACATCAAACTTCTTTTAATGACTGCAACCTACTGATACACCTTCTCCTTTGAACTTTCACCTATGTTGTTACCCCTGGAACACTCCTCTGATGATTCCTACTCGCCCTTCAGGTCTCAGCTTAGGTCAAAGAAGTAAGCTGCCCAAGGTATGTTTCCATGGCCACCCTCATTCTGTTGACCACACAGTCCATGTTGTTGTAAATGCTTGTCTGACTGGCCCTGTCTCCTTCTGAAAGGTCTGCTTTCTGAGGATCAGGGACCATATGGTTAGGGAGGTTGGGAACATGCTTAGGCCTGGCCTGTAGCACAAGGCCTGCTGGGTCATAGGCACTGAGGATACAGTGGCTGACTGATGCTGCTGAACTCCCTGTGACAAGAGGACTGGTCATGTGGCTAGGAGGAGGGTGGGGTCCTAACAGTGGTCCTTCTGGATGAAAAGTGCAGTCTGTAAGAAGTGCTGTTTCATGAACTCAGAAACTGGCCGCTTTGCTGCTGAGGCATGAGGGAAGACATCAGACAGAGGTAAGACTGAGATTGATTCTTCTCTACCAGCAGGAAGTGTGGAGGGAACACTGACCCATGCTTTGCCCCTCTGTCCTAATAACATGATGGTGCTTAAACGAGGATACTGTGGGTGCTAGGCGAGGGGGTGCTGGCTGATGGGAACACCGCAGTTCTGCCGGAGGCTCTAATTTGCGTGGGTCCGAACGTGGTCATGTGTCTTGGTGGCTGATTTTGACTCTGTTTTTTAATGTTTCTCATTATTTCAGCAACCTGAGAATAATAGCTGGACTGTGTGGGATGGAAGTGACTTTTCACTGCAGGCAAACCGATCATGGCAGTTCTCTTGGAGAAATATCACTTGTTATTTACAAAAATACCACCCCTCCTTTCTGTCCTCATTCTTAAAAAATGCCAAATTGCAAGATGTGCATGCCTGTATATAAGACTAGATTTAAACCACTGCTTTATAGCTAGGCAGCCTCCTTCTCCCTTGATGGCTGATAAACTCCAAGTGTCATTTAGGCACTAAATTTACAGTCACTTTCATGTGTGCCCTGAAAAGTCACCTATCTTTGGGGGATACTAGAGAAAACAAGCTAGTACTGAGTTCAATTGCTCCCCTAAAATATCAGTGGCTTAGTGGTATGGAAGCCAAAACAACAGGCCCCTTTCCTTTCTTATTTGAAAACAGAAAACAGGGAGAGCTGTGGTGAGTCATGAACATATCTGATATGCAGTTATGCAGTATTCTTAACAGTTGAAAGAAATTCTTAATCCTAAAGAAGAGTTCTATATAACAAGTGCTCACTTAAAACCTATACATAAAGAGGAGGTGGTATGTCATAGTGCTTGCAAATGGAGACTTTGGGATTAGAGGGTCTATGTTCTAGATTTTTGGACTTGGGTAAGTCACCTGACCCTCTTGAGTCTCTGTTTTCTCATCTATAAAATGGAGAAAATAATAGCACTCAATGCATATGGTTGTGATAAGGATGCATTGAGATGATGCAGTTAAAGTTTGGCACGCTGGCTGACAATAAGTGCTTAACAATTGTTCATATCATTTAACAGAACTTTTCACTGTTTTCCTCCCAATTACCTTCCAAGAAAAGTAGATCCAGTTATAGAAAGAGCTCTCTGTTCTGCTGTACCCTGGTAGTTCTGGGGTGAGCCAGTTTGGGATTAGAGGTGGGGAGAACTGAATTCCTTTGCCCACTCCTCCCCTCTCACTAGCCTCCTTCTTTGTTTTGCTGGTTTTTATACCATTTATCACGTACTGTTGTGGGTTGAATTGTATCCCCTGAAAGGATGTGTTGAAATCTGTATTAGTTTGCTAGGGCTACCATAACAAATACCTCAGACGGGGTGGATTAAACAATAGAAATTTATTTCTTCACAGTTCTGGAGTCTAGAAATCAAAGATCAAGGTGTAGGCAGGGTTGATTTCTTCTGATGACTCTCTCCTTGGCTTGTAGATGGCCATTGTTCCCCCCCGCCCCGTCTTCACATGGTCTTCCCTCTGCATGTGCCTGTGTCCTCATCACCTCTTCTTACGAGGATACCAGTCCTATTGGGTCAGGGTCCACTCCAGTTCAGTTTCCTCATTTAACCTTAATTACCTCTGTGAGAGATCAAATTGCCAACATCCATTGGATCATTGAAAAAGCAAGAGATTTCCAGAAAAATATCTACTTCTGCTTTATTGACTATGCCAAAGCCTTTGATTGTAGATCACCACAAACTATGGAAAATTCTGAAAGAGATGGGAATACCAGACCACCCTATCTACCTCCTGAGAAATCTGTGTGCAGGTCAAGAAGCAACAGTTAGAACTGGACATGGAACAACAGACTGGTTCCAAATTGGGAAAGGAGTACATCAGGGCTGTATACTGCCACCCTGCTTATTTAACTTGTATGCAGAGTACATAATGCAAAATGCCAAGCTGGATGAAGCACAAGCTGGAATCAAGATTGCCAGGAGAAATATCAATAACCTCAGATATGCAGATGACACCACCCTTATGGCAGAAAGTGAAGAACTAAAGAGCCCCTTGATGAAAGTGAAAGAGGAGAGTGAAAAAGTTGGCTTAAAACTCAACATTCAGAAAACTAAGATCATGGCATCTGGTCCCATCACTTCGTGGCAAATAGATGGGGAAACAATGAAAACAGTGAGAGACTTTATTTTCTTGGGCTCCAAAATCACTGTAGATGGTGACTGACTATAGCCATGAAATTAAAAGATTCTTGCTCCTTGGAAGAAAAGCTATGACCAAACTAGACAGCATATTAAAAAGCAGAGACATCACTTTGCTGACAAAGGTCCATCTAGTCAAAGCTATGGTTTTTCCAGTAGTCATGTATGAATGTGAGAGTTGGACTATAAAGAAAGCTGAGTGCTGAAGAATTGATGCTTTTGAACTGTGGTGTGGGAGAAGACTCTTGAGAGTCCCTTGGACTGCAAGGAGATCCAACCAGTCCATCCTAAAGGAAATCAGTCCTGAATATTCATTGGAAGGACTGATGCTGAAGCTGAAACTCCAATATTTTGGTCACTTGATGTGAAGAACTGACTCAATGGAAAAGGCCCTGATGCTGGGAAAGATTGAAGGCAGGAGGAGAAGGGGACGACAGAGAATGAGATGGTTGGATGGCATCACCGACTTGATGGATGTGAATTTGATCAAGCTCTGGGAGTTGGTGATGGACAGGGAGGCCTGGCATGCTGCAGTCCACGGGGTCACAAAGAGTTGGACACAACTGAGCGACTAAACTGAACTGAAGGCCCTGTCTCCAAAGATAGTCACATTCTGAGGTACTGGGGGTTAAGAGTTTAATATATAAATTTTGGTGGCAACACAATTCGCCCCATAACAAAGTCCTCACCTCTGGTACCTGTGAATATGACCTTAGTTGAAAATAAGACCTTTGCGAACATAATCAAACTGAGATTGCACCAGATTAGGGAAGGTGCTAAATCCAATGCCTGGTGTCCTTATTAGGAGAGAGAGATACAGAGGCACAGAGGAGATACACAGGGAAAGGAGACCATGTGAAGATAGAGGCAGAGCCTATAGTTATGCTGCCACAATGAAAAGAACGCCAATGCCTGCTGGCCACTACTGAGAGAAGAAACAAGGAGGGATTCTTCCTTAGACCCTTTAGAGGAAACATGGCCTCGCTGACATCTGAATTTCAGACATCTAGCCTCCAGAACAGTGAGAGAATAAGTTTCTATTACTTTAAGCTACTCAGTTTGTACCAGTAATACATCATCTGACATTATCTGTTTGTTAATTGTCTTCTGTATCCTCCACTAGAATGTAAGTTCCATGAGGGCAGGGACTTGCCTCTCCTGGTCACTGTTGTTTAGCCAGCATAATGGATACTTAATGAATGAATGGATGGATGAGGGCAGTTTTGAAGGGTGGGGATGAGGAACAGTGGTGGGAGAAGGAAAAAGCGAAGGAAGGCATTGAAAAAGACATGTGATAAGGAGTTTCAAATATCTTGAGTGGAATTCTGGTGGAGCTGGTGAAGGGGCTGAATCCTGTCCAGTTTGATGTGGCAAGAAATAGGGACCAAATATGGAAATTGGGCCAGAAGAGCACTGTGAGCTTTACCTCCCAGTGAGTAGAAATTGAGGTGATTACATTGGCCTTTCACGGGTCATGGAAATAGCAGGGCCCAAGTTGCTTGCACCCAGATCCCCAAGAGCAAGAGGGCAAATGACATGCAGTTTATAGTCCAGATATGTAGTTTCCTAGATTCATCTCCCATGTCCCCCACATTGCCCATGGCATTGAACTTTTTATCAATTTCGTCTGAGTTTGGGGAAATTTTATCAAACTCATTCTAATTCTCTAGTTTAGTTTTCTGCAGTAGACTGTCTAGCTCCAGTATATTTTTCATCTGAAAGCAATGTTTCCTGACCTGAGGGTGGTTCTGTTTTTAGAAATAAAATGTCATTTCAAATTTTATTCTAAATCCAAATGACAGATTTTTATATTGTTCTCCTTTATGTTTTAAAAGAAGTCCCTAACAACTTTTTTTCCTGAATCCTTAGAAGGTCTTTATAATTTAAACTTCTAACTCGCTCTCTCCGTTCAATAAGTTTTTCCTATTTATTCTTCCTGATATTTATGCTTAACCATTACTGGGGTTGATATGTCAGAGGCTGTGTGGATCTCAGTTTAAATAGCTTAATACAAGATACAAGGAAAAGTTTATATATGTTTGTTGTTTTGCTTTGATAAATAGGGATTTAGACTGGAAGGTTTAGACGCTCTTGACTGGAAGGAATAGAAAGAGTGTTTTGTAAAGGAGATGGACATGGGGCAGGAAAACGAACTGCTGGGCTCAGTGTTTTCTCCTTCACGTTTATTGCAGCAAATGGTGAGTCCTGCCCCACTTCTTCCAAAATCATGCTTGTCCTTGTTAATAGTCTCCAAGGGCAATGCCCTTGCTTTTCTTAACCCCTTTGTCTCACCAAGTTGAGCATAACTAGAAGTGATGTCCACTGGTCTCTCCCTGCCCCATATATATTTGCTTATATATGCCTATAAAATGTTTGAGTTTTTTCTTTCCCATTTGGCCCACTGCCTATCTGTTTTTACTTAGAGCTACTCTAGCCATGAGAGCTTCTGTGAAATTCCATCTATTATTTCTCATGAGTTGACCCATTAGATAATCCTTTCTTTAATAGAATCCATCTACACAATATACCACGCTTCTATGTTTCCTAGGATTGCTAAGAATGTTTCCATATTATCTATTTCTTTGCTTATTATAGTGGAAATTTGGGAGAGAGAACGTTAATTGCTTGGGATCAAGTCAAAATTGGGGAAGTGATATGGCAGCTGGAAACTTTTACAGAGAAGACGGGGCATTAGAGGGCAGAAGGGGCATATGTGATCTTGGGTTAGAAAGTTCGGGATTAAATCCCAGGTAGGCCTCTTCCTGGTTATGTAACCCTGACTATTTGACCCCATAGTGTCAAACTCTCATTCTTACATCTCCATGCTCTTCAGGAATAGAAAGCATTTGTATGGTGAAAAGGAGGAGGGAAGACTTAGAATGTTGAAAACAAAGGCACAAACATTGGAAAGAGGCCGACCTGTAGGGATAAAAACGAAGTGGGGTGTTGTTCATGTTGTGGTTGCCTATCCTACAGTCATTCCTTCTTCTTCCTGGCTGGAAGAGTCCAATTGTTTCTACCCTCCCTTATACGTGGTGGTCCCTCTCCTCCTACCGAGTTTGATACACACATGATACAGTAGCCAAGGAGTCACAAAGGGACACTGTGGGGACTTCTGGGAAAGATCTTCTAACTGTTGAGAAGAGAACAGGAGGCAGAATTGCCTTCTCTTCTTGCACTGGACAGTTTTGTATAGAATGGCTTGAGCACAGGAGTGTGATCCTGAGAATGAGCTCCTTGCTGATGATGGGCTGATGAGCCTGGGAGGTTAGAGAGGAAAGGAAGAAACCAGGGTACTTGATGATGTTGTGAAGACACTGAGTTAATCAACCCTACGAATTCTGCCACATTAGACTTCTTTAATTAAAAAAGCCAGTGGAACTGTGTGGATTTTCTTTTTAAAAAATTCGCAGCCCAAAGCATGCAAAATGATCTAGGAGAGACAAATGTATGTTTGAGTGGACTGGGAAGCAAATGTGGTTCAGTTAGAAGGAGGAATGCCATTAAGAGCTTTGAAAACCAGAAAGATGTGTTGAAGCTTGGTGTGGTAGATTACAGGGAGCTACAGAAAATGTTTGAACAAACAGATCTTGATGAATGCAGTGTTTTAGATAAGAATCACTTGAGAATATGATGGCTAAAGTAATGAATGAAAGAGTCTGAATTTAAGAAGACCAGCTAAAAAATTTGGCAGTGGTCCAGGCATGAAACAATAGACACTGGACCAGAGTCTTGTTATTAGTGGAAATCACTGTGTACTTTTGGTATAATTTTCCCTTCTTTTCTCTTGTCTCCTGTAAGGCTTGCTGGAGGAGAGCTTCTTGCTAGTGAGACAGGACGTACATCATCTGGACAAAGTTTTCCATATAAAAGATGCTGTCAAGGAGCAGGTTGCTGGTTTATCAAGAAGAGAGATGAATGTCTGGGGAAGTGGGAGATGGAAGATCTAAGAATGAGATATAAACAGCACCATCCCTGCCTGCACTCTCCCTCCCTTTTCCATGGGCTTCAACTCACTGCAATGGAAAAACCAAAGGAGAAACTGCTGCCCCATGATCACAGGTGGGGACATCCAGCAGCACCTGACATCTGCCTCTGAGCTTGAGAAGCCTCTCAGGTGGGAAAATCTCTCCTGCTGTAGAGTTTGGACCACTTCACATGTCCTTACCTGTGTGATATTCCTTTATGAAGAAAACTTGTTTCTATTTAATTCTTAGCTCAGTATGGAAACCTGTAAAAGAGAGTCATACATACAGAATAGACTTAGGTGTCCATAAGGAAGGAGAGGATGGGACAAATTGAGAGAGTAGCATTGAAATGTATACACTGCCATGTGTAAAATAGATGGCCAGTGGGAATTTGCTATGCAATTCAGGAAACTCAACCCGGGGCTCTGTGATAACCTAGAGGGGTGGGGTGGGATGAGGTGGGAGGTGGGAAGGAGGATCAAGAGGGAGGGGACATAGTGTACCTACAGCTGATTCATGTTGATGTATGGCAAAAGCCAACACAATGTTGTAAAGTAATTATCCTTCAATTAAAAATAAATAAATTAAAAAAAGAGTTATATACTTAGGTCCTGTGTAAAACTAATCTGATATTTGAACATTTGGATTTAAGATAAATTAAAATATTGTTTCCATTATAAAAATATTTACCAACAGTTTAAATAGTAACTTTTTCTGATGTACATTAAAATATAATTAACTTTTCAGTAGGCTTTACTAGCAACATGTCTATTTTGTAAAGTAAATTCCAACTGCAAAGAAAGTTATTTTCATGCTCGATAAAGATGCATTGTTCTAAATAATGATTGCAGTGGAAAATTACAAGACACACATGGCTTTTACCCAGCAGGGAGTGTATTTTGAGACTCAATAAATTTAAGCTAATATTATTTTTAAAAAATAGCACAGTTTCTTCTTTACACATAATTGTATCAGTTAGGGATTGCATTTTGGCAGAAAAATCCCAGAAAAACTGACAAACAGTGTTTTAAAAAAATTAGTGGGATTATTTGTCTACTACTTCAGAAGTCTGGGAGAAAGCAGCTTGAGGATGCCATGAAGGAATAAAATTCTTCTTCTCTTTGTGCTGTACCATCATAACCAGTGGCTGTTTCACTTTGCGCACTGAGGGAGATCCAGACAAGAGGAAGAAGGAAAGGAGCGCCAGTACTTGAGCGTCAGTACAGGAGCACCAGTACTTGACTTGTACTTGTGTTTGATTGGACAGAACTGAGTCACGTGGCCACCACTAGCTGTGAGGGAGTCTGAAAAGGTGAGCTTTCAGCACTCCTGACTTTATAATAAAAGGAGACAAGAGAGGGTTGGAATGATGTCAAGTTGGACAAATTTACAGTATCTGCTTTAGTCATGTTAGTTACTTTGAGAGACAAAGGAATGTCAAATAAAAGCAACTCCAATTTCACATCTCACTATTTGGTTAGGTTTTGGCACAATATACTTAAAGTACACTTACATGGTGTATTACTCTGGAGTTGGTCAATAAAACAGAGCCTTTCTAGATAATTAATAAAGTGGTTTAACATAGAAATAAGAGCTTAAGTGAATATTGAGAAACTGTGAGAACAAAGCTGCAGCCTCCAGGAAAGCCAAGGAAGCAGACCTTGGAGACCTCAATGGAAGCACCAAGTGAGCTATTCTCAAAAGCTTTTTAGGTAATGGATGTGATCCTCAGAGTCTCTGAGGCCCACCCCCACCCCCACCTGTTGTGTCCTGTACAATGGCAGGCACACACAAAGCTGGGGCTCAAAAACAGCTTCCTGCTTCCTTGTTTGATATATATTAAATTAATAGGGATAGTTTGACTGTTGAAACCTGTGTACCAGTGTTGAGATCCCCATTTGAGTCCAGACATGCCCAGTAGCTGGATGAGGGTTCAGTCGGCAAAAGAGAAACCACCTCAGTTACTTCAAATAGAGGAAAATCAGTATGAGGAATTGGCTACAAAGGAGGTTGAAGAGCTGAGAAGTCAAATAGGGGACTGTGAGGCAACACGGAAATTAACAATATGAGGAAGCTACTCCTACCCCTTGGCTAAAGGGCAGCAGGAATTGGGAGTTAGGGGAGCACAGAAGCTGAGGAGCTCTGGCAGGAGCTAGTGGGTAGGGACTTTCCACTGGAGCTGGAGCCACAGAGACAGAGTTACTGCCTTGCAGCAAAGAAAGAGTTAAGGAGAAGATCCCTGACTTTTCCCCTTCTCCTACCCTCCAGTCTTCTGACTGTCCCTCTTCTTGGCGGGAACAAGCCAAGAACCAGTTGGCTGCAGAGATCAGCCTACAGGGGTCAGCTGGTCTGTAATATGGCACACAGCTGGGCAAGAACAAGACATGGATCTGGGGTAAATAAAAATCACTGGCATAGTGTGTGTGTGTTGCTTGAGGATGGAGAAACATCTCAAAGGGTCTCTATGAACTGGCATCCTCCTTGGTGCTTCAGTATCCCTTTATATTTTGCAAAATCCTGGGGACCTATTCTTTACCATCTGAGCCACCAGGGAAGACCAAAAAGGGTGTGTTGCCTCCTGGTCAGGGAATCAAACCCTGGTCTCCCGCGTGACAGGCGGGGATACTCACCACTATACTAAGCACAGTGGCTGCGATGGACTGCACAGAAGCACGGCTGAGAGGACCTACCCCATGCCCGAGGTCAGGGGCAGCGGCTGGGAGGAGCTACCCCACGCCCGAGGTCAAGGGCGGCGGCCGACAAGGCCAGGCTACAATGGCACAGGACTGGCCAAGAGGAGCTACCCCACCTCCAAGGTCAGGGGTGGCAGCTGGGAGGAGCTACCCCACGCCTGAGGCCAGGGGCGGCGACCAAGAGTGCCAGGCTGCAGTGGCACAGGAGCTGCCAAGAGGAGCTACCCAACGTCCAAGGTCAGGGGTGGTGGCCGAGACAAGCTACCCGACGTCAGAGGTCAGGGGCAGCAGCCAAGACGAGCTACCCCATGTCCAAGGATTGGCGGCTGCATGGGTGCAGGAGGGCCGAGAGGGGCTACTCCACGTTCAAGGTCAGGAGGGGCGACCTCCTCTAAGGTAAGGAGCAGTGGCTACGCTTTGCTGGAGCAGCCGTGAAGAGATACCCCACGTCCAAGGTAAGAGAAACCCAAGTAAGATGGTAGGTGTTGCAAGAGGGCATCAGAGGGTAGACACATTGAAACCATAATCACAGAAAACTAGGCAATCTGATCACAGGGACCACAGATTTGTCTGACTCAATGAAACTAAGCCATGCTGTGTGGGGCCACCCAAGACGGACAGGTCATGGTGGAGATGTCTGACAGAATGTGGTCCACTGGAGAAGGGAATGGCAAACCACTTCAGTATTCTTGCCTTGAGAACCCCATCAGTCAGTTCAGTCACTCAGTCGTGTCCGACTCTTTGCGACCCCATGAATCGCAGCACACCAGGCCTTCCTGTCCATCACCAACTCCCGGAGTTCACTCAAACTCACGTCCATTGAGTTGGTGAGCCATCCAGCCATCTCATCCTCTGTCGTCCCCTTTTCCTCCTGCCCCCAATCCCTCCCAGCATCAGAGTCTTTTCCAATGAGTCAGCTCATTGCATGAGGTGGCCAAAGTACTGGAGTTTCAGCTTTAGCATCATTCCTTTGAAAGAACATCCAGGGCTGATCTCCTTCAGATTGGACTGGTTGGATCTCCTTGCAGTACAAGGGACTTTCAAGAGTCTTCTTCAACACCACAGTTCAAGAGCATCAATTCTTTGGTGCTCAGCTTTCTTTACAGTCCAACTCTCACATCCATACATGACCACTAGAAAAACCATAGCCTTGACGAGACGGACCTTTGTTGGCAAAGTAACATCTCTGCTTTTGAATATGTTATATAGGTTGGTCATAACTTTTCTTCCAAGGAGTAGGCTTCTTTTAATTTCACGGCTGCAATCACCATCTACAGTGGTTTTGGAGCCCCCAAAAATAAAGTCTGACACTGTTTCCACTGTTTCCCCATCTATTTCCCATGAAGTGATGGGACCAGATGCCATGATCTTCGTTTTCTGAATGTTGAGCTTTAAGCCAACATTTTTACTCTCCTCTTTCACTTTCATCAAGAGGCTTTTCAGTTCCTCTTCACTTTCTGCCATAAGGGTGGTGTCATCTGCATATCTGAGGTTATTGATATTTCTCTTGGCAATCTTGATTCCAGCTTGTGCTTCTTCCAGCCCAGCACTTCTCATGATGTACTCTGCATATAAGTTAAATAAGCAGGGTGACAATATACAGCCTTGACATACTCCTTTTCCTATTTGGAACCAGTCTGTTGTTCCATGTCCAGTTCTAACTGTTGCTTTCTGACTTGCATATAGGGTTTCTCAAGGGGCAGGTCAGGTGGTCTGGTATTCCCATCTCTTTCAGAATTTTCCACAGTTTGTTGTGATCCACGCAGTCAAAGGCTTTGGCATAGTCAATAAAGCAGAAATGAGCAGTATGAAGAGGCAAAATTATAGGATACTGAAAGAAGAACTCCCCAGGTTGATAAGTGCCCAATATGCTACTGGAGATCAGTGGAGAAATAACTCCAGAAAGAATGAAGGGATGGAGCCAAAGCAAAAACAATACCCAGTTGTGGATGTAACTAGTGATAGAAGCAAGGTCCGATGCTGTAAAGAGCAATATTGCATAGGAACCTGGAATGTTAGGTCCATGAATCAAGGTAAATTGCAAGTGGTCAAACAGGAGATGGCAAGAGTGAACATTGACATTCTAGGAATCAGTGAACTAAAATGGACTGGAATGGGTGAATTTAACTCAGATGACCATTATATCTACTACTGTGGGCAGGAATCCCTTAGAAGAAATGGAGTAGCCATTATGATTAACAAAAGAGTCTGAAATGCAGTACTTGGATGCAATCTCAAAAACGACAGAATGATATCTGTTTGTTTCCAAGGCAAACCATTCAGTATCATGGTAATCCAAGCCTATGCCCCAACCAGTAAGAGGAAGCTGAAGTTGAACGGTTCTGTGAAGACCTACAAGACCTTTTAGAACTAACACCCAAAACATATGTCCTTTTCATTACAGGGGACTGGAATCCAAAAGTAGGAAGTCAAGAAACACCTGGAATAATAGGGAAATTTGGCCTTGAAGTACAGAATGAAGCAGGGCAAAGGCTAATAGAGTTTTGCCAAGAGAACGCACTGGTCATAGCAAACACCCTCTTCTAACAACACAAGAGAAGACTCTACACATGGACATCACCATATTATCAACACTGAAATCAGATTGATTATATTCTTTGCAGCCAGAGATGGAGAAGCTCTATACAGTCAGCAAAAACAAGACTGGAAACTGACTGTGGCTCAGATCATGAACTTCTTATTGCCAAATTCAGACTTAAATTGAAGAAAGTAGGGAAAACCACGAGACCATTGAGGTATGACCTAAATCAAATCCCTTATGACTATACAGTGGAAGTGAGAAATAGATTTAAGGGACTAGATCTGATAGAGTGCCTGATGAACTATGGATGGAGGTTCGTGACATTGTACAGGAGACAGGGATCAAGACCATCCCCATGGAAAAGAAATGCAAAAAAGCAAAATGGCTGTCTGAGGAGACCTTACAAATAGCTGTGAAAAGAAGAGAAGCGAAAAGCAAAGGAGAAAAGGAAAGATATAAGCATCTGAATGCAGAGTTCCAAAGAATAGCAAGCAAAGAAAAGCAAGAAAGACTTCCTCAGTGATCGATACAAAGAAATAGAGGAAAACAATAGAATGGGAAAGACTAGAGATCTCTTCAAGAAAATTAGAGATACCAAGGGAACATTTCATGAAAAGATGGGCTCAGTAAAAGACAGAAATGGTATGGACCTAACAGAAGCAGAAGATATTAAGAAGAGATGGCAAGAATACACAGAAGAACTGTACAAAAAAGATCTTCACGACCCAGATAATCATGATGGTGTGATCACTCACCTAGACCCAGACATCCTGGAATGTGAAGTCAAGTGGGCCTTAGAAAGCACCACTACAAACAAAGCTAGTGGAGCTGATGGAATTCCAGTTGAGCTATTTCAAATCCTGAAAGATGATGCTGTGAAAGTGCTGCACTCAATATGCCAGCAAATTTGGAAAACGCAGCAGTGGTCACAGTACTGGAAAAGGTCAGTTTTCATTTCAATCCCAAAGAAAGGGAGTGCCAAAGAATGCTCAAACTACCGCACAATTGCACTCATCTCACACGCTAGTAAAGTAATGCTCAAAATTCTCCAAGCCAGGCTTTAGCAATATGTGAACCATGACCTTCCAGATGTTCAAGCTGGTTCTAGAAAAGGCAGAGGAACCAGAGATCAAATTGCCAACATCTGCTGTATCATCGAAAAAGCAAGAGAGTTCCAGAAAAACATCTATTTCTGCTTTATTGACTATGCCAAAGCCTTTGACTGTGTGGATCACAAGAAACTGTGGAAAATTCTGTAAGAGATGGGAATACCAGACCACCTGACCTGCCCCTTGAGAAACCTATATGCAGTTCAGGAAGCAACAGTTAGAACTGGACATGAAACAATAGACTGGTTCCAAATTGGAAAAGGAGTACATCAAGGCTGTATATTGTCACCCTGCTTATTTAACTTATATGCAGAGTACGTCATGAGAAGCGCTGGGCTGGAAGAAACACAAGCTGGAATCAAGATTGCCAGGAGAAATATCAATAACCTCAGATATGCAGATGACACCACCGTTATGGCAGAAAGTGAAGAGGAACTAAAGAGCCTCCTGATGAAAGTGAAAGAGGAGAGTAAAAATGTTGGCTTAAAGCTCAACATTCAGAAAACGAAGATCATGGCATCTGGTCCCATCACTTCATGGTAAATAGATGGGGAAACAGTGGAAACAGTGTCAGACTTTATTTTTGGGGGCTCCAAAACACTGTAGATGGTGATTGCGGCCATGAAATTAAAAGATGCTTACTTCTTGGAAGAAAAGTTATGACCAACCTATATAACATATTCAAAAGCAGAGACATTACTTTGCCAACAAAGTAATGTCTTTGTTCGTCTCGTCAAGGCTATGGTTTTTCTAGTGGTCATGTATGGATGTGAGAGTTTGACTGTGAAGAAAGCTGAGTGCCAAAGAATTGATGCTTTTGAACTGTGGTGTTGGAGAAGACTTTTGAGGGTCCTTGTACTGCAAGGAGATCCAACCAGTCCATCCTAAAGCAGATCAGTCCTGGGTGTTCACTGAAAGGACTGATGCTGAGGCTGAAACTCCAATACTTTGGCCACCTCATGCAATGAGCTGACTCACTGGAAAAACCCTGATACTGGGAGGGATTGGGGGCAGGAGGAGAAGGGGATGACAGAAGATGAGATGGCTGGACGGCATCACCAACTGGATGGCCATGAGTTTGGGTAAACTCCGGGAATTGGTGATGGACAGGGGGGCCTAGTGTGCTGTGATTCATGGGGTTGCAAAGAGGAGGACACGACTGAGCGACTGAACTATACTGAACTGGGGACCTGAGCTTTGAGCCATGTCCTGACAGCTCTGTGGCTCTGCTGTCCAGCCGTCCATGCTGTTTTCATTTTGCCCTTGTGGCAGCTTAAAACAGTCAGGCTCAGGTATGGTCAGTGCTCAGCAGGATTACAGTTGTGCCATGTTTGGGGCCCAGTTTGAATTCATTATAAATTAGAAGAAAAGTGGATTAATTTGTAGAGATGAGAAGGGATATTTAGGATTTAGAGATGGTCACTATTTCCACTTTCCTTTGAAAAATGCCAGGGTTGATTTTAAAATTTTAATATTGGTTAGGGAATGGATACTTAGTTTGTTATTTGATTTACTAAAAGATTTGTTATAAAGTTTTATTTTCCTAAGTTTATTAATACTTTGGCCTCCTGATGTAAAGGGCTGACTCATTGGAAAAGACCCTGATTCTGGGAAAGATTGAGGGCAGAAGGAGAAGGGGGCGCCAGAGGATGAGATGGTTGAATGGTATCACTGACTCAATGGACATGAATTTGAGCAAACTCCAGGAGGTAGTGGAGGACAGGGAAACCTGGTGTGCTGCAGTCCATAGCGTCGCAAACAGTCGGACACAGCTTAGCGATTGAACAACAAAAGTTTAGGTAGGAATTTAGAGGCTAGCAGGAAAATTGCTATCTGTGGCCATGCAAAGAACTTTATGACAGTTTTTCATCATTTAACATCTGTAACTGGCAAAGTGATTTTATTGATTGTCTTCATGCTAGGTTATCTAAAGCATCAATATCTGATTGTCCTGGTGAGAATTCTTTATGTTCAGCTTGTCTTTGGGGCATGGATGGAATGTGAATTGGAATGCTGAACCTTGTTTGTAAGTTTCATTTACAACATGTTGTAAACATGCGTTAAAGATGACAAACTCATGAAAACGGCCAAGAGTGCATTGTGTGTTGTGCTAAGCGAGCTAAGTCAGACAGAAAGAGACAAGTACTATATGATCTCACTTATATGTAGAATTTAGAAAAGCCACATTTGTAACAACAGAGAGTAGAATGGTGGTTACCAGGGGCTAAGGGGCTAGGGAGAGGGTGGGTAGGGGAGTTGGGCACATGTTGTTTAAGGGTAAAAACTTGCAACTATAGATAAGTTCTGGAGATCTAATGCACAACATAGTGATTATAGACAATGCTATATTATAAACTTCAAAGTTGCTAAGAGACTAGATCGTAATCATTCTAACCACAAAAAAAGAAATGCTAATTATATGATGTGAGAGAGGTGTGAGCTAATGCTATGGTGGTAATCAACATGTTGTACACCTTAAACTCACACAAATGTGTATGTCAATTGTATCTCCAAAAAGAAATGGCCTATAGTCAATAATGTCAGTGCTGTATCCAGATCCCTCCCACCAAAAACCTTTTAAACATTTAACGACCAAAATAGCACCTGAGACTCATTCTCTGTGGTATGCCCCGCTTTTGCCCCTCACATGCTGAGAGATAAGAGGAGCCTGGGAATTTATGTTCCCCTGGGGTGGCTCTTGCCTCATGGGTGATAGACTTGTAAATCTCCAGCCCCCTTGTCTCTCCTGTTTGGGCAACTCTGAGGAGGAACTTAAATTCCAGCGGCCCCCTGAGGTTTCAGAGACCACCTGCTTGCATGGCTTTGAAATTCTGATTACCGAGTGAAGAACTAGCATAGGACTTGGCATTTCAAAACAACAAAAATATTTTAACACGCAGTTTCTGAGGGTCAAAGATCTGGGAGTGGCTTAACTGGGTCATTCTAGCTCAGGATCTCTCATAAAATTGGAGTTAATGGTCATCTGAAGCTGGGGAATATGCTTTCCTGCTCACTCATATGGCTATTGGCTGGAGAAGGCAATTTCTGGCCATGTAGACCTTTATACAGGGCTGCCTGAATGTCTTCAGGACATGACAGCTGCATTTTTCCAGTGCTAGCGAGACACACAGAGAGAGAATGTGCCCAAGACCAAAATCAGCAGTCTTTTATAACTTAATTGTGGAAATGACATACCATAATCCCTGTCGTGTTCCATTGCAGAGGCCAACTCTGGTACATTGTGGGAGAGAACTACACAGTGGTGTGAATAGCAGTAGGTGGGAACCACTGGGGGCCATCTTTTCTTTTTAACATTTATCTGTTTATTTGACTGAGCCAGGTCTTAGTTACAGTACACAGGATTTTTAGGTCTTCATTCAGCATGCAGGCTCCTTAGTTGTGGCATGTGGAATTGTTAGCTATTGCATGTGGGACCTAGTTCCCTGACCAGGGATCGAAGCCAGGCCTCCTGCATTGGGAGTGTGGAGGATTATCCACTGGGCCACCAGGGAAGTCCCTACTGAGGGCCATCTTGAGAGGTGACTCTTACAGTGTCTCTGTCTTCTCTGTTCTTTGCTCCCTCTTCTCCTTGACTGGTTTCCCATGGCAGGACTTCCTTAATAAATTACTTGTACACTGATTCTTTTCTTCAGATCTGCTTCTGGGGAGCCTGGCCTAAATTCATGCGATTTCTTTGTCTAAAACAAGGATCGTTCTCTGCGCCAAATCCAGCTTATGACTTGTTTTTTACAGCTTGCAAGCTATTAATAAGGATAGTTTTTATGCTTTTACATTACTGAAAAAAAATCGAAGGGAAAATAATTTTTATAATTATATATAAAGTTTCCTAACATTTGAAAATTATATGGAACTCACCATTCATAAATGAGTTTTATTAGAGTGTATTTTTGTGTATTGCCTATGACTGCTTTCACACGACAAGAGCAGAGTTCAGTGGCTGTGACAGTTGCTACGTGGTCTGCAAGGCCTTCATTATTTACTTCCTGACCCTTTACAGGAAGAGTTTGTTGACTGCTGGTATAAAGTGAACCAACTCTGTGTGGTTATGTTCTGAGCAGTTTCAAAGCTTTGACACCACTGATCTACTTGCCCATCAGTCTATAAGTTGTTTCAGTGTCCTTAAATTTTACTCAGTATCCTTTTGTCACTCCAGGGAGGAATAAAAATGAATTATTTTGAATTTTCCTGCACCATTCTTCTTTCAACACTGGGGGGCTGACAGAAGAAACAAAGTTCTTCCTTGGCCCCATAAGATGTGTCAGTTGTCAAAACTCTAAGCAACTATGGCTTGATTCTCAGAAGAGGGAACTTTTAAAATTGTATTAAGAATTTCAAAGAACTTAGAGAACAGCCTTTCAAATATCCTTGATGCTTTAACACCCAACCATTTCATGTCCCAAAATGTACTTACAGAAGCAAGTAGAGTTGATTATCATTGATCTTGGGTGATTTTAGTGATGATAAGATGCAATTTTATAATAAAGCTTTTCTTTCCATAGCAGGATTATATAAAAGGGTAAATTAGTGAGCTGAAAAATGCTTTATAGTCTAAATAAAATGTTCCTTCTCATTCATTCTCTCGTTTTCACCCAGGCCTCTGAGGCAGGCGAGGTAGATTCAATTCCTGTTTTACTGATGAGGAAATGGATAAAATGATAGATTCAAAGTTAGCTAATTACATAGTGGTGAAGCTGGAGCGAGAATCCAGTCCTCTTGACTTCTAATCCACTGTTCTTTCCACTAAACCACTTGACTCTTTACTGTGTGCTGAGCATTGTATGAGGCACAGTGGGAACTTACAGTGAAATAGTACTTACAATAGTACTTATATTTAAATGCCACTTTAAACTCCCCCCTCCCACAAACATTTATTTTCTCCACTGAAATTAGTATATATTAGATTACTCTTGTTCATGCTGTCTTGTTTAGTAGCTGTCAAGTGAATTTCTATACACTTGAATTTTACATTATAATCGATGTAACACAATTGGTATCTAGAGGAAAAACCTTTTATCTATTAACTCCTCCTTTATTGGTTCTATGTTCCCTGAGAAATAGAGCTAAAGCAAGAAACACTTTGTAATTTTAGGCTTTGACTAATAACTCTATATGCAAAGATATTTTATACATTTTTAAAGTTAAAATGGAGAAACAGTTTCTTGGTTTGACAGGTCTTGTGGGTTTAAAAGGAAGAGAAATGGCAGTTTTAAGTGATACTGGGAGAAGAATGTTTCATGTGAGAGCCTCCTGGATGAAGCTGGCCTTATTTACCTAACTGGAAAATAGGGAAAACCATGCTGAACGCTGAAGAATTGATGCTTTTGAACTGTGGTGTTGGAGAAGACTCTTGAGAGTCCCTTGGACTGCAAGGAGATCCAACCAGGCCATTCTGAAGGAGATCAGCCCTGGGATTTCTTTGGAAGGAATGATGCTAAAGCTGAAACTCCAGTACTTTGGCCACCTCATGCGAAGAGTTGACTCATTGGAAAAGACTCTGATGCTGGGAGGGATTGGGGGCAAGAGGAGAAGGGGACGACAGAGGATGAGATGGCTGGATGGCATCACTGACTCGATGGACGTGAGTTTGAGTGAACTCCGGGAGTTGGTGCTGGACAGGGAGGCCTGGCGTGCTGCGATTCATGGGGTCACAAAGAGTTGGACACGACTGAGTGACTAAACTGAACTGAACTGATCTCTATAATTTATCTTAACATTGGGAAAACATGCAGAGTGTTGTTTCTGATTATAAAATTAGTATATGCTCATTATAACAATAATGGAAACTGCAGAAGGTTGTTCAAGATTAATGCATGACCCAGTGGAGGGTCTGTACTCTAAAGTATCATTTTATTCTTTATTTTTTGGTCATTTCATGTGGCATGTGGGATCTTTGTTCCCTGACCAGGGTTGAATCCACGCACCTTGCAGTGGGAGCTTGGTGTCTTAACCACTAAACTGCCTGGGAAGTCCCTAAAATATTCAGGTAATTTTTCCTCCTGGGCTATACTGTACACACTTGGGTGAGTCTTTCAGGTTTTGTGGCCTAGATTTTAGCACACAGATTCAGCTTGGATACCAAGAAAAAAGCTTATAAATCCCTTATACAAGTGGTTCAGTTCTTGTCTAACTGGAAATACTTCTTCACTGAAGACAGCCTCACATCATGTGTCAGTATTTTATGCTTACGAATCATCATTTTTCTTCTCATTAGGGTTATGAGTTCTGTGGGATGACTAGAGAGGTAATTTTCCCCTAGTTCCCCAGGAACAGGAATACTTTTGACTGACAGCCCTGAAAAGAGAATAAAGCCAGTCTTAAATTTGTCTTTAATCCTGCTCACATATTCTTTTGATGCATTTTGAACATCTTTTATTTTCATAATGAGTCATTTAAAAGAGAGATTAGCATTGACTTTTCCAGAGTGAATGGCAAATCCTTTCCTTTGTAGTGGCTTCCTTTTTTAACTGCTAATTTTCTTTTATGGTCTCCTATAAATATTCAGTGTGTTGAAGTTTTCATTTTTTGAGTAGAAAATCTAAGTGAATCTTGTGGGATGTGCATACCTATCTTTAGTATAGTCTTTGTATGGTCTGGTGACCAAGTTCTGATATTCTTGAATAGTAAACTTTTTGAGGGCTGTGTCTTTTAATATGGCTGTATCTCTCATTTTATGTATGTGATTAGCAAGAGATTTTTCTCCTCTCAATTACCACCCCTTTTTGAACTTCCATAGAGTAAGTCTCTCTCTCCTGTTTGTGAGTATCTTTGAAGATCAGTTCACCAATAGCATGGCAAGGATTCTACTGCAGTGCACAAAGAATGTGGTGGTAAAGTTTGAAAAACGTAGGGCAATAATTATGGATAATTACATATGAGAGAAGAACTCAGATATGTCCCTAGGCCTTTGAGGTATAGATGGAAGGTCTCCAATAGATTCTATTATACCCATATAAGGCTTAGTGTCAGCATGACTTACAAGTGCCATTTTCTTTGGCTAGCATTTCCTCCTCTCTTGCTAGTGGTCCTTACTCACATAGTTCCCATGACTGGGAAAGAAATATCAAAAGACAAATTTTGTTTGAATTCACGTACTAATTTAGTGAAGCTAGATAAAGACTGAAATGAATGTTTGTTTGATATTAGTCTTTTGGGGTTGCCAAGCCATCTGCCTCATTCAGCAATGGTCTCATTATTTTTCAAGCTTATTCTGCATTTTGTCGATAGATTTATTTAATGGATTTTTCAGTTGCTGTCTGCCAGTCTTGCTCCTTCTTTCAGAAAGCACCCAATGCAATAAGAAATGACCTACAATGGTCTTCCTGTATTCTAGTATGTCAGTAGGAATGGGGTGGAGTCAGTTGGAAAGTTAGGATAATATTTTACATGGAGCCATCTTTCAAGGAAGAGAGTTGACAGTTTGGTCTGAGCCATAAGCTTTGCAAAGGTCATTCTGTTGAATGTGTGTGTTATTGTAATTGCTGATGAGGCCAATTCTATGGAGTAAGTTGCTAACATCTAAGTGAAATGTTAACTTTTTCAGTCCTGGGTCCTCTTATAGCTTAGAGGTTAATATCTTAGCCCCGCATGAGTATTTAACTCGGTGCTGGTTTCAAGAATCAGAACAATTATATTCGTCATCTGTGGAATTCTTTCAAATATATCTTTATTGACATTTACTTACAGTACATTTATTTTCAAAAAAGTATTAAGGTAGATAACATGGGGTAAAACTGAAAGCTAGGATAATTACAAGAGCAAGATGATATCCCCAAAGCTAAAGAGTAGTTAGAGTAATTAAATTTAGTTTAAAAAGAGTAATTTCAAATTATGTAGTTAGTGGCATAAATTTGGAGGCGAGGAGTCTGTGTCAAACATTTCATAAACTTATTTCCAAAAAGGATATTTTAATAGAAATTGTTAAAATAGATTTAATGACCTCATTAAACCCTTTTTTGTAAGGTAGACATAAGCTGTCCTAAAGTGGCTGATGGCTTCCAGAAGGAGGAAGAGTCGTGCCTGCCTTCATTTCTTCTTCCTGGAGGGAGTCAGACAGGAAGTTACTTCTCCCTTTGCTAAAGGAAGTTTAAAATGGTAGAGAGTTCCCCACTTTCTCCACTGTCTTCCCTCTGGACAGTTTAGGGAGGCAAAGTTAATTGAAAATGGAAAAGCACATTTCCTAGTTATTGTCTTTGAGTGCTGTATTATTTTGACTTAACAGTTTTCCCCTCAAAATCAAGGTATTTCTAGAGAATGTTAAGTTTCTCCATCATCCACTTCTTGTGAGGTGTTTGGGAGGGAGAAATGATTTTGGATTGAGAGACTCTTTGGGGGAAAGATAGCCACTGATGGGTCCTACAGACTGGGGCTTTAGAGAGTCATAGATCATTTTGAGGGCAGAATGGGAAGCAGATGAAAAAGGATGGCTTTTTATGAGGGCATGATGGGGGTCGGGGGTAGAAGGAAAGGCGATTTAGAAAGGAAGGAAAGGCTCCAAGAAGGGTCTATCTATTTTGTACTTTGCCTCAGGCCTTGGAGGTGGGTCAGAGCTGCAGTTATTCTTGTGTGATATTGAGAATCTGCTCAGTACAGCCCTTTGAATACTGCCAGAGAGCCCGAAATTAGCTATGTGGTCACTACATGGAACAGCTCAGAAAATTGGCTCAAACTCAGCCACCTGTCCAATGGTATATCCAGGAAATAGCTTCTGGCAGTCTTTAAATGGGAAGAACACCGTAAATTGTAAGAGTGTCAGCAATTCACATGCGACCCCTTCCTTTCAATTTGGGAGCCCCAGATGACCTGCTTAGTGAACTGTCGCACTGAAGCAGCAGTCTAACAACTCAGCACCTGATGGTTGAACAACATGAGGGTTTTGACAGAGAAAGAGCACCCTCAATACCCCATGCTTCTGCTGCTGTTTAGTTGCTAAGTCATGTCCAACTCTTTGTGACCCTGTGGACTCGCCTGCCAGGCTCCTCTGTCCATGGTATTCTCCAGGCAGTAATACTGGAGTGGGTAGCCATTCCCTTTTCCAGGGGATCTTCCTGACCCAGGGATCAAACCTGCATGTCCTGCATGTCCTGCATCAGCAGCCAGATTCTTTACCACTGAGCCGCCTTGGAAGCCCTCAATACCATCTACATCCTCCCAGGAAGCACCCTGGACACAGCTACCACTGAGAGTTGAGTGGGGCAGCTCCAGGACTTAGGATTTGTTGGGTGGCAACACCAGTGCCATGTCGAATATATAGTTGGTGAACTTATAAGCACAACTTAAGCACAACTGCTTAAGGCCATGCTTGGCTTGCTCCCACTTTGTAGCTCTCTTTTTCATGTTGGCAGAGTTGTTTTTACTCTCATTGCAGCTGGAAACATACACAGAGATTAAACATTTTCTGAGTTTAAGGGAAGGATAAAATCTGTCCTTTGGGGGATTGGGGGAAAAAATCAAAGTAAAACAGGTGTCATATGTCCTAATCAGTGTCCTAAGAACTTAAATTAAACTGTATTTATCTTCAAGTGACCCAGTTTTCCATGTAATTGTTTCAATTCTGGGACTGTATATAAATACATATACATACATACCTACTTATAACCCCTTGTATAGTAATGAAGTCAGGACAGAAATATGTTACATACAGAGTAAAAGATAAGTTTTTAAAAAGTGGAGAATCTCAGACTGTTTTTGCTTCTTGTCTGTATTATATTCAGATATTTATTCATAATTCTATACCCTAAGATGGCAGAGTGAAGAAGGAAGCCCTACCTGAAGGCTGTACTCTTTTTTTCTTTTTAGAACCAATCTCTAAAATCTTTAGCTCTTTAACTGAAGAAATCAGAAATCAAAATTTAGTCATACACTTATTCCTTTCAAGCATCTTGGTCAAAGTTTTTATAGGCAACCGAGGTGCTTGTGCCTAACTAAAGATATTGAATGTCTCCCACTGGGTAAAGTTCAATTTAGCTGAATGAGAAACAGGTTTTAGCCCAAAGACTGAAGAGAATTCCATTCTTGAGGAAATAAGAATTATTCTGTGTGAAAGTCTGGTTTCTAGAGAACATGGAGGGAGGTTTCAGAAGTTAGGTAGATTCCTAGACTCTTTTATGTATCAGGGATTTTAGAAGGTGTCAGTCTACATACCTTTAGTAAATAGCATGGTCCTTGCAATGCTTAGTTTGCTCTCTTCCTTCCACTCTTTCTAGGATCAATTCGTGGTCCCTCTGTGTTGTACAGGCTGACCACCATCACTTACGCTCTCTTTCCAATGAGCCTGGTGAGTTTAGTTAATGGAAGATACCAAGAGGAAATTGAGGAGGGGAGGAAAGAATTGATGTTGCCATGTTTTGTGATGTGGTTTTTGGCTTTGGCTCATTCTTTCCCTCCTTTACAGCTTCCTATTTCACTGGGTCCCTGTTACACCCTCACCTTCTCCTCTTACATCTTCAGGACTAAGGGAGGAAATAGCTTTCCATTATTGCTAATGTCTGGGGATTTCAACACTCATTGATTCTCTTCAGTCTCCCAACACTTTGGAAGTCTCTTGAGCTGCCTGATTTGACTTTTTTCCTGCTGAGACTTTGACAGATAGAAATGTGAAGTAACTCATTTAAGATCATGTCATGAATTAGTGGCAGATTTCATGAATTTCTACCTAGGTCTCCTGATTTTGCTGTCTAGTGCTCAATGCAGCATCCGTGCCTGTTTGATCTCTTTCAGGAAGCTTTTGGAGGAAAGGTTTTGCCAACTGAACAGACATGAGTGTATTTTTATTTGAATAGGCAGGGCTAGTGCTTCTGTCCATGGTACTAAGGTCTTGCAAAGAGTGATGTACTCTTCAGAGTCCTGTCTGCTGCTTCTCCAGATTGCATGGAAGTAAAAGGAGAGAATGTGGCATAAGCAAATGTTGAAACAAGAAAATGTATCAGTAATCAGGATGAGAGACTGAGTAGTTTACCAATGAAGAGGAATTCCTTGAGTTCTTTTTTCTACCTAGATTTGTAAAGCAAATATACTCCAATAAAAATTAATTAAAAAATTGGGACCCTTTCTCAATTGTATTCTATTCATAATAATTTCAGGTAGCTGGCAGAGCAAATCTGCTGGTGTTTTTCAGAATTTCTTGGCTAATCTTGGAATTTAACTTTTCCATAAAATTTTATGACTAGCTCATCAACCTACATGAAAAACTGTTGAAATTCTGATGGAATTACACTAAATCTATGGATTAGGGAAAATTGCCACCATTATGACTCTATCCTGAACAGGTATATGTGTCCTTCTATTTGTCTCCCTTAATATATTAGTGTAATTTTATTATTGTCCCTGTTTTATTACTGACCAATGTTCCATTCTATGTAGGTACCACAACATGTTTACCCATTCCACGTCTCCCAGTGGAGGAAAATTTTGGTTGTTTCCAGGTTGGGATATTGTGAACAAAACTACCATAAACAGTCATGAACAGGTTTTTATGAGAACATAAATTTTCATTTCATCTAAGAGTGAAATTGCTAGGTCATATGGTAAATGTATATCTAACTTTATAAGAAGCTGCCAAACTCTTTTCCAAAATGGCTGTATTTTGCATCCCCACAATTCTGTAACTTTTTTTTATAAACAGCAGCAGACATTCAGTTCAGTTCAGTCCCTCAGTCATGTCCGACTCTTTGAGACCCCATGAATCACAGCACGCCAGGCCTCCCTGTCCATCACCAACTCCCGGAGTTCACTCAAATTCATGTCCATCCAGTCGGTGATGCCATCCAGCCATCTCATCCTCTGTCGTCCCCTTCTCCTCCTGCCCCTAAATCCCTCCCAGCATCAGAGTCTTTTCCAATGAGTCAACTCGTTGCATGAGGTGGCCAAAATATTGGAATTTCAGCTTCAGCATCAGTCCTTCCAGTGAACACCCAGGACTAATCTTTAGAATGGACTGGTTGGATCTCCTTGCAGTCCAAGGGACTCTCAAGAGTCTTCTCCAACACCACAGTTCAAAAGCATCAATTCTTCAGCGCTCAGCTTTCTTCACAGTCCAACTCTCACAACCATACATGACCATTGGAAAAACCATAGCCTTGACTAGAGGGACCTTTGTTGGCAAAGTAATGTCTCCGCTTTTGAATATGCTATCTAGGTTGGTCATAACTTTCCTTCCAAGGAGTAAGCGTCTTTTAATTTCATGGCTGCAATCACCATCTGCAGTGGTTTTGGAGCCCCCAAAACTAAAGTCTGACACTGTTTCCACTGTTTCCCCATCTATTTCCCATGAAGTGATGGGACCAGATGCCATGATCTTCGTTTTCTGAATGTTGAGCTTTAAGCCAACTTTTTCACTCTCCCCTTTCACTTTCATCAAGAAGCTTTTTAGTTCCTCTTCACTTTCTGCCATAAGGGTGGTGTCATCTGCATATCTGAGGTTACTGATATTTCTCCTGGCAATCTTGATTCTAGCTTGTGCTTCTTCCAGCCCAGCGCTTCTCATGATGTACTCTGCATATAAGTTAAATAAGCAGACATTAGAACCAGACAAATATTTTCTCAAAATACAGTTTAAACATAAATGATTTGACAAAAGAGGCTCTATATTTTATTTACAGTGCTTGGCAAGTACTGAAATGAATTTTCTGAACTACTTATCTTTACTTATTAGGTTCTGCCCTTTGGAAAGGTAACTCCACATACTGAAAGAGGACTTCTGGGGCCACCAGGACTTAAGGCAAGTGGTGAGTAGGCTGAAAAACAGCTGAGGAGCCTTTGAAAGTGAATCCCTACTTTTCCCCTTTGTAACAAAAATGGCCTTAATTATTAGGATACACAAAACTTTGGTTTCTCTTTCTTATTACCGTGAGAAATAGGAAAGACACAGTATATGGAAAAAGATGGTGGGACAGGGAATCTTCTCACTTGTCATTTGTCTGTGGCTGAGTTTTAGGATGGGTCTGGGCACTTGGCATGGAGCTGGTGCTACTTTCTCCATGTCTTAGTCTGAAGCAGCCTATTGGTTTTGCTGTTGTAAAGCACCAAGGCCAGAGAAATGGATAATACATGTTAACAACAAACCAGCAGTCTCTCCTGCCTGCCACCTGCTGTTGCTGACTGTGTAGGGGGCAGTTGCCTAGTAGATGGGAATAATTGATTTTTCAGCTGGCACCCCAGCGTCAGTCATTTTCATCAGTCAGCAGGTGAGGACATTCCGCAGCTTCTGACTGTCCCTGACTCTGGGCATGTGACATCTTTACTTAAGGCCCACGACTCAGTGACTGTTAATTGCCTGTGCTTATGAAGTGAGTTTTCCTGAGCTCTCATCCTGTTTCCTCAAACCCATTTAAAAGTATCTAAGTCGATTTTTTCCCCCTTTGTTGGATTGGCTGATAAGCTTTGGGGAGCTGTGATTTGTCATCTCTGTCATTATTTTCAGCTCTCAGATAACAGGTGATTAAAAAGCTGAATGAGTCGGGGAATATGGTGTTGGAGGCCATGAGGCAATGACTATGGGTAGTTCTGAGTATCAAATAGCCCTTACTGTGTTACAGTAAATATTCTCTTCATATTTCTAGCAAAATCAGTCACATAGCTGTTCTCTGAGACGGAGAATAGAATTGTCTTCTTGCTGGTAGGTTTTTCTGAAGGGAGTCATATTAGGGCCTGGGGAGAGTTTCAGTACTCTAAACTAATACAGAGAAGGTGACTGGCTTTTTTATGATTACAGAAGTGAGACATGAAATACATGAGTTATTTAAGAAGTAAAGTATAATATTGTAAAGATATAAAAAAAAAAACCCTCCATGACCCAGAGAGAATATATAATCTATACATACACAGATTTTAAAAGATGAAACTCCCTTCATTTTGATATTTGGCAAAACTAACACAATTATGTAAAGTTTAAAAATAAAATAAAATTAGAAAAAATAAAATAAAAAAAATAAAAGATGAAACTGTATTCTTTAAACAGTTTTGTAAACCTACTCTTTTCATGTCAGGAAATGGAAATATGCATCATTGTTTTTAATAGCTAAATACTCTTCTATTTGTGGAGGAATCAGCATATTTAATCAGTCTTCTGTTTTTCCAGTATTTAAGTAAATATTATAAAAAATGCTACAATAAATTTCTCTAACCTACATCTCATGTACTTGTCTGATTATTTCTTTGCAAAAATTACTAGGAGTAAAATAGCTGGATCAACCATATGTGTGTTTGAGTATAAATTATCCTCCCAGAATATTTTATCAGTTAACCTTCCTACCAGCAAGGAGATAACACCCATGGGTATTATCTGTGTTTTGTTTTTGTTTTTGCTAAACTGGCCAAGAGAGAAATGGTATCTCGTTAGAGCTCTTATAATTCCTAGTGAGAATGAACATTTTTCATATTTTATAGACCATTTACATTTTCCTTTTGTGAATTGTTTGTCCATAGCCCTTGTCCACAGAAAATGGTATATTTTTCTGTTTATTTTTTTGTTTGCAAGAGTTCTTAATGTATCAGTGATATTAAGCCTTTGTCAAAGTTATTTTTCTCTGTTTTCCAGATTTTCTGTAGAACGTAGTGAGTTAGAAGTTAAACTGCTTCATTTAAACATTGGCTCTGCTACGTACTACCTGAGTTTGGTGTCTTATGTAACCATTCTGCGCCTTTGTTTGCTCACCTAAAAATGAGGAAAATAATAGTATCTACCTCATAGGGCTAGTGTAAGGATCAAATGAATTAAGATACACAAGTTCTTTGAATAGTACTTGGTTCTTAGTAAGTACTTGTTATTTTTATGTGTGTGATGTCATATGTGTATTTTTCATACAGAAGTCCTAAACTTGTATATATTTAAAGCTATCAATCATTTCATCTATGATTTCTGCCTGTGGGTCGTGCTTAAAAAGATCTTTACCCAAATATTATTTTTTAAAATGTCCCCCTTAATTTCTATATGCACACTTTTAAGCATTCAAATCTTAAATCTTAAATTTGATAGGGAAAAAAAGCCTAGCACTCCCTTTTGTGGCATTGTGTATTGACAATGTTGATTTTATATCCATCTTGGACATGACATGGTGGTAACTGTTCAGTATATTTCCTAGTGCAGCATGTTGTTCAGGAAGCTTGTTAATGTAACTGACAATTACAATAAGGCAAATAACACAGTGTCTCTCTGTTGGAAAATTTCAGTTTGGTGCAGCTAAAATATTTAGGAGTACAATTCAAGGGGATGTTAATTTCAGTGGTGTCATTTTTAAATAGGTGTAAATGGCAGAAAAGTAGATATCTGAGCCTGGATCAGATTTTTCGTGGTAGAACAAAAACCATGGCTACAACATTTTGCAGTTCATCCTGTCAGAAAGTAGAGTGTGCTGCCTGCCCTACCCCTTGAGTCTAAGCTGGCCATGTGACTTGCTTTGACTGATAGATTGTGATAGGTAAGCTCCAGAGTCTTTGTCCTCTTTGAGCACTGCCCAGGATCATCATTCCATGAAGTCCTGGATATAGGGCCACATGGAGAGAGAGGCTTAGCTATGCCATCTGTCTCAGTTGATCGCAGCCCCCACCTAATCTGCCATGTGAGTGAGTCTGGCAGAGAGCAGAAGAATCATGCGGTCAACCTGCAAACTTGTGAGAAATAATACGTTGTTGTTTTAAGTCTCTGAGTTTTGAGGTGGTTATTTTGTAGCAATAAACTGAGTGTGCAGTTCTAGAGGATTCATTTTAGCTGTGCACTGTTGTCTTACTTCAGACTGTTGTATCAAGGACACCATAGGCTAGATGGCTTAAACAATATTTATTTCTCATACTTCTGGAGGCTGGAAAGTCACAGATCAAGGCTCCAGCAGATTCATGGTCTGGTAAGAGCCTGCTTCTTGGTTCATGGATGGCCATCTTCTTGCCGTATCCTCATGTGGTGGAAGGCCTCTTTCATAAGAACACTAATCCCATGCATGAGGGCTCTGTCTTCATGACCCAATCACCTCCCAAAGGCACCACCTTCAAATACCATCAATATTAGGGATAGGTTTCAAAGTATGAACTTTGGTGGCACAAACATTGTCTCCAGCAAAGTTTCCATCAGGAGTATGTGGCAGAAAAGAAAGAATTCTAAGGCTTTAACAGAGTTCTTGTTATCTCTCCCGATAAGAATGTATCTGTCCTCTATTTTCAAAATTTAGTCTACTCTATATTTTGGGAGGCTCTATTGTTGCCTCAAAATTCTCCAAGCCAGGCTTCAACAGTACATGAACCATGAACTTCCAGATATTCAAGATGGATTTAGAAAAGGCAGAGGAACCAGAAATCAAATTGCCAACATCCGTTAGATCATCGAAAAAGCAAGAGTTCCAGAAAAATATCAACTTATGTTTTATTGACTATGTCAAAGCCTTTGACTGTGTGGATCACAACAAACTGGAAAATTCTTCAAAAGATGTGAATACCAGACCACCTTACCCGCTGTATGTAGGCTGAGAAGCAACAGTTAGAACTGGACGTGGAACAACAGACTGGTTCCAGATTGGGAAAGGAGTACATCAGGGCTGTATTTTGTCACTGCTTATTTAACTTATATGCAGAGTACATCATGCAAAATGCCAGGCTGGAAGAAGCACAAGCTGGAATCAAGAATGCCTGGAGAAATATCAATAAACTCAGATACTCAGATGATACCACCCTTATGGCAGAAAGGGAAGAGTAACTAAACAGCCTCTTGATGAAAGTGAAGAAGGAGAGTGAAAAAGTTGGCTTAAAACTCAACATTCAGAAAACGAAGATCATGGCATTTGGTCCCATCACTTCATGGCAGATAGATGGGGAAAGAATGGAAACAGTGAGAGACTATTTTTCTGGGCTCCAAAATCACTGTGGATGGTGACTGCAGCCATGAAATTAAAAGACGCTTGCTCCTTGAAAGAAAAGCTATGACCAACCTAGTCAGCATATTAAAAAGCAGAGACATTACTTTGCCAACAAAGGTCCATCTAGTCAAAGCTATTGTTTTTCCAGTATTCATATATGGATGTGAGAGTTGGACTATAAAGAAAGCTGAGCACTGAAGAATTGATACGTTTGAACTGTGGTGTTGGAGAAGACTCTTGAGAGCCCCTTGGACTGCAAGGAGATCCATCCTGTCCATCCTAAAGGAAATCAGTCTTGAATATTCATTGGAAGGACTGATGCTGAAGCTGAAACTCCAATACTTTGGCCACCTGATGCAAAGAAATGACTCATCAGGAAAAGATCCTGATGCTGGGAAAGATTGAAGGCAGGAGGAGAAGGGGATGACAGAGGATGAGATGGTTGGATGGTATCACCGACTCGATGGACATGAGTTTGAATAAGCTCTGGGAGTTGGTGATGGACAGGGAGGCCTGGCGTGCTGCAGTCTATGGGGTTGCAAAGAGTCAGACATGACTGAGCGACTGAACTGAACTGATTATTGAGGAGGAGCACACGAGTGCTGTTTTGTAACCGAGCCAATGTTTATGGGGAGCTCTTTGGACTAACCAAATTTGTTACACTGCTCAGGCAGTGTTCTGATTTGGAATTCCTAAGCCCATTGTCTCTCAGGTTTTGAAATTGTTCTAAGTTTGAAATTAGAATCAAAAGGCCTACACAACAGAGTGAAGCATCTTTTTTTCTGGAGTTGGCATAAGTTGTGAAAAACAGGAAACAAATTCGGCTTTCTAAGTCTTGGTTTCCTCAACTGTTAAGTGAAGTGCATGAATCTTATTTACTGTAAAATTTTTTCCAGTTCAAAACATAAATGATACTCCCAGCCATTACATTTCTTCTGAGAATTTTATGAGTGAAAAATACTGTATAATGTTACTTGAATCTTGTAGCTTTAAAAATACCATGTTCGTAGTTGCTTTTATATATTGTTTCTGATTTCTTATTTCCTGCTTTAGTCATTTCTTTCCTATATTTCAGGACAAATAAGCTCAAATAATGGTATGTATTTACTGGTAAATTAATCATTTTTACCAATAAAACCTGTGCAACATGTGCTTTACCCTTCAAAATGAATAAACTAGAGGGCATCTTGTATTTACAGAGTGTGTAACACTCAATCACAAAACTTATGTTTAAACAAGTGTGATTTTTTTTTCTCATAGTTTTGTGGATCATTTGGACAGCTCTTCTTGCCTGGGCCAGCATGGCCAGGGCTGTATCATCTAGTATGGCCTCACTGACATATCTGATAGCTGGCTTCATATCATCTAGGATGACAGACAGGGATAATTTGGGCACAGGTCAGCACATTCGCCTAGGCTTGTTGATATATGGTAATTTCAGGGTTCCCAAGAGTAACAAGAGAACACAAGTTCTGATGTTGAAGAATTTTTCAAGTCTAGGCTTCGGTCACATTTACTGATGCTTCATTGACCAAAGCAAGTCACACGGCCAAGCTCAGATTTCAAGGAATAGGGGAATTGATTCCACTTTTTGATGGAAGGAGCTGTAAAGTCACATTGCAAAGGGCCATAGATACAGAAATGGACAGAATTTGTGTGCCATTTTTGCAATCTCCCGTAGTATCTTAGGCTATGTATTTGCCTTTTGACTACTGCAACATCATCTCTCACTGAGCAGTAAATATATATTAATTTCCTGAACAGAATTTCTTTGGAAAACCCATTCCTTTACTTTTCATAAAATTGATAATAACCTCTACATGAAACATATTATAAGTTAATTTTAGAAAATTTATGAAATGAAGACAAGCATGCAGAAGAGAGTAAAAATAATGTCTAATTCTACCACTCAGAGATAGCTGTTGTTATCTTCTTACTTGTATAAGGATCTAATGTTATAAAGATTAAGAAATATGCTCTTATTATATATCCTATATTATAGTTACATGAAATGCTATATATATGTGATAAAATGTACTCACAAACCCTTGTGGGTCCATTATTTAAAAATACTTTTTGCCATTTTTCTCTAGAACTTGGCCTTAATGAGTCTTTTCATGTATTAAAGCACAAGTTAAACAGAAAGACTCCAAAATATAGTAGCTTAATCAAGACATATAAGATAGATGGATAAGATGCTTATTTATGTCTCAGGGAAAAGTCCAAAGGTTAGATGGGTAGTTTACGTTGGATAGTTAGGTTGACCTGGTCTACTGGGTCATTCAGTGACTCTGGCTAGTGGGTCAGCTTTACCATCTTTTTAGTAAGTGGCTTCTAGATCTTGGTACAAGTTGGCAGCTGTAATTCTGGCTATTTCTCAGAGAGCGAGAAGGGAGAAAGAAGTTTCTAGAAACATCTTCATCCCTGAGATGAACTAAAAGTTGCACATGACTTTCTCTCACATCCCACCTTCCTAAACTTAGTCAAACAGCTACACCTAGCTGTAAGGGTGGTGAAGTGAAAGTCGCTCAGTCATGTCTGACTCTGCGACCCCATGGATTATAGAGTCCATGGAATTCTCCAGGCCAGAATACTGGAGTGGGCAGCCTTTCCCTTCTACAGGGGATCTTCCCAACCCAGGGATTGAACCCAGGTCTCCTGCATTGCAGGCGGATTCTTTACCAACTGAGCTATCAGGGAAGCCTGTAAGGGTGGTAGTGTACTGGATAAAACCTGGCAACTCTATTACTGAAGAAAGGAAGAGAAAATGATATTGGGAAATTAGCAATTTCTATTATATTAACCTGGAGAAGGCAATGGCACCCCACTCCAGTACTCTTGCCTGGAAAATCCCATGGACGGAGGAGCCTGTTAGGCTGCAATCCATGAGGTCGCTAAGAGTCGGACACGACTGAGCGACTTCCCTTTCACTTTTCATTTTCATACATTGGAGAAGGAAATGGCAACCCACTCCAGTGTTCTTGCCTGGAGAATCCCAGGGACGAGGAGCCTGGTGGGCTGCCATCTATGGGATTGCACAGAGTCAGACACGACTGAAGTGACTTAGCATAGCATAGCATTATATTAACCAAATTGTACATATGTAAATTACACTGCATCCTTAAACACATAGCCCTAATATGGTAGATATCTTTTGCTTTGTGCTGCTCTGTGTTTGTTCTCTGTTGGGTTAATAGCACTTCTGTTTTTCCTTCAGAAAACTCTCAGATCATGAAGTTTGGGTTGGGTCAATATGCCCCTCCTCACTATACTTCCCCTCACAACAAGGATGGATATGTGACCTTGTCCTGGTCAGTGGAACCCAAATCTGGGTGTTTTTAGTGGAAATAATGAGAAGGTGAAGCTTTCTTTTTCTTCTGCTGGGATAATTTCAGCTGTTGGAATGAAACACAGAAAAGAACTTACTGAGAAAAATAGAGCTGAAGAATAGAGATGTGGAGAGAGATGGAAGTCCTGAAAACATTGTTTGGGCCTCTGGTTCAAGCCATTCCTGAACCTAGACTCTCCCTTGATTTTTAAATTACATAATTCAAAAATTCCATTTATTTTTGTCATTTTTATATTAGATTTCTGTCAATCACAACTGAAAGATTTATGATTAAACCACTCATCACGATCCTGACTAAACTCTATTTCCTTTGGGTCTCATTCCTTTTCCATCTCAGAGTGTATGAATTCAAATTCTGTCGTCTAAGGTTAAGAGTATTTCTCATTGTAGCCTCACTGACAAATTTGAGTCTTTTCTAATCTTCATGTCTTTGATGGAATGATACCACAGGTTCTGGCAGTGGGCCTTAGGGGACACAAGTTGTTACTGGATTTCTTTCTGTCCCAGTTCTTCCATTTCTCACGAATCTTTCTACCACCTAAAACACAAATATAGAAAGGAGGATAGGAAGAAGTTTGGGGTGGGGAGTCATGGTGGTAGAGGAAGAAGTACTTAAATATAAAAAAAAAAATTTTGAGCCATTAACTTACCTTTGTTCCAGCTCTTCAATTGCAGTGGTTAGATGTTGGAATTGGTCAGAAGAGTCACGGCAAATTGAAAATTGTCAGTATAAGTGATGCTACCTGTATTGTGACTGCCATGAATAGGATGTTTAGAGGGAAGCCAGTGGCATCCAGCAGAGACCAAGCTATTTGAGTGTCATTAAATTCATTATATGCCTTTTTGCGTTGCTCTCACTTTTATTCCATCTCCTGACAATTTTGGGGTTAAGGCCAGCCATTTCCCTATGCCTAGATTTCTTTTTGTAATGCACCTACCAGCACCATGACATACAGAAATGCTGTTGATTCATTATTAAGATAGAAGAATAAATCATTGCATTATCTACTATGCCTTCCATGATAACTGATTTTGAGGATCTGATGTAAAATTATTTGTGGAAATACAGAAAATTGCAACTAATTAAGGGAATCTCCAATTAAGTCATTCCCTTTCCTTTTCCTAAAGTTTATGGAATTTAATTCCTGATAAATTCTTATGCAAAATTAATGTTCCTTGGGATGGGAAGACCAGTTAGATGCATGGTTTTGATTTTAGTCTTCTGATGAGACACCTCATAAGTTAATCAGTAATTGTTATTGTTTCATAAAAATAGGAGGCATAGTGGTAGAGCACACATGTCATAAAATTACTCTATTCATATTATGTTCTACATACCCATTATGAGCTGTGTCCATTTCTGGCCACATGACCTACTGTTGGCTGCTTCCAACAATACCCTTGAGTTGGGTGGTGGGGAGAAGGGATGGTATAGATAGTAAGTGTCTCCTTTAGACTGGCTGACGCCCTTGGACTCTATTATTTGACATGCACCAGTAGAGCTCCCTATGGCAGTATTTTGAATAGACTTGAAACGTCAACTTCATGAATTATTTTGACCAGCATGGATGAATTTCAACACTCTATGAGCATGTTATAGTCTTATTTTAAAAAGATGTTCCTCTCCATTCCCATAACAGATCTTTTACCTGACTTTTTATTATTTTCCCTTGTTACTGTGCCTCAGCAGGAACCATATTGGAGAAAATCAGCAGATCAACAGAATGCTGCTGGTGTGCTGGAGCTTTTGTTTGTGCCCGTGTGCCGGTGTAAACACGAGCAGCATTTCACTCACCCCCCCAGTGCTCATTATTTGAAGCCATTTCCACAGCATGGTCTCCCACAATACTAAGGAAAAGTTGAGTCCACTCTTACTTGAATGAAACTAAGAATAAAAGAACCCATTTTTAGTGGAGAGAAAATTTATCCATGCTCAAACTGAAGGAAGTCACCACAAATAGGCTATATATGTGTGTGTGTATTATTGTTGTTAAACCCAAGCAGACTGATTCATTGGACTAAAATATATCTTTGTTTTTTTCCTGCATTCATCTTGATTATTTTTTGTGGATTTCCTTTTAATATATGCTTTATTTCTGTGACATTTTTTAGGTCAAAAAAATCTCATTAGCATTCTCCAAGCCCTTAAATGTACCATGGGTTCCCTTTTTCAGTTTATTTGCAAATCTTATTTCTAGTGGCTCTAAAGAAATACAAGAGGATGAAAATGAATAATGGGATTGAAAACAACTATCTCCTCCTATTTGGAGATGATATTCTTTTTCTTAAATGCCAGTTTTTTTGTTGTTGAAAAGTGAGTTTTGTAGGTCAATGCACAGGTAGCTGTTTTATTGTTTCCACTCAGCCAATCAGAATCACAGCAGGGTGGAAAATTCTTTGAGTTACCCAATCAAAGCCTTCAATGTTTGATACCATTATAACCCTTTTAAAAGAGAAGACTGATGTGGATTAAATCTGCTTGTGGTTGGGCGTGAGTGCTAAGAACAAAGTGAGATCTGTGTTTGAAAGCTGTTAGCACTAAGAACAGTCCCAATAGGAATTAACTACATCCTTTTCAGGAAAATAATGGCTATCATCTTTGCAATGATGATGTTCTCTTTTGGAGATAATGTCTGAGATTGACATTCTTAATATATATGCAGCTCAACAAACTTTTATTGTGAGTATACTACGCTCCAGCACTGTAATGGGCTATATAAATATTTATGAAATTTCCTGTTCTCTTAACAGTCTGGCATATTATTGTCCCCATTTTATAGAGAAAAAGCACCCTGAGGCTTGGAGAGATTAAATAACTTAACATCATGAGCTGGTGAGAGACGAAACCAGAATTTGGACCCCTGTCTACCAGATATTAAAATCCATGTTTTCTTCAGCCTGAGATTGCCTCTCTCTCCATACAAAATATGCATTATTTCCCAAAAGAAGCTCTTCATTTTGGCAGTGGCTCAAACATTCATTTTAGTAGAAAACATTCTGTGGGAGTCAAAAGAAGGTAAGAGAAACCTAAGCCACTCTGCCATTGGTATTCTGCAGAGCTTCTCTCTTGATTTTGCTCCCATTTTAGAATATTGCATTTAATTACCTGTCAAACATATATCTTAACTTTCTGGAGGCAGGAGGGTCAGCCCAATTAGTGTTGTTATTTTTCCGTTTAGGTTTTTGAATATACCTAATGCATTTTAAATCTGTCCTCAACAATAACAATTTCAAGTAGAAAGCTTCTTAAGAGTAAATCTTTTAACCCTGAGAATCTTGAAGTAAATGAATTTAATTTTGCAACCAAATTGGAGAGTCACTAAGAACACCCAAAGTTGGGATATTTTGATCTGATCCTCCGTATTTATCTTTTGTGGTGAACAGATAGAATTTCCAAATCTGTTAGACCATGTTCTGTGCTTCCTTAGCAGAATCTGGGAATACCTTTTTTTTTTTTTTCCCTTCCTAGGAATCCAGCGAACCCAAGAGTTTTGAAGTTTTCTTTTTCAAGGTTACAATTGTGATTCCGTAGGCTGTTTCCTTCTGTGTCCTCACATCCCTATGTAATGCTCTCAAAAAAAAGAGGAACCTCTTGCTTGCATTCTTGAAGGTCATTGGAGAAGGAGGGAGATTCTCAGTTTAGCTGACTGGAACATAATGTTGATGAGGCCAAGGCAATACAATTATGTTAGGAACCAGTTAGGATTTTTGGCTCAGTTAGCAGGGCTTGTTTCCAACTGGAACATTCAGACTTCTAATGAACATGACCTTTATCATGGTACCTAGATTTTACCAAGGAGAAAGATCTCATTAGATATTAATGTTAGCTGTCTGTACTAGGGACACTAGGGAGTTTACAAGCTTGTCTACAACTTATTTGATGACTTCATTATTTCTCTGTTTTTTCTTTTTTAAATGTTTTTTTTTAAAACTTCAGCTTGAGAAAATTATGTACCTCTTATCTGCTGAATACGTCAAATGCTCTCTTCAAATACTCCCAAACCAAATGTTGGTTACTTCAGTGAATTTTTTTGAATAAGCCCTGGGAATTGGTCCAGACACGTGGTTCCACTTGCCATCTTATTAATTATTACCCTAACGTATTTTCTGAAATATGAATCAGTTTCCTAAGGATTAGACATCATGTTGGGCTTTTTAATGTGAAAGTTTTGCTGACAGTTCAGCTCCTTGTCTGCGGTTGGGATAAGTTCAGTTTCACTCTTGAAATTCATAATGTCAATGCGATATCACATAGTACTTTATAAGGTTACTGTCTCATCTGACTCTCAGAATGACCTTGTGGAGTAGGTATTTTTATATCCTTTTTATGCACATGGAAACTGAGAAATGAGTGGGTAGATACTCACTTAGTGCTTAAAGAAAATCATCCAGTACTTCTCCACTTGTCAATACAGTTTGATAAATCCTTCTTTTAAGTTATATTCACAGTTATGTTCACAATCCTTCTTTTAAGTTATATCACAGAGGATACTGTTATCAGATTTTTAAAATGAGGTATAATAAGCTTATTTAATTGGTATTTTATTATAGCCTTCATCTAGTGTTAGCTTCGCAGAAGAGTGAAGAATTATTACTTGAATATTGAAAAGATCAATGTTTTCAAGGATATTATAGGTATTATTTTCCAGGTTCAAAGTTCTAACTAACTTCTTTTGCTCAACATCCATCTCTCAGGTATTTGATGTATAAATTCTTTATTGCTCTATAAACTAACCACACTAATAGCATCAAGCAGCTTAATGCTTGATTAAACTTAAGGCTTGGGATTTTGTGTGTGATATGGACTTCATGAAACTAGTTTAATATAATATCTTAAAATCAGTTCACATAGTAAAACCGGATCCAGAATAGCCTCTCAGAAGTCATAATGAATCATTGGGAAAAATGTTCAATATGTAGAAAGTTCCTAACATAAGCTAATTTGTACTGACAGAAAAAGAAATAGATGGCCAAAGGCATTAATTATTTTTATAAATACTTTTCAACATTTATCTGCATTACACTGAAGAAGACATAAAGAAGCATGACTTTGAGGCAAAAAAGGATTTTATGATCTAGTCATGTATACCTACATGCTAATCATTAAAAAACAATTCAGTAACCCTTAATGGATGTTTGTATATTATTGATAAATGGCTGAATGGCTTGGGAAAAATCGTTCCAGCCAGTGGCAAGGAGCCTTGGGGAGTTTTTCTCTCTCTCTCTCTTTTTTTTTTTTTTTGATTGTGGTAAAACATATGTAACATAAAATTTACCATTTTAACCATTTAAAGTGTGCAAGTTGGTAGCATTAAGAACATTTACAGTGTTGTGCAACTGTCTCCACTATCCATTTCTATAACTTTTTATCCTCCCAAACAGAAAGTTTGTACCCATTAAACAACTTGCCATTCTCCTCTTTCTCCAACCCCTGCTAACCTCTATCCTGCTTTCTGCCTCTGAATTTGCCTACTGTAGGTACTTCATTTAAGTAGAACCATACAATAGTTGTTCTTTTGTGTCTGCTTGTTTCACTTAGCAAAACGTTTTCTTTCTTTTTTTTAATTTTTTAAAAATATAAATTTATTTATTTTAATTGGAGGCTAATTACTTTACAATATTGTAGTGGTTTTGCCATACATCAACATGAATCTGCCACGGGTGTACACATGTTCCCCATCCTGAACCCCCCCTCCCACTTCCCTCCCCGTACCATCCCTCTGGGTCATCCCAGTGCACCAACCCCGAGCACCCTGTATCATGCATTGAACCTGGACTGGCGATTCATTTCACATATGATATTATACATGTTTCAATGCTATTCTCCCAAATCATCCCACTCTCACCCTCTCCCACAGAGTCCAAAAGACTGTTCTATACATCCGTGTCTCTTTTGCTGTCTTGCATACAGGGTTATCGTTACCATCTTTCTAAATTCCATATATATGCATTAGTATACTGTATTGGTGTTTTTCTTTCTGGCTTACTTCACTCTGTATAATAGGCTCCAGTTTCATCCACCTCATTAGAAGTGATTCAAATGTATTCTTTTTTATGGCTAAGTAATATTCCATTGTGTATATGTACCACAGCTTTCTTAACCATTTGTCTTTGTTTCACTTAGCAAAATGTTTTCAAGTTTCATCCAAGTTGTCAGGATGTCATTCCTTTTAAAGTCTGAGTAAAATTCCATTGTGTGTATACTATATAAATATTTAATATATATTATCATATATATAGTATCTGAGTAAAATAATACATATAAAGTTTGAGTAAAATTTCACTGTGTTTGTATATTATATAAATAAGTAATGCATATAATGTATACATAAATAATATATATGTATGTGTATATATATGAAGTCTGAGTAAAATAATATATAAAGTCTGAGTAAAATTCCATTGTGTGTTTATATATTTAAATATATACATATATAAATATACATATTTATATACAAATATACATGTTTACAATTTCAGTTCAGTTCAGTCACTCAGTCATGTCTCACTCTGCTACCCCATGAATCACAGCACTCCAGGCCTCCCTGTCCATCACCAACTCCCAGAGTTCACTCAGACTCATGTCCATCGAGTCACTGATGCTATCCAGCCATCTCATCCTCTGTCATCCCCTTCTCGTCCTGCCCCCAATCCCTCCCAACATCAGAGTCTTTTCCAATGAGTCAACTCTTTGCATGAGGTGGCCAAAGTATTGGAGTTTCAGCTTTAGCATCATTCCTTCCAAAGAACACCCAGGACCAATCTCCTTTAGAATGGACTGGTTGGATCTCCTTGCAGTCCAAGGGACTCTCAAGAGTCTTCTCCAACACCACAGTTCAAAAGCATCAATTCTTCAGTGCTCAGCTTTCTTCACAGTCCAACTCTCACATCCATACATGACCACTGGAAAAACCATAGCCTTGACTAGATGAACCTTTGTTGGCAAAGTAATGTCTCTGCTTTTGAATATGCTATCTAGGTTGGTCATAACTTTCCTTCCAAGGAGTAAGCGTCTTTTAATTTCATGGCTGCAGTCACCATCTACAGTGATTTTGGAGCCCCCCAAAACTGTTTCCACTGTTTCCCCATCTATTTCCCATGAAGTGACGGGACCAGATGCCATGATCTTCGTTTTCTGAATGTTGAGTTTTAAGCCAATTTTTTCACTCTCCTCTTTCACCTTCATCAAGAGGCTTTTTAGTTTATCTTCATACATATTTATATATAAACACACAATGGAATTGTACTCAGACTTTATAAGGAATATATATTTTTCATCTAAAAAAAAAAATATATATATATATACACACACACACACACACACATACTACCTTTTGTTTATCCATTCCTCTGTTGATGAGAAATGTACATTTTGGGACATTCCTTCTCTTCTGCCCCCTTTTCTTGATCAGCAACTGCCTGAGACCACTCCCCACTTTTTCTAATTATAGGTTCAATCCTGGGTAAAAATGAAGGGGAGGAAAGTTTGTCCACATTTAAATAAATAAAAACACAGGATTCTGAATTAAATTCAAATTTCAGATATACAACAAATACTTTTTTAGTATAAAAATGTTGTGTGCAGTATTTGAGATGTATTTATGTTTGAACAGTAGTTGTTTATCTGAAATTTAACTGGGATGTCCTGTATTCTATGTGGTAATCCTAAAAGAGTGGCCAAGTTCTTCAGACATTCCCCTCAGCCCTGGTAATTCACTGTGCCTCTAGTGGGAGAAACTGTTAAGTAACTTGGCCAAGGTGAAGGGAAGAAAGAAACTTAGGACCAGTGATGCAGTGTGTACTGAGTGATGGGGTTTGTAGCGACTGTCTACAAGTTCTTCGCTTTAAGATTGTTCCTAGTATTAATAGAAGAACTGAGACCAGCTCTAGTGCCAAAGACACAGGCCTAATATACCCTGATGGTTAATGTTGTTGAAGAGTGTGGGACCACCCTCGTTATAAATATTTGGGAATCTGGACCTACACTGTCCTAATACAGACTCACTCAATATCTCTCCTAGATAATTCTTTCCCTGTCTGGACTCGGCTCTCTCTCTTTTTCATAACTTATAACTCTTTCTCTTTTCCACTGCTATGAGACTCTTTCATACATCTCTATAGGTGGCATACTGGCTGGAATGAAGGGTACATTTGGGGGGATTAGAGCTGGGTAAATGATTTGAGGCTAACTTGTAGAAAAAGCAAAAGGTTGGAAATTTCACTTTGCTAAGGGAACTCATGAAATACAGTTTCTTATCAAGTGTTAAGATATTTGGGGGAATTAAAAAAAGTATTATCTTTTATAACCTAATTATGGGTGATACAAAATCAAGCCAAAGAGATCTTTCACAACATTAAAAATTTTAATAAATATCATCTATTGTATTTTACACTCAAATTTCTGTATATTCCCATGGTTCACAATTTCAAAATGTAAAAAGCTGTGTTCCCACCCCTGTCCTTGTCCTCCTTGATCCCCACTCTTACTCCTATGAATGATCACTTATTTTAGTTTCTTTTTTTTTTTAAATATATTTCCTATTTATCCTTGATGTTCTCAATAAGACTTTCTAGACCCAAGGAGTCATGTCTTCAATTCTGGAATGTTCTCAGGGACTTTTTATTTTTCTTGGCCGCACTGTGCAGCCTGTGGGAATCTTAGTTTCCTGCCCAGGGATTGAACCTGGGCCACGGCAGTGAAAGCACTGAGTCTTAACCCCTAGGCCACCAGGAGGCTCCCTTTAGTTTCTTATTTGCTCTTCCAATATTTATGCTGCTAAAAAAATATTTTCTTTTCTCCTCTTCCTAACACAGAAGGTAGTGTACTGTATGAACTGTTCTGCATCTTCCTTTCTTCATTAATAGTATATTATGAGAATCTTTCTGACTAAGTACATAGAGAGCTTCCTAATTGCACATTTATTATGTGAATGTACTATAGTTTATTTAATCAGCATCCTTTTGTTGAACACTTGGATTGTTTCCAATCTTTCGGTATTACAAACAATACTATGAGAAAATAAGCTTGTACATACAATATTTCTTCTACGTGTAGGTATACCTACAGAATGAATTCTTGGAAGTGAGATTGCCAGGTTAGAGAGCAGATGCATTTGCAATTTTGACAGATAGTGCCAAATTGTTCTTTGGAGGAATTTTCCCACTTTGCATTCTAAGCCGTCATGTATAATTTATCTTCACAGCTTTGCCAGCAGACTATGTCTCTTGTCACATTTTGGGATATTATGAGTGAGACTGAGTTTTATTAACACATGTTTAAGGGTCAAGTAGACGTGAAAAATGGAAAGATACACCATGTTCTTGGAAAGGAAAACAGCATTATAAATATATCAGTTAATCTAAATCAATCCATAAATTTAATATCATCCTCATAAAAATACCAATATATATTTTTTGAAGTTTACTTTTTTCTGCCCTTTAAGATTATTTCACAGTCTCTCTCATATAGGTTTTGCAGTTCTAGTGCTATGAGAATCACATTTCACTCCTGGACTGACTCGTGATGTTTGTATTTCTCTTTTTGGTATAATTTCCCCCTTTTCTCTCTCCTTGTTTTTGCCTGCCTGCTTGCTCTCTTCCTTCTTATCCCTCTCTTTTTCCTTATTTCATACTTAACAACGTTTAAGAAGATTTTCTGACATTTGGAATGGATTTAAATCTTGTGCCATCTTGAAGACCATTCGAAGCAGGAGCCTGTGGTGGGCCAAGAGGGAAACCCAGAAGATAGTGTGGGAAAAGCTTTAAAGTCTGGGCAGCTGTGTTACATAAGAGGTGCCACAGCCTGTGAAATCTGACCCAGTGAGTCTTTCATGCTGGCCCTCTGTCAGGAAGGTTACTCTTCCCTTGAGAAAACCAGAACCACATACACCCCTCCCATGGGTGGTTGCCAGACAGAATACTGAAGCCATGAAGATTAGAGGATCCAGAGGGCAAGCCAGCAGGGTGACATGCTAGTGAGTAATTAATTTGCAGAGCACAGTGGAGATGTGTCATTGATCAAGATGCAGTACTTCAGGTGATCTCTGTGTGACTCCAGACAGAGACTGAGCACATCTGCAATTGTGACCGTGCTCATGCTCAGTGGTGTCCAACTCTTTGTGACCCCATGGTCTGTAGCCTGCCAGGCTCCTCTGTCCATGGAATTCTCTAGGCAAGAATACTGCAGTGGGTTGCCATGCCCTTCTCCAGGGGATTTTCCTGACCCAGGGATCAAACCTGCATCTCCTCCGTTGGCAGGTGGATTCTTTACCACTGAGCCACCTGCAAGCCCAGTATATATATATACATACATACATATATATATATTTCTATTTTATTGTATCCTATACATTATATTCCTATTACATTAATATATATGATATTAAATGTTATAGCCCCAAATCCTTTTCAGACATCCAACAAAATTTTCTCCAAATTTTATATTGCTGTAACAGTTCTAAGGGCTTCCCTGGTGGCTCAGACAGTAAAGAATCTGCCTGCAATATGGGACAGATCAGATCAGATCAGTCGCTCAGTCGTGTCCGACTCTTTGTGACCCCATGAATCGCAGCACGCCAGGCCTCCCTGTCCATCACCAACTCCTGGAGTTCACTGATACTTACATCCATCGAGTCAGTGATGCCATCCAGCCATCTCATCCTCCGTCGTCCCCTTCTCCTCTTGCCCCCAATCCCTCCCAACATCAGAGTCTTTTCCAATGAGTCAACTCTTCGCATGAGGTGGCCAAAGTACTGGAGTTTCAGCTTTAGCATCATTCCTTCCAAAGAAATCCCAGGGCTGATCTCCTTCAGAATGGACTGGTTGGATCTCCTTGCAGTCCAAGGGACTCTCAAGAGTCTTCTCCAACACCACAGTTCAAAAGCATCAATTCTTTGGCACTCAGCTTTCTTCACAGTCCAACTCTCATATCCATACATGACCACTGGAAAAACCATAGCCTTGACTAGATGAACCTTTGTTGGCAAAGTAATGTCTCTGCTTTTGAATATGCTATCTAGGTTGGTCATAACTTTCCTTCCAAGGAGTAAGCGTCTTTTAATTTCATGGCTGCAGTCACCATCTGCAGTGATTTTGGAGCCCAGAAAAATAAAGTCTGACACTGTTTCCACTGTTTCCCCATCTATTTTCCATGAAGTGATGGGACCGGATGCCATGATCTTTGTTTTCTGAATGTTGAGCTTTAAGCCAACTTTTTCACTCTCCACTTTCATTTTCATCAAGAGGCTTTTGAGTTCCTCTTCACTTTCTGCCATAAGGGTGGTGTCATCTGCATATCTGAGGTGTTGCAAGAGGGCATCAGAGGGCAGACACACCGAAACCATACTCACAGAAAACTAGTCAATCTAATCACACTAGGACCACAGCCTTGTCTAACTCAATGAAACTAAGCCATGTCTGTGGGGCAACCCAAAATGGGCGGGTCATGGTGGAGAGATCTGACAGAATGTGGTCCGCTGGAGAAGGGAATGGCAAACCTCTTCAGTATTCTTGCCTTGAGAACCACATGAACAGTATGAAAAGGCAAAATGATAGGATACTGAAAGAGGAACTCCCCAGGTCAGTAGGTGCCCAATATGCTACTGGAGATCAGTGGAGAAATAACTCCATAAAGAATGAAGGGATGGAGCCAAAGCAAAAACAATACCCAGTTGTGGATGTGACTGGTGATAGAAGCAAGGTCCAAGGCTGTAAAGAGCAATATTGCATAGGAACCTGGAATGTCAGGTCCATGAATCAAGGCAAATTGGAAGTGGTCAAACAAGAGATGGCAAGAGTGAATGTCGACGATATGGGACACCTAGGGTCAATCCCTGGGTTGGGAAAATTCCCCTGAATGAGGGCATGGTAACCCACTCCAGTGTTCTTGCCTGGAGAATCCCCATGGACAGAGGAGCCTGGTGGGCTACAGTCCATGGGGTTGCAAAGAGTCAGACATGACTGAGTGACTAAGCACAGCACAGCACAGTTCTAAACACATATTTATCACATCTCATTATGATGATGGTCTATATCTGGATTCCTCACTAGACATGAATTTTTCAAGCACAGGAACTGTATTCAATTGTATTGTTGTTGTTGTTTAGTCTCTAAGTCGTGTCTGACTCTGACACGACTACTCTGACAACATAGCCAGGCTCCTCTGTCCATGGGATTTCCCAGTCAATAAGACTGGAATGGGTTGCCATTTCCTTCTCCAGGGGATCTTCTCAACCCAGAGATTGTGTTTCCTGCATTGGCAGGCAGATGCTTTACAACTGCGCCACCTGTAGGTCCACATAAAATAAAATCTCATCCCTGAAAACTGGTCTGGGACCAGAAAAGTATAAGTCATACAAAAGGACAGAACCTGAGCAACATGGAAGAGAAGGACGGACAGGATCAAAGCAGAGACAATTTTCTCATCTACATTTGCTAGTATTTTGAAAGGACTTGAAATTAAAATGGAAACCATAACATTCCATTTGTGGCTTGTTATATAATTTTGTTTGATCAACTGGATTGTTGCTCAGCTGTTTCATTCCATGGTGGGGAATCCAGTCTTTATTGTTGTATTCAACTAAACCCTGCTTCATCGAGTCCTCTAGAAGTTATTGAATAGTCGTTTAGATTGGGAGGAAACGACAGACTATATAAGCTGAAATTCCTGAGCACAGAATGGACAAAAATAAGCAGCAAAGAAAACCCCCTTTAGAGAATGTTGTGGTTTTTGCTTTGTTTTGTTTTGAGAATTTGAGCATTTCAATGCCAGGTAGGCCTTCCAAGGTGTCACCCAGAAGGAGAACAGGGCCTGAGAGATAGAATCTTGTGTCAAAAAAACAAAGAATCTTTTGTCATAGGCAGATATGTAATCTCTGGTTACTGAATTGTCATGATCCTGTGCTTTTTCATTTGTAAAACAAAAAGAATATCTACCTTAGGGCTTCCCCAATGGCTCAGCAAGTAAAGAATCTGCTTGCAATGCAGGAGACACAGGAGATGTGGGCTCGATCCCTGGGTTGGGAAGATCCCCTGGAGAAAGAAATGGCAACCCACTCTAGTATTGTTGCCTGAAAAACCCCATGGACAGAGGAGTCTGGTGGGCTACAGTCCAAAAGTCTGAAGGGTCGCAAAGGGTTGGATCTGACTGAGTGACTAAGCATGGATGCCTAGGACATTTATGAGAAAATAAATACATGATGTATGTGAAGGGTTCAGCCCCCTACCTGGAGAATACTAAGTGTTCTATAAATGGTAATTAGTATTATTATTTCTGAATTTATAATAAAAGCTTGGCCTGATCCCTTACTCAGCTTGCACTTGGTTTTTCTCAACTGTTTAAAACCTGGAACAAAGTTAATTGAAACTAGGAGTTTTTAAAATTCCTAGAGGACAACAGAAAAAATAACAATATCCAACTTCTGGTATGAATTGAATAACTTCAGTTATATTGCATCTCCACAACCTGCTCCTGTTTGAGTGTTTAACATGGCAGGACGGTCTTTCAGTCTGGGCCAAAATCAAAGGAGGGAAGAATGATGGCTTTTCTTTTTTCCTGTAGCTGTGAAACTGATAGGTTATAGTCCAGCCTTTGAGGAGAGTTGTAGAGTATGGCAAATTTGGGGATGGGAAGTTCCTTATAAAGCTTCGATTACAATAAAAGCTAAGCCATCCTCTTAAATGTTCTCTCTCTCTCTGTTACATTTTTTTTTTAATTTACTTTGTACCTTTTCCCCCCTTCAAGCAGTGTGTCACTGATGACTCGTCACCGACTGGCAACGACAGTCTCTCCTTCAGAGAGTTGAGACTTTTAACCCTAGGCATAGTTATCTAATCTAGAAATTATTTTTCTTCTCACTTATTTTATGTGTCCTTCTATTTTCTTGACTTGTTCCCTGATTTTGTTATCAGAAATCTATGGCTCCTAGTCTTCTTCTTGTCATAGGAACATTAGAAACCATAAAGAACACTGTCTTGGGGGTGATTAATTTAGTGGAATGCTTCAAATTGATTTAATCAGCACCGGGCAGGAAGAAGCAAAAGTTCCCTGATTTTTCAACTTGTACCATATAAATTAAATTGCAAAGAGTTAGACAAGCATGTAAATGCATTCTCTTATCTTACTGGCCTTTAGTAAAATTTACAACATACAACATCTGTTCTCTTTGCCTGAGTAAATCAAACTTACCCTTTTATCTTCAAGTTTATCAATAGGTGGAGGAAAAGCAACAAGCAATTAAGATACTTCAAGTTCCTTGCCTCAGGGCTAATGAAACATACTCTATACTTTGGTAATAATAGCTTATAATTTGGTAAATACAAAGCTTTTATCATATGGCTTTAGTCATTTGTAATGTGACTACGTTGAGTTTCATTTATCAAAAAGGTTAAAGAACTAATTTACTTTATGTAATTTCCTAACCAAAAAAAAACTTCCCCTGCTTTGAAACATTTTTATTATCTGCTCACACACTTTATAAAGAGTTTTATGAATTTTAGACCACCTTGATGATAATGGAACCAAAAATGATGGCAGAATTTTTATCAATAAATCATGATTTTTGACGGAAGTAATGCAAGTATAAAAAATCACAGTCACTAACATTTTGTTTCTGCTGCATTTCAGATGCTGTTACAAGTGCTTTATATGCTTTAACACTTCACTGTGTCCTCATAGTAATATAGTTATGTTCCCAGTTTTTACTGAAAAAGAAACAGGCTCACATTAAATGACTTGTCAAGGTCTCACTGGCTTTAAGTGCCTGCCTGAGCTAGGATGTGAATTCATGCTTAGCTTTCCACTCTTCCCTTTTATTTTCAGCGTTAGACTAACATTAGACTTGGTACATAGTAAGTGCTCATAAAAATATTCCTGGAATTAAATTGAAAGTGCATTTGGTCTTTGTACAGCTTGGCTTATGTATTTTTAAATATTATTTCTTTTGTTTTGATAAAATGAATACTTATTATACTAATTATAAAATTTAAGCAGTAAAAAAGGAAAAGAAATCACTCTAAGTCCCACTACCTAAAATTAATCCATGTTAGTATTAGTGACCATGATTCCAAATATTCTTCTGTGTAACTGTATAGAAAGGATAAAGATAATACTTTAAAATAAGACTACATGAACCATTTGTTTTAAAATCTCAACAAAAGTTAAAATTCAGTGAAATAAACCCCAAAGAATTGTTGCCATTTAAATCATTGTTTCATTACCATAAGGGTTATTATTTCCTAAATGATCCCATGCTTCCTTTTAGGTTATGAAGAATTAAGAGTTTTTTGGGTGAGTGTGTGTGTATACATATATATTCTTTAGTTTTAATTTAAATTCCTGATATGAAGTATGAAGATATTATCATTTTTATTCTTCAACTGCCCCAGCTCCTCTTTATCTTATCATTTTTGAGTTACTAAAGTTTATATTTGTTACATTTAAATATTATTTCTTTTGTTTTGATAAAATGAATACTTCCTAATTATAAAATTTAAGCAGTAAACAAGGAAAAGAAATCACTCTTAAGTTCCACTACCTAAAATTAATCCATATTAGCCATTTCCATCAGATGGTGGAGGACAGGGGAGTCTGGTGCGTTGCAGTCCATGGAGTTGCAAAGAGTTGGACATGACTTAGGGACTGGACAACAACAACAAATAATTAAAATTTAAATGAGTCCTTTATCATCAATTTTTTTTTTACCACATATTCTTCATTCCCAAGTTCTTCATTCTAATATATCTCTTAACTGGATAGCTTGCATACTCATGTAATCTTGTTTTCTAAGAAAGGCTTGTTTCCTGGAGTTTTAAATGGTTGAAAACATCTGCCTGTTGCCTTTTTATTTGAATATCATCATGATTGAGTATAATACCCTTGGGTATACTTTCCTTTACAACGTCATGGTCACATTTCCACTGTTGTGTCTTTGAATGTTACTCTGAGAAGGACTGATCACAGCCTGATTCTCATTATTAGTCTCAGTACCCAATGTACCAATTTGCTCTTTTCCCATGGATTTCCTAAAGAATTATTTCCCAATCTTTAACGTTAAAAAACTTAAATAGAATATGAGGAGTGCTCTGCATCAGTTTTCCTTGTACTTGTGAAGCTTTTCATTCTGCATATTCACATCTTGCTTAACTTCAGGAAAAGTTTCTTTTGTTACTTTGCATACTTCTCTGTTATTTTTAGTGAGTTCTCTGGTATAGAACACCTTTTATTTGTTCCCTTAATTGTTAGTTTTTCTCTGATATCTTAACTTTTTTATTTGTGATCATTGTGATGTCTCGAGTTTATTTTTTTCTTTTCCGGTTGAGCGAATCTCAGTCTTATCAATTCTGTGCCCTTTCTATCCATTTTATTTATTAGTTCTGTATTGCAGGAATTTGATCCTCGATTTGTTTATGTCTGCAATCTCCCCTTTCATCTCCTTTTATCATCCTGCTTTTGAGCTTATGTTCTTTTGTTATCAACCAGAATATATTTCTTGTTCATCTAAAAAACTAGATAATGTATTTACGTTGTTCAGAAATCAAAGAAAACCTCCATGTGAGAGTACCTTCTCTTCTCTTCTACCCATCCAGTTAACTTCCCCTATATATAACCCATGTTATTGGTGACTTTTATACTCTTCTGGACATATGAATGTTCAAGCAAAGATAAAAATATAGTCTTAAAAAAGCTCTTGTTTTATGGAGCCCATAATATGTTGTTCTATAGTTTAATTATTGTTAAAGTAACTTTCTTCTGTTCCTTAGGTAACATACAAACTTGCTTGGATGAATTTCTTTGTCTTTTCTTTCCGTCTGCTTTTTTTTTTTTTTTTTTGCTGTGGCATGCTTGCATATTTACCTTGTTATTTTTATTTTCTAATACTTTACCTGGACAGCTCTATCTGTGATTTTTAATTGTTCTTCTACAGTATAGATAACTTCCTTGTCATTTTCCACTTTATCTGAGATCAGTGTTATTTGTGTTGTAAGCCCCAGTTGAAAATTAGCCATTTAGTGCCTAATCTCTTTTTACACTCTGTTGACATGGCAGAGAATGGGGGACTCCATAAAGGTGTGTATTTTACTTTATATCCTTCAGCTTTTGATACTTTGTTAAATGCTCTGAACCAGGTTTCCTTCACCTGGATAGAGATATATCTTATTCACATGGTGGGAGGGACTGGGTACCATAGACTTCGGATTTGCTCCCTAATTCAACCTGCAGCTCTGGAGCCCTCACTTTATCCAAAGGTGAGCCTCTTTTTAAAAACTTCCTCTATTTTACTTATTTCTCCAGCAGTCATTTCCACTGTGGTCCTGTCAACAGAAGGAAAAGCTAGAGATGCCAACTTAGTTGGAGTCTCTCCAGATTTGGGGTTATGAGTGAGAATTTACATGATTTTGATGATACACAATTTATTGTTTGAGGGGCAGGGGGAAAATTAAGTGGAAAGCATTCCTATGACATGTTGGTTTGGTTTAGAATTCTGCTTCTTTGTTTTGGTATCAGTTTATGAAGTTTGTGGATTCTTTATTTGGTTTAAACTCATAAATTCTTTTTTTGCTATTTTTCCTCTTCTTTTTGTTAAATATTAGAGAAGCAATTTCCCATTAATCTTTGTTTTTCAAAATGTTTGACTTATATTTGTCCTCCTATTCCCTACCTGTAACCAAATTTTAGCATTGTATGGGAACTAATTACAATATATGCAAACATATAATCCCTTTGTGAGGCCAAAAAATATGGGGAATAAGTATTACTTTGTTTAACATCAGTCTGCTTATTGAATTTGAATAGGTAGCTAGGTTGGGTTGATAGTTTGAAATTTCCCTCAGTCTGCAGCTCTCCTAGAACAGTGAAGTCTTTCAGGTCATTTTTTGCACCAGTGAAAAAAAGTCAGTTTCTCAGTCATTTCCAACTCTTTGCAACTCCTTGGATAGTAGCTCGCCAGACTCCTCTGTCCATGGGATTCTCCAGACAAGAATACTGGAGTGGATTGCCATTTCCTTCTCCAGGGGATCTTCCCAACCCAGGGAATGAACCTGGGTCCCCTGCACTGCAAGCTAATTCTTTACTGTTTAGAGCTCCATTTTTTAATGTGTTATTTGTGTACCATCACTGCAAATGGCCAGAGTCTTGAAGAAAGTAGGTCTGATGAAGATCCTAGTTAGAGAACTGAATCCTCTCTTTACAAGGAGATCACACAATATCACGTTGTTACACGGAGCCCTGTCTGGCCTAGCTGCAGAAGGAGGATTGACTGAAGTCACAGCTTTAATCTTGGCTCATCACAGTCACGGCGGCCTTATACCCCACATTTATAAAGGGACAGGTGGCTGCTACTGCTGCTGACTTGGAGCCAAGGTGGCTGACAGAGGAAGACGGTTACAAGACCAGTAGCCAAGGGAGTGAGAATTAGAAGCATTTGAGAAAGGGAGTGAAGGAATGCAGGACTACTCGTGGAGTCCTGCCAGGTTCTCTGGCACTGTGAACCCTCTGCATACTGCTGTGACATGCCGAGTTTTACCAACTGTGAAGTTCTTATTTCCATGTCATGTTATTGTTGTTTAGTCACTCAGTTGTGTCTGACTCTTTGCAACCCCATGGACTGCAGCACTCCAGGCTTCTCTGTCCATCACCATCTCTTGCTGAAACTCATGTCCATTGCCCTGGAGAAGGAAATGGCAACCCACTCCAGTATTCTTGCCTGGAAAACTCCATGGACAGAAAAGCTTGGTGGGCTACAGTCCAGAGGGTCCATGGAGTCGGTGATGCCATCCAACCATCTCATCCTCTGTCACCCCCTTATCCTCCTGCCTTCAGTCTTTCCCAGCATCAGGGTCTTTCCCAATGAGTCAGCTCTTCACATCAGGTGGCCAGAGTATTGGAGCTTCAGCTTCAGTCATAATGTGACTCTTCCCATTTTGATTTCTATATCATAATGTGACTCTTTTCCCTCAAAGAAGGATTCAAACAACAAATAAGAGTTTAAAACATTTCAAAAATAGATCCAACTAAGCTGGAAACTGAATCCCATGATTGAAAAACAAGTTGTAGTTTGGGGGCCAGATTGAAACCTTTTTGGTTTCTCACTCCAGATATACAATTTTCAAGGAGACTTAGATTGGAATTCCCTCTTCCTTTTTTTCTCAGTGCTTGAATTTTGCTGGGAGAAGTTCAAAGGTTATTTTTCGCCGTATGAGGCTCTTCACACAAAATCCAAATGTCCTCTCCTTGTCTGATAAATATGAAACTGCCGTCACCTTCTTATTCATAGATAGAGTATATATGGACTGACACAGGCGCTGCACCACTGTGACTGAGGTATCAAGGACGCCAGCGAACAAGCTTTCTGTAGGTAGACCTTGAGGGTGACAGTATCCACAGCTCACTATTTTGTCTTCCCTAGGAAAATAGGATGGCCTGAAGGGTTAAACTATAAAATAAATATAATAGATCGTAGCAGAGTTATGTAGAAACACCATAAAGATATGGTATATTGCCTTTTCATTGAGGCTAAACTTGAGGCCAGCTAATGAATTACTGGATCACTGGGCATGGGATCAAGAGTGGAGGGGACTAAGTGGTTATACAACATAGGTAACACTGATGGAGGAGATGGTGACTGTGTCTTCAGCATGAGCCTGAGGAGACGATGCCCTGGCACAATTTCTGCCCCGAGATCAGGTATATGTCATGCCATCCCATCTCATTTATCATCCAAACTGAGACATTGTTATAGATTGAGAAATGGAGGTGCTATTAATGATAAATTCAGGGCATCAGTGCAAATAGGAATGTCCTGGGTAAATACTAATTCATTTCCCCCAACTCTGATGCTGTGTCTGCTAAGCAAGTTTTTGATTACAGTTGGCCTCCCTATAACATTTTGTCTACAGAGAGAATGTGATGACCATTCATTCATCAAGTGTTTGTTGAGCATAACACTGACGTTTTATGCCATCATGGAGCTTACACTCTGATAGGAAGATGGTGTGATCGGTGCTGTGCTAGGGGAAGCATGAGGGAGCACAGGTGAGTCACTACTAAGACTTTGAACATTTCTTTGGAGGAAAGCACTAGCGTTTGAGCTGAGATATGAAGTGTGAGGAAAACTTACTGGGCAAAGGAGATGGGGGAAAGAGTTTTTCAAGCCCGGGGTCTACACAGGCCAGAGAAGCATCATTTATTCTAGGTAACAGAAGATGTCTGTTACACTGAAGTATAGGCTGAGTGAAGAAGAGGACCAAGGCTTATGGGGACAGAGATGGGAGAGGGTCACTCTCAGAGAATACAGTCCACTCAGCTGACTCCAAGGCAAGGGGCTGTTGCCCATCCCCAGAGGGAACATACACCTCACTCCTCTAAATTTATAAGCCAGATTCAGGGTTGAGCTGGAGAAGGGAGAAGCTTTAAACTGAATGGGAGTTGGATCTTTCAATTTAGATTCAGTTGGGCTTTTAAAAATCGTTTGTGTTTATGAAAGTGATGTACTTAGACCACCAGTGACTTAAACAATACTATCACACTTAAAACCAAAATACACCCCTATCCCCACTCTGTTCTGCCCCTTTGATTTCTACTTTCTACAGGCAATCACTTTCACCTGAATACTTTCAGCTGCTATGTCTAGTATTTACTTCTAAATTCCTGTTATGTCTGGCATTTTCAATTGTAAACATTCTCTGTTAACTTTGTCTTATTCTAAATGAGGATTTAGCTGCTATCTGTCATTACTACCCTGGCTTGCCCTCTTCCCCCATCGTACAGATGTACTCATCACCCCTCTATCTTCCCAATATAATTATATTTTGATTTATCTTTATTAAATCATCATTCCATGTTGACATCATTATGTTTAGTGGTAAACAGGGAAGATTGCAGCTGACCAAGTTCTATTCCCTTGTATTATTTCTTACTCTTCCTGGTGTTAATAATTGTTTAGTTTTTTATGTACCTTTCACTATTTCTGCCACAAACTTTTGAACATGATGATCGGTACAGTCAGTGAGGAAATCCATCAGATGGTGGTTTTTCCTTTTGCACTATTCTTTCTGGAAGGTCACGTCCAGTTCCAGCTGGATATCTTGCTCTCCAGGTCTACTGCATCATCTCCATCTTTGAAATGTCCTTTAAAGACATCTTAGAAATTCCTTTTGCCTCTGTTCTGTGTTAAGGTCCCCAATCCATGCTTCTTTCCTCAAATAGACTGGGCTTTTCTGCTTCCCCCCAAAGCTGAGACATCATCTAGGGATGGAAACAGATCTGAAAATAATGCTAGGATAAAAAGTCACTTCTTGCTTTCACCCTACCGAGTCCAGTCTATTCAGTCAACTCGTTACATAAGTGAGGGAATATATGATCAGATTGTGTTTCAGAAACATTCCTTCAATTTCGTGTATTTACTGATATGTTTTAGGCAGTGGGGACACACTGAAGACAAGGTGGGCATGGACCCTGCCCTCTTACATCTAAACTCTATCAAAGTACAGAGACAAGTGTACATGAAAGGCAAGTGCAGCATGCTGTGGTGGAGCATGAGAAGGTCATTTAACTCTGGAGGAGAGTGAAGGGTGGACCGAAGGAGCAAACACCAAAGGGCACATTTTGTGTGGTACAATATATATATGATGCATCCAGAAGAGGCAAATCAGTCGAGACAGAAAGCAGAATTGGGAGTGACTGCTAATGGCTGCAGGGTTTCCTGTTAGGGTGATGAAAGTGTCCTGGAACTAGATGGTCGCGATGGTTGCAGAACATTATGAAAGTACTAAAGCCAAGGAATTGTACACCTCAAAATGCTTAATTTTATGTTATGTAAATTCTATCTGAATAGAAAGAAGATAGTAACAGGAAGAGCAGTTCGGAGATTACTACAGTAGTAGTCCTGATGTGAGATACATTTTACAGTATTTGCTTTCAAAACATTCTATTTACATAGTTGGTGTATAGGCATGCACATGGTACAAGTTTCAAAAAAGGACAAAGAGTGAAATGTAAGTCTCCTTCCTTCCCCATCTTCCACTCACTTGGTTCCCTTCCCTTGGAGGAAAGCATTGTTCCCAGATTCTTAGGTATTTTGAGTTTATGCATAAATGTGTGCATTTGTGTATACAGATGGTTGCCAACTTATGATATTTCAACTTACAATTTTTTCAGCTTATGATGGTACAAAAGTGATCTGCATTCAGTAGAAACTGTACTTTGAATTTGGGTTTTTGACCTTTTCCCAGGCAAATGCAGCTCCCATTCAGCCACTTGATCCTGAGGGGAAACAACCAATACACTTACAATCATTCTATCCCCCAGAGCCATTGTTTTTCATTTTCAGTACAACATTAAATAAATTACCTTCAACTGAAGTGTGATATTCAACACGTTATTATAGAATAGGCTTTGTGTTTGATGATTTTGCCCCAGTGTAGTCTAATGTATGGAGAAGGAAATGGCAACCCACTCCAGTGTTCTTGCCTGGAGAATCCCAGGGACGGGGGAGCCTGGTGGGCTGCCGTCTATGGGGTCGCACAGAGTCGGACATGACTGAAGTGACTTAGCAGCAGCAGCAGTCTAATGTAAGTGTTCTGAGTACATTTAAGTAGGTTAGGCTAAACTATGATGTTTGGTAGGTTAGGTGTATTCAGTGCATTTTCAGCTTATAATATCTTCAATTTAAAATGGGGTTTCTTGGGATGTAACCCCATTGTAAGTGGAAGATCCATGTGTTTGTGTATGTGTGTAGTGTGTGTGTGTATATACATACGTAAGTGTGTATTCAATATATTACATACATTGTCAAAAAGCCAGAAATAATAACAGTTAAAACCAGATCAGTAGAATAGTAAAATAATATTTAGTAAGAGTTGATTGTGCACAAAAGAACAGTTTGTGAACTAGGAGTCTTCTAATCCAATACTGAGATGAAGCTCAGAGGGATGTCGTTACAGAATAGCTTATAAAGTGGAAATGATGAAGTTGTTCAGCCTTTACAGTGATTGGTTGTTACAGCAAGACATTTCTAGATAGCAGGGTATTGGTTAAGAGTACTTATCTTATACCATTTTAGGAAGATGACTCAAGTTTCTTTTATGATTGTTAGAGGCATTTATAAGGAGTAACCTAAGTTAAGTTTTGCTTGTGTTTATGAAATAAGTTAGATTTAGTTTTACTTATGTGGCATAAATGGTTTTGTCTGCTTGGGGGATTTTCAATGCTGGTCTACATTTTATTTTAACAATATCACTTTAAAATTAAATTGTAGCATACTATAAACTAGTTTTTCATCTCAATCTCATTTAATATATTTTAGAGATAATTTTCGGAGAAGACAATGGCAAGCCACTCCAGTACTCTTGCCTGGAAGATCCCATGGATGCAGGAGCCTGGTAGGCTGCAGTCCATGGGGTCGCTACGAGTTGGATGTGACTGAGCGACTTCACTTTCACTTTTCACTTTCACGCACTGGAGAAGGAAATGGCAACCCACTCCAGTGTTCTTGCCTGGAGAATCCCAGGGACGGCAGAGCCGGGTGGGCTGCCGTCTATGGGGTTGCACAGAGTCGGACACGACTGAAGTGACTTAGCAGCAGCAGAGATAATTTTATATCACTTCATAGAATGTTATCTCATTCTTTTTAACAGCTTCATAGAATTTGATTGTTGGACCACAAATTATCTAACCAGTTCCCTATTCACAGATATGTAAGCTTTTTCAGTTTCTTGCTTCTATACATAGTGCTATAGTGAATTATATATGTGTGTATATATACATATATAAGTTATATAGAAATAAAAATATAAAAATATAACGTATGTATTGCCCAGATATGAACATGTCATAAAGTCTTAAACTAAGTCAATCAGTCAATAGCAACCTAGAGGGAGATGAGTGTGAGAGAGAGCAAGCTTGCAAGGAGGCTGAGTTGTGAAATGTTGTGACTGATGGCCTGCGATAGGTGAGGGAGACAAACTTTGTATTGCTGTGTCCTTCCAATCTCTAGCAGAGGGCAGGTGCTTAGCAAATATTTTCTTAATGCAGTCACAAGAATAGCTTAAAACTGTCTAGTATAAATTATGGGTTCTAGTAAACAAACCATTCTCACACCCACACATGTTTTGATTTTTCATGACCTCTCCCCTTCTGCTTTCCTGGACAGCTTTGGTTTGACAGTTTACTGACAACCAGTCAACGACTTTTTTTTTTTTTAATTTTTAAACTTTACATAATTGTATTAGTTTTGCCAAATATCAAAATGAATCCGCCACAGGTATACATGTGTTCCCCATCCTGAACCCTCCTCCCTCCTCCCTCCCCATACCATCCCTCTGGGTCGTCCCAGTGCACCAGCCTGTTAAAAAAAACACGTTCTGTGAATGTCAGGTTTTTTTTTTTTTTTTTTTTAATATTGTAAATTGTGGTCAGTGCGGTGGTTAATAAGTAATTGCAAATCTGATTGTGGCATGCCAGTGTTTTTAAGAGAAGTGAATGTTTTATGAGTCAAAACAAATATAATATTTAGGCTTCCAGTTAATACCAAGGTTAGTGATATTTAAGAAAATTGAAGTTTGTAGTAAGTAGTGCTTCTAATCAGTGTTCAGAAATAGATTTGCTGCTTTCTCCATCTCCTCATACAAAGGAATTCTGTATCTTGTCTCCCTTTAGAAACTTACATTTGTTTCTTCTCTGAATTCCTTTAAAATCTCCTTTCCTCCCTAATGATTTAAAGGCTCAGTAAGGTTATAATTCACCTAGTTTTTGACTCCATAATATAATCCTAATTTATGATGTGATTTCTCAACATTAGTGATTGATATAGTCACATTACCATAGTAACTATGACATTTGTGTTTAGGAAAATTTTCAACTGCCAACTTAAAAATTGTTGAGAGCCTTATTTCATGTTGGCATGTGATTCTTTACTTTCAGAAACAAGCCTGATTAGTTGTTATTGTAAATTTCTTGCCTCTGTATATCCAAATCAATCTCTCTTTTTCTCTCTGTATGCACACACACACACTTATTTATTCATTCTGTCATCTGTCTGCTTTTGGCAACAAAGTGTAAAATTTCTACTTGTGTGATTTTTATTAACTTCATGTAGGTCTTTTGAGATTCTTTGATATAAGTGTGGTGGGCCAGATTCAATCTTAGGAAAAATTGTCCTCCAGCAGCCTAGCGAATCTTTGGCTGCTGTGTAAGTAGAAATACAAGAATGAGAACTTTTATAGGCAAACCTTATGGTTAAGGACATTTATTGTTACAAGAAAACTAAAGTAAAGCTTGAAAAGAGAATCAGTAATGAAATAGAATTTTCTTATCTCTTGCCATATTGGTTAGCAACTTAAACATTTGGTGTGGCCAGAATCTTTGTTAATAGCTCAAACAGCTCCTCAGGAGGCAGTACCAGAAACCCTAGTAAACTGACTTGGGCTCTTTCCCTTCTTCTTCCCTGTCTTCCTTTCCTGGCATCTTTCCTTTAATAGACATTGTCAGATTGTTTTCGTGTTTAAGTTATGCTAATTCATAGTTCTACCAGCAGTGTATGAGACACTACACTGTATTTCCACAGTTGCACCAATACAGTGTACTATTTCAGTTGCTTTTTTGAACCTTTCTTAGCTTGATTATATCTTTCCTAAAGTTCAGTTCAGTTCAGTCGCTCAGTCGTGTCCAGCTCTTTGCGACCCCATGAATCGCAGCACGCCAGGCCTCCCTGTCCAGCACCAACTCCCGGAGTTCACTCAGACTCACGTCCATCGAGTCAGTGATGCCATCCAGCCATCTCATCCTCTGTCGTCCCCTTCTCCTCCTGCCCCCAATCCCTCCCAGCATCAGAGTCTTTTCCAATGAGTCAACTCTTCGCATGAGGTGGCCAAAGTACTGGAGTTTCAGCTTTAGCATCATTCCCTCCAAAGAAATCCCAGGGCTGATCTCCTTCAGAATGGACTGGTTGGATCTCCTTGCAGTCCAAGGGACTCTCAAGAGTCTTCTCCAACACCACAGTTCAAAAGCATCAATCCTTCAGTGCTCAGCTTTCTTCACAGTCCAACTCTCACATCCATACATGACTACTGGAAAAACCATAGCCTTGACTGGACGGACCTTTGTTGGCAAAGTAATGTCTCTGCTTTTCAATATGCTATCTAGGTTGGTCATAACTTTTCTTCCTAAAGTAAGGTGACTAGATGTTTATCATTATTCTGGTTGTAGACCATACACTGTGGAATCAGCTTTAATGAAGTTAATGAAGTTAGAGAAGGAAGATAAGAAAGGTTTCTAAACATGATATTTTACATAATATATAAAATATTTCAAGTGCACAAAATAGTATAAAGAATATTAGAATGAACATTCTTGTACAACATTACCTCACTGTACCATGCTTTATTCTTTTTGCAATATTTGCTTTAAATCCTCTTTTAGAAGTGAAACATTGTATGCAGATTTGAATCTTCCTGTAGATACTTCCCTGATATAATTTACCTCCCTCTTTCCCCAGAAATACCATTCTCAAGTGTATTTTTACTTCTACAGTAAATCTTTCATTTTTCATGTTTCAGTTCAGTTCAGCTTTTTCATGGTAAGTGAGTTCTTCTGTGACCCATTTTTTCATCAACATCATATGCTTTGGATTTATTCATATATATCTCACTTATTTAATTGCCTCATATTGTTGTTGATATTCACTTGCTATGTCATGTCTGACTCTTTGTGACCTCTTGAACTGTAACATGCCTGGCTTCCCTGTCCTTCACTATCTCTAAGAATTTGCTCAAACTCATGTCCATTGAGTAAGTAAAGCCATCCAACCATCTCATCCTCGGCTGACCCCTTCTCCTCCCGCCTTCAATCTTTCCCAGCATCAGGGTCTTTTCCAGTGAGTCAGCTCTTCATATCAGGTGGCCAAAGTACTGGTGCTTCAGCTTCATCATCAGTCCTTCCAATGAATATTCAGGACTGATTTCCTTTAAGATTGACTGGTTTGATCTCCTTGCAGTCCAAGGGACTCTCAAGAGTCTTCTTCAACACCACAGCTCAAAAGCATTAGTTCTTCATCACTGAGCCTTCTTTATGGTCCAACACTTACATCCCTACATGACTACTAGAAAAACCATGGCTTTGACTATATGGACCTTTGTTGGCAAAATGATGTCTCTGCTTTTTAATATGTTGTCTAGCTTTAATATGTTTTTCATAGCTTTTATTCCAAGAAACAAGTATCTTTTCATTTGATGGCTGCAGTCACTGCCCACAGTGATTTTGGAGCCCAATAATATAAAATCTGTCACTGTTTCCACTTTTCCCCCATCTATTTGGCATGAAGTGATGAGACCAAATTCCATGATCTTCATTTTTTGAATGTTGAGCTTAAACCAGCTCTTTCCACTCTCCTCTTTCACCTTCAACAAGAGGCTCTTTAGTTCCTCTTTGCCTTCTGCTGTAAGGGTGGTGTCATCTGCACATCTGAGGTTATTGATATTTCTCCTGGCAATCTTGATTCCACCTTGTACTTCATCCGGCCTGGCATTTCTCATGATGTACTCTGCAAAGAAGTTAAATAAGCAGGGTGACAATATACAGCCTTGATCTACTCCTTTCCCAATTTTGAACCACTCTGTAGTTCCATGTCCGGTTCTAACTGTTGCTTCTTGACCTGCATTTGGGTTTCTCAGGAGGCAAGTAAGATAGTCTGGTATTCCCATCTCTTTAAGAATTGCCTCATAGTTTTATCTAAATGGTCATAATTCATTTATTCATTCTCCTGTGGATGGACTTTCGAGTTGTTGCCAGCTTTCTCTTACTATACTCAGTTCTGTGACAGATGTCTCATAATAATATGTGTCTGCCTGTCTTTCAACATGGATCATGGATCGGGATATATGTGGTTCCAAAAACCACTACATCTATCCAGGAAGGGGAACTTGCTGCATCATAAGGAAAGTAGTTCTGGGAAGGGAGTGTGGTGTAAGGGAAAAGTTTGGTGTAAGGGAAAAGTTCAGTGTTTCTGAAACAAAAGAGTCCTTGTTATTTCAGTATGTGAATTTTGCAGATTTGAAGACCATGAAATGAATTTGGAGACCTAGATGGGCTAAAGGACCCACTATGTTGGGCTAAAGCCTTAGGGAATCTTTCAGTGATCTTGAGTGGGAAGTTATTTGATCAGGTTTTCACTTTAAAGATATTGTTCTGTTGAGTTATATGGGGGATGAACTAGGGTTGGAATGAAGAGTGTATCAATTAGTACCCTTTGCATTGTAAGTAATAGAAAGTCACACTCGAATTATGTAACAAGAGAATTTGTTATGAACTTTTATCAGCTGTGCTGCCTTGTTTTTAGTTTGACTGTGCCAGGTCTTTTGTGCATCATGTGGAGTCTTTCAGTTGTGGCATGTGAAATCTTCATTGTGGTATGTGAACTAAAGAGACCCCAAGATGTAATAGCTTGAACCAAGTTTCTTTTTCACATTTAGAGTTTTCTAGGTTGCTGATATTGGTGATAGAGGAATCTGCTTCATCCTTCAGGGATCTCAGTTCATCATACCTGGACCATCTTCAATAGATATCTTCCAAGATTGCTTTGATTATTGCTGTCCTCCTAATCCTTAGGAAGGGAGAAAATGCATGAAGGTATGAACACAGGAGTTTTATGGGCCAGACCCAAAAAAGGCCTCCATCACCTTTGTTCTCATTTCATAGGAGAGAAAGTTGCCATAAGACCGCTTGTAAAGTGCATAGCACATGTGGTGCAGGAGAACAGAGGTTTTGGTGATCAGCAGGCTGTCTCTGCTACAGGTGAAATATGGTGACTTCTATGTTTCTGGCTTGAGCAATTGATGATGGATGGGATTAGCAAATGTATAGGAGACTACAAGAGGAGGATTTGAAGTGGGGAAGAAAGGGAGATGAAAAGTTCACATTGGAATATCTTCAGTTTGATGTGCTCGTGGGACATTCAGGTGGGAATATGTAATTGAAAGATGGTTGTACAAGCTTGGTTTTCATTAAGGGACATCAGGTTTAGAGATATTCAATTGGAGAGTCATCCCATTATTAAGTGTCTAATTTTTGGGGTAATTTCTGCTTAAAAGCAATACTTGGCACTCACCTTGAAGTCCATCTGCCTCTTCTCTGCTGCCCACTCCTTCAGTCATGTAACATTTTAAGGCAGTTTATCCCTAACCAGTTTGATAGCTTAGTACTTGAGGAAGCTAAATTTATTCTTTGAATCTGGAGATGTCTCCGTCTAACAGATTGTTTATAAAAATGTCAAAATAATATCTGTGCTAGCATGATGGCTGGGGGATCCCATTGTTAGCATGACTCCAACTGGATAAGTGCTTTGTAATCACTGCCTTTGATTGCCTGTCTTTAATTCAGCTCTCCATGCTTGACAGAACAATTAAGATTTTAAACAAATTATCTATGGGTTGCCCCTTATTCAAATGCTTATTTATGTAGTTGTGTATGACTTTTTCTGAGAGAAACTATGTTCTCATTCTTCTCATCAGTTGTGAGTGATAGTAATTCCTATGCTCCTAGAATTGTAATTGAGTTGAAGAATTTTACATGTTGGGGTTGGGGTGCACAATTGTCCAAGTTATCTCTCAGTTTAGTTCAGTCGCTCAGTCGTGTCTGACTCTTTGTGACCCCATGGATGGCAGCACGCCAGGCTTCCCTGTCCTTCAAGTTTTCTCTACTGTGCCCCTTATTGAAGGGATAGAAAACTCCTTCAGAAAAAGGAAAGATTGTTGCAATTTCATTTCTGGGCTTTGGAAAATATTTGTTTTGGAATTACACAACTGTGGTGTGTTTCCAGATATTTTCAGACCTATTCTGTTGCTTGGATTTTCAGTATTAAAAGTGGTTTTAGAGATTATGCCCCTCCTCATTGTGGTGGCCTCTCCTATAATGATTCAAAAAATCCTGTAGGTTCTCCTTGAGTACTTTTAGTATCAGATGGATCAATACTTTTCTAAGAAGGTTATTTCCTTGATGGAACAACCTTACGATTTTTTTTTTTTGATTGAGCTCAAATCTGCCTTCTTGCTTCTAATTCTTCTCATTAGCTCTAGAGTAGCAGATGTCAACTCTTTTGTATCATGGTATTTGAGCCTTAGGGAAGTTACTGTCTGACTTATCGGAGACGTATGAGGTGTGGGAACATAGATAATATAGGTAACTGGGTGTACATATAACTATACTTATGGACCATTTAAGAAAACACTGAAATGTAAATGAGGGAGAGTGAGTATCTTGATATTATTGATCCCTTTCTAGTTTATATAAAAATAAATCATTTGCAAAATCTGCACTTTAACCATTATAAATAATAGATCCATATGCCACCCATCTCTAAAACAGTAGAGTCCATCACATCGTTCTAATATCCATCCTTAGTCTTCTTGCTGTGGACCATCCTTGCCCTTTTATCCCATCCATTTCTTATAACTTGTGATTTCTAGACCCTCACTGCCCTGGTCTCTCCTCCTTGGACAAATGCTTGTCATTGTTTTTCTTGAATTGCAGCATGTCCAGAATTAGTCATGATATTCCAAATATGATCTGTATAATACATGGCTCATTGCCTGGTGGGGATAGTATGTTCGGAAGCACTAGAAGATTGGGGAATAAGACTATTGCCTCTTATTCCCTCTTGGGGAATTTCCTCTCAGCATTTAGATGTTATGTGCAAAGAATTGAAGTTTTGTGTGTGTGTGTACACTCAGATCCCAAAACTGCTATTAGCAGGAACATGTTATTCATCTTTGCAATCTGAGTATTTACTAATTACTGCTAAAAGCTTTGAAATATCAGATCCATAATAGGGGATGATAGAATTCATTATTATTGTTCTGTTTACTTTCTATTGAAAAAATTTGTTAGTTTCACTTAGCACCTATATATTGGCAACAGGTATTAATAATTGAATATATTCAAATTTAAACAGTTGGATATACTATCTGAAATGTTGTCCTGGTTGTGAAATGCCCTCTATCTTTGCATACCTCTCTGAGTATTGAAGGCCACTTCAAATGCCGCTGCTGCTTTTCCCTGCCCTTTCACCTGGAAATGATTTCTTCTTTATTTGAATTCTCTTAGTTCTTCCACAGAGAAGGCAATGGCACCCCACTCCAGTACTCCTGCCTGGAAAATCCCATGGGTGGAGAAGCCTGGTAGGCTGCAGTCCATGGGGTCGCTAGGAGTCGGACACGACTGAGCGACTTCACTTTCACTTTTCACTTTCATGCATTGGCGAAGGAAATGGCAACCCACTCCAGTGTTCTTGCCTGGAGAATCCCAGGGACGGGGGAGCCTGGTGGGCTGCCGTCTCTGGGGTCGCACAGAGTCGGACAGGACTGAAGCGACTTAGCAGCAGCAGCAGCAGCAGTTCTTCCTTGGCACATATCCCACTCTCCATTATGTTATGGATATTTGTGTATGTGTTTAATCTCCTGTAAGAGAATACAGATTTTAAGAGAATCAAATATATTTTATTTATCTTTGAATGCCTCAGACAGCTTAATCCAGTGTCTTGAGCCTAGTTTGCTCTCAGTAGTCATTGAATGAATGTATAAATGCAAGAAAATAAAGATAAATTTAATGTATTTCTGGCCAGTAGTGGATTTAATTAGAAGTAAAAAATATAAAACAGAAAATAACATATTTGGTAATAAAGTGCAAAAACACTCAATTAGTGAATTAAATAATTATGATTTTCTGATATGGATTGATTTGATGGGATTGTTATGTATTAGACATAATGTATGCTTTACACTCAATATTTAAAAATTAAGATCATGGCATCCAGGCCCATCACTTCATGCCAAATAGAAGGGGAAAAGGTGGGAGCAGTGATAGATTTCCTCTTCTTGGGCTCTAAAATCACTGCAGATGGTGACTGCAGCCATGAAATTAGAATATGATTGCTCCTTGGCAGGAAAGCTATGACAAACCTAGACGGTGTGTTAAAAAGCAAAGACATCACTTTGCCGACAAAAGTCCATATAGTCAAGGCCATGGTCTTTCCAGTAGTCATGTACAGATGTGAGAGCTGGACAATAAAGAAGGCAGAGCAGCAAGAATTGATGCTTTCGAACTGTGGTGCTGGAGAAGACTCTTGGGAGTCTCTTGGACTGCAAGGAGATCAAACCAGTCAATCTTAAAGGAAATCAATCCTGAATACCCTTTGGAAGGACAGATGCTGAAGCTGAAGCTCCAGTACTTTGGCCACCTGATGTGAAGATCTGACTCACTGGAGAAGAACCTGATGCTGGGAAGTTTGAAGGCAGGAGGAGAAGAGGGCTACAGAGGATGAGATTGTTGGATGAAATCACTGATTCAGTGGACGTAGACTTGGGCAAACTCGGAGACGGTGAGGGACAGGGAAGCCTTGCGTGCTGTAGTCCATGGGGTCACAAAGAGTCAGACATGACTTGGCGACTGAACAACAACAACAACTTTCTTTATGATAGAAGCAAAGCAGCATTGCCCAGGAAGAATATATTACCAGTATTATCCAGTATAATGCACACGGCATGCAGCTATTTCAGATTTGCTGATGCCTATTTGCACATTATAATAGTGAGTTTAAAAGTTGGATTTTGCAAACCCATTTGTGTATGTGGAATGAGACAGCACTCTGGTGATAGTTGCTCTTATTTTATGTTAACAGCTTCTTATCTTGCAAAAGTTAGTACAGCGGTTGTGCACATGTGTATACTCAGTCACTCAGTCATGTCCAACTCTGTGACCCCATGGACTGCAGCCCACCAGGCTTCTCTGTCCATGGGATTCTCCAGGCAAGAATACTGGAATGAGTTGCCTTGCCCGCCTCCAGGGGATCTCTCCAACCCAGGGGTCAAACTTGTGTCTCTTATATCTCCTGCATTGGGAGACAAGTTCTTTACCACTAGCACCACCTGGGAAGCCCCAGTACAATTGTGAGGCAAGAAGGAATATCCTTCTTGATCCTACTGATGATAATTTTTAAAATATCTGTCATTTTTGAAATTTGCTGTGTGCTATGCCACTGTGAAATAACAGAAAATAGACATATATTGGTCTCTGACCCCAGTCTTGGCACAGAGATCCCAAGTTCCTTGTATTTCCTAAGTGGTAAGAGCACTAGGAAGATATTTTGTTCTAATGCTTGTTCTCTGACCCCGGTGCCTGCCACAGAGCTCCTAAATCTTTTGAAATTTCTCAGGTGATTGCAATGTGTTTTATTGTAATGAGATGACTCTTGGTGGACTCTTAAGTAGCTTTAGGATGGGGCCTGGTGGGTTGGTGAACACATAAGTGCTGGGAGGGTGGTACATCCTGACTCCATGAGGACAGAAGCTCCTGAGCTCAGCGCCATTTCAGATCTCACCCTTTCTAGATGAACAGGTTCATCTATAGCATTTATCATATCCTTTATTACATAGCTAACCAGCAAGTATAAGTGAGTATTTCCTTGATTTCCATGAGCTCTTGTAGCAAATTTTGGGGAACCCCAATTTGTAGCAGGTCAGTCGAAGGTATAGGTAACAACCTGGGAGTGATGATTGACATCCAAAGTGGGGGCAGTCTTATGAGACTGAGCCCTTAACCTGTTGATCTGATGCTGACTACAGGTAGATGGCATAAGAATGAACTGAACAGTAGGGCATCCAGCTGGTGTTGCCGGATTGCTTGGTGTTTGTGGAAAGCCCACCTGCCTGGTGTCAGAAATATGTGAATGTGAGAGTAAAGGAGAAACACAGGAAGTTTTTCCTGTAGCTGCCTTGCATTCTCTCACTTAATCTTTACAAATCTTTATAACAGTGCAACAAGATAGATTCTATAATTATCCTTATTGTGTGAATGAGAAAATGGAGTCACAGAGGTTAAGTAAATTGTCCACAGTAAGATGGGCAGCTAGTATGTGATCTAGAACCCAAACTCTTTAACATGATGGTCTTTTCTGTGTTCTCATTATCAAACTGATCTACAAATACTCATCCAGTTCCCAATATGTGCAAAGTAATTTTTTAGGCATTGTTTTTAGGCATTCAGAATAAAAATATATAAAGCAAGAGCTCTTGAACAAGATTTATATTGTTATAGAACTTAAAATTTTTCTGGAAGAACCACAGTCCCATCTAATGGAATAATAGTGCTATCCACGCTGAGTAACACTGGCAGAGTGTCCTGTGGGAATGGATTTATAGGAAGGCTTTGAAGCGTGCCAGGCAGACTCTGATGGAGCAGGCCAGATTTAAGCTAGCTCTTGAAGGAAAAGTAGAATTTATATCAGCAGAGATATGGAGGAAGCTATTTCAACAGGAGCAGAAGGCACAGGAGGAACATGACATGAGCCAAACACAGGTTGGGAGATCAAGGCATGGCCCGGGAGTATCACTGAACATTGTTAAAATGATTTTTTTCCTGATAATGGATTAGTCATGAATGTAAATTATGTACATTAGAAGAATTATACAAAACCCCCCAATTTTTATATCTGGAGCTATTAAAAGCAGGATTTCTTATAGAAACAATTTATTAGGGGAAAGCACCTTCATTTAGGTTTTCAAAAATGAAAAATGCTATAAATTAGTGAAGAGGCAAATCTGTCACTATCATCCGTGCTATCTGCTGTTGTTTTCTAGCAGCTGTATACATTTTTAATCCGTTTTGAGTATGAGATGAGAAAAAACTTGAAAGCCTCTTTCTAAAAGGTGTGTGAAAACAGTACATCTTTTTCTATCAGGAATAAATGTAATCCTGTTCTCTGAACATAGATCAAATATCAGTGAAGATATAAAGGTTGGATAATTGAAAGGACTCACAAGACTCTACTCATCTATGGCTTTAAGAAATGTAAAGGATGCAGCAGGAGAAAGAAAGTGTGGACAATCAGAGAGAGGACTGAGCCTTTCAGATGTGGCTCCCAAGGGCCCTTTCTCAGTTGCACAGGAGGCGCTTTATCTTTTGATTATAAACCACTAAGGTATGTGTGCAGTACCTTGGCCTCAGGGGAGCTGAAGCATCAATTTACTCAAGGGTCTTTCCTACCTTGCTGGTCATTTGGCAAGGCTGATTAATAAAAATTATAAAGAAATGTATGCGGACGATACTTTGGGAAAGTTTTTACTTTGGGGAGTTTGGGAATGTTTTAGATGAGCAGCACAGCAATAGTATTATAAGATTTTATTCCACTTCTCTGGTGGCTAGTACCTGGTTATTACATAATTCTCAGTTCTGTGTTGTATGTCTGAAGTTAAGGGGCTTTTCTGGTGGCTGCCTGCATTGGTAGGCAGGTAGAGTCTGCCTGCAATACAGGAGACCTGGGTTCGATCCCAGGGTCAGAAAGATCCTCTGGAGACAGGTATGGCTGGCTACCCGCTCCAGTATTCTTAACTGGAGAATCCCGTGGACAGAGGAGCCTGGCGGGCTACAGTCCATGGGGCCACAAAAAGTCAGATATGACCGAGCAAGAAACATTTCATAATGAAAAGGGTCAAGTGCAAAACTTTTCCTCACGTTGTATAAAAATAAGCTTGTAAGACTCCCCTTCACACTGTCAACTATAGGAGCCTAAGTAACCTCTTCATGGGTACAAAACTCATGTGACTCAATATCTCAGTAAGTCAACAAATTCACCTTTCTGAAGGGTTTTAGGTCCAGAACATTGATGAATCAGAGGGTTGTGAAAAAGTGAAAATGAGAAATTATGTTCCAACTCCCCTGCACTCACAGTTACAATGTTTATTCTCATAAACAGTATCTTTTTATTACTGTATGGTTGGGACAAACAGAGCCTTTCATAGAGGCCTAAAGATTAGAAAGATGAGTACAACACTCCATCTTTTCTCCTCTCACAAAAATATGAGGAGGTTATACTTTTCTGCTCAAGGTCAGATCTTTTTTTCTTAGCCAGTGGTTCTCGACTGGGGATGATTTTGTTCCCCAGGTGACACTGGGCAATATCTAGAGATATTTTTGGTTGTTGGTTTTAACACCTGGGGACATGCTACTTGTTTCTAGTGGGTAGAGGCTAAGGATGCTGCTTAACCTGCTGTGGTGCATAGGACAGCCCCACAGCAAAAGCTTATCTGGCTCAAAATGTCATGAGGATCGAGGCTGAAAAATGCTAAGCAAGAAATTTTTCTTAGTTATTTTAACATCTTCCTGATTATTAATACTTATTTATTGTGTAAAATCTGGAAAATCCAAGAAAACACAGAAAAGAAATAAATTAGCCATAATGTCATCTTTCAGAAATTAGCACTGTTAAACATTTTATTGCAGTGACTCTCAAATCTGGCTGTGTCTGTGGAGCATTGAAAAAACTTGGGGCTCCAATCTCAGATATTCAGATTCCAGTCTTTTCTCTGTGTTTACATTCTTTTATGTAATCTACTTTCATCCCTCACCGCTATTTTCTGAGTATTTTTCTCTGCCAGAGGTTGACAAACCATAGCTGCAGGCCAAATCCAGCCTGCCACCTGTTTCTGTACAGCCTTCCAGGTAAGAATGGATTTAAAATTTTTAAATGGTTGGTTGGAAAAAATCAAGAGAAGAAGATTATTTTATGACACTTGAAAATTATGTGAAAGTCAAATTACAGTGTCCTGCCTAAACTTTTCTCAGAATACAGCCATGTCCTTTGGTCTATGTAATGTCTGTGGTTGCTTTCACATGGCAGAGTTAAGTAGTTGTGATCAAGACCTTAGGGTCCAAACAAACCCTGAAATATGTGCTTGAGAATTGTATGGAAAGTTTATGGACCTCTGTCCTATGCCATTAGGTGCTTCCATTGTTCTTTCCTGGACTGACAGCATTCTATCCCCTCTTGTTGATAAGCTGTTTTTGATTTTTGGTTATTAGAAATGATCCTTTGAGAAGTATCCTATTTGACTAAGCCATGCATAAGTATATGATTATTTCTGTCAGAAAATTTCCTAGAGGAAATAACTTGGTAAAGGTGTAGCCAAATTCCTATCCTAAAAGTTAATACTAATTTCCTCTTCAGATCAGAAATGTATTTGAATATCTGTTTGCTTACCTCCTTGCTATCTGTGGATGCTTTGCATTTTTGTCTCTGCCAACTGGACGACTTGCCTCCTTTTGTTTACTAATGAAGCCGAACATTTTTTTTTTCTACGTGCTCATTGGTCATTTGTGTTTATTTTGTGAATCACCTCTTTTTTTCTTTTGCCCATTCTCTATTTTGGCTTCTGTTATTTTCTTGTTGCCTTGTAAGAATTTTTTTCTTTTAAAATTAAGGATAATTGAAGATAACTTTTTATTTTAAAATTAAGAACAGTAATAATTTTCCTGACATGTAAGCTGCTTATTCTTTGCCTAATACTACATTTTTTAAAAAAGCTTTAATATATAGAAGTTTTAAAATCTAACAGTTGCTTCTTGACTTTTGGCTAAGATCAAGTGTAAATCTAACACTAAAAATCTTTACTACTTTTAGTGTCCTGCTTTATTCATTATGTTTATTGTGGGTGGACATAAACTAACTAAACATACTATAAGAGGTGAAAGGGCATTGAAGGCTGAGAGAATAGCATATGGGTGGAAAGACCCACATCCTTTGGAAGAGGGAAGGAATAAGCGTGATGGTGGGGCTTCCCAGGTGGCTCAGTGGTAAAGAATCCACCTGCCAATGCAGGACACACAGGTTTGATCCTTGGGTCGGGAAGATCCCCTGGGGAAGGAAATGGCTACTGACTCCAATATTCTTGCCTGGGAAATCCCATGGACAGAGGAGCCTGGTGGGCTATAGTCCACAGTTTTGTTTGCATGTTGGAATTGGCACCACTTGGGGAGATTTACAAACACTCATGCTTGGGTCCCACCCCCAGTAATGTGGCTTTGATTGGCCCAGACTGTCACTTGGAAATTGGGATTTTAAAAATACAGTGTGCATCAGTGTTGCTGCTACAGATTAATAGTGGTTCTCTCAGTGCGGCTGCAGCATCACCTGGGAACCTGTTAGGAATGCAAATTGGTTTTCTAATTAATTTTTTTTAATTGAAGGATAATTGCTTTACAGACTTTTGTTGTTTTCTGTCAAACTTCAACATGAATCAGCCATAGGTATACATATATCCCCTCCCTTTTGAACCTCCTTCCCATCTCCCTCCGCATCCCACCCCTCTAGGTTGATACAGACCCCTGTTTGAGTTTCCTGAGCCATACAGCAAATTCCCATTGGCTATCTACTTGACATTTGGTAATGTAAGTTTCCATGTTACTCTTTCCATACATCTCATCCTCTGCTCCCCTCTCCGTGTGTCCATAAGTCTATTCTCTATGTCTGTTTCTCCATTGCTGCCCTGTGAATAAATTCTTCAGTACCATTTTTCTAGATTCCGTATATATGTGTTAGAATAAAATATTTATCTTTCTCTTTCTGACTTACTTCACTCCATATAATAGGTTCTAGATTCATCCACTTCATTAGAACTTACTCAGATGCATTCATTTTTATGGCTGAGTAACATTCCATTGTGTATATGTACCACAGCTTGTTTATCCATTCATCTATCGATGGACATCTAGGTTGGTTCCATGTTCTAGCTATTGTAAATAGTGCTGCAATGAACAATGGGATACATGTGTCTTTTTCAATTTTCATTTCCTCAGGGTATATACCTAGGAGTGGGATTGCTGGGTCATATGGTGGTTTTATTCCTACTTTTTTTAAGGAATCTCCATACCATCTTCCATAGTGGCTGTATCAATTTACATTCCCACCAACAGTGCAAAAGTGTTCCCTTTTCTCCACACTCTCTCCAGCATTTATTGTTTGTAGACTTTTTGATGATGGCCATTCTGACTGGTGTGAAGTGATATCTCATTGTAGTTTTGATAAGCATTTCTCTAATAATGAGTGATGTTGAGCATCTTTTCATGTGTTTGTTAGCCATGTGTGTGTCTTCTTTGGAGAAATGCCTGTTTAGGTATTTTTCCCACTTTTTGATTGGGTTGTTTGTTTTTCTGGTATTGAATTGTATGAGCTGCTTGTATATTTTGGAAATAAATCCTTTGTCAGTTGTTTCATTTGCTATTATTTTCTCCCATTCTGAGGGTTGTCTTTTCACCTTGCTTATAGTTTCCTTTGCTGTGCAAAAGCTTTTAAATTTAATCAGGTCCCACTTGTTTACTTTTGTTTTTATTTCCATTACTCTAGGAGGTGGGACATAGAGGATCTTGCTTTAATTTGTGTCATCGGGTGTTCTGCCTATGTTTTTCTCTAAGAATTTTATAGTTTCTGGTCTTACATTTAGGTCTTTAATCCATTTTGAGTTTATCTTTGTGTATGGTGTTAGGAAGTGTTCTAATTTCATTCTTTTACATATAGGTGTCCAGTTTTACCAGCACCATTTATTGGAGGCTGTCTTTGCCCCATTGTATATTCTTGCCTCCTTTGTCAAAAATAAGGTACCCGTAGGTGCATGGGTTTATTTCTGGACTTTCTATCTTGTTCCATTGGTCTATATTTCTGTTTTTGTGCCAGTACCATACTGTCTTGATGACTCTAGCTTTGTAGTCTAGCCTGAAGTCCGGAAGGTTGATTTCTCTGGCTCCATTCTTCTTTCTCAAGACTGCTTTTGGCTATTTGGAGTCTTTTGTGTTTCCATATGAATCGTGAAAATTTTGTTCTAGTTCTGTGAAAAATGTCTTGGTAATTTGATAGGGATCGTATTGAATCTGTAGATTGTATTAGGTAGTATAGTCATTTTCACAATATTGATTCTTTCTGCCCAGGAACATAGAATATCTCTCCATCTGTTTATGTTGGTTTGATTTCTTTCATTAGTGTCTTAAAATTTTCTGTGTACAGTTATTTCGTCTCCTTAGGTAAGTTTATTCCTAGATATTTAATTCTTTTTGTTGAAATGGTGAATGGGATTGATTCCTTAATTTCTCTTTCTGATTTTTCATTGTTAGTATATAGAAATGCAAGTGATTTCTGTGTATTGATTTTGTATCCTGCAACTTTTCTAAATTCACTGATTAGCTCTAGTAATTTTCTGATACTATCTTTAGGGTTTTCTATGTACAGTATCATGTCATCTGCAAACAGTGAGAGCTTTATTTCTTTTCTGATCTGGATTCCTTTTATTTCTTTTTCTTCTCTGATTGCTGAAGCTAGGACTTCCAGAACTATGTTGAATAATAGTGGGGAAAGTGGACACCCTTGTCTTGTTCCTCATCTTAGGGAGAATGCTTTCAGTTTCTCAGCATTGAGAATAATGTTTGCTGTAGGCTTATCATATATGGCCTTTACTATGTTGAGGTAGGTTCATTCCATGCCCATTTTTTGAAGAGTTTTAATCATAAATGGGTGCTGAATTTTATCAAAGGCTTTTTTCTGCATCTATTGAGATTATCATATGGTTTTTATCTTACAATTTCTTAATATGGTGTATCACATTGATTGATTTGCATATATTGAAGAATCCTTGCATCCTTGGAATAAACCCAACTTGATCATGGTGTATGAGTTTTTGATGTGTTGCTGAATTCTGTTTGCTAAAGTTTTGCTGAGGATTTTTGCATCTATGTTCATCAGTGATATTGGCCTGTAGTTTTCTTTGTTGTGTTCTTTGTCTGGTTTTGGTATCAGGGTGATGGTGTCCTCATAGAATGAGTTTGGAAGTGTTCCTTCCTCTGCAATTTTTTGAAAGAGTTTTAGAAGGATAGGCATTAGCTCTTCTCTAAATGTTTGATAGAATTCTCCTGTGAAGCTATCTGGTTCTGGGCTTTTTTTTTTTTTTTTTTTGGGAGATTTTTTATCAGAGCTTAAATTTAAGTGCTTGTAATTGGGTTGTTCATAATTTCTATTTCTTCCTGGTTCAGTCTTGGAAGATTGAACTTTTCTAAGAATCTGTCCATTTCTTCCAGGTTATCCATTTTATTGCCATATAGTTGTTCATAATAGTCTCTTATAATCCTTTGTATGTCTGCATTGTCTGTTGTAACCTCTCCTTTTTCATTTCTAATTTTGTTGATTTGATTCTTCTCTCTTTTTTTCTTGATGAGTCTGGCTAAAGGTTTGTAAATTTTGTTTATCTTCTTAAAGAACCAGCTTTTAGCTTTATTAATCTTTACTATTGTTTCTTTCATTTATTTCTGCTCAAATCTTTATGATTTGTTTCCTTCTACTAATTTTTTTTTGTTCTTTTTTTTCCAGTTGTTTTAGGTGTAAAGTTAGATTGTCTATTAGCTGTTTTTCTTGTTTCTTGAAGTAAGATTGTATTGCTATAAACTTCCCTCTTAGAACTGCTATTGTTGCATTCCATAGGTTTTGAGTTGTCATGCTTTCGTTGTCATTAGTTTCTAGAAATTTTTTGATTTCCCTTTTGATTTCTTCAGTAACCTGTTGGTTATTTAGAAACGCGTTGTTTAATCTCCATGTGTTTGTGTTTCTTACAATTTTTTTCTTGTAATTGATATCTAGTCTCATAACGTTGTGTTAGGAGATGTTGCTTGATATGATTTCAGTTTTCTTAAATTTACTGAGGTTTGATTTATGGCCCAGGATGTGGTCTATCCAGGAGAATGTTCCATGTGCACTTGAGAAGAAGGTGTATTCTTCTGCATTTGGATGGAATGCCCTGAAGATATCAATGAGATCCATCTCATCTAATGTATCATTTAAAACTTGTATTTCCTTATTAATTTTCTGTTTTGATGATCTGTCCACTGGTGTGAGTGAGTGAGTGAGTGAAGTCGCTCAGTTGTGTCCAACTCTTTGCAACCCCATGGACTGTAGCCCACCAGGCTCCTCTGTCCATGGGATTCTCCAGGCAAGAGTACTGGAGTGGGTTGCCATTTACTTCTCCAGGGGATCTTCCCAACCCAGGGATCGAACCCAGGTCTCCTGCACTGTGGGCAGATGCTTTACCCATTTACCTACTGAAGGACATCTTGGTTGCTTCCAAACATTGGTAGTTATGAATAAAGGACAGAAATGGTATGGACCTAACAGAAGCAGAAGATATTACTAAGAGGTGGCAAGAATACACAGAACTGTACAAAAAAGATCTTCATGACCTAGATAATCATGATGATGTGATCACTCACCTAGAGCCAGACATCCTGGAATGTGAAGTCTAGTGAGCCTTAGGAAGCATCACACAAACAAAGCTAGTGGAGCTGATGGAATTCCAGTTGAGCTATTTCAAATCCTGGAAGATGATGCTATGAACGTGCTGCTCTCAATATGCCAGCAAATTTGGAAAACTCGGCAGTGGCCACAGGACTGGAAAATGTCAGTTTTCATTCCAATCCCAAAGAAAGGTAATGCCAAAGAATGCTCAAACTACCACACAATTGCACTCATCTCACAGCCTAGTAAAGTAATGCTCAAAATTTTCAAAGCCATGCTTCAACAGTATGGAAACTGTGACCTTCTAGATGTTCAAGCTGGATTGAAAAAAGGCAGAGGAATCAGAGATCAAATTGCCAATGTCCACTGGATCATTGAAAAAGCAAGAGAGTTCCAGAAAAACATCTATTTCTGCTTTATTGACTATGCTAAAGCCTTTGACTGTGTGGACCACAACCAACTGTGGAAAATTCTGAAAGAGATGGGAATACCAGACCACCTGACCTGCCTCTTGAGAAACCTATATGCAGGTCAGGAAGCAACAGTTAGAACTGGACATGGAACAACAGACTGGTTCCAAACAGGAAAAGGAGTCTGTCAAGGCTATGTATTGTCACCTTGCTTATTTAACTTATATGCAGAGTACATCATGAGAAATGCTGGGCTGGATAAAGCACAAGCTGGAATCAAGATTGCTGGGAGAAATAACAATAACCTCAGATATGCAGATGACACTATCCTTTTGGCAGAAAGTGAAGAAGAACTAAAGAGCCTCTTGATGAAAGTGAAAGAGGAGAGTGAAAAAGCTTGCTTAATACTCAGCATTCAGAAAATAAAGATCATGGCATCCGGTCCCATCACTTCACGGCAAGTAGATGGAGAAACAGTGGCAGACTTCATTTTTCTGGGCTCCAAAATCACTGCAGATGGTGACTGCAGCCATGAAATTAAAAGACGCTTGCTCCTTGGAAGAAAAGCTATGACAAACCTAGACAGCATATTAAAAAGCAGAGACATTAATTTTCCAACAAAGATCTGTCTAGTCAAGGCTATGGTTTTTCCAGTAGTTATGTATGGATGTGAGAGTTGGACTATACAGAAAGCTAAGTGACGAAGAATTGATGCTTTTGAACTGTGGTATTGGAGAAGACTCTTGAGAGTCCCTTGGACTGCAAGGAGACCCAACCAGTCCATACTAAAGGAAATCAGTCCTGAATATTCATTGGAAGGGCTGATGCTGAAGCTGAAACTCTGATACTTTGGCCACCTGATGTGAAGAACTGACTCACTGGAAAAGACCCTGATGCTGGGAAAGATTGAAGGCGGGAAGAGAGGGGCACGACAGAGGATGAGATGGTTGGATGGCATCACTGATTCAATGGACATGAGTTTGAGTAAACACTGGGAGTTGGTGATGGACAGGGAGGCCTGGCATGCTGCAGTCCATGGAGTTGCAGAGTTGGACATAACTGAGCAACTGAACTGACTGATGAGTAAAGTTGCTAGAAATATCTGTGTGCAGCTTTCTATGTAGGCATAACTTTGCAACTCTTGGGCAAATATCAGTGAGTGTATTTGCCAGATTGTATGATAAGATAACGTTTACCTTTTTAAGAAACTGCCAAAGTGAAAGTCACTCAATCATGTCTGACTCTTTCTAATCACATAGGCTGTAGCCTGCCAGGCTCTTCTGGCCATGGAATTCTCCAGGCAAGAATACTGGAGTAGGTTACCATGCTTTTCTCCAGGGGATCTTCCCAACCCAAGGATTGAACCCAGGTCTTCTGCATCATAGGCAGATTCTTTACTGTCTGAGCCACCAGGGAAGTGGGGCTAAGCTGCCTTCCAAAGGGATATGAGTTTGAGCAAATGCTGGGAGACGGTGGGGGACAGGGAAGCCTTGTGTGCTACAGTCCATGGAGTCGCAAAGAGTTGGACACGACTGAGTGACTAAACAACAACGACCATTTTGCATGCCCACCAGCAGTGAATGAGAATTCCTGTTGCTCCACATGTTCATCAGTGTTTGATGTTATCACTGTTTTTGATTTTAGGCATTCTAATAAGGGTCTGCCAAAGCCTTTGACTGTGTGGATCACAATAAACTGTGGAAAATTCTGAAAGAGATGGGAATACCAGACCATCTGACCTGCCTCTTGAGAAACCTATATGCAGGTCAGGAAGCAACAGTTAGAACTGGACATGGAACAACCGACTGGTTCCAGATAGGAAAAGGAGTATGTCAAGGCTGTATATTGTCACCCTGCTTATTTAACTTATATGCAGAGTACATCATGAGAAACGCTGGACTGGAAGAAACACAAGCTGGAATCAAGATTGCCGGGAAAAATATCAATAACCTCAGATATGCAGAAGACACCACCCTTATGGCAGAAAGTGAAGAGGAACTCAAAAGCCTCTTGATGAAAGTGAAAGTGGAGAGTGAAAAAGTTGGCTTAAAGCTCAACATTCAGAAAACGAAGATCATGGCATCCGGTCCCATCACTTCATGGGAAATAGATGGGGAAACAGTGGAAACAGTGTCAGACTTTATTTTTCTGGGCTCCAAAATCACTGCAGATGGTGACTGCAGCCATGAAATTAAAAGACGTTTACTCCTTGGAAGGAAAGTTATGACCAACCTAGATAGCATATTCAAAAGCAGAGACATTACTTTGCCAACAAAGTCCGTCTAGTCAAGGCTATGGTTTTTCCTGTGGTCATGTATGGATGTGAAAGTTGGACTGTGAAGAAGGCTGAGTGCCAAAGAATTGATGCTTTTGAACTGTGGTGTTGGAGAAGAGTCTTGAGAGTCCCTTGGCCTGCAAGGAGATCCAACCAGTCCATTCTGAAGGAGATCAGCCCTGGGATTTCTTTGGAAGGAATGATGCTAAAGCTGAAACTCCAGTACTTTGGCCACCTCATGCAAAGAGTTGACTCATTGGAAAAGACTGATGCTGGGAGGGATTGGGGGCAGGAGAAGAAGGGGACAACAGAGGATGAGATGGCTGGATGTCATCAATGGCTCGATGGACATGAGTCTGAGTGAACTCTGGGAGTTGGTGATGGACAGGGAGGCCTGGCGTGCTGCGATTCATGGGTCGCGAAGAGTCAGACACAACTGAGCAACTGAACTGAACTGAACTCAACTGAATAAGGATGTGGTGGTACCTCATTGTTGTTTTAATTTTCAGTTCCCTATTGACACATGATATCAAGCCTCCTTTCCTGTGCTTAGTTGCCATTTACATATCTTCTTTGGTGAGGTTTTTATTTAGATATTTTGCTCACGTTGGGTTGTTTTTCTTACTGTTGAGTTTTAAGAGTGCTTTAGATATGTTGTTATAGATATATGTCCTTATCAGATATATGTTTTACAAAAATATTCTCCCGGTCTGTAGCTTGTCTTTTCGTTCTGTTAACAGTGTCTTTTGCAGAGCAGAAATTTTGAATTTTAATAAAGTTCAACTTACCAGTTTTTTCTTTCATGGATTGTGCTTTTGATGTTGTATCTAACAACTCATTGCCAAACCCAAGATCACTTGGATTTTATCCTACATTATCTTATAGAAATTTTATAGTTTTGCATTTTACCCATAGGTATATGATATATTTTGAATTAATTTTTGTGAAAGATGTAAGGTTTGTGCCTAGATTCTTTTTCTTTTCTGCATGTAGATGCCTGGTTGATCAGTACCATTTGTTGGACTCATCTTTCTCCATTCTCTATTGAATTGTGTTTGCTCCTTTGTTAAAGATTGGTTGACTGTACTTGTGAGGTCTATTTCTGTGCTCCCTATTCTGACCTATTAAATCTGTTTATCTATTCTTTGCCAATACCACATTAACTTGTTTACTATAACATTATCAGTTCAGTTCAGTTCAGCCGCTCGGTCATGTCCGACTCTTTGCGACCCCATGAATCGCAGCACGCCAGGCCTCCCTGTCCATCACCAACTCCCGGAGTTCACTCAAACTCATGTCCATTGAGTCGGTGATGCCATCCAGCCATCTCATCCTCTGTCATCCCCTTCTCCTCCTGCCCCCAATCCCTCCCAGCATCAGAGTCATTTTCCAGTGAGTCAACTCTTCGCATGAGGTGGCCAAAGTACTGGAGTTTCAGCTTTAGCATCATTCCTTCCAAAGAAATCCCAGGGCTGATCTCCTTTAGGGTGGACTGGTTGGATCTCCTTGCAGGCCAAGGGACTCTCAAGACTCTTCTCCAACACCACAGTTCAAAAGCATCAATTCTTCGGCACTCAGCCTTCTTCACAGTCCAACTCTCACATCCATATATGGCTACTGTAAAAACCATAGCCTTGACTAGACGGAACTTTGTTGGCAAAGTAATGTCTCTGCTTTTGAATATGCTATCTAGGTTGGTCATAACTTTCCTTCCAAGGAGTAAGCATCTTTGAGGTCAGGGGTGGCGGCCGGGAGGAGCTGCCTCACACCTGAGGCCAGGGGCAGTGGCCAGGAGGAGCTACTGCAACCCGGATGCTGGGGCAGCGGCCGGGAGGAGCTACCCCATGCCCGAGGCCATGGGCTGCGGTTGGAAGGAGCTACCCCACGCCTGAGGCCAGGGGCGGCAGCCTGGAGGAGTTACTGCAACCCCGAGGCCAGGGGTGGCGGCCGGGAGGAGATAGTGCACCCCTGAGGCCAGGGGTGGGGGCCTGGAAGAGCTACCTCAACCCCGAGGCCAGGGGCAGTGGCCGGAAAGAGCTACTGCAACCCCAAGGCCAGGGGCGGTGGCCAGGAGGAGCTACCCCACGCCAGAGGCTGGGGCGGTGGCCGGAAAGAGCTACTGCAACCCCGAGGCCAGGGGCGGTGGCCGGGATGAGCTACCTCACACCTGAGGCCAGGGGTGGCTGCCGGGAGGAGCTACTGCAACCCCGAGGCCAGGGGTGGCAGCCAGGATGAGCTACCCCATGCCCGAGGCCAGGGGCAGCAGCCTGGAGGAGTTACCACAAGCCCGAGGTCAGGGGCAGTGGCCGGGAGGAGCTACCACACCCCTGAGGCCAGGGGTCGAGGCCTGGAGGAGCTACCTCAACCCCGAGGCCAGGGGCAGTGGCCAGAAAGAGCTACTGCAACCCCAAGGCCAGGGGCAGTGGCCAGGAGGAGCTACCCCACGCCTGAGGCCAGGGGCAGCAGCCTGGAGGAGCTAGTGCAACCCTGAGGCCAGGGGCGGTGGCCGGGAGGAGCTACCTTAACCCCGAGGCCAGGGGCGGTGGCTGGAAAGAGCTACTGCAACTCCGAGGCCAGGGGCGGTGGCCAGGAGGAGCTACCCCAAACCCGAGGCCATGGGCTGTGGCTGGGAGGATCTACCCCACGCCCGAGGCCAGGGGCAGCAGCCAGGAGGAGCTACTGCAACCCCGATGCCAGGGGCAGTGGCCAGGAGGAGCTACCCCATGCCCGAGGTCAGGGGCTGCAGCCGGGAGCAGCTAATGCAACCCCGAGGTCAGGGGCAGTGGTCGGGAGGAGCAACCCCAGGTCCAAGGAGTGGTGGCTGTGCGGGTGCAGGAGGGCCGAGAGGAGCTACTCCGCTTTCAAGGTCAGGAGGGGCAGCGGTGAGGAGATACCCCTCGTCCAAGGTAGGGAGCAGCGGTTGCACTTTGCTGGAGCAGCTGTGAAGAGATACCCCACGTCCAAGGTAAGAGAAACCTACCGGGGTCCAGCCCCGGTTGGATCCAGGGATTGATTCCCTCAGGAGGACAGCGTTGGCGAAAAGAATAGCAAAGCCTGAGAGATTTTAGAGGCTCTTTATAACTGGTTTATGCGGAAAATCAATATAACCTGTGACATCAGGTTAGCTCTGACCACGGAGGCTGCAGGCACCCTCTTGAATCACTGAAGGTGCCCCAGCTTAGGCACCTTCTCAAGTGGGTCTTAGAAGCCCAGGCAAGTAAGTGGTCCTAGAGGACCTCCACGCTCCAATTATTTTGGCCTGAAAAGATAGAGAAGAAAAGGAGAGAAAAGGAAGCAAGAAAGAACGACACAGGGAGACCAAGCCTGTTGAGCAAGGCCCATAGCTTTATTTTTAAAGGGAGCTTATATACCTTAAGTTGTGCATAGAGGATAATAGGGGGGTGTGAAATCATGCAAAGTCAGCAGTCTTTGATCCTTATCAAGACCAGGCTTTCTTTTCTGCAAACTTATCGTATACAAATGGTTTAGGTGATTTACATCATCTTCTGGCCAGAAGGCCTGTTAACATTTTATGACTCTGATAAAGGTTTGTCAACCATAAGACTTATTTTCTCTAAAAGTAATTATTTTAAAGTTTGGCGCCATCCTCCGAAGGTGTTAGATAAAGTTGCATTCCTATAGGGCAGAGGTGCAGTGGGTTTACAACAAGCGAAGAATTTATTACCTTAAGGGTCTAAAGTTGTTAGCACCAAGGCCACTACTTATGTTTTCTATGTACCAACTATATTAATTAATACACTTCCAAGGATACAATACAGGGGATGTGGAAACTTGGCAGCAAGCATTGGCTCAACAATGAAATCTTCTACTAGTTCTAACAATTTCTAACTCTCCGAGAGGCTCTATACTATTTGAATATGTTAAGCTTCCCATGCCTCTCGTGGTTTGGAGACTGTAAACAATCATATGTGTAGCTGTAGGAGTCTGGGGAAACCTGTCAGGCAAGTTAGAGAGCCATCTGAGGGGTTTGGATCGAAACACTCCTATTATGCCCAAGAGGCTAATTAGCTAGAGCTCTAAGTTGATTTCCTTCAGAGAAAGGTGATCGGGGATAGCCCCCCGTGACTGTCAGAGGAGTTGGTGAGTCATGAAGCAATAAAACAGACAGACTCTGGTTTTGGGGTAGACGCTCAGGCAGGCCCAGAGGGGCACCCCTCAAGTTCTGGCTCGCCTTGCCCACCAGAACTCTCCCACATGACCTTGTCATGGGTGGGGACTCCTGTGCTGGCTCCCGGCAGAAACCCAAGTAAGACGCTAGGTGTTGCAAGAGGGCATCAGAGGACAGACAGACTGAAACCACAATCACAGAAAACTAGTCAGTCTAATCACATGGACCACAGCCTTGTCTAACTCAAAGAAACTAAGCCATGCTGTGTGGGGTCACCCAAGATGGGCGGGCCATAGTGGAGAGGTCTGACAGAATGTGGTCCACTGGAGAAGGGAATGGCAAACCACTTCAGTATTCTTGCCTTGAGAATCACATGAACAGTATGAAAAGGCAAAATGATAGGATACTGAAAGAGGACTCCCCAGGTCGGTAGGTGCCCAATATGTTACTGGAGATCAGTGGAGAAATAACTCCAGAAAGAATGAAGGGATGGAGCCAAAGCAAAAACAATACCCAGTTGTGGATGTGACTGGTGATAGAAGCAAGGTCCGATGCTGTAAAGAGCAATATTGCATAGGAACCTGGAATGTTAGGTCCATGAATCAAGGCAAATTGGAAGTGGTCAAACAGGAGATGGCAAGAGTGAACGTCAACATTCTAGGAATCAGTGAACTAAAATGGACTGGAATGGGTGAATTTAACTCAGATGACCATTATAGCTACTATAGCATTATAATAAGTCTTAAAATTGGGTGGAGTCTATCTTCCAGCTTTGTTCTTTTTCCAACACTAAGGTGAATGGCTTCTTACTAATCATAGTGGACTACTGGCTGTGAACCAGCTCTGCCTGTGGCATTTCAGTGATCTCCTTTGCCATACAGTGGGCCATAGTCAAACCCTCTCCAGTGGGATAAAAATCTCAGTCTTGGTTGGGAATGGGGGTTCTTCCAAGTCTGTTCTTTCCTTGGATCTCCCTCAGTCTTAGCGGGGGGAATTAGCTGTTCCCTCTGTTTCTGCTAAGTCACTTCAGTTGTGTCCGACTCTGTGCGACCCCATAGACAGCAGCCCACCAGGCTCCCCTGTCCCTGGGATTCTCCAGGCAAGAACACTGGAGTGGGTTGCCATTTCCTTCTCCAATGCATGAAAGGGAAAAGTGAAAGTGAAGTCGCTCAGTCGTATCCGACTCTTAGCGACCCCATGGACTGCAGCCTACCAGGCTCCTCCGTCCATGGGTTTTCCAGGCAAGAGTACTGGAGTGGGGTGCCATTGCCTTCTCCCGTTCCCTCTGTTTACTAGTCCTTTATTCTTGAGTTCCGTTTACCCCATTAGTAGTTAACCAACTTTTACTAGTTAACAATTCTTTATATTGAATTTTCCCCTTTTCAAGACAGACTTTGTTTCTGTTTCCTGACTAGAATGACAGATTCTTATACATTTTTGGTTAACTTGAACTCTCAAGTAATCTCCCAACTGAAATTCTGTGATTGGATTTGAGGGGAGGGGCCATAGAGTATAGGAAAGGGCACCTGGCCATGCAGCAGGCACAGTAGTTCTGTCAGTGACTTGAGTGTCTTGGCTGACTAGGTGTGTGAGATGTGAGCAGTACTAACTGGTATATGGAGCAAATGGTACCCAGCATTTTTGAGGACTCCTTCCTCATGATTCTATTCTGGAGATGTGGCTGGAAGAGGTGCATGGTTGCACTATCTGAGATGTGGTGGGCTTGAAATAGCAGAGAGGAAAACCTTCTCAATTACTGTCCAAAAGAAGATGAACCATATTAACAAGTCCAGATGGGGTCAGGGTCACTGGTTAAATCCTGAGAAGCACCCAGGGCATCTATGATATTCCATCTGCTGCTACCCATAAGCAACTACTTACCTTGTTGATGATCACAAAAAGAGCTATTCCACAGCCCTGATGGATTCTTTCTAATGAGCAGACAAGCTACAGATATTTCTGTGATACTCTCTAAACATTGTAAGATACAGCATTTTAGGAAATGGTTTGTATAAATTGTACATACTGATCGTTAATATAAATAATTTGTATTATGGGTTTGTTTTCCTTGGTGTGTACATTCACTCGTCCCTGGGGATGTGGATGAGCAAAGTGTTTTGTTACATTGCCTTGCTCCTGCTGGCAGTGACACAGGTGCAGAACTGTGGGCATGATGAATCAAGCACCAATTGCATCACTGCCGTCTGTGCTCAGCTCGAATTGCCGTCAGTGGAGAAAATAGAATTCATTAGTTTTCTTTCAGGGCACATGCAAACACATGGATTTGAAAGAATATATCATGGTAGCAAGAAGAAATGGGCAAAGCTCAACGTTTTTTCCTCCTGAGCAGCTCTGGCGACAGATGAAACGATAAGCCTTTGGATGCACAGTCTTTGTCAGTAGATGTTTGAGAGGGTGGTCACCCTGAGGCAAAATGCTCTGTGGATACCAATCACAATTTTTTACAATCTCTCAGAGCTATTGAGAAAATAATATTGATTTGTTACAGAATCCAAAGTGCTCCAAATGCTCACAGGAAATGTAACCAAATACTCAAGTAACTATTTTAAAGAATTCAGAGAAAATAAGATGCATGAAAATGACTTTCATGACTTCTGTGATGAGGTATCTAGGGAGATGAGTTGAGAGTCTTTATTTCATGTCTGTTTTCATTTTGGCATTGGCTGAGCTAATGCCATTTGACAGTAAGTGTGGAGCTCTGGCATGATGACAGAACACTCCATTTGGAGAGAGAGAGAGAAAGACTTTTGAAAAAATTAATCCTCTCAGGGTTTCTGAGGTGACAGGGGACTAGGAATAAGCTTAACCCAAGTTCTAGCTTTGGGTTTTTCAAATGAGACTGATCTTGGAGATTTTGACTGGAATTCTGTGAGGGGACCCAGGAATCTGTTTTAATAGTTACTTAAATTGCAAATTTGATTCTGCCAGTTTGGAAAACATCATTTTCCCATGTATATATTCAAAAGTGAAGTTTATTTTTAAATGCAATTTGATGCCCTTGTCCAGCCAGATTTAGGTTGGCATGATTCACCTGCAGAAATATATTTTTTAAGGTTTGGGAACACTGGGCTCAGCATTTGGGAGAAAACATGAAAAACAACAACAAAAACCAACTCCCTGTATTGAATTGAGCAGCTGAAAGGCAAACACCTGGTCTTTTCTTCCCAATTATGCTGCTTGGGCTGGTAGACTGTTGAGGATGAAATGTATTCACATAAAAAACAATCATTCTTCTTGCTCCTTCCTGATCTATACTTCTTTTTTCCCCTTTAAAACATAACATTTATTGCCTTTTTCTAATTACAGAAAATAATTCATGCTCAATGCCAAAAATCCCAAACAAAACAGAAAACAAAAATCTATAATTTCACCACCCAGAGATAACCTTGCTACGTGTTTTCTAAAGATGTAGTGATATGTGCTTCTTGAGGGTTATAATTACAATACATCATGACCACTTGGTGAGAAAAAGTAATTGTAAGTTAAAACAAGAATGTTAAAGGTAATGTACAGAGAGTAGAATTTCATTTCTGCTACATTTTAATATCTTTAGAAAGCTGATAAATCAAACCACAGTTAAAATTCTAAGAGAATCCATATTTTTAGAATTTATAAATACATTCTATTCTAAAGTTGTCATACCTTAGATATGTTTTTTATTCTGTAAAGAGTTTTTTTTTGCCTTTACATATCTATCATTCATTCATTCATATATTGTATCACTGTTGAATATTTATTATGCAGTTGCAGCAATTAAAGACTGATAAGGTCCATTCCTCCAGTGAGCTAATTTTCTGGGTTAAGGGAAAGAAATAATGAATAAGTGAAATAAACAAGTAAACAAAGTTTTTTTGGATTGGGTGATTAAGGAAAGTTACTCTCAAAAGATCATATCAGAGTTGATACCTAAAAGGTTAAAAGGATCCCAACCTTGGGGAAATGAGAGAGTGTGGGTTGTGTTTCCCCACAACCTGTACAGAATGTGTTACAGAGAAGTTTTGGTTTAGTTTGATTTGGTTAGTTTGCTAGGTGAAAGATAGTGTAGATTTATTTTACTTTTCTTTTGGTTTGAGTGGAGTTAAACATCTTGTCATGTATTTAAGGGCCCTTTTAATATAATCTTTTGCTTATTTTCTTCCCATCAAGCTTTTGGTCTCTTTATCTCTCAATTTTTGCAAAACTTTATATAGCAAGGGCTTATTTCTCATTCATACTGTTTGTCAAGGGTTGGAGTTTTCCTCCACATTGTCCTTAACTTACAATATGATATTGTGAACTGTGGGCATGATGTCATATAGCAGATCTCTAGAAACTATTCATTGTATATAACTAAAATGTTACACCCACTGAATAAAGCTCTCCATTTCTTGCTCTCCACAGTCCCTGGCAACCACCATTTTGCTTTCTGTTTTAAAATTTGACTTTTTTAGATTTCACATATAAATGAAATCATATTGTATGTTTCTTTCTATGTCTGGCTTATTTCTCTTATCATGAGGTCTTCCAGGATCACCTGTGTTGCTGTAAATGGTAGGCATTCCATCTTTTTAAAAGTTGAACAATATTCCATCCATATATATATATATATATATATATATATATCACATTTGTTTTAGCCATTCATCTATTGACAGACACTGAAGTTGTTTCCATGTCTTGGCCACTGTGACTTGGCTGCACTGAACAAAAGAGTACAGCTATCTATCCAAGATACTGATTTAATTTCCTTGGGATGTATACTCTGAAGTGGGGACTTCCCTGGTGGTCCATAATAGCCATTTTTTAATTTATTTAAAAAATGATTGGAGTATATTTGATTTACAGTGTTGTGTTAGACGCAACGATTTTTTTAAAAAAGAGGAAGGATCTTCTAGGCTTAGGAGACTGCACTGCAGAAACCCAGCTGAGTGATCTCATGTGACTGAACAGAAGGTCTGAAATATTATACGAGGAGAGGGAGAAAGGATTTTTATACCAGATTATTAAAGTCCTGGAGTGCTAACTTAAGTGGATTTGACTAAAACCTGTCCTCAAGCAGCCATTTAATAATATTTTTGAGGAATATGAAAAGTTCAAAGTCCTTTTTGGAAGATTATTCTGGAGAAAGTAGGAATGTGGGTTTCAGAAATGAGAATCTCAAAGAAAGCAGAAAGACCAATTTGGAGAAATGATCAAAAAGCACAATGCTGATTCTCCATGTTAATTATCTATTTGTGTCAACGAACAGTGTATTTCCAGTCATTTAGACTTAAACTCTATAAGAAACTTATACTTCACTTTCATCTAGTATTACTGTCTATACTAATCCACATGGAGCCTCTTTCATTTTTTTTTTTTTTTTTTTTGCATTTAGTGTTCACTTTGTCATTCTGAGAGTGATTTTTTTTTTTTTTTTTGGTTTTCTATGAGTAAATTTAGACCTTGGAGATACCTCTCATCCAAGGTAAGGAGCAGCGGCTGTGCTTTGCTGGAGCAGCTGTGAAGAGATACCCCACATCCAAGGTAAGAGAAACCAAAGTAAGTTGGTAGGTGTTGTGAGAGGGCATCAAAGGGCAGACAGACTGAAACCATAATCAAAGAAAGCTAGTCAGTCTAATCACATGGACCACAGCCTTGTATAAATGAATGAATGAAATTTAATGAAACTAAGCCATGCCATGTGGGGCCGCCCAAGACGGGCAGGTCATGGTGGAGAGGTCTGACAGAATGTGGTCCACTGGAGAAGGGAATGGCAAACCACTTCAGTATTCTTGCCTTGAGAATCACATGAACAGTATGAAAAGGCAAAATGATAGGATACTGAAAGAGGAACTCCCCAGGTTGGTAGGTGCCCAATATGCTACTGGAGATCAGTGGAGAAATAACTCCAGAAAGAATGAAGGGATGGAGCCAAAGCAAAAACAATACCCAGTTGTGGATGTGACTGGTGATAGAAACAAGGTCTGATGCTGTGAAGAGCAATATTGCAATGTTAGGTCCATGAATCAAGGCAAATTGGAAGTGGTCAAACAGGAGATGGCAAGAGTCAACGTCGGCATTCTAGGAATCAGTGAACTAAAATGGACTGGAATGGGTGAATTTAACTCAGATGACCATTATATCTACTACTGTGGGCAGGAATCCCTTAGAAGAAATGGAGTAGCCATCATGGTCAACAAAAGAGTCCAAAATGCAGTACTTGGATGCAATCTCAAAAACGACAGAATGATCTCTGTTCGTTTCCAAGGCAAACCATTCAATATCACAGTAATCCAAGTCTATGCCCCAACCAGTAACGCTGAAGAAGCTGAAGTTGAACGGTTCTATGAAGACCTACAAGACCTTTTAGAACTAACACCCAAAAAAGATGTCCTTTTCATTATAGGGGACTGGAATGCAAAAGTAGGAAGTCAAGAAACACCTGGAGTAACAGGCAAATTTGGCCTTGGAATACAGAATGAAGCAGGGCAAAGGCTAATAGAGTTTTGCCAAGAGAACTCACTGGTCATAGCAAACACCCTCTTCCAACAACACAAGAGAAGGCTCTATACATGGACATCACCAGATGGTCAACACTGAAATCAGATTGATTATATTATTTGCAGCCAAAGATGGAGAAGCTCTATACAGTCAGCAAAAACAAGACTGGGAGCTGACTGTGGCTCAGATCATGAACTCCTTATTGCTAAATTCAGACTTAAATTGAAGGAAGTAGGGAAAAACACTAGACCATTCAGGTATGACCTAAATCAAATCCCTTATTATTATACAGTGGAAGTGAGAAATAGATAAAAGGGACTAGATCTGATAGAGTGCCTGATGAACTATTGACGGAGGTTCGTGATATTGTACAGGAGACAAGGATCAGACCATCCCCATGGAAAAGAAATGCAAAAAAGCAAAATGGCTGTCTGGAGAGGCCTTACAAATAGCTGTGAAAAGAAGAGAAGCAGAAAGCAAAGGAGAAGAGGAAAGATATAAGCATCTGAATGCAGAGTTCCAAAGACTAGCAAGGATAGATAAGAAAGCCTTCCTCAGTGATCAATGCAAAGAAATAGAGGAAAACAACAGAATGGGAAAGACTAGAGATGTCTTCAAGAAAATTAGAGATACCAAGGGAACGTTTCATGCAAAGATGGGCTCTGTAAAGGACAGAAATGGTATGGACCTAACAGAAGCAGAAGATATTAAGAAGAGGTGGCAAGAATACACAGTAGAACTGTACAAAAAAGATCTTCACGACCCAGACAATCACGATGGTGTGATCACTCACCTAGAGCCAGACATCCTGGAATATGAAGTCAAGTAGGCCTCAGAAAGCATCACTACGAACAAAGCTAGTGGAGGTGATGGAATTCCAGTTGAGCTATTTCAAATCCTGAAAGATGATGCTGTGAAAGTGCTGCCCTCAATATGCCAGCAAATTTGGAAAACTCATCAGTGGCCACAGGACTGGAAAAGGTCAGTTTTCATTCCAATCCCAAAGAAAGGCAATGCCAAAGAATGCTCAAACTACCACACAATTGCACTCATCTCACACGCTAGTAAAGTAATGCTCAAAATTCTCCAAGCCAGGCTTCAGCAATACGTGAACCATGAACTTCCAGATGTTCAAGCTGGTTTTAGAAAAGGCAGAGGAACCAGAGACCAAATTGCGAACATCTGCTGGATCATCAAAAAAGCAAGAGTTCCAGAAAAACATCTATTTCTGCTTTATTGACTATGCCAAAGCCTTTGACTGTGTGGATCACAAGAAACTGTGGAAAATTCTGAAAGAGATGGGAATACCAGACCACCTGACCTGCCTCTTGAGAAACCTGTGTGCAGGTCAGGAAGCAACAGTTAGAACTGGACATGGAACAACAGACTGGTTCCAAATAGGAAAAGGAGTATGTCAAGGCTGTATATTGTCACCCTGCTTATTTAACTTATATGCAGAGTACATTCAGAAAACTAAGATCATGGCATCTGGTCCCATCACCTCATGGCAAATAGATAGGGAAACAGTGACAGACTTTATTTTGGGGGGCTCCAGAATCACTGCAGATTGGTGACTGCAGCCATGAAATTAAAAGATGCTTACTCCTTGGGAGAAAAATTACGACCAACCATGATAGCATATTAAAAAGCAGAGACATTACTTTGCCAACAAAGGTCTGCCTAGTCAAGGCTACAGTTTTTCTAGTAGTCACGTATGGATGTGAGGGTTGGACTATAAAGAAAGCGGAGCACTGAAGAATTGATGCTTTTGAACTGTGGTGTTGGAGAAGACTCTTGAGAGTCTCTTGGACTGTAAGGAGATTAAACCAGTTAATTCTAAAGGAAGTCAGTCCTGAATATTCATTGGAAGTACTGATGCTAACGCTGAAGCTCCAGTACTTTGGCCACCTCATGCGAAGAGCTGATTCATTGGTAAAGACCCTGATGCTGGGAAAGATTGAAGGCAGGAGGAGAAGGGGATGACAGAGGTTAAGATGGTTGGATGGCATCACCAACTCAATGGACATGAGTTTGGGTAAACTCCAGGAGTTGGTGATGGACAGGGAGGCCTGGCGTGCTGCAGTCCATGGGGTCTCAAAGAGTTGGACATGACTGAGTGACTGAACTGAACTGAAGATGTTTAAAAATATTCTATATTTTAGATATCCAAATAACTTTATTGTTCAAAAGTTTTATCCTGGGAGAAGGTACTTATTACATGAATGTTACCATTGCTCAAACATTTTTGAATATTATTTTCCAGAATTTCCTTGAAGGTAGTTTATGTGTCATGCAAGAAACTAGTGAAATAATATACTGATATATCAGACTGAAGCACAGTTTTCCAATCTTTAGAAGCAAAAACAAAGTCACTCAAAACAATTTTGTATTTTAAGCATAATAAGTGTAAGTTGAAAGTAGGAAAATCATGTTAGCTAGAAGCCTCTATTTTTAACTGATTTCTAGAAGTGTCTGTGTAAAGTAACGAAATGTTTGAATTGTTGCTATTTTCAAAATCATGACAATTGAGAATATTGATATATTCTGTACATAGGACAAAACCAGCAATCTATGTTTTAATTTAATGAAGAATCAGTTTTTATCTTGGCTCATACATAATTGCCTTGTGTTAGTGTATACTCATAAGTTTCTGGAATCAATTAATCTGAAGAAGTTAAGATTTAATTTAGTCTTGTTGATATTGTAAATTTGCTTAGTAAGGTGTTCTTTTTATAATCAGTACCAAGTGATACTTCAGCTCAGTTCCTGCCCAAATGATTAAAAATATAGAATGTAGCTATATGATGCAAACTTTTCTGGTTAAATCTTGTCTTAGTTTGAAGATTCTCCCATTATTTATATTCTTCTGTGTGTCACTGTGTATCTATATATCTATAAATAGTTGTGTAACTATAATAAAATCGTATAACCATATATAACTGTATAGTTATAGTTGTATATAGTTATATATAATATGGGGCTTCCCATGTGGTTGAAGTGATAAAGAATCCACCTTCCAGTGCAGGAGATGCAAGAAACCTGGGGTCAATCCCTGGGTCAGGACAGTCCCTTGGAGTAGGAAATGGAAACCCACCCCAATATTCTTGCCTGGAAAATTCCATGGACAGGGAAGCCTGGTGGGCTATAGTTCATGGGGTGCAAAGCCACAACTGAGCACACAGCGCTATGATAACAAACATATAAGTATATGTAATGTATTATCTCTCCTTATTTCTCTCTAGTTCTGGGCCTGTGAAGAAGTTACAAAATGCTGGTCTTTAGTCCAGATTTGCTTTTGTTTGTTCTGTAGAATGTTGGTTTACATAGTATTTTAAGTTTGAATTACTTAAAAATCAGATTTTAAAATCCAGCTTTCTGGCTTCTCTTGACCAGTCAGAAGTCCTGACAATACTATCGTCCTAACAACAATAAATCAAGTAGAATTGAGCCTATGGAATCCTTGCAGTATGGGCCTTGTGTCCTGCTAGTTGTCATTTGTTCTAATACAGGGCCTGAGTTTGAAATCCTTGATCTCAGTCCTACTGAGGATTTTGATTTTAACCTTTAGGTCAACTGGTAAGGTTTTAAGTAAGGGTGGGGTAACATGGTGTGGCATCATGGAAATTTGACTGGCTTATTTTCAGCTCCTGTAAGAGTAAGTATTTGTTCACACAATTTACTTTTTTCAAGCCATAGGTAATACGTATTTGCTGACTGGCAGGTTTGTGATTCTCCCCTTCACTTTTTGGCCAGAGAGGAGTCACACTCTGTCTAACTGCACATAACCAGCCTGTTTTGTATATTTGTCTACTGAGTGTGCTTTTCTTGTCTCCTGGGGCTGCACCCCATTGTGGAAAACAGGGATTTGGGGCCCCTGTGGCTGTATGAACACCAGAGCTGTATTCAGGGACCCCCTCAGACTGCCAACAAGTGTGAATTGAATGAAGATACTGTTCACAACTCCTTCCTTGCTGTTCTCCTTCATGGCCAAGCATCCCAGCTTTTTAGATGTAGTTGTTAAATACTAAGGTGCCAGAGATAAAATTAATATGACAGAATGACAGTCTCGCTTTTGCTAGAACTAAATGATGCAAATGCCCTTAATTAGATTCAATTCCATATGCCTAGAGAGTAAACTCTTCTTCTCAAAAGATAGAATACTAATGTCTTGCATTGATGAAGGGCCTTTCATCTGGGAGTTTTCCCACATGGTTTATACACCAATATGGCATAGTAAAAGCAAAGTAAGACAACTCCAGCCACAAATGGAATGTAACAACTGCTTAATGGTCTATGACAAAACAGGAGGGCAGGAACTGTAAAAAGCTATTGAAAACATCATTAATGTATATTCTAAATAGAAAGTCTTATTGAAAATATGAAGTTAAATTTTCATAAAAGTAAGTTTTTAGGGAGTGAGTGCTAGCTGTTTTAAGTTCCAAGGACAGACCATGAAGTAGCCTAACAATGTATAACAATCTTATTATATTTGATCTCCAGAGGGGGTTAGAGGATTTATCTTGATGCCTTTAAAGAATGGTGTGGATCAGGGATGGAAGAGTGAGAGAAGGGGGAACCAAGACCTCTTGTGCGGGTCAGGGATGACTTAGCATGCCAGTCCTTACAGTGATCTTATAAAATACTTATTATTAGGGGCATTGTGGAGATGAGGAAACTGAAGCTCAGAGAAAGTAAGGAATTGACCCAAGTTGTTCAAGTGTTTGGGAACGTGGCTCCTTGTCTGAAAGTGCCACTCACTCTTCCATGGTCGTTCTTGTCATTCTGCAGAGGCTCTAGGGTCCTAATGCAAATAGTTCCCAGCCTCCATATGCTGGAGGGACAGAGCCTCTTGACTACTGTCTACGGGTTCTCTACCACTAGCGATAGTGAGTTAGCTTTTGACCTCTTCTTGCCCCTCACTCTGTCCGTGAATGTCTGTTATAGAATAATCTCCTTTGACACTTATAAGGCAATCAGCAAGCTTGTTCTGCTGTTCTCACAGTCTCCCCTTCTTCCTCCACTTTTGATAGCTGTGTTATATTAATAGCCCCATTTCCAGAGCGTAGAACATCTACATCACCCATATTCTCATGAAAAGAACGAATTTTTTTAAAAAGTGGAGTCTTGCCTATAGAATTGAATGACCTCCTTTTTTGCTACTCACGTTGAAGTGAGATAAGTTCCTGTACGTTAGACCAGAACAGTTCTCTACGCTGCAGACCTCTGGGCTCCTTCTCTAGTGTTCCTTTGAAATATTCACATTCATGGTCTCTCGCGGTAGCCATCTCTCCAGTTAATTCTGAGAAGGGCCTCTGTTGGCTTCCCATCCCACGCATTCTCCCAAATCTGGGCTCTCTTCCCCCTCAAAGTCCTTGCCTTGAGATATGTCCTCAGTGTGGGACTCTCCTTTCTCTGAGCCTGTGGTCAGTCTCCCTGCAGTGCTCCCACATGCACCTCAGATGGGGGTCTGAGGAGCCTCTTCCTGTCACCATCATTTTTCTCAGATGAGCCTGCTGAGCTTTCCAGTCCCAGAAGGGACGCGTTCTCTGCGCAGTGATGCTGTGCCTGTAGTTTCTGGATTCCCTGGCTCTCAGGATGACCAAAATCCCCTCTGTCTTCCCTCCTGTAGTACAGAGCTGCTGCCCCCACATTCCTCTTGCATCTACCTTGTATTCTGGATTTGTGGAGATTCATTTGAATTACTTTTTCTTGTGTTATCTACTTGATTTTTGTATTCTCAAGAGGAGTGTAAGGAGCTGAAAAGTCTATACTGTCTCCACCAGCATCTTGCCAAAGGACAACCTCTTAATTTGTCTCACAGTTTCTGCTCAGCCTCACCCCTAAGGTGCATACTCCACCTGGAACGTGTCTGCTAAAAGGAAGTTAGACCGTGTTTGCTTAAATCTCTTCAGTGGCTTCCCGTCTCATTCAGAGAAAAGCCCAGGTCCTGCTGGGATTGAGAAGGCCTCCAGCATCCAGGCCCTCATCACTCTCTTAGCCTTTCTTGCTTCTTCTCTCCCCTTGCCCTGTCTTTCTTTCTATGTTTTCCACAAAGAATGTCACCCGCTTCAAACTTGGGGACTTTGTGCTTTCTGCTCTCTCTGTATTGAGTGATGCTAAGATACCATCTTGGTCCACTCCTTCACCTGCTTCTGGTCTTTCCTCAGATGTCACCTTTTCTGTGAGCCTTGTGTGCCCATCTTCTCTAAGTAGCATATGCCATGACATTGACTAACCCCTTCTCTGTTTACTGTGTCTCCCCAACACCTCTCTTTAACCTACTCTACATTTTTCTTATTATTTTGTTTGTATTCTGTTTCCCTACTAGCAAAGATTAATATCTGTATGGTTTATGGGTGTATTTCTAGACCTTATAACAATATCTGACATGGAGTAGGTTCAGAATAAATATTAGTTGAATGTACTCATATGGGCAGGAAAATAGGTCAATTATGCAATAACAGTTGAGAGGGAAGAGTGGTTATACTTGGGTAGGCATAGGAGCCAGGGATAAGACAAGAGCTGACTTTGAAATAGTTCTTGAAGGATGAGTAGGATTTAAACAGGTTCATCTGTTGTGATTTCACAGAGGTATACATTTCTTTCAGACAGTCATGTGACATGTTAAAGCAGTAGAAATGACAGGGTGATGAGGCAGATGAAGTTGTTAAAGTGATGCTGGGTTTGAGTGTGAATGATTTGGAAGGTGATGGGTCTACATGTGTTGAAGGCAGATGTTAAGTTTGGATTGGGCTTTGAGCCTTTCAGGGTTCTTGGTTTTAAGAGACGTAAACCAAGTTAGGCCTCATAAGGAGAAAGACATTTGCTGGAAGGATTAGCGTTTATAGCATTGATAGGAGGTGTCTTAGTCATTTTGGGCTGCTGCTACAAAAAGACCATAAAGTGGATGACTGATAGAAACAACAAACATTTGTTTCTTACAGTTCTAGAGGCTGGGAGGTCCAAGATCATGCTGGCAGATCTGATGTCTGGTGAGAGCCAGCTTCCTCATTGATGACTGTCTTCTTACTGTGACCTCACGTGGCAGAAGGACCAAGCTAACTCAATGAAGCCTGTTTCATAAGGACGCCAATTCCCATCCTGAGGGCTCTCCCCTGGTGACCTAATCAACTCCAAAGTGGGACGATTACGAAGCAGACGTTGGAATCATGGAGGAAGGTGGGTGAGTGTCTCTGACACAGCAGAAGTGAACCACAGATAATCCAGTCTGTGTATCCTGCTTAACACATTTTTGTCTTCTTCCTCAAATGCTCTCTTTCTGTTTGTATTGGGTTAGCTAAAAGGTTTGTTCATCCATAACACCTTATGGAAATACCCACAGGAAACTTTTGACCAGCCTAAACGTGTACCCCAATGTTCATCGCAGCACTGTTTATAATAGCCAGGACATGGAAGCAACCTAGATGCCCATCAGCAGATGAATGGACAAGAAAGCTGTGGTACATATACACAATGGAGTATTACTCAGCCATTAAAAAGAATACATTTGAATCAGTTCTAATGAGATGGATGAAACTGGAACCTATTATACAGAGTGAAGTAAGCCAGAAAGAAAAACACCAATACAGTATACTAACGCATATATATGGAATTTAGAAAGATGGTAACAATAACCCTGTGTACGAGACAGCAAAAGAGACACTGATGTATAGATCAGTCTTATGGACTCTGTGGTAGAGGGAGAGGGTGGGGAGATTTTGGAGAATGGCATTGAAACATGTATAATATCATGTATGAAACGAGTCGCCAGTCCAGGTTCGATGCACGATACTGGATGCTTGGGGCTGGTGCACTGGGATGACCCAGAGGGAGGGTATGGGGAGGGAGGAGGGAGGAGGGTTCAGGATGGGGAACATAGGTATACCTGTGGCGGATTCACTTTGATATTTGGCAAAACTAATGCAATATTGTAAAGTTTAAAAATAAAATAAAATAAAATAAAAAAAGCCACAATCCTAGGAAGCATGGATATTTTTCTCATTTGGGGCAGTATTCTATAAAGTGGAAATTTAAATCTCTCCTAAGACTGACTCTAGATAGCATATGAAAAAATTGAATATTGATATCCAGATCTTAGAACATAGTCATTATGTTATAACCAGACATCTCCTGTATCAGAAAAACTTGACATTGCTGTGCTCTTATTCTTACTTCCCAAGGCTGCCTTGTTTGCTGTTTTTCTTAAGAGCTGTTAAGTCTCTACATAGAATCCTACTTATCACAATAATGAATCATGATCCTCAGACAAAAAAACACCTAAATGAATCAGCCTGAGGATGTATTTAAACATACGTATTTTGTAAAATGTTTTTGAGTTTCTTTTTTTTTTTCATTTTCTCCTTTATTATCCCAAAGTCACATGTGAGAATGCATCAGTAAACTGGTGATGCAGTTTACTGATGAGGACAATGATTCAGCATTGTCTTCATGTATTACTTTATGAAGTGAAGTTTATCTTATGTGATTAGATTTGGTAGTTATTATTTTTATCAAGGAGAGATGTCATCTCTCACATATGTTAGTCTTTGGTTTGTCTAGAATTGTGTCAAGTAGTGTGAAGGGATATAATACATTGTCCTAGGAGGATTACAGTCTAGTTAAGGAGAAAGAATAGATGCCTGTAGCTGCCAGATTTAGTACCAGAGGACTTAGACATTAATTATACACTGTCATATTGTTTCTAATCATTTCGTGGGTGTTGGAGGCAGTTTATGAACTGGAGAGTCACTGAAGTATTTGTGGAAGTTTTGTTGTGGAACTGTGATTTAGATAAATTGGAGAAAAAGAGATGAAAATTTTAGGCTAGAAGAACTAAATAGAAAACACACAGGGATAAATGTCTGTGTTTGTGGAGGGAACAGATGAGGAAATAATGGCATAAGGGGTAGAAGGCAGAGGATTTGAGAGCCTAGATTTGGAAAGAATATGAAGAGAGGAGACAGAAAGTTGGATTCCAAGGAAACATTTTGTTGTTCAGGACATTTCCTTCATGGCTAACTCACAGACTTACCTCCTGTATATCTTTCAAATTAAGCTCTGCATTTTCCTTTTTTCTTAGTGGTGTTTATGTTTGCATGTACATTGACTTCGCATTCAGTGATTTAGTATATATTCATTTTGTATCCCCAAATAGATTTAAGGATTGTGTCTTCTGTAGTAAATACATTAGACTATTGTTGAAATTTGATTCAGAAAACCAATTTAGGGGTCACCTAGTCCACTACCCTCTATAGTGGCCACTGACCTCCACCCACGTGCCACCCCTCCCACACCTTCTGCCTTCGTTTCCAAAGGCTTTCTGTGATTTAAGGCATAGCTTTGGGCTGCTGGAGACACGTTGTCCAGACACAGAGCTGCAAGTGCCTGGAGTTGAGCATTACCATACCTACTGCTGGCCCTGGTCCTGCATCGAGGAACGTTGGCCAGTGCCTGACAGGTGTGACTATGAAAGTCCACCCCCTTGACTCAAGTAGGGACCGTGTTGAGGCTTTATTTGTGTGATCCAGAGCTCCCCTGCTCAGACTCAGGCTGACTTCACCTGAAGTCACACCCTTGTCTATTTTTCCCCCTTCTCTTTTGCCCCTACCATCTTTCCTGGGAGCACTTCATAAATCGCTGGCACATGAGTCCTCATCTTAAGATTTGTTGGGAATACCGACTTAAGGCATTCTTATTTCATTCTGGGGAAACTGAGGCCTGACCAGTGTGTCCAAAGTAATACACAGCCTAATTCCGTACTCAGATTTCTTGAATCTGCGTCTATGTTTTTTTAACTTCTCCTTTGTAGTTCTAGATAGTCACTAACATATAATAGTTGTCTATTGAATTGATGAAAAATGACAGATATACTACTTGTGTGCAAAGCATTTTACTAGATACTAAAGATGCAGTTCTTGCCTTCCAGAAGCTTAAAAAGAAGAGAAGGGATAAGACTAATACTCATTAAGTGGAATAAGAAAGGCCAGACAAATTACTAGTGGAATCCAGAAGAAGATGGACAGAGAGATCATGCATGATTAGAGCAGGCAGAGAGCTAGAGAGAGATGCAAAAACAGTGTGGCATCTGGATTGGGGCCGAGAAGGTTAGGTTTAAACAAGAGTTAATTTCAAAGCTGGTGATGTTTCTGTGTCCCAGCGTTTGTGGCCTAATGTTTTCACCAATCGTTGGTAACATTTCCACATTATTATGAAATGGCAAAATGGCCTTCAAAATCATTTCAATGAATTTATTTAATATATAGATACATTGAATATATTTAATAATATTCCTGTTATTGAATATTTAGATTTCCCCAAATTTATGGTTATGGAATGACACTGTGCTGAAGATCTTTGCATATACACATTTGCTTCCATTTCTGAGAGGATTTGTCAAGGATAAATTACTAAAAATCTAATTACGGGGGAAACTTTTTTGGGCATTCCTGAGACATATTGCCAAACTGCTTTCCAGAAAAGATTTAGTATGCCAGCACATCACTTCTCAGCAGTGCATGGCTTGTTGCTTCTCCAGCAGCTCTAGTCATTTATTGATTTATTAATTCACAAAATATTTATTGAGCACTAAGTGGGAGACCACATGCTAGGTGGCACATCATTATTATGTAGAATTCCTTACTAGATTTTCCTTCTCTGCTTTTTGTCTCCCTACCCGCAAAATTCAAATTTGGGGTTTTCTCTTTCTTGCTAGAACCATGAGCACGTTAGTTTCTGAGGGGGAAAGGCTGAGAATTTCAGCATTCAGCCCATGAAGTTGAATTCGTCTGTTGTCAATCAGTTGGCCTGCTGTCTGTCACTCAGTTCAGAGGCCTGCATGTTTACCCTCACCAGAGAACAGGTCTCTGATCTTTGGACGAAATAGGGGAGGACCAGCGCCTTGACTATGCTGAGGTTGGGGAGGGCGTCTGGGAATGTAACTGACTACTTGTTTTTAAAACATGGTTTTCTTGAGATTCAACTCACCCACTTAAAAGTATTATATTCAGAGTTTTTACTGAATTCACAGAGTTGTACAGCCATCGCCACAGTGCATTTTAGAACACTTTTAGAAAATAAAATCCTGTACCCCTTAGCAGTCATTCATTCCCCATTCTCCCTCACCCTTCCAGCCCTCAGTTCAGTTCAATTCAGTCGCTCAGTTGTGTCCAGCTCTTTGCGACCCCATAAATCGCAGCACGCCAGGCCTCCCTGTCCATCACCAACTCCCAGAGTTCACTCAGACTCCAGCCCTAGGTAACCACTAATCCATTTTCTGCCTCTATGGGTTTGCCTATTCTGGACATTTCGCATAACTGAAATCATACAGTATACGATCTTTTTGTGACTGGTATCATTCACTTGGGATGTTGTCAAGGTTCATCCATGTTGTAGCTCCATGTGTCGGAACTTCGCTCCCTTTTATGACCAAATAACATTCCACTGTATGGATAGAGCACATCTTGTTTTCTCATTCAGCAGTTGATGGACATTTGGGTTGCTTCCACGCTGGGGGCTGTTAGGCATGATGCTGCTATCAACGTTCCTGTACAAGTTTTTGTGTGGATGTGTTTTTGTTTGTCTTGGGAGTGGAATTGCTGGGTCCTGTGGTAACTCTGTGTTTAGTCATTGGAGGAACTGTCAGATTGCTTTGCAAAGTATCTGTACTATTTTACATTTACAGTGGATGAGGGTTCCAGTTTTTAACTATTTCTTAAGTAGACTTTCAGGCAGTGTTTAAGCCTTGCCTTCCCTGTCACCTTTCCTGTCACTACTGAGGCACCTGCAGCTTCTGTTATATTTCAGTGTTTCTCACTGGCTGGTATTGGCTTCTGCTCATCTATTGGCTTTCCCCTCTCCAAAACCGTGCACTGTCGTTCTTTCCCCATTCTCTTTATTTGTCATATACGTATATTTTTTTCTCCTTTATCCATTTGCTCTTATTTCAATGAGGTTTCAAGATGTACTAGAGGTAAGCTCATGTGTTCATTCTACCTGCTTAAACTGGAAATTCCTTCAGTTTCTTTTCTTTTAAATGCATATAAATTTTAATACATCTGATTCAAAACAACATTTAAAATATTATCCCATTTTATGAGGTGGTCTTTATCATTCTATGTTTCACTGTTTATGTTTCCCCACCTCTCTTTCTTTCTCTCATCTATGCATATACCTATCCATTTCTTTATCCTGTTTCTACAGGCATAGAGAGAAATGTGTATTGCTCACCAAATATTAACACTGTTTACTTCTGTTTGATTTGGGTTAATTCTTTGCTTTCTGATATGTTTCTGTGTTGCTTTTTTAAAGTAATAAACATGGATACATTTTATTAAAATGATGAAATCATTATCCCTCCAACACCTACAAAATTTGATGTCATGGAAACTGAGTAGGAAGCCTCAAAGAGAGCATAAATAACATCAATAAAGTAGAGGAGTTGAAGAGGATAAAGACTGAAAAAGGATGATTTTTCCTCCAATTGTAGGCTCTACATTTATGTTTTTAATTGGCAAGTTTAATTTTGATCTCAGAGAGACTTAAATATATACTACACATACACTATGTCATATTTAAAATCTAATAAATAACAAGATACTTATTGGTATCTCTAGAGAATCAAATGTTGCAACTGTCTCTGAGGTTAATGAGAACTCTGTTTATAAAAATAAAGCTATAATTTGGCCTATTTTATCAGAATAGCATAAACAAATTTTTTTCAAGTAAAAAAATTTTTATTGTATTAATTGTACATTGCAGGCAGATTCTTTACCATCTGAGCTACCAGGGAAGCCCATTTATTGTATAGTCTGTGACAAATGTGAATATTAACATGCATGTCTTGACTATACCATATCAATAAATAAATGTTTTGGGGGAGGAAAAATGCAACATCACCTACTCAGGAAACTTTCTCAAGTGCAAGGTAAAATGAAGTTCAGTAGAAGAAGGAAACAAATGAGAACAAAGGCATTTTGTTTAGCATGAACTTCGCCTTTCAGATAGGGCTCATGTAGGATCATACCTCCCAGTTCTGAGTCCTGAGCCTAGGAAAACAAAATGACTTTGTTACCTCCAAGCTGAAAGTCAAAGGTACAAAGTCACTGCTATGTACCTAGTCCTGATATCCAATTTCTAATACTGTTCCCCCTGAGTGACACTAGACCATCTCCTCTCCTTTCCGATTGTGGGTTTTGTCACCACCTTTTCCTCTGATTCTCATTTCAATTGCTTTTACACACCTGTGAAGTAAGTTGTCATCTACACTAGTGCATAAAGGGTGGTCAAGGAACCACCAGCATCAGTTTCACTTGGGATCTGTTAGAAGTGCATTTTGTTGCACCCCACCCCTACCGAATCAGCATCTCTGGGGTAAAGCCCAGGAAGATGCGTGTTTATTTCCAGGTGTGAACCAGCAGTATACAAGATATCATTTGGGATAGCTGGTGACAATCTTTCTGAATAGGTGTTGAGAGACAATTCTCCAAGGATGTCTTATTTTTGCATAGCTTGTGAGCAGAGACAGTAACTGGCCTTTGTTCTGGACTCTTTTTCCTAGGATGTTTGTATGGCAAATAGTCTTGGAGGATAGAGCGCACAACAATCTTCAGAAGAAGGTAGATTTACACTGTCTAGTATGATTAAAAAAAAAAGTTTCTCCTAATGAGGCAAACGGTAGACATGCTGACTCCCCATTATAAAAGAATCAGGTTCCCTAAGTTTGGGGCTCATCAACTGTGACTCACACCCACTGCAGGAGAACATCCATTGGATCTCCTCTGTATCACCCAATGGGGCACTTAGAAGACTTGACACGGGCATGATATTCATTCTGCTGGCTGTGCTGTAATAAAGTCCTTTGTCTCTGGTCCAGGAATCTCTTGTCCTCTGCCAGCACCCAAGAAACTGTGGCAGAGTAACTTGTCAGCTTGCCACTAGGGTAAAATCTCAGACCTTTTCCAATTCTTGATAAATAGTTCTTCACTAATGTAACTTGGTACAAGGAATTTTTTGTTTTCACAATCCATTGCTTTTGGTTAAGATATTGAACCTCTAGACGTTCCTTACTCAAATTCAAGATTATCTGGGAAGTATGACATTAGCTATCAGTCTCAATTCATTTTATCAGATGAATTAGCAAGTCTTGAGAAAACAAAAGGTGGTTTTTTTTGTTTGTTTTCTTACTGTTTTTATTTTTATTTTTTTAAATTTTATTTTATTTTTAAACTTTACAAAATTGTATTAGTTTTGCCAAAAGGTGGTTTTTAAAGAGTCAGGAAGTGGACATATCTTGAAAAGAAGGACAATGGAAATGGTCGGCCTCAGAGTGGTGCCCTATAGGAAAGGCCCAGAAGATACACTTCTGTGCTTTGAAATTTTGCCTGGAATCTGTTCTGTCAGCATCCATCTCAGCTGGACACAATGCATTCTGATTTGCTATAATTCCCTTCCTCATTGAAAGTGAATCAAGGGCATCTTCTGGCAATGCTGTGGATTCTGTTGTTTGCAAACAGCAAGTAAACATCATCCATTGTCTGGGCTTTTAGGAATGAAGTTATTATAACATGGGCAATAAGACTGCATGGGTTTACCATGCAGTCAAAGAAGAAGGGATAAAGAGCTAATAAGAAAAAGGGCAATGAGGAGATTTCTAGGATTATCAATTTGTGCTGAAGCAAATTTGGCCCACATTCACTCTTAGGAATTTTCTCTCTTTGTTTCATAAGTCCCTGTGTGAAGTAACGCAGAGATGATTGAGCAATACTTCTTTTGAAGCATCAATTGGATACTTCCATTTGTAAACACAAGCCCAGTGATCTAGACTGGAGTTTCTGGTTCCATACACATTCCAATGAACTGAAAATTTACAGTTAAATATGGAGACCAGAATTTTTGCATCCCAAATTGGAATATATACAGTCTGACAAATACATGTTTATTTATACAACAGAAAATATGAAATTGAGATAATCCTGGGAAAGCCAGAATGCTCAACATATGGTTAAGTCACGCACATTTTAACAATGCTAAAATTATGAGATGATAAAACAGTTTTAGTCCTAACATACAGAACATAGTTATCTGTTGATTCAATGACCTCAGGGTCACATCAACACCAATTAAAATGTTTTAACTCTTAAGCTATTTTAGTTTATATCTATTTTGGATAAATGGTGCATCTGTGGATACAGTTTTGGTTTGGTTTTGGTTTTGGTTCTTTAATTCTGAGTGCAGGTGTACTTCTCTCTGAATGGTTCTCTGAGAAATGATGAAGATTTTCATTGGAAAGCTTTCTACCATGTCTAAGGGCTTAATTGTAAATTAATTTCTTATTTGGAATCTGTTTCATATGGATTTCCAAAGTAACCTATATAATAGTAGTAGTAATAGTGAAAATAATCCAGGACTGTCAGTGAAAACAGAGAAGAAACTATCCTGTCTACATATTCTCTCTCCATTTTGTCCACTTGCTGTCCTGCCCTACAGAAGGTACTCTCATCAAACCTGGGCCTTTGGGAAAAAGAGTTCTCAAGTTACAAAGTCCCTTATTTAATTTCCCTGGTGGTAAGAAATGCAGAAAACTTTAATAAGATCCTTCTGACTGAATTCATTTGGTCCGCAAAGGACACTAACGAAACCATGATAACAGAGGAATAAGCTCCAGAAATGTCTGAAGTTTTGTCGTTGTTGTTTGTGTTTGTTATGCTGCTCTGTGCCCTTGCAGGATCTTAGTTCTGAGTCTAGGGATTGAAACCAGGCCTATGGCAGTGAAAGCCCAGAGTCCTAAGCACTGGATCACCAGGGAATTCCCAATGTCTAAATTTTGAAGCCAACACTTTATGTTATATTTAAAGTTCACAGATTTCTGAAGTTGGTATTCTAAAACTTCAGAGGACCATGGTATTTCAGAATAATGCTTCTAATGTGTATGCCTTTATATACCATGTCAGTATATTTATTCATTCGTTTGTTTAATCAAATACTTCTTGGATTCCTCCTACGTGCAGAACTTGATCAACACTAGGGCCAAAATGTTAATAAGTTAAAAATTCCTACACTTGAGGAGCTAAAAAATTTGCCAAGAAAATGATGACCAAAACAGATTATTCCTGTACAATGGTACCATTGTTGTATGTAGAATGGTACCAATATTGTACCATTCTACTAAATGGTACAATACAAATAGTGCCCTTTGTCACCTTTGTCTGTGAAACTAAAGAGAGGGTGAAGAATTTAGCCTGGGAGCAGGACCCATAAGGGAAGGTGACGTCAGGTATCTGAAAAGGAGCAGTGTTCAAGAGAATCCTAGGAAGTACAAATTACTCCTTTCTGTAGTAGCAGGGATAGAAGTAGATAAGATTACCAAGTGGATTCTTTACTGTCTGAGCCACCAGGGAAGCCCAGCTATTAGTTACAGGGTACTTACCAAGTGGGCTTCCCAGGTGGCTCAGTGGTGAAGAATCCACCTGCCAAAGCAGGAGATGCAGGATATGCGGGTTTGATCCCTGGGTTGGGAAGATCCCCCAGAGAAGGAAATGGCAACCCACTCCAGTATTCTTGCCTGGAGAATTCTATGGGCAGAGGAGCCTGGCAGGCTACAGGCCATAGGGTCACAGAGAGTCAGACATGACTTAGTGACTAAACAACAACTTCCTAAGTGCCAGGCAAAGCACTAAATATTTGGCATGAGCTATCTTCATATGATATACTCTCCAACCAAAATGGCAGATACTTGTATTACCATTTTACAGAGGAAAAGACTGAAACTTTAAGAAGTGAAGTAACTGGCCCAAGATCATATAGGTAGGAAAGAATAAATTTTTGATAAATGAGTGACTGAAATCATGTAACAGTCATAAATCTGGAATTGAAGTATCTCACCATCAAATTATAAGATCATAAGAGAGGCCAAGTGAGTGGTACAACACTGTCTAAACAATTTTCATGGCCTAAGTTATTTCAGCTTTTCTTGGGAAAGAATCAGAAGCTCTTCATCCTCCATCAGGGAAGGTAGCACTTAGCAGCAACGTGTTCATGTCTGCCAGTTATACCAACGTCTCCTCACAGGGCCCTAACCTCCTGAGTTCAGAGAGTGAGACACCTCCACTCAAAATCAAATCAAAATGGATTTTGTTTGTTGTCTTGTGACAGAATATAATTTGTCTTACTTTTAAAAACAGTGACTTGAATATAAATAACCTGTCTGGTTTGCACATACGTTAGTCATATGAATATTATACCACAGTAGTTCCTATTTCCTCATTTGTAAATTTCTTTCCTGCTGGCCATAACATTTTTCCAACCAATATTTCACCAAATGTTTGGTTACCTCCCTCAAACCTCCCTCAGTAGACATCTGTTGGACTCTTAGACTCAGTCACATCTACTATAATCTCTCTTTTAACCCTTAAAATTAACTTTGTAAAATAATTTATACTAGGCCTTGGACAATTTGGTGTATTGCTCAAGGTTGCACTTGTCCAATGTCATAGAGTTAACAGAGCCAAGTTATGAATTCAAATTTTTAAAAAATTGTATTTATTTATTTATGGCTACACTGGGTCTTTGTTGCAGGGCGGGCTTTTCTCTAGTTGTGCTGAGCAGGGGCTACCCTTCTGTTGTGGAGTACAGGCTTCTCATTGTGGTGGCTTCTCTTGTTGCAGAGCATGAGTTCAAGGGTACACAGGCTCAGTCGTTCTGGCACACAGGCTTAGTTGCTCCACGGCATGTAGGATCTTCCTGGACCGGGGATCAAACCTGTGTCTCCTGCAATGGCAGGTGGATTCTTTACCACTGCCAGGGAAGCCCAAGAATGCAAATATTTTGATACCATGTCCCCTGTTCCACAAGACCAGAGGGTCTTCTTACAAATGAAATGAGACTATCCCTCTATAACTTGGCTGAAATAAAACATTAAATAATCAAGATAGCCAGTATCTGATCAGAAGGGTTGGCTTAGCAAATAAGTGTTACGGGGTGAAGTCATCATGGGCTCTGGTGATCAGACTGGGTTTGGCTGGGTGGGTAGAACAAGCACAAGGCGGTGGCTTGCTTGGCTGGAATAAAAGCATCAGCAGATGTGTTGAGTTATGGCTAAGCATGTGGTCTGTGGACAAAGAAAAAGTCTTCCTGGTGTCAGTCTTTGGAATTATTTCAGAGATAAGCTTTTCAGTGTTAGTACCAAGGCCGTGAATACTTTAAGGACTAAGATAGTATGAAAATAAAGCCCGCCTAGAAGGAGAACCTGGAGATATGTTTTAAACCATGTTAATGTGCAGAAAACCAGAATGGTGGCTACTTAATTTGATAGACAGTCGACCGTGTCCGTATAAAAGCACAGGCTTCTAGACTTAAGGCAGGTTAAACACAGTGTATTTGATGACAGGTATACCACATAAAAATATGATCTTTGTTTTTAATTTTATCTTGGTGAATACAAGCATATTACATATTCCACTTGCAATCATTTTCTCAGCGGTTCATCCATTGACATGCACACACACGCATGTGAGCAGATGTTTTCTAGTACCTTTGGCAGAAGAATTTAGTGCCTTGTACACATCACACCTGCCATGTCATGCTTATTGACTGAACGATTCAGCATGCTGAAAGGTACTGGGTGAGATATTAATTTTAAAATGAAAGCCTTCACATCTGCTAATGCCTGTCAGTCTCTGGAGTGAATGTGCCATTCGAGCCAACGGAAGTGGGCAGAAGCAGCCTTCATGGGTAGGGCTGACAAGTTATTTTGAGTCTTCTGAATTACCTTTATTGTTGCCCGGTACTTACAGGCAGACCTCTCCTTCCATTAAACTCCAGCACTAACAGTACTTCTGAAAACAGCTCTAGTGGTTTGTAACTCATCTTTCTGGCTTTTCGCATAAATGGAATATTTGTGGTAGTTGAACGATAAATGGTGAGATAATGGTGTTTTACAGGCAGTGAAATGACAAGGTCAGTTTTAATTAAGCTGAGATCAACCTCAGTCTGTATTGCACACTTCTGATTAGGTTATTTCAAATTAACATAAGTTTTGGGAGACTTCGCTGAAGTCAGTGGTGTTAAACACCAGCTGTGCTGGCAGAAAAGCGTGGGATATGAGAAGGAGATAGCATTCACATTGAAATTAGCACTTGGCACAATATAATTCTCTGATTGCAAACTATGTGGAGTTGCCTGTGCTAATTGGTTGATTTTATTTGAAGCAGATGTTGTTAGCTTTCCCACTAATGATCTGGAGAGAAATTCTTTTGAAAGACATGCCATGTTAGGATCTCTGCAGTATAATAAGCTAATTACAACTTTAAGTACTTGCAGTAATTAGCACAATGTGTATAAAGTGTTCGTGATCTTTTCACCCTGCCACATTATTGTCAGGGCAGCTTGAAAAACAAAAAGGAATGCTAGCTGGATTGAGTCTCCCTGGTCTAGGCGCTTCATTTCCCAGACTTCTGCACTAAAGAGATAATGAACTCGACTTCAATCCTTCTCTTCAGGCATGTCAAAAAGGTTTAGTGCTGTTCCCCACCCCACCCAAAAAATGGAGAGTGGAATTTGCCAAACTGAAATGTTCTTGTGCACGCTTATGCCTTTATGACTTGTGAGGTCTTCATCACGTGAGTAAACCAAGGTATCTGAGGATACCAGTAACCTATTTATCTCATCTTCGTTTATTTTATTATCAGTTCAATCTGGAGATCAAACCTATATTTTATTTGAGAACAGTTCCCCATCAAACTTCCAAGCCACAACTCAAACTTCTCTACAGAGAACACTTTATCCAAGCCAAAATCTAATCTTTCTGTATTTTGAACAGCCAAGTTATTACACACACATATATATACACACACACACACATACATATATGTGTATCTTGCTTATATAGTAATTATTGGAGGGAAGACATAATAGGAGTAAATGTGAGAAGTATGACAAAAATGTAAAAAAATGAATTGGGAAAAAAGAATTGATAGAAACAAATTCTTAATAACATATCAAGCAAAAATCCAGAATTAACTGCTGTTAATATGAGTGAATATGACGTTGAGACTGGTGGCTAAAATTCTTGTGTCTCTAAGAAGATGCTAAACTGAATAGTAGAAAATAATTTATAGTAAAATGTCACTGTTTCAGCAGTTCTTTGTGACTTTTTAGAGAATGTTAAAGAGTTTAGATTTTTCAGATCTATTATTTGAGATAGTTGCTTAAGAGTAAAAATGCAGCCATTTGTAATGGAGTCTTCTGCCAGAACAGGTGAACTTAAGTTTTTATATTTTCTTATGGCTCCTTCTTTGGCTTTAAGATACTTCTGAGAGGAGGCAGAGACTGAACAAATGCTCCTTTTAAAGTACCTTTGAAGAAGTTGGCTGGCTCCCTTGGCTCTCATTTCTGGAAAGTAGGCAATCTGATTGCACTTTCTGAACTTGGCTAGAGAAATAAGATAGAAAATTCCCTTATTCTTACCTCTACTGCTGTTGTCTCCTCGGTTCTGGGATTGAAAGCTGGGGTTTCTGTGGTTGCTGGATTTGTATCTACCTCCAGTAATGTAAAATTTCACAAGGTGAATAGCCAAGCTCCTGGTAACTTTAATGGATTAAAAGAGAGGAGGAGTTAAGCAAAAATACCACAGCTATATGGCTTCTTAGGTGGCTCAGTGGTAAAAAAAAAAAATCAGCCTGCCAATTTAGGAGATGCAGAAGACATGGGTTTGATCCCTGGGTTGGGAAGATGCCCTGGAGAAGAAATGGCAATCCATTCCAGTATTCTTGCCTAGAAATCCCATAGACTGAGGATCCTGGTGGGCTACAGTCCATAGGATCGCAAAAATAGTGGGACATGACTTAGCAACTGAACAACAACAACAATTTGAGAAAAACAAAGGCAGAGATGCTGATGAAGATTCGCCCTCTTGAATTATTAAAAGAAAGGAAGGTTGTAGATTTAAGGGGACTCCAGTATTTTAACCATTCTTCATAAGTACAAATTAACATTTATGGTTATGAAATTTTATTGATGTAAGTAATGAAAAGCAGTAGAGACTTTGTACTTTTCCTGCATTTACAGAGCTTAAAGTCCTCAGTTGAACCCATAAGAAATAATTATGTTCAAGCAAAACATACAGGGACAGAGTTTAGACCTAGTGCTGACGTTTTTCACCTGTCACTATGTCTGGCATGTCTTAGGTGTATAATAAATGGTAAATGGATGAATTTTTTTATGTGAAAAGTTAATGACTCATTCTCTGTCAATGCCTTGAGGTTTGATAATTTTCCACATTCCTGAAAGTATTGTCATGAATTAAAACTGCTTGAAGCGCCATATATAATTATTTGTCTAATTGGATTTGATATACTCATGAGTATTTTAGTGCAAAAAGTTAAAAGGACGTACTGGGTACTGGGAGCTTTGACATCCAGCATCCTTATTGATAAAATATAAAAGTGTTATTTGGCTTTGGAAGGGATCAACCCACTTAGAAATGGAGCATCTGCTAGACTAACAAAAAGTTGTTTAACAATAAACCAATGAATTTCCTTTTTTTTTTTTGTCAGTAAGGATCATTTATTCTTATCCTGTTTTTATTTATTTAAACCCAAAGGTGCCATTCCTTATTCCTAATATAATACCATGATCACAGGAATATAAACTGGGTTCCTAACAATATATATATTTGTTCTCACTATGAATAATCTTCATTTTCATTAAGTTTGAGAAAGCCAGAGATCAAATTCTTGCTAGATGCTTGAAATTAATAATATATGTATATATGAATGTTATGTATTATGTTAGATATAGATGTTTGTATATTACATACATTTATTACATATGATACTATGAATCATCTATTATATAGGTTTAAAAATCTGTCTACCTAATCAGTCTTTCATCTTTCAAAAGAGACCACCATTGGAAAGACCACAACCAAGTCATATGATTAACTTTAAAATTTTATTATGTTTTGATAACAGTTACTTGGAGAGCATTAATAGCTAAGCTCTGACATTTTTTCATTCACTCTTCCATGCAAAGAAAATAGTCTGACATACAGAAGGGCAAGCCGACTTGCTTAAAGCTTTCAGCTTTCTAAGACTGAGGAGTTTCCTAAAAAGAAGCTCCCCAGCTTTCAGGGAGTCAGCAGATTGAGACATGACCTTTTCTAAGGCATCTGCTCACTGCTACCCTCTGTGTTCCACCCCGGCACTCCACTGTCCTGTCAGGGGCTAATGAAGCATGTGACGCCAAAACACTTATTCCTGAGATGCCTGCAGAAATGGTCATTTATTTTACTTCCAAATGTGCCAAATGGGGACAAGAAACCCCTACTTGATTGGTGGGGAAAAAAATTAAACACTAACTCCAGATTTTAACATCAAAGAATTGAGGTTGTTTGATCTTTAGAGGATACAGCAATTACATACAAAAATCTCGTTCATGTAAGAGTTTTCTGAAAAAGTCAATTGCATGCCTTCATCTTTTATGTCATAGATTACAGGGATAGGACTAAATAATATCACTTTGAAGACAATATTTTTTTTCCCATTTCCCAATACGTTTTTCTTTTTTTTTTTTTGCCATAAAAAGCTTGAAAAACAAACTCCCTGAGGCACCAGGAGCAGGAGTAAGCAGGGTGGTTTGGCTGCAGACCAGAATAGCACAATGGGTTTCTGCTTCCTTTCTGTTCCTTGCTCCCCCTTCCCTCCAAAACACACACACAGCTCTGCATGGCTTTCTGGTTTCAGGCTCCAGTTTTGCAGTTTTTTCCATCATGTGTTGGGAAGATATTGAAATGTAAAATTATATCCTCTGAAACAATCATATTGCTCTGGGGTCATAGGAAGGAAAGGTACAGAGATGAGTTTTTTCTTCTTCTTAAAAAAAAAAAGGCTACTATGGGCCACAATACTATCCCTTGCTGGTCTATGAACCCCTTGTGTGTGGTTTTTTTCCTTTTTTTTGGTAACTCTGATTTAATTTTGCAAAAAAGTGGCTTAACCACTGAGAAAATTGTGCAGAGGAAAGAAAATTTCTTCCTGATGAGGGATTATGCTCAGCAGAGATGCTATAATATACTGTGTGACTTGTTTCTATCTGCTATTTTCTTTCCTCTGGGCATGCCCCATTCACACACACATCCTTGAAGTCATTGGGCTGAGAGTTTGGCAGTGGAGAGTGGAGAAGGATGATTTCAGCTCTAGTCATAACAGGTAATGGAGTTGGCAAAGAAGGTTTCAGTATTGCTTCAAGGAAGTTGAAAATGACTAATGCAATGACTAACAGTAATATCTAAAGCAAAAGTATGATTCTGCACTACAGTAAGAATGAGTGACCTTCTGGGCTTGGAAGAGGGAGGCGAGAGGGTGGAGGAATCTTTGGGAGGAAGATTTTAGAACAAACAGACCTATAATGTTGGTATTTAAATGCAATTTACTCATTCGCTTTAGCAGATAAAGTCTTAATATGCATGTCATCTGTGGGCAGAGCCTGAAGAATTATAAGCATTAATTTGTTTTAAATACTTTGAAAAAGAACAGTTTTATTAAACACTATAGTCATCTAAGTAAAAAATTAAAATAAGTATCTTTATCTTTCAGAAACTAATTTCTGCCTACAGATCTTTTTCTATAAATAACGTGGGCTTAAATCATGCTACAGTGGTTGCCTCAGCATCAACTATACTTCCTCAAATGCTGAAGTCAAGAAAGCTGGGGCCTTTAAGTCTGTGATATGCTCCCTACTTGCCCAGTTCCACCCAAGTGCCTGTGCCTTGACATGGGCTTGCAAATCAGGCATCAGATGAGCTAGGTGAATATGTGAAGTTAACCCCTGATGGACTCACATCTTTCTGTGGTTCTCTCTAGTGTCAGGCCTTCAGTGAGATGAAATAGGCTTCTCATATTTTGGATTTATCCCTATTTTGCTTTGTTTCCCTGGAAACTTAGTTCCGTGAAATGGTGTCGCCTCTAGTATGATCATACTTAACACTTACGGACCACTGGTTTAGGGCAGGGACTCTTATTGGAGATTCAGATTTCATCCTAATAATGAATGAAATATTAGGTATATATAATATAAGGAATAGATATATAATAAGTTTTATGGGAATAAGGCCTGTAACTTTCATCTCAAGATATGTGAATTAGGAAGCATAGTATTTGATTACAATAATAACTCTGAGACAAAGGTAAATTATCAGTACTACTTTATACCTGATTTCATGTAGACTCATGCAAGTTTGGTCACAAGTTTGAGAAGTCCAGATTTTTAATCCAGTTCTTTCCCTATGGGTTTCCCTGGTGGCTCAGTGGTAAAGAATCCACCTGCTAATGCAGGAGACACAGGTTCAAGCCCTGGATCTGGACGATCCCCTGAAGTAGGAAATGGTACCCCACTCCAGGATTCTTGCCTGGAAAATCCCATGGATGGAGGAGCCTGGTGGGCTATAGTCCATGGGGTCACAAGGAGTCAGACACGACTTAGTGACTAAAAACAACAACAACAACAAAGTGGGTGAGGGATATGAGAACTCTCTTTATTATCTAAAAAGTTCCAAAATAAAAAAATAATTAAATTTGCTTGAATTTAAAAAGATGACCACAAAGTCAACTCAGATTTTGTTCCTAGATTAACTAGAGTAAGTATCATCTTCCCTGAAAATCCTTCCATGTGACATTACATACTAGTCCAGTAACAGACTTTATGGTACTCTCCTGGAAGTTATGAGAGACGTTATTACCTAGTGGTTATGAGTTTGTACTCCTGGAGTCAAACTGCTGTGGTCCGAAGCCATCTTTGCCACTTATCAGCTGTGTGACCTCCAGCACATGGCTTGATCTTTCCCTGGATTAACCTACCTCATAGAGCTGTTATGGGCATGTGATTTAAAGTTACACTTTTGAAGTTCTTAGAATAGAGCCTGGTACATAGTAAGTACTCAATAAATGGTGGTGGTGATGATGCTCCATAGCATTGTCTTTATAACACTACCTTATGGTATCTAATTGCTTACCCCTACTCTTTCTTTTAAATGGTGAGATCCTTGAGGACAGAAGCCATGTTTTACTTATTTTTGTGTCCTTCTGCCTGATAAATAGTAAGTGCTCTGTAATTGTTGATGGAATTACACTTCATTTCTTGGATCTTGACTTGCCATATCTGGGATTTGAGTATGACCCTTCTGTCACTATTGCCAAATTCCAGGCTTATGTGGGAGAGAACTACCAATTAATTTAATACTCTTTAGTGCTCTTTTAGGTGCAGTGAGAGCTGCAAAGATGTATATCCAAGGTCTTTCCCTGTCCCTCCAGAAACTCACCAGCATATATACTCCAATACATATATATATATATATATACACACACACACACATTAATTTATCTGAAAATGATAAAGGTCTAGATTAATCAGTACTGAGGACAAGTGCTTAAATTCTAAGAAGATAGAGATGATAGCAAATGGTATCATGTAAAAGAATATAGGATAATCTACTTTTGTGGAACATTCAGCATGCCTAGCTCCCCTGTAGAGCATGTGAGAAAATGAGCTAAAGTTTTACAAGAGAAAAACCAAAGTTTGTTAGACATTCAAGAAGCACAGAGTTCCTGCTTTAGATTTATTGTGAGGTCATTCCATTATTGAGAGAGAACTTAAATAATCTAAAACTTTTACTAACTTGTGCAAGGACTTTTTTTTTTAAGGTAAAGTGTTGAGATATGAGTTGTAATGGTATTGATGAGAGTGAGTGGACTGAGCTTGGTTTAAACATAAATTTATTACTACAAAATATACTTCAAAGGTATCAATAAAAATTGGGAGGAAGGTGAATTTTTTCTGGGGCTTTTGTTCTCTTTTACCAGTGTCATATTGCATCCTTTGAGTTGCTCCTTGACCAATATTCATAGGGGAAGATTTTTAATCAGTGTATCAGATCAGATCAGATCAGTCGCTCAGTCGTGTCCGACTCTTTGTGACCCCATGAATCGCAACACGCCAGGCCTCCCTGTCCATCACCAACTCCCGGAGTTCACTCAGACTCAAGTCCATTGAGTCAGTGATGCCATCCAGCCATCTCATCCTCTGTTGTCCCCTTCTCCTCCTGCCCCCAATCCCTCCCAGCATCAGAGTCTTTTCCAATGAGTCAACTCTTTGCATGAGGTGGCCAAAGTACTGGAGTTTCAGCTTTAGCATCAGTCCTTCCAAAGAAATCCCAGGGCTGATCTCCTTCAGAATGGACTGGTTGGATCTCCTTGCAGTCCAAGGGACTCTCAAGAGTCTTCTCCAACACCACAGTTCAAAAGCATCAATTCTTCAGCGCTCAGCCTTCTTCACAGTCCAACTCTTACATCCATACATGACAACGGAAAAACCATAGCCTTGACTAGACGAACCTTTGTTGGCAAAGTAATGTCTCTGCTTTTGAATATGCTATCTAGGTTGGTCATAACTTTCCTTCCAAGGAGTGTCTTTTAATTTCATGGCTGCAGTCACCATCTGCAGTGATTTTGGAGCCCAGAAAAATAAAGTCTGACACTGTTTCCACTGTTTCCCCATCTATTTCCCATGAAGTGGTGGGACCGGATGTCATGATCTTCGTTTTCTGAATGTTGAGCTTTAAGCCAACTTTTTCACTCTCCACTTTCACTTTCATCAAGAGGCTTTTGAGTTCCTCTTCACTTTCTGCCATAAGGGTGGTGTCATCTGCATATCTGAGGTTATTGATATTTCTCCCGGCAATCTTGATTCCAGTTTGTGTTTCTTCCAGTCCAGCGTTTCTCATGATGTACTCTGCATATAAGTTAGGTGGATGAAACTGGAGCCTATTATACAGAGTGAAGTAAGCCAGAAGGAAAAACATAAATACAGTATACTAACGCATATATACGGAATTTAGAAAGATGGTAACAATAACCCTGTGTACGAGACAGCAAAAGAGACACTGATGTATAGAACAGTCTTATGGACTCTGTGGGAGAGGGAGAGGGTGGGAAGATTTGGGAGAATGACATTGAAACATGTAAAATATCATGTAAGAAACGAGTTGCCAGTCCAGGTTCGATGCACGATACTGGATGCTTGGGGCTGGTGCACTGGGACAACCCAGAGGGATGGTATGGGGAGGGAGGAGGGAGGAGGGTTCAGGATGGGGAACACATGTATACCTGTGGTGGATTCATTTTGATATTTGGCAAAACTAATACAATTATGTAAAGTTTAAAAATAAAATAAAATTTAAAAAAAAAGAAAAAAATAAATGCAAAAAAAAAATAAATAAATAAACAGGGTGACAATATACAGCCTTGACGAACTCCTTTTCCTATTTGGAACCAGTCTGTTGTTCCATGTCCAGTTCTAACTGTTGCTTCTTGACCTGCATACAGATTTCTCAAGAGGCATATAGTCATCAGCTTTAGCAAATCTTTTTTTCCAAATTCTTCTCTCAGTAGTCAGAGCATGCATTATGAGTAGGAAGAGTGTTCACAGTGATTGAAGCTACCTGACCAGAGGTCTCTGCCATATGTTTGAAAAGTTAACCTTGCCCTGTTTTCCATTCTGGGACAGCCCCAAACCAAGCTCATATCCTGGTCATATATGTGGAAGTCCAGATCCTGCCCACATAATTTCGGCACCTGAACACAGTGTTACATCTTACAGTCTTTGAATAAAAGGGATATCCATGTTATAAGCACTGTTTCCATTCCATCCAAGGCTATGAATTACTGTATGGTCTGAAAGAGATCATCTTCATTTGGGGGACCAAGCTGCTGGGCTGTAGCTGATATGGCTAATTCTTGAACCCTGGTCTTTAGGTTGAATTGCCCAGGGTTGGACCTGACTAGATTTGGCTTATAGAATTCTAGATGCTCTGGTAATTATAGTGCAAGACTAAATTTTCTGTTCTCATTTGTCTTTTTAAAATACTTTCATTCCTCATTTGGTCTCTTTCACCCAGTATTTAGGGGTTATAACTTCTATGAGTAAAATTTAGTTTTAAATGGAAGAAAATTTAGCTCCTGCTACTTTGGAACTAGTTAATCATAAGTTCATAAAAAAGCTAACATACTGGGTCAGAGAGGCAGCATTAAAATTTGATGCGTTTGGGGAAAATAAATTAAAAAGGTCTGGTAGAAAGCTTGCACTCTTGAGCTTTTTCTCTGCCGTCTGTCAGCTGAGGCATAAACCTGTGCCCTCATGTGTATCCAATTGCAATCTATCTCTTCTATCTAAAGCCAGATAATTATAAGGTTCCATAGTCCCTTGGCAGACTGAATAAATGGTTACTTTAATTTCTTTTCTTAGGCTCTAGATGTATATTGTGTTCTGTAGAGCTACTGCACACAGTTCTGTAGTAAGGCTGATTATCAGCATTTATAAATTAATATCTCTATTTAGCTAATGGTAAGCCAAGATTGACTCAAGAGAACGTAGCATGTGGCTACATTTAGGATGTAGGATGACTATGTTGATTTTATTTATCACCATCTTCATTAAGAAGTAACATGTGCAAACTGAGTAGTAGAAAAGCATCAGATGCTCCCGGACCCCAATATGACATGTATTCATCTACACAACTAGTCAGTGAACAAAAGAGAACAGTGATAAATGTAGTGACAACTGGAGAAAATTGCTTCTTTAGCTAAGGAACATTTTGTGTCACTGTCCTAATTCATCAGGGAATACATTAGGAAAGAGTTGTGGATTTCATAGGGGAAGAAGAAGGCTTTATGAGCAAGGGTTTGTTTTCTTTTTAATTAGAAACAGGAAAGAAGGTATTATTGAGCAAGTTTCTGTGGTAGAGGTTTGGAAGATGAGGGCCAGGTTATTTCACAAGGACTGTGAGGTTGAACTTGGAGGTAAAGCAATACATTTTTAAGATATGACAAAGAACAGTGTCTCAGCCACCTTTTTTATATGTAATTAAAGATCAGTTTTTTAAAATGAAGAAATTATAATAATTTATTCATTTAACTAATTTATTAACTTATTTAAAATAACATTATGGCAGTACTAAGTATGTGACATGAGAAAAAGAGGAGTTGGAAAGCATTCTATGAATCTTCAATAAATATTAATTTATGGTGGTAAATAAAAAAATAATTTAAGGGCCAGTAAATGCAAGGGATGACAAAAGATTAGTGTAATTCCTATTGTTTTTCTCTTCAGAAGAGAAGAATATGGGATGATAGAGTTGCTGGTTTCAAGTCTGGGGATCAGTCTGGTGAGTATTGGTGAAGGGGACATTCTTAGTTCTGCTCAAGAAGGAGCAAGATGAAATATGCTTACCATGTAGACTAGAAAAATTTCAAAGTTTTAAAAAAAGATTTGGCACCCAAATACACTTATTTTAAGTGTTCATTTTTGATGAGTTTTGACAAATATATACACCCATGTATCCATCACTACAAGAGATTTAGAATGTTGCCATAACTCAAGAATGTTTTCTTGAGCTTTTCCTAGTTAATTCTGTATCTATCTGTGCCCAGAAACAACCACTTAATCTGCTTTCTATCACTATAAGTTAGATTTGCCTTTTAAAACAAATGAATTTCAGATAAATGAAATTATACAGTATATACTCTTTTGTATTGAGATTCTTTTGCACAGCATAAAGTTTTTAAGATTTATCTGTTTTGTTGTTGCATTTGCAGTAATTTATTCCTTTTTATTGCTGAGTAGTATTCCTCTGCATAGGTATTCCACATTTATCTACCCAGTGGTACAGCTTTTTTTTTTTTTTTAATTATGTATTTATTTACTGATGGCTGCACTGGGTCTTCGTTGCTGTGTGTGGGCTTTCTCCAGTTGTGGCGAGCAGGGGCTACTCTTCGTTGTGGTGTGTGGGCTTCTCATTGTGCCCGCTTCTTTTGTTGTGGAGCATCCTCTATGAGCAGGCTTCAGTAGTTTCAGCATATGGGCTCAGTAGTTGTGGCTTCTGGGCTCTAAAACACAGGCTCAGTAGTTGTGGTGCATGGGCTTAGGTGCTCCACAGCATGTGGGATCTTCCTGGACCAGGGATCAAACCCATGTCCCCTGCCTGGCAGGCAGATTCTTAATCCAAGAGGTATAGCTCCTATAAAAAATTCTGTCTTCAGTGAGACAGGAATGCTAGATAAGTGGCTGGAGTGGGAGAAATTCCCTTCCTCCAGTTGTAATAAAGCTCTGGAAAAGTCTTTTCCTCTGGATAGTGGACCTTCATCATGGAGAAGGCATGTTTCTTAGTGATTACTCTTCCCTTTCCCTTGCCAGAGTCATGAGTGTTTCTTAGATCTTCACTGTGAGAACCTGGTCAGTTTCCTGGAGGTAAAGCCTGTGAGAAGGTGGGGGCCCCAAAGAAGTGACCCTCAGAAATTTCCTACTCTCACACTCGTGCATTCTCAGTCTCCAGCAACTGGTCAGCCCTCCCATTCAGGGTTCCTAGTAGCTTATGCTCCCACAGCTTCTGCTCCAGGTTAGGGAATCTTGGCTATGCCTCTCTGGATGCATCTGTCTCTCCAGATTTCAAGGTGATGTTTGCCCTGTGACCTCAATTCTCTGATGGCTCCAAGTAAAATCTTGATTTTTCAGTTTGTTCAGTGTATTTTTGTTGTAAGGACAGGTGTGACATCTTCGAAGTTCTTTACATATTGGAGCTGAAACAAGAAGTTTCCTTCATTTTCATTTTTGAAAGATATTTTCACTGGGATTACAATTCTTAAGTTGACATTTTCTTTGACTAGTTTAAAGATGTCATTTCGTTGTCATTAGGCATTAATGGTTTCTAACAAGAACTCTGCAATGATTCTTAGTCTTGTTCCTCTGTACATAAAGCACCTTTTCTCCACCTTCCTCTGGCTGCATTTAATATTTTCTCTTTTAAACAATTTGATTATGATATGCCTCTCTCTGGTTTTCTTTTTGTTTATTCTTCTTGGGATTCATTGATACTCTTGGTTCTAGGGGCTTATAGTTTACGTAATTTGGAAATTTTTCAACCATTATTTTTTCAAATAAGTTTTCTGTTCTTCCTTCTGTTTGTTCTCTTTCTGTGACTCCAATAAGTACATTAGACCACTTAATATTGTTCCATAGGTTGTTGAGTTTCTATTCATTTTTTTCCAGATTTTTTTCTGCTTGTGCTTCAGTTTGGTTAGTTTATATTGCTAATGTCTTCAAGTTTCATATTTTTTTCTGTAGTATCCAATCTGCTGTGTTCAGTGAATTTTACATATTATGTTGTTCATTCCTAAAACTTTCATTTGACTTTATATTTTCTGTCCTCTCCTCATTATGTTCATGTTTTTATTAGAAAATTAGAACATCTCAATTATATTTTCCATTGTGATTTTAATATAATTGTTAATTCCTTCCTCTTTGTCGAATCTTGATCTCTATATATCAATTGATTTTTTTCATGGTTATATGTCAAGTTTTCCTGCTTCTTCATAGGTCTAGTAGTTTTTTTATTGGCTGCTGGACTGTGTGAAGTTTACACTAAATGTTGGGGTTAGTTGTATTCCTTTAGATAGTGTCAGGCTTTGTTCCACAGTTAGCTCGCTTGTGGATCAGTTTTACCATTCCAGAGCTTGTTTTTAAACTTTTAAAAAGGCAGATATAGATGCCAATTGGGATTCTCTGGTAGGTCAATGGTAAATAATCCACCTGCCAAGCTGGAGATGCGGGTTTAATCCCTGGGTCAGGAAGATCCCCAGGAGGAGGAAATGGCAACCCACTCCAGTATTCTTGCCTGAGAAATCCCATGGACAGAGGAGCCTAGTGGGCTACAGTCTATGGGGTCGCAAAGAGTCAGACACGGTTTAGTGATACCTATGGCTGATTCATGTTGATGTTTGACAGAAAACAACAAAGTTCTGTAAAGCAATTACCCTTCAATTAAAAAATAAATTAAAAAATACAAAAAAGCAACAAAAGATGCTGATTTAGTCTGACTTTTAAGAAATAGTCCTTCTGATTTCACTACTGAGTGATCCTTTTATTCTCTGAACTCTGTTTACTTTGGTTGTTGAAAATACTAGTGATTCTTAGCTCCATGTGTGTTCTAGGAATTTTTGTCTCACCAATTTCTGATAATTCCTTCTAACCAGAAAAATGAATTCATTGGAGAAGCTGGAGAGAGATAGATACACTACTAAATAGAGTAGGAACTGGTATATGAAAACAGTTTGTATTTACCTGATGTGGGAACTCTTTTGTCTCCCTTTTGATTCTAAGAAGGCTCTAGAAAATATACATATGATGCTCACCTCCTCACTTTACACTTTCTCTTAATTGTAAGTATGAACCTAGGGCAATCCCCTATCCTCCAGGGGATCTTCCCAACCCAGGGATTGAACCCAGGTCTCCTGCATTGCAGGCAGATGCTTTACCATCTGAGCTACCAGGGAAGCCCTGTTTAAATTTAAAGAGGCCCAAACAGAAGATTCTTAGATTCTTGGTAACCTGCTCTACAATAGAGAGAGGTGGCAAACTTGCTGATTGAAAAATTCACTCAACTCCAGCTGTCAGGGTTCTACAGCTGGCTCTTCTATTCTTTGTCAGACTGTAAACTCACTTGATCCCTCCCTCTAGTACTCTTTGGGTTAGATGATCTTCAGTCCTTTTCAGCTCAGATAACCTATTCTAACATAGAACAGAGGTCAGATTTCTGGTGTTCTCAGTGACCCCAAATTAGAGGGCAATAGGTAAATATTCTGGGCATTATAAATCAGGTAAAAGACCAGATTCCTCTTTTTCTTTAGCTTCCAGTGAGTTCAAGTACAAATTGCCTTCTCTGTGCTCTACACTATAGTGAAGTTTCCCATGGGTGGCTGATATGCATCCTGAATTGCTCCCTGGAATTTATATATCAATTCTAATTTATATTTTACCTGATCTCATTACTGTGTTTCTTTCTCAATTTTATTTGTCTTACTTTGCTGTATGGATTCTTGTATGTTACATCAAAATCTTTGTAGAGCATGGTGCTGGTGGTGAGAAATTTTAAAATCCTTAAATGAGGAAACAATGAAAATAGATGCAAAAAAGTGCCATAAACATGTAACGTATGACATTCAGATAATGTATTTTAAATATATAATTCTTAACAAGTTTCTTTATGTGTCTTTCTCTGAAGACAGCAAATGAAAAGTCTAAATTGGAAGGTGAGTGGAAGGATGATAGAGACAGGAAAAAATAGCAGCAGCAAGAGGTGACCATTTATTTTTCATGTTAGATGGAGAAGAGAGATCCCCAAAGAGAAAACTGCGTTGTGTTTTATAGCTTCTCACCCAAGTTGGTATTCAGTATGACAACATCTCATCATGAAGACTAAACACTTATCACTACTGTTTTGCTTGAGAAGGCAGGGAAGAAATACCTCTTCTCTTGTTTGAGATTGAAATAGCCAGAAAGCTTTAATTACTTTTACTGTAATGTGAGTTCACTTCTCACCAAAGTCATAGAAAAATACATTCTTTTGATTTGCTTGGCAGATGCATTTCTAATGCAACTGGGAGCTTATGGTAACAGAAATGCCATCAGTGATCCTGCCTTCAGAATTCTACAAAGAATTCTGAATGTCACAGGTCCTGGAGAAAGGATTTTTCCATACCAGCCTTCCTGACATTTGAGGTCTGATCTTCTCATCTGTTTCCTTGATGTGGCATGAATGGGATATTTGCCCTTTAGCACAACTCAGGTATCTGATTGCGGCCCTTCTCTCTTCTTGGATTCGATAGACACTTACCAGACTGCAACTGAGTTACCTTCTTGTGTTCTGATTTCTCTTTCCCCAGTGTCCACAGCGGTGTACTGGAACCTGGTAGATTCGAGGCCCTCATCACTGAGCACAGATTAGCATCATCTACATACTTAGAGACTTCCTCAAGAGCTGAGTCTTTGGGGCACCTCTCAAAGTGACACCTCTGCTCTGCCGGCTTACTTGAGATGAATCCATTTGTTCCTAGAATGTCCTTGTTTTGTTCTTTGCTCAAAGACACTCCCTGTAACACTTTATATGACTAAGTGACCTATGCCTTGGTTCAGCCATAAGATTCTCTCAGCCTTGCTTAAGATAAGGAGGGATACTCTCGGGATGGTAACTCCATCTTGCCCAATCTTTATAAACATTAAAGTCTTTTTTTAAAAAAAAATTTACCTGTTAAACTTGATTTGCATTGTTCTAATCTGAGTGCCTCATCTCTGGGCCCTTGACTGAAACAAAACCTATTAACAGTGGGTTAGATTTTCTTTGGATTTCACTTAATGAGTGTTTGGATTCTGAAATTTGTTTTAGATTCATTCTTCTGTATCTCAAACCTGAGTCTTTGGTGATTTTTCCTCTTTGCATTTATTAACCCTTAATGCCTTGACTCGATGGACGTGAGTCTGGGTGAACTCTGGGAGTTGGTGATGGACAGGGAGGCCTGGCGTGCTGCGATTCATGGGGTCACAGAGAGTCGGACACTACTGAGCGACTGAACTGAACTGAACTGAATGCCTTCCAGGAATGTGAAATTATATTTCTTTTGTTATAAGAAAAGCAATGATGAAGCTATTAGTATTATATGTTCTACCCAGGCAATGGTATCTTGCGGGGAATCAAATTCTGGTTTATGTGTAACATTTAGCATACAGGTAATCATTTAACTTCAAATATTAGAATATATGTTTTATAGCATAAATATTTTAAAATAAAGCTAAATCAGTTAATTTTTTCCCATGTAATTTAGAAGGTACTTTAGGATTTTTTCCATTGTTTTTCAGTCACTAAGTCATGTCCAGCTGTTTGCGACCCCATGGACTGCAGCATGCCAAGCTTCTCTGTCCTGTACGATCTCCCAGAGTTTGCTCAAGTTCATATCCATTGAGTCGGTGATACTGTAACCATCTCATCCTCTGCCACCCTCTTCTCCTTTTGCCTTTGATCTTTCCCAGCATCAAGGTCTTTTCCAATGAGTTGGCTCTTCCCATCAGGTGGCCAAAGTATTGGAGCTTCAGCTTCAGCCTCAGTTCTTCCAATTAATATTCAGAGTTGATTTCCTTTATAATTGGTTTGATCTCCTTGCTGTCCAAGGGACTCTCAAGAGTCTTCTCCAGCACTTTTTTTCATTAGCTAAGTATATTTTGAACATTATCATGGTATTCCCAAAATAACTAAATGTTTTATTTACAAGACTTGGAAGAAATAATATTGTAATCCTTTTAAAAAATTAAATGTATTCTGACAGTATTTTGGTTGGAATACATTTCTGAGTTAGATATATGAGAAATAGAGGAAAAAGAATGTACTGAGCTGGTATTTAAGGAGAAGTCATTTTCCTTTTCCTTTCTCTGTGGGCAAGAAACATGAGATAAAAATAATCAGAAAAACGTCCTTAGGTATCGAGAATTTATTAGAATCAGAGCACTTACTAATTCAGAGCAAATGAGATCTATAGATCGTTAATTGCAGCTTGGTGTCTTTTATAAGAATGCCTCATGTAGTGAGCACATTGTCCCTTCACTAAATGAGTAGTGATTATCTGGGAGATTACTGTGATTTATAAGCTCATTTTCTTCATTTTACTTTACATGTGCCAGACACTGACTCATTCAATAGAAAAGCAAAACAAGCCTGATTTTTCAGAAATTAAATGCTTTATTGATTATTCTCACCAGAAAGTTATAATGTACAGGATTGTTGAACATGTAGTATATAAATTTTTAAAAATAACTTTACTACAGGCTTTAGGTGATAAACCCTGATTTTGGTATACTATATTCCTGCCAGAATCTAAAGAATGCTAACCAAATGGAGTAAAACAGTATTTATTGTTATGGGAGGAGAGATTATTTTCTTGGAAAAAGATTCTAACTTTATACTGAAATATACCCTTTTCAGACAAGTGTGACCTCTATAGTAACTTGAAGAATTTTATGTCTTCCATCTTTAAGGTGAAAAAGAGCCAGACACTAAAGTGTGATGAGTAATCAGAGTATGATGCACAAGCAACATGTTACTCCTTGTTTTTCAGTAAATGGTTTTGGTAGCTTCAGATATCAAAGGAACTGATTAGATCCTTAAGTTATTTATACATGAAAAGTTAAGTGGAGAATTTACACATTTATTCTGATTGATGAGAGGCAGTAAAACATGGTGCTAAGAGCTTGGGCTCTGCAGCCAGACTGCCTAGATTCTCATCACAGGTCTGCCAGTATGGTCTTGGGCCATTTACTTAACCTCTCTGTGCTTGCTTTCTTCAACTATAAAATAGGGATGTTAACATTACCTAGTTCACAGGCCTAAATGAGTTAATACACATACGTTGAATGGTGGCAAACCTAAACGGTAAGTGCTAGCTGTTACTATCATTTAAACAAAAGGAATATGTATACAGATTCGTGAGCTGGTTTTTGTTGATCAAGGAGTATATTACTTTGGGAATTTGAACATTAAAAAAAAACATTTTGAAGTAGTCTGTTAATTTATAGGTAATGGTGTAGTGATGGGAAATGTGATAGAGTGAGAAAGCAATCTACCATTTTTGAAGAGCTCTTATAGATACCTTGAAGTAAAACAAACAAGGATTTACATTTTGAGCTCTGTTCCTTGCTGGTTTGTCAACTTGAGAACATTGTTTAATCTTAAATTTTTCCATCTAGTAAGAGGTGGGGTGCAGTGCTACCTTACAGTGTTGTGAGCATTTGCAATAATGAATATGGAATTTTTAGCATAATGCTGGTATATATAATAGGAATCAGGCAATAATTTAGTAGGATTCCATCTTATCCAAATAGCTCTCTCAAAGTCAGGGAAGGGACCTGGGGCAAAGTCAACCCACTACTTTTTATTTTTTATTTATGCTTTGAAAATGAGAAACACTTGTGATACATGAGTTTCAGAAGGCATTCCATGGGTAGATCCAGGAGTCATCTCAGCAGGATTTTGGAGACACTTCTCAGTTGAATTACCCGACGTTCAGGGCAGGCACTGGGGTACAAATCTCAGGTCCCGTGGTACAGAGCTGTTGAGCCAGGATGAAGCATAGTATTCTGAAAGATCATCAGGAGAAAAGAAAATCAGTCATGTGTCTCAAGAAACACAGGTCCCATAGACGTCAGTGTTGAGCAAAGTTGCAAATTTGAGTAGGCAGAAGATGTTGCTGACTTATTTCAGAGGCTTAGCCCTAGGCCTGGCATATAGATTTGAAAGAGCAGCAAGACAAATTCCCAGTTCCAGAGGTTCTGATAAACTGCTCAGTTATCAAAGAAAAATCAGCAGAAAAGATGTGTGTGGTGGGGATTAACATTTATCCGGTGTCTACTTTGTGACATACACTGTGCTACATTTTCTGTGTGCTAAGTATTGTTATCCTGCCATTTTAAACTGAGGTTTGGAGAAACTAAGAAACTTGCCCAAAGTAAGAGAGCTCTCAAGTACTGCAGTTGAGATCCACACCAAGATCTGTCTGGTTTAGCCTCTAGGTTCTCAGGGATTCTGGAACTAGAGAACAAGTCATGTACTTAGCTGCTAGAACAAGGATACTGAGAGAAACCTTACCTTGTGAAAATGGTGGAAAACCTACCAATTATAATTAGGCACCCTGTCAAACAAAGCCAGAGGTGTAGAGTGACTTGATCCTAAGTCATTGCAATAGACTTAAATTTCTGAAGACTAAGGTCAGGATTTATCTTGGAACATGGGAGTGGATAAGCCTTAAGGCGAGGAAAGGTGATTTAAGTGACAAGGAGGGGGGTGCAGGGAAGTAACCTCACAACTCATTGTCTTCTGCCCCACCTTCACACAGTACTTTATTTTTTTAAATTATTTTTTATTGGAATATAGTTGATTTACAGTCTTAGGTTATTTTCTGTCATGCAGCAAAGTAAATCAGCTATATATATATATACACACATATATTCACCCTTTTAATATTCTTTTCCCATAATTGGTCACTACAGAGTGTGGAGTAGAGTTCCCTGTGCTGTATAGTAGGTTCTTGTTTGTTTCATATGTTATATATAGTAGTCCTACAGTACTTTAAAGGGGCCCCTGGAGTCTGCAAAGTGCAAAGCATTAATGTAAAGCTCTAAGTGCTTTTGTTGTCTAATTTGTTATTATGGAGTAGCCACGTAATATTTCTGGTGAGAAACAAGGATCCTTAAGTGTGTAGAGGTATGTTGGCAGTGTTTTATGTGGAAATTCTGTTCTCTGAATTTCATTAAAGTAAATGATGGCCTGATTATCCTACCTCTAAAGGAAACAGAAAAATTAACGGAAATAATATCACCAAGTTGCAAACAAGATAAAAACAGAGAAGTCTCTATTACAAAGCTATGCCAAAAAGTTTCATATTTAACTACTTATTTTTAGGACCACAGGACAGAAATTATATCTTAGATACTTAAATTAGTATATGAAGGTTGTATTTTTGAGGCTAGTAAAGTCAGGATTTGATTCTATCAAACTGATTACTCTTTAATGTACCTCAAAGGTGAAACATTTTATATCACACTCAGTTATTTGATTTCTAAAATGTCTATGTATGTCACAGGATTTGTTTACTATCAGGAGAAATGGGAAACAATTTGGGACCAATTGCATATTCTCTTTAATCATGTATTAAGTTGCTTGTTTGATTAACAAAAAGAATCCCTCTTATCTACTCTGGGAAGGCTTGCTTGGACCCAGTAGCATTTTTACATCAGGCAAGTGTCTCATTGGATTGTCAAAATTTGTGAGTGAGGAAATAGTTCAATTGAAATTTGAAATATTCCAAGGACATATTTGTCTTTTTTCTAAGTAGTGAAACAGTGACACATTTTGAAATGGGAGATTAGCTTGTTAGTCACTTCAGACTTTTGTTTCCAAAATCTTCTTGCCATGTTTGGTAATTTTTAAACTCTCTCATTGAGTTGGAGCAGCCATACAACCCAGATCCATGTTAAAACCTTGGAATATTTTTTTAAATGCTCAGGATCATACCACCTTAAATCAAAATGTACAATTGTTTAATTTTTTTTTTCTTTCTTTTAAGGATATTTCCACATGCATATGTGATCTTTATATTTTTTAAAAAAATTTTTATTAATTTTTTTTTTTTTTTGGCCACACCGTGCATAGCCTGTGGGATTCTAGTTCCTAACCAGGGATTGAACCTGTGCTCACTGCAGTGGAAGCATGGAGTCCTAACCACTGGACTACCATGGAAGTCTCAATATTTACACTTTAATCACACAGTTACATGAATGTATTTTCATTGGAAAAATTCAAACGCAGAAATTCCACTCTTTACTCTTCTCTTCTCCTCTTTACTCTTCTCCTCTTAAATCTCATGATCCTTATTAGATCATCCTTAATCATTCTTGGCTTAGCTGGTAAAGCATCCTCCTGCAATGCAGGAGACCTGGATTCGATCCCTGGGTTGGGAAGAGCCTCTGGAGAAGGGAAAGGCTACCCACTCCAGTATTCTGGCCTGGAGAATTCCATGGACTGTATAATCCATGGGGTTGCAAAGAGTCGGACAGGACTGAGTGACTTTCACTTCACTTCACCTCACCATTCTTAAAGGCTTAATATGCATCCAATTAATTCTTTTAATAATATACATATATACACATACAAACACAAATAAAATTTTAAGCTATACCAATGGGGCAACACATTTTCTTCACTTATTATGGTTTTGACATATTTTTCCTTTGAAATCTGTCTCATTTTTAAAACTGCTACACAGTATTTCAAAATATATATGAAGCATAAGATAGTTAACCACTCCTCTATTGATGGACATTTAGATTGTTTCTGATTTTCTATTCTTATAAATAATATTGAAGTAAGTATCCTTGAATATATGTATTTGTTCTTTTCTAGAATAGATATTTAGAAGTGGAATTGTTGGGTGAAATCTATCTTCTGCTTAATAAAATTTAGATTGGATTGAAACTGTCAACTTCTCATTTATAATGCTATAAAGTTTATGCTCCCAGCAGTAGTGCAAGAGAGTACCACTACCACTGCCAACACTGACTATAATAAATCTCTTAATATTCTGCTAATCTGATGGGTCAAAAGGATAGAAATTGTTTTTATTTTTATTACTTGATGATAGTATTTTAATCACAGACTCAATTTGCAAATATTTACTTAGAATTTTTATTGATACTTATATTTGTAGCAGTCTTATGTTTTTTATTTTTAATTGAAGGATAATTGCTTTACAGAATTATGTTGGTTTCTACCAAACATCAACATGAATCAGCCATAGATTACATATGACCCCTCTCACTTGAACATCCCTCTCACCTCCCTCCCCACCCCACCCCTCTAGGTTGTTACTGAGCCCTGGTTTGAGTTCCCTGAGTCATACAGCAAATTCCCACTGGCTATATTTTACATATGGTAATGTATGTTTCCACGTTACTGTCACCATGGTCTGATATAGTAATGAGGTTAAATTAAGCTTACAGTATAATTTGAGAAGATTTTATTTTCCTATGATCTTGAACTGTTTATACAAAGTACAGGAATATTTCCTTTGTGAAACCTTCTCTGCCTGGTAACTTTTGTCATGGTAGGTTTTTAAATTTCTTTCATGGTTATCAGTGTCTTGATGTTTTTTACCTCAAGCCTATTTCGGTAACTAACTTACATAGTTTAGAAAATCATTCAGGTCATCTTGCTTTCAAGTTTATTAAGTACAAAGTGATACATATTTTTTTTTACAATTTTATTTAGTATCATCTCTATCTCTAGTTATGTTTTCATTTCAGAATCCAAGTATGTATGTATGTGTGTTATCTTTTTCTTAGCTATGTTTTTGTTACTTAATTAGCTTTTTGAAAAAACTAGACTTGTTTTTTTTTGTGGTTATTTTCTACATTATTATTTTAGCTTTTATTTTTAAAACTTGTTTTTCATTTTTGTCAAAGTCACATATGCACATAGTTTAAAGAATCAAGCAGTTCTATATGGCATGTTATAAGAAACACGGAGTCCCCCTGCTCGTATTTCTTACTCTCCAGTGTTTTAGAAGATTCATCTGATATTATCTCCATATCTCTATATAATATGTGTTTGTGGCTACTTCTTGATGTCTCAATTTCAAGCATTATTAACTGACTTCCCTTTATATATAAGGAAGAATTAATTTTCTGTCCACCTACTCCTCATCTTTATCACCCCTCCCCCCATTTTCTAACCATACTCCCAGGCTCCTGATTTGCTGTTGTTTTGCTTACATGAATATTTCTTGTTTACATTATTATGACTAAATCAGTGGTTTTCACATTGGCTGCCCATTTAAATCACTTGGGGAGCTTAAAACATAAATACTGATGCCTATTATTGATTTAATTGGTCCAGATGTGGTTTGGGTATCTGAAGTTTTAAAAGCTCCTTAGATGGTTCTAATGTCTGTCCAGTGTTGAGAACCAAGGAAATGTTATTCACAGTTGATTACTCAGTTTAACTTTCCTTTCTAGAAAAATTTTTAATTTGCCTTGGAGCTGTTAATTATCTTTCTATATTTGCTTTATTTTCTATATTCTTATCCCTAAATCAACTCAAAATTCCTCTCATTATATTCATGTTTGTCAAGTGTTCATTCATTGTCATCTTCTGGAAGAGATCACTGTGGTAGCCTTCAGAACAGTTCTTGCCTTACCGAGCTGGGCTCTAAGCTACCTATTGTCATCTCAGTATCTTAGTTGACCGGCCTCCTGAGAATTCCTTTCTCCTCTCTTGCTTTGGCTCCGGTTTTCTGGATCCCATGTCTTCTTGTCCTCTTGGTTTACTATTTCATTATGGTAGAGCACCTCTCTTAATGACTTCCCTAGAGAGAAGAGTTCAGAGAAGGTAACTTTTTAGAAATTATCTTTACGATAATAAATTAGCTGGCTATACAGATGTTGGTTGGAGATCATTTTTTCTTCAGAATTTTAAAATAAAATGCCTCCTTGTCTTCTAATTTCCAGTGATGCCGCTGAGAAGTCTGATGTCATTCTGATATTTTATGAGAACCTATTTTTCTTTCTCTCTCTGAAATCTTTGAGGATCCTCTCTTTACTCAGTGTTCTGAAATTTCCTGATGATGTGACATGGAGAGGATCTGTTTTTATCTATTGGTGGATCCTTTCAATCTGGAAACTCAGGTCTTTCAGTTGTGGCAAGTATTTTTGGATAATGGTTTTGATGATTTCTTCCTCTCCATTTTGTCTTCTCTTTCTGGAACTCTCTTATTGGGGTGTTAGACCTCTTGGAAGTGTTCAGCTATCATTTAACTTTTGTTTCCAAGAGCTCTTTTTAATTCTTGAAATGTTTCTTCTGTAGCATCCTTCCCTTCTTTCGTAGAAGCAACATCTCATTTTCTTATGAGGAAAATAACAATAGTTTTTCTTTAAGCTTTCTTTCCCTTGTATAATCTATCCATTCCAACTTTTGCTTTGTTTTCCCCCCACCCCCGTGTGTGTGTGTGTGTGTGTGTGTGTGTGTGTGTGTGAGAGAGAGAGAGAGAGAGAGAGAGAGAGAGAGAGAGAGAGAGAGGTCTTCTAATGTCTAGGGCATAACAGTTGAGCACTAAAATGCTCATCAGGGTATTTCTTTGCAGATAGCTGAGACTTGTTGAGTATAGCTTCTGGCTAGACCTTTCTGTAGAGAAACTCCACAGTGTCATTTTATTGAGTATATTTTTTCTTAGTGGTCAGAGTTCCTAGAAAAATACTCTTCCACTTCCCTGCTGGGTGGGGATGGAGGGGTGGTAGTGGTGTATAATCCTGGTTGCCATATTTTGAGAGCCAAGAGAGGAAGAAAGAAGTCTCAACATTCAGCATGCAGACTTTCACAACATACCACAGTTTTAGTGTGGTTTTCTTTCTCTTAATTGTGCATAGTATCCTGCAGTCTACAGAACCTGTATTTTTTTTCCCCTCCAGAGAATAAACTCTTGTCTTCTGGATAGGAAAGGAAGCGTACTTGGCAGCATGAAATGAGAAGGGAGATTTTTTTTTTCTCCCTCACCAGATGTTGATTTTATCTTCTTGTCTTAGCTACTTCATCACTACTTCAGAAATAGCTGGAACAACACATTTTGAAGCATTTTGGAGGATCTGTGGTATAAATCAAGTTATTCCTTGGTGTTCTCTATTGCTTGCAGAGGATTCAGCTTTCTCAACTCTATTACATAGGTAAACCATTTTGTTTACCTATGTAAACAAACTTTACCTATGAAAAGCAAACTTGTTCATTTGCTTTTCAGGTTCCAAAACTGTGTTTCAGTTTGCTCTTCTGTTTGTGTCATTGGAATATATAACTATTTAAAAAATTCCATAACTGTCATGGATTTAACTGTTTTGCTTATTTTGTTTTTGCTTTTTTTTTAGAAATTAATAAGAGGCATATACTCTATCTTCTATAAAATTGTTTAATCCTATGGTACCTCAGATGGTAAAGAATCTGCCTGCAATGCAGGATACCTGGGTTTGATCCCAGGGTCAGGAAGCTCCCCTGGAGGAGGGCATGGGAACCCACTCTAGTATTCTTGCCTGGAGAATCCCCATGGCCAGAGGAGCCTGGCAGGCTACAGTCCATGGGGTCACAAAGAGTCGGACACAACTGAGCAACTATGCATAGCACACTATTTTCAGAGAATATATTTTGTATTATTTCAGTCTTTTTAAATTTGTTAAGATTTGTTTTATAACCTAGAAGATAGCTTATCTTGGTGAATGTTCCATGTATATTTGACAAAAATGTTTATTCTGCTGTTGTTTCATGGAGTGTCCTATAAAAGTCAGGTCAAGCTGTTTGGCAGTGTTATTCAGGTCAACTACATGAAACTTTTTGGTTTTCTTTTCTTAATAAAATTTTCATTTATTTTTGGCTGTGCTGGGTCTTCCTTGCTACCTGGGCTTTTCTCTAGTTGTGAAGCGGGTGCTGCTCTCTAGTTGCAGTGTGTGGGTGTTTCATCGCAGTGACTTCTCTTGTTGGGGAGCATGGGCTCTAGGGCATGTGGGCTTCAATAATTGCAGTTCGTGAGCACAGGCTCAACAGCTGCGGCACAAGGGCTTAGTTACTCCACAACATGTAGGATCTTCCTGGATCAGGGATTGAACTCATGGTCTCCTGAGTTGGCAGGCAGATTCTTTACCACTGAGCCACAGGGAAGCCTGTGTTTTTCTAATGAACACTTTTAATGCAATAAATTTTTCTTTGGGTATCACTTAGCCCTTAATGCAATGTTTTGAGATGTAGTACTCTGATTATCAGTCATTTCTAGAGGATTTTAAAATACAGTTTTTCAATGCATCTTAAGATTTTTTTCCATTTAACTTTTAGTAAAGTAGCATGTAGTAAAATTACTTTTTTTTGTTGGAAAGGATCTATAAATTTGTTGGAATTCATAGAAGGCTACTCTTAAAGTTTTCATAATTAAAATTGTTTTCTTTCCACTCTTTTCAGAGAATTTGATTCAAATGTTCTTTTTAATTTTTTTTGAAAATTTTCATATGGCTTAACATGGTCATTTGTAAATATTTTTATGGATATTTAAAAAGATAGTATATAAGATATTTAGTATATGGCATTCAGTTGTCAGTCATCTTACTCTTCTGACTTAATTTATAAACTGAACTTCTTCAAAAAGTGATTACAGTGTTCCACTGAAATTCATGACTCAAAATTTATCCTTTTATTGTTTATTCATTTTGTAAGTAGTTACCATTTAAATATTTTGAAGCCATTTTATTACATGCACAAAAAGTTTGTGATAATTGTATCTCCATGTTGTATTATGTCATTAGCCAATATAAAAAGGAATATAAAGTTTTTGTGCATTTTAATGTTTACCTTGAAATCCATTCCACTTTTCATCTAGCTTGGATATCGTTTTACATCCTTGTATTTTAAAGCATTATTTTTCATTTTAAGAATACCTTTTGAGATAATCTCTTCAGCAAGTGGTGCTGTGAAAGTTGGACAGCCATATGTGAATCAGTGAAGTTAGAACATACCCTCTTACCATACACAAAAATAAGTTCAAAATGGCTTAAACATAAGACATGACATCATAAAACTCCTAGAAGAGAACATGGACAAAACATTCCCTGTCATTCCCAATGTTTTCTTAGGTCAGTCTCCCAAGGCGATAAAAATAAAAGCAAAAATAAACATATGGGACCTAATCAAACTTACGAGCTTCTCCACAGCAAAGGAAACATAAACAAAATGAAAAGACAACCTACAGATTGGGAGAAAATATTTCCAAATGATGCAATCAACAAGGTCTTAATTTCTAAAATATAGAAACAGCTTATACAACTCAATGACAAAAAGCAAACAACCCCATCGAAAAATGAACAGAACACCTAAATAGACATTTCTCAGAGAAGACATACAAATGGCTGATAAGCACATGAAAAGATGCTCATCATCACTAAATATTAGAGAAATGCAAATCAAAACTACAATGAGGTACCACCTCACATTGGTCAGAATGGCCATCATTAAAAAGTGTATAAATAATAAATGCTGGAGAGATTATGGAGAAAAGAGAACTCTCTTACACTACTGGTGAGACTATAAATTAGTGCAGTTATTATTGAAACAGTGTGGAGGTTCCTCAGAAAACTAAAACTAGAATTACCATATGATCTAGCAATCCCACTCCTATCCATGTATCCAGACAAAACTATAATTCAAAAAGATACATGCACCCTTATGTTCATAGCGGTACTAGTTACAATAGTCAAGACATGGAAACAACCTGAATGTCCACTGACAGATGAATGCATAAAGAAGATGTGGTTCACATATAAAATGGGATACTATTCAGCCATTCAGAAGAATGAAATAATGCCATTTGCAATATCATGTATAGACACAGAGAGTATCATCCTAAGTGGAGTAAGAAGTAAACAGGTAACATATGATATCACTTATCACTTATATGTGGAATCTAAAATATGACTCAAATGAACATATGTATAAAACAGAAACAGGCTCACAGAGAAGAGACCTTGATTGCCAAGGGGGGAGAAGGAGGGCAGAAGGAAGGATTAGGAATTTGGAATTAGAAGATGTCAACTATTATATATAGGATGGATAAACAACAAGGTCCTATTGTATAGCACAGGAAACTGTCTTCAATATCCTGTGATAGACTGGAATGGAAAAGAATATATTTATAAGTGAGTCACTTTGCTGTACAGCAGAAATTAACACATTGTAAATCAACTGTTCAGTTCAGTCGCTCAGTCGTGTCCAACTCTTTGCGACCCCATGAATCACAGCACGCCAGGCCTCCCTGTCCTCACCAACTCCCAAGTTTACTCAAACTAATGTCCATTGAGTCATGATGCCATCCAGCCATCTCATCCTCTATCATCCCCTTCTCCTCCTGCCCCCAATCCCTCCCAGCATCAGGGTCTTTTCCTATGAGTCAGCTTTTCACATGAGGTGGCCATAGTATTGGAGTTTCAGCTTTAGCATCAGTCCTTCCAATGAATATTCAGGACTGATTTCCTTTAGGATGGACTGGTTGGATCTCCTTGCAGTCCAAGGGTACTTCAGTGAAATAAGAAAAAGAATGTCTGTTGTAAACAATTGTCTAGAATTTATTTTGTGTTTTTCCCCTGAGACTGTGTCTTTCAACATAGTTATTTAATCACTTTTACGTTTACTGTTATTCTGGATATGTAGGATGCATTCTTGCCATCTGATTTATTTCATGTTTTCTCTTAACCATGATTTCTCTTTTAATTTTTAGCCTTTTGTTTTACTTATTGAAATTCCTTTGTTTCAGTTTTTATCTCTAGTAGTTTGATAATTGCATATGCTATTTATGCTCTTCTATTAGCTAGCTTTAAAATTCACCACACATTTAAACATTTTCTACCACTTCTAGAATCAATTAGTATCACTATTCTCTTCTTAAAATATTTTCATAGCTATACTAAAATCAGAGAAACATTTTCATGATAGATTTTTATTAATATTATATATATATGTTCACTGTTGTTAAACACCTTCATAGTTATTTTTTAATAGCTATTTAACATTCTATTGGATTGTTATAATATAAAATATATATCAGATTAAGGGCATACCCTACTCTAGTATGACTTCATCTTAACTAATTACATCTGCAATGATTATATATTTAAAATGTATATAAAATTAAAATAAGGAGGGAGGAGCCAAGATGGCGGAGGAGTAGGACGGGGAGAACACTTTCTCCCCCACAAATTCATCAAAAGAGCATTTAAACGTCGAGTAAATTCCACAAAACAACTTCTGAATGCCGGCAGAGGACATCAGGCACCCAGAAAAGCAATCCAACTCTTCGAAAGGAGCGCGACTGAACAAAGAGAAGAAATACAGCTCCACCCATCAGAACACCGACACAAGCTTCCCTAACCAGGAAACCTTGACAAGCCACCTGTACAAACCCACACATAGCAAGGAAAAGCCACAATAAAGAGAACTCCACAAACTGCCAGAATACAGAAAGGACACCCCAAACTCAGCAATTTAAACAAGATGAAGAGACAGAGGAATAGCCAGCAGATAAAGGAACAGGATAAATGCCCACCAAACCAAACAAAAGAGGAAGAGATAGGGAATCTACCTGATAAAGAATTCCGAATAATGATAGTGAAATTGATCCAAAATCTTGAAATTAAAATGGAATCACAGATAAATAGCTTGGAGACAAGGATTGAGAAGATGCAAGAAAGGTTTAACAAGGACCTAGAAGAAATAAAAAAGAGTCAATATATAATGAATAATGCAATAAATGAAATTAAAAACACTCTGGAGGCAACAAATAGTAGAATAACAGAGGCAGAAGATAGGATTAGTGAATTAGAAGATAGAATGGTAGAAATAAATGAATCAGAGAGAATAAAAGAAAAACGAATTAAAAGAAATGAGGACAATCTCAGAGACCTCCAGAACAATATTAAATGCTACAACATTCGAATCATAGGGGTTCCAGAAGAAGAAGACAAAAAGAAAGACCATGAGAAAATACTTGAGGAGATAATAGTTGAAAACTTCCCTAAACTGGGGAAGGAAATAATCACCCAAGTCCAAGAAACCCAGAGAATCCCAAACAGGATAAACCCAAGGCGAAACACCCCAAGACACATATTAATCAAATTAACAAAGATCAAACACAAAGAACAAATATTAAAAGCAGCAAGGGAAAAACAACAAATAACACACAAGGGAATTCCCATAAGGATAACAGCTGATCTTTCAATAGAAACTCTTCAAGCCAGGAGGGAATGGCAAGACATACTTAAAATGATGAAAGAAAATAACCTACAGCCCAGATTATTGTACCCAGCAAGGATTTCATTCAAGTATGAAGGAGAAATCAAAAGCTTCTCAGACAAGCAAAAGCTGAGAGAATTCTGCACCACCAAACCAGCTCTCCAACAAATACTAAAGGATATTCTCTAGACAGGAAACACAAAAATGGTGTATAAATTCGAACCCCAAACAATAAAGGAAATGGCAACGGGATCATACTTATCAGTAATTACCTTAAACGTAAATGGGTTGAATGCCCCAACCAAAAGACAAAGACTGGCTGAATGGATACAAAAACAAGACCCCTACATATGTTGTCTACAGGAGACCCACCTCAAAACAGGGGACACATACAGACTGAAAGTGAAGGGCTGGAAAAAGATTTTCCATGCAAATAGGGACCAAAAGAAAGCAGGAGTAGCAATACTCATATCAGATAAAATAGACTTTAAAACAAAGGCTGTGAAAAGAGACAAAGAAGGTCACTACATAATGATCAAAGGATCAATCCAAGAAGAAGATATAACAATTATAAATATATATGCACCCAACACGGGAGCACCGCAGTACGTAAGACAAATGCTAACAAGTATGAAAGGAGAAATTAACAATAACACAATAATAGTGGGAGACTTTAATACCCCACTCACACCTATGGATAGATCAACTAAACAGAAAATTAACAAGGAAACACAAACTTTAAACGATACAATAGACCAGTTAGACCTAATTGATATCTATAGGACATTTCATCCCAAAACAATGAACTTCACCTTTTTCTCAAGCGCACATGGAACCTTCTCCAGGATAGATCACATCCTGGGCCATAAAGCTAGCCTTGGTAAATTCAAAAAAATAGAAATCATTCCAAGCATCTTTTCTGACCACAATGCAGTAAGATTAGATCTCAATTACAGGAGAAAAACTATTAAAAATTCCAACATATGGAGGCTGAACAACACGCTGCTGAATAACCAACAAATCACAGAAGAAATCAAAAAAGAAATCAAAATTTGCATAGAAACGAATGAAAATGAAAACACAACAACCCAAAACTTGTGGGACACAGTAAAAGCAGTCCTAAGGGGAAAGTTCATAGCAATACAGGCACACCTCAAGAAACAAGAAAAAAGTCAAATAAATAACCTAACTCTACACCTAAAGCAACTAGAAAAGGAAGAAATGAAGAACCCCAGGGTTAGTAGAAGGAAAGAAATCTTAAAAATTAGAGCAGAAATAAATGCAAAAGAAACAAAAGAGACCATAGCAAAAATCAACAAAGTCAAAAGCTGGTTCTTTGAAAGGATAAATAAAATTGATAAACCATTAGCCAGACTCATCAAGAAACAAAGGGAGAAAAATCAAATCAATAAAATTAGAAACGAAAATGGAGAGATCACAACAGACAACACAGAAATACAAAGGATCATAAGAGACTATTATCAACAATTATATGCCAATAAAATGGACAACGAGGAAGAAATGGACAAATTCTTAGAAAAGTACAACTTTCCAAAACTCGACCAGGAAGAAATAGAAAACCTTAACAGACCCATCACAAGCACGGAAATTGAAACTGTAATCAAAAACCTTCCAGCAAACAAAAGCCCAGGTCCAGACGGCTTCACAGCTGAATTCTACCAAAAATTTAGAGAAGAGCTAACACCTATCCTGCTCAAACTCTTCCAGAAAATTGCAGAGGAAGGTAAACTTCCAAACTCATTCTATGAGGCCACCATCACCCTAATACCAAAACCTGACAAAGATCCCACAAAAAAAGAAAACTACAGGCCAATATCACTGATGAATATAGATGCAAAAATCCTAAACAGAATTCTAGCAATCAGAATCCAACAACACATTAAAAAGATCATACACCATGACCAAGTGGGCTTTATCCCAGGGATGCAAGGATTCTTCAATATCCGCAAATCAATCAATGTAATACACCACATTAACAAATTGAAAAACAAAAACCATATGATTATCTCAATAGATGCAGAGAAAGCCTTTGACAAAATTCAACACCCATTTATGATAAAAACTCTCCAGAAAGCAGGAATAGAAGGAACATACCTCAACATAATAAAAGCTATATATGACAAACCCACAGCAAACATTATCCTCAATGGTGAAAAATTGAAAGCATTTCCTCTAAAGTCAGGAACAAGACAAGGGTGCCCACTTTCACCATTACTATTCAACATAGTTTTGGAAGTTTTGGCCACAGCAATCAGAGCAGAAAAAGAAATAAAAGGAATCCAAATTGGAAAAGAAGAAGTAAAACTCTCACTATTTGCAGATGACATGATCCTCTACATAGAAAACCCTAAAGACTCCACCAGAAAATTACTAGAACTAATCAATGATTATAGTAAAGTTGCAGGATATAAAATCAACACACAGAAATCCCTTGCATTCCTATACACTAATAATGAGAAAACAGAAAGAGAAATTAAGGAAACAATTCCATTCACCATTGCAACGGAAAGAATAAAATACTTAGGAATATATCTACCTAAAGAAACTAAAGACCTATATATAGAAAACTATAAAACACTGGTGAAAGAAATCAAAGAGGACACTAATAGATGGAGAAATATACCATGTTCATGGATTGGAAGAATCAATATAGTGAAAATGAGTATACTACCCAAAGCAATTTATAGATTCAATGCAATCCCTATCAAGCTACCAACAGTATTCTTCACAGAGCTAGAACAAATAATTTCACAATTTGTATGGAAATACAAAAAAACCTTGAATAGCCAAAGCTATCTTGAGAAAGAAGAATGGAACTGGAGGAATCAACCTACCTGACTTCAGGCTCTACTACAAAGCCACAGTTATCAAGACAGTATGGTACTGGCACAAAGACAGAAATATAGATCAATGGAACAAAACAGAAAGCCCAGAGATAAATCCACGCACATATGGACACCTTATCTTTGACAAAGGAGGCAAGAATATACAATGGATTAAAGACAATCTCTTTAACAAGTGGTGCTGGGAAATCTGGTCAACCACTTGTAAAAGAATGAAACTAGAACACTTTCTAACACCATATACAAAAATAAACTCAAAATGGATTAAAGATCTCAACGTAAGACCAGAAACTATAAAACTCCTAGAGGAGAACATAGGCAAAACACTCTCTGACATACATCACAGCAGGATCCTCTATGACCCACCCCCCAGAATATTGGAAATAAAAGCAAAAATAAACAAATGGGACCTAATTAAACTTAAAAGCTTCTGCACATCAAAGGAAACTATTAGCAAGGTGAAAAGACAGCCTTCAGAATGGGAGAAAATAATAGCAAATGAAGCAACTGACAAACAACTAATCTCAAAAATATACAAGCAACTCCTACAGCTCAACTCCAGAAAAATAAATGACCCAATCAAAAAATGGGCCAAAGATCTAAATAGACATTTCTCCAAAGAAGACATACAGATGGCTAACAAACACATGAAAAGATGCTCAACATCACTCATTATCAGAGAAATGCAAATCAAAACCACTATGAGATACCATTTCACACCAGTCAGAATGGCTGCAATCCAAAAGTCTACAAATAATAAATGCTGGAGAGGGTGTGGAGAAAAGGGAACCCTCTTACACTGTTGGTGGGAATGCAAACTAGTACAGCCACTATGGAGAACAGTGTGGAGATTCCTTAAAAAACTGGAAATAGAACTGCCTTATGATCCAGCAATCCCACTGCTGGGCATACACACTGAGGAAACCAGAAGGGAAAGAGACACATGTACCCCAATGTTCATCGCAGCACTGTTTATAATAGCCAGGACATGGAAGCAACCTAGATGTCCATCAGCAGATGAATGGATAAGAAAGCTGTGGTACATATACACAATGGAGTATTACTCAGCCATTAAAGAGAATACATTTGAATCAGTTCTAATGAGGTGGATGAATCTGGAGCCTATTATACAGAGTGAAGTAAGCCAGAAGGAAAAACACCAATACAGTATACTAACGCATATATATGGAATTTAGAAAGATGGTAACGATAACCCTGTATACGAGACAGCAAAAGAGACACTGATGTATAGAACAGGCTTATGGACTCTGTGGGAGAGGGAGAGGGTGGGAAGATTTGGGAGAATGGCATTGAAACATGTGAAATGTCATGTATGAAACGAGATGCCAGTCCAGGTTCAATGCACAATGCTGGATGCTTGGGGCTGGTGCACTGGGACGACCCAGAGGGATGGTATGGGGAGGGAGGAGGGAGGGGGGTTCAGGATGGGGAACACATGAGAAATAAAGGAATAAATTTAAAAAAAATTAAAATAAGCACACAGATATCTGTTCCCCTACTATGTGTAATTTTATTTAAATGATTGACTAAAAATGATTATGATATCTAATGCTGTGGTAAATATATTTGTGCCTGTAGAATTTCTATTTCAGTACATTAATTTTCTGGATTGAGTTTGTGTGACAGCAGTCTTCTCTTTATGAGTATCAACAGTTTTCTCTCCATTGGATAACATTCTTTTCGGTATATAGTGTAAAGGGATTGTAGAAACAGTCTAGTGCATTGGCTAAGGTGCTAAAGGAGAATAGGATAGATGAATGACAGGCAGACAGCAGACAAGAGGGCCCCAGAGTGAGATCCATGCAGACAGATGGTGGAGAGTTCAGTTAGAATGTGCTTGGAAACATCAGGGGAATTAAATAGAAACAGAAGTGAACAGGAAGGTTAAAAGGTAAAATGATGTCTTTTCTCCATTTATTTGTAGAGGACGGATAATAACAGTCACAGGAGAGTAAAAACTCATGAATTCAGAAAAGAGGTTGCAAAAAAGGTCATGCCAGGTAGTAAATGAGAGTCTGGAGCCCCTTAAGCCTGGGTTGAAGTCCTCACTGTGGAAGTTACAAGAGGACATTGTAACTCATTCTATGCATAAGATTATGGACTGGAATAAGTTTATAATAGTTCAGAAGGCTACTGCATACTGCCAGCATGCTTGCTGACTTTAAATGTGTACTTCAATTTATATATTATCTTAAATTTTCAGTTATTTAAATGTAAATCCTATAAAAGTATACATTTCAGATAAACTACAGCTTTGAATGAACCTCCTATAGGTTGACCTGTTTCCCCCTCCAAAATATACAAAAAGATACACTGAATCCTTAACTCCCAGCACCTCAGAATATGATCTTATTTGGAAATTGGATCACTGCAGATGTAATTAGTTAAAATGAGGTCACACTAAAGTAGGATGAGTCCTTAATCTGGTATGACTGGTGTCCTTATAAGAAGAGAAGAGACGACAGACATGACACACAAGTGGAGAGGCTACGTGACAGTGGAGAGAGAGACTGAAGTGCTGCTGCTACAAGTCAAGGATCGCCAAGGCTTGATAGAGACTACCAGAAGCAAGGAAGATCCAGGAAAGAATTCTAGCCAAAGTCTCAGAGAAAGCATGGCTCTGCTGACACCTCGTTTTTGGACTTCTAGCCTCCAGAACAGCCGGGAAATAAGTTTCTATTGTATAGCAGCCAGCCAATAGGAAATCAACACAGAACCTATTAATTTTACCAGAGCGATATGACTGAAGCATCCTATCTCCACGGGTGAGGCTATCCTAAGTGAAGCTGGAAATCGTCTTTTCAGTTGCTGCTGCTGCTGCTAAGTCACTTCAGTCGTGTCCAACTCTGTGCAACCCCAGAAACGGCAGCCCACCAGGCCCGTCCCTGGGATTCTCCAGGCAAGAACACTGGAGTGGGTTGCCATTTCCTTCTCCAATGCATGAAAGTGAAAAGTGGAAGTGAAGTCGCTCAGTCGTGTCTGACTCCTAGCAACCCCATGGACTGCAGCCTACCAGGCTCCTCCGTCCATGGGATTTTCCAGGCAAGAGTACTGGAGTGGGTGCCATTGCCTTCTCCCGTCTTTTCAGTGTAGACATGCTAATGTGACTGCTAAGTCAAAGTGAAGATGAGTCTTGAAGGAACATCACGCTGGAAAGAAACTGCCAGCTCTGTACTAGTAAATTCTTATCTACCTACTTCCTCACCCAGCTTATAAATGAGAATGGTAAAGAAAACTGGATCAAATAGATTTGAATATCCATTATGGATGGGATATCCTAGGAACTCTGGAGCAGAAAGATACACCACTTACTATATTGAAACTGCTATTTTTTGGGGGTAAAATATTAAAAAGTGACAATTTCATATGCTTCAACCTAATAGGTTACACTGGAATTTAGAAGGTGGTATTATAGATTTCTAACAATAAAAGGGGCTACATAGTAAACTTCAGATGAGAATTATTGCATCTTAAAAGATGGAAAAGATTCAAGAAGACCCTGAAAAGTGATGGGTATTTGGGGGTGGGTAGTGAAGGGATGAATTTCACTGAAGATGTAAGTCCATGTTCAGGAGTCAGGAGGGAAGATTCATGAAAAGTATCTTGGTCATATGTTTAAAGAAGATCTTCAGTGCTTGACTAAGGAGTTCCAGTTTATTTGTTTGAAATTAGTGAATAAATTGTCAAAGATGGTCTGGAGAAGAAGATGAGAAATGATGGTTTAGGAAATTAACTTGGCATATATTTATTTAGCAAGTATTTGTTGAGGACAATTTGGTGTGCAGACTGCCTGGAGAGTTGTGACACTGAAGGCCCAGGAACCAAGAAGGAGATTATGAAGTAGTAACCATGTTGTTAGCACAGTGTAACTATGATGTTGTATGTACTTGAACTGGAGTGGTGGGGTGGAAGGAAAAATTAAGGCAGTTTGGAGGACACCTGAGAGAGCTTAGTGATATATTTAATTGTGCAAGAAGGAGATGGAGTCAAAGATGATATCAAATTTTTGCATTTGAGTGAATTTAAGAACGGCCTTAATAACAAAAATGGAGAAAGCAAGACTGAGGTGCTGATTTTTTAAAAAAACTTTATAATCTCAAAAATATACAAGCACCTCATGCAACTCAATACCAGAAAAACAAACAACCCAATACAAAAGTGGGCAAAAGACCTAAACAGACATTTCTCCAAAGAAGACATACAGATGCCTAATAAATACATGAAAAGAATGCTCAACATCACTCATTATTAGAGAAGTGCAAGTCAAAAGTACAGTGAGGTATCATGTCACACTGGTCAGAATGGCCATCATCACAAAGTCTACAAACAATAAATGCTGGAGAGGGTGTGGAGAAAAGGGAACCCTCTTACACTGTTGGTGGGAATGCAAACTGGTACAGCCTCTATGGAAAACAGTGTGGAGATTTCCTTAAACAGCTGGGAATAGAACTACCATACAACCCAGCAATCCCATTGTTGGGCATATACCTCAAGGAAATCAGAATTGAAAGAGACACGTGTACCCCAATGTTCACTGCATTACTCTTTACAATAGCTAGGACGTGGAAGCAACCTAGATGTCCATTGGCAGATGAATAGATAAGGAACTTGTGGTACATATACACAATGGAGTATTACTCAACTATAAAAGGGAACACATTTGAATTGGTTCTAATGAGGAGCCTATTATACAGAGTGAAGTAAGTCAGAAAGAGAATGACAAATACTTTATATTAACACATATATTACGGAATTAGAAAGACAGTAACGATGATCCTACATGCAGGAAAGCAAAGGAGACACAGATATAAAGAACAGACTTTCAGACTCATTGGGAGAAGATGAGGGTGGGATGATTTGGGAGAAGGGCACTGAAACATGTACATTACCATATGTAAAATAGATGACCAGTGCAAGGTCGATGCGTGAAGCAGGGCACCCAAAGCCAGTGCTCTGGGACAACCCAGAGGGGTGGGGTGGGGAGGGAGATGGGAGGGGGGTTCAGGATATTGGGACACATGAATACCCATGGCCGATTCATGTTGATGTATGGCAAAAACCATCACAACATTGTAAAGTAATTATCCTCCAGTTAAAATAAATACATTAAAACAAACAAAAAGTAATAGATATCTTAGTAGAACTTTTCAGCATAGGACAGAGAATGAGGTTACCTCAGAGTTGCCAAGAGAGAGGTTATGGTTGAGGGCATGAAAATGGACCAGATCTTTAAGGGGGATGTATAAATTGAAATTATGCATATTATGATTAAATTGAAAATTATGCATATTATTCCCAGCTTTACACCTTTTAATTATAACCTCTCCCTGACATATCTTACTCATTTCCATCCTTGATCAAACAGTAGCTCTATCTCACACCATTCTTGAAGTTCAGGGACTAATATAATCATTACATATTTTTCTGTTGTCACCAGATGATTTTGTAAAAGGGCAGATGGATATTTGTGGTTTAGTTTTCACCATTATGTTATAGAAACTGAAGGCCCCTGAAGGAGAGAGTTTATCTTATTTAAAACTATCTCCAGCATTTAGCACAGAATTCACTACACAGTAGGTAGTTATTACATGTTTCTCCCACAAATGAACTTTGGAGACACTATTGAAAATATGTAAAATGAATTACAATGATTCATAGAACAGTAAGTAGTTCATTCAAACTTCTGAAATACTGATTTTACATCTTGTTGAACTGTGACTTTTGTCAACCGAGATCCAGAGGGTTAAAAGTACAAGTCTGGTTTTAAAAATGCATCTCTGTTTTTAGAAACTAGCCATCATAGGATGTCAGCCTTCCTATCTATTAAACTATAATAGCTAGAATCAATCGTCAAAATTCCACCTCAGTCTCTAAAATCCAGTGTATTAGCTTTGCTATAAAGTATCCTTCAGCTTATCTATTTTTTCTTTCTTTAGACAGAATTAAAGAGATCATTCCTCCACCCCTACCCCCGCCACTTACACTGTGAGAGACAAGGCCAAACTGCAGACTTTTTTTTCCTCTTACAACCTTGCAGACTGCCCAGCTCCAGGCAGCAGGAGGAGACGTCAGGTAGCCTGATATAATTTATTTCCTCCTTGCACCAGCTGGTATCACATTCTAGATCTTGAAATTCCCAGGGTTCATTCATCTTCAAAATTTCTCACTTGACAATGAAAAGAGGACTACGAACTGAGTCTGCATTTAATGTACCATAATGCCAATCTTGGTGCATTGTTTTATGAATTATAGCTAAAAGAGTTTATACAGTATTTGACAAAAAGGACAATTCCCCACTTGTTTGTGAAGCTAGTTAGTTAACCACAAGAGTTAGAGCAGGGCTGTTTCCTTTTCTAGTTTAAATATGATGTTTGGATCAGGTACAGAGAATTGAAATCAGAACTCAGGACAGAGGTATTACCTGTTAATTTAAAAATTAGTGGGAGAAAGTGAAATTTGCCTTTTTTCATTATTGCATATAAGGGATAGTGGCAAAATGGCATTATAACTTCCTCTGAGTATTTTATTATATATCTGCAATTTTGATTAAAATTTATTTTTGGTGTTTGTAATTAAGCTTGTGGGTGTACTTAGAGCACTGTTAGTTTTCTTCTCTGGATAAAACACTAGTGAAAATAAAACCAGATCGTGGCCGGTAGATCTGAACTATTTTGATGGGTGCTCATCTTAATTATGTCTTGTTGACTTCATGTCCCTTGCCATGGTCTGAATTTCTGTCTGCTGTGACCTGTAGCTGGGAATGGAGGGATAAATATTGGGGTTACAGCTGCATCAGCAAATAGCTGACTGATGTAGGGAAGGACACAGGGAGGCATTGGCCAAGGTGCTTTCTTAGGTCTCTTTCTGCACTCAAATCTTATACTTGGTGGTGGAAATGTCTAAATAGGCCCGTTATGGAGAATGAAGAGAGAGAATACAATATTTGACAAAGGAAGAGCTCCCTTTCTGGGATTGCCCTGTCAGGTTTCCTTCCTCAGTAGGTTACCTTACTCACTAAGTGACTCACTCCTATGTACCAGCCTCATGGTAAATAAAGTCTAAATTTGTGGAGTGTCAGTGGGTCTGATTTCAGAACAAGATGAATCTTAGTTTGGTCTCTTGGGCCTGCCTTTTCTTAGCTGTTTGACTTTGGGCAAGGTGTACTAGACCTTTCTAAGCCTCCTCAGGATTCTCATCTCACAATGCCTTCCTGACAAGGGTTATATAAAGATTTAATGAAATGAAGAAAGTAATGCGCAGTGTAAAACATGGTGCAAATTAGGTGCTCAACAAATAGTGGTTTCCTTCTCCTTCCTCATTTTTGTTAAGTAGGATTATAATTTGCCAATATCGTAGTTACCTTGGAAAGAATTTTAAACATTGCTAAATATGAATAACCTTTCCCAAAGTTCTGTTAAACAGGGGACTGTGTGTTTGTGTGTTTCCGTGGTGAGGGTGTGAGTTTGTGTGCTTGTGATTACCTGTGTATGGGTGTAAACTCGAAATTCAGATGAAATGGTGTATCAGTACCGGTCCTAGCTCACTTACAGTGATCTCTAAGTTGCTTCTAAATCAGTCACTCCAGTTAACCCAATTCTAGAAGTCTAACTGAAGAATTGGAACTGATATCTGGATAATCCAGACAAATATTATTTTCTAAGCCAAGCTGTTAGTTAGCATTATATTTATAAAGCATTCCTTCACACCACATATAATGTGTAAAGCAGGAGCAAAGAAGGTATATTCCCTTTAAATTTAAATAGAAAGCTGTTACTGCAGTTCCACTGTTCCATCTATTGTGAAAATGGAGACCAGAGAAGAAAACACATTTATGTCAATCATCAGGTAGCACGTTTTGAGGTGGACTTATCCAGATAATTGCCCTAATTTTTCATCCTGGCCTGTGATTGTTTTCTTTTTTCCCGCTTCACACAGTTTTGCCTTTTTCTTTGTCATCGTCAGTTTGCACTTCCTGACATCCTCTGTGTCAGCTGGCCACATTATTGACTTTTATTTTTGTGGAGGTCACTTCTGTAGGAGCATCTCTTCAGCTTCTGATTGCCCTTAGTGGAAAGGAATTTGAATAAAAATGTCTGACAGATGCTACTGAGATGGAGGAGGGTTTGCTGGTAGAGAGGTGAATCATAATGTGAAAGCTGTATAACTCAGTTCCCCCAACACCCACTCCAATTTTGGCTCTTTGACAATGCTTTCTCTTTGAGAAAGAAGAACAGTTTGATCTGAATTCTTATTAGGTTCTGAGCCACCAAATTAGAATCTAATAAGCTCATTTGGAAGGGTTTTGAATTAGCTTTAAACAGACCCATGCTGAGCTCATAGAGGAGACCCTCCTACTCTTTCCAGGCAACCTGTAGTTTGTAGACTTAATTTTCAAAGTCTCTTCTTTGTCTCTCTTCTCATGTTGTGCTCTTTTCTCCCTTTGAATGGACTACTTCTAGCTATATCTTACACTTCTAGGGAGAATTGTAACACATCTTACACTTCTAGGGAGAACTGTGACACATCTTATGTGTGACATTAGTTAAGAAAGTCAGAAATTTAGAGAGAAAAAAGACACCTTCTTCAAAATAAGAAAAACTTGGCTTCTGGAATCTTCCCATTTGGCATTCTCCAATAGCACTGATTATCTTTTTTTTTTTTTTTTTACACCTTTTTATTTGTATTGTGGTATATTGATTAACCAGAGAAGGCAATGGCAACCCAGTCCGGTACTCTTGCCTGGAAAATCCCATGGACGGAGGAGCCTGGTAGGCTGCAGTCCATGGGATCGCTAAGAGTCGGACACGACTGAGCGACTTCACTTTCACTTTTCACTTTCCTGCATTGGAGAAGGAAATGGCAACCCACTCCAGTGTTCTTGCCTGGAGAATCCCAGGGATGGGGGAGCCTGGTGGGCTGCCATCTATGGGGTCACACAGAGTCGTACACGACTGAAGAGACTTGGCAGCAGCAGTAGCATAGCTGATTAACAATGTTGTGATAGTTTTAGTTAAACAGTGAAGGGACTCAGCCATACATATGCATGTACCCATTCTCCCCCAAACTCTCCACACCCCATACACTGGTTATATTGAAATGAGAAGTATTTGGGCATAAAAATACTTTCCCAATATATATCATTACCTTGCTTGTGCATGCATGCTCATTCGCTTCAGTTGTGTCCAACTATGTGTGACCCTATAGACTGTGGCCCACCAGGCTCCTCTGTCCATGGGATTCTCCAGGCAAGAATACTGGAGTGGTTGCCATTACCTTCTCCAGGGGATCTTCCCAACCCAGGGATCGAACCTGTATCTCTTATATCTCCTGCATTGGCAGGTGGGCTCTTTACTACTAGCGCCACCTAGGAAGCCCAAACCTTGCTTGTAGATGTACAGAAATGTAAAATTGTTTAGAAAAGTAAGATCCTGGGGTGGTTAGGAGGGGGAAGAAATAGTATTACGGTCAGCCTGTTGGACCTCTGAGGAAATTGAGAGAGTTAAAGAGGGAGAGGAATAGGCATGGTGATTAGGTGGAGGAGACAAGTTGCCAAGGTGGGTTGGGGTTGACTGTAGGTAGCAGTCAGTATGCATCTGTGGTTATCATTTTGTACCTGTGCAAATTTACCTGTAGGGTAGATTCCTAGAAATGCAGCTGCACAGTCAAAGTGTATGTGCTTTCTTAATTTCCATAGTTATTGCCAAGTTGCTTGATATAAAGTTTGGATCAATTTACATTTCCATGAGCAACATATTCATAGCACTTAGACACGTTTTTTTTTTTTTTTTTCCCCCCCTCCTTTTCTTTTAGCCTCCCCTGGTATGGACAGGAAGTACATGTGAGTCCAATTCTCCTTTCTTGGTAACTAACTTGGTTTACCTCTCACAAAGCCGTTACTGTTGTTCAGAAGTTCTACCAGTACTTGCCTATGCTGACGTCCTCCATTACCACAGGACACTTAGTGGATTTTACCAACTAAAGAGTCATGTTTCCTCAGCTCAGTGAAAAATTTCCCTTATTTCTTGGATGATTCTCTCAACTCCATTCTGTTCTCTCTCTCTGGAACCCCTGTTAATAGTGCAATGGAACCACTGAATCTACCTACCCTTCTTAGCGTTTTAGTTTTTCTCACACTCTTCAGCTTTATTTTTCTGCATAGTACTCCAGGAGAACTCCTGATTTTATTGTCCTGCTTTTTTATTATGACCTCAGCCCATCCACTGAGCTTTTTGAAAGTGGCCATAATATTTAACATTTTCAAGGTCTCGGTTGCTTCTTATTAGAAGCGGACCTGGAGAGGGCATGACTGCTGCTTGACCCAGGCTGTCTGAAGCTCCTCCTCTGTCCTTTCAATATATGCTCCATCCTCTGGTCTTTTCGCCCAAGCCATTTCAAGGACACAGCCTTGAGAGAGTCAGGTGTGTTGAGGCTGGACTGCATACATGACCAAACCTATTAAGGTCTCTATATAGAGTCAAGATTCCAGCGAGTGGGAATGGAGATCTAGTCATTTCATGGTGCCCAGACAAGCCTCCTGGGTAATTCCCTTGCTGCTTAACCCTGCCACCTACCAATCTGGAGTGCCTGTTTTTTTTTTTTTTTTTTGGTCTCTCCTTGCCCTCCCTGTACCAGGACTGTTTTCAGATTTCACCCAGGGAAGTTCCTTTTTTAGAGAAGCCTGTTATTTCTAAATGGAGTTAAACCACACTGAAAACTTACATTTCTATTTCCTATGCTGACACTGTTTCTCGTGAAGTTAATTTTTCTGGTTGTTGAGTTTGGTAGTTTTCTTTCATTTTGTTGATTCTCCTCTAATGTATGAGGGTTCTTGGTGTTCCGTCCATATTTATACATAACTGCCCTTGATTGATCCTTATTGGTTAGTTCAAGCTTAGTTTCTGCATCCCAGGAGAGAATCTCCATTTCCTTGACAATGGGTAAATGTTTTAACGATAGGGATTCTCAATCCAGCACTCACTGAGGGAGGCAGGGGCTATATGGCTGTGTCCCCTTTCATTTAGGGTGTATGGGGAGCTTGTTTCTTGGATGCAGAGTCTACTGTTCCCTCCTAATGGCCTTACATGACTCATGGCAGTGTCCTCCTTCTCTTACCACAAGGGACATTCTGAGGGTACTTGTCAAAACCCTAGTGTTATATGCAGAGTTGATCTAAATTCTTTAGTGTGTGCTCACTCAGTCATGTCTGACTCCTTGCTACCCTCTGGACTGCAGCACACCAGGTTCCTCTGTCCATAGTATTTTCCAGGTGAGAATACTTTAGAGTCTGTAGCAAATGCCACAGTCATGGTTCTGTGGTTAGAGGATCAGTCCAGCTCCTTTCTATTCCTTTAATCACCTGTTTACTTACTGCCTCTTCCTTTTCCAAGCCTCCATGGGTCTAGTTTGGGGATTATTTCAGGTTTCTGAGAAAATCCACATTTTCTTGCATGTTCCTTGCTTTTGTCCTGATAAGTTTACAATTTCTTTAATAGTGTTTACAGTTTCTGTTAGTTTGACTTGCTTTATAACTTTTCTTACTGCTCTGGTCCTCTGATACCTTCCTCAACTTTCTAGCACTAATATAGATTTATTTGTATGTTCTCTTTCTCCTGTACTTTTAATAGGATTCAAAAACAGAGGCAGTTGTACGTATGTGTGTTCTGTATGACTAGTGAAAGAATTTTGGTTTTCCAAGTTTGTAGCTATTTTAGGAGAACTATAATATTTTCCCTAGCTTTAATGAACCTACTCCAGTGTTCTTGCCTGAAGAATCCCAGGGATGGGGGAGCCTGGTGGGCTGCCATCTATGGGGTCGCACAGAGTCAGACACAACTGAAGCAACTTAGCAGCAGCAGCAGCAGCAGCAGCAGCTTTAAAGAAGCATATTTGACAACTAAAAATTATATATATTTAAAGTTACAACATGATGTTTTGATGTATGTATACATTGTGAAATGATCACCACCATCAAGGTAATTAACATATCCATCAACTCATATAGTTACCATTTGTGTTCATTAAGAAAACTTAAGATCTATTCTCTTAGCAAATTTCAAGTATGAAATACTATATTTTAAACTATAGTCACTATATAGTACATTAGATCTCCAGAACATAATCATCCTGCTTAACTGAAAATATGTACCCTTTGACCAATAGCCCCAATTCCCTCCTACCCTTCGCACCACCAGCCCCGGGCCACCACCATCCTACTTTCTACTTTTATGAGTTCACTTTTTAGATTCCACATATGAGTGAGATAATGCAGTATTTTTCTCTGTCTGGCTTATTTCACTAACCATAATGTCTTCCACTTTCATGTGTTGTTGCAAATGACAGAATTTCCTTCTTTTTACAGAATAAATAATATTCCATACATGTACCACATTTTCATTATCCATTCATCAAGTGTTGATGGACATTTGAGTTGTTTCCATATCTGGACTATTGCAAATGATGCTGTGATCAGCGTAGAAGTGTGGATATCTCTTGGAGATAGAGATAAATCTAGTATTTTAAAGACCAGTCTGCCTCTCTCATTTCTGAGGTAATATTTAGAATTCTTTTTTAGATTACCCCTCAACATAATTTGAAATCATTACTTGTGTAATTGATACTTATACAGAGAAGTGGCAGTGCCAGAATTTTACCAAAATCTTACTTTCACTTCTCATAATCTAATTTTCAACACTTAGATTCTCATTTCACAGTTAAAATGCCAAAAGTGGGGGAATATTGTCTACTGGAGCTTTTAAACATGATTTATGAAAAAAAAAACCTACTTACTTGCTCTTCATTACTTTAACCTTTGTAGGAATGTGTTATTTATCACCTACCACAATTTAGACTGAGGAACAAAACAAGCTCATGGACTCTATAACTCATGTTGTTTTGTGATAACATATTGGTCCATGTTTAGACTGCAGCTTTATTAAGGATCCCTACGCTCCTCTGAAGAATTGCCTTGATTTTTTTTTAAAGCAGGCAAAGCCCTTTAAATCTATAAAAGATGATAAAATTATGATTGATTCTTATGCTTTTAAAAATCTCCAATCTTTTTTCTCATTTTAAAATGGAAAAACATATTGACTTTTGGGAAGTGGAGATGTAGGAATGTTCATATTTAGTTAGCTGGAGAGAGATTATGAATTGAAATTTCAAAGCCATATTTTAGTCAAAGGGTAATGGAAATTTAGAGCAAAAAGGCATCTTTAGATAGCTTTGTGGTGATGTGTGAAGACCAGAGAACGGAAGTCAGAAAACCTGAGGTTGACTTCCTGCTTTCCACTTTCTCATTGTGTGACCCAACTCATGGCATAAATTCTTTAAACTCTATTCCCTCATCTGTGAAAGTAAGAAAATCCCTGCCTTATAAATTGTATTGTTTTTGTCAGGATGAAATGATACAGTGATACAGTATACAAAAAGTCTATTGGGAACTATGAGCTCCTGTTCAAATGTATGATGATTACTTTTTTATGAAGGAGAAAACAAACTAAGTGCTGTGCTTAGTCGCTCAGCTGTGTCCGACTCTTTGTGAACCCATCGACTGTGGCCCGCCAGCTCTGCTGTCCATGGGGATCCTCCAGGCAAGAAAACTGGAGTGGGTTGCCATTTCCTTCTCCAGGGAACTTCCCAACCCAGGGATCGAACCCAGTCTCCCACATTGTAAGCGGATTCTTTACCGTCTGAGCCACCAGAGAAGCCCAAGAATACTGCAGTGGATAGCCTATCCCTTCTCCAGGGGAATCTTCTAGACCAAGGAATCAAACTGGGATCTCCTGCATTCCAGGTGGATTCTTTACCAGCTGAGCTACCATTACCAGTGGTAGAACCAGGTCTCCTAAATCAGTCTGATAGTCTTTCCAACTGGAATATAACTTTTAAAATGTGCTCATTTGCTTAGCTACTCAGAGACCTTACCAGAACTCTAAAGTTATGCCACTCTCCATAAAGACCTGAACTTCTGAATCTTACTTAGTAATGTCTTTTTGTGGGTAAGAGGAAGCAACTGGTTTAATTTGATGGGTCTTGTTCTGTCTGTTGTGGTCTAAACCACCTAAGCTGGTCCTTTTTTTCCTACTTTTTACCAGTTATGCCATGCTAAAAATCTGCAATTTATACCTAGAGTGGTATTTCCCTGCCTTAAATCAGCTTTGTAACATAATTTTACAACACACTTCTTACATGGACCTTTTTTTTTTTAAATATTAATTTGGGGGAATTCCCCAGCAGTCCAGTGGATAAGACTTTGAGCTTTCATTGCCCAGGGCGCCAGTTCGATCCTTGGTCCAGGAACTAAGTTCCCTCAAGCTCCATGGTGCAGGGAAAAAAAAAATTAAGTAATCAATTTGGAGCCAAGCACTGCAGAAAAGGCTTCTATTTTTGATTCTTATTTAATAGACTATATAGGATTCCCCACTCACATTTTACTTTGGCAAATCTGCATATTCAAGATACAGTTAATTGAGACTTACAGTATTACTCACTTAAGCAGATGTGGGAAAACAGGCAATAACTCGTTCAAATAGAAAGAGGTGAATATTCATGTCCAGCTAAAGGGAAGCAAGAGAGAAAAAATATGAAACGTGACAATCTTTTCACATAATATTTTTAGAACAATAATGATGCAAATTGGGAAGTTTGGAAGGTATTAAAACAGTAAGAATCCTTGTGGTTTTTGGAAAGAGCTACCTTTTGTTTTTGGCGGAAACATGTATTTTCCCATGAATCTATTTCATGTTTTAAAAATTTCTAGACCGTTATTTCTCTGGAAAAGGGGGTAAAAGGAATAAAATAAAAATGGCACAACTGACACAAACAACCATTTAGGCGGAAGGAAGGGAGGTTGAGAAATCGATGGGGGAGGGGTCCCCACTGTATCAACAGGAGCCTGCAAACTGGGATGCCAGCCTTTCCCCCCAGCACAGCATGAACAACCCTTCCTCCTAGGGTCTCTGCCCTGTCCCACCTTGGGCACCCCCAACCCCGTGGGAGTGGACGGTGAGAAGTTGGATTCCCAGGCTGGGGACAGGAACTGTGCTGGGGGAGGGGCCTGGGGTCAGAACATGCACAGGGAGTGACAGGCAAGGGCACTGTCTCCCCAAGGGAGGGACTTGGGGGGGAGGGAGGGGAAGAGTAGATACCAGAGGCTGGCATTGGCTCCTCTTCCAGCATCAGGTGAGAGACAGGACCAAGAGACAGGACAGTCAGAGCCTCCTGGGCAAAGTACTTGACATCCACATCTCGGTCCTGGGTCAGCTTCTCCAGGATGGGCTTGACCTCAGTCTGCAGTGTGCTGTTTTCCAGGATGGACCCGATCTTCTGTAGGGACTTGGCCACATTGAAGCGGACATTGGCGACAGGGTCCCCAGCCATATACAGCACTGTGGGCAGCATGTGCTTGGTGGTGATATCCTGCCCACAGACCTCAGACAGCACATTGATGCAGAAGAGTGTAGTCATGCGGTGCAGGTAGTTGGGTTCCTCAGACAGGGTGAGGACCCTCGGGATGACAGCGGCAAGGGCCCACTCCTTCCCAAACTGCTCCACCAGCTTCTTCAGGTTGTTGGTGGCCGCCTCGCGGATGGCATAGACATGATCCACAAGCCAGGACATGCACAAGGAGTGGAGCTGTGCATCAAAGAACTCCAGCCCAAACTGTCCAGCCAGAAGAGGCATGTACTCAATGATGACCAGACGCACCCGCCAGTTGGCATCCTCTGCAAGCTCCATGATGGTGGGGAGCAGGAAATGGGACAGATCCTGGATGCCGATCACCTCTTTCATGTAATGGAGGTTAGAGATGACGTTCAGCCGCACATCAGAGCACTCATCCCTCAGCAGAGCCAGGAAGAGGGGCATGATGTGCTCGATGGTGTTATCTTTGCCCAGGATGGGGCAGAGGCCTAGGATGACGGAGGCCAGGGCGGACCTGACATGCTGGTTGGTATCTGAGACCAGCTCCTGGCTGAAAGGCAAGATCTCGGTCAGGATCACATTCTCCCGATAGTCAGCGGAGAGATTTTCACAGAATTCTTTGAGCTTGTAGGAGGCAGCGGCCCTCACCTCAGGCTCATGGTCTTGCATCAGGTTCTGGAAGGCAGGGACCAGGCCCGTTTTGGTGATCTCAGGCCTCACTGCTGTCTGGAGCTCTGTGAACTTCTCGGCCACCATGTAACGGACGCGCCAGGATGTGTCCTCAGCAGCCTGGTACAGAGTAATCATCACCAGGGCCTCTAGGATGTCTTGGGGCAGGAGCTGGGCGATGTTCACGCACACTTCCACCATTAGCAGCCGCACTGAATCCTGCTCGTCAGAGGCCAGGTTGGAGAATATGGGGATGATCTCACTCTTCATGTCGTCAATCTCAAGCACCTTGGTGAAATCCCCCAGGTTGGAGGCTGCTGCACTCCGCACCACGAGGCTGTTGTCTGAGCACAGATCCCGGAAGCACTGTAGAAGTTCTGCCTTGATGGCAATGGACACGCCAGGGTAGCAGACGGAGAAAAGGCTGCAGGCTGAGATGCGGGAGTTGACCAAGTTGCCGCCCACCAGCCGCTTCACGAGTGGCACAAAGTAGTCCTCGAGATGGGAGGGTGAGTGCTCATGCGAGATGGCCCTCAGGGACTGCACCGCCTTCTCCCGCACTATGGCCTCCTCCTCCACAGCCAGCAACTCTAGGGGTGGAAGCAGGTGGTGAACATACTCAGGACCTCCGACCAGAGGGGTGAAGGTGCCCAGCTGCTCCGCTAGGGCCAAGAGGACCTCGTCCTCGTCGTACATAATGTCTATAATGAGGGGCAGAAGCTCACTGCGGGTCTTTTCGACTCCAAGGGCCAACGCGATGGTGGACAGCTTATTGATGCTGTTGATGCGAAGCTGAATGTCCTCATTCTGGAGCTCGTCTATGAGGATCGACATGGGGTCGAGCGAGTTATCGCCGTCAGCCGCCGCCATCTTTGTTCCTCTCAGACTGCAGCCGGCCTGAGCCCCTTAATAGGGACTCCTCCACAGTGATTGGCCATGCTACGCTGTCCTGAGCCTGCGTTTCATTTCATTTGTCCAAACAAACGAAGTCCCACCTACCACCCATTTGCCATTGGCTGAAGGGACCACATTAACTTCGCAGGAGCCTGTGGTGGGGTTGGGAGGAGTGCATGATGGGACGGGGGAGGACGCAGCGGAGGGTTGGGGGTGGGGGACGCGCAGAGGTTGTTGGGGGAGTGGGGCGGGGTTTCCCTGGAGCCTCTATGGTAAAGAGTGCACCTGCTTCAGAGGAGACCGTGGTTTTATCTCTAGGTCGGGATCATCCCCTGGAGAAGGGAATGGCTACTTACTCCAGTATTCTTGCCTAGAGAATTCCATGGACAGAGTAGCCTGGCCTCTGGGTGTCAGGTACAGTCCATGCGGTGGCAGAGTCATACACGACTTAGTGACTAATGCACACATGCGAAGGAGAGGAGGATTCTATTTTCATTATTAATTAGAAAACTTGACGTGCAAATGGTCTGGATATCTAGTTCTTATAAAGAAGAAAGACAAATTTAAAATGAACTTTTAATTTTAGAAGAGTTTCAGATTTCAGAAAAATTATTATGGTAGTACAAAGGGTTCTCAAATATTCCACACCAGTTTTCCATTTTGTAACATCTTATCTTGGTGTGGTACTTTGTTCACAATGGGCAAACCAGGATTCATATATTAGTGTTAACTGAAGTGCATTCTTTGTTCAGATTCGTTTGCTCTTCTTTATCTGATACCCTTTTTCTGTTCCTAGATCCCACCCAGGTTTATCACATGACATTTTGTTGTCAGGTCTCCTCTAGACTATGATAGGTTCTCACACTTTTCTTGTTTTTCATGACTTTTGACCGTTTTGAATACTATTCAGGTGTTTTGTAGAATGTCCCTTACTTGGGATGTGTTTGACGTTTATCTTAGGGATAGGCTGAGGTTGTGTATCCTTGGGAAGAAGACCACAGAGGTAAAATGCCATTTCTGTTTCCTCATTGTAAAGTTGCTCTTTCTACCCCTTTCTATACTGTGGTCTTTGGAAGAAAGTGACTCCACACTTACGGTGTAGGGAGGAAAGACTGAATTTTAACTGTAATAGAAAAAATCATTATCATTGGCAAACCTTCTATTCGGAAAGTGATTAATATCATAAGTGCATTTGGCAGGCTCCTTTGACCAGTAAACTCTGAGACGTGTATTTTGTGGCTAACATATTAGTAGGCAAAATGGGCGGCCCTATTTCTTAGAACCAGACTCTTCTTTAGGGCAATTTCTTTGTCTTGGGAGATGGCCAGAATTACAGGCGCTGAAATTTTAATTTACTGCTGCTACCAGTGGTGGGCTACAGTCCATAGGGTCGCACAGAGTCAGACGTGACTGAAGCACACACGCTCCCACCTCTTCTCAGAGATATTTCAGGTCTTACACACTCTTGTGTCACATGTGAGCAAACATCCAAATCACCTTGTTGTTGTTGTTTAGTCACCTCGTCATTTCCCAGACTTTTGTGACCTCATGGACTGTAGCCCGCCAGGCATCTCTGTCCATGGGGTTTCATAGGCAAGAATACTGGAGTGGGTAGCTGTTTCTTTCTCCAGGGGTTCTTCCCAACCCAAGGATTGATCCCAGGTCTCTCGAATTTCAGGGAGATTCATTACTATCTGAGCCACCAGAGAAGCCCAAGAATACTGCAGTGGATAGCCTATCCCTTCTCCAGGGGAATCTTCCAGACCCAGGAATCAAACTGGGGTCTCCTGCATTCCAGGTGGATTCTTTACCAGCTGAGCTACCATTACCAGTGGTAGAACCAGGTCTCCTAAATCAGTCTGATAGTCTTTCCAACTGGAGTATAACTTTTAAAATGTGCTCATTTGCTTAGCTACTCAGAGACCTTACCAGAACTCTAAAGTTATGCCACTCTCCATAAAGACCTGAACTTCTGAATCTTACTTAGTAATGTCTTTTTGTGGGTAAGAGGAAGCAACTGGTTTAATTTGATGGGTCTTGTTCTGTCTGTTGTGGCCTAAACCACCTAAGCCGGTCCTTTTTTTCCTACTTTTTAACCAGTTATGCCATGCTAAAAATCTGCAATTTATACCTAGAGTGGTATTTCCCTGCCTTAAATCAGCTTCGTAACATAATTTTACAACACACTTCTTACATGGATCTTTTTTTTTTTTTTTAATATTAATTTGGGGGAATTCCCCAGCAGTCCAGTGGATAAGACTTTGAGCTTTCATTGCCCAGGGTGCCAGTTCGATCCCTTGTCCAGGAACTAAGTTCCCTCAAGCTCCGTGGTGCAGGGGAAAAAAAAGTAATTTATTTGGAGCCAAGCACTGCAGAAGAGGCTTCTATTTTTGATTCTTATTTAATAGACTATATAGAATTCCCCACTCACGTTTTACCTTGCCAAATGTTTGTGAAATTCTTGGGTGTTTGGTTCCCTTTTATAGCTGCTTCCACAAAGTAGCAAAAAGAGCTGGAGGATGACTTTCCACCTCAGTCTAAGGTTAGCTGGAACAAAGTGGTCCCAGTTCTCTCCCAGAGTTCTCCAGATAATTAGAGGGAAGCTGAATGCCTCATGTTTAATAGAATTATTTAGGTTCATTAAATAAAAGGATCCAAGATAAGGAAATTGAATCTGCAGATTCAAGATACAGTTAATTGAGGCTTACAATATTATTCACTTAAGCAGATGTGGGAAAACAGGCAATAACTCATTCAAATAGAAAAAAGGTGAATATTCATGTCCAGCTAAAGAGAAGCAAGGGAGAAAAATATGAAAACGTGACAATCTTTTCACATAATATTTTTAGAACAATAATGATGCAAATTAGGAAGTTTAGAAGGTGTTAAAACAGTAAGAATCCTTGTGATTTGTAGAAAGAGCTACCTTTTTTTTTTTTTTCTGGCGGAAATATGTATTTTCCCATGAATCTATTTTCATTATTTTTTTAAAATTTCTAGACCTTTATTTCTCTGGAAAGGGGGTAAAAGGAATAAAATAAAAATGGCACAACTGACACAAACAACCATTTAGGTGGAAGGAAGGGAGGTGGAGAAATCGATGGGGGAGGGGTCCCCATTATATCAACAGGAGCCTGCAAACTGGGATGCCAGCATCTTCCCACAGCGCAGCATGAACAACCCTTCCTCCTAGGGTCTCTGCCCTGTCCTACCTTGGGCACCCCCAGTCCCGTGGGAGTGGATGGTGAGAAGTTGGATTCCCAGGCTGGGGACAGGAACCATGCTGGGGGAGGGGCCTGGGGTCAGAACATGCACAGGGAGTGACAGCCAAGGGCACTGTCTCCCCAAGGGAGGGACTTGGGGGGAGGGAGGGGGAGAGTGGATACCAGAGGCTGGCGTTGGCTCCTCTTCCAGCATCAGGCGAGAAACAGGACAGTCAGAGCCTCCTGGGCAAAGTACTTGACATCCACATCCCGGTCCTGGGTCAGCTTCTCCAGGATGGGCTTGACCTCAGTCTGCAGTGTGCTGTTTTCCAGGATGGACCCGATCTTCTGTAGGGACTTGGCCACGTTGAAGCGGACATTGGCGACGGGGTCCCCAGCCATATACAGCACTGTGGGCAGCATGTGCTTGGTGGTGATATCCTGCCCACAGACCTCAGACAGCACATTGATGCAGAAGAGTGTAGTCATGCGGTGCAGGTAGTTGGGTTCCTCAGACAGGGTGAGGACCCTCGGGATGACAGTGGCAAGGGCCCACTCCTTCCCAAACTGCTCCACTAGCTTCTTCAGGTTGTTGGTGGCCGCCTCGCGGATGGCATAGACATGATCCACAAGCCAGGACATGCACAAGGAGTGGAGCTGTGCATCAAAGAACTCCAGCCCAAACTGTCCAGCCAGCAGAGGCATATACTCAACGATGACCAGACGCACCCGCCACTTGGCATCCTCCGCAAGCTCCATGATGGTGGGGAGCAGGAACTTAGACAGCTCCTGGATGCCAATCACTTCTTTCACGCAATTGAGGTTAGAGATGATGTTCAGCCGCACATCAGAGCACTCATCCCTCAGCAGAGCCAGGAAGAGGGGCATGAGGTGCTCGATGGTGTTATCTTTGCCCAGGATGGGGCAGAGGCCCATGATGACGGAGGCCAGGGCTGACCTGACATGCTGGTTGGTATCTGAGACCAGCTCCTGGCTGAAAGGCAAGATCTCGGTCAGGATCACATTCTCCCGATAGTCAGCTGAGAGATTTTCACAGAATTCTTTGAGTTTGTGGGAGGCAGCGGCCCTCACCTCAGGCTCATAGTCTTTCATCAGGTTCTGGAAGGCAGGGACCAGGCCCGTTTTGGTGATCTCAGGCCCCACTGCTGTCTGGAGCTCTGTGAACTTGTCAGCCACCATGTAACGGACACGCCAGGATGTGTCCTCGCCAGCGTGGCACAGAGTGATCATCACCAGGGCCTCTAGGGCCTCCTGGGGCAGGAGCTGGGCGATGTTCACGCACATTTCCACCATTAGCAGCCGCACCGAATCCTGCTCGTCAGAGGCCAGGTTGGAGAATATGGGGATGATCTCACTCTTGATGTCGTCAATCTCAAGCACCTTGGCAAAATCCCCCAGGTTGGAGGCTGCTGCACACCGCACCAAGAGGTTGTCATCTGAGCACAGATCCCGGAAGCACTGTAGAAGTTCTGCCTTGATGGCAATGGACACGCCAGGGTAGCAGACGGAGAAAAGGCTGCAGGCTGAGATGCGGGAGTTGACCAAGTCGCCGCCCACCAGCCGCTTCACAAGTGGCACAAAGTGGTCCTCGAGATGGGAGGGTGAGTGCTCATGCGAGATGGCCCTCAGGGACTCCACCGCCTTCTCCCGCACTATGGCCTCCTCCACCACGGCCAGCAACTCTAGGGGTGGAAGCAGGTAGTGAACATACTCAGGACCTCCGACCAGAGGGGTGAAGGTGCCCAGCTGCTCCGCTAGGGCCAAGAGGACCTCGTCCTCGTCGTATAGGATGTCTATAATGAGGGGCAGAAGCTCACTGCGGGTCTTTTCGACTCCAAGGGCCAATGCGATGGTGGACAGCTTATTGATGCTGTTGATGCGAAGCTGAATGTCCTCATTCTGGAGCTCGTCTATGAGGATCGACATGGGGTTGAGCGAGTCATCGCTGTCAGGCTCTGCCATCTTTGTTCCTCTCAGACTGCAGCCAGCGCTTTGCTAAAACAGGGATAGGGAATGCGTGGAATGGAAGGAGTAAAGAAAGGCATGAAGATGCCTGAGCCACTTTACTGGGGCGACCCCACAGTCATTGGCCATGCTACCCCTAATTGAGCCTCTGTTTCTTTATTTCATTTGAACAAATGAAGTCCCACCTACCACCCATTTGCCATTGGCTGAAGGGACCAGATTAACTTTGCAGTAGCGTGTGGTTGGTTTTCGATGTGTGCAGGACAGGAGGGGGGAGCACGCAGTGTTTGGTTGGGGGTGGGGAACGCGTGGAACTTGGGGGAGTGGGGCGGGGCTTCCTTGGAGCCTCTGATGGTAAAGAGTCCAAGTGCAATGCAGGAGACCCTGGTTTGATCTCTAGGTTGGGATGATCCCCTGGAGAAGGGAATGGCTACCCACTCCAGGTTCTCGCCTGGAGAATCCCATGGACAGAGGAACCTAGCGGGCTATAGTCCATGGGGTGGCAAAGAGTTGGACAGGGCTTAGTGACTAATGCACACATGCAAAGGAGAGGAAGATTCTAATTTCAGTATTAATTAGAAAACTTGACGTGCAAATGGTCTGCATATCTAGTTCTTATAAAGAAGAAAGACTGAAATTTAAAATGAACTTTTAATTTTAGAAGAATTTCAGATTTCAGAAAAATTATTATGGTAGTACAAAGGGTTCTCAAATATTCCACACCAGTTTTCCATTTTGTAACATCTTATCTTGGTGTGGTACTTTGTTCACAATGGGCGGATCAGGATTCATATATTAGTGTTAACTGAAGTGCATTCTTTGTTCAGATTCGTTTGCTCTTCTTTATCTGATACCCTTTTTCTGTTCCTAGATCCCACCCAGGTTTATCACATGACATTTTGTTGTCAGGTCTCCTCTAGACTATGATAGGTTCTCACACTTTTCTTGTTTTTCATGACTTTTGACCGTTTTGAATACTATTCAGGTGTTTTGTAGAATGTCCCTTACTTGGGATGTGTTTGACGTTTATCTTAGGGATAGGCTGAGGTTGTGTATCCTTGGGAAGAAGACCACAGAGGTAAAATGCTATTTTTGTTTCCTCATTGTAAAGTTGCTCTTTCTACCCCTTTCTATACTGTGGTCTTTGGAAGAAAGTGACTCCACACTTACGGTGTAGGGAGGAAAGACTGAATTTTAACTGTAATAGAAAAAATCATTATCATTGGCAAACCTTCTATTCGGAAAGTGATTAATATCATAAGTGCATTTGGCAGGCTCCTTTGACCAGTAAACTCCGAGACGTGTATTTTGTGGCTAACATATTAGTAGGCAAAATGGGCGGCCCTATTTCTTAGAACCAGACTCTTCTTTAGGGCAATTTCTTTGTCTTGGGAGATGGCCAGAATTACAGGCGCTGAAATTTTAATTTACTGCTGCTACCAGTGGTGGGCTACAGTCCATAGGGTCGCACAGAGTCAGACGTGACTGAAGCACACACGCTCCCACCTCTTCTCAGAGATATTTCAGGTCTTACACACTCTTGTGTCACATGTGAGCAAACATCCAAATCACCTTGTTGTTGTTGTTTAGTCACCTCGTCATTTCCCAGACTTTTGTGACCCCATGGACTGTAGCCCGCCAGGCATCTCTGTCCATGGGATTTCATAGGCAAGAATACTGGAGTGGGTTGCCATTTCCTTCTCCAGGGGATCTTCCTCCCCCAGGACTTGTTGAAATGCAAATCCTACAGCCCTACTGGAGACAACTGAGTCAGAAACATTGCGGGTGGAGCTCTGAAATCAGAGTTTTAACAAACCCTCGAGGTGATTTGTAATTCCCTAGGGGTTGGAGAAGGCAATGGCACCCCACTCCAGTACTCTTGCCTGGAAAATCACATGGAGGGAGGAGCACGGTGGGCTGCAGTCCATGAGGTCGCTAAGAGTTGGACACAACTGAGCGACTTCACTTTTACTTTTTACTTTCATGCATTGGAGAAGGAAATGGCAACCCACTCCAGTGTTCTTGCCTAGAGAATCCCAGGGACAGGGGAGCCTGGTGGGCTGCCGTCTCTGTCGCACAAAGTCAGACACAACTGAAGTGATTTAGCAGCAGCAGCAGCAGGGGTCAGTGGCAAAGAATCCACCTACCAATGCAGCAGGTGCACAATTGCTCTCATTTCACACACTAACTAAATAATGTTCAAAATTCTCCAATCTAGGCTTCAACAGGACATGAACAAGAGCTTCCAGATGTCCAAGCTGGATTTAGAAAAGGCAGAGGAAGCAGATATCAAATTTCCAATATCTGTTGGGTTATAGAAAAGCAAAAGAATTCCAGAAAAGCATCTGTTTCATTGAATACCCTAAAGCCTTTTACCGTGTGGATCACAACAAACTGTGGAAAATTTTTAAAGACATGGGAATCCCAGACCACCTTACCTGCCTCCTGCAAAACCTATATGCATATCTAGAAGCAACAGTTAGAACCGGACATGGAACAGCAGACTGGTTGCAAATCGTGAAGGGAGTACAGCAAGGCTGTATATGTCACCCTGCTTAATTAACTTATATGCAGAGTACATCATGTGAAATTCTGGGCTGGATGAAGCACAAGCTGGAATCAAGATTGCCGGGAGAAATATCAGTAACCTCAGGTATGCAGATGACACCACCCTTATGGCAGAAAGCAAAGAGGAACTAAAGAGCATCTTGATGAAGGCGAAAGAGGAGAGTGAAAAATCTGGCTTAAAACCCAACATTCAAAAAAAGAAGATCATGGCATCCAGTCCCATCACTTCATGGAAAATAGATGGGGAAACAATGGAAACAGTGACTGACTTTGTATTCTTGGGTTCCAAAATTACTGCAGATGTTGACTGCAGCCCTAAAATTAAGAGATGTTTGCTACTTGGAAGAAAAGCTATGACAAACCTAAACAGCATATTAAAAAGCAGAGACATTACTTTTCCAACAAAGGTCTATCTAGTCAAAGCTATAGTTTTTCCAGTAGTTATGTATGAATTCCAAGTCATGTATGAGACTTGGACCATAAAGAAGGCTGAGTGCCGAAGGATTGATGCTTTTGAGCTGTGGTATTGGAGAACACTCTTAATAGTGTCTTGGACTGCAAGGAGATCAAACCAGTCAATCCTAAAGGAAATCAGTCCTGAATATTCATTGGAAGGACTGATGCTGAAGCTGAAGCTCCAATACTGTGGCCACCTGATTCGAAGAGTTAACTCATTGGAAAAGACCTTGATGCTGGGAAAGATTGAAGGCAAGTGGAGAAGGGGACAACAGAGGATGAGATGGTTGGATGGCATCACCTGCTTGATGGACATGAGTTTGAGTAAGCTCCAGGAGATGGTAAAGGACAGGGAAGCCTGGTGTGCTGCAGTCCATGGAGTCACAAAAAGTCACAACTGAGTGACTGAAAAACAACAATCACCCAGGTAGCACAGTGGTAAAGGATCTGCCTGCAAATTCAGGAGACGCTAGAGACTGGTTGATCTCTCTTTTGGAAGATCCCCTGGAGAAGGAAATGACAAGCCACTCCAGTATTCTTTCCTGGAAAATCCCGTGGACAGAGGAGGCTGGCTGGCTACAGTCCATGGGGTCACAGAGTCAGACAAGACTGAGCACATTGATACTGACTGCAGTGCCCATAGATTCAAAACACCTTAGTGGCATTAGCTTAATTCTGTGTTCAACTGCTGCCTCAGAATTACAGTTTGTGTTGGGCCTTTATCTTTCAGTTAGGATTGCTACAAGGAACAACCTTTGATATTTGCTTCAGGCTTTTCTGTGACTCATTTTATGGACTCTGCTATTTGCCATAGTTTCCTCTACATAAGGCCCCAGTTGAATTCCTCCACTCTGAAAACCCTGTTTTCACTAAGAAACTGATGTAAGATCCGTTCTGGGAGAAAGAGAGTGGTATGGTATGTTGTTTTGGCTTCTGGAAGGCTTATAGTCTCGATTAACACAACTATACTGACTCCTTGTATTCCTACATTTATTCCTTCATAGGATGGTCCTGCTCCATTTTACAAAATTATTTTTGTATTTGTACTGTACATTTCTGGAAATTAATAATATTAATCAGCATGTTCAGTTCAGTTCAGTCGCTCAGTCGTGTCTGACTCTGCGACCGCCAGGCTTCCCTGTCCATCACCAACTCCAGGAGTTCACTCAAACTCACGTCCATCGAGTCAGTGATACCATCCAGCCATCTCATCCTCTGTCGTCCCCTTCTCCTCCTGCCCCCAATCCCTCCCAGCAGTCATTTAACGTTTGCATCCTCCCTAAGTTAAAAAATTTTTTTCATTGAAATATAGTTAGTTTACAATATTGTGTTAGTTTCCTAGGTACAGCAAAGTGATTCCAATGTATACTTTTAATATATTTATATATATAAATCTTTTTCATTCCACTCTAAGTTTTAAATTCATTATTTTTCCCATTTTACAGATAAGAGAATGAAGAGTCAGATGACTCATCTTCCTAAAGGTCCCCCAAATATGAAGCGGTGAACTAGGGGCTGAAACTCACCTCTGTCACTCTCAGCTGGTGCTTCTCAGGATTCCTGAAGTTTAGAAGCAGCAGCTGCGTGGTTTAGAAGATAGAACCCAGGTGGCTGGTTATAATCACTGGAACCTGGCGCTTCTTACGGACTTGGCTTTCTCATTCCAACAATGGCGGATAATAATGCTCTCCTCACAGAAATTGTCTTAAGAGTTGGAGAAAATCATGGATATAAAGTACTTTCGGAATCCCGTGTTCATGGTAAGTAGTTGTCTTGCCGCTCACACTGTTCACTGAACCCAGAGTAGATAAGGAGTGACCGGGGAAGATGGAAGAAGACTTGAAGAGCTGTGGGGACTGCAGTCATGTTTATTCTCTCTGGGCAGCAGCCGCCGCCACAGGGAGTCTTCAAAGACTACTGATATGCTAGGACAGACAAAAGTGGCCCATGGCCAAGTGGGTGCGCAGGCCCAGTGCTACCAAGGTCAGCAATATCGTTGTTGATAGAATGTAAGGTATGAGGCGGTGAGAGAGTGGGACAGGAGAGCCTGACTGACTCCGTGTTGTCAGTTAACTTCTCCACAATCCACCCCTCAGGGTCTCCTGTCCCACTGTTTACATAGGCTCGGCCCTCTGTGGCTTCTTTCTGGTGAACACCGCTGCTGCTTGTACCCATATTCCACAACAACAGTGAAAGCTACAATAACAAACCACTAGAGTGCAGGCTACACACCCAACACAGAGAAAACTCCAATGCCAGGGACTGGACAGGCTGCCCACCATTCTTGCACTGGGTCTCCGGTTAGGCGTTGCACGTCATGGATTTCTCACATCCTGTGGCTCCACACGGAGCATAACAGGGGAACTCATGATAGACCTCAGGGAGAGTACAAATACACCTTTCAACACTGAGGCAGTTCCCTGTGGTCCTGGCCAGGTGACCTGCACATGAGGGGACCAGGTGCTTGTCACCCAGGGTACAACCTGAAAGTCATGTTGCAGCCCTTGCCCACATGGGGCTAGGAAAGCTACCCACCACATGTGGGGTGTCTTTATCTTCCATGGCCAAGTCCAGTCCACCATCTGTCCTTGTGCAGTCTCTGTTGGGGCTGGCAACAGGATATTACCTTGGGTTCCATAGCCAGGATTTAGGCGAATATCTGTTGTTACCACCTGCAGTTGTATTGGTGCAGTAGCACGATGCAGAAGAGCCTCCACCGGGGTGATTCCACCCCTGTGTGGTTTTTCATTGAGAATCTGTAAAACCCCCCATATGTGTCGGGTCTACCCCTTCAAGAAGCGGGGAATCAATAGACAGCTTCAAGCCTTGTTTTAACAAACCATTATATGGCTCAATCAGATCCCTGCCTGTGGGTGATAAGGGACATGAAATACCCATTGAATTCCCAGCCTCTGTGCCCAGTGCTGGACTTCTTTTCCAGTGAAATGGGTACCCTGGTCACTCGCTATAATCAGAGGATGGCCATACATGGCTGTCAGGCAGTCAGGCACCTTAAGTGTACAGCGTTAGTCAGCAGCCTTACATGGCCAGGCAAACAGCGAACCTGTAGCTACATCTATAGCTATTAAAGTAAAGCTGGCATTCTTTGCTAGTGGCAGAGGCCCTACAAATTTCACTTGCCACTGAGTCAAAGAAATTCTCCCCCTCACCACCTGTCCATCAGTGGCTGCCAGCCTGTGGGGGTGAAGAGCTTCCCAGGCACGTGTGGAACAATCATGGCAGGCATCTTCTATTTCTCTCCAAGAAATAGGAAGATCCCACCCTTTGGCAATTGCCCACATGGATTTTGTCCCTGTGTGATGCAGACGCTGGTGTAGCCAAGCTACTACCTCAGTAGGAGGGTGCAGCCTTCACAGTTCACTGTCTACATCATAGTACATAGCCTTTACAGTACAGTGTACATCATGGGACACAGCCTTCACAGTACACTGTTTTACATCTGCAGAAGAATCAGAGGTTAGTAGCACATCATCAATATAATGAAAGAGTTTCATCAATGCAGGGCAGTTCCATTTTTCCAAATCTCCTGCAGCCAGCCCGTGACAGATTGTTGGGCTATGTAGATATACTTGGGGAAGGACTTGGAACATCCACTGACACCCTTCCCAAGTGGATGCAAACTGGTCTTGACTCTCAGCAGCTATAGCTTTGGAGGAAAAAGCATTCACTAAGTCCGCCACTTAGTGATAAGTGCCCAGCACTGTAGTTAACTGGTCCATCAAGTCGTGGATGGATGGCACGGTGGCATGCACAGGCAGCCTCACTTTATCCAGTTCCCTGTAGTCTGCAGTCATCTGCCAAGAGCCACTGGGCTTCTGGATGGACCACACAGGGAGTTGAATGGGCTCTGTGCAGGACGTACGTGTCCACTTTCACCAGCTCAGCAATGGTGGTGCCTATTTCTTTGTGGCCACCTGGTAGACGATATTGTCTCACAGTTTCTGCCCTCCAGGGTGTCAGCAACATCTGTGGGGGATGCTCTGCATATCCCCTCATGACTGCCTTCACAACACACACTTGGAGACAGAATTCCTCCACAGAGGTCTGCAACACAAGACCTTGCAAGACATCTATCCCCAAAACATTCCAGAACTGGGGACACATATACAGTGTATACTCACACAGGAAGCTGCCCAATTTCCAGTGGTAAAGACACAGCCTCTACTTCAATGCTTTGGGCACTGTAGCCATTGATATATGTACTGCGGCCAGGAAACTGTTCTGGTTTGCCATGTACCAGGCTGCATTCATCACCAGGGTCAACAAGGGCCATTACTCTTTGTACATTGGTCAGCGACCAGTGAATTACATGTTCCACATGGGGCCTCCAGTCCCTGCTTGGGCTCTCTGGGTGGGTACCTTGACCTGAGCCCTATTCAAAACAGAATGGCATCAACAGAGACATCTCCAGTTGGCATAAAGTCCTCTATCTGAACTGCCTTACCTCATGCTGTGGGTGCTTTCCACACTTAGTAAACTGCTGCTCCGGGCTCAATTGCTTCCACAGCTCTAGGAGTACAGCATTAGGTTGCTTATCAATTTTGTTTCTGTCAAGACCTGCTGCTAGCGAATCAGCTCACACTTGTACTGCTGTTACCCAGGTGGGGCCTTTACCAGCTCAACCCTGCTTGGGGGCTTTCACCGTTCTAATCCCTTTAGCCTGCTGCTGCTGCCTTTTTGTGTTTCTCAAGCTGGCCAGATGAGGTGCCCCACATAGGGTGTAAGTATAGCAGATAGGGATCCAAAATAGGCAGATGGAGCACTGGTTAAAATGGTGTCTCACATACCACCGGTAAAAGGCTTATCATCTGGGCTCCAGGCATTTAGGTTAAACATCGCCTGTCTCATGCCCAATTCTCTCACCACTTGGGTTAACTTGGCACAAGTATGCCATTTACTTATGGTATTTGGGAACTCTCCTGTGTTGGTCTGCATGGTGCAGATGGCAGCATTGATCCATTTCATCAGGCTGTGTGTTTGATTAGGTGCACCCTATGTGAGTCACCTGGCATTCTGAGACACCATGGTCCCCAAGGCCATGCAGCTCTCGTCCTAGCATCTGCATCTGTTGCTCTAGTTCCTTTGCACATCTCTGCAGTTCATGCACTGGTGCAGCATCACAGAGAGCATTCTCCATGTTTTCCTTCAAGGCAGTCAATAAAGTTCACCCCATGGTGTCAGCGGCAGCACGCACCACTTTTTTTTCCGAAAGCTCACCACTTGTAACGTCTTTATAATACTCTCTGTGCACTTGTGCAACGTCAGGGAGAGCATTCCCCATGTTTGCCTTCAAGGCAGTCAACGAAATCCACCTCACGGTGTTAGCAGCAGTGTGTGGAGATTTGTCTGGCAAGTGAGAGCTCAGTGCCTATAGTGTCTTTTCAATATTATCCAATGACCCATTCACCACCTCCCAGTCTTCCATCAGGGCCCATACTGAGAGGACAGCGGCCACCAGATACCACATGTTCTGTGGTGGCCACTGGCTTCCTCCCTGCCTCAGGCTCCCCTACCTGCTAGGTATGCTCCTGGCTATACCAATTGTCTTGCCACTCACACTGTTCACTGAACCCATGATAGATAAGGTGCAGCCAGGGAAGATGGAAGAAGACTCAAGGAGCTGTGGGGACTGCAGACATGTTTATTTTCTCTGGGCAGCAGCAGCAGCGAGTCTTCAAAGACTACTGATATACTAGGATATACAAAAGTGGCCCATGGCCAAGTGGGCACTCAGGCGCAGTGCTACCAAGGTTAGCAACATCACTGTTTGCAGAACATAAGGTATGAGGCCATGAGAGAGTGGGACAGGAGAGCCTGACTGATGCCATGTTGTTTATTAATTTCTCCATAGTACTCAACAAATATGTTCTTTCTTTCAAAGCCCTTTGCCCACAGGAAATTATTGTTTAATTTAATTGTGTAACTAATAGTACCTGGGGCTTCTCAGGTGGCTCAGTGGTAAAAAACCTGCCAGCCAAGGCAGGAGACATAAGAGACCCAGGTTCGATCCCTGAGTTGGAAAGATCCCCTGGAGGAGGGCATGGCAACCCATCCCAGTATTCTTGCCTGGAGAATCCTGTGGACAGAGGAGCCTGGTGGGCTACAGTCCCTTGGGTCATGAAGAGTCAGACATGACTAAAGCGACTTAGCACGAATAGTACCTGAGTTAATGATCACTTTATATTTGTAAAGGAATAAATTAAGAATGAAGAAAATATTGCTAATTGTACTCATATTGGCACTGCAGTTTGTATCTCTACTTAAAATTCTTTTTAAAGAAGTTTTTCTATTATACACAGATTTAAAAGTAAAAAGTTTAAGAGCCTGATAGGGCAACTTAAAAAAGGCATGCAAGTTATATATAGATTTGTTATTTTATCTTTGAATAAAGTAATTCCAGTGCCTGAAGAAGATAAATTGAGTCTGTGTTCATAAGAAGCATGGGTCAGAGAACTGAGTGTAGCACACCAGAGTGTGAAATCTTTCATATGCTACCAATTTATATAGTCATATAGTCCAAACTTCAATTATCTGCTTTGTGGTTTCGCATAAAATTTTTCCTGTGGAATTCTTTGTCTTTAAATTTAATGTTTTGGTGTTTTATGATTTGGAAGCTGATGTCCAGGAAATAACATCTCATAATAATAAGGCAGTGATAATTTACTATTTTTAATAATTCGTAGGCCAAAAATGCAGTCTGAAGTCAAATATAATTTTTAAAAGTTCTCAATTCCAGATTGTCTACACGTCCACTCTTGGCTGTTAGTATAGGCAATCCAGAATTGACTAATGATGTACAGTGTTCTTCTGTCTGTTTATAAGTCAGACATTGGCATGCATTCATCATTCTTTATCATTCATTCTTGATTGGAAAAGCTGGCTCATTTCAATGCTAAAAATTCCCAGGGATGAAAATGCTGTTTTTTTTTTTTTTTTTTTTTTTTGCTTAGGCTCTTATCTGAAAACATTTTCTTGAAGTTTTGACAGATGCAGACAAAGCAGCCATACAGTAGAAAGAGCATAAACTTTGGAGGCAGATAACAAGCTTTGAATCCCTGAGCAAGTTACTCGAGCTCTCTGTGTCCACTTCCATATATGTAAAAAAATACACACACAAAATAGTACATACATAAGGGTTAAATGAAATTCAGTTCAGTTCAGTCACTCAGTCGTGTCCGATTCTTTGTAACCCCATGAATCACAGCACGCCAGGCCTCCCTGTCCATCATCAACTCCCGGAGTTCACTCAGACTCACATCCATTGAGTCAGTGATGCCATCCAGCCATCTCATTCTCTGTCATCCCCTTCTCCTCCTGTCCCCAATCCCTCCCAGCATCAGAGTCTTCCAATGAGTCAACTCTTCGCATGAGGTGGCCAAAGTAGTTTCAGCTTTAGCATCATTCCTTCCAAAGAAATCTCAGGGCTGATCTCCTTTAGAACACAAAGCCTGGGATGGTGTCAGGGACATAGCAGGTGCTCAGAAATGTTTACTTCCATTCCTTGGTTTTAATGGGTATTAAATGTCATTGGTTCTATATGAAAATGCCTCAAAGAAGAATGCCTTGCAGCATTTTCTACCTGAAGAAAATGGGAGAGCACAAATAAGTGCTCTTATAAGAGTCAAAACATTTCACCCCTTCCCATCATTCAGAAATGACAAATGTCATTAAAGGATAAACTGATAGGTACATTTCCCTTCACAGAAATTATACTATCTAGGGGATTTCTAATAGCCTAAAGTCCAGTTGACATTCTATGACTAATATTTAAAATAAATAATAGACAACAAAATTAATAGCTGGCATTTTAAGTGCTGCAACTTGTCACCAAATACCGCAGCTCCCTAAACCATTAGCTGCCACCTTGTGTAATTGGTGGGACAGTACTGTACTATGCCCAGTATTGCTGAAATGTTCTGTAAGACCCACAGACAGTTCTCTGGCCTATTTTTGGTGCTCCATTTAACTTTTTGCCAAATCTGAATTACTGGGGTTTGAACTATTCAAATGCTACCCCATGCTAGCTTTCAGATTGATCTTAATTGCATTAATTGATAGTAATTTCCCCATCTAAAATTTTGGGGAAGTAATTTAGTCTTGGTAAGACTTCTGAAGCCACTAAGGTGCCACCACCTGAAGACTTAGTGCGCTACAGTGACATAGAAAATGCACACTAGAACTCTGAGTTTAAAAAGGGGTTTATTTATAAACCATAGCTTTTGTGACAACAGTTCTCTGAAATTGCTGGCAAATAATACTTCCATGGATAGATGGAAAATGTGAGAAAACAGGAGGAAAGCTTGTGATGAGTATGGAATTTTCCTAGATGACCCATAGAACCCACTCTCCTCTCTCATGTCTCCAGTGTTGCTGCTGCTGCTGCTGCTAAGTTGCTTCAGTCGTGTCCGACTCTGTGCGACCCCATAGACGGCAGCCCATCAGGCTCCCCCGTCCCTGGGATTCTCCAGGCAAGAACACTGGAGTGGGTTACCACTCACTAAATCCACATGTTCTAAAAGGCACCTATGGGTGAAACAGTCTGTCATTTGTGTGTGTTGAGGAGAAAAGGATAGATAAGACAGGAAAGGCAGTGTCCTTGCTCTTGTTCAACTGTTCATTTTAATTTGAGACATAGCTTGTATTTCCCAAATAATAATTCAATAAGAATATTAGCAAAGTGAATGTGTAGTCATCCTCTTAAGTGGTTGACAAGTATGAGAGTTATAACCTGTTTGTGTGCCCATTTGGCAGTATAGAGAAAACGTTTTTAAAAAGTACATGATTTTTGACTGAGCATTGCCATTGTTAGGAATTTACTGTATGGATATATTTACATACATAAGCACAGATTTATGTGAGAGGTGGTTCTTTGCAGCATTATTTATAATACAAACAGGAACAACCTGAGTATTCATTAATGCGGGACCAGTTAAATCATAGTCTAGCCCAGAATACTATATTGGAAAAAATAAGATAGCACTATAGGTAACTGGGGGCTTCCCTGGTATGGCTCAGTCAGTAAAGAATCTGCCTGCAATGCAGGAGACCTGGGTTCATTTCTGGGGTCAGGAAGACCCCATGGAGGAGGACATGGCAAGACGTGAAAGAGGTCAGATAGAAGTTTTTTTTAAAAAGTTAAAGAAAAGATGTATACTGTGTGTGTGTGTGTGTGTGTGTGTGTGTGTGTGTGTGTGTGTATGCATGCCATATACGCTAATGCAGGGAGAATTTATGGAACAATAAGCTATAAAAGTTTTACTGCTATATTTTAGCAATATTATTTCAATAAAGTAGGACTGTAGGGACAGAGAGAAGTGGAACCATTTATTCTTATTTTAGAGCCTTTACTGTTAAGTTGTTTACATAACTGATTTTTGTGAGTCTAAAATATTGAAACAAGTGACTGTGTTCTGAGAGTTAGAGAGTAATGAAATAATGAGAAGCAGATGGCATTAACAAAGAGAAACTACTCTTATTAATGATGATTTAATGGAAGTATGCAGAGTGTTTACTATGTCACAAGCTGAACACTGAACATACATTATCTCCTTTAATTTCTCACACCTGTGTACTGATTTCAGACTAGAGAGCCGGGGCATTGCACGGTTGAGTAACTTGTACCAGATGACACAGCTCACACACAGCTAAGTGGCAGGACCCAGGTCAGACTCCCCAGTCTGTGCTGGTAGCTGCTAAGCTGCACTTTTTTCCCCCAGCTTCCTGAGATGCCTGTTTAGGTAACTAAGTCTCCTAGAACCTGGTAACCATGATCCCATTATGGTGCTGAGAAAGTAGAAGGAAGGGCTATCTGACTTTTAGCGTTATCTTGGAGCAGAAAGGAAGGTTGAATTTCCGTGGTGTTTTCCCTCTGAAACCATCAGTTTTTAAGTAAGGGGTGTGAAGGCCAGACCACTGATATTTTCAGCAATTTGTAGTAACTTCTCAGCTTTCCTAGGATTGATCATTTTGCTACACATACCTGCTTAGAACAGATCGAGAAGACAGTGTGGGTGGAGGCTGAGCATCAGGCAAACCCTGAATAGCTGTGTATTCACCACCACTGACCACTGTAGCCCGGCCCTTGGAGCTTCATACTGATAGGCCAGTGAAGGTGGGAAACTTCACTTCATTCAACTGTACTCTTGGGTACTATAGTGGGAAGGTGGCCACTTTTCATTGCAGAGTGCCCTCTGCTGAAGAAGCAGGGAGGCTGACCAAGAATTTTGCACTTGAATAGCACTGTACATTTTCTTTCATTATGAGTTCCTGTTGTCGGGGAGAACAATTAATTTTCCGTCTACCCTTCTGTGTTCTTGGCTGGGATGAAAAGACAGATTAACAGGAGTTTAATAGAGTTTATACTTCCTGTATTCATGGAGATACCCAGGGAAACCATTAATTCCCCTCCTTTATTGAGGGAGTGATAAGTTACCTGTCCAGTTTCTCATGCCAAACTACTACAACTGTCCTTTAGTCTTTTGCATAACCTTTGTGAATTGCGCATGTAGGTGATGAATCTAAACTTGTCTTAAAGCCAAGCCATGTTTTTAACAAAATTTACCCAAATACTTGCAAACTTTACCATTAGTGGCTATTATGTAGAAATGGGACATTCTTCTTAGCTCTTCAGTCTGGCTCCATGTGATGAAAAGGAAACATCTAAAGTAGGCTTTTTCTTAATGTGATTTGCATTTCTTTGGGTGAGCATCTGTTATAAAGCTAGTTAATGCTATCCATCAGGTGAAAAAAATTTTTTAATTGATTCTAGAATAAAGAATTATAAGACCATGAGTTATAAGTTTTTCATATTTTATTTTTACTTTATGTTTTCCTTACTGTACAGTTCAGTCGCTCAGTTGTGTCCGACTCTTTGCAACCCCATGAACTGCAGCACACCAGGCCTCCCTGTCCATCACCAACTCCTGGAGTTCACCAAAACCCATGTCCATTGAGTCGGTGATGCCATCCAAAAACCTCATCCTCTGGCGTCCCCTTCTCCTCCTGCCTTCAAGCTTTCCCAGCATCAGGGTCTTTTCAAATGAGTCAGTTCTTCACATCAGGTGGCCAAAGTATTGGAGTTTCAGCTTCAACATCAGTCCTTCCAATGAACACCCAGGACTGATCTCCTTTAGGATGGACTGGTTGGATCTCCTTGCAGTCCAAGGGACTCTCAAGAGTCTTCTCCAACACCGCAGTACAAAAGCATCAATTCTTCGGCACTCAGCTTTCTTTGTAGTCCAACTCTTACATCTATACATGACCATTGGAAAAACCATAGCTTTGACTAGACGGACCTTTGTTGGCAAACTAATGAATGTCTCTGCTTTTTAATATGCTGTCTAGGTTGGTCATAGCTTTCCTTCCAAGGAGTAAGTAAAGTGAAGTGAAGTGAAGTCGCTCAGTCGTGTCTGACTCTTTGCGACCCCGTGGACTGTAGCCTGCCAGGCTCCTCTGTCCATGGGATTCTCCAGGCAAGAACACTGGAGTGGGTTACCATTTCCTGGCTGCAATCAACATCTGCAGTGACTTGGAGCCCCCCAAAATAAAGCCACCCACTGTTTCCACTGTTTCCCCATCTATTTGCCATGAAGTGATGGGACCGAATGCCATGATCTTAGTTTTCTGAATGTTGAGCTTTAAGCGAATGTTTTCACCCTCCTCTTTCACTTTAATCAAGAGGCTCTTCAGTTCCTTTTCACTTTCTGCCATAAGGGTGGTGTCATCTGCATATCTGAGGTTATTGATATTTCTCCCGGCAATCTTGATTCCAGCTTGTGCTTCATTCAGACCAGAGTTTCTCATGATGTACTCTGCATATAAGTTAAATAAGCAGGGTGACAATATATAGCCTTGACATACTCCTTTTCCTATTCGGAACCAGTTTTTTGTTCAATGTCCAGTTCTAACTGTTGCTTCCTGACCTGCATACAGGTTTCTCAAGAGGCAGGTCAGGTGGTCTGGTATTCTCATCTCTTGAAGAATTTTCCACAGTTTGTTGTGATCCACACGGTCAAAGGCTTTGGCATAGTCAATAAAGCAGAAATAGATGTTTTTCTGGAACTCTCTTGCTTTTTTGATGATCCAGCAGATGTTGACAATTTGATCTCTGGTTCCTCTGCCTTTTCTAGAACCAGCTTGAACATCTGGAAGGTAACGGTTCACATACTGCTGAAGCCTGGCTTGGAGAATTTTGAGCATTACTTTACTAGCGTGTGAGTGCAATTGTGCGGTAGCTTGAGCATTCTTTGCCATTGCCTTTCTCTGGGATTGAAATGAAAACTGAACTTTTCCAGTCCTGTGGCCACTGCTGAGTTTTCCAAATTTGCTGGCATATTGAGTGCATCACTTTCACAGCATCATCTTTTAGGATTTGAAATAGCTGAATTGGAATTCCATCACCTCCACTAGCTTTGTTCACAGTGATGTTTCCTAAGGTCCACTTGACTTCACATTCCAGGATGTCTGGCTCTCGATGAGTGATCACACCATTGTGATTATCTGGGTCATGAAGATCTTTTTGTGTACAGTTCTTCTGTGTATTCTTGCCACCTCTTCTTAATATCTTCTGTTTCTGTTAGGTCCATACCATTTCTGTCCTTTATCGAGCCCATCTTTGCATGAAATGTTTCCTTGGTATCTCTAAGTTTCTTGAAGACATCTCTAGTCTTTCCTATTCTGTTGTTTTCCTCTATTTCTTTGCATTGATCACTGAGGAAGGCTTTCTTATCTCTCCTTGCTATTCTTTGGAACTCTGTGTTCAAATTTTCTCCATTGCCTTTTGCTTCTCTTCTTTTCACAGCTATTTGTAAGGCCTCCCCAGACAGCCATTTTGCCTTTTTGCATTTCTTTTCCATTGGGATGGTCTTGCTCCCTGTCTCTTGTACAGTGTCACCAACCTCTGTCCATAGTTCATCAGGCACTCTGTCTATCAGATCTAGTCCCTTAAATCTTTTTCTCACTTCCACTGTATAATCATAAGGGATTTGATTTAGGTCATACCTGAATGGTCTAGTGGTTTTCCCTTTCTTCAATTTAAGTCTGAATTTGGCAATAAGGAGTTCATGATCTGAACCACAGTCAGCTCCCAGTCTTGTTTTTGCTGACTGTATAGAGCTTCTCCATCTTTGGCTGCAAAGAATATAATCAATCTGATTTCAGTGTTGACCATCTAGTGATGTCCATGTGTAGAGTCTTCTTTTGTGTTGTTGGAAGAGGATGTTTGCTATGACCAGTATGTTCTCTTGGCGAAACTCTATTAGCCTTTGCCCTGCTTCATTCTGTACTCCAAGGCCAAATTTGCCTGTTACTCCAGGTGTTTCTTGACTTCCTACTTTTGCCTTCCAGTCCCCTATAATGAAAAGGACATCTTTTTTGGGTGTTAGTTCTAAAAGGTCTTGTAGGTCCTCATAGAACCGTTCAACTTTAGCTTCTTCAGTGTTACTGGTCGGGGCATAGACTTGGATTACCATGATAGTGAATGTAGCATCTCATAGAGTTAAAACACTCCTAAGCACTCTGTATTTAAATCTCACAGCATCTCATATATTCCATGTAAAAGTGAGAACCCATTATCTGTTTCCTCCTTTCATGATTTTGGAATGTCCTGGAGCATTTGGGAAGCAGAGTTGCATAACTATAGGTGCAGCTATCTCAAAGTTTATTTTCCTTTGATGTTGGTTAATTGCATTAATTATCTTCAACTTCCATTACATTATCAGGAAATTAAAGGCTTGAATCATCATTTATGGCTGTTTTCCTTCTTTTTGGGGTTTTTGAACATTCATAGCTATGGTAAGGGCAAACCACATTATGTTCATGTTGCTTTTTGTTTCCTTTTGTTTTATTTTTAATTATATTTAAGTCTTAGGGTTGATGTTAGAAATAAACTGCTTGATATGATTTTTTAAATGTATTTGGCTGTGCTGCGTCTTCGTTGCTGTGAGGGCTTTTCTCTAGTCGTGGTGAGTGGGGACTACTCTCTAGTTGCAGTGTGCAGACTTCTCATTGCAGTGTCTTCTCTTGTTGTGGAGCACGGGCTCTAGGTGCATGGGCTTCAGTAGTTGGGGCCCGTAGGCTCAGTAGTTGTGGTTCCCAGGCTCTAGCACACAGGCTCATGGTCTTAGCTGCTCTGTAGCATGTGGGATCTTCCTGGACTAGGAATCAAACCTGTGTCTCCTGCACTGGCAGGCAGATTCTTTACCACTGAGCCACCAGGGAAGCCCTGCTTGGTGTAATTTTAAAACAACTTATTCTCTAAAACTTTTTTATTTTCTCTCCTCTCCTCATAAATATATTTGGTTTAGTTTACAAATTTACCCAAAATGTACTGTTTCGGGGAATATGTCAAAATCGCATCAAATATCCTCTGTTACATTCTTGGTTGCTTAGTCACCTTTGTTTCTGATTTATTATTAAGAAGTTTTCTTTTACTTTTAAGAGTTTGGAGTCTGTCAGAACACTGCATTAATTTAAAATCTGAATCATCGTGATCCAATGTTTCATTTTCTTCTCCCCATGATGGCCTTCCTGAAATGCATGATGGTTGGATGCTGGCGACATGCCTGTGACCCCCTCCTTACATCCCAACTAGGAGAGATCTCAAGCCTCTTGATCTAGGTTTAAGAGGTGAAAAAGTTGATTGGTGACACCTCTATTCCAGGAACAGGACCTTTATCTAAATTCTTTTATGCTGTTAAGGATCAGGTAACAAGAAAATTTTATTGAGTCTACTATTTCTTAAAAATAATCAGCCTGAACTAATCTTCATGTCAAAGAGGCACATTTTAGAGTGGTGAATTTTGCTTCCGTACAGTAGCATGGCATTTGATTTCCCTGTATATTTTTAGCTATGTCTATACAGAACATTAAAATCTCCTTTCCACACTGGGTACATTGAACATCCCATTTTTGTTAGTTTAGGACTTTACTGACAGGAGCAAATGAAAAGTCTATTTATACAGCCTGATTTTTAATTCATTTTGAAAATTTATTTAAAATTTTCACAACAGGGTTCACAACAGGGTTACTTCATGTGAAGGTCTGTGCATCATGCCACTCTGTTTTCAGGAAAATATTTTGGGAGAGGTGTCAGTTGGCTTTTGGCAAATATACCTGGGTCAGCAACTGGGCCACCCAAGCTCTTTACTTCTTCCCACTAAAAGAGTGTTACCCTAGAATGAGCTATTACTACTGACATCCCATGGTGGCAAGCTCCTTTCCCTTTAATTGTACTTATGCAGCAGATGGTGTTGAACACATGCATATATTTTTGTGATCTATGTCAAGTTGAAGTCTGAATTAGTACAGTAGAGAAGTGTGTGATGGCAACATAGCTGTTAAGTGTTAGAGTTGGGTGTTAGATTAATTCATTGCCATCTGTCTTTATTTTGCTAATCTACTTCTGTGGACACCACACCAGCATTGTAAGTTCTTTTTCAAAATTCTCTCTCTGTGTGTTTTAGCATACAAAATTCCAACAGTAGCTGCAATATCCTTCCTTTTCCCTAGAGTTAAAAAAAAATGGTTCTTCATATTTCTATTGGCATATCTAATGTTTTCCTAAGTTTGAGTTTTTAAATTTTATTTATTCATTTATTCATTTTTGGCTGTGTTGGGTCTTCATTGCTGCACAGGCTTTTTTCCAGTTGTGGCAAGTGGGGACTGCTCTCCAGTTGTGGTGTGCAGGCCTCTCATTGCAGTGGCTTCTCTTGCTCTCGGGTACATAGGCTTCACTAGTTGTGGCACATGGGCTCAGTAGTTGTGGCTCGCCCAGATTTAGTTGCTCCATGACATGTGGGATCTTCCCGGACCAGAGATAGAACCCCAGTTCCCTGCATTGGCAGGCAGTCTCCTATCCATCGGACCATCAGGGAAGTCCTCTAGGTTTGATTTTATCCATGGTTTTCTGTAGCTAGCAAAAGGGTAAGTCACTGTGTTGGAAAGGTTATAGGGATTTCACAATTTAACCCTAAAAAACAAATCTGATAATTTTTGAGTTCTCAATATTAAACAACAAAATGTTAATAACTGGGGAGTGTTTGTAAATAATTTTAGGTCTTAAAAAATTCTGAAGAAATTTAATCAATACATGAAATAGTGGTCTTCAAAACATTCTTTTGTGGGATCAGTTGCTCAAATCTATATAATTAGCAAGAATGGCAGAATTTACATATTCTAAAGGTAAGGAGCCATTTGCTTTTAAATGACACAAGGGAATTATTTCTAAAAGAGTTTATATATTTACTATTATTCATGATGAGATGAGATTTTGTTGCTTTTGGAGGAGAATGATGAGTGGACATTTACTTGTTTAGATGTGAAGGGGAGCAGAATTTGTCACCATAAAGTATGTTCTTTGGCATGAGACTTTGTTTTAGGCTGATTATTTTTTTTAAGAAACTGCAGATAAGAAAAGCTCTGAAAACCCAGTAGAAATTGTCTTTTGTCAGAGACATTTACAAGGAAAATCTCCTATTTTTTTAGATTAATTATTGTATTTTTATTGGAGGCTAATTACTTTACAATATTGTGGTTTTTGGCATACACTGACATGAATCAGCCATGGGTGTACATGTGTCCCCCATCCTGAACCCCCCTCCCACCTCCCTCCCCATCCCATCCCTCAGGGTTGTCCCAGTGCACTGGCTTTGTGTGCCCTGTTTCATGCATCGAACTTGAACTGATCATCTATTTCACATATGGTAATATATGTGTTTCAATGCTATTCTCTCAACTCATCCCACCCTCGCCTTCTCCCACAGAGTTCAAAAGTCTGTTCTTTATATCTGTGTCTCTTTTGCTGTCTCGTGTATAGGGTTGTCATTACCATCTTTCTAAATTCCATATATATGCGTTAATATACTGTATTGGTGTTATTCTTTCTGACTACTTCATTCTGTATAATAGGCTCTGTTTTCTGTTTTCATCCACCTCATTAGAACTGATTCAAATGTGTTCTTAATAGTTGAGTAATATTCCATTGTGTATATGTACAACTTTCTTAATCCATTCATCTGCTGATGGACATCTAGGTTGTCCTAGCTATTGTAAAGAGTGCTGCAATGAACATTGGGGTACATGTGTCTGTTTCAATTCTGGTTTCCTTGGTGTGTATGCCCAGCAGTGAGATTGCTGGATCATATGGCAGTTCTATTTCTAGTTTTTAAAGGCATCTCAACACTGTTCTTCATAGTGGCTGTACTAGTTTGCATTCCCACCAACAGTGTAAAAGGGTTCCCCTTTCTCCACACCCTCTCCAGCATTTATTGTTTGTAGACTTTGTGATTATGGCCATTCTGACCAGCATGAGATGATACCTCATTGTGGTTTTGACTTGCATTTCTCTGATAATGAGTGATGTTGAGCATCTTTTCATGTGTTTGTTAACCATCTGTATGTCTTCTTGGGAGAAATGTCTGTTTAGTTCTTTGGCCTATTTTTTTGATTGGGTCATTTAATTTTCTGATATTGAGCTGCATGAGCTGCTTGCAGATTTAATGCAATCCCTATCAAGCTACCAACAGTATTTTTCACAGAACTAGAACAAATAATTTCACAATTTGTATGGAAATACAAAAAGCCTCGAATAGCCAAAGCAATCTTGAGAAAGAAGAATGGAACTGGAGGAATCCACCTGCCTGACTTCAGACTATACTACAAAACTACAATCATCAAGACAGTATGGTACTGGCACAAAGACAGAAATATAGATCAATGGAACAAAACAGAAAGCCCAGAGATAAATCCACACACCTATGGACACCTTATCTTTGACAAAGGAGGCAAGAATATACAATGGAGAAAAGACAATCTCTTTAACAAGTGGTGCTGGGAAAACTGGTCAAACACCTGTGAAAAACTGAAACTAGAACACTTTCTAACACCACACACAAAAATAAGCTCAAAATGGATTAAAGATCTAAATGTAAGACCAGAAACTATAAAACTCCTAGAGGAAAACATAGGCAAAATAATCTCCTGACATAAATCACAGAAGGATCCTCTATGACCCACCTCCCAGAGTAATGGAAATAAAAGCAAAAATAAACAAATGGGACCTAATTAAACTTAAAAGTTTTTGTACAACGAAGGAAACTATAAGCAAGGTGAAAAGATGGCCTTCAGAATGGGAGAAGAGAATAGCAAATGAAGCAACTGACAAAGAAAATCTCCTATTTATATGAGTTTCTCCCTCTCTATACCAGGAAGACAAGGATGATTCTGAATTTCTAGAAATTTTTATCACTGGATCTGACGGTGACTTAAATCTGCATAAAAACCTTATCCTAGTTTACTGTGCTTTTTTGAGTGACCTCCCATAACTGGCTCTCCTTCCCCAACCGTGTTTCCTCTCTAGCTGGAGATGGGTATTTGAGAGGAAACATGGTTGGGGAAGGAGAGCCAGTTATGGGAGGTCACTCAGAAAAGCACAGTAAACTAGGATAAGGTTTTTATGTAGATTTAAGTCACTGTCAGATCCAGTGATAAAAATTTCTAGAGCTTCAGAGTCATCCTTGTCTTCCTGGTATAGAGAGGGAGAAACATTTAAGGGGTGGCTTGGGCCATTTCAGCACTTTCCTAGTGGCTCAGATGGTTAAGCATCTGTCTACAATGTGGGAGACCCGGGTTCAGTCCCTGGGTCAGGAAGATCCCCTGGAGAAGGAAATGGCAATCCACTCCACTACTATTGCCTGGAAAATCCTGTGAACAGAGGAGCCTGGTAAGCTACAGTCCATGGGGTCGCAAAGAGTTGGACATGACTGAGTGACTTTACTTTACTTACTTGGGCCATTTTAGAGAATTATTGTATTTTCCTGGATACCTCCCATGTATACAGGAGGTATCCACTCTATTGTCTCCTGTTAATCTGTCTTTTAATCTGGGTCAGGGAGGGGGTTCTGCCAAAAGACCTAGAAGGGTAGAGGGGAAAGTATTTTTCTACTCTCATAGTTGTTAACATATATTTAAAGTTCTAATAAGACCAGAATGGGAAATAGCATTATTAGATATATTTTATGTTTTTAAATCAATTATCAAGTTTGTTTTCATTTATCATAGAATTATCAAAGAAGTCTAAATATTGCAATAACTAAAGCTAATATCTTACAGTAGATAATAAGTTTATTTCATTATTTTTGTGAGGATCCTTGCTTATATATTTTATAACTACATTTTTTGTTGATGTTTAATTTCTTTTTAGACTTTGTAATTTTGAATGTTTAAATATTTTATTCTATGGGGATTTCCTGGTGGTCCAGTGGTTAGGACTTGGTGCTTTCACTGCTGGGGCCCAGGTTCAATCCCTGGCAAAAAAACTAAAATCCCACAAGCAGTGTAGCATGGCCAAAAAAAGGTTTTTTTTTATTCTAAAGGTAATATACTTAGGTGACTCTGTGTATGTGTGTGTATGCATGTATGTTTGTGCATTGGGATGCACATGTGTGCATTGGGGGTTTCCTGTCAGAAATAGTACCAAAAATGAAGTCGTCTTTTACCTTGGATTTTAGTATCCGCAAATATCAAACCAACACCCTTGGGAAAATATTGTGTCATGTGTGCTTTCTGTTAGTCCAAACCATAGCCATTGGGTATAAGCCCATTGCTAGTTAATGTGCTCTCAGCCCCTTCATTTGTCATTCTCTGACATTATAGGACCACCTGATTTTATCAGTTTCATATATCTTGTTGTATATATGTCTCGATCTAGTTTTACAGACCCTGGTTGACAATATTTCAATGTGACCAGATAGCCCCACCTTCTTGTTTTCTCCTTCGCAAGTTGGACCCATCAGTATTTGCTTCTTAACACATGTGAATGTTGTTCTGAGTGATTACTCCAAGCCTGGAAAGTTCCTTGCATTCTTAGAATAAAAGATAGCCTCTAAATACCAAGTTTTACATTATCAATTGCTTGCCAGAGGATGCTTTGTGTGTATCCTGTCCAAGCTAGTTTTCTCACTGAAAAACTTTGCCATCTTGCCTGCTGAGACTTCCTTTTCACTACTTTGTGTTGGCTTCTCTCCTCTCTCTGCCCATGCTGTGATAAAATCACTATGGTTAAAGCTAAAGTCAGACCTTTTAAAAACCTAATTAAGTATTGTTTTTCCCCCTATGTATGATAAAATATCACTGACCAGAAACCTAAGAGCATCTGGGAAAAGAAAAACATAAAAAATCCCCCCAAATGTAAGAGTACACATCAGGAGGAGAAAAACAGCCCCTTGAATCATGCTGCCATGCTGGGATACTTTCATGAGGCTTCTGTATAAAGTGGTACTTTTATAGCCACTGATCAGAGCTGTAATTGGAATAGCTGTTGCTGCTAGTACTGCTGTTATTGTTGGTATCTCAAAAATGAGAATCACTTTTTATCTCTTTACCATGAACAGATTCTATAGCCAAATGGATTTATTCATAAATTCCCCAGATTGAAAAAGACCTCAAGCTGAAAGCAGGCCAGCTTTAGCTTCATAGGCTATAAGTCCTGAGCGTTGCACAAAAAAAGAGCTTTTCCAGAAGTTTAGACAATTTTGGTGAATTATGAAGTCCTTGAACTATTGTTGGGTCTATAATTTTTCAGGAGGCTGGAAAATCACCAAGAAAATGACTAAGGAGACTTTTAATGCATTGCCATATAGTTGCTAAACTTCAAGTGGTAAACAAATAAAGGATGGAAATGTTATTCTGGTTTCTAAATATACCGTAATTTCTTTATGATATTCCTCTTATCAGGAAGCTTCCACCCTTAGGATTCTTTGACGTCTAATTTGTTGAACTGTTTATAAAACATAGAAATGTGAAGATGCATTAAATGTTGTTTACAAAATATTCATGGACCAAAGTAGGAAAAACTCTACCTTGAAATGTAACTGTTGAATACAATCTGATTTTGGTTCATTATTAGCAGCCTTACTTTGATGTTTCTATTCCTAGGAAAAATTGAACATGAGACCAACTTGACTTTGTGTGGTAGATTAGATTATTATTCAGCAAACAATCATCCTTTTCCTTTCTATTTTCATGGGAAGATTGCATACTACTCTATCCCATTGATATTGGCCTGGTCATGCAGACTTGCTTTGGCCATTGGGATGCTGGTGAATGTAATGTGCATAAAAGCTTGAAATATACCAGTGTAGTTGTGCTTGCCCTATTGTTCTGTGCCTCTGCTGTGAAATATACATGCTCCTGGCTAGCCCTCTTCCAGTCCAAAGAAGATGCTACTAATGTGAAACAGACTTGAACCCAACATGCAGCTTAGAATTAAGCCCAAGTTCAGTCTAGATCATTAGCATTCACAGCTGATCTCACAGATGTATGAGCAAGAAATGAATGCCTATTGTTATATTTTGTGAGTTGGGAGTGATTTGTTATACAGGAAAAGTTAACGGAGACACTTGGCATTAGCAATTTTAACATTTACAAATTTCATCTCTCCTCACACATGTCCATGGAATTGAAAAACTTGAATTTTGCTACAGCCTGGAATTGAGTTTTGAGCACTCATCTAGCAAGTGAGGCCGGTACTTCCTTTCCAGTGTGATTTTGTTTTCTATTCATTGCATGCATATTTTATGGGGGAGGGGAATGTTGTTCTAAAGTAGTATTTGAGAGTTGGGCTTCCCTGGCAGCTCAGTTGGTAAAGAATCCGCCTGTAATGCAAGAGACCCCGGTTTGATTCCTGGGTCGGGAAGATACCCTGGAAAGGGGATAGGCTACCCACTCCAGTATTGTGGGCTTCCCTGGTGGCTCAGATGGTAAAAATCTGCCTGCAATGCGGGGACCTGGGTTTGATCCCTGGATTAGGAAGATCTCTTGGAGGAGGGCATGGCAACCCACTCCAGTATTCTTGCCTGGTGAATCCTCAAGAACAGAGGAGCCTGGCCTCTGTTTCAGTCCATTGGGTCGCAAAGAGTCGGACATGACTGAGTGACTAAGCACATATTTGAGAATTAAACATTTGGTCTTAACTTTTACAAATATCGAAGGTTTACCATACACTTAACTTTAAAGTAGAGAATCTGCAATTTATATTATTTAACTGTATACCCTCCATTTGGCATAGCAGATTAGAAGGTCTCGTTGCCTAATTTTTCTTCATTGATGTAAATGATGAAGTGTGCCTGTATGAAACAGGGAATCACATGGAGAGCTTCAAAGACCTGGTTATGCAGTAGAGGAACCAGAAATTTGAAGTAGGTGAATCTGAAGGTTAGAAGAATGAGACTAGAGCATCTTTGAGCTTTTTTTTTTTAAGTTAATTTTTCCTCAAAAGCTAAACAGCTTTTCTTGTGTCCCTCTGAGAGAGCACAGAGGTAATATAGCAGACACTCTTGGTGCAGATACCCATAGCAGAAACTGTTTATTAGCACACCTTTTATTATCTTTCCTCCTTCTGCTGTTTTTTACTCTCTCACAGTGATTTTTGGGATCACTTCCTAAACTAATTGCACCTTGTCCTAGGGTCTGCATTTGAGGGGACCCAAAATTCTAATTTGCACTCTAATCTGACTTTTTTTCCTGATTGATATAGGAATCCTATCGAATAGAGAAGAATGTAGTCTTTGTTTTGTAATTGAAATTTATTTTAAAAATGACTGAATAGGGAGCACATGTATACCTGTGATGGATTCATTTTGATGTTTGGCAGAACTAATACAATTGTGTGGAGTTTGAAAATAAAATAAAAAAAAATGACTGAATAGAAGAATCTCTTAGTAAATTTTAAGAAAGAATGCTGCTGCTGCTAAGTCGCTTCAGTCGCGTCTGACTCTGTGCAATCCCAGAGATGGCAGCCCACCAGGCTCCCCCGTCCCTGGGATTCTCCAGGCAAGAACACTGGAGTGGGTTGCTATTTCCTTCTCCAATGCATGAAAGTGGAAAGTGAAAATGAAGTCGCTCAGTCGTGTCCAACTCTTAGTGACCCCATGGACTGCAGCCTACCAGACTCCTCCATCCATGGGATTTTCCAGGCAAGAGTACTGGAGTGGGGTGCCATTGCCTTCTCTGTTAAGAAAGAATAGTCATATTTTAATATAAATTACTGAAGAAATATCAGAAATAAGGAATAATCCATCAATTATTCAACCACTGTTTATTGTCTACCACTTTGAGTGTATGTTCCCAGTGTTCATTACATAATGAAGAAAAAGTTTTACAATCAGTGAAGGAAATGTTGAGGAGTAAATTTTTTTCCTCTACCTTTGTTGGTTCTTTGTCTGATCTAATAATCAAAGTGACACCAGATTTACAGGAGAAAAACAAGTTTAATTACATATGTCTGGGAGCCCCATAAGAATGTGAGAACCAAGGGCCAGCTGGGTAATTGAGGCTTCTATGCCATTCTGAGCTAAGGAGCACAGGGAATGTGTAACTAACTCAGTTTTCCCAAAGGAAATGATGAGTAAACTGAATCTGAGAGGTGTTAGCTTGACAGACTACCTAATGTGGAAAGAAGTTACAGAGAGGGAGAATGGAATGGTCAAAAGTCGTAAGACCATGAAGCATTTGGAAATAGCAAAAATTTTGGTATGATTGAAGCAGAGGGTATATATGATGCAGTATAAAGAAATAAGGAGAACCCAGGCAGCTAGAAACCTTGCCTTGGGCCCTGTGCTTAAAGTGGCCTGTTCTGATCTTTTTATGGTTATACCCTTATTGGTTGATCTAAGAATTAAGTTGACATGAAGCAGATTAATATGACAGAAGCAAATTTGATTATGTACATATAAGGGCCCCATCATATATAGGGACCCCATATCTGATACCCAATCCAGTATTCTGGCCTGGAAAATTCCATGAACAGAGGAGCTGGGCAGGCTACAGTCCATAGGGTTGCAAAGAGTTGGACACAACTGAAGGACTGAGCACACATGGGCGCCATATGAAACATATGCAGCACAAGACCCAAAAACCAATTAAGCAGTTGAGGCTAATATGCCATCTGAGAGAAGGAAAGGGGGCTTTGGGCTTGAGACTTCACAGGGGAGAAGAACAATTTGTAGCAAGATGGGAAAAACAGATGTCATTAAGCAAATTTTGCCATGCTATGCAGAGACAATGGGATACAGAGAGGACTTTGATCAAACAGGCCTTTCCAAGTTTCCCCCTTCATCCACACTTAGCTCTTATTCTTTGTAGTTACTTCTGGCGATTGTTCCTAGGTTGGGCCCTGTATCTAAATTCTTTTAGACTCCTGCAGGGGATCGAACCCTTGGCGTCTCTTATGTCTCCTGCTTTGGCAGACAAGTTCTTTTACCACTAGTGCCACCTGGGAAGCCCAGGCAGTTAAGGGGGAGGAGGTAAAAACTCTCCCTGAGCCATTCGTTTCTTAAAAACATCCAGCCTAGAAATAAAACTCAGGCCCAAGAGACACATTCTGGGGTGGCAAGTACCACTCCCCTATACTCTCTTTGGGCTTCCCTGGTGGCTCACATGGTAAAGAATCTGCCTGTAGTGCGGGAGACCTGGGTTCAATCCCTGGGTTGGGAAGATCCCCTGGAGGAGGGCATGGCAACCCACTCCAGTATTCTTGCCTGGAGAATCCCATGGACAGAGGAGCCTTGTTGGCTACAGTCCATGGGGTCACAAAGAGTCAGACACAACTGAGCGACTAAGCCCACACAAACATACCCTCTTTATGAGGTGAGAAGTCCATGCAGCTAATGGGATATGCTCACCCCGAGTCTGAGATTCCCATTTTCAACCATATTCTAGGTACCTGAGACTTTGGAATTTTCTTCTCAGATACCTCCACCCACTTTCAGGGTCTGCACAGTTTTATTCCCAAAGGCTGTCTTCCTGAGGGAGGGCTGTGACACTGGTATTAGTACCTTTGGGTCTGAGGAGTGGCCAAGAGGCATCTGTCTGGGGCATGTAAATGGAGCATAACCATGCTGGTTGGGTTGTCCATAGGTTTGTTGTTCCCCATGGTATAGGCAGCTAGGGGAGAAAAAGAATGTATAGGCTGTACCTTAAGGCCTCCATGTATACTCTTCCTCTGGACTCTGTGCATTTTAGTGGTGGCCTTACATAAGAACCTTATTTATAGCTGTAATTTGGGAGAAGTTTGTCCCCTGAAAGGGTAGGGATTTCTAGCAGAGTACTAAATGCTCAGAAGAGCTTTTGTAAAAATCAAAGTAAGACACAGGTGATTGAAATGATAAATATTATGTATAATTTACCACAATAAAAAAAAATTTAATGAAGCAAGAGCAGATTAGGTGTTTATAGAAGGATTGCTGAGAGGCACTTGGAGGCCACCTGCAGTTGGAGACCATGACTCTGTTATGGAAGCTATCTGTACAGTGTTCTTCTTGCTCTCTGCAGGCTTAGTAGACTAGCTATAGGAGGAGAGAAGGTGGCTGCTAGTACTCATGCATGGTGGCGAGAAGTCAGGGTCAATATCAGTGAGGGATAACAGATTAAATGAGTTGGAAGTGCTGGCAAGAAAGTGACTGAAATGACTCTTCATGAAATTTAAGTTTTATAGGGAAATTTGTTGAACTGAAAGAGTTTGATATCCTGAGAGAAAAAGGAAGAATGAAGGAAATATTGTAGGTACCCTGGCTAAATGGCTAAAATAAACAGTAAGTGTAAGATGTTGTTTCATTCAGTGGAAACATGGAGTTTGGCATTGAAAGGGAGCAGAATTGCTACCCTAAAATATATCTCTTCAGTGTAGACTATTTTGAGCTGATGATCAAGAAACTGCAGACATAGGAAAAGCTCAGAAGACCCACCAGAAGTTACCCTTTTCTAAGTGATATTTACATTTATAAGGAAAATCACCATTTTCAAAAGTTACTCCCTCTCTGTGTGATGGGAGAGAAGGATGACTCTAAATCTCTAGACACTTTTACCAATGGAGACAGCAATGAGTTTAATCAGCATAACAGCTATATTGATTCTGTGCTTTTCCTGATGGCTTCTCCTAACTGATCCTCAACCCCCGCATCTCCTTTTGTCTTTAGCTGGAGATGGTATTTAAGGTGGTGGCTTGGACCATTTCAGAGAGTTATTTCATTTTCCTGGATATCTCCCATTTATACAAGAGGTATGCCTGTTATAAAACTTTTGTTTGTCTGCTATTACTCCGTTTTTTATTCCAAGGGGTCTCAGCCAAGAACCTGGAAGGGCAGAGGGAAAATTATTCTTCCTTCCACATAGTATATTTTAAGTAGAAAATTTCCCAAAGCAATGAAGGTCTGGGGCATGGTGTTAGGAGATAGTATCTAAGGGAGAATGGAGTTGAAAAAATTATGGATCCTTGTTATCTAAGTTGCATGAGACATCCTAAAGGATGTTGGAAGTTGTCAGCATGAGAGCAAACTTAGTTTTGAAAGGAGAGCAGTAAGATCTCATTGAGTATGAGGGAGCTGCACAAGATGCACATATGACTAGGAGGAGATGCAGAGGGAAGTAGAACCAGGGGATACAGTCTTGAAAGTGGAAATGTTTCTATAGGAGGATGAGAAGAGCAGTGGTTTTTAAACAGCAACAGAAAGCAAGACAGCAATAGGAAGCAAGACAGCAAAACCTAGACAGCATGTTAAAAAGCAGAGACATTTGCCGACAAAGGTCCATCTAGTCAAAGCTATGGTTTTTTCCAATAGTCATGTATGGATGTGAGAGTTGGACTATAAAGAAAGCTGAGTGCTAAAGAATTGATGCTTTTGAACTGTGGTGTTGGAGAAGACTCTTGAGAGTCCCTTGGACTGCAGGGAGATCCAATCAGTTCATCCTAAGGGAAATCGGTCCTGGGTGTTCATTCGAAGGACTGATGCTGAAGCTGAAACTCCAGTACTTTGGTCACCTGATGTGAAGAACTGACTCATTTGAAAAGACCCTGATGCTGGGAAAGCTTGAAGGCAGGAGAAGGGGACGACAGAGGATGAGATGGTTGGATGGCATCACCGACGCAATGGACGTGAGTCTGAGCAATCTCTAGGAGTTGGTGATGGACAGGCAAGCCTGGTGTGCTGCAGTCCATGGGGTTGCAAAGAGTTGGACACGACTGAGAGACTGGACTGAACTGAGGAAGCAAGAAGAATCTTCTGGATATACAACGATGAGTATAACATGGCTCCTGTCTTCAAGTAGCTTTCAGGAAATTAAGGAGGCAGATGCATTAGAAAATTTAATACAATGAGGCAAATGATTACAGATGGATGATATAATAGTGTGAAGAGAAAGTATTCCTTCAATAAAATGCTTTAAAGCAGAAAATAAAATTTTACAGGAGGAATTCTGTAACAGGAATATGGTAAAATGACCTACTTCAACTTGAGAGGGTTTCATGATAAATGGTGATATCTTTGGAGAAGCAGATTTTAGCTGATTTAAAAAATAAGAATGAAAGGAAGAAACTAATTTTGCAAGAGTGTGAGGTTTCTTCTCTTAAATATAGCAATGGTGTGCTGGTAAATGTTTAAAAAATTGGCTCATCATTTTTAAAAGGTTGTGATTTGTACTGTTTGCTGATTTTTATAGTATAAGTACTGTGCCTTGGGTTGATTTCAGGCTACCAACATTACTGAATATATAAACTGGCGAGAAGATTTGCCCAACTTGCCTAGCAGGCCCAGAGGAGCCAGCTTCAGTACACCATTGAATCACAGCTCCAGAAATAAAAGTTTTGGAAGATTTTCAGGTGGAGAAAGAGTTGGTTGGGGATGAGGAGATGGTGAGGAGTGAAACTAAATAACTAAATAACATTAGGGTCTCTTTTTGTTGCATCCATCAAGGGTGTCAGGGATAAGAGGTTTCATTGGAACAATTGTCCTTGAGGTACCAGGCAAGTTCAGCCTGAAACCTGCCTTTTCTCAGAATTGCTAATATGATACTGGTGAAATTTCATACTGGTGTCTCTCAAGATGTTTGCCTGAGGTAAGTAGGAGATTCCATTTCAAAAGCATCAACAGTGATAGTGAAAGCTCTCTAGTAAATAAGAGCACAGTTTATTGACCATCAGCAAGCAACCTAGTGGGTTTCCTTGGTAGCTCAGCTGGTAAAGAATCTGCCTGCAATGTAGGAGACACTGGTTCGATTCCTGGGCCAGGAAGATCCCCTGGAGAAGAGATAGGCTACCCTCTCCAGTATTCTTTGGTTTCCCTGGTGGCTGAGATGATAAAGAATCTGCCTGCAATGTGGGAAACTTGGGTTCAATCCCTGGGTTGGGAAGATCCCCTGGAGGAGAGCATGGCAACCCACTCCAGTGTTCTTGCCTGGAGAATCCCCATGGACAGAGGAGCCTGATGGGCTACAGTCCATGGGGTCTTGAAGAGTCAGACATGATTGAGCGACTAAGCACATACACACAAGCAATCTAGTATTATTGTACATGAATGCTGCAGGCTGTGGGGACTGGTGAGGGCTGAAACTGCACCTAGAACCACAGCCTTGCTCCAGTGCAGCAGCATTGGCCCAACAGAGAACCCTTCTAATTCAAAAACAGCAAGTGCAGCCCTGAGTACACCTTCCATTCCAAGAATATTTGCATTTTTAAGGAGATACCTGGAGACAGTGAGGACAAAAAAGTGATTTAATGTTGATGGAAATTCAGACATGAGGCAAGCAAGATGTTTGTAGTCTTTCTGAAGTCTCTTAAATGATACCTGATATTTATTCAGCTGCTTGACTCTGCTGATTGTCTTCCTTTGGCCCAGTAAAGCTAACCAACACCAAACCCAAAGTGGGTCATCTTTTTTGATTACTCATATACGTGAGTAATTATTAATTTTCCCAAATATAAGGCAAAAATAATCACAGAGATTTCCCCCAAACTTGTGTAAGATAGAAATCAGTATATTCAGGATCTATCCATTGCAATGTGAAAACCCAGATCTCACAGAATTCTGTTTGTTGACATTTTAGAATTGGATTGTTCTCTCTTGTGGTAACTCTGCTGACATCTCTTCGACTGATCTTGGCTGAAAGAGTTTAATCAATGTTGTCTTGTTGGATGCTTGACCCTTAAGATGTGCCCAATTAAATTTGATCTTGATTGGATTGTTGAATGTTGTTTTCCTATTTGCTTTGAGATATCTTATTTCTGAGGCAATAAAGTGACAGTTATCAACCTTGCAGCTTCTAAAGTCCTAAGACTTTAAAAATGTGTAATGATAATTATGGACATTTAAAGTGTAGTTTAGTTTTTGAATAAAAGATGTCTCTCATTCACTAAATGTGGTTTTAGGTTAACTTCCAAGTAAACCCTCTGTCTCCACAGCAAACACTCAGAAATGCTCAATTGCTCTGAACAGCAGTTGTTGACTTGTGTCTACTCAGTGAGGTAAACCTAAAAAGCATGGAGTCCAGGCAAATTAAAAAATAAGATAGTCTTTAAGGTGGAATGGTTAAGCTGTCAGTTCATGTTATGTCAGTATTTGAAGAGAACAAATTGCTTAGTTATTTAATAAGGTTAATAGCTTGGGTTCTAGGACCCAGGAAACACATTTTCTGCTCATGCAAATAGAAGAAATCTTAGTATTAAATATTTAATATCTAAAATTGGACATGATGGAACAGGGCTAGTGTAAACTTAAAGCTTGGAAGGCTTGAAGGTGACTATGGCAGGATTTATTTATAATTTTGATTAGAAAAAGTCTGCATTTACAATGAAAACTTCATTATTACAGAAGTTTCCAAAGTTGGTGGCCACTTACATATTTACATAGTGCTCCTTATAGTGGTGGTTGTTTTAGAAGTCCTGTGGATAGCATGATAGAAAATTATAAAAATAATTGACTCAAAGTAGTCGCAGGTATAAATCACTATAATCCATTTAATTAATAGTGTCAAGAAAATGATGATAAATTTCCTGCTGATGAGTTTTGAAAGGTGAGATATTGGTGGATTGCAAGGAGGGTTGGTAAGCACAGTCTGGCCTGAAGCTTAGTACTTGTGTATCTTTGTCTGAAGAGTGCATGCCTCCTATCAGTTACACTTTTTGTCAATTACACAGCTTCTAGGGAAATTCACATGAAAGAATGAAATACTTGCAAAGCATCAGATTCACCAAATCAACCCTTGTGATCCATGGTATGGCTTCTACGGCAGCCAAATTACTTCCAAATCCAGCTGGATGGTTTAGGGACTCAGTCACATTGGTTATGTGGAGTAGAATTTATATGATTTTGTGCTATAAATGTTTCATGGACAAATGAAAGACTTGTCTAATTACTTATATGCTGTCTTCAACTGCTCCTTTCTTCAGGTTTTGCAGAATTTCAAATATGTGTTCTCTTTCCTTAGAATTCTGATTTTTAAATAATCCTCTTTTTAGGTATCTCTTACTACATGGCACTAGTCTTGATTATGAAGCAGCAGTTATCTAAACCCAGGGAAAGCACCTTCCTTGATGATCACCGCAAAACCAGTCCCTACCCTAACAAAAGCCTGGTTAACTCTAACGTACTCTGAGGAAGAAAATGTTTAGTCTTAAAGGAATTGGAAAACCAAGGCTTGCTTGTACCTGGATTCCATAGGTAACTCATTTGTTAGATAGCTGGTGAATTGAAAATAAATGCAAGAAGCTTTTTCTTATATAAACACTCAATACCTTCTTAATTCTTAAATTCTACTACTATTAAGACAGAGTCTTGTGCCCCTATGAAACACTGGCTGGGAGTAAAATCTGGATTTTTATGTGTATTTTAAAACTTGTGTAGCTTGGTGGATGTTTTTCATTTCTAAGAAAGGCAATGGGGAGAAGGGACCTTCAAGGAGCAGTAAATAATTGAGTGTAATAAAACCCCATCAGCTTATGAGAATTCGTCTGACTGTTGATCACTTTTTAACCTGCTGACAGGGAGGACATCTTCAACCCAAATCTTCTTTCCCTGCTTAACTTAAAGGGGATAAACAGACTAACTCCTAGGAAAATATGGCTAAGTAGGCATTTTTATTTCTATTTTAGTTTTCTAGATCTATGCAGTATAGTTTTTTTTTTCTTCTTTTCCTAACCACATCTGTCCTAACAGCGTTACATTTTAAAGTATAATGTCCCTTTTCAATCATGGTGACTGCTAACTTTATCATCTGTGAAAGCTTCCCCCAAGGTTGTTCTCTTCAGAAGCAGAGATTTTTCTTAACTGTTCTGTCTGAATTTTTTTTGGATCAGGGGATTTGTCTAAAAACAGTTTTTTTTTTTTTTTACTTTTGCAGTGTGAATTTTGCCTTAGCACAATTCTTCCTTACCCTTGGGTGTTGTTAGACTTTCAGTTCAGTTCAGTCAGTTCAGTCGCTCAGTCGTGTCCGACTCTTTGCGACCCCATGAATCACAGCACACCAGGCCTCCCTGTCCATCACCAACTCCTGGAGTTTACTCAAACTCATGTCCATTGAGTCGGTGATGCCATCCAGCCATCTCATCCTCTGTCGTCCCCTTCTCCTCCTGCCCCCAATCCCTCCCAGCATCAGAGTCTTTTCCAATGAGTCAACGCTTCACATGAGGTGGCCAAAGTACTGGAGTTTCAGCTTTAGCATCATTCCTTCCAAAGAACACCCAGGGCTGATCTCCTTTAGAATGGACTGGTTGGATCTCCTGGCAGTCCAAGGGACTCTCAAGAGTTTTCTCCAACGCCACAGTTCAAAAGCATCAATTCTTTGGCACTCAGCTTTCTTCACAGTCCAACTCTCACATTCATACATGACTACTGGAGAAACCATAGCCTTGACTAAACGGACCTTTGTTGGCAAAGTAATGTCTCTGCTTTTGAATATGCTGTCTTTCCTTCCTTTCCTAACTTTCCTTCCAAGGAGTAAGTGTCTTTTAATTTCATGGCTGCAGTCACCATCTGCAGTGATTTTGGAGCCCAAAAAAATAAAGTCTGACGCTGTTTCCACTGTTTCCCCATCTATTTCCCATGAAGTGATGGGACCAGATGCCATGATCTTCGTTTTCTGAATATTGAGCTTTAAGCCAACTTTTTTACTCTCCTCTTTCACTTTCATCAAGACGCTTTTTAGTTCCTCTTCACTTTCTGCCATAAGGGTGGTGTCTTCTGTGTATCTGAGGTTATTGATATTTTTTCCTGGCAATCTTGATTCCAGCCTGACATTTTGCATGATGTACTCTGCATATAAGTTAAATAAGCATGGTGACAATATACAGCCTTGACATATTCCTTTCCCGATTTGGAACCAGTCTGTTGTTCCATGTCCTAGTTGTAACTGTTGTTTCCTGACCAGCATACAGGTTTCTCAAGAGGCAGGTCAGGTGGTCTGGTATTCCCATCTCTGTAAGAATTTTCCACAGTTTGTTGTGACCAAATAGTCAAAGGCTTTGGCGTAGTCAATAAAGCAGAAATAGATATTTTTCTGGAATTCTCTTGCTTTTTCGATGATCCAGCAGATGTTGGCAATTTGATCTCTGGTTCCTCTGCGTTTTCTAAATCCAGCTTGAACTCAGGAACTTCACAGTTCATGTATTGCTAAAGCCTGGCTTGGAGCATTTTGAGCATTACTTTGCTAGCATGTGAGATGAGTGCAATTGTGTGGTAGATTGAACATTTTTTCACATTGCCTTTCTTTGGGATTGGATTGAAAACTGACATTTTCCAGTCCTGTGGCCACTGCTGAGTTTTCCAAATTTGCTAGCCTATTGAGTGCATCACTTTCATAGCATCATCTTTTAGGATTTGAAATAGCTGAACTGGAATTCCATCACCTTCCACTAGCTTTGTTCATAGTGATGCTTCTTAAGGCCCACTTGACTTCACATTCCAGGATGTCTGGCTCTACATGAATGATCATACCATCATGATTATCTGGGTCATGAAGATCTTTTTTGTACAGTTCTTCTTGTACAATTCTTGCCACCTCTTCTTAATATCTTCTGCTTCTGTTAGGTCCATACCATTTCCGTTCTTGATTGGGTCCATCTTTGCATGAAATGTTCCCTTGTATCTCTAATTTTCTTGAAGACATCTCTAATCTTTCCCATTCTATTGTTTTCCTATTTCTTTGCACTGATTGTTGAGGAAGGCTTTCTTATCTCTCCTTGCTATTCTTTGGAACTCTGCATTCAAATGGCTATATCTTTCCTTTTCTCCTTTGCCTTTCACTTCTCTTCTTTTCTCAGCCATTTGTAAGACCTCCTCAGACAACCATTTTGCCTTTTTGTATTTCTTTTTCTTGGGGATGGTCTTGATCACTGCCTCCTATACAATGTCACAAATCTCTGTCCATACTTCTTTAGGGACTCTATCAGATCTAATCCCTTGAATCTATTTCTCACTTCCACTGTATAATTGTAAGGGATTTGATTTAGGTCATACCTGAATGGTCTAGTGGTTTTCCCTATTTTCTTCAATTTAGGTCTGAATATGGCAATAAGGAGTTCATGATCTGAGCCACAGTTACTCCTGGTCTTTTTTTTTTTTTTTTTCTTGCTGACCATATAGAGCTTCTTCATCTTTGCCTGCAAAGAATGTAATCAATTTGATTTCAGTATTGACCATCTGGTGATTTCCTTGTTTAGAGTTTTCTCTTGTGTTGTTGGAAGAGGGTGTTTGCTATGACAAGTGTGTTCTCTTGCAAAACTCTGTTAGCCTTTGCCCTGCTTTATTTTGTACTCTAAGGCCACATTTGCCTGTTACTCCAGGTATCTCTTGACTTCCTACTTTTGCATTCCAGTCCCCTATGATGAAAAGGACATCTGATAGATGAGAAGAAATTTTCTGATATATGAGAGGAAATTTGTCTAGGAGATGTTACTGATAAATTTACTTTTCTCCATGTATAAGTAGCACAATGGATAGCTGATTTTGTCCAGTGGAGTAACATTGAAAAAAATTACTCATAGCATGTTGTAGAGAGTGGAGTAATCATAAGTCAAAGCCAGGTGTATTGATTTTACCATGGTACCCCTTTGGACATACTTAATGCTTGCATTATTCAATGGTGGAAAGTAGAGGAGTAAGATTTAAGAGCTGTCGCTTCCATCCCGCAGGCTTGAGAATACTCTCTATAGCTACTATAGAGCAATAAAGTGAGATTTTAAAGTATCCCATATGCATTATATATGTAACTTCTCTATTTTAACATGTAACTTTGAGCTTGGTTACTTCTTAGACCTACTTCATCTTCATTCTTCCCCAATTGTCATTCAGTGTCACAGTTCTTTTCATATTCATGCCCTTGCTCAATAAGTTAGAAACACTTGAGCACAGGAACCAGGTACTTTTCTGTTCCTACTACCTGACCCATGCTTTGTACCTGTTAGGCATTAATAAAGATTTTAAAAAGAGCAGATAAATTGAGAATGAATTTACAATGTTAGAAAATTGTACAGGGGATAATCTTTTATATTTAACAATATCTGTATTTGGTGAATGACTGAAAGTGCCATGTTTGGTTGTTAAATGTAGATCTTTGTTCTCTTCACAATCCTGGCCTTTTGCTCTTCTCTTTCTGTTTTTTCTCTTGCACAGCTCATCATTTCCCACAGCTTGAAGCAATCATCTCTGTATTGATGACTGTCTAACCTACAGTTTAAAGCTTGCTCTCTGGTCTGATTGTGAAACCTAGTGGGACCTTGTGGGGCCCTCCTGGGCACAAAAGCCTTTCTGTGTCCATCATTTCTTATTTGTAGCAAAAAGACTTTAGCCTCCTAGAGGTTTCCTGAGTTTCAAAGGGCAGATTGAAACAGTTGCTAATCAGGAAAAAGAGAGAATGTAGAAATAAAGGAGAAGCAGTCAAGAAAAAAAATAGTGCAAAAAAAAAAAAAAAAAAAGAAAGAAAGAAAGAATAGTGCAGGCCTGGGGCTTGGTCCTGGTTCCTCCTCAAGGAATATGCATAAAATTTATCTTTGAGCTCTTAGGCTCCAAAATCACTGCAGATGGTGACTGAAGACTTGAAATTAAAAGATGTTTGCTCCTTGGAAGAAAAGCTATGACCAACCTAGACAGCATATTAGAAAGCAGAGCCATTACTTTACCAACAAAGATCTGTCTAGTCATGGTTTTTCCAGTAGTCATGTATGGATATGAGAGTTGGAGCATAAAGAAGGCTCATTGCCAAAAAATTGGTATTTTTGAACTGTGGTGTTGGAGAAGACTCTTGAGAGTCCCTTGGACTGCAAGGAGATCCAACCAGTCAGTCCTAAAGGAAATGAGTCCTGAATATTCATTGGAAGGACTGATGCTGAAGCTGAAACTCCAATACTTTGGCCACCTGATATGAAGAACTGACTCATTTGAAAAGACCCTGATTCCAGGAAAGATTAAAGGCAGGAGGAGAAGGGGACGACAGTGGATGAGATGGTTGGATGGCATCACCGACTCAATAGACGTGAGTTTGATCAAGCTCCAGGAGTTGGTGATGGACAGGGAAGCCTGGCGTGCTGCAGTCCATGGGGTTGCAAAGAGTCAGACACGACTGAGTAACTGAACTGATTAGGTCTCAAATCCTGGTTCTGCCTCATTTAGCTGTGGGACATGCAACAAGTTGCATAATCTCATGTCTGAATTTCTTCATTTTTAAGAACGAAATGATAGTATTTACCTCATACAGTTGAGAGGATTACGTGAAGTAACACAGGTAAAGAATTTAGGAATTGTACCTGGAATGTGATGAATTTTGTAGGAAAGAATGGATTCAACAACTAGTCTATACCTATATGGGGCTAGAAATCTTAGAGGTGTGGTGAGATCCAGAGCAATTTGCTTCTCTAACGTTAGTGGGATTTTCCAGACTCAGGTGAAGTCTGAGGATACTGTGTGATAATAAAATTAATTAAAAAAATAAAGATCCTATGAAAACATTTTTTAAACCATTTTCTATCTCATAGGGTGGGTATAATCCCAGAGTCAGTAGATCAGTTGTGTGACACACTGGATCACTGAGAGTTTCCTCAACAATGTGTACTTGCTGTGAGGCCTGGGCTTGGTTCCCATCTACCATTAGTCTTTCTTGGGCAGCAGTAATGCTTAGCAGGAGGAGCACTGATGTTGTTTTTGTGCTTGGTGAGGGAGCATCTGTAGCTAACATTCCATTTTATATGCACAGTGGAGATTATTGGGTCCTCTGAGTAGACGTTTATGGACACTTAATCTCAGTTCAGTGCTGCCAGGGAATTCAAGTAGGGGCTCCCTTGAAATGGCTAAAGCCAGTCACTTCTAGGAGATCAAAATGTATACTAATTAGATCCTGAAATATGATTCTGAAAAATGGAAGGTGGTGGAGAACTGCTTTGTAGAACATTAATGTTTTGAATTTTGAACGACAAACTTAGAAGTGTCCAAAATGACGTATTTCTTATAACATAGGCAGGCATATTAAATTTCATTTCTGCCAAACTCTTGACAAATTTGCCAAGGGATACTCTGTAGTAAAATTTAAAAGGAGAAGGAAAAGTATTTCTTCCTTTCACAGTGCACACTTACTTCTTTGAATAGAGGAAAGATCAGGAAGAGAACTCTGAGAGCTAGAAAGATGGATTATCTAATGTTTGTTCCCTAAAAAACAAATTTGTTTTTTGTCCATTAGAAGAAATTTATATATAGCTTTAAAAATTGTATTCATGATTCATCTTATTCATGCCCTTCTCCATTCTTCTATCTTTTTCTGAAGTTTTCATTTTCCTATGATGGAAAATTTTATTCTTTTTTTCATATACTGTAACTGAGATATGTGAGAGTTGGACTGTGAAGAAAGCTGAGCGCCAAAGAAATGTGCTTTTGAACTGTGGTGTTGGAGAAGACTCTTGAGAGTCCCTTGGACTGCAAGGAGATCCAACCAGTCCATCCTAAAGGAGATCAGCCCTGGGTGTTCTTTGGAAGGAATGATGCTAAAGCTGAAACTCCAGTACTTTGGCCACCTCATGTGAAGCGTTGACTCATTGAAAAAGACTCTGATGCTGGGAGGGATTGGGGGCAGGAGGAGAAGGGGATGACAAAGGTTGAGATGGCTGGATGGCATCACTGACTCGATGGACGTGAGTCTGAGTGAACTCTAGGAGTTGGTGATGGACAGGGAGGCCTGGCGTGCTGTGATTCATGGGGTCGCAAAGAGTCGGACACAACTGAGCGACTGAACTGAACTGAACTTAGATATGAACCTAGATGCCTGGGATTGATTTTTGTCTCCTCTCTTTTCCTCTTTTATCCCTTTGTCAAACTAGCCACCCCATCCTGTCATTTATGCCTCCTACAGTTTCCTTGATTCTTTTCCCCTTCCGTGCCCCACAGCCTTTTAGATGCTATCAGTATTTCAAACCCTTAATCTTAATTATGTGAGCTCATTTCTTTTTAGTTGAGCTTCCACATTCTACTCTTGTCACCTCCACAATCCAATACATCTTTTCGGAGTCAAACATAATGCTGTCCCATCCATCTCCTGTTCAAAAGTATCTGTTAGCTTTCCATTCATTGGCTTCAGTTCAAGCTACTGCACCGTGTGACAGATTAAAGGTAGCTATGTGTTCTTTCTCTTCCCCTTAAGAAATGGGATCTTTGTTAACTCCTATTTAATATGTATGGGCTCTGTGACTGTTTTGACTATATATATATATATATATATATATATATATATATATATATGATTAAAGTAATGCTATTGCAGTTTTTGGGACCAGGAGTTAAGAGATTGTCTGTGGGTACTTCCTGTTTCTTGGACCACTCTCAGGACACTTTCTCTTGAAACCAGCTGCCACCCATGACAAATCCAAGCCTTATGGAGAGGCCAAGTGTGGTGCTCCTGTGGATGACTCCATCTGTGCTCTCAGCACCCATTACCAACGGTGAGAGTGAGCTTTGTTGAACTTCCAGCCCAACTGATGTTTCAGATAGATTGCATCCCCAGCCAACATTTGCCTACAAAGCCTAGACCTCAGAAAAGCACAGAGTAAGCCCAGTAACCATCAAGAAGCAGGAGAGGTGTTAGTGAACTGTTATTTTAAGTTGCTGAGTTTTGAAGTGGCTTATTTTATGCAGCCAATAGATCACTTTATGAGCTTGACTTAAAATGTGCTTTGCGATGCTGTTTTGCCTGGCTCTTCTAAACTTACAGCTGACGTTCATCCTGCAAGCACAGTATATTCCAGCAAGACTCTAAATACTTGGTGAACTCTGTTGTAACTCAACTGTTGGCATGTGCTGTGCTTTTCTGTGGAATACCTTTCTACCTGTTGTCCACCTAGAAAATTCTTTTTCCCCTCATGCTTTACTTTGTGCCACCTTTTATTTTTTAAGATTTTTTTTTTGATTGGGCCATTTTTAAAGTATTTATTGAATTTGTTATAATATTGCTTCTGTTTTATGTACTGGTTTTTTGGCTACAAGGCATGTGGGAATCTCACCTCGCTGACCAGGGATCAAATCCACACCCCCTGCATTGGGAGGCAAAGTCTTAACCACTGGACCACCAGGAAAGTCCCTTGTGTCACCTTTTCTCTGATGACATTGTCACCTTCCCCTGGGTAGAATTGGTTTCTCCTTCCACTGAATTCCCAACATAGCCTGGATCATGAATCTTATTACACTCTACCAGAATTATTTGTGTGATTTTCTCCCCCCTTACTTCCTCCCACAGGGTAGCGATCATGTCTTCTTAGCTATTCTTGATACTTAGCAGAGCTCAGGCATAGAGTGGATTAAGTATCTGTTTCTGTGCCTCTGTGTGTGTGTGTGTATGTGTGTGTGTGAGTGAGTGAGTGAGAAGAGGTAAGGACTATTTGTGGGCCTGGGCTAGGAAAAATAAGATTGTCTTTGGTTTTTCCTCTTTTTTCCCCATCTTCATGATTCAGTGATTCAATGACTTGATGTCTGATGCCAGAAATTCCTCAGGGTAATTGTAGCTAGTACGCCCTCAAATTAAGTTTCAGACAAAATAAATATTACATAGATTTGATCATAAATTTAGTAAGTTTTTTGGGATTAGGAATATAAAAATTCAGTTATATATATGTTAATATTAGATGTGCTGTCAAATCAACGCAGTGATCTCTTTCTTGGTCTAATGATTACATTTATGAAATCACCTTTAATATATTACATATCTTCGCTTTGAGAATATACCTATCCTAGTTATGATACAGTAGGGAATGCTATAGTAAGAACCACTGCCCGTGGCTCATTCTTACTCACATAAAGTCTGTTGCAGTTCTAGAGATGCTCCAGGACACTTCCTTCCAAGGCAGTAAGTGACTCAGAAATCCAGGTGGGTACCATCTTGTCATGCCACCTTCAGCACCCATGGCTCCACACTTGCTGAAGATGGGTACAGGCGAAGCAGGGTGATGTCAGGCTTTCTCCTTGCCTTAGTGTGAAAGGGTCCCATCCCTTCCACTCCCTTTCACTCAGCCCCTTGGCCAGAATTAATCACAGTCTTGCCTAATTATGAGAGAGTCAGGTCCACAGGAAGAAGAAAGGGACCAGATTTGTTGAGAACTAGTCATCTCTCCTCCTCATCCTGAGAGTGTACTGTGAGGTTTACATGGTAACTGGTCTTTGATCTGTTAGTTTTGCAAGAATTTGATCAGGTTACAATTCTAGACTAGGCCAACGTTCTTCTAAGATTTCCCAACGAAAATTCTATGGTAGGTAGGAAATTAATTAAGAGCAATGGAAGTGATTGATTAAATTTCTATACTGTGAAAGAAATGACTGACCAGTAAGATTAGCTCCCAAATGGATAATACACGTATGTAGTTTATTCTTTGCAGAGCACTCAGTATGGATTATTTTCTACGACTCACTTTGTGATAAAGGAACTTGATATATAGCAGAGTGTGTCTTTTGCATCAAAATTTGGTTTTGATATCAAACAATTACACACAATTGATATCAAAAAATTTAATGTGTCTTAAACTTTTTGTCTATTCTCACTTTCCAGTATGTAGTGTGGCACTTTTTTCCCCCTTTTAGTATCTCTGTTATGGTATTATGTCTTAAGAAATCTGAGTATAAGACAATGTGTTATTCAAGGTTTCGCCCTGTACCCTCTCAGTAGTTTAAGCTAGTGTCAGGTTTCCTAAATGCCATATCTGCGTTTTCTCTCTAGTAACTACAGGAAAGAGAGTCAAGAAGAGGAAGCAATAAGTGTAGGAACATCTGGGTCCTGTTGTGTAGCGACACTCAGTGCCGCCATTAATCTTTGAGATCCTCACCCCCATTTAGTCAAAAACAGTGAGTTCATCCAGAGTAGCACAACAGTCAAAGTTAAGTGGCAAAGTTAATTGGAATCCAGCAGCCTCCCATGTCCCCGTCTGCAGCCATTATTCTGTGTTAAGCACAAAAGTGCTCAATGAGTCTGATGTCTTTTTGACTAAGAAGGGGAGATGGGAAGATGTGATGGAAAAGATGATGGATTTCGATTTGGGAGTTTATTGCATTTTCCTTTGCGTTTTGAGGCTTCAGCCACTGTGACTTGAGGGGAAGAAGGACCTGGGACCCCCTAGTGCTGCTTTGGAGGCACCATATTCATCAGCCTACTACCTGGGGGAGAGAGGATGGAGAAGAGGGAAGGGTAGCACAAAAGGGTAAAGGCTGATGGTCCCCCCAGTTTTCCCTTCACTAGTGCATATGTGATTTAACTTTCAGACTTCGCCAGCTTGACTGATTTCTTATGGTGGCTGGCGTGCTTCTAGCCTGGGGTTTCTGGGAGGGCATGCTCCACCCAAGGAGAGAGTAAAACTTGAGGTCTTTGCTCATCAGTTTTGCCCATCACCCCTGCTTGTCTCTTAGGAAGCGGGTCCATGCACATTCCATCTAGACCCCTTCCACATCTTATAAAGCCCTGAGGCTTAGGGGCGTGAGTGATGTAGCCCTGCCAGTGCTCGGGAGATTAGATTCAGAGAAGTGACTTGGCGAATTCCAGGTATTCTCTATCCCAGGTTGAGGGAGGGAATGGGTTCCAAGTGAACCTGTCCCCTTGGACCTTCAGATTCCTCATACTGCACAGAGGATCATGGCTGGAGAAATTCCAGAGCTGGTCCCTCTAAAGAACCCAGGACAGGGGTTCTGGTTGGACAGTACTGATGACTGTATTATGTCTTGAAACCTCTCAGCTGGAAGCAGGTGTGAATTAAACTAGGCAAAAGCAAAGATGTTAGGGGAAAGCAGTCAAACTCACTTCTGATTTTGTAGAAACCACATTTCCAAGATAACTTGGAAATTACCTACCTATTGGGCCACTCCTTTACGTCAAGTGATGAAATGGGTTGATGTTCTGAAACGTCACACTGGAAGGATTGACCTGTATTTTCTCACAGTTTGGAGAAACTCCAGAATAATAGCCTTCACTCTGTTTTATACATGGGGATTGCAAATCCATCTCCTAGGAGAAAGACAGGCTTCAGTAGGTGGGAGTAGGTATTGATACTGTCCTGTCAGTAACTCTTCAAAAGGGTAACGTGTTGCAGCCCTATAATTTTTTTCCCTTTTATTAAGACAAAAGCTGAATCTGGAGCAGACAGAGGATTGTAAATGTCCATCAGATCTTGTTCTCTAGCCTTCATTGGGAGAGACCCTAAGTGGAAGGCATTTTAGAGACTTCTTCCCTAATGACTATAATTAATATTGATTGTGCTATGGCCCACTAAGGATACACAGAATGAACCAGAGTCGAGGTTGCTAGCTTTTCTGAGATGTTCCTTAAATGTGAAAACAGTACAGTACATCAGTGACATAATGACTTTTACTCCCCTTACACTAAGGAAACAGTTGCCATCCTTCTTCACTCATTTCTGTCATGTAGCCATTCATTTTAATATGATGAAATTACCTTTGTTTTTGTCCTTTTTGCATACTTTTTTCTCCCACTGCATTTCAAAATAACTCCTTTAACATCATGCCTAAAGTCACAGAATATTAGACTTGGAGAGAACTTTGGATCTTACCTCACTTAACCCCCAGACTAATGCAGGTCTTATCAATGGTGATGCTGAGATATGGATTCTCAACTTCTCTCCCTGCATCTTGCCAAAGGTGGACCTTCCTGACCCCAAAGGCAGTTGACTCAGGAAGAAAATCAGAATGTTTCTTTTTTCTTGTTGGAGAAGTCAGACCAGTGGGGATGATGCATACCCATCCATGCTGAAAAAGGGGGCATATCTATGGAGGACTTGCTAAGAGATGGTCACTCCAGCCTTTCCCATTTTCCACGTCCAAGAGGCTGGAGGGTGTAGAGTAGAGTAAGGGAGAGGAGAGAGCAGTACAGAGAGAGAGAGAGAACTCCAGAAAGTCTGCAGACGGTTCCCTTTGACTCTTCAGTTGACTTGTGAGGGAATTCCTGGAAGCTGTGGAAGGAATTACTGGAGGATTTTAAAGAAGATAACCCTTAGCTCTCACAGGGGGCCAGGAATAGTTACTATTCCTACCAACCAGAGTAAGAAACCTCATAATTCACAAGATGTTGGGTAGAGCACTCAGAAGTGGGAAAAAAATGAACCCTAGATTATGCTCCAATCCCCAGGAATAAAGGTTAAAAGCAAGTCATCTGATACAGAAAACAGAGAATGATAGGGGGGAAAAGGAGCAAATGAACCCAAAAATAAGCAGAAGAAGCAAAGATCTGAGTAGAAATCAATGACAGAAAACAAAAGTAGAGAAAATGAATGAAACCAAAAGGTAATTTTTTGAGAAGATCAGTAAAATTGATACACCCCTAGCCAGACTCACGAGACAAAAAGGAGAGAAATCGCTGATCACCAGGATCAGGAGTGAAAGGTGGTACCACTACAGATTCTACAGATAACAAAGGGAGAAAAGAATTTTATGAAAAATTATATCAATAAATTTGATGACCTAAGAATCTACAGATATTCAAAGGCTTTACTCTCCCCACATATAATCACTAAGTCTTAAAGACCTGGCCCCTGAATATTTCTGAAATGTGTTAATGTCTCACCATCTTTCTGTATCATATTCTGGCTTAGGTCACCATCTTATCTCATTGTATGAAACCCTTAGCTGAACCCACTGACTCTCCCTGCCCCTCTCTATTTTTTTTTCCCTCTATATAGCAGCCAAGAGGATTTGCAAAATGTAGAAGCCTGATTATATCACCTCTCTCACTGCTCTGTAAATGGTTTTCCATTACCCTCAGGAGAAGTCCAACCAGTCCTTCAACTAGTCCTTCAACCAGGTTGAAGCCTGGTTCAACCCTTCTAGCTATTTCTTTGCTTTTCCTTCACTTTCTATGCTCAGCAACCGTATGTGCTTTCTATTGCATCTGGGCACATACCTGTCCTCTCTGCCTTTAATTTTTTTTCTTTTCCATATAAATTTGGCCAGCTTTCGCCCTCTTTCAGGTCTTGGCTTCAGTTCAGTTCAATCACTCAGTTGTGTCTGACTCTTTGTGACCCCATGGACTGCAGCACAGCAGGCTTCCCTGTCCATCACCAACTCCCGGAGCTTGCTCAAACTCATGTCAATAAAGTTGATGATGGCAACCAACCATCTCATCCTCTGTCATTCCATTCTCTTCCTGCCTTCAATCTTTCACAGCATCAGGGTCTTTTCCAACGAGTCAGTTCTTCACATCAGGTGGCCAAAGTATTGGAGTTTTAGCTTCAGCATCAGTCCTTCCAATGAATATTCAGGACTGATTTCCTTTAGGATTGACCAACTTGATCTCCTTGCAGTCCAAGATACTCTCAAGAGTCTTCTCCAACACCCTAGTTCAAAAGCATCAATTCTTTGGTGCTCAGCTTTCTTTATGGCTCAACTCTCCCATTCATACATGACTACTGGAAAAATCATAGCTTTGACTAGATAGACATTTGTCCACAAAGTAATGTCTCTGCTTTTTAATATGTTGTCTAGGTTGGTCATAACTTTTCTTCCAAGAAGCAAGCGTCTTTTAATTTCAAGTCTTCAGTCGCCATCTGCAGTGATTTTGGAGCCCAAGAAAATAAAGTCTCTCACTGTTTCCATTGTTTCCCCATCTATTTGCCATAAAGTGATGGGACTGGATGCCGTGACCTTTGTTTTTTGAATGTTGAGTTTTAAGTCAACTTTTTCACTCTCCTCTTTCAGTTTCATCAAGAGGCTCTTTAATTCCTCTTTGCTTTCTGCCATAAGGGTGGTGTCATCTGCATATCTGAGGTTATTGGTATTTCTCCCGGCAATCTTGATTCCAGCTTGTGCTTCTTCCAGCGAGTGTTTCTGATGATGTACCCTGCATATAAGTTAACAAGGTGACAATATACAGCCTTGATGTACTCCTTTCCCAGTTTGGAACAATTGTGTTGTTTCATGTCCAGTTCTAACTGTTGCTTCTTGACCTGGATGCAGGTTTCTCAGGAGGCAGGTCAGGTGGTCTGATATTCCCATCTCTTTAAGAATTTTCCACAGTTTGTTGTGATCCACACAATCAAAGGCTTTGGTGTAGTCAATAAAGAAGAAATAGATGTTTTTCTGGAACTCTCTTGCTTTTTTGATGATCCAGCAGATGTTGGCAATTTGATCTCTGGTTCCTCTGCCTTTTCTCAATCCAGCTTGAACATCTGGAAGGTCATGGTTCACATACTGCTGAAGCCTGGCTTGGAGAATTTTGAGCATTACTTTGCTAGTGTGTGAGATGAGTGCAGTTGGGCAGTAGTTTGAGCATTCTTTGGCATTGCCTTTCTTTGGGATTGGAATGAAAACTGACATTTTCCAGTCCTTTGGCCACTGCTGAGTTTTCCAAATTTGCTGGCATATTGAGTGCATCACTTTCATAGCATCATCTTTTAGGATTTAAAATAGCTCAACTGGAATTCCATCACCTCCACTAGCTTTGTTCATAGTGATGCTTCCTAAGGCCCACTTGACTTCACATTCCAGGATCTCTGCTCTAGGTGGGTGATCACACCATCGTGTTTGTCTGGGTCATGAAGATCTTTTTTGTACAGTTGTTCTGTGTATTCTTGCCACCTCTTCTTAATATCTTCTGCTTCTGTTAGGTCCATACCATTTCTGTCTTTTATCGAGCCCATCTTTGCATGAAATATTCCCTTGGTATCTCTAATTTTCTTGAAGTGATCTCTAGTCTTTCCCATTCTATTGTTTTCCTCTATTTCTTTGCACTGATCACTGAGGAAGGCTTTCTTATCTCTCCTTGCTATTCTTTGGAACTCTGCATTCAGATGGATATATCTTTTTCTCCTTTCCCTTTCCCTTCTCTTCTTTTCTCAGCCATTTGTAAGGCCTCCTCAGACAACCATTTTGCCTTTTTGCATTTCCTTTTCTTGAGTATGGTTTTGATCACCACCTCCTGCACAATGTCACAATCCTCCATCCATAGTTATTCAGGCACTCTGTCTACCAGATCTAATCCCTTGAATCTATTTGTCACTTGCACTGTAGAATTTTAAGGGATTTGATTAGGTCAAACCTGAATGGTCTAGTATTGGCTTAATAAAAGTATTGACCTAATAATACTTGGCTTGGCTTCCTGGTCTTGGCTTAATAAAAGTATATTCTTTCAGAAATTATTTTTGGATTTCTGATATTGGAGATAAATGCTCCTTTTACACTGTCTGAGCTCCCTACATCCCTTCACCTGAGCAGCCATTATCACGCTGTGTAATCACTGCCCACTGTTTACTTTTCTGTAACCTTCAGTGGGCTGAAAGCTCTTCAAGATGGGAAATAGTTATTTTGCTCCTTGTGACCCTTCCTTATGACAGGGGCACATGGTAGTCTATTTATAAATAATTATTAGATTGGTTAATTAAATATCACTGTTCAAATCTCAAATTCAGCACTTAATTTTTGACACAGATTATTTTAAGCAATTTCTTATTGCAGCTTCTGATTGTCTGCTGATATATGTTCCATATTAAAAATATGATCTTCTCCCTTTCAAACTATCCTGAGTTTATATGTATTAACATTATCAAGCTATTATCCAAAAGTGAATACTGACACAGTAATTCAGTTATAGAATTTTGTGACTATTCATAAACCATGGGATGAAAGTAGAGGGCTCTCAGTTGGATTATAGCATTTTATTCAGTCTAAGAGTATATAATTGATTGAGCAGTATATTATACTTTATGAAATTGCTTTTGCTTTTAGTATTTTCCCAAGATATTTTCCTTTGGCCTTGTTCTTTTGACCAAAGCCCCTTCTAGAATCAGATACTAAATACATTCCAGCAGATTCGTTTGCTGTCATTTATACACTGATTCTTGGATAACTTGTCTTCTACTTTAAAAATCTATGAATTTTTAACCCCAAACAATCTTTCTCTGCTAATTAGAATTTTCTTGGCCATTTTTCTTTCTTTCATTTTTATTTTCCTTCTTCTTTTGTCTAATCATTTTTCAAAATTCTTTTTTTAAGTCATTTTGTTATTTTTTGGTTTGGTTTAGTTGCTAAGTCATGTCTGACTCTTGCGGCCCCAAGGACTTGTAGCCTGCCAGGCTCCTCTGTCCGTGTGTTTCTCCAGGCAAGAATACTGGAGTGGGTTGCCATTTCCTTCTCCAAGGGATCTTCCCGACCCAGGAAACAAACCCAGGTCTCCTGCATTGCAGGCAGACTCTTTACCGACTGAGCCACCAGGGAAGTCCTGTTATTATTATTATTATTTTTTAATATACTTAGAGGAGAGATTGGACAAGGAAATGGCAACCCACTCCAGTGTTCTTGCCTGGAGAATCCCAGGGATGGGGGAGCCTGGTGGGTTGCTGTCTGTGGGGTCGTACAGAGTCGGACATGACTGAAGTGACTTAGCAGTAGTAGCAGCAGCAGAGGAGAGAAAGAAAAACATGCAGAGATGAAGCCCCATTAACATTTGAGTGTGTTTTCATACCACCATACTGCCTATTGTTTGAGTCCCCATAGAGTAAGGCTATTATTTCTTTTTTTTTTTTTTAACTTTTATTTTATTTTTAAACTTTACAATATTGTATTAGTTTTGCCAAATATCGAAATGAATCCGCCACAGGTATACCCGCGTTCCCCATCCTGAACCCTCCTCCCTCCTCCCTCCCCTCCCCTCCCTCTGGGTCGTCCCAGTGCACCAGCCCCAAGCATCCAGTACCGTGCATCGAACCTGGACTGTCGACTCGTTTCATACATGATATTATACATGTTTCAATGCTATTCTCCCAAATCTCCCCACCCTCTCCCTCTCCCACAGAGTCCATAAGACTGATCTATACATCGGTGTCTCTTTTGCTGTCTCGTACACAGGGTTATTGTTACCATCTTTCTAAATTCCATATATATGTGTTAGTATACTGTATTGGTGTTTTTCTTTCTGGCTTACTTCACTCTGTATAATAGGTTCCAGTTTTATCCATCTCATAAGAACTGATTCAAATGTATTCTTTTTAATGGCTGAGTAATACTCCATTGTGTATATGTACCATAGCTTTCTTATCCATTCATCTGCTGATGGGCATCTAGGTTGCTTCCATGTCCTGGCTATTATTTCTTTGCTTCACAGATTTTTCACTCATTTGCTTTGCTTTTTTTTTTTTTTTTTTGGTTACACTGTGCAGTGTGTGGGATCTTAGTTTCCTGACCATGTAGCAAATGTGTTCCCCCCTATAGTAGAACCATGAATTCTTAACTACTAGGTGGCCAGGGGAGTTCAAACTGATTTGTTTTTAATACTTGCCTTTAAACTTTGGTTTTAATATTTTAAATATAGAGGCTTTTCCTTTTTGTGCAATCAAATCTGTTGTTGCATTATTTCACTGCTTTTAGGCTTAAAAGTGACTTTTTCATAAATGACCCAATCAAAAAATGGGCCAAAGAACTAAACAGACACTTCTCCAAAGAAGACATACAGATGGCTAACAAACACATGAAAAGATGCTCAACATCACTCATTATCAGAGAAATGCAAATCAAAACCACAGTGAGGTCCATTTCATACCAGTCAGAATGGCTGCTATCAAAAAGTCTACAAACAATAAATGCTGGAGAGGGTGCAGAGAAAGGGAACCCTCTTACACTGTTGGTGGGAATGCAAACTAGGACACCCACTATGGAGAACAGTGTGGAGATTCCTTAAAAAACTGGAACTAGAACTGCCATACGACCCAGCAATCCCACTGCTGGGCATACACACCAAGGAAACCAGAATTGAAAGAGACACGTGTACCCCAATGTTCATTGTAGCACTGTTTATAATAGCCAGGACATGGAAGCAACCTAGATGTCCATCAGCAGATGAATGGATAAGAAAGCTATGATACATATACACAACGGAATATTACTCAGCTAGTAAAAAGAATGCATTTGAATCAGTTCTAATGAGGTGGGTGAAACTGGAGCCTATTACACAGAGTGAAGTAAGTCAGAAAGAATAATACCAATATAGTATACTAACGCATATATATGGAATTTAGAAAGATGATAACAATGCCCCTATATGCGAGACAGCAAAAGAGACACAGATATACAGAACAGACTTTTGAACTCTGTGGGAGAAGGCAAGGGTGGGATGATCTGAGAGAACAGCATTGAAACATGTATATTATCATATGTGAAACAGATCGCCAGTCCAGGTTCGATGCATGAGACAGGGTGCTCAGGGCCAGTGCATTGGGATGACCCTGAGGGGTGGGATGGGGAGGGAGGTGGCAGGGGGGTTCAGGATGGGGAACTCATGTACCCCCATGGCTGGTTCATGTGAATGTATGGCAAAAACCACCTCAATATTGTAAAGTAATTAGCCTCCAATTAAAATAATTTTTTTTAAAAAGTGACTTTTTCACACAGAGTACATATATTTACTTTCTATTCATCTATTTTTTTAAATTTCAGTTTTTAGAGTTAACTATGTAGTTCATCAGAGAAGGCAATGGCACCCCACTTCAGTACTCTTGCCTGGAAAATCCCATGGATGGAGGAGTCTGGTAGGCTGGGGTCCATGGGGTTGCTAAGAGTCGGACATGACTGAGCGACTTCACTTTCACTTTTCACTTTACTGCATTGGAGAAGGAAATGGCAACCCACTCCAGTGTTCTTGCCTGGAGAATCCAGGGGTGGGGGAGCCTGGTGGGCTGTTGTCTGTGGGGTCGAACAGAGTCGGATACGACTGAAGTGACTTAGCAGCAGCATACTTGATAAAGGGGACGACAGAGGATGAGATGGGTGGATCGCATCACCGACTCGATGGATGTGAGTTTGAGTGAACTCCGGGAGATGGTGATGGACAGGGAGGCCTGGCATGCTGCAATTCATGGGGTCTCAAAGAGTCGGACACAACTGAGTGACTGAACTGAACTGATACTTGATAAATTTTGAACTAATTTTTATTAAGATTCAAGTGATCATATGGTTATTCTGATATTGTTTTATTACTCTAATTTGGAAACAGTTGGCATATATGTGAAATGTACTTATTATAATGTTTGTATATATTTATTCAGTGTTCATATAAAAATATGCCATCTCAGAATTTTTTCATTATTCATTATTCCTATAGATCCTATACATTTTGGTTAAGAATATTTCTAGACAAATTAGGCATTTTTTTGCTGTTACTATAGCAAAAATCAACTTAATTTATTTTTCTGTTTTGTGTTTTAATTAACTGTTGCTGCTGCTACTACTGCTAAGTCACTTCAGTCGTGTCCGACTCTGTGCGACCCCATAGATGGCAGCCCACCAGGCTCCCCTGTCCCTGGGATTCTCCAGGCAAGAACACTGGAGTGGGTTGCCATTTCCTTCTCCAATGCAGGAAAGTGAAAAGTGAAAGTGAAGTCACTCAGTTGTGTCCGACCTTTAGCATGGACTGTAGCCTACCAGGCTCCTCTGTCCATGGGATTTTCCAGGCAAGACTATTGCCAGTAAATTGAAAAAGTATGTGAAGACATACTTGGTCTTTTTAAAATATATATCTGTTTAGTGCAAAACAAATAGTAAAAGCAGTAGGCTTAATTCAGGGGAAGAATCAATATAGGTTGTCAGAGGAGACTAAAGTTATAAGGAAGAAGGGGGATTTTAAAATTGGACAAAAAAGATGAGAATGTGTCTGGCACTTCAGGGTAGAGTTGTAGGCATGAAAAAGGTGTATTCAGGCATAGTGAGCAAAGCACTAACTTTTGTTAGTGTTGGAGATAAAGTTAGAGGTCCTAAGATTATGGAAAACTTTGGATGCTGGCTGAGGGCTATAATTCGGACAGCACTGTATTTACACAGGGACAGACAATCACATGAACAAAATGTGTGTTCTTGAGAAGAAGGTGACAGGCCTAAAATGCCCTTTTGAAATGTAATCTCTAGGTGATGTTTAGGGTTTGTGTGGTCTTAGTCTGCGCAGGCTACTGTAATAAACTGTCACAGACTACATGGCTTCAATAATAGAAATTTTGGTTTTTCACTCTTCTGGAGGCTGGAAGATCAAGGTGCTGGCTGATGTGCTTCCTGGTGAGGGCTCTCTTCCTGGTGTGCAGATGGTGGCCTGTGTGCTTTATTCTCACATGGCACTTTTATATGCACACTGGGCTGAGAGGGCGTGCCTTGATCTCTCTTCTTCTCCTTATAAAGGACAACAGTCTGATCTGATTAGGGCCTCACCCTTATGACCTCATAGAGCTTCAGCATATGAATTCTGGGGGACACCATCATTCAATCCACAGCTTTGGTTTGCAGAGAAGAGAGCCTGGAAAAATGCTGGCTAGATCAGCAACAGGGTGGAGATGGGGATGTGAGAGAAGTTTTCAAGGGGGATATGGGAAAAAGGAACATATATTATGTCCTTCGTGGATTTTTTTGTTCAATCTATCATAGCACCTGTTTGTGCTCATGTTGTCCACGTCAGAGTATAAAGTGTTAGAGAATGGTCCTATAAAGCCAATTTTATAGTTCACAGGAGAGTACCTTCTACTTGTAGGTACTTACTACTTGAAAATGGCAAATAACTCTTGTGGCATCAGTAAGTTAGAACTGTTTTCAAAAAATGAAAGAAACTGTGAAAGAACAAGCAGCTATGAATCTGGCTTGATTGGGTTTTACTTTATTTGTGAAAAGATGATATTGATGTTCTAGTCACTTTTAATGTTACAGAAGGTTTTGAATAGAGTAATGGGGACAGTTTCTGATATGGGTAGGAACATTTTTTTTAATGAAATTGGGAGTCATTCTTAAGTCCTCTTATAATCCGGGGGTCAGAAAATTTTTTCTGTAAAAGGACACATAATAAATATTTTAGCTTTGTAGATCATGAGGTTTCTGCCAGCAGTTACTCTGCCAGTGTAGTACAAAAATAGCCATAGACAATATGTAAATGATGAGGATGTCTGTGTTCCAATAAAACTTTATTTACAAAAATAGGCTGCAGGCTGGATTTGGTTCATGGACTGTAATTGCTGACTGCTGGTCTAATCTATGATGCAGAGTATTTTATAAATGTAATCATTTGGGGGATCAGTATGTTACAGTAGAAGAATAACGTATGTGGTTACCATGATCTGAAAGATAGAAGTTCTACAGTTTTTTAAAAGGCCAGAAGTAACTTGGTCCATGTATTTTAAACATTTTAAGAGCTTTCTTCTAATATATTATTGGGTGTTTGGCATCTTGAAGGTGCATATTGGGGTGATACTTGAAGAAATGTCCAACTGTCATTTTAATTATCCTTCTTTTTGACTTCAGTTAATTAAGGGTAGCCAAGTGGACTGACTTAAATTCACTTTCTTTCTATTCATCTCAAATGCTAGTTTCTCTGTGACACTTTCTGCAGTCTTTCAGTTGAAAAGAATGCCTCCATTCTTGGCATTATATTTTGTTTCATCCCTATTTATGATATGACAAGGAGCATTATAGCATAGAAGTTAAGAACATGGGTTGTAAACCCAGACTCTGTGAACTTGTATGAACTCTGTGTGTTACTTACACCTCTATAGGTTTCACTTTCCTCAGCTATCAAATGGAGATGATAATAGCTCCCGTCTCAGAGGTTTTTTTTATGAGGATAACATGAATTAATACACACAAGTATTAATTCATTAATTATTATCATTGGAATCTCTTGTAGGGCTTCCCTGGTGACTCAGATGGTAAAAGAATCTACCTGCAGTGCGGGAGACCTGGGTTTGATCCCTGGCTTGGGAAGATCCCCTGCAGGAGGGCATGACAACCCACTCCAGTATTCTTGCCTGGAGTATCCCCATGGACAGAGGAGCCTGGCAGGCTATAGTCCATGGGGTAGCAAAGAGTTGGACATGACTGAGTGACTAAGCACAGCACAGAGTCTCTTGTAAGCTTTCTGAGGGCAGGGACAATGCTATATTTTGCTCTTCTTGACTATAAAGCAAAAGTTTTCATGGAGCATACTCATATTCAACATATAGTAGCTAATGTTGTTACTCTTACTGTCATCACATGGTCTAAGCAGTCATGAACTTTTTGTTAAACTACATTGTTTTCATTCCTCTGTTTGTCCTTTGGAAAAGTATCAGCCTGCAGGAAGTACAGAGGGCAGAGAGGAACAAGGTGAACAAAGGAATGTTGAAAGGAATCTTGCAAATTAGCTAAATAACCCATGAGCACCTGCCAATAGGAATTCATGAATCTTTGAGGAAGCAACAGTATCAACCTGAGCCATCTCAATGTCTTCATGAGTTGATATATTTTGGGGGGATTGCTGCTTTTAACTCCTCTCAGTCTAGTGTAGTGGTCAGGGTAATAGCTATTGATGCTATTATTTATGCTGCTGCTGCTACTGCTGCTAAGTAACTTCAGTCGTGTCCAACTCTGTGCGACCCCATGGACGGCAGCCCACCAGGCTCCCCCGTCCCTGGGATTCTCCAGGCAAGAACACTGGAGTGGGTTGCCATTTCCTTCTCCAATGCATGAAAGTGAAAAGTGAAAGTGAAGTCACTCAGTTGTGTCCGACTCTTCTCAACCCCATGGACTGCAGCCTACCAGGCTCCTCCATCCGTGGGATTTTCCAGGCAAGAGTACTGGAGTGGGGTGCCATTACCTTCTCCAATTATTTATGCTAACTCAAGTCAAATTTTATGGGAACAGAAATTTATTTAATAATCTGAATATCTACAAACCCCCTTTCCTACCCCCATAGAGCTGGTATCCCTGCTCCTGGCCCATCCTCCTTTACTGTCCCTGGGACTTGGTTTTTGTTTGTTTGTTTTTTAATTGGAAGGTAATTGCTTTACATTGTTGTGTTAGTTGCTGCCAAACAACCAAATGAATCAGCCATATGTGTACATATATCCTCTCCCTCTTGGACCTCCCCCCTACCCCCTCACCCCCACCCCACACATCCAGGTCATCACAGACTTAATAACTTTAGTTCTGGGCTGGACTTCCACTGAATGCACCATGGTCATTTCTTCCTGAAACCACTGAAGTTCTTTAGCATTGTCCTTGTTTCTTCTTCTTGTGTTCAGACTAATTTAGTTTATGCCCTATTTGTGCTCAGTTGTACTCTTTATCTCCGCATTGTTTTCTCAAACATCACTCGATATGGACATCTTTGTCCATCGAGGCTTAAAGATTACCCACAGTGTTTTGTTTAGCCTCAGTTCAGTTCAGTTCAGTTCAGTCGCTCAGTCGTGTCCGACTCTTTGTGACCCCATGAATCGCAGCACGCCAGGCCTCCCTGTCCATCACCATCTCCCGGAGTTCATTCAGACTCAGGTCTATCGAGTCAGTGATACCATCCAGCCATCTCTTCCTCTGTCATCCCCTTATCCTCCTGCCCCCAATTCCTCCCAGCATCACAGTCTTTTCCAATGAGTCAACTCTTCCCATGCAGTGGCCAAAGTACTGGAGTTTCAGCTTTAGCATCATTCCTTCCAAAGAAATCCCAGGACTGATCTCCTTCAGAATGGACTGGTTGGATCTCCTTGCAGTCCAAGGGACTCTCAAGAGTCTTCTCCAACACCACAGTTCAAAAGCATCAATTCTTTGGTGCTCAGCTTTCTTCACAGTCCAACTCTCACACCCATACATGACCACTGGAAAAACTATAGCCTTGACTAGATGAACCTTTGTTGGCAAAGTAATGTCTCTGCTTTTAGCCTCAAGTATCAGCAATTTTTTTCTTTGTCATTGGACCACTTCCTTATTAGAAAAACTTCCTCATGTTATTCCTGAAAATTTTTAACAGCCTAACTAGTAGAAGAATCCAGAGCCTCTAAAAATCCAGTTGGTGAAGAATCTTAGATAGTCTATAGTAGACTTAACCTTAGTACTGATTTTTCTTAAAATATGTATCTTATCCCCAGGATTATCATTCACTGGTTTTGTACAAATCTTCCTTCTCTGAGTACTCAATCTAGCAGTGAGCTTTGAATAAACAGTGAGGTTCTGGGGCTCAGTTTATTTTCTTGTCAAGATCTTTAATAGCTCTTCTTTTTGTGTGTGTGAGTACAGTTGACTATTATGATAAAATCCATCTAATTAGCTATAATATTTGACAGTGTACTTTTTAGCAGTGCCATTCATTCAACTCAACAGAGCAGTCATTTCAATCAAGGAAACCATACCAGCCATTCAAATGAGAAAATACTGCCAGAGCTGTATTTCATCTTAATGGGGCTTGATAAAGAATATAAAACTTCAGGGTTTCTATTAGCCAATATATTTCATTAATATTGTGACTGAGACTGTCAGTATCCATTCTCAGAGCCATAATGTTTAGAGCTTATACTGAATAGCTAAGACAAAAGGGAAAACAGGATTTATATATGTTATTTTTTATCTAGCAACATGTCAATTTATCTTTCATAGTCCTAAAACACATATCACACACAGCCTCATAAATGTCATTGACCTTTTTTCTTTTGTTTTTCAAATAGGCAATTATAGCTCTTACTTAATTTCTGGAAAATTCTGAATAAAGTAATTACTCCTCTGAATCTTATTTTCTCATTCTTTGCAAAGTCGGAATAATAGCATCGATTTATCAGTCAGCTTTCATTGTGTAACAGACAGCCACAGTATTTCCAAGGTTTACAACAGTACACATTTATTCTGGCTTACTTGTCAACAGGTCAGCTGAGGTGAAGCTGATCTAGACTGGGCTCAGCTGGGCTTGCCTCCAGGCTCCATGTTGGGTCCAGGTCTGCTCCACACATATGTCCTTCACGCTTCCAAGTCCAGCTTCCTGGGACATTTTCTTCTCACAGCAGTGGGAAAAGCCTAATTGTGCAAGCATGTTTCAAACTTTTGGTTTTGTCATGTCTGTTACTATCCCAGTGACCAAAGAAAGTCACAAGCTCGATATCATCACATGTTAATATTGAGAAATTGAGGTGTGAGGAATTGCTCTTTCTATGATGTGGGAAAGAGTAGGGAGTGAATCCTTTATGAACAATAATTTAATCTACTTTACTATCTCATATGATGATTGGAGGAGTCTATGCAGTTATGCATGTATATGACAGCTCTTTGTTAAGTATAAGGCACTGTGTAACTATGACTTTTATAAATTCTCCATTGTTATAAATTAGAAGAAGATTTCATTTGATATTAACCTGCTACCCATTCCATAACCTTCTACCAAAAAAAGCCATATACAACACTTGTTAGCAGCTGTTGACTTTGAGTACTGAGATATCATTGCACATTATTATAGTGGGAGGCTAAAAATCAGGAATATCTATTACAGTCTAGGATGTTTAAACTACTTCTTGGCTTACCGTAAGACTTTCAATTCAAGGAGAAAGCAAGCCAAGGAAAGAGGATTACGCTTGAACAGTCTTCATGATAAAATAGTAGTAATTAGTTTGAGCAAAATCCCATAATAGTTTTTTTCGCACTTTGCAGGAAACCAAATGGCAGACAGATAAAACAAATTACTTTACTCAGGGTAATTAGCAAGCGATTATAAGGTTCTGCCTATGTTCTCCCAAGAGTACAAAGATCATGCCCTGTTTTTTTCAAAGAGCTTTATGTTGCTTAATACCTAATCCATCTCAACTCACCTGCAAAATCTGACAGCAACCTCATCACTAACACTAAACTGCTCAGAGTACCTGGGAGACAAGAGCAATGCTAACTGAATGATGAGAGGGAGAAGGGGAAAAAAGCACAGTGCTTTTCCTTTATTTTCTTTGAAGCTTGTTCGCCACCTTTGTTAGTCCCCGGTTCACTTTTCTCTTTATGTAGGTACCACACAATTCCCAAGAATTAAGTTCTACATGTTTGTATACCAAGGTCTAGGCTTGTGAATGAAAATATTATTGTTTCTTTAAGTCTAGAATGTTTCATTTGAGAAAAATAACATCACCAAAAGAGAGAATTATCCTCTTGATAGAAGTCCTAGAAAATTCAAATTAATTCCTAATCAAAGCTGACTCAGGAAAACAGTTCACATAACGTTTTGATTGAAGGGCACTAAGACCTTCAGGATAAGGTTGCTGCCAACCAGCAAAACTAAGGGCATATATCTATACTGAATGTGGGGAAAGAAAACAGCAATGCTGGGTTCTGTTTGGACAAAGAGGTTATATGAACTACCCACGTCAAGTGTGGCAAACCTCTAGGAAGGTGTTATTTATTGACTGATTGATAGGATTCACAAATCTCTAATTCACATCTTCACTGCAAAGGAAAATATACAAAAAAATATACAAAAACAATGTAGAGTTCTATATTTTGATGGGATTAAATGTTCTCTGTTTTAAATGTATAAAATTCAGCAAAGAGAATAGTTTGTGTCTTGACTACATTTTGCAGTTTTCGGTTATAAAGCTTCTTTTTCAGCAGAGTGTTTTTTTTTTTTTTTTTTTAAGTTGGTTAAATCTTCCTAAGTGCTCATCATGTTTTCTTTTTACAGGCAGTCATATTTTAGAACTATCTTGTAACTTATTTTTCGATATTTGCAGATACAAAGTTTCCATCACAACCTGACTCTCAAATGCTCTTTGTTATAGGGACACTGATTAGTTATTTTATTTAATAAAAATCAGAAGGGTTGGACTCCCAACATGTGGGAGCCATTTGAGAAAGAAGAAATGCCTGATAGGATTGTTGACCACTGACATTTCATGGAATGAGTATGTCCCTGTCAGGTAGACAGTTTTGCTTAGGGATTAAGACCTGAGTTCACCATCACCATCTGGCCATTGGATTTCTTTTACCTTTTTTCCTTCTGCTTTTCATTCATTTGCCTTTATCTTCTGGACTTTGTTATTTTCTCACATCTCTTTTCCACATAGTTAGCTCTTTCTTAGCAGAATGTATTTTCCTTCTCATTGTTTTTATTTTGGAGTAGCTTTATTATCTTCTTCAATTCCTTTCCTCAGTTTTGTCAAATCACTTCATCTCTTGTTAGTTTATTATTTGAAATATTTTTCCAATAGTCCTTATCCCTTTACTTTGAGATTATAAAGATACTTATCTGAACTTTTCTTCAGTTTCTTGGGAATAGTGCATCTGAAGTACATCTTTCATATCTTTTGCTTGCTGTGCTAATTTCCCTGTGTTTTTAGTACCTATGTATACAGGTCCTGTTGAATTCTTTATTTCTTTATTATCTGTGAGTGAGGTATGATTGCCAAATCTAGCAAATAAAAATACAAGACATCCAGTTAAAGTTGCATTTGAAATAGAAAATGAATATATTTTTATTATTACAAGTGTATGCCATGCACTATTTTATATATTATTTTAGTATTCTTCTAAAGGGTGCTTCTTCACTTATCCACATGTGTATCCTGCTTTGAAAGCACATCTCCTCTGAGACAGAGCTCAGAAACTGTGTAAGAGATCAATATGGACCAAAGTGGAGCCTCTGAGCTCCTAAGTCTTTTATTTTACTGTTTGGTATTGATTCACCTTTGTTTATAAGAATTTTGGTGCAGAACCAACTGATGTTCTTCCTTTTCTTCTGGTCTCACTTCTTTCAATTTCAACTTTGGGGGCAGAAAAGAATAAAGTAGAATTGCGTGCTCCCTTCATCAATCAACCTGCCTCCCATGACATTTTGTGACTCAGAACTGGACCCTACAGTTCTTTCATAGCCTACATATATCCACAGTCTTCATTGGTTCAAGTATAGGAGTCTCAGTGTAGCCTCTCAAGATTCCATAACATTGAGAGTGTTGGCTTTCAGCATCCTTCTTCATTGAAGCCCATGATTCACTGACTTTTGACAGACAGTGTTTATGAACTTCGGGTTGGGGTTCTTTGCTCTTTCCTAGGTTCGTGTAGATGGATATTTTCCCATTTATTCTGTTTGAGGGTTTTCAAAAGGAGGTGTAGAGTAAACTTGCTTTCACTGTACCCTCTTTTAGCTGAGGTTTTGGGAATGGCTTCTTAAGGTGGATTTTGCTATCTCCAGTCATGATTATCACATCAAATCTTTATTGGGCATTTACCACATGACAGTCACTGAATTAAACAGTTTATGTGGGTTTATACAGCCTCCCCCCACCCCCCATTATTGTGCCCATTGGTATATAGATAAGGAAACAAAAGCTTGGTGAGTTTAGCTGACTTCTTTAAAATTGTACAGCTATTCAGGGTTTAGTTTCAACACAGTTTGAGCCTGGTTTCGGAATCCACTCATATCTACTGTACGACTCTAACTTCAGTATCAGGTCAGGGCTTTTACTCAAGAGGAAGACTTTTTAGGTTCCAAAATAAGCAATATTCTGGCAATCAGTTGGTTAAAATATAACAAGAACAGAGATAAGGGTACTATAATCAGATAATGTAGTTATAGATTTGGTCAAGTGGAAACATCATCTGAACAAGGCATGGAAACATCGTCTGGACATGGAAACATGGCCTGGACAGGGCAGTGGGAGCCAGGAGGAGCTCTGTACTTGACTGCCTTTCATGTGGGTTCTGTCCTTCACTCAAAGGCACAGGTTTCTGAGATCTCTGAAAAGTCTGTCTGCATCCATTGGCTGTGTTCCCTTTGATGAAAAGCATTTTTCACAAGCTGTGGTGTGCCAGAAGCTGCAGCCTTGTGGGATCCAGCTGAGGACTCCTGAAGAGACTTAGAGTTCATTCAGCAACCTTGTGGAACTGACTCCAATATTGTATGAACTCTGTCTTATTATGAAATCATCATGAATATTGGTGATCTCTGCATACCATGGAAGGACATGTTGGAATCAAGATCATTTAGGAAAAAAATCAGATGGTCTGTGACCTACTTTATCTGTACTTCACTGGGGAAAGGTCAAAAGCTCTGTCCTGTGCCAATTTTGCACTCATCCTTTCTGCAAGCCCTTTCCAAGGAGATTAGGTTCTTACTACTTTATTACTGCAATAAAATGTATGGCCAGGATTCTGGAATGAAAGAGCTGCTGCTACAGAAGCTGTAATAGAAGAAGCTGTAACTTAAGCATAGGCTTGGAAAATGGCCATAAATGCATTCTTTTATAGGGAAAATACCTTCCAATTCCCCACAGTAGAATAGGCACAAACAGATGTGAAATGCCATGGATGCTGCCTTCTTTCAAGAGTGACCCACATGATATTTTTGTATAAAAGCCATTCTGTGAATAATTGTTGTAACATAAAGTAGGGTATCATTAATTGTGGTTAATGTTTCTTTGATGGTATAACTAGTAGTTAACCAGTTAATATTAGGTAAATACAGTGCTTCTGCAATAAGTGTCATTTTGAGCTTTGCTTTTGGACATCAAAACTTTTTTTTTGAGAAGTTAAATCTTAAAAAAAAAAATTTTTATTGGAGTATAGTTGCTTTACAATGTTGTGTTAGTTTCTGCTGTACAGCAAAATGGACCAGCTATACATACACAAACATCCTTTCTTTTTCTGATTTCCTTCCCATTTAGGTCACCACAGAGCACTGAGTCAAGTTCCCTGTGCTATAAAAGCTTTTAAAATCCTGTCCTTATGCTTCTCTTTTGCGTCTCTTCTATCTCTCTGACTCATTAATCTCTCCCATTCCTGAGAACTGGTGTGATGGGAGAGGCACGTTCATTTTGGGGGTCATTTTTTCCCACAAATTAAAAACTTTTTTATAATTATAATTATTCCAATGCACAGATGCAGGCACTGGAGTTACTTCAGGGGAAAGAAGGTCACCCTTGTGAGTTTCCATAGTAGATCAGGGAAATTTTCCTGATGTGATTCACTGACATCTTCTATCAGACATTGCTTTGGCAAGCAAGAGAAACTTGATTCACATTTTAATATGGCTGAGTTGTCGTCAAAAGCTTCTCTGAAGTAAATGCTAGACAGAAGAGTTTTTACAAAGTATGGGAAACATTCTTAGTTGATGTGAAAGGAACTGTGAAACAGTGTACAAAAGGCAATGTTACGTTTTAATATAGTTCTTAATATAATAATATTGGTACTAAAGCAAATTGGGGAGCCCATAGATTTGAGATATTTAAATCCTTTAGTACCCTGTTAAATCATTTTATGGGAGGAACACCAAAGTTATGCATTTATGTTGCTAAGTATTTGAGGAAGATATTTTTATTCTATTTTTTGGCCATACAATGTGACATGTGGGATGTTAGTTCCCTGACCAAGGATCAAACCCGTGCCCCCTGTGGTGGAAGTGCAGTGTCTTTACCACTGGACCTCCAGGGAAGCCCCTGCGGGAGGTATTTTACTTTGCCTTTCCACCATCTCCATCCTCCTAAGCAACATTTCTCACTTGAATGACCTTTTATTCAGCTTATCTAGTGCTGTCATGGACATTACCTACGCTATTCCTCATGGCAATTTTAGCCACCATCGGAAACCAGAAACTCAGAGCTTCTGGACAGTGCACAAGGATAGACTAAAAGCTGAGGGTGTGTTGGCTCAGAGTCTCAGCACCAAATGCTGCTCTTGTTACGATGATCACCACGGGCAAGTAGCGCATGGGTCTTTAGCTCATGCTGCTACTTGCCAATCTAAAGTGTCGTGTATCTGGGACTTCTAGATTATGTAAAAGATGTTAACCATCCATTCACATTGCAGCGATGTCTGATGTGATGACAGTTCAGAAAAACCTTTGATCAGAGGCTATCTTAAAAAACAAAACAAAACAGTGTAAGCCTCAGGAAGGATTATTTCGTATCTCAGTTTGTTCTTTTGGGTAACATAGTAGCTCACAACTGAAGCCCCTCTTCAGTGTGTCCATGTCAGGTGCCATGGCTGCTCTGTTCATCATCACTGGGGCACCTTGATTCCTGTGGGTGGAATTCACCCATATGTTGCCTGATCCAGAGTGGATGGTTTATGCCAGTATTTTAATAGATCATAAATTTACCTCTCCACTGGAGGTTTTTGAGATCATATGAACCAGTTACCCATTCAGTTAATTGTCCTCTCACATTCTGTTATAGAAGTAAAAATTATGTGTGTGTATGTATAATACTTTTTATCCTTTTGCCAAAGTCACTCTCCCAGCAGAGATTCTTTACCCCTTCTTTTCTTACCCACCCCAGCTTTATTTTTTATTTATTTATTTTTTTGGCGACACTGTGAGGCATATGGAACTTCCCCAACCAGGGATCAAACCTGCGCCCCCTTCAGTAGAAGCATGGAATCTTAACCCCTGGACCACTAGGGAAGCCCACCCCCAAGCTTTATTGAGATATGTTGATATATAACATTGTGTAAGTTATAGATTACAACGTGATTTAATGTATGTATATATTGAATGAAATCATTACTACAGTAAAGTTAGTTAACACATCCACTGCTTTACATAATTAGCAAGTTTTTCATGTGGTGAAAATGTTTAAGATCTACTGTCTTTTTCCACTGTCCAAATATTCCCCTGTCTTGCCACTCCATCTGAAGTTCCATCATTAGGTGAAAATCTCCTCGGGTCCATCTTTAGTTTGTCATTTCTCTTAATCCCAGTAACATTTCATGGAGATGTTATAGTTTCATATTTGATTTTGTCATTTTCTTGAGTAATTTGATTCTATCACTATCTTAACGTATTATCTTTTTCTTTTCTACCACATGGGAAATCCGTCAAAGACAAGCACGTGAACTTTGAAGGGCTCATGAGAAATTCCAAGGAAGCTTAAGGAGGGTCATTTTAGAAGAGTTTAACGAAGGAGGATTTACAACTGTGTGAAGATAGAAGGAAACTGTGATGCGGTATCCTTAGTGTTAGAAACAGCATTCTCTCCTCTAGGCCCCAGATGGTGAGTGGGGACAGTGGTCACCACAACCCAGAGGCAGAGACAGCAATGTGGAGAGGGCCACATGACAAGAGCCGTGCTGTGCACAGACAGCCTTCAGGAAACCATTTCACTGCTTGCTGATACTTCTTAATGGCCAAACCCATCCAGAAGCCAGGAGACGAGTGAAGCCATCGATGTGATTCATGTGTATCACCTTTCTAGGGCACAGAGACAAATGCAGAATGTTTGAGAGTGCATCTGGAAAGGTGACAAGCAGTGATCACAAGTGATGATGAGTGCAAGCATCATATCACTGAGTCCACTTCTTGGCATCTCTCAGGTTCCTAACACACTGTGTTAGGAATTTGGAAAACCAAAATGGCAGGGCCATAAACACCAAATATTGCACATCATTGCCCTAGTCACTCACCAGAGAGGATCTTCATGGATTTTTCCATGCAGATCCTACTGAATAGTACTCTGATTATTCATCAAAATTTTTGGTTACAGCTAACCAAATATAGAACTATCATTAGAAACATCATCATTCAAGAATGCGAGGAATAGGACTTTTGAGGACGTAGCAGGCTTGATAAGTGGCTGGCACGTGGCAAGATCTGACTAGGATGATTCACTATTTCATCTAAAACCAGTTTTACAGCTTTTTGCATTTCAATTACTCCTTTGGAAAGGCATCCTATGGTTTAGAAATTTTGCTTGTCTCTAGAAAAATGTTGTAGTTTTATTTTCATATTCCCTGTCTTTTAAATTTCAGTTAGTGCTACTAACCTTCCCTCCCCCATGCAAAGATTCCTTCCAGCACTCTAGCTCTTCACCTAGTTGTGACAAAGTATATATCAGGGCATATCTAAGGTAGCAAAGCCAAGAAAATGTTTTTAGTGAAAGTTCAAATGGAATTGATTTGAATTAAAGTCTGTTGACATATATAATAGTAAAGAAAACAATTTTCTGTTGGTCAAAAGCTTTGGGATTGAAAGGTACTACAACACTGTGGATCAGTGTCAGAAAGATATTTGAGCAAATGCTGTTGAACATCAAAGTCACTTGAAGTGTCAATTGCTTTGAGAGAATATAAAGAAAACCTGATGATTTCATCCTGTGGTTGAGCAAAAAAAAAAAAAAAAAAGCTCTGCTAGAGATAAGGAAGGAAGAAAAGAGGTTGCATGGTCCTAAGATATGTATATCCTTTGACCTTAGGATACTAAAGCTTATTAAAAAAAATCCCCAGGTTACTAAAGCTAGAGATGGTATTAAATTCAAAGTTGAGTGATGCACTGTAAATGTTACTCACTTGCTCATAGACACATAAGTGTTATTTATACTCTGGATTATTTTAATTTGATATATGAACTTGATATTTCTTGGCAGGGAGTTGTCAAACATGAGTGAATTATCCCAAGATAGTAGAAGGAGAAATGAGAGAAATGATAATTGACAAGGTAGGCTGATTTAAATATTTATTGATTTCAGTTCAACAAATAATGATTATTTTGATATTACCTGCAGTCAACTGCTACATGAATGAGAAGTGAGTCCCAGATTTTAACAACCTGTGTTGCCATTTCTTTTCTCAAGCCAGTTCTGTCCTCCATCAGCTCCTTGTAACTGGTTTTAGATCTCTATCTTCTAAGAACTTAGGCATCCCATAGGAAATAGACATGTAAATGAGAATTGATTTTAAGCTTCAAATGTTTACCCTGTTTCTGAGTAAAAGAGTGCTGCCCTTCAACTTTCAGTCTATTCAGAAACTGTATCTGCAGTAAGTATTTATCAAGTGTTTACTATGTACCACTTTATGAGCACCAGGAATAGAGAGTGAACATTACTGAGAAGTTTCCTACCCTCAGAGAGCATGCACCTGAATGTCAGAAACTAGGTAATAAACAAATAGATCCATGAGATTCTTTCATTGTAATAAAAGAAGGAGCATACTGATATTTAAGTGTAATTAAGAAAACAGTAAGGTAGTGTGTTAGAGAGCATGTGTTTGAGCTCTTTTATTATTTATTATTATTATTTATTTATTTATTTTAACTGTTCCAGATCTTAGTTGCAGCATGCTGGACTTTCAATCTTCCTCGTGGCGTGCAGGATCTTTAGTTAGGGCATGCAGACTCTTAGTTGCGGCATGTGGAATCTAGTTCCCTAACCAGGGGTCAAACCTGGGCCCCCTGCATTGGGAGTGCAGAGTCTTGGGCCCTGGACTACCAGGGAAGTCCCTGAGCTGTTTGAAATTGAGTGGTCTTGGAGGCCCTTTCTGAAGGGAATATTTAAGCTGAGGTTTGAATGGCAAGTAAGAGGCAGATATGAATAGTTGAGAGGACAGAATGTTCTAGCTGAACTGAAAAGCATGTGCAAAAGCCCTGAGGTGGGAGCACAGTTTATGTTCAAGGTAAGCAAGGAATGGTCAAATGCCGTTAGAGAAAAGCCTAAAATGATATTTAATTTGACATTAAAAAAAGTATAAACTCATGCTATTAAATGGTCTCGGTGTGCTTGTATATTGAAAGTTCACTAATAAAAATTCTAATCTGATTAGGACTCTTGAAATGTTAAACACATTTCAAATGACTAGGGAGAAAATTTAATTTTCACAAAATAGATAAGAAACTTAGTAACAAATCAAGCAACTTCTGTATACTGAACACCTACTGGGTGCTGTGTGTATTGTGTATAGTCTCTATGAGAAAAATGTAGTCACATAAGATAGAACTTTTATCTTCAAGATGATTTGAAATACTGAGAAGAGTTATAAGCCCATAAAAAGATAACTAATGACACAGTGTCACACCAAGTCCAAATGAATCAATCATGAGTGATCTTGAGGAAGGCAAGGTAGCTGACAAACCACCGTGCTCAGAGTGGCTTCTGGAAGGAAATGAACTTGGAATTGGAAGGGAGAACTAAGCGACCAGAGGCTGGTGGGTTTGTGGTAATGAGAAGGAGTTTTGGGGAGCAGTCACACATCAAATACTTGTTATGGTCTTTCTTCCTCTTCCTTCTTCATACCATGATACTGAATAGAGTTCTCATAACTTGATTTTGTTTTTGCCACAATCAAAATACATACCTAAATCATTAAGAAGTAGTGTGAGACTTTCCTTACAGGAATGATCTACTTGCTATGTTATTGAGAACAAGGCTTCCTATCCCTCCAGATAGCATCTCTGTGAAGAAAATGCTAGTCCCCAAGGTATTAATTTTTCATTTTCATGATGCTTCACTATTGCAAACAGAAGAAACAAATATAACCTCCTTCAATATTGAGAAATAAGAGAAATGTAATGTAATAATGCCTGTTGTTGATATCAACCCCATTTCTTCTACAGTGAAGGAGATGACTTGGGGTCACTGGGCCCTATGTACACAGCTACATGTTACAGCATCTCTTAAAAAGTGTTCCTTGAAGGTGAATCAAAGTTGTTGGTATATCCAAGGTTGCTTGACCCCTCTCTATGGGACCTTCCTGATCCTATAAAAGGACTAAAAGCAAATAAAGAAATAGAGCTCAGTGAGCCGTTAAATCAATGGTGTAAATGGACTCTTGGCACCTCATTGACTTTCACTGGTCATTGAGTCAGGTCCACACTGTTTGTTCTGTTTGTTGAGGGTCAGTTCAGTAGCTTGTTCTTTGTTTTATCATCTGCTCGGTATTCCTCTCTATTGGGGCTACAGACTGAGATGCGTGTGTGTGTGTGTGTGCGTGTGTGCGTGTGTGTGTGTGTGTGTGTGTATGGGCACATACACATACACATGTGTATTTTCTTGAGGTCTTAGAATGGTTCTTAAACCTAGAAAATCATTATAATTACTTGGGGTCTTTACAAAATACAGGTGCTTGGGACCTGAAATTATTTAGATAAAAATTTCTGTGCTGAGGCCCAGATACCAGTATACATTTTTTTAAAAAGTTTCTTCAGGGCCTCTAAAGTTCAATGAATTTTGAGATCCACTGAGCTCTCATGAGAGTATAAATGCCTTGATTTGTATGCACATATTTCTGTCAGATGCTTTAAATGAAGTCATTAACCAAGATGCATTTCCAGAGTTCAGGTCATTGAGTTTAAAATCAAATGAAATACATTTCTGGGTGATAGAACAGTAAGGACATGAAGGGAACTTTTATACAGAAGTAGCTGCTGTCTCAGACAGCACAGTCCTGACCAAAGAAAGCTAGTGCTCAGGTCACAGCCACTGAGACACATTTAGGAACAATAAATGACTTCACAGTGCCATTACACCAGGTGTGAGGTAGTCACTGGCATTCAACTTCCTGTTCCTTGATCAAGGGGAGAACCTTAGCTGGGCAACAAGCGAATCAGACTCTGCTAGCTTGTGATGCATGGGTGCTGAGAGGTTCTGATGAGGCAGTATAGTCCTCCTTGTGGAATAAAATAAGAATAAGAATAAGAAAGAGTGAATTCATAAGTGACAATCCTTCCTTTCTATCTGTGAGGAGCCGTATCAATGGGAAAGATCCATCTTCCTCCTCCAGTGCAGTCACTCTATAGGGTGAGCTCTTCTTCAGGGTATTGTCAGTGGTACAACAGTGGCAGCAAGTATAGAATTTGGACACAGATACCAAATGTAACTACCTGTGGTTACACTTCTTACTAGCTGAGTGGCCTTGGGCAAGTTCTTTGACTTGTTTAAACCTCTTTTTCTCTTAATTGTAGACAATTACAATACTGGTGTGAGAATTAGAGATAATTTTCTCATAGATTCACTTAATGAATATTCGTTATGTAACTAATATGAAGCTGGTACTATTCTAGGAACTAGGCATAAAGCAAAGAATAAAGCAGACAAAATCTCCAGCTTTCCTGGAACTTACAGGGTAGAGCAGAACAAGAACAATAAGCAGATTAACAGGCAAAGGCACAGTATGCCAGAAAGTTGAAAAGGGCTTTGGAGAAGAAGCAAAGCAGATAGAACAGGAATTCTAGGGGAATGCAGATTTTTAGGGCAATATTGAGATTTTATATCAGGAGAAGCTCATTGATAATTGAGAAGAATCCTAAAGGAATTAGGACACTTGAGCCAGGTAGATACACATTGAAAGTTTGTATCTGGCAGGAGACATAGCAAGTGCAAAGGCACTGAGGTAGAGACAGAAAATGAGTGAGTGTCTGGTAGACAATGAAGTCACAGTAAGGCCAAGTCATGAGGCAAAGTCACGGAGGCAACTGTGTCCTTTGATAGGCTTAGGAATCCTCTGGGGGGGGGGTGTTGTTGAAGCATGGATTCAGATTTAGTGAGTCTGGAGTGTGAGTCTGCATTTTGAACTTCTTTCAGGTCTGCAGACCACACTGAATAGAAGCAGAACAGGGCCACATAAACCATTGTAAATAACGGTGTTGGATTTGACCATATGTGAAATGGGGAGCCACAGGAAGGTTGGGAGCAGAAGGGTGTGTTGAAATGATAGCTCTGGCTGCTGTGATGATGAGGTGTGGTCAAAAGCCCTGGCTGGCTTTGCCCATTGTCTGGTTTCATCCTAGTGCCACCCCTCACCCACTGCCTTTCTTTGGCAAGTTGCTTAAACTCCTTTTTCTCCCCACTTTTTTTTTTTTTTTTTAGTTTTTTAAAAATTTATTTATTTTAATTGGAGGCTAATTACTTTACACTATTGTAGTGGTTTCTACCATACATTGACATGAATCAGCCATGGGTGTACATGTGTTCCCCATCCTGAACCCCCTCCCACTTCCCTCCCCATCCCATCCCTCTGGGTCATTCCAGTGCACCAGCCTTGAGCACCCTGTCTCATGCATCGAACCTGGACTGGCGATCTGTTTCACATGTGATAATATACATGTTTCAATGCTATTCTCTCAGATCATCCCACCCTCGCCTTCTCCCACAGAGTTCAATAGACTGTTCTATACATCTGTGTCTCTTTTGCTGTCTCGCATACAGGGTTATCATTACTATCTTTCTAAATTCCATATATATGTGTTAGTATACTGTATTGGTGTTTTTCTTTCTGACTTACTTCACTTTGTATAATAAGCTCCAGTTTCACCCACCTCAGTAGAACTGATTCAAATATATTCTTTTTAATGGCTGAGTAATACTCCATTGTGTATATGTACCACAGCTTTCTTATTCATTCATCTGCTGATGGACATCTAGATTGCTTCCGTGTCCTGGCTATTATAAACAGTGCTGCGATGAACATTGGGGTACCCGTGTCTCTTTCAATTCTGGTTTCCTCGGTGTGTATGCCCAGCAGTGGGATTGCTGGGTCCAGTTTTTTAAGGAATCTCCACACTGTTCTCCATAGTGGGTGTCCTAGTTTGCATTCCCACCAACAGTGTAAGAGGGTTCCCTTTTCTCCAACACCCTCTCCAGCATGTATTGCTTGTAGCCATTCTGACCCGCGTGAAATGGTACCTCATTGTGGTTTTGATTTGCATTTCTCTGGTAATGAGTGATGTTGAGCATCTTTTCACATGTTTGTTAGCTGTCTGTTTTGAAAATTCCTGAACCTAGAGAGAAGGTGAAAGAAAAGTACAATGAGCACTCTTACATCCCTCAGCTAGATTTATCAACAATTAATATTTTGCCATATTTGCTTTATCTCATACTCTAATCTTATTATTAACCATTTAAGAGTCAATTTTCATCCCTACTTCATTATGTACCTTCTAAGAATAAGAAAAATCTCCTATGTAAATATAATCAACTGTCAAATTCAGAACATTTGATATTGATACGATCATCTAGTATAAAAAAATCTCAATTTCAATATAATCAATGTCTTCTACAAATAACCTTTGTAATAGTTTTCTTCTTCTGGTGTAGAATCCGGTCTAGGATATTATATTGTATGTTATGGGGCTTTAGTTTTCATGTCTCATTAGTCTCTTGACCTAGAACTGAGTCTATTGACCTCCACTTTATCTAAACAAACTTTTTGTTAAATTTTGGAGTTTTTCATGCCATTGCTATTTTCGAAATGTCTGGACCATTTATCGACTGTCACCCAATTTGGATTAAAATTTTCTAATGATTTGATTCAGGTCATTCATGATTGTCAAAAATACCACCTAAATGATGTTGTATCCTGCTTAGTGCATGCATCTGGAGGCACTTGATGTCTGTTTCCTTCATTTGTAGTAATGTTGACTTGGATCACTTGGCTAAGCTGTTACCAGCAGATTTCTCCAATGTAAAGGTACTCACTTTCCTATGTAGTTAAAATATCAGTGGAGAAGGCAATGGCACCCCACTCCAGTACTCTTGCCTGGAAAATCCCATGGATGGAGGAGCCTGGTGGGCTGCAGTCCATGAGGTCACTGGGAGTCGGACACGACTGAGCGACTTCCCTTTCACTTTTCACTTTCATTCATTGGAGAAGGAAATGGCAACCCACTGCAGTGTTCTTGCCTGGAGAATCCCAGGGACGGGGGAGCTTGGTGGGCTGCAGTCTATGGGGTCACAAAGAGTTGGACACGACTGAAGCAACTTAGCAGCAGCAGTAGCAGATGACTGATTGGCTGAACTCTATCCTATTCTTTGCTCTGATTGGCTGAGTCTGAGTCTTTGCGCTGATCAGCTGAGTCCTAGCCTGTACATTGCTCTGATTGGCTGACTTCTAGCCAGTACCTTGTTCTGATTGGCTAAGCTCTAGGCTATACTTTGTGCTGACTGGCTGACTCCTAACCTGTTCTTTTCTCTTATTGGCTGAGTCCAAGCCTGTACTTTGCCCTAATTGGCTGAGTCATAGCCTATACATTTATTTTTCTGATTGGCTAAACTCTAACCTGTACTTTGCTGTGATTGGCTGACTCCTAGCCTGTTCCTTGCTCTGATTGGCTGAGTTCAAGCCTTTACTTTGCCCTTAGTGGCTGAGTCCTATCCTGTATTTACCTCTGATTGGCTCCCATCAGGTAGTTTGCTCTGATTGGTTTGTCTCCTAGCCAGTTCCTTATACTGATTGGCTGAACTCTAGCCTATACATTTCTCTGATTGGCTGACTCCTAACCTGTCCTTGGTTCTGATTGGCCTAGCGGGAGCCGTACTTTGCCATGACTGGCTGAGTCCTAACCTGAAGATTTATCTAATTGGCTGAACTCCAGCCAGTCTTTTGCCCTGACTGGCTGACTCCTAACCTGTTCTTTACTCTTATTGGCTGAGTCTGAGCCTGTACTTTGCCCTGATTGGCAGAGTCCTAGCCACTACATTGTTCTCATTGGCTGAAGTTTAACCAACACTTTGCTTTATTGGCTGACTCCTAACCTGTCCTTGGCTCTGATTGGCTTAGCCGGAGTCTGTACTTTACCATGATTGGCTGAGTCCTAACCTGAATATTTCTCTGATTGGCTGAACTCTAGCCTGTCTTTTTCCCTGATTGGCTGGCTACTGGCGTGTACATTGCGCTGATTGTCTGGCTCCTAGCCAGTACCTTGTTCTGATTGGCTGACTGTAGGCTCTGCTGCTGCTGCTGCTAAGTCACTTCAGTCGTGTCCAACTCTATGCGACCCCGTAGATGACAGTCCACCAGGCTCCCCCGTCCCTGGGGTTCTCCAGGCAAGAACACAGGAGTGGGTTGCCATTTCCTTCTCCAATGCATGAAAGTGAAAGGTGAACGTGAAGTCGCTCAGTCATGTCTGACTCTTAGTGACCCCATGGACTGCAGCCTACCAGGCTCCTCCGTCCATGGGATTTTCCAGGCAAGAGTACTGGAGTGGGGTGCCATTGCCTTCACCGACTGTAGCCTCTAGTTTGCCCTTATTACCTGACTCCTAACTTGTATATTGCTCTGATTGGTTGATCCTTAGCCTGTGCATTGCTAGAAGACTCTTGAGAGTCCCTTGGACTGCAAGGATATCCAACCAGTCCATTCTGAAGGAGATCAGCTCTGGGATTTCTTTGGAAGGAATGATGCTAAAGCTGAAACTCCAGTACTTTGGCCACCTCACGCAAAGAGTTGACTCATTGGAAAAGTCTCTGATGCTGGTAGGGATTGGGGGCAGGAGGAGAAGGGGACGACAGAGGATGAGATGGCTGGATGGCATCACTGACTCGATGGACGTGAGTCTCAGTGAACTCCGGGAGTTGGTGAGGGACAGGGAGGCCTGGCGTGCTGCGATTCATGGGATCGCAAAAAGTCGGACACGACTGAGTGATCTGATCTGATCTGATCCTGTACTTTGCGCTGAGTGGCTAAGTCCATCTGGTAGTTTTCTCTGATTGGCTGAGTCCTGGCCTTGCCTTGCACTGATTGGCTGACTTGAAATTGCTCTGTGCTCTGATTGTCTGACTTGAGCCTCTACATTGGTCTGAGTTACTGACTCCTAGTCCAAACCTTGCTCTAATTGGCTGGCTAGAGCCTGTACTTTGCCCGGAATGGCTGACTCATAGCCCCTGCTTTGCTCGATTGGCTAACTCCTTGCCTGTACATTGCTCTGGTTGGCTGGCTCCTAGCCTGCACTTTGCACTGATTGGCTGACTCAAAGCTTGCATGCTGTCCTGATTGGTTAAGTCAGGCTTTATATTGGTCTGGTTTGCTGGCTTATAACCAGTACTTTTCTTTGACTGTCTGACTCCACTACCCAGTTGTTTGTTCTGATTGGCTGACTCCAGGTCTGTCATTTGCTCTGATTGGCTGACTCCTGGCCTTTTTCTTCCATGATTGGCTGACTCCTTGCCTTTATTTTGTCCTGATTGGCTAATTTTAGCCTGTGCGTTTCTCTGATTGGCTGATTTCTAGCATGTACTTTGCTCTGATTGGCTAACTCCTATCTGTTAATTTTCTCTGATTGCCTAACTCCTAGCATGTATGTTGCTCTGATTGGCATACTCCAAGTCTGTACTTTGCACTGATTGGCTGACTTGAAACTGGTATTCTGCTCCGATTGTCGGATTCCATCCTTTGCTTTGGTCTATTTGCTGACTCCTAGACTGTACCTCAGAGAAGGCAATGGCACCCCACTCCAGTACTCTTGCCTGGAAAATCCCATGGACGGAGGAGCCTGGTAGGCTGCAGTCCATGGGGTCGCTAAGATTTGGATACGACTGAGCGTCTTCACTTTCACTTTTCACTTTTATTCATTGGAGAAGGAAATGGCAGCCCACTCCAGTGTTCTTGCCTGAAGAATCCCGGGGACGGGGGAGCCTGGTGGGCTGCCATCTATGGGGTCGCACAGAGTCGGACACGACTGAAGCGACTAAGTAGCAGCAGCTGACTGTACCAATTGTGATTGGCTTCCTTGAGCCTGTACTTTACGTTGGTTGGCTGACTCCTATCCCCTCTACTTACTCTTATTGGCTGACTCCTGGCCTGTAGTTTGCTCTGATTGGCTATCTCCTAGCATGTATATTGCTCTGATTGGCAGACCCTGTGTCTATATCTTCCACTGATTGGCTGACTTGAAGCCGGTATTCTGCTTTGATTCTCTGACTCTAGCCTGTGCATTTTTCTGATTCGCTGACTCCTAGACTGTACCTTACTATGATTGGCTGGTTTCAACTTGTACTTTACCCTGATTGGCTGACTCCTATCCCCTACTTGCTCTGATTGGCTGACTCCTGGCCTATAATTGATCTGATTGGCTGACTGATAGCCCATAGTTTGCTCTGATTGGCTGGCTCCTAGTCTGTACTTTGCTCTGACTGGCTGACTCCTAGCACCTCATTGCACTGTTTGCCTGCTTCTTAGCCTGTTCTTTGCTCTGATTGGTTGACTCCTAGCCTGTGCTTTAGTTACCGAAATATATGTGGCTTCCTGCTACTTGCTGCTCAAAAGCCAAAAAACAAGCAAGGTTAGTGGCTAGAAAAGATTTCTTAATTTCAGACGCTGGCAGCCGTGGTAGCAAGATGAATGTCTGGCCTAAGGCCAACTCCCCACCACTGGCAACTATTGTGGTAAGACCTTTCATGGACAGCAGTGGGCTACGAACAGAAACAGCATATTCAGCTCTGACATTCATCTTCCGATTTCTCATCGGTGACCTGATCAGAGTCAAATTGGTTGTTTTAGGTACCCTTAATCTTCAGTTCTAAGGTCCGTTTGTTCCCATTTGTTTGAGGTAAGTTCTTGCAATTGTGGCAGCATATGTCGTTGGGTACAGCCTGGTCATCATGAAGCTAACTTTTTCACCCTAGTTTTTGATATCTGTACTCATCACAGGATGTACCTCAGAATATTATCTGTAGGACTAAAGGTCCTTGACTATGCTTAATGAGTACATTATTATTATTTGGTTTCCTTTACTGTTTTCCTTTGTTTTCACAGTTTCTGATGTTTCTGATTAAACTTATTCTTTGACTAAAGTTTTCCACACACAAAAGGCTGACTGAGGACATGGTGGGTGCAGGAAGGCAAGGATCATAGGGTTCTGCTCTGTTTCAAACCTCCCTTTTCTTGATTACTCTGCAGTCATGAATAGGGACAGGTACAGAAGGAAAAAGGGAATATTACTTTGTCATAGTACCTGGACAAGCATTTGAAAATTATTAGACATTACAATGAGAATAATAATCAAAATGCATCTTTGTATTTTTTCTGAATGTATTTTTCCTTAATGGTTAAAGCAGATGTACAGTGTATGTTTAATAGACCACAAACAGGCTGTGCTTGTTAGCCTAAAATTCAAGATAAATCATGTGTAGGCCAGAATTATTTCCCCATACCTCAGTATGTGAAAATTTCTTCCATCATTTGCCTCTTTTAATTGTAACTCCTTTCAAAGAAAACATTGATCATTAATTATTTTTCTGACGCTGGCAGAGTGGCTCTTTTCCCTGCTCTGGGTCCATCCATTTCTCTGGGTGCTTGGCCTTGTTTTTGTTTATATATTTGCCTAGTTGTTCATGTTGGGGGAAAACTAATCAGATATCATGAACAGGCTCAGAGGTATGTTCACAGGGAAATGCTTTCTAGGCCATACATTTTATCATTTATATCCAATTGTCATACAGATATTGTACATGTGCTTTAAGTCATAAACTTAAAGCCAGCAGTGCTACATATCACAAGTAGTTATACTCTGTGACCACGTTACTGGACAATATTTCCATCCTGAACATTGGGGTCAAAATATGATTAGAAACAAGACAATTACTTTCCTTTAGAAATCTGTTACCAAATTCAGATCAATATTCCACTAGAACTTTGCTCTCTTCATAGATAGAAGGAAAAAAATTAGATCGAGAATCAGTTTACTATCAATAAAATTCATTTGCCTAATTAAATTTAGTGTAATCTTAATCCTGCCGAGGTACAAAATTCGTTTTTTCAAAATTCCTTTTTCAGAAACCTTTTTTTTATCATCTCCTGATGCTGCTACTGCTGCTAAGTTGCTTCAGTCATGTCCGACTCTGCGTGACCCCATAGACGGCCGCAGGCCCTGCCGTCCCTGGGATTCTCCAGGCAAGAACACTGGAGTGGGTTGCCATTTCCTTCTCCAATGCATGAAAGTGAAAAGTGAAAGTGAAGTCGCTTAGTTGTGTCCGACTCTGAGCGACCCCATGGACTGCAGCCTACCAGGCTCCTCCATCCATGGGATTTTCCAGGCAAGAATACTGGAGTTGGTTGCCATTGCCTTCTCCTATAATCTCCTAAATCCCCACAAATTTGTCCTGCATTTCCCTATACAGAAAGAAAGACCTGTAGGACAGAAGTGTTATCATCATTCTTTCTCAACAAAAATATTTCTGTTCTTTATACCTTCTCTTTGCTGACAACACATATCCTACTTGCTTTACACACTGCAATGGTTTCCTTATCACTTTTCACATCACAAGTTTTAACCCTGGAAAGCATAACAAATCCAAGACACAAGTGACTGAAATGTTATAGAAACATTTTCGGATTGGCAAATAAAAGAACATATTCCATAAACTTTAAAAACATTCATTTTATCAAACCATAATTTTTCTTTAATGATACAACATGCATGTTTAAAAACCCAAACATCTTTAGTTTCCTTCCTGTTCTTACAAGAAGACAAGAGTAGATATATTTAGATTTGTTTTATTTGTAAGTGCTTATATTTTTTAAGGCCAATTCAATAGAACTCCTTTAAAAGTTAACCTCGACAATACTATCCAAAGTCAAAAGCCCATGCAGACCTCCAGACAAATGGATATCTCATGGTTTCATCGTTTTACATTTCATGAATTAGACTTTGCAGTTAAATGTATCCATTTATGAATAACAGAATAGCCAATTTTACACACGCAATTTTAAGCCTTCTCTTTTCTTCCCTTTGGCTTGAAGTTTTACTTATTAATACAAAGATGAAGGCTCAGGCAAAGTGGACATGTTTGTAATTCAAGGACACGATGAGAGTCAACTTTCAACTTTCTTCTAGGCATATTTTTGTTTTAGTGTGGTCTGAAAAAATTATTTTATCAAGCTAGCCTTCTCTAACTGCACATGCAAAGAGAAACGGTTTTTAGAATTGCAAGAGTTTCATCTTAACCAATTTTCTTAGGAATCTAAAGAATACTTTGCTATATATTGTCCAAAAAAAAAGTTTCTTTTTTGTTAGTCATGATTCCATGGCTAAAATTTTTCTTAATGAATTGAACCTGAATTTCCCATTTTGCATAAGGCAACACAATGCCACTGACACAAATGGAATACACACACATGCACCAAACAACAGGTCAGTCACAAACCCTCTCCGAGGGAGACTAGTACAGATTCCCAGACAAACCCCTCCCCAACATGAAGCATTCCCAGTGGTAGCCGACGTCAGAACCAACTGGCAAAATGCCCAAATGACACTCACCAACATGAGTGTCATGGTGCTCACCAACGGTCCTCAATAGTAGATAGATGTCAGAACCAATTGTCAATGCACCAATAGCACTGTTCACAAACAATCAACATCAGACACACATCAGAACCAATTTGCAAAATGCTGAAATAGCACCTCAAGCCCCAAACAGTTCTCAACATCAGAACTAACTGAAGAGTGCCTAAATAGCACTAGCACTCACAAATGAGAAGATCGCCCATGTGCACACTGGTGGACTAACCAAGATTTGGAGCTCGTCAGCTCGTCTCAAGTCTAAGTTTCCATTCCGCCAAGGAAAAGCATAAGTTGGCAGCCAGTGCCAAGCAAGGGAGAAACAGGGAGGATTCTCAAAACAGATGGTTTTGGCAGCTGCTAGGAACGTCCCCGAAATCCCCTACTCTGGGCTAGCTAGCCACAAACAGCAGGCTTATACGTTGTCATGGCCACAGGTCTCCCCTGGAAAACCCAGGAGAACCAGGTGCCATGAAAGCTCAAGGGCCAGCAGTAGGCAGCCCCAATATGGGCACCAAAATCTGTTACCAAAAGGTGTGTGGGGTCCGGCTGCTCTCCTCTCAAAAGCCAGTAAACTGGCCAGGTTGTTGTAAAGAAAAGTTTACTTTATTTCAGAGACCTGCAACTGAGTGGTAGGAGGGCGGATGTCTGTCCAAAGATGGACCACCACCCCCACCCCCACCACTGGCAACCACTGAAGCAAGAACTTTTTTAGATAGAAGGAGGGGACTATATGCAGAAAAGGCACAGTCAACGTTGAATCATCTTGGTTGTCTTAAATGCAGTTAATCTTCAGTTCCAGGGTCCATTTGTTCCCATTTCTTTGAAGCCAGTTCTCAGAATTGTGGCAGCTTATGTCATGAGAACAGTCTGGTCATCATGAAGTTAACTTCTTCACCCTAGTGTTTTAATATCTATATGACAGCTTACAGGATGTGGCTCAGAATATTATCTATAGCCCTCGAGAAAGATTTAAAGGTCCTTGACTATGCTTAATCAATACATTATTGTTATTCGGTCTCCTTTGACTGCTTTCCTTGGTTTTCACATGTTCTCATTTTTCTGATTAAACTTATTCTTTGTCTAAAGTTTTCCACAGACCAAGGGCAGGCAGAGGACATGGTGTGTGGAGGTAAGGACCTCAGGGTTCCTCTCCATATCACTTTGCTCTGATTGACTGACTCTGATTGCCTGTACTATGCCCTGATGGTCTGACTCCTAGCCTATAAATTTCTCTAGTTGGCAGACCTCTAGCCTGTACATTGCTCTTATTGGCTGTCTCATAGCCTGTACCTAATGCGGATAGGCTAATTCTAGTCTGTACTTTGCCCTGATTGGCTGACTGCTAGCCTGCACATAGCTCTTTTTGACTGATGCCTAGCCTGTATTTTGCTCTCATTGGTTAACTGCTAGCCTGTACTTTGCTCTGATTGGCTGACTTTAGACCTGTACTTTGCTCTCATTGGCTGACTGCTAGCCTGTGCATTGCTCTCACTGGCTGACTCTTTGCTTGTAATTTCCCCATTGAAAGTGAAAGTGTTAGTCACTGAGTCGTGTCTGACTCTTTGCCACCCCAGGGACTGTAGCCTGCCAGGCTCCTCCATCCATGGGATTATCCAGGCAAGAATATTGGAGTGGGTTGCCATTTCCATCTCCAGGGGACCTTCCTGACCCAGGAATCAAACCCGGGTCTCCCGCATTGCAGGCAGACGCTTTACCATCTGAGCCACCAGGAGGGATTAATTATAGAATCCCTGTCACAGAGTTACTGTGGGAATTAAATGAGATCAAATAGTTAAAACATTTAATGGTTGCTAGCACTAGAAGGCAATGGCACCCCACTCCAGTACTCTTGCCTGGAAAATCACATGGATGGAGCAGCCTGGTGGGCTGCAGTCCATGAGGTCGCTACGAGTCGGACACGACTGAGCAACTTCCCTTTCACTTTTCACTTTCATGCATTGGAGAAGGAAATGGCAACCCACTCCAGTGTTCTTGCCTGGAGAATCCCAGGGACGGGCGAGCCTGGTGGCCTGCTGTCTATGGGGTCGCACGGAGTCGGACTGAAGCAATTTAGCAACAGCAGCAGGTGACTGATTTGCTGAACTCTATCCTATTCTTTGCTCTGATCAGCTGAGTCCAAGCCTGTACATTTCTCTGATTGGCTGAACTCTAGCATACATTTTGCCCTGATTGGCCGACTCCTATCTTGTATTTTTCTCTGATTGGCTAACTCCCATCAGGTAGTTTGCTCTGATTGTCTGACTACTGGCCTGTACATTGCTCTGATTGGCTGACTTCTAGCCAATACCTTGTTCTGATTGGCTAAACTCTAGGCTATACTTTGCTCTAATTGGCTGACTCCTAACCTGTTCTTTTCTCTTATTGGCTGAGTCCAAGTCTGTGCTTTGCCCTAATTGGCTGAGTCATAGCCTGTACATTTATTTCTGTGATTGGCTAAACTCTAACCTGTACTTTGCTGTGATTGGCTGACTCCTAGCCTGTTCCTTGCTCTGATTGGCTGAGTTCAAGCCTTTACTTTGCCCTTAGTGGCTGAGTCCTATCCTGTATTTTCCTCTGATTGGCTAACTCCCATCAGGTAGTTTGCTCTGATTGGCTGTCTCCTAGCCAGTTCCTTATACTGATTGGCTGAACACTAGCCTATACATTTCTCTGATTGGCTGACTCCTAACTTGTCCTTAGCTCTGATTGGCTGAGTTTAAACCTGTACTTTGCCATGACTGGCTGAGTCCTAACCTGAACATTTCTCTAACTGGCTGAACTCTAGCCGGTCTTTTGCCCTGACTGGTTGACTCCTAACCTGTTCTTTACTCTTATTGGTTGAGTACGAGCCTGTACTTTGCCCTGATTGGCTGAGTCCTAGTCTGTACATTTCTCTGATTGGCTAAACTCTAGCCTTTACTTTGCTCTGATTGGCTGACTCCTAGCCACTACATTGTTCTCTTTGGCTGAAGTCTAACCAACACTTTGCTTTGATTGGCTGAATCCTAACCTGTCCTTGACTCTGATTGGCCTAGCTGGAGTCTGTACTTTGCCATGACTGGCTGAGTCCTAACCTGAACATTTCTCTGATTGGCTGAACTCTAGCCAGTCTTTTGCCCTGACTGGATGACTCCTAACCTGTTCTTTACTCTTATTGGCTGAGTCCGAGCCTGTACTTTGCTCTGAATGGCTGAGTCCTAGCCTGTACATTTCTTTGATTGGCTAAACTCTAGCCTGTACCTTGCTTTGATTGGCTGACTCCTAGCCACTACATTGTTCTAATTGGCTGAAGTCTAACTAACACTTTGCTTTGATTGACTGACTCCTAACCTGTCCTTGGCTCTGATTGGCCTAGCCGGAGTCTGTACTTTGCCATGACTGGCTGAGTCCTAACCTGAATATTTCTCTGATTGGCTGAACTCTAGCCTGTCTTTTCCCCTGATTGGCTGGCTACTGGCATGTACATTGCGCTGATTGTCTGGCTCCTAGCCAGTACCTTGGTCTGATTGGCTGACTGTAGGCTCTAGTTTGCCCTTATTACCTGACTCCTAACTTGTATATTACTCTGATTGGCTGATCCTTAGCCTGTGCATTGCTCTGATTTTCTGACTCCTGTACTTTGCGCTGAGTGGCTATGTCCTATCTGGTAGTTTTCTCTGATTGGCTAAGTCCTGGCCTTGCCTTGCACTGACTGGCTGACTTGAAATTGCTCTGTGCTCTGATTGTCTGACTTGAGCCTCTACATTGGTCTGAGTTACTGACTCCTAGCCCAAACCTTGCTCTGATTGGCTGGCTCGAGCATGTACTTTGCCCTGATTGGCTGACTCGTACTTCACTTTTGCACTGATTGGCTGACTCAGAGCTTGCATGCTGTCCTGATTGGTTAAGTCAGGCTTTATATTGGTCTGGTTTGCTGGCTTATAACCAGTACTTTTCTTTGACTGGCTGACTCCTACCCGGTTGTTTGTTCTGATTGGCTGACATCCGGCCTGTCCTTTGCTCTGATTGGCTGACTCCTGGCCTTTTTCTTTCATGATTGGCTGACTCCTTACCTTTATTTTGTCCTGATTGGCTGATTTTAGCCTGTGCATTTCTCTGATTGGCTGATTTCTAGCATGTACTTTGCTCTGATTGGCTAACTCCTATCTGTTAATTTTCTCTGATTGGCTGACTTCTGAATTATGTTTGCTGTGATTGGCTAACTCCTAGCATGTACGTTGCTCTGATTGGCATACTCCAAGTCTGTATTTTGCATTGATTGGCTGACTTGAAACTGGTATTTTGCTCCAATTGTCTGACTCCATCCTTTGCTTTGGTCTATTTGCTGACTCCTAGACTGTACCTCGGAGAAGGCAATGGCACCCCACTCCAGTACTCTTGCCTGGAAAATCCCATGGACGGAGGAGCCTGGTAGGCTGCAGTCCATGGGGTCGCTAAGATTCAGATACGACTGTCTTCATTTTCACTTTTCACTTTCATGCGTTGGAGAAGGAAATGGCAACCCACTCCAGTGTTCTTGCCTGGAGAAACCCAGGGATGGGGGAGCCTGGTGGGCTGCCGTCTATGGGGTCGCACAGAGTCGGACACGACTGAAGTGACTAAGCAGCAGCAGCAGACTGCCTACTGTGATTGGCTTCCTTGAGCCTGTACTTTACGTTGGTTGGCTGACTCCTATCCCCTCTACTTACTCTTATTGGCTGACCCCTGGCCTGTAGTTTGCTCTGATTGGCTATCTCCTAGCATGTATATTGCTCTGATTGGCAGACTCCATGTCTCTATCTGCCACTGATTGGCTGACTTGAAGCCGGTATTCTGCTTTGATTCTCTGACTCTAGCCTGTGCATTTTTCTGATTCGCTGACTTCTAGACTGTACCATACTGTGATTGGCTGATTTGAACTTGTACTTTACCCTGATTGGCTGACTCCTATCCCCTACTTGCTTTGATTGGATGGGTGACTCAGTCTATACTTTGCTCTGACTGGCTGACTCCTAGCACCTCATTGCACTGTTTGCCTGCTTCTTAGCCTTGAGTCTCCCTCATTGTAAGCAGACTCTTAAGGGTCTGAACCACCAGGGAAGAGCTTTCCTTGATTGGCTGACTCCTATTCTGTAATTTTCTCTTATTGCCTGACTTCGAGCCTGCGCTTAACCCTGACAGGCTGACTCTTAACCTGTACCTTTCTTGATTGCCTGAACTCTAGCCAGTATGTTGCCCTGATTAGATGTCTTGCCGCACGTACATTGGGCTTCCCTGATAGTTCACGGTAAAGAATCCACCTGCAATCCAGGAGACCCCAGTTTGATTCCTGGGTTGGGAAGATCCCCTGGAGAAGGGATAGGCTACCCACTCCCGTATTCTTGGGCTTCCCTGGTGGAATTCTACAATGCACAAGACCTGGGTTCTCTCCCTGGGTTGGGTAGACCCCCTGGAGGAGGGCATGACAACCCACTCTAGTATTCTTGACTGGTGAATCCTCATGGACAGAGGAGCTTGATGGGCTGCAGTCCATGGTGTCACAAAGAGTCAGTCAGGACTGAGTGACTAAACACAACACAGCCTGTACCTTACTCTGGTTGGGTGACTCCTAACCCGTACTTTGCTCTGTTTGGCTGACTCTTGGCCTGTATATTGCTCTGATTAACTAAGTCCAAGCTTGCACTCTGTTGTGATTGCCCAACATTCAGAAAACGAAGATCATGGCATCTGGTCCGATCACTTCATGGGAAATAGATGGGGAAACAGTGGAAACTGTCAGACTTTATTTTGGGGGGCTCCAAAATCACTGCAGATGGTGACTGCAGCCATGAAATTAAAAGACGCTTACCCCTTGGAAGGAAAGTTATGACCAACCTAGATAGCATATGGAAAAGCAGAGACATTACTTTGCCAACAAAGGTCCATCCAGTCAAGGCTATGGTTTTTCCAGTGGTCATGTGTGGATGTGAGAGTTGGACTGTGAAGAAAGCTGAGCGCTGAAGAATTGATGCTTTTGAACTGTGATATTGGAGAAGACTCTTGAGAGTCCCCTGGACTGCAAGGAGATCCAACCAGTCCGTTCTGAAGGGGATCAGCCCTGGGATATCTTTGGAAGGAATGATGCTGAAGCTGAAACTCCAGTACTTTGGCCACCTCATGCGAAGAGTTGACTCTTTGGAAAATATTCTGATGCTGGGAGGGATTGGGGGCAGGAGGAGAAGGGGACGACAGAGGATGAGATGGCTGGATGGCATCACTGACTCGATGGACATGAGTCTGAGTGAACTCTGGGAGTTGGTGATGGACGGGGATGCCTGGTGTGCTGCGATTCATGGGGTCGCAAAGAGTCGGACACGACTGAGCAACTGAACTGAACTGATACCCCAATGCAAAATGAAAAGTTTAAAAAAATGACTTTTCAAAACAAACAGAAAAGTTCAGTTGTTTTATCAACCATTTCTGACACTATTTTGATGCCAAAATTGTCCCCAGTGTTTCCAGGAGGAGTCCATTTAATCTGGTTCCAATGTTCTTTTCAGATTTTGTGTGCTTCCTTACTTTCTTGCCTCAGAAAATATTCCAGGTACACTCTTTACTTTACCTTCCTCTACCCTGGATCAGCCATTTCTTCCAAGAACTCCAGTTTCTTTTAGTGGGGACTTAATCCTGTGTAAGTGCCAATTTTTAAAAAATTTATGAAAAAGGATGGCACTATAACATAACTTGCAGAGTTATTCTGAGAATTAAATGAGAAAATCCGTGTAAAAGACTTTATATCATACCTGGCACATAGTATGTGCTCAGTACATTAGTTTTATTTCAGTTATTTCTAGTGACATATAAATAATGGAAGCATGGCTGAGAATGACAGTTGATGAATTTAGAAAATGTGAATTATAATGTCCTCTGAAAGAAAGTCATCAGTCAGTGGATCCAAAGATTAGGTTCCATTAACCTCCTTTCCGAGCTTTTCATTATCTATTTCCATTCTCACTCAAGTTTCTCTCTTTATTTTTTTATTATTTTTTTAATTTTATTTTATTTTTAAACTTTACAATATTGTATTGGTTCTGCCATATATTGAAATGAATCCGCCACAGGCATATATGTGTTCCCCATCCTGAACCCTCCTCCTCTCTCTTTAGAACTCATCCTTCGGATGTAGTTGCATTTAGTCTTGCGTTGTTCGTTTCTTAATCTTCTGTTCAGTTAAATTGTACATAACTTAATATGAGAATCATATCTTCTGTGTGTGTGTGTGTGTGTGTGTGTGTGTGTGTGTGTGTTTGAGGTTTCACAACTTTGACGGTCATTGGTTAGCCCTCATCCACATTAACTGTAGGTTTTTTAAAGTAGTGAGAGGTACATGGCTAACCAGTGTATAGAGCTGATGTGACTCTTCATGCTCATTACATTTTCTGATCAAGAGGAGGTGGACATGGTGTGAAACATTGCTTATTCCTTTGGGCCAGACAGCTTTACTAAGACTGGTGTCAGTGTGCACATCTGGAGTTTCCATCTTCTTCATGGCAGATTTCTGGATCCATTTGAGTACCCCAGGAGCACACTTCTTGAAGGCCACTCTCTGGATGCACTTGTGTGTGTTGATGGTGTATTCTCTGGTCACTATCTTGTTCATTGCAAGATGGCCCTTCCTGCTCCACTTCTTTGCAAGAGCCATCCTGCTGGGTCCAGGTTAAAAATGCATAGGGGTTCTTTGTATTTCGTGTGTGTCCTACAACAGTTGTGAGCACATAGGTATATATTAGATACCAATAAAAGCCTAGATGTATTTGTAGAAGTCACATAAGAAACATTTCCTAGCAGTAAAGAAATCTTATAATTGCTGAGATCTTAATCTAAGATTGTAATAAAAGTTGGCTTTAAGCATACAACACCTTCGTAAATAATTTGGCATAAACTACACTGCCTAGACCTTTTTAAAATAAATACAAATTGGAAAGCAGGAGTTGTATGTTTTGGGGCTGCCTACTGCTGTAATATTAACTATTTATGGTATAATGGCAGGCTGTCTCCTATATAATCAAAGGAAAATGTACAGATTGATAATTCTTCTAGCTATTCGAATGTCACTTAAAAATAAAATTGATGGTAAGTAACAGGCATTTTCCATGTGTTGGTTATTTTGACCTGATGGATTTGCAAATTTCTTACCAGCATAGAAAATAAAAACTGCTGCTTATTTTTAAGTACAAATCTTGCATGCTTCAAATGAAGTCCCATTTTTTTTATTGATTCATTTATTTTTTTGTGGTGTTAGAAAACCACTTTGCAGTGAGCATGAGGGAGAATACTTATTAGGCTAATAACAACAGAATCATAGAAATGAGGCCTGTAGACAAACCTGCCTCTAGAGAAATGAAGTGGAGTTACAGAAGGTTAAGAATCGGTAAAGATCAATGGAGGCCAAGAGCTAAAAATAGATAAGCAGCTTGGAGAAAAAGAAAAGTGAAAAGAAAAAACATCAAGAAACCACTAAGTGTTTAGGATAGCTATTTTGTCTTTGTTCCCTAGTGAAAATCTAAAATTTCATTGAGATAGTTACACATTCCTCCAAATAGATCATTTTTATTTTGCACAGTGTCTGAACTCCTGTGAGTGTCTTTTTCACTTCAACAGGCTCAATCACTCACACACACACACACATACCGGGCCTTTGACTTCTATAATGAAACACATCATCAAGTTGAAAGGATAGCTAATTCCATAAAATGTGAATTAGTATAAGTAATTGTAAAAGTACTTATAGTAGTAGTAAAAAAACAAAGGTGGCTATAATGGAGGAAGCTGATTCTTATAGTAAGATACCTGTATCCAAATGGGAGAGTTCTAACTATTAATATTGAAACACCCTCTTGTGATTTGGAAAATAATGCATCATGCTTTCTTTGACTGAAATATAGATGTTTTAATGAGAGTTTTGTTCCTGATTTCCTCTCAGTTTTCAGTGACTTATCAGGCAACATATTTGCTCTTTTTTAAAAATACCCTTATGGTTTTTAAAATTTATTTTTGACCACTAGCTTGCAGGATCTTAGTTCCCCACAAAGAATTAAACCCTGGCCCTTGGCAGTGAAAGCCTGGGGTCCTAACCACTGTACCACCAGGGAATCCTACTACACTTGCTCTTTATGAAGGCATTTATTCGGTATGGAATAAGAAGGCCATGTTGTAAGACCAGGCAGTTTATTTGCCTATGGACATCTCCATGCTTTAACTATCGTTCTTGTCCCCCAAATCCCAAAGGAACCCCAGAATTCATGTTCTGTGTTCTAGAAAAATAAATCAAAATTACAAAAAGGCTATGCTTTTTGTTTTTCTTGGTCTCTAATATTCATAATATTGTTGACCCCAACCTGTAACTCACCACCCATTATTAGAGTTGGTTCAGTTCAGTTCATTCTCTCAGTTGTGTCCGACTCTTTGCAACCCCATAAATTGCAGCACGCCAGGCCTCCCTGTCTATCACCAACTCCCAGAGTCTACTCAAACTCATGTCCATCAAGTCGGTGATGCCATCCAGCCATCTCATCCTCTGTCGTCCCCTTCTCCTCCTGCCCCCAGTCCCTCCCAGCATCAGGGTCTTTTCCAATGAGTCAACTATTTGCATAAGGTGGCCAAAGTACTGGAGTTTCAGCTTTAGCATCATTCCTTCCAAAGAACACCCAGGACTGATCTCCTTTAGGATGGACTGGTTGGATCTCCTTGCAGTCCAAAGGACTCTCAAGAGTCTTCTCCAACACCACAGTTCAAAAGCATCAACTCTTCTGCACTCAGCTTTCTTCACAGTCCAACTCTCACATCCATACATGACCACTGGAAAAACCATCAGAGTTGGTAAAGAATAGTAAAATGTGATATTTGTGCATCAGTTTACCCTTTGTTCTCATTGACATGTTACAGTTTCAGAGTTTATTCATATCCTTACCATATCCGTGGTTAAACAAGCCCAGTCTCTGACCTTTGAGCTTGAGGAACTTGGATAAGGATTGGGATCTGTGTAGCATGCTGTGTGAGTCGATTCAGGCTACCATTTCTAAGTATCACAGACTGGGTGGCTTAAACAACAAAACTGTCATCCCACAGTTCTGGAGGCTAAAAGTTGGAGATAAAGGTATTGGTGGGGTTCATTTCTACTGAGGCCTCTCTCCTTGGTCTGTAGATGACTGAATTCTCACTGGGCCTTTACTTGGTGTGTTCCTCTATGGTTGTCTGTGTTGTAATCTCTTCTTATAAGGATACTGGTCATATTAACCATACAATCTTACCATAATCATGTCTTCAAAGGCTCTGTCTCCAAATCCAGTTACTGAGGTAATCTGGGGAATTAAGACTTCAGCATATGAATTTTGAAAGGACACAGTTCAGTCTGTGACACACACACCTTTCACCAACGTCGTGCAAGACTCTCTAGGCCACTTTATCTGTAGAGAAAGAATATCTGTTTCAAGTCATTTTATTTTTCCTGAATCACATTGATGTAAATATTTGTGGTTCAACATATGGTTGGCATGGAGAAAGCAATGGCACCCCACTCCAGTACTTTTGCCTGGAAAATCCCATGAATGGAGGAGCCTGGTAGGCTGCAGTCCATGGGGTCGCTAGAGTCAGACACGACTGAGCGACTTCCCTTTCACTTTTCACTTTCATGCATTGGAGAAGGAAATGGCAACCCATTCCTGTGTTCTTGCCTGGAGAATCCCAGGGACAGGGGAGCCTGGTGGGCTGCCGTCTATGGGGTTGCACAGAGTCGGACACGACTGAAGCGACTTAGCAGCAGCAGCATATGGTTGGCAAGCCAGAAGTGCCTCAGACATTTAAAAAAGTGTTTTAGATACTCCAACACATTTGGTAGGTAGTCCAATCCTATTGGACAGCCAGCCTGAATTTCTACACCCACATTAAATAAAGGCCAGATATTTTTTTTCCCACTCTCCACCCTGTACCAACTGAGACAGAATCACTTGGGGAAAAAATTATGAGTAGAAGAATCAAGGAGAAACTCCAGATTTCTCTTCCTAAAACTCTTCCAGGCTTTCATCTAAAGCATCATTTTATACATATATATATATATACACACACATACATACATATATATACATAAAATAATATGTATTATTTATACATACACATATACATATATAATATAAATAATATATATTCAAAAATATGTTTTTATTTTCTAAAACTCTATTATCACAGTGAGAATGACATAACACATTTTATTATATAACATCTCTTCTAAGTGCTTGCTACAAATATCTGAGATGTCATGTTCCCACCCACCCTTCTCTCTCCTTCCCCACCCCTCCCCCCCACCTCCATTCCCTTGACTCTATAATTCCCTAATTCACACATATGAGGAGGCAGAGTCAGCCTTCAGTAAACTGATTGCTAATGCAATTCATTTCCCAATCATCCCTCTGTGATCACTCTGAGTCATCTGATGAGGACAGTGAAGTTAATGAGGACACGAAAAGGAAGAGAAGCAGGGAAGGATGATGAGAAGGAAAAAAAGCACAAGACTGAGAAGCACAGGGAAAGGGGGCAGGCTATGACCTCCAAGAGGGGCACCCTGGAGCCTGGAAGTGAGGGGAGAAGTGAAAGCTTCTCCCTGTGACCCTCAGCGCATTAGGATGCAGCAGATCACATCAGCCAATTGGATTTTCTGACAAAAATCTCAGTGGAAGCAACAATGTTATTCTGAAGATAATACGTGTATAGGAATGATTACATGGTTTGGGTATGTTATTTCCTTGCTGTGAGGAAGAATATCTTATTTATTTATAGATGTAGCACAAGCCTCACACACTTTCTACAGGTATGAGGGTTCACTTTTAAAATATTAGAATCTACCAATGTGGAAAGCCTCAAGGTTGTAATGAGGAAGATGCCTTTTTTTTTAATTTTTTATTTTTAAAGCAGACCAAATGGTGCCAGCATGCTGTCACTGGGGACAACTGTGTGGTTGTTTGCAGGTCTTGGTGCTTGGTAAACTGGTCCAGTGCTAATAAGGAATTACAGGAAATCCCCTGGTGGGGCCAGTGGTTAAGACTCTGCACTTTCATTGCCGAGAGTGTGGGTTTGATCCCTGGTCAGGGAACTTAGATCCCACAAGCTGTGAGGCACAGCCAAAACATAATAATAATAATAATGAAGGAATTGCAGAAAGCATGTTTTTCTACTTGATGGCCAGAAGTAATTTTAATAGATTGTTGAATTCTGTCTCAAGGGAAGCCAAGAACATACAGAAATCATTTTCAGTTGTTAATAATTTTGTTGCTGATGGGAATTGTAAACAGGATTTGTTTTAATAATTTTAGGACTTATTAAAGGGACAGAGCTGGGAGCTGAGAGGATTAAGTACTTCCAGCGAGTTCACTAGCTGGCCCCTGGGAAACTGGGATTTTATCGGTCAGGAAAAAACACACCCCCTGTGCCTGTCCAAGTGGCATAGGTGTTAAAAAGAACCTAGGACCCCTGCAAGGTCAGAAATCAAAGCCTGGTGACAGATCAATACTGTAAAACACCTCTCATCATTCTGAATGCTTTCTCAGCAACGTGAAAAACACTCTAGCGGTGAAGATCCTGGGTTTGGCTCTGGCAGTTATTTATTCCATGGTTCTGGACAAAGTGCTTCACTTTTCTCTGCCTCAGTGTCTTTATCTGTAAGAATGGCAGTAACAGTAGCAACTACCTACCTACGAGAAGATGATATATTGCAGTCATACAGCACCAAGCATATGTGGAGTGAATGCTCAATAAATGACACTTCTTATTAATATTTTTATTGTTATGCTTAAAATCTATGTCTGCTTCATTATACATGTTAGAAAGAGATACCCAAACTTAAATAGTATTAAGAAGAGAATAGGCTTAAGCCTTGAAACGTGATGGTATACATTGCAAAATAATGGGTCTGCAATTTGGAAAATAGAAATTTACAACATTTTCTGTGAGGAATAGCGTGTGATGTTCTAATGCTGTCCAGTTGCTTGAACTATCTAGATACTGAGTCAAGATATATTCTCATATGTTCTTTCATTCTTCTTGTACCTTTGCTTGTGCTAAAAAAATATTGTCCCTAGCCAAATAAGCCTGGTATTTTCCTTGGTTATTTTTAAAATGTAAAGTTTATATGATCAGACTGAGCCCTTTTTACTTTTATCCAGCCTGTTTCCTAAAATTAAATATCAGTAACCTTTCCATTGAATAAGCAGGGTTCATGGGGTGTAATTATAAAGCAACTTTATTTTTGTCTCCCAGTATCTCTTTAAATTTATTCTCTGGGGCTGCTTCTTTCATTAGCCTTTGAGAAAACTTAAGGGAAGTCCAATGATTTTGATGTCCACTTTTAGGTAATAAAACAACCTTTTGTCACTAATTAATTTTTCCTGTCAAAATACTACATTACATTTGAAGGTGCAGCTTCTCTTTTCTTCTAGTTTGCTTGCTGCAGGCTGGTTGCCAGTGGGTGGGTGGGTGGGGATTCTGGTTGATTTGTTCTTTCTTTTTCTCTTGTGTGTTAATCCCACTTCCCCCAAAGAAATTCCAGACCCCTCTGACAGCTTGAAGAGGCAGAGGGTAATGAGGACAGGAATATTTTTGCTTGGCTGCTACTGTTTGGTGATCTAGCCTCCATGGTCTCTAAATCTGGCAGGCGTTTAAAGCTGAGTCTTTGAGGGGCAACTTCTTGGGTTCGTCAGAGACCCTGGGGCCCTTTGCCTCTCTTCATCTCATTGAAGGGGCTCTCTCTCACTTTCAGTTCCTTTGAGAGGGCAAATGCATATCTGATTACCCTTGGCTGACCGGCAACACCTTCCTTAGCACCTAGTCATCTGCTGGCACTTTCAGCTTCTATCTGTTCCTTCAGTGGACTCTCTTGGGTAAGACGGGAGATGAAGCTACACTAAGTCTCTCATGTATAGACGTGTTTCTCCCAAATTATTCCAGGAAGGTATGTGACCCACAGTGAAGCGACCTTTCTTTTACTCCTGTTTTAAAGCAGCGCACTAGCCAGATGCTGGACCCGAACATCACTTAGGGAGGAGTCTGAGTCTTATCCAGTTGTTGCTGCACCTCTGTGAGAAATAGGTGAAACTTCTCAGGTGGTCTCAATGTATTTCTTTCTCTAGGTTTGGGAAAAGCCATCACAGCAAGTCAATTTTTTTCCCCAAATTCCTCTCACTACTTTTAATCTTTTTATATCCTCAGTTTTGTTGTGGGGTTAAGAAGAGGTAAATAGGTTATTTTTCTTTGACTCTTAACTTAGGGGTAACATTCTGTTTTTCTGGAAAATACCATTATTTTGTGGGTGTATCACATGACAAGATGCTTTATTTTAGCTCTTTTATAACTGTGTACCAAGTCCCATTTTTTCTTTATATTATCTCATAGAGATATATAAATACTGTGGTAAAAAGCACATGACATAAACTTACCTTCATAACAATTTGTAAATGTACAGTTCAATGGTTAAGTATATTCTCGTTGCTGTACATCATGGACCACGTTTGAAACATCTCACTGTATGTTGAAAGCAATCCTACTCTTTCTGTGATTAAACTTTTTTTAAAAAAGCATTTTGATTATAATATTGGTTGTTAGATGCTTCCTCAAGCTTCTTCCTGTACGGGGAACTGGTATCAGGACAGACATGGCCCATAAGGAGACAGAATCTCCTGAATTTTCAGTTCAGTAGCTGTAACAGTGCCCAGCCTCATGGAGATTGTCATTGCAAGGAGAGAGAAGTGCAGAAACAACTCTTGACACAGCTTCATGCGTCTCCTCCATCCCACAGCTCCCTATTAACACAACTCAAGTATTCCTAGTCTGCCTACTTCTTTTGGAACTGCTGCTGTCTGCTTACTATTTTCCTCTCCGTCATGTATTGTTTCTTTACCCATCAGAGTTTGGGTTTCCTTATAGTTTCTATTTCTTGCCTTATGGCTCTGACAAACTGTTCATAACTCCGACTCATCCTCACACTATGAAATTCCTCATTCTCTTGGTATTGGTATTTCCTAATATAAAGTTTCAAGAGAGGAAATTGGATTTTCTTCTTTTACCTTTTCATACCACGTGGGCACTGTCAGCCAAAGGATTGGCTATACATGGGTCAAAATGTAGCTACAGATGGCTGCCCTTTGAGCAGAGACTGGGGGAAGTTGGTTCCTGAGAAGGTGCCCTGGGTATAGCAGGCAACATGATCAATTTTATGTACTTAATACAGATATTTTGTTTGCATGAGTCACAAGAATAAGTATTTCTTTATTGATTTTTGAGCATTTGACAGAAAGCAGGAACTCTTATAGGAGAAGAATGCTAATAAAGACCCTCTGACACAGGGTTATTGTTACCATCTTTCTAAATTCCATATATATGCGTTAGTATACTGTATTGGTGTATAGATCAGTCTTATGGACTCTGTAGGAGAGGGAGGGGGTGGGGAGATTTGGGAGAATAGCATTGAAACATGTATAATATCATGTGTGAAACGAGTTGCCAGTCCAGGTTCGATGCACGGTACTGGATGCTTGGGGCTGGTGCACTGGGACGACCCAGAGGGAGGGTAGGGGAGGGAGGAGGGAGGAAGGTTCAGGATGGGGAACACGGGTATACCTGTGGTGGATTCATTTCGATATTTGGCAAAACTAATACAATATTGTAAAGTTTAAAAATAAAATCAAATTAAAAAAAAAAAAAAGACCCTCTGAGAACAAAGACTTGAAAAAGGGCTTCTGAGTTTCTGAATGTAGAGGACTTTTTTTTTGAGGGAGGGACTGTTTTTCTGGTTTGGGTTCCCTCTGCAGCAGACCCTGAGACAAGAATGCTATTGCAATTAGTTTATTAGGAAGATGATGACATGAAACACTGCTAAGGGAAGAGAAGAAATGAGAGAGGCGCAGGAGGGCATCCAATAAAAAGTACAATATTTTAAGTGTTTACCACTGTGGCTTATTCAACTGGTTGGTGGTGGTTTAGTCACTAAGTTGTGTCTGACTCTTGCGACCTCATGGACTATAGCCCACCAGGCTCCTCTGTCCATGGGATTTCCCAGGCAAGAATACTGGAGTGGGTTGCCATTTCCTTCTCCAGGGGATTTTCCCATCCCAGGGATTGAGCCCAGGTCTCCTGCATTGCAGGTGGATTCTTCACCTCTGAGCCACCAGGAAAGCCAGTAGAAGTGATTCCACTGGTTGGTTGTGGGGAATGCACAGTGCATATCAAAGTCATCTCAGATGGGTGCCCAGGAAGCCAAATATTTATCCACCAGCTCCCGTGGATCACTGCTTGAGGGCTGCTCCTGAACTGTGAATTCTCTGACTCTTCTGGCCTGCCCTGTGTGTGGTTTATAGCTCCAGGTCCAGTAAAAAGCCCTCAAGCCAGGAGTTATAAGGCTTGCCGGCAGCAGCCTTTAACATGTAAAGGCAAGAGAGCCCATGGGCTGGACACCCCCAGTCCCCCTCCTGTTTTCTCCTTTCTTGAATGAAACCTGATTTTATTCATGTATTCACCCCTTAGGGAAGTTTGCCTTATCTGAAGCTCAAGGGTAAATTTGGATTAATCTTTTTTCTTTTTTATCAGCAGTTTTATTTCGATAAATTCTTTATTTAATACACTATGTTGGACCGTTCAACATTGATCTTCAAGATGGATCACTTTGGTTTTTCAGGAAAAAGTCAATCTTAATTGAATAGAAACATTCACTGAGGCCCCTCTGTGTTCATTGCTCATTACTCCTCCTCCCAATTTGTGAGCTGGTTCAAGTCATCATAAGCATTCAGAAGAGAAGCATTCTTATTTAAGCTTTTGATTATTCACTTTGCATATTTTTATTGAAGTATAGTTGATTTACAATGTTGTGCCAATCTCTGCTATACAGCAAAGTGACTCAGTTATACACACATTGACATTCTTTTTTAAAAAATTTGGATTAATCTTAGCTGTTTATGGAGACCCCATTTCTTGTGTCTGCTCTTTGGCGTAGACGTGCACATGTGGTTCAAGGTGGTATGAAATGTGAGACGAGGTCTGCTAGACGGGCTCTGGGAAAGGTTTCTTCCTTCTTATAGAGAGACTGATGGGAAAAGGTCCCTGGAGAAGAGAAGGGCAACCCACTCCAGTATTCTTGCCTAGAGAATTCCATGGATAAAGGGACCTTGGCAGGCTACAGTCTATGGGGTTGCAAAGAGTCAGACATGACTGAGTGACTACCACATAGGGAAAGGCAGCATTGTATTGTACACTGAACCCATCGCATAGTCATGAATCCTTTGGAAATGTGACACCTATCTTGGGACCATAGACCCTGAATTAACCTCCCTTGAGATTTCTCAGTTTGGGAGAGGACAACTTTTCCTGATTATCTGAATCATTTTGAATAAGGTTTATTTTTATCTGCAGCCAAAGACCTCCTAATTGGTACAAGGATAAAGACATTTTTTTTATTGTTTTTTGGCTATGCTGGGTCTTCCTTGCTGTATGAGGGGTTTTCTCTAGTTATGGTGCACAGGCTTGCCTTGTCTTGGCTTCTCTTGTGGAGTACAGGATCCAGAGTGGGTGTGCTTCAGCAGTGGTGGCTCGTGGGCTTGATTGCCTCACAGCCTGTAGGTTCTTCTTGGACCAAGGATTGAACCCGTGTCCCCTGCATTGGTAGGTAGATTCTTTTTTTTTTTTTTTTTTTTTTTGCTGTTTTTTTTTTAATTGAAGGATAATTGCTTTACAATATTGTGTTGGTTTCTGCCATACATCAACATGAATCAGCCATAGGTGTATATATGTCCCCTCTCTCTTAAAACTCCCTCCCACCCCTCACCCCATCCCACCCCCCACCCCCAGGTTGTCACAGAGCCCTGGTTTGAGTTCCCTGAGTCATACAGCAAATTCCCACTGGATATCTATTTTATATGTGGTAGTGTATATGTTTCCCTGCTACTCTCCATTTGTCCCACCCTCTCCTCCCCTCCCTGTGTCTACAAATCTGTTCTCTGTCTGCATCTCCATTGCTGCCCTGCAAATAGGTTCATCAAACCATCTTTCCAGATGGTATTGCATTAATTAAAAAATTTGTTTTTCTCTTTCTGACTTACTTCACTCTGTGTAATAGACTCTAGGTTCATCCGCCTCATTAGAAACAGGCAGATTATTAACCACTGGACCCCTAGGAAGACCCTCAAACTCATTTCTGAAGTTTACAGGGAGATTTATTGAGAGCTTATAAGATTGTGTCAATATGTTGTAACAATTCTAGCTGCCTTTGTAACAGCCCTTACATCACTTTTATTGTACAGACAATATTCAGTAGGTTTTGTTGATGATCGATTGTAAGTTCTAGAACAGCAGTGTATTCCGTCTCAACCTTTGATTGCTTATCTATTCAGTATATTGTCATTAACTGGGAAGAATGCATAAAACACTTTTTCTGCATACTGAGGTCTAGTGGTTGTCTTGAAAAAAAGCATGGGTGCTATTGGTTGAGCTGCCACCTGAACTAACAACTTTTTTTTTTTTACTCTGAAGACTGTTCTTGAAAGAAAGATGGACAGAAAAAATGATGGTTACCCAGACTTGGGTATTTGGCCATTTCTCATAAATGAATGAACTTAACATGTTACTTCAAGGAAAATGACTGACAGATTTGTTGCCAATGGAAAACTTTGAGCTTTCAAGTATGATTTTGATTTTTTGAAAACTTCTATCCACTAAGGTGATAGTTTCCCAACACTTAAAAGACTCTTTAGATGAGTAATTTTTAAATATGGTATCATAAAATGTGTCAGCATTTGAAAAATCTGTATAATTCACTGATGCAGGGTTTTTCAAATGAATGATACATATTAATCATAGATAGGTAAAATATCCATTCAAAGTGCAAGATAGACTAATGGATTTTAATATAACAGAGTAAAAATAAGTTTAGCTGTATAGTTTTTTGTTTCATATTGCAACTAATGTCTAAGAAACTACCATCTGTTGAGTTTTCCTATATTTTTGGTATAGGGTTAAAGAATAATATCCACAATGATATGAAAAGATTCTCAAAATAATCCTCCCTTTTCTAACGACATATCTGGGTGAGGCTGTATTTTCTTTGTATACTTCAACTAATATAGATATCATAAACAATTGAATGCAGTATTATTAATAGGCTATGTTAGTTGCTCAGTCATCTCCAACACTTTGTGACCCTGTGGGCTGTAGCCTGCCAGACTCCTCTATGGAATTCTCCAGACAAGAATATTGGAGTGGATTGCCATTCTCTTCTCCAGGGGATCTTCCCAACCCAGGGATTGAACCCAGGTCTCTTGCATTACAAGCAGATTCTTTACCATCCAAGACACCAAGAAAGCCCATAATTGCCTATACCCTAATATAAAATAAAAAGTTTTAAAAAAAGATTGAATATAGGAGCACATATAAGAATCCAGCTGTCTTCTATTAAACCAGGCATTAAAGAGATTTACAAAAGTGTAAATTATGCCACTCTTTTCGCTAAGTTTTTTCTTCATAAAAATATGTAATTTTTGTTAACATGTAATGGGCTTAGTAAGTGAATTAATATTTTAAAAATTCCCTTTAATTTTGAATATAACAAATATTAGTAAATATAACCCACATAAACCACAGCTCTTTGGAGGTCCTCAGTTGTTTTTAAGAGTTTATAGGATCCTGTGGCAAAAAAAAGCTTGCAACTATTTTTAGAGGGCAGAGGATAAACCAAGAAATCTGGGTCAATAATGAACACAATCTAAAGTAAAGGGTATGGAAACCCACTCCAGTATTCTTGCCTGGAGAATCCCATGACAGAGGAGCCTGGTAGGCTACAGTCCTTAGGGTTGCAAAGAGTCTGATATGACTGAAGCAAATTAGGCACACACATGTATAGGGAATTATACATGTCCAATTGCTCTAAATGAATGAGAGACAGAAACTACATTTGCAAAGTTTCTAGGGTAATCAGATAAATACATATTTATAATATATAATAGAAATTTGGGACAGGGAGGTGAGCAAAGCCACAAGCAAAATCAAATCTAAAACAAAAACAAAAATAAGTTTGAATCAACTGTGAACAATAATTGTTATTCTAAAGTCAGTTAGGAGATGGAAGAAAGACTCTTATCTGAGACTCTCACATGTATGGATGCCTCCTCTGTTTCTGGCCCTCTGTATCTTTCAAGAACTTTGGAAGTTATTTTTTGCCTCACATTTCATAGATGAAGAAACCAAGACTCAAGACAGTTGAGGGAAAATTCCCCTAAGATTAAAGATCTAGAAGGTTGAACAACTGAGATTCAAGCCTCAGGTATTTCTGTCTTTGAAGGCCATTCTTTTAATGTTTCTTTAGAAGCTGCCAACTCAGAGCCTACAGAGAACACACCCATTAACTGTAGGGAGAAGACCACATTGCTGCAACTACTGTTTGTATTTTATATCATTTTTTAAAAATAATTCCTCTCCATTTTAATTTTTCCTTGAAATAGCTGAGGGATAAGTAGAGAAAACAAAGAAACATGGCTGTGGAGGATATTAGGGGAAGACCCTCTACATCAGCAATATGGCCACCATTTGTTCCTTTGTCCTTTGAGACAGCTCTTTTACCAAGATATCCAGTTGGATATTCTGCTTAGTCTGCTTAGTGAAAGTTTCTCAGTTGTGTCTGACTCTGTGACCCCATGGACTATACAGTCCATGGAATTTTCTAGGCCAGAATACTGGAGTGGGTAGCCTTTCCCTTCTCCAGGGGATCTTTCCAACCCAGGGATTGAACCCAGGTCTCCTGCATTGCAGGCAGATTCTTTACCAGCTGAGCTACAAAGGAAGCCCAAGAATACTGGAATGAGTAGCCTATCCCCTCTCCAGTGGATCTTCCTGACCCAGGAATTGAACTAGGGTTTCCTCCATTGCAGGCAGATTCTTTACCAATGAAGCTATCAGGGAAGCCCATCCAGTTGGATAAGGTGACCTCATTTTTGCAGCCTCGAAACAGATGCAGTAATATCAATTCTCTACGCTTTGCATTTCTAACTTAAGTAAGGAGACACCACCAGTCTCAAAACAGATTTCTGCAGGGTACATAGCTCTATAATGTGGGCTTTCCAGAAAAGCTATTTCTTCAAGGACTTTGAGCTCTGTGGAAGGAGGCACATAAACCCAACTTTTCATGGTTAGTTTGATAGTTGTCATGATTATTACTCTTTAAAGTATTCTGAGGGTAGGTCCCAATTCTTAACCACTTACCCAATTTGCTGTCATTATTCATCAGCCCCCTCCTCTGTTCTTGAAATTACTCATTCCACTTTGAACTTACTTACTGTTCTGTTCTTTTCTGTCCTTGTAAAGTTCTCCCATTGCCTATAAGTAGATCTTGCCCTGGGCACTGCTTACCATAAATTAGAGAACTTCTTTATGTCTTAGTTTCCTTTTCTGAAAACTAGGAATAAAAATATGATCTCCTACTGTTGTCAGAAGTAAATAAGACAATAGTCATAAAGCTATTAGTCCAATGCGTGATTCAGGGAATGCCAGCTCTTATTGTTCTTCTTCTTATTAATATTCAATAATGTTATAAAATAAGCCCAATCTTAAGCTACCTAAAGTTTTATTTTGCTCCAGTGTCTATTGTTTTTTTAAAGAAAATTTTCTACCATACTTCCAAAAAGAACTTGAAAAGGCTTACCATTAAAGGCATATTAAAAGTAAGGGTCAATAACAGGAATGAAAATTAAAAGTTTCGCCTCAGAAACATGATCATGGCCACAGCTGACTCTTCCGCATAGGTACAGAAACCACTTTTTCATCAGGAGAGAGCATGAAGTTACTGTTGGGGGGAACTTGACAGTGCTCCTCAAATACCCTCTATTGCTCTGCTCCATCCTTCCCTCTGTTGTGATTTTCACACTGCTGTCTTCTCCCTTGGCTCTCATCCCTCCTATTCAGTCTAAACCTTTCCACGTGGCCTTCCAAGCCCTCCAAACACTGTTTCATCGCATCCTCTTATCTCCTCACAGAATGTTTCTTCTTGCTGGGAAAACAAGTACGTACAGTTTTCACACATGCAGTCTTTTGGCCTCCACTCAGCTACATAATAATGGACCTTGGGGCTGGAACACCTCCTTACCAGGAGATAAGGCATCCTTGTAGTTTGCGATGGCCTTATCACCTTGTTTGGGCATATCTTTCTCTGTTTCCGACTCGGAGTGTGCCTCTTTGTTGGGTTTAACCTTGTGCATCACATGGTCCCCCAGCCACCCCCACTCCTGTATCTTCATTCTTCAGCACAAGAAGGGCACTTGTAAGCCAAGAGGAATCTGCTGGCTATGGGAAACTGGCACCCACTACTGAAGCTGACCTTGATGTCTCTGCTCTATGTGAGCAAGATGTTGCTTTATCAAGTACTGGACTAGATGGCTTTCCTTATAACTCCGATATCAAGATGCAGTGGGCACAAGTACTGGGATCTCTTCACCCCCATCATAGACAACTGGTAGCACTTGCTTGGCAAATCCATTTTGCCCTCCAGAGCTATTGCTTGTCCCTAGTGGGTGTATCTTTGCCAACTACCTACTCATTAAGGGTTGGGTGTTGAGATTGGCTTCCTAAGTGGAGATTCTGATCTTTGTTGCTGGGCTTTTCAATTCTTTTGTGCCTTTTCCTCTGGAGCTTGTGTTATTTTGCTGCCTCACTTGATGCTTTTCTTGTTGCTCTCCTGGACCTGTGTCCATACTGTCTTCCACTGACTATTTCATGGCAGGCTCACAGCATGATTTTCTACCTTGTCTTCATTGTGTGAACAAGGATGAACTACACGATAAATAGATTTCTCTTCCTATCTTGATCTCCTGTACTTCACTTCCATCCCATTCAGCTACCTACTCTCATGAAGATAACCTGTCCCCACTTAGAATTGTTTCTCTTCTGAAATCTTTTGCATACCTCAACTTACCATCCTACCCTGTATAGTTCTTCCAGTTCTCTGCTTTCATGTTCCCACCTCCCCTTTTCTTTGATCTCGCTGAGATTCACAAACCCTTCTAGTTGATTCCCATCCCTCTTGTGATAGAGCTCCTGATTCATAGACTATCACTTCCTCCACTCTCTCGCCAATATTCTTGATCTTCTTGTACCATTGTCCCATTGTATTCACCAGGATAAAACAAGCACACTAATCAAGCAAAAGCCCAAAAACCTTCTCTATGGTCACTGAAACTTTTTTTTCCTTTTTTTTTTTGGCTGCACTGTGAGGCATGGGAAAGATTGAAAGCAGGAGGAGATGGGGATGACAGAGGATGAGATGGTTGGATGGCATCACTGACTCAATGGACATGAGTTTGAGTAAACTCTGGGAGTTGGTGATGGACAGGGAGGCCTGGCGTGCTGCAGTCCATGGGGTTGCAAAAAGTCGGACACGACTGAGCGACTGAACTGAACTGAACTGAACTGTGAGGCATGTAAGATCTTATTTCCCAGACCACAGATTGAACCCATGCCCCCTGCAGTGGAAGCACAGAGTCCTAACCAGTGGACCACCTGGCAAGTCCCTGTATGCCATTGGAACTTTAAATCTGGGCCTCTGGGCGCCCCTAGAGGTGCTTTCATTCCCTTAAGCTTGGTGCTGCTACAGATTCACAATTTCCATCCTTAGCTGGCTGTCCACATTGACTCTTTCCCATTTGGCATTTCAGCATCTGTGTACATCAGCACTCTGCTCAAACTTACTACTCCATCATCTCTTCACTCACTTTGTATATAATTCTGCCTACTGCTGTGCATCTCATAGGGGAAAATTCTTCAGCTTCTGCTTCACACTGAGTTGGATGAAAACTTCTGGCCTGTCTGAATGGAGGGTGTATCTTCTTGTAGCTGAAACTACGCTTTCACCCATCCTCTGGATGCCAGTGACTCCTGACCTCTTAGGAAGTACATTTTCTAATATTTGTCTGCTCTCCTGTGCCCTATCTTAGAAACAATAAAACCCCCAAACCCTTTCTTGACCATTTGTTCCCTTTATGTCACTATAATCTCTCCTTCCTTTCAGAGCCAAACTTCATAATGACATTACTGATATCTGTTTGTTTCACTCCCTTATATACCATTAACTCCTCAAATCACTGAGACATTTAAAGTTATTCCTAGGGTTCTGTGTTTCCCAGTAATGAAGACAAGACAGTAGAAACAGGGACACTGTTTTCAATGACTGTTAGAAAGAAATTTCTGTTCAACAAGAGAAAAAGATCCTATAACTAAATTTTAAAAAGAAGTGATTGCTTTGAAACATTATAAGGATAGTGATCAAGATTATAGATATTGTTTTTTTAAAATATGAAGAAATATTCTGCATTTATATCCATTGTTTCAACTAGCAGTTGGACAACATTGAGTGTAAGATTGAGTGCTTTGATGAGAGCCCTCAAAACAACCAGTTTATGCTTTTGAGAGGAAAGCTGTGCATGGCTACCATTATCAGATCTGCAGGTGGGAAATTTTAATTTTGAAAACTGAAAATTAATCAGAGTGCCAGTAGAAAGGAAAGAAACTCCCTCCACAAAATAAGAAGTTTTGAGTTTATAAAAATTCATAAAAGCATGAAAAAGATAATAGAAAATAATTAAGGGCAGAGATTATCAGTTGCCTGCAACTTAATTTCTTTTTTTTGGGGGGGGGGAGGTTTTCTGATAACAATTATTCATGTTTGTGGGAATAAAATTAAGGACTTATTTAATAAGAATCTTTAGTATTTATATTTTTTCAAAAATAATGAATAATACATGAGCCATTATTTAAAAGCCTGCAGTTATAAATGTTGAAATTTGTACGTGGAAGTGGCCAAGTGTTTAGGAGGGAAGGTTGACTGGGTTTAGCCATGACCTTGGTCAGGAATATTTTTTAGGTAAATGCACAAAAAAAAAAAATGGAGACAGGCACTGCAGGATTCCAGTTAATTAAGAGCCCATGAGAAATAACTGTCCAAGCCCTAGGAATACCCAGTGTCGGCATCCACAACTGTGATCATTTCAGTTCATCATCCCAAGTTTTCTTTGCCAAAGATGATGTCATGGAAAGTCCCTCAACTAAAATAGAGAAACAAATCTTCTTACTTATTTACTACAGGAATCAGGATACTTGAAGTCCCCTTGGCAAACACTTGCTCTGACAGGACTGTGTACCTATTGTTGGTATCTCATGTTTATCCATCGTCTTTATTTATACTTCATTGTGATGTTCTGTAAATAGCCACATTCTCTTCCTGCTCTCAGCACTGGTGCCGTAGTCTGCATTGCAGTTTTGGCACCCTGGTTTGCCTGGGGCAGTGGTTCTCAATGCTGGCTGCACATTAGAATCACCTGGGGAGTTTTTAAATATATCAATTTAATCAATTAAATCAAAAGCCCTGGGATTGGGACTCAGGCATTGGCACATCTCAAAAACTCCCTAGGTGATTCTAATGTGTAGCCAGAGTTGGAAGCACTGGGTTAGAGCATTGGAGAAGACTGTCTCCCACTCCCGCCCCTAGAGTTAACTAACTTAAAACTCTCCTTATCACCTTTCTGTGTTTATTTTCAGAAGACAGTCTTTCTGTATTTACAAGTCCTTGGGGACTTGTAGCCTCAAAGAACAGTCAGTAATAGACAAATGCTACACTTTAAAATACTGTTCATGGGGTTCTCAAGGCAGGAATGCTGAAGTGGTTTGCCATTCCCTTCTCCAGTACCAGATGGTTGGATGGCCTCATTGACTCAATGGCCATGAGTTTGGGGAAACTCTGGGAGATAGTGAAGGACAGGGAAGCCTGATGTGCTGCAGTCTATGGGGTCCCAAAGAGTCAGACACCACTGAGCAACTAAACAACAAGAATACTTTAAAATGATTTAATGTTGCCAAGTTAGGGTTTTTTATTGCTCTTTCTCAGTATTTGAGTATGCAGTATTTCTCAACCCTGACTATATTTGTCTGTGCTTGACTGTGCCTGGAAACTTTAAGAAACATTGATGTCCTGGTAGAGTTCAGTCCCTAGAAATTCTAATCAAATCAGTCAGGGGTGCAGCCTGGACATTGGAATTCTTTTTTTTTTTTTTTTTAATTTAATTTAATTTAATTTTTTTATTTTTTTAATTTCTTCTCTCTTTATTCCTCCTCCCTCCTCCCTCCCCATACCATCCCTCTGGGTCATCCCAGTGCACCAGCCCCAAGCATCCAGCATCGTGCATTGAACCTGGACTGGCATCTCGTTTCATACATGACATTTCACATGTTAGAGACTCACCAAGTGATAGTGTAGTAGACTCTTAGTAAAAAATCTCTTGTATTTTCTTTTTGAAAATATTTATTTTTATTTATTTGTTTGTTTGGCTGTGCTGGCATCTTAATTGCAGGATGTGGGATCTAGTTCCCTACCAGAAATTGAACCCAGGCCCCCTGCATTGGGAGCTCGGAGTCTTAGCCATTGGACAACCAGGGAAGTCCCCAGTATTTTCAAGATCAGTAAATTACCTGTTAGGTAATGCGTGCATGATCAGTCATTCAGTAGTGTCTGACTCTGTGACCTCATGGACTGCAGCCTGCCAGGCTTCTCTGTCCATGGAATTTGGCCGAAAACCCAGCAATTCCACGGGCAGCCAGTCAACCTTCGCTGCATGTGGGAGTAGCTGGGTATCAGGGAGCTTTAAAGAAAGATACTAATGCCCGTGCCCTTGCCCTAGTAATTATGACGTAATTAGTCTGCCTTATAGCCTGGACTTCAAGACTCTCAAAGGCTTCCCTAGTGATTCGGACATGCAGCAAAGATTGATAACCACAATTTGTCTACCAAACACATCTATTTAGTCAATTTCAATAGTTACACATCATATTAAAGTTCTTAAGGGTACTCTAATGTGAATTTCATCTAATAGAGCCCTTGGTGACTTATCTTTTCAAATTTCAGTTAGACTTACATAAACATTTGCTGGTTAAATTCTCACTAAGATTGACTCTCAGAACCCAGTGGCCACTGTAGGGGTATGGGTCATAGGGGAGGAAGGAAAATTTTTTCTTCTACCCTTCGATGTTCTTTGGCTGGTTAACAATTAAACTGACAAAAGACTGATTAATCGGGAAAAAGCAAATGTAATTATGTACATCTTTGGGCTCCCCAAAGATAGGAGACCAAAAGTAAGTCAGGCATTTGAGGCTTATATGCTTATGGGATTGGGACCTGGGGTTTCAAAGAGGAAGAGGGTAAATCACAGGATGATAAAAAGAGTGGATATTGGTAATCAGATGTTTGTCCTGCCATACAGATAGGTCATTCAGATAAGAGTTCTCTCTTGCTAATAGCTCTCTCTCTGAGCCAGGCCCTGTGCTACAGGTAAAAAGCAATTCTGAGTCTTTTGGGCCTTGATTGTCTTATTTATTTATCTGTCTGTGCCACGTCTTAATTGTGGCACATGGGATCTTCTGTCTTTGTTGTAGCATGTGGGATCTAGTTCCCTGACCAGGGATCAAACTCAGGCCCCCTGCATTGAGAGCGCAGTCTTAGCCATTAGACCACCAGGAAAGTCCCTGGGCCTTGATTGTCTTCAGCTCAAAATAATCCACAAGCCAGCATGGCACACTGGAGGAGATTCCTGCTGAACCCCTTCAGAGTGAACCCAGGTCTGATTTAGGCCTCCTTTTCACCTCTTTCTTGGAGAAAATTGCCAGCTCACCATTGCTGAGCAGAAACTGTACTTCTTACTTTACAAAGAGTCTGTTTTGAAAGGAAAACTCATGGGTTTAACTAGTGACAATAAAGCAGAGGAGAGGATATTGATTTTTTTGGAACTAACACACAATTAGTTTTTATTACAGTTCCACAAAATTGCCAATATCCTTCTTAAAGAAAGCATTTTAATAAAATTGACATCCTTGGCAGAGAAACGGTGCCAGTCTTTCACTTGCAAACAGCTGCCACTGGGGGTCACCATTACAATAGCTAAGCTTTGCCAGCAGCTCGGGCGCCCTGATGGCGACTTGCCTCAAATGAGGGGGAGGATGGGAGGACTAATCTCTTTTCAGTAGCTTCTTTTCCTCAGTATCTCAGAGAGGCACTGTTCAGATACAAAGATAAATATTTGTGTTTTGTGGGTAGGATACTCACCTGTGGTAAGAAGGGATTCAATAAATTGTCTTGTCTGTTTCATAGATAAGACAGTTCTTCATGGTTATAGCATCTCTGAGGTCTGTGCCATTCCTCAGAGAGAGTGATCAATATGCATTTTTCTGCCCTTCTTATTTTTCCAAAATTTAACTAGGATTTGTCTGCAGCATGTTTTAAATCACTCAGCCTTGTTTTCTTGATTTTATGAGTACCAACCCTTACTGTCTTATGTTATTAGTCAATATGTTGTTTCTGCCTAGAGAATTCCTTCTGCTGCTTGCTTCTTACGTATTAAATTACTGCCACTGTCATTACATAAGGGAAATCTAAGAAATAACCAAACCGAAGTCAGAGACCCCAAGAGTGGGAGTTAACAAAGGACAAACCAGACTTTGGGGCCATAGGAGGGTTGTTGTTGTTCAGTTGCTAAGTCGTGTCTGACTCTGCGACCCCATGGACTGCAGCACGCCAGGCTTTCCTGTCCTTCACCGTCTCCCAGTGTTTGCTCAAACTCATACCCACTGAGTCAGTGATGCCATCCAGCAATCTCATCCTCTGTTGCCCCCTTCTCCTCCTGCCCCCAATCTTTATTTCCTAGCATCAGGGTCTTTTCCAATGAGTCAGTTCTTCTCATCAGGTGGCCAAAATATTAGAGCTTGAGCTTCAGCATGAGTCCTCCCAGTGAATATTCAGAGCCATGGTTTTTCCATAGGAGGATATGTATGAGCAAGCCCTGCAGTGTAGACACCCAGGGTAGCAGCCCAGGCAGGGAGTGGGAGGAGTGGCAGCCAATGGCCCTCCTGGTATGTGTTAGCAATCCATTGTACATGTTCTCTGCTCATGTTAAACTTCTAAGTAAACCTCTCTTTTCCATCTAACCCGCCTGACCTTGACTGTTTACTTGATGTATTGAATCAAGATTTAGCAAACATTCTTATGATGGTAGTCATGGTTAAAACAATGCATAAGGCAGAATTATTGTCATCAAGGCCAGTTTCTTGGGTTGTGACCTGTGTACACAGGGTTCTCAGCTCAGAAGTATCTCCTCACCCCCCAGCACTGTGTTGAAATTTCTGATACTTTTGAAACTGCATTTTCATTTCGCTTTGGCCTGGCAAATTATATAGCTGGTCCTGACTGCCTTGAAAGGGTTTACACTGTAGGGGAGAGACAGAGGAATAAAGTCTCATCAGTAATGGAATACTGAGATTTAAAAAGTGGTCTATTAGCTATATAAACAAGATATTAAGGGAATGGCATTATTCTGTCTGCAGGGAAGAGGAGCAAATTTAGGAAGGCTTTCTCCATGATTCCCATATTAGCAAGTGCTTACTATGTGCCAGGCAGTGCTAAATGGTTCAGAGGATTCAAAAATGAATTGGCCATGAATCCTGCCATCCATCACAAGTTAACTCAGTCTATGAAAAACATATAGAGCAGGATGAGTTTGATATGATTAGATGGCACATGGGACCAGGATGGAATATTTATGTGAATGATCCATCTTTCCTACCTTCGTGTTTTCTTTTTCTAATCTATCCCATGCAGGTCTGCTAAACTAATCTTTTTAACGCACTCTTTTGATAACTCCCTTATTCAAAAATACTCATAGGATCCTCACCACCTCTTCAGATAAAGTCTAAACTCCCTTGGCCTGGCCTTCGATACCCTGGAATAAGGCTTTTAGCCTTTATTGTTAACCTAATGCTGTTTTTTCTAATTGTTTATTTATTTGGCTGGGCCGAGTTTTAGTTTCAGCATGTGGAGCTTCACTTGTGGCTCGGCTGATAAAGAATAGGCCTGCAATGCAAGAGACCTGGGTTCAGTCCCTGGGTTGGGAAGATCCCCTGGCGAAGGGAATGGCAACCCACTTCAGTACTCTGGCCTGGGGAAATCTATGGACAGAGGAGCTTTGGGGGCTAAGTCCATGGGGTCACAAAGAGTCAGACATGACTGAGCGACTTTCACTTTCACTTTGGGCTTTCCTGGTAGTCAATTGGTAAAGAATCTGCCTGTAATGCAGGAGACCCCGGTTTGATTCCTGAGTCAGGAATATCCCCTGGAGAAGGGAGAGGCTACCCACTCCAGTATTCTTGGGCTTCCCTTGTGGCTCAGCTGGTAAAGAATCTGCCTGCAATGTGGGAGACCTGGTTTGGGAAGATCTCCTGGAGAAGGGAAAGACTACCCACTCCAGTATTCTGGCCTAGAGTTTTCCATGGCTTGTATAGTCCATGGGGTCGCAAAGTCACTCGACTGAGTTGGGGTCGGTGGCACGGCCAGCGAGACTGGGCCCAAGGACACTGCCGCCCACGGACAGGCAGAGTCCGTAGAGGGAAGAAGGGTGGAATGGACGGCCCAGCCCACCGGCGGGGCTCCCCGGCCTTGGCAGCGGCGCAACAAACTCTTGGTTCCAGGGAGAGCGGACTTTAAATAGATCGCAGCAAGGGAGCTGCTCACGACTGAGTGACTTTCACTTTCACTGTGGAATCTAATTCCCTGATCAGGGATTGAACCCAGACCCCCTGCATTGGGAGCCTGAAGTTTTAGCCACTGGACCACCAGGGGAGTCCCTTATTATTATCTGAAGTGATTCCTTCAACTCTGACCAAATTGGGCCATCTGAAACCCTAATCCAATAGTTACATTTTGTTATATAACAAATTACCCACAAATTTAGCAGCTTCAAACAAACAAACCAAAAAAATACATTTGTTATCTCACAGTTTTCTGTGGCTTAGGGATGTAGAAGGAGCTTAGCTGGATGGTTCTGTACTTGATTTGGCAAAAGTAAAAAAGCAGGAGAGAGAAGCTGCCAGTGTAATGGGAAGCTGAAACAGAATCTCAGACTGCAGTGGGGTAGCAGCATCTCCACAGAAAGGAGCAAACATGCTACCACATTCTCAGGCCTCTTGGTTGAGTTGAATCCCCTTCCTTTAAAACACTCCCTCTCTCATTCCCACCTGTGATGCTGGTTGAAGGCATGAGGACCAGTGAATGAGCTTTGGAGATATGAAGGCCTGGAGTTATTTTTCCCACTTAACTAGTTGGAATATTTGGATTTTAGTATTATTAGTTATTGCTAGGTTAATACTGTTCTGGCTTTTATTCACTCTTGTGTATTTGCTACGGTTGCTCAATCATGTTCAACTCTTTGCAACCCCATAGACTGCAGCCCACCAGGCTCCTCTGTCCATGGGATTCTGCAGGCAAGAATACTGGAGTAGGGTGCCATTTCCTCCTCCAGGGGATCTTCCTGACCCAGGGATTGAACCCATGTCTCCTGCACTGCAGGCGGATTCTTTACTGCTGAGCCACCTGGGAAGCCCACACTTATATATAGGGTTAATTATATCATTTGGTTTATGGATGTAGAGTGCTAAGAACTACTGCCTGAATGGGATGGTGACAGATCTCAGGGAGAAATGGATGTCCCCTGAGAATCATGGATTCTGAAACTGAGAAACAGCTGTCACACTGGTTCCCAAAGCCCCTCTCTTGGATGAGTGACTATCATGCTACAGAGGAAAGCAGAGAATATGTTTCACTTGTTCAGATGCCAGTTTGAATCTGTTAGTTAGGGCTTCTATTTACACTTACATGCCAAGGAAGAACAGTTTTGTCGCTCACAGCAAGCAAAGGTTGGAATGTCCTATGTATGTACTTCTGGCATTGTGAAAGATCTGATCAGATCTAGGAACCATAGGCATGCCCCTGGGGACTTTATGTGGCCAGGAGCCATTAATCAACTACCAATTAATTCAACTGTGAACCCATCTAATATACCCATAAGCCTGATTTCTTCCCTCTGAGACATGAGGATATTATAATATTTGTCAAGAAAACCAAGATGGAGTGAGAAGAAAAGTACAAAGGAGAGAGGCACAGAGATAATGACTTCTCACACAAAGGGGCATCAGGGACTGTGAGCTCTCTGTCTTTGATCTTAGGTTTCTGTCTCCTTCTATTTATCTTGAATGGTTGTCCTGGGAGAAGCTTGTTACCATGGGACTGGAAGCGAAGGTACATTTTCTAAGGAGGAGATGGCTTTCAAATAATCCCCTGAAACTACTGCACAGTGTTTTCTGTGAGAAATCGCCTGTGTCCCTGCCCTTGTTAGAACTCTGGAAATGAACTCAGTTAGCTGTGGATTAGGATGGCGCACTTGGAAGGTTGGAAGGAAATGAAAAGGGCATCGTGTATAACTCGTGTCTGAATTCCCTTTATAAAGCAGCCTCTGGGACTTCCCCTGGTGGTCCGTGGTTAAGAATTCACCTTGCAAATCAGGAGATGTGGGTTTGACCCCTGTTCAGGGAAATAAAATCCTTGCATGCCACTTGGCATGGCCAAAAAAACCCCAAAATAAATAAATAAATAAATAAAGCAGCCTCTGTCACAGAGTTAAGTCCAATCTTGTCCAAGATTCTTAGTGACAGGAAACTTTTACTGCACAAAGTCCTGCCATATATTGAACTGAGCTCTCTCATCCTATAGCTTCTTCTATGGGTCCTTTACCAGGTTTCCCTGGTGGCTCAGTGGTAAATAATCCGCCTGCCAGTCCAGGAGATGTGGGTTCAAGCTCCGGGTTAGGAAGATCTCCTGGAGGAGGGCATGACAACCCATTCCAGTATTTTTGCCTGGAGAATCCCATGGACAGAGGAGCCTGGCGGGCTGCAGTCCATGGTGTCGCAGAGAGTGGGATGTGACTTAGTGACTCAACAACATCAACAATGGGTCCTTTGGAGTCATAATGAAACAGTCGAATCTCTCAAAGATTGGTTCTTTAAATTTTTCATACAGTGTGATTCCTAAACACAAGTTATTTGGTGTGTCTGTTCTGTTGTGATGAAACAAGTGAAAAGATCTGAAACTTTTACCTTTCAAACCTGTGCTGTGCTTAGCTATGCTTAGTTGCTCAGTTGTGTCCCACTCTTTGCAACCCCATGGACTGTAACCCACCAGGCTCCTGTGTCCATGGGGATTCTCCAAGCAAGAACACTGGATTGGGTTGCCATGCCCTCCTCCAGGGGATCTTCCCAACCCAAGAATCAAATCCAGGTCTCCCACATTGCAGGCAGATTCTTTACCAGTTGAGCCACCAGGGAAACCCAATAAGATGTGACTCTTCTCTCAATAACTTATATCCTCTTGCTTCTGTTTATGCTCCATACAGAATAGTTTCAACCTGGCTGCTACAATTAACTTAATTTTTAAAATTAATTTGTGTTATATTACAGCTAATTCTAATGTAAAAATTTTTATTGAGGTGTTATTGACATATATAATGGGGTCAAAAGGCACTAATTTCCAGTTATTCTATTCACTTTTAAAAAATGAAGGCAGATCATGTCATTTCCTCTGCTGAAAACCTGTCAGTGGCTCTGTATTTTACACAGAATGCAATACAAAGTCCTCACCATGGCTCCTAAGCCCTACGTGATCTATCCCCGGTTACCTGTCTGACCTTTTCTCTTCCTGTGTCCCCCTCGCCAGGCCCCTGCTCCTTCCACACTGACTGCCTTGCAGTCTCTGGAACACGCTGTCCCCCCAGGGTCCTTATTCGAGCTGTCTCTCTGCCTGAAACTATGTTCTTTCCCAGGAGTCTCCTTGGTTTCCACCCTCACTTTCCCTTAATCTCACCCTTTCAATGATGCCCACCTTTTTCTATCCTATTTCCTATTGCAAACTGCCCACTGCCTTGTTTCCTGTGCTTCAGTTCCCTTTGCCACCACCCACCCCTACCGCCCCCGTCATAGATTTCTCCCTTTAACGCTTTATGCTTTAATTTACTTATTCATTGTCTATTGCCCTTCCCCCTCTGACAACAACCCATAGAGTGTGAGCTCAGTGAGGACGGGACTATTCACCTATTTTGTTCACTAATGTAGCCCAGGTACCTAGATTCGTGCCTGCTGGGCACATGATCAGTAAGCTTTGAATGAACTTAGAAATGTTTTATAATTCTTCTCAGCCCTTTCTTAATGGATATTGCGCTTTTCATTCTGTAGGATTTTAGGAACTGATCATTTTTCTTCTTGAAAATCCTAAGTGCATCTTGGGGCACATTTGGACTTTTCTTCATGTTTTCCAGGAGTAAACTGTAACTGAAGGTGGGAGTGTTACATGTCTATATCTATGCCTTAATTTTTGTGGAAAGCATTACATTACAAAGTCCTGGTTGTAACATGAACTTTGGAAATGCCAGACTCCACAAGGGTTTGAATCCTAGTCTCATTATTTACTGACTCTGACACTAAAGCAAATTACTTATTTTATTTGAGCTTGATAAGATATTTTAATATCTTATCTATAAAGATATAGATAAGATATTTCAATATCTTATCTATAATAAAAGGAATTAAAATCTGCCTCATAGGGTTTTCATAAAGTTTTAAATGAGATGGTATATATAAATCTCCCAACATGGTTTTTCAACCAGTATTTTAAAATCTAGTGTACATGAAAAATCACCTGAGAGTCATGTTGAAATGCAGATTCTGATACAGCAGGTCTGAGATGGGGCCCAGAATTCTGTTTCTAAAAGGCTCCCAGGTGGTATTGATGCTAGTGGTCCATGGACCACATTTAGAGTGACGAGATCCTAGAATGAAGGACATGCCTAATAAGTGTTTGTCCACATTCTCCCCTGTACTGCATTCAATTATTTATGGCCTGGAGACACATATCCATTTACAGTTGTTCTTACTTCTTATCTGGCCTTCAGTTTCCTTTAAATGTAGTTTGTTTGACTCTTTCCAATTTGATGGTGGTTTTTATGATGGAAAAGCTGCAACTAATGTAAGAATTGAGAGATTTTCCTTACTCATTTGAATTCTATGCTAAGGATGTAGTTTGTCTTTTCTTGCCCTTTTTCTCATGCCTTAGTCATTGCAAACTTGAGTTTTTGGCGCTGATATTCATGAATCCATTCTGTTCCTGGCAATTCTCAACAGCTGCATTCTTCTTTTTCAATTTTAAGTATATGAACCTTTAAAATCTAAATTATTCAGGGAATGCCCTTTGCACAGTTAAATAAAACATCTCTTATAACCCAGATATCAGAAAGGAACATTTCTAAGACAAATCACTAATGAACATTGACATCTGGCTTATTTTAAGGCTTTATTTATTTATTTGGCCATGCTGTGCAGCATGCGGGATCTTAGTTCCCTGACCAGGGATTGAACTCAGGCCCCCTGCAGTGGAAGCATAGAGTACTAACCACTAGACTGCCAGGGAAATCCCTTAAGGGTTTATTAATCACAAAGTTTATCCATTTTCTTATACACAAACACTCCCATTCATTCATTCACATTCTCTCGCTCTCTGAGAAACTTGTTCTAGTAAAATGAAAGGTGAGGGGGAATTTTAGTCTCTCTGGAACATCCCAGAAAGTCTTCTTCTCTTGGGTAGTTTATGCAGCACCAGCGATATTGCCCAAGTTCCCTTCACCTGTGGAGATGCTCTAAGCTGCACTAGCATATCTGTTTGTAGTTTTGAAGATTTGGAATTTTTAAAACCTGATTTTATTTATTTTTGGCTGTGCCAGGTCTTTATTGCTGAGTGGGCTTTTCTCTAGTTGTGGTGTGTGTGCTTCTCATTGTGGTGCCTTCTCTTGTTGTGGCTTCCAGGCTCTAGAGCACAGGCTCAAGAGTTGTGGCACACGGGCTTCTTCTACAGCAGGTGGGATCTTCCCGGACCAGGGATCGAACCCATGCTTCCTGCATTGGCCGGAGGATTCTTTACGACTGAGCCACCAGTGAAGCCCTGAAAATCTGGAAATTTTATCCATGACTACAATCAATTCAATTCAATTCTGTTGATATTTCACAGAGACTATAGAGCTCCTACCTGTGCCAATCACAGTGTAGCCCCCTCTGGGGGGCCTTGCAGTCTGTTGGGGGAGATAGTCATGTAAAAGAAAGAAGTACATTGGAGTATAAGATGTGCACAAGGTCCAAGGGAGCAGGCAGGGAGCAGGTAGGGTGTAGGCTTTAGTGGGAGGGGAGATGCTAAGGGTGGTCTTCACAAAGGAGGCCTCATTTTTATTTATGAAGAGTAAGGATGCGACCTGGTTTCATTAGATGGCATTACAGCCAAGGAGATTGGCAAAACTAGAATTCTGCCTTCATTCATAATTGGACAATTCCTTCCTCCCTGAGGTTCCTAAGGAGGCTGTGCTCCAGAGAACAAAAGACTATGAAAATCATCTTTTTTTCCCCATTGGATACATGTTTTCTACCTGCAAAGCTGGCTTCTTTAAGTAGTGGAGGATGCACCTGTCATTTACCTACCCCTGAAGTCTCCAGACTTTCTAAATATGTGGGCTCTCTTGATTATACTGGTGCTCCTGTAGGAGGAGGAGAAACCCTCAACCCTCCCAACAGTGGGGCTGTTAAGAGGGTTTTCCTGCAGGAGAGTGCCAGAGGGGCATGGGAGAGAGGAAGGAGCCTGGGATCAGATCATCTTACTTGGCCCCTTGGATGGAGGAAGTAGAAAGGAAGACCACATTGAGATAAGTGACCTCTCACTCTGCAGTTGATTGTTTGCAAAGTTGTTCATAGGGGTCCCACCCTGTTTAGCATGACTTTGCCACTCATTGCATCCAGAAGTGGGTGTTTATTTCCCCAGCTCTTGCCTCTGGGTCAGCCTGATTTGCTTTGACCAATACAATGTAGCAGAAATGCAATGCGTGCTCTCTGGACCCAAGACCTCTAGAGGCTTTGTAGTTTCTTCTCCCTTCTTGGAGCCCAAAAATAGTCATTTGAAGGGGTCAGGTGAAACTCCTTGTGGATGAAAGACCACGTCGAGGAGAGAGGGACCTAGCTGACAGGCAACAGTGCATGCCAGGCAGGTGAGTGAAGCCATAATGGACCATCCCATCCATCTGAGCCAGAGACTCCTGAGTGGCATTTTTTGAGCTGGCCTGTTTTGCTGCAGTAGATTATATGGCAAGCATGGAGAAAAAAGAGTGAGCCAGGCAATGAGGCAAGAAGACAAAAACGAGGGAAAACGAGAGGGTTACTGGCCCTTAAGGAGAACCAGTGTCCTTCCTTTCTGAGAGGTCTTTATTGTACCCTGCCAATGAAAAATTCTCTGAAGGGACGATTAATTTTTAGCCTGTAGCTGAGTCCTGCAGTCACTTAGCCAGAGGTCTGGAATCCGGTGGCCTCATAGCCTTGAGAAGGTAGGCGCCAGCGTGAAAAGAGAATGTCAGTTGCGCAATTTGGTCAGTCTCAAGGGTCACTGTGATTTTATTCTTTATTTGTGAGGTCAAGATAATGAGCCATTTTAACAATGAGCCCCCATGTAGCCCCTATCATTCCAGCCTTTTTTATTTCAGGTAAGGGCCGAAGGTCAATCTTCTTAACTGCTTCCTGTGGGACTGGGGTGAGGTAAGAAAAGGCTGGAATGTGGGTCAAGGGGATTTGTGTGGGGTCGAAGTTTTTGATAATTTGAGTGAGTTAGAAGTAGCTCATGGATAAAGAAAACTGAGTGCTGAAGAATTGATGCTTTTGAACTGTGGTGTTGGAGAAAACTCTTGAGAGTCCCTTGGACTGCAAGGAGATCCAACCAGTCCATTCTAAAGGAGATCAGTCCTGGCTGTTCATTGGAAGGACTGATGCTAAAGCTGAAACTCCAGTACTTTGGCTACCTGATGTGAAGAGCTGACTCATTTGAAAATACCCTGATGCTGGGAGGGATTGAGGACAGGAGGAGAAGGGGATGACAGAGGATGAGATGGTTGGATGGCATCACCAACTCAATGGACATGGGTTTTGGTGAACTCTGGGAGTTGGTGACGGACAGGGAGGCCTGGTGTGCTGTGGTTCATGGGGTGGCAAAGAATCGGACACTACTGAGCGACTGAACTGAACTGAACTGATCCTCTGGGTGAGGAGATGGATAAGCAGATCCAACAATCACTGGCTAGGGTCAGGTTTGAGGTATTGAGTAATGATGGGTCAGATTTAGAGTTCTGAATAGGTAGGCAAGGTTTGGGGCAGGATGAGTTATAGGCAGGGTATTAATGTGAAGTTTGGCTTGTAAAAGAAGAGGGAGTAAAGAGTAAAATCATGATGTGATATCTCATGTCTAAGGGGAGAAAATGATAAGAATAAGAATCCAGGTATAGAAATAAATTTGGCTTGGTGTGAGCTCTATGAAATCTCCCTGGAGCCAAAAATCGGTTATAAAGTCAAGGTGTAAAGGGAGATCAGTAACAGTGGTGTTTCCAGGAAAGGTAAGGGCTTGTGTTACTATGTGAAGGAAAGTGGATAATGAATTCATCTAGGTTGATCACAGTAAGAGTAGGGCCATGCCCCAGAAAACAAGAACTATGGAGAAGTAGGTAAAACAGTGGGAAAACTTTTGAATGTCTGATAGTCCACTCAGGGGAGACAGAGTAAAGTCCTATTGTGAATAGGGTAAGTAGGGGAAATCCCAGTCCAATTAGTAATGAATATATCTGTTTTTGTTTTACTTATTTACTTATTTGGCTGTTCTGTTTCTTCAGGAATTTGATCCAGTCGAAGCCTCATGGGTCCCAGAACAGTACTGGTGTAGCAAGGAGCGTCTGATCAGGGAATGTTTCTTGGCAGAGATGGAGAGTCTCCTGGGGCCCACTTTAATCTAGAGATAAGAAACCAAGAGGAATGACCTGCTAGTTTAGTGGCTGTTGGTATGTTTAGAACTACCTCAAATGGACCAGTCCATCGAGACTGGAGATCCTTATGGTGTAAGGTCTTAAGCAGGACTCGATCCCTGGGTATGAGTGTTAAGTCAGCTGGATTCATTTGATGAGGATTTGGGAGAGAGTGATCTGCATGTTCTCTCATGAAGTATCTAATAATGTTAAGGGTAGGAAGATAATCTCCCAGCAAGGGGCTCACAGTGGGGAAATGACCAAAGAGAAACGGGCGTCCATACATAAGCTCAAAAGGACTGAGGAAAGACGGGGCCTGCGGAGTACCCCTAATGCGAGCCAAAGCCATGGGAAGGAGTTCGGTCCATGCATGGCCTTTGTAGTTCTAGAGAGAGTTTGGTTAGGTGTGTTTTGAGAATAGAATTTGCCTTTTCTAGTTTTCCTGAGGATTGGGGTCTGTAAGGAATATGTAGTTTCTGGGTTATGCCAAGAGATTGGGCTACTTGTTGAGTGATTTGGGAGATAAAACCTGGTTCATTATCAGATGGAGGGAGAGTGGGAGGCCAAAGCAAGGGATGATTTTTCATATGAGAAATTGTGTTACCTCTGAGGCAGTTTCTGATCTCCTAGGAAAAGCCTCAGTCCACCCTGAAAAGGTGTCTACTAGAGTGAGCATGAGTTTTAGTTTTTCTATTGGAGGCACATGAGTGAAGTCAATTTGCCGGTCCTCTCCTGGGATATGTCCTTGAGCCTGATGTTGGGAATGAGGGAACAGGCTTTAGGGCTCCCTGTGGTGAGACTGAGGAGCAGATAATGCAAGAGTGAGTGATTTGTTGAAGGAGTGAAGGAAGGTTAGAACAGGTGATAAGAGGTCTTAAGAGATGATAAAGAGGTTTAGTGCTTAAGAATGTGTGTGGCCTGAGACTGGGGAAGGACATAGCGGCCCTGTTTTTGTAACCAATCTCCTTGTGGTAACCAATCTCTTTGTGCTCCCTCTTGTAATGAGTGAGTGGGTGAGTGAGTGAATGAGTGAAGTTGTTCAGTTGTGTCTGACTCTTTGCGAACCTGTAGCCTACCAGACTCCTTCATCCATGGGATTCTCCAGGCAAGAATACTGGAGTGGGTTGCCATTTCCTTCTCCAGGGGATCTTCCCAACCCAGGGATCGAACACGGGTCTCCCGCATTGCAGGCAGACGCTTAATCCTCTGAGCCACCAGGGAAGCTCCCCTCTTATAATAATCATGTGTTTTCTTTGGGGAGGTAAAGGGTCTATATGTTGGGAATTACTGTAAGTTGTTGATCGGAGTGAGGCTTGTTTTGCTTCCCTGTCTGCGGCATTGTTTCCCCATAAAATCATGTCTGAGACCACCTGGTGACCTTGGCAATGTATGATGCCTACTTCGGTTGGCATGATAGCTGCCTTTAAAAGTTGGAGTATAAGCGAGGTGTTAGTTATGAGAGAGCCTTTAATAGATAGGAGCCCTTGTTCCTTCCAGATGGCAGCATATGAGTGTATGATGTGGAAAGCATATTTAGAATCAGTGTATATGTTGCTCTCTTGTTACCTGCAAGGGTAAGAGCTCTAGTTAGTGCAATAAGTTCTGCCTTTTGGGAAGAGGTTCCTGAGGGGAGAGATTGGGACTCAATAATTTCGGTGTCAGAGACAATTGCATATCCAGCTATCTCTTTTCCTTCTGATGTCGTAGAGGAGCTGCCATCAATATACCAAGTAAAGTCAGGGTTATTTAAAGGGGTTGAGGAAATGTAGGAAAATGGGGCATGAGATCTTCTAATGCTTCTATGCAAGTATGGATGGGGGCTCAGAAGTACTAGGGATAAGGGTGGCGGGCTTGAGAGTAAGACAGTGTTCAAAGGAGAACTTGGGAAAATTGAGAAGGGTGGCGTGAATTAGTTGGATGTGTGAAGGAGATAGAAGGGTCATGCATTTGTGAGAAAGTAAGTCCTTAAAGTCATGTGGTAAGCGAATGACAGTGGGTACTCCAAAAGTAAGTTTTTTACTTTCCTGAGTGAAGAGTGCAGCTGCTGCCAGGGCACGTACGCAGGCTGGCCATCCTTGAATTGTGGTATCTAATTGCTTTGATGGCTGAACAGCAGGGGTGAAGGAGGGTCCCGGATTTTGTCCCAAAACTCCTGGGGCAATTTTGTGTCTCTCAGTAGTGTAGAGTATAAAGGGGTGAGACTGCTCAGGAAGTTTTAGCGCTGGGGCTAAGAGAATGGCTTGCTTAAGGGTGTTTAAGGCTGAACAGGTATTTGATTTTAGCTCTAGAAGTTCTGAAAGATCTCCTTGGGTGGCTTGATATAGGGGTTGTGCCAAGAGGGCGAAATTAGGAATCCAGAGGTGTAGATATCCAGCTAACCCCAAGAAGGACAGGATCTCTGCTTTTGATGTAGGGAGTGGTAGGGTGGACATAAGGGACTTTCTATCAGTAGTAATACATCTTTTGGTTGGTGATAAAATGACTCCAAGATAGGTGACTCTAGGAAGAGAGACCTGAACTTTGGTGGGAGAAACTCGATAGCCTCAATCAGCTAGAAAATTGAGTAGTTGTATAGTGTGTTGTTGAGAAGAACGACAAAGGGGAGAACTACAAAGGAGGTGATCATCCACATATTGGAGGATAGTACTCAGAGTAAGGTCAAGAGAGGTTAGGTCTGATGCTAGAGCTTGGCCAAAGAAATGAGGGATATCACAAAAGCCTTGTGGGAGGACTGTCCATGTCAGCTGTTGGGAGTGATGATTGTCTGGATTGGTCCAGTTAAAGACGAAGAGGTCTTTAGAGTCTGGGTTTAAAGGGATGGTAAAGAAGGCATCCTTGAGGTCTATAACAGTAAAGTGGGTAGTGGAAGAGGGAATGAGAGAGAGAAAACAGGGATTTGAAGCTATTGGGTGTATGGGGATAATAGATGCATTGATAAGTCTCAGGTCCTGGACCAGGTGATAGAAGCCATTTGGCTTTTTGACGGCTAAGTTAGGGGTGTTATAGGGAGAGTGGGTTGGGTGCAAAAGGCTCTGACATAGGAGTTCAGTGACGATAGGCTTTAACCCTTGTTGATGTTTCTGGGAGATAGGGTATTGTGGTTGATTGGGGAATTTAGAGGGGTCTTTGAGTCAGATATGAATTGGAGATGGTGAGAGGTGACAAATGGGTTGTCTATATCCGGAACCATGGGGTTTATGGACGAGGAGAGCAATGGAGCAGGGGAAGATGAGGTGGGGTTGAGGAGCAGTAGCCAGGCTAAATCAGAAGTGGGCTTGGGATAGTAGTAGAGGCTTTGAATTTTGAGAGAAGGTCTCTCCCAAGAATATGAGTGGAGCATTTTGGGAGTATGAGAGAAGAATGGGAAAATGGGGTATCTTGAAGTGTGCAACATAGGGGCTCAGTTGTTCGTGGCATAGATATTAAACTGTCAACCCCCATAACAGAGACCTGAGACACTTTTTTTTTTTTTTTTGGAGTCAGTTCATTTCAGTTCAGTTGCTCAGCCATGTCCAACTCTTTGCAATTTCATGGACTGCAGCACACCAGGCCTCCCTGTCCATCACCAACTCCCAGAGTTTACCCAAGTTCATGTCCACTGAGGCGGTGGTGTCATCCAACCATCTCATCCTCTGTAGTCCCCTTCTCCTCCTGCCTTCAAACTTTCCCAGCATCAGGGTCTTTTCCACTGAATCAGCTCTTCGCATCAGGAGGCCAAAGTATTGGAGTTTCAGCTTTAGCATCAATCCTTCCAGTGAACACTCAGGACTGATATCCTTTAGGATGGACTGGTTGGATCTCCTTGCAGTCCAAGGGACTCTCAAGAGTCTTCTCCAACACCACAGTACAAAAGCGTCCATTCTTTGGTGCTCAGCTTTCTTTATAGTCCAACTCTCACATCCATACATGACTACTGGAAAAACCATAGCCTTGACTAGATGGGCCTTTGTTGGCAAAGTAATGTCTCTGCTTTTTAATATGCTGTCTAGGTTAGTCATAACTTTTCTTCCAAGGAGTAAGCGTCTTTTAATTTCATGGCTGCAGTCAACATCTCCAGTGATTTTGGAGCCCAAGAAAATAAAGTCTGCCACTTTCCATTGTTTCCCCATCTATTTGCCGTGAAGTGATGGGACTGGATGCCATGATCTTAGTTTTCTGAATGTTGAGTTTTAAGCCAGCTTTTTCATTCTCCTCTTTCACTTTCATCAAGAGGTTCTTTAGTTCTTTGTCACTTTCTGCCTTAAGGGTGGTGTCATCTGTGTATCTGAGGTTATTGATATTTCTCCCGGCAGTCTTAATTCCAGTTTGTGCTTCATCCAGCCCAGTGTTTCTCATGATGTACTCTGCATATAAGTTAAATAAGCAGAGTGACAATATACAGCCTTGATGTACTCCTTTTTCTATTTGGAACCAGTCTGTTGTTCATGTCCAGTTCTAACTGTTTCTTCCTGACCTGCATACAGATTTCTCAAGAGGCAGTTCAGGTGGTCTGGTATTCCCATCTCTTTCAGAATTTTCCACAGTTTGATGTGATCCACACAGTCAAAGGCTTTGGCATAGTCAATAAAGCAGAAATAGATGTTTTTCTGGAACTCTCTTGCTTTTTCGGTGATCCAGCAGGTGTTGGCAATTTGATCTCTGGTTCCTCTGCCTTTTCTAAAACCAGCTCGAACATCAGGAAGTTCATAGTTCACGTACTGCTGAAGCCTAGCTAGGAGAATTTTGAGCATAACTTTACTAGTGTGTGAGATGAGTACAATTGTGCAGTAGTTTGAGCATTCTTTGGCATTGCCTTTCTTTGGGATTAGAATGAAAACTGACCTTTTTCAGTCCTGTGGCCACTGCTGAGTTTTCCACATTTGCTGGCATATTGAGTGCAGGACTTTCACAGCATCATCTTTTAGGGTTTGAAATAGCTCAACTGGAATTCCTTCACCTCCACTAGCTTTGTTCATAGTGATATTTCCTAAGGCCCACTTGACTTCACATTCCAGGATGTCTGGCTCTAGGTGAGTGATCACACCATTGGAGTAGGCAGGCATAGAAGAGTAAGTGGCCCCCATGTCGATGAGAAAAGAGATCAGCTTACCTGCCACTGTGAGAGTTACCCTGGGCTCCATAGAGGTGATGAGAGTCGGGGCCTGGGGCCCTGGGTACCTTCAGTCTTCAGTGGCGAGTCAGAGGAGGCTTGGCAGAGCTGGGTTGGAGGATTCCTGCTCTGGTCCGGGAGGGGATGTCTGGATCCCTGGAGAGGGATTTGGGCAGTTGACCTTCCAATGTCCCTTTATGCCACAGCAGGGACACAGGCCTGGAGGGGCCCTCTGCTTTAGGCATGAGTGGGCCCAGTGGCCTCCTTTGCTGCATTTGAAGCAGGGCCCAGGTGACTTCCTGTCTTTGTTGGTTAATGGAGGTTAGGAGCCATGTAGGGCAGTGGCTAACAGGTGATATTTGGCCTGATCTCATTGGGCCTTCTCTAGCTTTGCCTGTTCTTCCTCGTTATTGAAAATCTTAAAGGCTAAATTTAAAAGGTCTCGTTGAGGGGTTTGAGGGCCTTCTTCTGCCTTTTTTAATTTCTTTCGGATGTCTGGGGATGACTGAGAGAGAAAATGGATGTTAAGAACAATGGTGCCCTCTGCTGAAGTGGGGTCTAATCTTGTATGTATTTGTAGGGCTTCTGTTAACCTGGCTAGAAATTGTGTTGGGTTTTTGTCTAGTCCCTGAGTTATTAGCCAGAGCTTATCAAAGTTGACGGGTTTAGGTCCTACCTTTTGAAGGCCCACAATGAGGCAAGCAACCATATGATTATGGGCTGCCTGCCCAGATCTCCCTGCCTGATATCCCAGTTGGGATCATCTCAGGGGACAGCCGTGGCCCCTACGGGCTTAGTGTCATCTGTCCTGTGTATCTCCTGTATGTACCTGAGAGGCTTGCCATACTCGTTCCTTCTCTCCTGGGAGAAGGGTAGAGGAAGTGTAATGTGAATATCATGCCAGGTTAAGTCATAAGACTGGGTAAGATATTTGAATTCTTTTAGATAATTATCAGGGTCTGAAGAGAAGGAGCTCAGACACTTTTCAATTTGAGATAGATTGGTAAGGGAGAATGGGACATGAACCTGAACAATGCCTTCTGCTCCAGCTACTTCCCATAAAGGGAGGAGTGAAGCAGGAAAGGAGCAGGGTCCTGTGGTGAAGTGTTCTGCTTTAACGTTGTTTGAGACCAGGTATGGGGAGGGAATCTAGGGAGGTGGGGTAAAGCCTTGGGACCCTCGGGTTAGAAGGTGGGGCTAAAGTTTCAGAGCTTGCCTCTGGCACAGGCAGGGCAGGGGGATTGGAAGCAGTGGCAGTGGCCTGCGCTTGAGAAGGAGGGGGCGTAAAGTGGAGGTTGTGGAACTGGATTTGGAGGGGCTGCAACAGGATTTGGAGTGATGGGGGTGGGCTGTGGTTGAAAGGGTCGAAGGCAGAAGCAAAGTCTGAACAGGAATCGGGAGACATTGTATTAGGAGGATGTGGCCCAGAGTGGGCTAAGAGTATTTGAGAAGTAGAACAGGATTCACAGAGGGAGGGTTGAGAGTGAAGAACGAAGAAAGCCTGGACAGAAGGGATTTCTGACCACTTGCCGTTGTGGCAGTGGAAGTTACCGAGATCCCATAGAGTATTGTAATCAAGAGTTCTGTTTTCTGGCCACTGGGACCTATTATCAAGTCTGTATGGTGGCCAGACAGTGTTAGAATAGTAAATCAGTCTTTTTGGTCTTTTCTCCCCTTGGGAGCCAAAGGCTTTTAGGTTTCAGAAAAGGCATCCTAGAAGAGTAGATTTTGAGGGCTGGGATTGAGAATTTCCCATTGTGTCCAAATAGGGAGGTTAGACAAGGGCAAGAGAAAGCAAGGAGAAAGGGCCGAGAGAAAAGGCATCCCTGTTTTCAGGACTTTTTCAGAGAGTAGTAATAGTCTGCTTTGAAATGGGCATCCCCTATTTCAAAGTCAGATGGGGCACAAGGCTGAGGGCCCAAGGACCGTGGGGATCCTCCCACCTAGGACTTGGAAACGAGCCAAGAGAGAGAGAGGATCCGAGAGAATGGGATTTCACTCACCCTTGTAACCGATGAATGAAATGTGGGCCAGTGTGTGGATGTCAGTCCAGCAAGGCAAGTGGCGAGTCCCATCCCGGAGCTCGTCTCAGTTTCTTGGCAAGGTCCAAGGGAGGAGACCACTGAAGGTGGGCTTATGAGAGGAGTCTGCTCAGTTGTGGTGGATCTTCCCTCCTGGGTTTTGGCATCAGAATGTAAGGCGAGTGCAGAGAAAAAGAGAGCGAGCTGGGCAGTCAGAGAAGAAGAAATTTATTAGAGGGAAATGAGAGGGTCACTGGCTCTTAAGGAGAACTAGTTTCCTCCCTTTCTGAGAGGTCTTTTTTATACCCTGCCAATGAAAAATTCTCTGAAGGGATGGTTAATTTTTAGCCTGTAGCTGAGTCCTGCAGTCACTTAGCTGGAGGTCTGGAATCCGGTGGTCTCATAGCCTAGAGAAGGTAGGCGCTAGCAGGAAAAGAGATTGTCAGTTGCGCAATTTGGTCAGTCTCAAGGGTCACTGTGATTTTGTTCTTTGTTTGAGGCGTCAACATAATGAGTCATTTTAACAAGGAGCCCCCATGTAGGCCCTATCATAGATCACTAATGCAAACATCAGCTAATAGTTGGCTAATTAATGCACTGGAATCTGACCAATCAGATTTGAAACTCCTTTGTTTGGAAAGCCTATAGGACAAGGATTGGGTGTTGGGGATTAAGAAGGGGATAAATCCTCCTCTGCGTGGTTACTAGGAGGCTTGTCATCCAAGCAACTTTCTAAAAGAGTACCTTTCAGGATATAGGGCTTTGGAAATTCTTCTTTGGTTGGTTGGATTCTTTGATTGTTGAAAACAGTTCAGAGCCTTTAAGGGCCCTCTCCCCACCCCAGACTTGGCAGTATTAAAAGCCAAAGAACTCCAACAAAGTGTTGCTCAAGGGGATCTTTTCTTACTTGCCTCTTCTCAAAGTCCCAGTTTTCTGTTGCTTTTGACCTTCAGGATCTTGATGTTTCCAGTGTTCCCTGATTTCCAACCTTCTCTGTTTAGCAATATAAACACCCTTTCTCCTTAGCCTCCCATTCCCCCCTGCCCTGGGGCTTAAATGTGATTGCACTTAGTTCCACAATGGGTCACCTCCCTACTCAACTCTGGTTCCAGGATGAACCACAACCTGTGCTGTCATCTCCCCTCACCAGGTCAGGGCGATGACATGGACTGTTCTCTACATTCACAACCAGGGCTCAAATTATCTTCTTTCCTCAGGAGACTCTTGTACTGTTATTAAAATTATACAGTTATTTGTAATCCTGGGATAGCATAGGATCTTGGTTATATCCTATTTGATGTAGAAAGGAAATTTAAAACAAGTAAATAATGCTTTTAAAATACTGTTTATTTTGAGACAGAATATGTTAAAATCTGGAGTAAGCCCCATTCCTATTTCAGGGTCTTTGTACTATTATTTTTCTGTTCTTTCTGTGGTTTTTGCACTGCATTCACAACTCTATTCAAATGTCATCTCCATGAAGAACACTTCCTTGATCACTAACTTTCCGTCCAATCAGTCTCTAGTCTCTCAAGCAGATCATTTTTTCCCCCGAGATCTTTTCACTTCATGACCATGTGTATATATAAAATATTTATTTTTTTCAGTCAGTTCAGTCACTCAGTCGTGTCCAACTCTTTGCGACCCCATGAACTGCAGCACACCAGGCCTCCCTGTCCATCATCAACTCCCAGAGTCTACTCAAACCCATGTCCATTAAGTCGGTGATGCCATCCAACCATCTCATCCTCTGTCGTCCCCTTCTCCTCCTGCCCTCAATCTTTCCCAGCATCAGGGTATTTTCTAATGAGTCAGTTCTTCACATCAGGTGGCCAAAATGTTGGAGTTTCAGCTTCAACATCAGTCCTTCCAATGAACACCCAGGACTAATCTCCTTTAGGATGGACTGGTTGGATCTCCTTGCAGTCCAAGGGACTCTCAAGAGTCTTCTCCAATACCACAGTTCAAAAGCATCAATTCTTTGGCACTCAGCTTTCTTTATAGTCCAACTCTCACATCCATACATGACTACTGGAAAAACCATAGCCTTGACTAGATGGATCTTTGTTGACAAAGTAATGTCTCTGCTTTTTAATATGCTGTCTGCTACTGCTAAGTCACTTCAGTTGTGTCTGACTCTGTGAGATCCCATAGACGGCAGCCCACCAGGCTCCCCCATCCCTGGGATTTTCCAGGCAAGAACACTGGAGTGGGTTGCCATTTCCTTCTCCAATGCATGAAAATGAAAAGTGAAAGTGAAGTCGCTCAGTCGTGTCCGACCCTCAGGGACCCCATGGACTGCAACCTTCCAGGCTCCTCTGTCCATGGGATTTTCCAGGCAAGAATATGCTGTCTAGGTTGGTCCTAACTTTCCTTCCAAGGAGTAAGCGTCTTTTAATTTCATGGCTGCAGTCACCATCTGCAGTGATTTTGTATCAGTTTCATGTGTACAATAATATATTTCAACTTCTGTATACACTATAGTGTGCTCACCACCAAAGATTTAGTTTCCATCCATCAGTATGCAGTTGACCCCCTTTCCCTCTGGTAACCGCTGCTGTTTTCTCTGTATCTCTGTGTTTGTTTTTTGTATTCCACATGAGTGAAATCATAGGGCATTTGTCTTTTCCTGTTTGACTTATTTCACATAGCATAATACCCTCAAGGTCCTATCCATGTATCACAAATGGCAAAATTTTCATGTTTTTTTATGGCTGAATTGTATTAAATAAATAAATGCCACAGTTTCTTGATCCATTCATCCATCAGTGAGCACTTAGATTGTTTCCATACCTCACCTCTTGTAGATAATGCTGAGATGAACATAGGGGTACATATATTTTTTCAAGTTAGTGTTTTCATGTTCTTTAGATCAATACCCATAAGTGGAAGAGCTGGATCATATGGCAGTTCTGTTTTTAATTTTTTGAGAAACCTCCGTGTTCTCTCTCATCGTGGCTGTATTGACTTACATTCCTACCAGGAGTGTATGAGAGTTCCCTTTTTTCCACATCCTCACCAACAGTTATTTCTTGCCTTTTTGATAATGACCACTTTGACAGATATGAGATGCTATCTCATTGTGGTTTTGATTTGCATTTCCTTATTAGTCATGTTGACCATCTTTTCATGTGCCTCTTGGCCATCTGTATGTCTCCTTTGGAAAACTACCTAGAAAACTCTTTAGATCCTCTACCCATTTTTTAACTGGTTTTGCTTTTTTGTGGTTGAGTTATATTCTTCATGTATTTTGGATATTAACTTCCTATTGGATATATAATTTACAAATATCTTCTCCCATTTGGTAGATTGTCTTTTCATTTTGATGCTAGTTTCCTTTGCTGTGCAGAAGCTTTTTACTTTGATGTAGTCCCACTTGTTTAGTTTTGCTTTTGTTTCCCTTGCCTGAGGAGACATATCCCCAAAGATACTGCTGAGACCAATGTAAAGAGCATACTACCTATGTTTTCTTCTAGAACTTTTATGGTTTTAGGTCTTATATTCAAGCCTTTAGTCCATTTTCAGTTGATTTTTGTGTATGTTGTGAGATAGTAGTCTTCATTCTTTTGCATGTGGCTGTCCAGTTTTCCCAACAAAGGGAAATTGGTCTCATATTTTCCCTTTTTATGTTGTGAGTTTATTGCCAAATTGAAGTAGCTGTAGTTACTTTTACTTTTTTCCCCTTTAACATTTATGGTGTAATTCTTGAATAATCTATTTTGATATACTCTTGGAATTTTCTGACTCTATTTATCACCTAACTCAAAGTTTTTCATGCTTTTACCTTTTTGTTTCAGGTAGAAGAGCTCCTTTCCACATTTCTTGTGAGATGGGTCTTGTGTTCATAAACTCTCTTAGCTTTTGCTTGTCTGGGAAAACCCGTATTTCCCCTTCATATCTGAATGATAACTCTGCTACATAGAATATTCTTGGCTGACATTTTTTTTTAGTCTTTCAATATTTTGAGAATATGATTCTACTCTCTCCTGGCTTATAGAGTTTCTGCTGTGAAATCTACTGATTATCTAATGAGGGTTTCTTTGTAGGTTACCATCTTTTGTTTCCCTGGCTGTCTAAAATTTTTTCATTGTCGATTTTTGACAGTTTTTGTATAATATGTCTTGGAGCAGGTCTTTTTGCATTGACGTAGATAGGTGTCCTTTCAGCTTCATGAACTTGCATATCCAGTTCTTTCTCCAGTTTGGGGAAGTTCTCAGCTATTATTCGCTTAAATAAACTTTCTGCTCCCCTCTCCCTCTCTTCTCCTTCTAAGATCCCATTATCTTAATCCTACCCTTCCTAATAGAGTCAGATAGTTCTCATAGAATTTCTTCTCCTCCCTCACCTCCTCACTCACCTTTGCCGCTTCCTCCTCCTCTTTTTAGGCCTTAGTTCTCTCTCTTCTTCTCTCTGTATCGTTTCTAGGTTTGTCTTCCATATGATCTGCTCTATTTCCAGTGCTTTTAATGCATTTTCATCTCATTTATTGAGTTCTTCAGCTCCAAAATTTTTGTTTGGTTCTTCTTTAGAGTTTCAATCTCTTTGGTAAAGTATTCTTCCTGAGCCTTTCTGAGTTTTCTTGTAGGCCCTTTATAACAGCTATTTTTCTTTATCCATTAGAATGCAGTATTCCCTGATTTTAAATTTGGTTTCTGAGAATTGTCTTTTTATTTTTGTGACACTGTGCTACTACATATCTTCATGGTGCTTGATGACTTGTTTTTCTGCTGGTACATTTGAAATAGTGAACACTGTGCTTCTTTAGGTAAAGCTTTTATTATTTTTTTAAAAAACTTGACTATAATGATTCATCTGGTTAATTAGAAGCCTTTCTTTTCTTTTCAAGTACATGGCGCTGTAGCACAAGTTCCTTATCCCCTCCCACCCCAAGTGATGCTGCACAGCATATGAGATCTTAGTTCCCTGACCAGGGATTGAGCCTATGCCCCCTACAGTAGAAGCATGGAGTCTTAACCACTGGACTGCCAGGGAAGTCCCCCATAGCACAAGTTTTCACTTCTCTTTCCTGAGCTGTCTCTGGTTCTATTTGAGAGCCAATGCTTTCTGTCCGCCACTACCTCTTGCCACTGCTTGTGCCTCTGGGGTCCTTGATGCCTTGCTGCTGCTAGCGTTGCTGGTGTTGCCACCTGGACACTGGCTCCTCTGCCCCGTCGGGGGTCTTCTCAGTTGTAGGCTGTTCTGCAGTGAGGGCAGGAGGAGGGTAGGGAGAGAGCTGGGGTCACGGATGTCTCTGCCACAACCAGGACTGTGGGGTTCTCAGGCATCGCTGCTGAGTGTGGGGTGGAGGCAGAGTCTCAGGGCCCCTCGCAAGTGGACAGAGAGGGCCACAGGCCTTGTCACTGTCTGCTTCCCTGTGGTGGTGAGTGCTTCTGTGGCCAGGAGACTGCTGTCATCTGTGCTACCTCCTCTGGTGCTACTGTGTTCTCTGGGGCTGTGAGCTTAGCTGCCATGGCTGGGGGTCCACGATCACAGGCACTTCCTCCACTGTCCCCCCAGTTCTGCCTGCTCTGTGTGTTCCAGTTCACCTATCTTTAGATGTACAGATGTGTGGCATTCTCTGGTGTCCTGGCCTGTTGGACAAAGTCCCCTTTGTTGAGGTATAGATGTTTTACTAGTTGTAGACTGAAGAGGAGAGAAAGGGAACATATCAAATCACCATGATGCTGATGTCACTCATCTGCTAGATTTGTGTTTGTCTACAACAAGGGTAGGATCCTTGTCTGCCTTGTTCTCTGCTGCATCTAGGACCTAAGAAAGTTCTTAGAGCATGATAGATGCTCAGTAAACATTTCTTAGACAAATGGATATTTGCAGAATCCCCCATGTTTGCATCATCTATTATTTTGATAAAAATTCCTTCTCTTCATATCATAGATGATACTGTTCAGCAGCATAAAGAGGAGGAAAGAGCTCTATGGCATACCACTAGAGACAACCTTCCCACTGAATTAAATCAAATAATCAACACTTATAGGCTTTACTTATTTAAGTAACTGTAAATTGCCCTAACAAGAAAATCCTCTAGGTCATAGTTGAGTATTTTATCCACAAGAGCATCATAGTAGCCTAACCAGCTTGCCTTGGTTTCCCTGAGACTTTCTTGGTTTTAAAACAGAAAGCCCTGTGTCTGAGACACCCTCTGTCCTGAATAAATCAGGACAGTTGATATTACCCTGACGTGGGGTATTTTTCTGAAGCTACATAGATAATGTCCATGTCAATCCCCTGAGTTATTACTTTGCTTTCCTGTCAAAAGCAATGAGATTTGCTTGCTCTGCTTTGTTAATGAAGTCATGTTGATACTTTGTGACCTAAGTATTTATAATTCGTCTTTCTTAATCACTTCTAGTACTTTTTCACAGATTAATATCAAACTAGCTATCCTTTCCCTCCCAATAGCCATGATACTCACCTTTGAGTATTGGGACATTTGAATTTCAAGTACTGTAGCAAATTCCTCTTGTCCCAGAATTTTCAAATATGATAGACAGGGGTACCAAAGTTTTGCACCTGCTTTGTCCTTAAGATGTCTGAAGGCAATGCAAGCCTGGAGGCATTTGTTGTCAAAGGATCCCAAGGTCCTGGGAAGGCCCGAGGGCTTATCTTTTGGGATTTGTGGGTCTGTTCCTCGGTGGGATGCCAGTTGATGGTAGGACAAGGGAAGTACACATTCTATTAGCCTCTCATTTTGAATCCTTCTTCAGTTGGCTGTGAATCAGTTTTCATAAAGAACCTTCTGGAATTCTTTTTGCTTTACATCTCATAATACAGTCTCTGTTTTTTATTTATAGGCTGATTTATGCTGGCCTAAATTTATAGATTATTAAAATCTAAGAAAGAGAGTGGGTTGTCTGCTTTGCTTTAACATAGGTAGAGTACTTATAACTCAGATTTCCTAAATGTTGGGTTCCATCATGTTCAAATGACCTAACACTTTTTACACTGCCCCTTAAATATTGATGTTCCCTACATCTTGGTCTCTTGTGCGTTCATTATCTTATGGAATAGCTTCTTTTTCACCCATGGGTTCAACTACTTCCCATAAAGCAGTGTCTCCCAAATCCAATTCACACCTCTAGTCATTTTTCCTTTGAGCTTCTTACTTGATAACCAACTGTCTTTACTAAAAATTGCATCCAATAGCTCTTCACACCACCTGTGCTCTACCTTACCTTGTTCCTCCTGTATTTCTTATCTAATATTATGTTATGAATATCATCAAGATACCTGGCCTCGGTTCCAGGTCACAAGAATGTGGCTACCAGGGGAATACCCTAAAAGAAATCCTACACTGGAACCTGGAAGGCCAGGTGTGTATCAAGGACAAACAGAAACCTAAGCAAGCAAAACCATTTGGATATCAAATGCAAAGAGGTAGGAAAGGATTTTGGAAGAATGAAGAAGAAAATTGTCATAAGCTATGGGAAATAGATGGGGAAACAGTGGAAACAATGTCAGACTTTATTTTTCTGGGCTCCAAAATCACTGCAGATGGTGACTGCAGCCATGAAATTAAAAGACGCTTACTCCTTGGAAGGAAAGTTATGACCAACCTAGATAGCATATTCAAAAGCAGAGACATTGCTTTGCCAACAAAGATCCGTCTAGTCAAGGCTATGGTTTTTCCTGTGGTTATGTATGGATGTGAGAGTTGGGCTGTGAAGAAGGCTGAGTGCTGAAGAATTGATGCTTTTGAACTGTGGTGTTGGAGAAGACTCTTGAGAGTCCCTTGGACTGCAAGAAGATCCAACCAGTCCATTCTGAAGGAGATCAGCCCTGGGATTTCTTTGGAAGGAATGATGCTAAAGCTGAAACTCCAGTAGTTTGGCCACCTCACGCGAAGAGTTGACTCATTGGAAAAGACTCTGATGCTGGGAGGGATTGGGGGCAGGAGGAGAAGGGGACGATGGAGGATGAGATGTCTGGATGGCATCACTGACTTGATGGACGTGAGTCTGGGTGAACTCCGGGTGTTGGTGATGGACAGGGAGGCCTGGCGTGCTGTGATTCATGGGGTCACAAAGAGTTGGACATGACTGAGCGACTGATCTGATCTGATCTGAAGCAGATGCAGGTCTAGGCAAGTGAAAGGACAGTTGAAGGATTTGACCAAGACTTGGTTCTAGCTCTAGCATTCTTCTCTTGTGTAGTATAGTGGGTGTTGAGGTCTGGGTGCTCAGTAGACAGACTATTACTGTCCTGGGAAAAATGGTACATGGGCCAACCTGGCTTCTGTATTCTATATTATTCCCCAGTTTACCAATTACATATGAACTAATCCATGCTACAGAAACACATGTAATAGAACAGTTGGTTATTTGTTATCTTATTAATCTTTATCCAGTCCAATGAAGCTTGGTCCATTTGGGCTGCTGTGATGGAACGCCCTAGACTAGGTGGCTTATGTACGACAGAAATGTATTTCTCACAGTTCTGGATATTGGATGTCTAAGATAAAAGTGCTAGCAGATTTGGACTCTGGTGAGGGCCCACTTCCTGGTTCATAGATAGCCTTTTTTTTCACTGTGTCCTCACATGGCAGAAGGGGTGAGGGATTTCTTTGGGGTCTCTTTTATGAGCGCACAAATCCTTATAATCACCTTCCAAAGGCCCCACCTACAAATGCCCTCACAAATGGGATTAGGTTTCAACATATGAATTTGAGGTGGATCCATTCAGCCCCTAACAAGGTATTACTCCTGTTTCTCCAATTAAAAAAAAGAAGAAGAAGAAGACTAAAGAAGCAATGTATTTTCAGGAATTCACTGGTGGTCCAGTGTTTGAGACTCAGCACTTCCACTGCAGGGGGCATGAGTTGGATCCCTGGTCTGGAAACTAAGATCTTGCAAGTCATGTGGTGCAGTCAAAAAAATTTTTTTTATGTATCTTTTCCAAAACCACATGATTAATGGATTTATTAAGCTAGGATTATGTGTTAACAGTTGACTCTGAAACCCAAATGACTTAACAAAGGTTTATTGTACTTATTGTGTTTGTTTGTTCTCCCTCATGGTACATAGCCCACGTGGGTTAGCTGGGGCTCGACTTCATTCACTTACTAAGAGAACCAAGATGACGGATGCTCTGCAACCTTGTATCTCCATCACCTGGAACAGGTTTCCATGAAAGCAAAGGTAGAAGTAATGGACAGGACACACTGTTCTTAACCGCTTCTCATTGACCAGAACTAGTCACCCCAGTCTAACTGGAAGGGAGGCTGGAAATAAGAGATTGCGAATAGACTTTTTGGTGAGCACTGTCTTTATCACACTAGTGAGCCTTGCGCCAGAGAGAGTTCTGTTTAATCTCAAATCCTGTATCACATTCACACATAACCCTCTGCCACAAGTTTCCTGGAATCAAGTTCAGGCGTCAGGGAGAGTCTTGGATGCTTTTAATTTCACTCATCAGGGCTGCTTGTTGGGGTCGACCATCAAGAGAGTATGTGAAAAGTGTGAAAGTGTTAGTCGTTCAGTTGTGTCCGACTCTGTGACCCCATGGACTGTAGCTGGCCAGGCTCTTCTGTCCTTTGAATTCTCCAGGCAAGAATACTGGAGTGGATAGCCATTCCCTTCTCCAGGGGATCTTCCCAACCCAGGGATTGAACCCGAATGGATTGCAGGCAGATTCTTTACCATCTGAGCCACCCGGGAAGCCCCCAGGAGAGTCTAACAGGACCAAATTAAATAGATGAAATGGAAACAGTCATGCCTAGAACAAGCCTAGCACAATAAAATAGGAGGCAAGATGTGAGAGGAAAGAAGTAGGAAGCTTTACAGGCAAAGAAAGTATAATCAATAAAGATGTCAAAGTATAAAGGCCAGAGTAAACAAGGATTTGCAGATATCAAGCAGCAATCAATATAGAGCAAGGGAAGATTAATCAAGGAATGGGTAGATGAAAGGCAGTTTAAGAACCAACCAGAGGTATATCCCACTTATGCTGACAGCAGGCCATAGAATCCTCTCAGTGTGCCAACTGTCAAAACCCATGCCAGGCAGGCAATGTCCTTAAAGTATCAAGATATTGTTTAAAAATCCATCAGTGAGTCCAGATTCTTTCACCAGCTGAACCAGGCCCATGTCTTTGCTACATGCCAACCTTGCTACTGCCATAAGCTATTCTCAGATCTTCAACTATGCTATGCTTTTTCACACCTTCGTGCCCTTTACCAGTGGGTTCCCTTTCCTAGAATGCTTTTTTTGCCCCTTCTCCTTCTGGCTAAAATCTTCCTATTGTTGAAGCAGAGAAAGTGGTCTGAACAAACAAAAGATGCCTTTTGTTCCCATGGCAACCTGGGCCTATTTCTATCACTGCATTTATCACATGGTTTTTTAACTATTAATTTTCTTGTGGGTTAGAACTGAGTTCCAGATCAGGTCTATGCATTAATTTAAGAGTGAATGTGAATACTAAAGTCAACCTATGGAAGATCAAAAATTATTTATTATTTATCTGATATTACTTATCTGGCATAAGGCAAGGCTGAGTATCAGAGTTTTAATTTTTCTCCAGTACATAAAAGCATTTTGGCTAAATATTCTTTCTTTGAATTATTTTTCATGCAACAGACTACAGCTAGTGAGAGTTGTATTTTCTTTTTGTTTTTTATTTGAAAGGCAGTAGAATACAATAGTAAAAAAAAAAAAAAGTTTATCCATCAAGTTCCAGTGCAAAGACCACCAGTTGTTTTAACTGACACCGTTTAATAAAAAGAATTGTTAATCAGGTATTAGAGAACCAAAAAAGGCAAAATGAGGACATGGATTTTTATCAACTGGCAATACTCTTAGGACTGTGGGAACAAAGGAAAGAGGTTGGGATTATTAACCCATAGACCTTAAAGGAGTCCTCTTGAACTCAGTTCAGACCCATGAAGATGAGCTATGGACCATCTGATAGTGACATCTGTGAAAAGATGGGATGGGGCTGGTTCTGGGTGCGTGAGGAAAAAAGAGACTAGAACTAAAAGCTGCTGCTGGGATTAAGAATCATTGCTAAGATGAACTCAAAAGAACAAGAAAACAGTGAGGTCCTACGTATTTCAGTCTTACCGGCTTCCTCTAGCACCCCCTTGGGCTTCGCTGGTGGCTCAGTGGTAAAGCATCTGCCTGCAATGCAGGAGACTCGGATTCGATCCCTGGGTCAGGAAGATCCCCCAAAGGAAACAACAACCCATTCCAGTATTCTTTCCGGGAAATCCGGACAAGAGTCTGGACGGCTACAGTCCATGGGGAACAGTCGGACACGACTGAGCGACTAAGCATGTAGCACCCCCTAGTGGTGGAGCCTAACAGGGAGCAATGGACCTAGCCGAAGTAGGATTTCCATAGTCTCCGTCCCAGCAGAGTATACCAATACAGTATACTAACGCATATATATGGAATTTAGAAAGATGGTAATGACAACCCTGTATGCGAGACAGCAAAAGAGACACAGATGTATAGAACAGTCTTTTGGACTCTGTGGCAGAGGGAGGGGGGATGATTTGGGAGAATGGCATTAAAACATGTATAATATCATATAAGAAACGAATCGCCAGTCCAGGTTCAATGCAGGATACAGGAAGCTTGGGGCTGGTGCATTGGGATGACCCAGAGGGATGGTATGGGGAGGGAGGTGGGAGGGGGGTTCAGGATGGGGAACACGTGTACACCCGACGCAGATGCATGTTGATGTATGGCAAAACCAATGCAATATTGTAAAGTAATAAAAAAAAATAATAAAAAAACTCCCCAAAAAACAGGTTTGAAACTCAGAGATAATGCCTTAATATCCAGTGTAGAAAATAAAAAGAAAGCACACCACCCACCATAAAACATCTGTTTTAATTAATTTTTATTGGAGTATATTTGCTTTACAGTGTTATTAGTTTCTATTATGCAGCAAGATATATCAGCCATATATAAAAGCTGGAGAATTCCATGGACTGTACAATCTATGGGGTCGCAAAGAGTTGAACGTGACTGAGCGACGTTCTCTTTCACATCAGCCATAACTATACATATATCCTCATATACATTCATGCCCTCCCTTTTGAACTTCCTTCCCATTCAGGTCACTACAGTGAATTAAGAAGAGTTCCCTGTGCTATACAGTAGGTTATTACTAGTTATCTATTTTATACATACTATCAATAGTGTATATGTGTTGATCCCAATCTCCCAGCTCCTCCCCTCCCCTCCACTTCCTTCTTGGTATCCATATATTTGTTCTCTACTTCTGTGTCTCTAAAATTTTTGCAGCTTAACTTTCATATGTGACTTCATCTTTATATAGTTTTGACACTGTTCTATTTTATTTGATATTGTCATAATAATTTTTCATGTTTCTACATTATATTTATGTTAATCTATGTTAATGATTGCATAATAGTGCACTGTTTGGTGGTACCATAATTTAACTAAATAGTTCCCCAAAAGTTGGGCATTTATATACTTTCTAATTTATGGCTGCTATAGATAAAACCTTAACATCTTTGTCTACATACTTTTTTCCTTCCATTTAATATTCCCAGGAGTGGAATTACTCTTTTAAAAGATCTGAGCATCTTTATGTGTTGCTTTACTGCTCTTCAAAAGCTATTTATGCTATCATCAGCAATAAATGAGTTCAGTTCAGTTGCTCAGTCATGTCCGACTCTTTGAGACCCCATGGACTGCAGCACACCAGGCTTCCCTGTCCATCACTAACTCCCAGAGCTTACTTAAACTTATGTCCATCAAGTCAGTGATGTCATCCAACCATCTCATCCTCTGTCATCCCCTTCTCCTTCTGCCTTCAATCATTCCCAGCATCAGGGTCTTTTCCAATGAGTCAGCTGTTCACATCAGGTGGCCAAAGTATTGGTTTCAGCTTCAGCATCAGTCCTTCCAATGAATATTCATGGATGATTTCCTTTAGGATGGACTGGTTAGATCTCCTTGCTGTCCAAGGGACTCTCAAGAGTCTTCTCCAACACCACAGTCCAAAAGCATCAATTCTTTGGTGCTTAGCTTTCTTTATAGTCCAACTCTCACATCCATACGTGACTACAAGAAAAACCAAAGCTTTGACTAGACAAACTTTTGTTGGCAAAGTAACATCTCTGCTTTTTAATCTGCTGTCTAGGTTAGTCATAGCTTTTCTCCCAAGGAGCAAGCGTCTTTTAATTTCAGGGCTTCAGTCACCATCTCCAGTGATTTTGGAACCCCCCAAAATAAAGTCCGTCACTGTTTTCCCATTTACTTGCCATGAAGTGATGGGATCAGATGCCATGAACTTAGTTTTCTGAATGTTGAGTTTTAAGCCAACTTTTTCACTCTCCTCTTTCACTTTCAACAAGAGGCTCTTTAGTTCTTCACTTTCTGCCATAAGGGTGGTGTCATCTGCATATCTGAAGTTACTGAAATTTCTCCCAGCAATCTTGATTCCAGCTTGTGCTTCATTAAGTCCAGCATTTCTCATAATGTACTCTGCATATAAGTTAAATAAGCAGGGTGATAATATACAGCCTTGACGTATTCCTTTTCCTATTTGGAACCAGTCTGTTGTTCCATGTCCAGTTCTAATTGTTGCTTCTTGACCTGTTTAACCAGTAAATACTGATTTTTAAGCATCCCGTTGAAATCACAGGAAAAACAAAGGCATGTATTTTGGAGGCAATGGCAAAAGAAATTGTGGGACAGAGGGCATTTAAAACTTATCTTTTAACTATGTGCTTTTGCCCTTTAAACAAGAAATAAAGTCACAACGTAAAGCTGACATTTCTTAGCTTAGTGTTCCTTAGGCTTATTGTTTCCTTAGAATTAATTACGTGAGACAGTGGTTCTCAAAGTGTGGTCCCTGGCCCAGTAGCATTGGCATCATTTGAGAGCTTGTTAGAAAAGTAGTCTTGGCCTCCTCCACAGTTAAATCTACCCTAAATCTACTGAATCAGAAGATCTGGGGTGGGGGGTAGCCCAGCAGTCTGTGTTGTACTAAGTCCTCCAAGTAATTATCCAGGCTAAAATTGGAGAACCACTAACAGAAGATGAATTCCGTAGAGACAAGTGGTTATTTTATTAATAACTCCATTGTACACTGAAAACTTATTTAAAGAACTTTTTTGGGACTTCCCTGGGTGGTCCAGTGGCTACAACTCTGTGCTCTGAGCCCAGGGTTGATCCCTGGTCAGGGAACTAGCCCACATGCTACAACTGAGTTCATATGCTGCCACTAAAGATCCTGTATGCTGCAACTAGGAGTTCACATGCTGCAATGAAGATCGAAGATCCCGAGTACCACAACTAAGACCAAATAAATAAATAAGCACAGCTAAATAAATAAATATTTAAAAACTAAAGAACTTTTTCATTTTCTATTGAGAAATAATTTTTGAAAATAAATTTTTAACATGGATATTTTAATGTGAAAAAAAATTTTTTTGTTGCAGATGAACTTTACAAGTGACAGACAGCCAACTATTTTAAAAAGTGAAAATAAGAAGTCAAAGCACCGATTCAGCTTTTACCCTATGTCTATTAGTAGACTCATTATTTTTAATTTGTATAGGTATTTACAATGGTTCCTGTGGCCCTTAGGCCAAGAAATGAACCTACTTAGAGAAATGTGAGGTTTGTAAATGGTGTTCCAAACACATTATAGTTTAAAATTTTTTAACATTAAAAGGAGAGCTAAAAGATGTAAAACTACCATATGATCCAGCTATTCCACTTTTGGGTATTTATCTGAAGAAAATAAAAGTACTAACTTGAAAATATACCTGTACCCCATGTTCACTGCAGCATTATTTACAATAACCAAGAAAGGGCAACAACCTAAGTGTCCGTTGATGAATAAAGAAAATGTAGTGTGTATATACAATAGAATATTTTTCAGTAATTGAAAAGAAATCTTGTCATTTGTGACAACATGGACAAACTTTGAGGACATTATGCTAAGTGAAATTAGTTATATAGAGAAGGACATATAACATATTATCTCACTTATATGTGGAATCCAAACAAGAAAAGGAGCTCCTAGATAGAACAGATTGGGAGTTGCCAGAGCCAAGGAGTGGTTGTTATTGTTCAGTCACTCAGTCATGTTTTGACTCTTTGCAATCCCATGGAGTACGGCATGCCAGGCTTCCCTGTCCTTCACTATCTCACAGAGTTTGCTCAAACTCATATCCATTGAGTCGGTGACACCATCTAATCATCTCATCTTCTGTTGTCCTCTTATCCTGCTGCCTTCAATCTTTCCCAGTATCAGGGTCTTTTCCAGTCAGTCGGCTCTTCACATCAGGTGGCCAAAGTCTTAGAGTTTCAGCATCAGTTCTTCCAATGGATATTCAGGACTGATTTCCTCTAGCATTGACTGGTTTGATCTCCTTGCAGTCCAAGGGACTCTGAAGAATTTTCTCCAGCACCACAATTCAAAAGCATCAATTCTTTGGTGCTCAGCCTTCTTCATAGTTCAACTCTCACATCCATACATGACTACTGGAAAAACCAAAAAGTCAAAAACTTTGACCAGATGGACCTTTGTTGGCAAAGTAATGTCTCTGCTTTTTAATATGCTGTCTAGGTTTGTCAAAGCTTTGCTTCCAAGGAGGAAACGTCTTTTAATTTCCCAGCTGCAGTCACTGTCTGTGGTGATTTTGGAGCCCAAGAAAGAAAATCTGTCACTGCTTCCACATTTTCCCCATCTATTTGCCATGAAGTGATGGGACTGGATGCCATGATCTTAGTTTATTGAATGTTAAGTTTTAAGCCAGCTTTTTCACTCTCCTCTTTCACCCTCATCAAGAGGCATTTTAATTCATCTTTACTTTCTGCCATTAATGTGGTATCATCTGCGTATCTAAGGCAGTCAAAATATACAAACTTCTGGTTGTAAAATAAATAAGTCATTAGGATGTAATGTACAGCATGGTGACTATAGTTAATAATACTGCATTGCACACTTGAAAGTTGTTAATTAAACCTTGAAAAAATTTTGTGACTATATATGGTAATGGATGTTTACCAGACTTACTGGGAAGATCATTTTGCAGTATATGAAAATATTAAATCATTAAGTTGCACACCTGAAAGCAGTATGTTATATGTCAGTTATATCTCAATTAAAAAAAAAATCATGTATGTTAAAACCTTACACATAGTTTATTATCCCTAAATGTTAGTTACTATTGTTAAGATTATTATTATTTGGCCCAAAATATCTGATACATTATTAGAGATCTAAAACTTATGTAGTAAATTCATATTAACTAATAGAGTCAAGTCATTTAGCCAGTTAATCCACGTCTGAGTGTACGGGACTTCCCTTGTAGTTCAGTCGGTAAAGAATCTGCCTACAGTGCAGGAGACCCAGGTTCAATCCTTGGGTCGGGAAGATCCCGTGGAGAAGGAAATGGCAACCCACTCCAGTATTCTTGCCTGGAGAATCCCATGGACAGAGGAGACTGGTGGGCTACAGTCCATGGGGTCACAAGAGTCTGAAACGACTGAGTGACTAAACCACCACAAGAAAAAAGGTAAACAAATAAGGTAAGTATCCAAGTAAGTCAAGACAAAATAGTTTCACATTGTATATCAAAATGCTTGAATAATACGTTTGTTGGTACTAGATGTAGGTAACTGTGTTCCTATAAAAGAAAAATAATAATTCTTCATGCATAGAGAATAACTAGATTAGCTGTGGCTTAGAAGATTTAGAGTTGAGAAATAAAAGGGTCATAATATCTGAAGAATAAAGTCAAAACGTGAAGAATTATAAATGCTTAGAGCAACTAGATGTTGCCAATCAAGAATAGTATAGCATTATAAGGGTGTAATATTATTATCAGGATAATATAATGGTAACAATAATACCTACTTCCCATATACAATATATTTTTCCCTAGAATAATATGATATTGAATCTTTTAAATGAAGTGTAATTGATTTACAAAGATTCAGGTGTACAGCCAAGTGACTCAGTTACATACACACACACACACACACACACACACATATGTATATATATAACAATATATATTGTTTTGAGCAGAGAATACAGTATCAGGTGTTAACAGATAAATCGAGCTATATTAAAAATTTTTAAGAGTTTATTTGAGCAAAAATGGGTAAAGATCAGGCAGCATCCAATCTGGCAGCTAGAAAGGAGCTCTGAGGAGCTGTAAAAATGAAAGACTTTTTTAGGCAGAAGGGGACAGGAATGAGAAAGTCATACCAGGTAAATAAGACAGGTGAGTTATTGCAGAGTTACTTCCCTGTTGGGGATGGCAGGAGTCTATCAAGCTGATGACCTAAGTAGTGCTGATTCCTGACTGACTGGTTAAAGATTCCATTTCTGGGAGAGCTGAAGCTGTAATTAAGTTTTGGTTTGGCAATGTGGAGCTTAGTGTAACCGAGCACAAGGGCTTTGACAGGGGATGTTTACTGTGAAGTAAGGGTTTATTGCAAAGCGTCAAGTGAGGGAGTGAGAGACAAGCCTCAGATCCACTCCAACTTGGCTTTTGAGTTTGGAGTTTATGAGGGGGAAGAAAATAGAAGCTAAGATTACTCATGATTCTGTGATAATTGTGGTTTCGGGAGTAACATGTGTGTGGTTTACGGTGGTCCATGGTTTGTGTGTCTCTGAGCTCATTTTGCCCTGCAGGAACAGGCCATCTGACTCTGATGAGAGTTCAATTAGCACAGGATTGAGGTCAGAGAGGATAAGAAAGGGAATAAAGTTTTGGGTAGAGAGGTTAACCGTAAACCCAATAGGGGAACTCAGTTTTAGAGGGACATAGTTTCTTTAGCATTAGTGAGTCTTTTAGGCCTGTTGTAATGTTTTCTTTTTCTTTTTTTTTTTAATACAGGACACTGAATCCTAACTTGGACAATGCATACTCACTGTTAGGCATGTTTACTAGTCACACTTTCACAGTTTTAGATGGTATAAGTAATTTGCCTCAGATAATCAAGTAATTAGTAACAGAATGGAGCTCCAATTAGGTCTTTTGACTCAGAGATGAGCATCAGATCAGTCGCTCAGTCGTGTCTGACTCTTTGCGACCCCATGAATCGCAGCACGCCAGGCCTCCCTGTCCATCACCAACACCCGGAGTTCACTCAGACTCACGTCTATCGAGTCAGTGATGCCAACCAGCCATCTCATCCTCTGTCATCCTCTTCTCCTCCTGCCCCCAATCCCTCCCAGCAACAGAGTCTTTTCTAATGAGTCAACTCTTCGCATGAGGTGGCCAAAGTACTGGAGTTTCAGCTTTAGCATCATTCCTTCCAAAGAAATCCCAGGGCTGATCTCCTTCAGAATGGACTGGTTGGATCTCCTTGCAGGCCAAAGGACTCTCAAGAGTCTTCTCCAACACCACAGTTCAAAAGCATCAGTTCTTTGACGCTCAGCCTTCTTCACAGTCCAACTCTCACATCCATATGTGACCACAGGAAAAACCATAGCCTTGACTAGACGAACCTTTGTTGGCAAAGTAATGTCTCTGCTTTTGAATATGCTATCTAGGTTGGTCATAACTTTCCTTCCAAGGAGTAAGCGTCTTTTAATTTCATGGCTGCAGTCACCATCTGTAGTGATTTTGGAGCCCAGAAAAATGAAGTCTGACACTGTTTCCACTGTTACCCCATCTATTTCCCATAAAGTGGTGGGACCGGATGCCATAATCTTCGTTTTCTTAATGTTGAGCTTTAAGCCAACGTTTTCACTCTCCACTTTCACTTTCATCAAGAGGCTTTTTAGTTCCTCTTCACTTTCTGCTATAAGGGTGGTGTCATCTGCATATCTGAGGTTACTGATATTTCTCCCGGCAATCTTGATTCCAGCTTGTGTTTCTTCCAGTCCAGCTTTTCTCATGATGTACTCTGTATATAAGTTAAATAAACAGGGTGACAATATACAGCCTTGACATACTCCTTTCCCGATTTGGAACCAATCTGTTGTTCCATGTCCAGTTCTAACTGTTGCTTCCTGACCTGCATACCAATTTCTCAAGAGGCAGATCAGGTGGTATGGTATTCCCATCTCTTTCAGAATTTTCCACAGTTTATTGTGATCCACACAGTCAAAGGCTTTGGCATAGTCAATAAAGCAGAAATAGATGCTTTTCTGGAACTCGCTTGCTTTTTCGATGATCCAGCAGATGTTGGCAATTTGATCTCTGGTTCCTCTGCCTTTTCTAAAACCAGCTTGAACATCAGGAAGTTCACGGTTCACATATTGCTGAAGCCTGGCTTGGAGAATTTTGAGCATTACTTTACTAGCGTGTAAGATGAGTGGAATTGTGTGGTAGTTTGAGCATTCTTTGGCATTGCCTTTCTTTGGGATTGGAATGAAAACTGACCTTTTTCAGTCCTGTGGCCACTGCTGAGTTTTCCAAATTTGCTGACATATTGAGTGCAGCACTTTCACGGCATCATCTTTCAGGATTTGGAATAGCTCAACTGGAATTCCATCACCTCCACTAGCTTTGTTCGTAGTGATGCTTTCTAAGGCCCACTTGACTTCACATTCCAGGATGTCTGGCTCTAGGTCAGTGATCACACCATCATGATTATCTGGGTCGTGAAGATCTTTTTTGTACAGTTCTACTGTGTATTCTTGCCACCTCGTCTTAATATCTTCTGCTTCTGTTAGGTCCATACCATTTCTGTCCTTTATCGAGCCCATCTTTGCATGAAATGTTCCTTTGGTATCTCTGATTTTCTTGAAGAGATCCCTAGTCTTTCCCATTCTGTTGTTTTCCTCTATTTCTTTGCATTCATCGCTGAGAAAGGCTTTCTTATCTCTCCTTGCTATTCTTTGGAACTCTGCATTCAGATGTTTATATCTTTCCTTTTCTCCTTTGCTTTTCTCTTTTTTTCTTTTCATAGCTATTTGTAAGGCCTCCCCAGACAGCCGTTTTGCTTTTTTTGCATTTCTTTTCCATATTATAAAATTCTGTACCTTACTATTCATCCCATTCTGTTATTCACCAAATTAACTTGTCCTTCTGGGTTTTTCCTGCTGCCACTGTGTGAGCTTTTCTGCCTTGACTGCATAGACCCTGTATTAGCTCTTCTCATTTTCCCCTTCAATCTGCGTAGCTTTCCCTCAATTTCTTTCAAACTAAGGGCTCCTGTTGCACATGAAGATCTCCATCATAGCAAGCATCTTATTTTCTTCTTGTTTTCTGGCATGTATGTCTCTCTACCAGGATATAAGGACAGTTAAGGGCAGAACTGAGCTTGCCCTACGTATATATGCAGACAAGTCCAGTGTTAATCACACAGTAAGACTGTAATGTCTATCTGAGTGGTTAAATAGTTTGAGACTGTTTTTTTCTTGACTGTGCCATGAAGGTTGTGGGATCTTAGTTCCCCGACCAGAGATTAAACCCAGGCCCTTGGCAGTGAAGTCACTGAGTCCTAAGCACTGGATTACCAGGAGATACTTTATTTAGTCATTTCACAAATGTCTATTGAAGAACTCTCCTGAAAGATACTGTGAGAGGATAATTGAAAATAGAGACTCTGGCTTCAAGGAATTCACTGTCCTAACAGAAGAGATAGATTGTAGGTCATAAATAACTATAATACAAGGTAGAAATTCAGACATAGAGTAAAAATAATCCTTTCTAGAGTAAAAACCTTCCCTATGCTCAGTGTCAGCAAGTGACTACAGAAAATGCAACTCGGGCCTGTCGCATTAAAATTGACTTCTGTTAAAGTGAATGAGACAGAATGGAAATGTCATTCAGTCTCCAATAACACTATGAAAATGGGCCTCCAATCACCAGGTTATTGTTTTCTATTGCTAATATTAGTGAATTTACCTTTGTAAGTAGACATTTGTGCTAACCTAACAAATTCACTTTGGGGAAATAATATGCATCTTGCTGAACTAATAGCACCTTACTGGATTATGGTATGAGTTAAATGAAATATGTCTTAACACATTTTATATAATTAGTATCCAATTTTTTTTTTGCTTGGCACTAGTGCAAAGAAATAGAGGAAAACAATAGAATGGGAAAGACTAGGGATCTCTTCAAGAAAATTAGAGATACCAAGGGAACGCTTTATCCAAAAATGGGCACAATAAAGGACAGAAATGGTGTGGACCTAACAGAAGCAGAAGGTATTAAGAAGAGGTGGCAAGAATACACAGAAGAATTATATAAGAAAGATCTTCATGACCCAGATAACCATGATGGTGTGATCACTCACCTAGAGCCAGACATCCTAGAGTGTGAAGTCAAGTGGGCCTCAGGAAGCATCACTATGAACAAAGCTAGTGGAAGTGATGGAGTTCCGGTTGAGCTATCTCCCCAAATCCTAAAAGATGATGCTGTGAAAGTGCTGCACTCAATATGTCAGCAAATTTGGAAAACTCAGCAGTGGCCACAGGACTGGAAAAGGTCAGATTTCATTCCAATCCCAAAGAAAGACAATGCCAAAGAATGCTCAGACTACCACACAATTCCACTCATCTCACACGCTAGTAAAGTAATGCTCAAAATTCTCCAAGCCAGGCTTCAACAGTATATGAACCATGAACTTCCAGATGTTCAAGCTGGATTTAGAAAAGGCAGAGGAACCAGAGATCAAATTGCAAACATTCGTTGGATCATTAAAAAAGCAAGATAGTTCCAGAAAAATATCTACTTTTGCTTTATTGACTAAGCCAGAGCCTTTGACTATGTGGATCATAGCAAACTGTGGAAAATTCTTAAGAAGATGGGAATACCAGGCCACCTTATCCACCTCCTGAGAAATCTGTATGCAGGTCAAGAAGCAACAGTTAGAATTGGACATGAAACAACAGACTGGTTCCAAATCGGGAAAGGAGTATGTCAAGGCTATATATTGTCACCCTGCTTATTTAACTTATATGCAGAGTACATCATGCAAAATGCTGGGCCAGATGAAGCACAAGCTGGAATCAAGATTGCCGGGAGATATTTCAATAACCTCAGATATGCAGATGACACCACCCTTATGGCAGAAAGCGAATAGAAACTAAAGAGACTCTTGATGAAAGTGAAAGAACAGAGTGAAAAAGTTGGCTTAAAACTCAACATTCAGAAAACCAAGATCATGGCATCTGGTCCCATCACTTCATGGCAAATAGATGGGAAAACAATGGAAACAGTGAGAGACTTTAATTCTTGGGCAACTAGAGGACTAAGACAACTAGAGGACTAAATCCAGAATATTACTTTCAGAGTATGTTCTCCTGAAGGGGAGCAGAATTGGCCACCCCGTTATGCCTCTTTGGCATAAGCATTATTTTGAGCCAGTTATTTTCAAGTGACAGCAGACAGGAGAAAATCTGAAAACCAAGTAGAAGCTACCATTTATAAGACACATGTAAGTTTATAAAGGAAATCTCCACTTGAAAGGGCATCTCCCTCCTGTCCAAAGAAGTGAAGGATGGTAGTTTCTAGAAACTCTTATCAGTGGAGAAGATATGGGCTTAAATCTGCATGACAACCCTACCCTAGTTTACTGTGCTTTGCCTGGTCACCTCCCATAACTGGCCTCCCCACACCCAATTTCTCCTTTTGTCTTTAGATAGAGATGGTATTGAAGGTGGTGGCTTGGACCATTTCAGAGAGTTTCTCAGTTTTCCTAGGTCTCTCCATGTATGCAGGAGGTATGCATGCTATTGGGCATCCCTGATAGCCCAGTTGGTAAAGAATCCGCCTGCAATGCAGGAGACCCTGGTTTGATTGCTTGGTCAGGAAGATCTGCTGGACAGGGGATAGGCTACCCACTCCATTATGCTTGGGCTTCACTTATGGCTCAGCTGGTAAAGAATCGACCCACAGTGCGGGAGATCTGGGTTTGATCCCTGGGTTGGGAAGATCCCCTGGAGAAGGGAAAGGTTATCCACTCCAGTATTCTGGCCTAGAGAATTCCATGGACTGTATAGTCCATGGGGTTGCAAAGAGAACTTAGCGACTTTCACTTCACTTCACTTCATTTCACTTCATGCATGCTATTAAGCTTATGCTTGTTTTTCTCTTGTTAATCTGTTTTTTATTACAGGTTACGTTTCAGCCAAGAACCTAGAAGAGCAGAAGAAAAATAATAATTTTTCCTCCCTTGTAGTCTCTTTTCCCTAAATGTTTAACACTTTCAGTTCTCAGAGAGTCCTGCTGAATGCATGCCTAAAGGACCTGGCTCTCCCTTGCAAGGCAAGCAAATAAATTCAGCTTTATTTCTTACTGTTAAACACCTGTCTTCTAGCTTCTTCTAGCTCTGGAAGATCTACAAGTCTGTTTTGTCTTAACAGAAATTAGCATATTGGGAAAATCCATCATAGAATATAAAGTACTCCCAGCCTAATAAAGTGCTCAAAAGGAAAGTGAAAGTTGCTCAGTCACATCCGACTCTTTGCGACCCCATGGACTATACAGTCCATGGAATTCTCCAGACCAGAATACTGGAGTGGGTAGCCTATCCCTTCTCCAGGGGATCTTCCCAACCCAGGGATTGAACCCAGGTCTCTCGCATTGCAGGTGGATTCTTTACCAGCTGAGCTACAAGGGAAGCCTAAGCATACTGGAGTGGGTAGCCTATCCCTTCTCCAGCGGATCTTCCTGACTGAGGAATCAAACCGGGGTCTCCTGCATTGCAGGCAGATTCTTTACCAACTGAGCTATCAGGGAAGCCCAAGAGGATGATGATATTAAATCTTTATGGACTACAAAATCACAGTATTTACTCTTAAAAGGATACAACAGCCTTCACATATTTCAGAAATAAGAAGAATGGTGTCACTTATAAATGTGAAAATTATACCGACAATTTATTTTCATTTTTAAAGTTACATTTCCTCTGGATGTTACGGTTTTATTGGGTTGTTTGCATGTTTGTCCTTCCTCTACATGTCAATGTATTTACATATGTCAGTTCAGTTCAGTCAGTTCAGTCGCTCAGTCGTGTCCGACTCTTTGCAACCCCATGAATCGCAGCACGCCAGGCCTCCCTGTCCATCACCATCTCCCGGAGTTCACTCAGACTCATGTCCATCGAGTTGGTGATGCCATCTAGCCATCTCATCCTCTGTCGTCCCCTTTTCCTCTTGCCCCCAATCCCTCCCAGCATCAGAGTCTTTTCCAATGAGTCAACTCTTCACATGAGGTGGCCAGAGTATTGGAGTTTCAGCTTTAGCATCATTCCTTCCAAAGAATACCCAGGGCTGATCTCCTTTAGAATGGACTGGTTGGAGTACCCTTAATGAAAATTTGGATAAATGATCTTGTGGCTTTTGCTTCTTCTTATATCTAACTTTTTCTGGGTAAGATCATGTTGAAAACAACATCATGGGGTTTTGAAACAGAAACTAAGTCATTAAATATGCAACTTGAGAGCATAAGGGTAGCAATACAAATGGACAAAAGAAGGGACATTCCCATTAATTTTGCTCTCATTTATTCTGATTAGGTAGCAAGAGTTTTGTTGGAGAACTGATTTTAGGCATGTACAGCCTCCTTCAGAGCTCTATAATTGGTATTCTTTCCAAGGGCCAAAATACATTCAAGATATGATTGTAGGAAAATAATGGAACTTTCATCCTATCTATATACCTGCCATCTATCAAATCAATCACTTTCATTGTGTTTCTCCTTTTCTATACTTTTTCCTCCATCACTTCCTTCTGCACTCTCTCTTCTCTGTGTCATCCTGTATCACCCTTTAGCCTATATTTTCATTAGCAGCCCTCTCTCTTTAAAATTGCTTATGGTGGACTCCCTGGTGGTCCATTGGCTAAGATTCCATGCTCCCAATGCAGGGGGCCTGGATTTGATCCCTGATCAAGACAGTTCCTTCATGCTGCAACTAAAAGCTCACATACTGCAACGAAAGATCCTGCATGTCACAACTAAGACCCAGTGCAGCCAAATAAGTAAGTGTTTTAAAAATGATAATAAATAAAATTGCCTATGGTGATATTGACTCAGAGACCACTTCTTTCAAGATATGGCTAGCGCCCTGTAAGTCTGGAGATAATTGGATTAGCTGTTTTTCAGTTTGTCAAGAGGCATTGGGACAAATATGACTAAATGCTTGGCAGTTAGGATATGAAAAATGAGAATGAGTCCCATGTTTGCTTTTAGTAGGGATGATGACCGCACTATGCTGGGCATTGAACTGTCTTTCCCCAACAGATATATGCTGATATGCCGTCATGTGGGTGATATAGACAGATGTAATTTACATGTAACTCTAAAGAAGTGCATTCTTTGGTGTAATGTTGTCTTTAAAAATTGCAGCCCTAATACCCTTTTTGTACTGGCTTCTTTTAAGGAAGTTTTGTGAACTTCAGTGCTATCACTGCCAAAAGGTTGAAGGTTTCCTGGAAGACAGAAAAGGTTCTCAACGTTCCATGTTGCTTTCTGTCCTTGAGGGTGTTATGTGACATGCTTAGGAAGAAAAGAAAGAGCCAGCTAAATTCTGCATAGGAAAATAATGACAAATAGTGCCTGGATTTTGTGATTACAACTCAAGCCAATCAGGCATACCACAGATTTCAAAAAGTCAATAGCTGAAAAAATGTATTGATTGTTACCAAGACCCTTAGAGAGTAGCCCAGAATTTATCATTTGATCAAAGGTGACATTCGAAGAACAGTGAACTTTTCCAGACAGGAAACAGTCACCAGAGGTGTTAAAATTATGTAAAAAAAATTCTGGTGCTTTTATTTGGAAAGGAATGAAAGAGTAATTGAAATTAGCTTATGTGCTAATTTAACAGGGAAGAGCCAATTCTGATTCCATGATGGACCTGTTCTTTGATTTTAACCTTTGCTTTTCATTGCTTTTGTTATTATAATCATACATAATGGCCTGCCTCAGGGAACCTTGCCCCTCTGCCAGAATGTTAAACTAATGTGGTTTTGTTCAGCTCACAGGGAGACAGTCTGACCCTGCACACCTGTGAATGGCTGCAGAAAAAAAGAAATTAGCACATCCCCTCCTGTTTTGCAAGATAAATTACCTTTTTACTTTACTTCCTCACCTCCTCTCCCACTCTGTCCTAGAAAAAACTGTCAGACACCTGCCCTCCTGCATAAGATGGTTGTTTTGAGACATCAGTCTGCCATCTTCTCAGTCCACCAGCTTTCCAAATAGTCATTACTTCTTGACTCAACACCTCATCTGTAAATTTATTGGCCTGTCGTATGGTGAGCAGAGCAAGCTTAGACGCTCGATAGCACTAAGCACCACCAAAAAATGATTCTCCCACTCCTCAAATCTATTTAGTTACTATTAAAATTGATTTAAAACAAGCAATCTAAGAGAAAGGTGAACTTGCAGATTCTAAAATGAAATTTCATCTATTAATAAACAATTATTGACAATGAGCACATTCTAATGAGAAAAACAACAACAAACAACTTTGAGTTCAAAACTTCTTGGGCCAGTGATTAATATGTCCCTGAGAAATATAACTTTAAAACCTCTGTTTTCTTATCTGTGAAACAGAGATCATATCTGCCATGGTATTTAGTGGGTGCTGAATAAAAGTTATATTGTGATCTTTATTTTCCCTGAGCATTTGATGATTATATATTGAAAGATATAGCAACCTTATTTGTTTGCTGTGCAGACTTCAGTTTAGTTCAGTAGCTCAGTCATGTCCAACTCTTTGCGACCTCAGGGACTGTACCACACCAGGCTTTTCTGTCCATCACCAGCTCCTGGAGCTTGCTCAAACTCATGCCCATCAAGTCAGTGATGCCATCCAACCATCTCATCCTCTGTTGTCCCCTTCTCCTCCTGCCTTCAGTCTTTCCCAGCATGAGGGTCTTTTCCAGTGAGTCAGTTCTTCACATCAGGTGGCCAAATTATTGGAACTTCAGCTTCAGCATCAGTCCTTCCAATGAATATTCAAGACTGATTTCCTTTAGGATTGACTGGTTTAATCTCCTTGCTGTCCAAGGGACTCTCAAGAGTCCTCTTTAATACCACAGTTCAAATGCATTAATTCTTTGGTGTTCAGCTTTCTTTATGGTCCAACTCTCACATCCATACACGACTACTAGTAAAACCAAAGTTTTGACTAGACAGACCTTTGTTGGCAAAGTAATGTCTCTGTTTTTTAATATGCTCTATAGGTTGGTCATAACTTTTCTTCCAAGGAGAAAGCATCTTTTAATTTCATGGCTGCAGTCACCATCTGCAGTGATTTTGGAGCCCAAGAAAATAAAGTCTCTCACCGTTTCCATTGTTTTCCCATTTATTTGCCATGAAGTGATGGGACTAGATGCTATGATATTAGTTTTCTGAATGTTGAGTTTTAAGCCAGCTTTTTCACTCTGTTCTTTCCCTTTCATCAAGAGGCTCTTTGGTTCCTCTTTGCTTTCTTCCGTAAGCATTGTGTCATCTGTATATCTGAGGTTATTGAAATATCTCCTGGCAATCTTGATTCCAGCTTGTGCTTCATCCAGCCTGGCATTTCGCATTATGTACTCTGCATATAAGATAAATAAGCAGGGTGACAGTATACAGCCTTGACGTACTCCTTTTGAAATTTTGACCCACTCCATTGTTGCATGCCTGATTCTAACTGTTGGTTCTTGATCTGCTTACAAATTTCTCAGGAGGCAGGTAAGGTGGCCTGGTATTCCCATCTCTTTAAGAATTTCCAGTTTGTTGTGATCCACACAGTCAAAGGCTTTAGCTTAGTCAGTGAAGCAGAAGTAGATGTTTCTCTGGAATTCTCTTGCTTTTTCTATGATCCAACATATGTTGGCAATTTGATATCTGGTTCCTCTGCCTTTTCTAAATCCAGCTTGAACATCTGGAAGTTCTTGGCTCACATACTGTTGAAGCCTAACTTGGAGAATTTTCAGCACTACTTTGCTAGCATGTGAGATGAGTGCAATAGTGTGGTAGTTTGAACATTCTTCAGCATTCACTTTCTTTGGGTTTGGAATGATAGCTGACCTTTTCCAGCCCTGTGGCCACTGCTGAGTTTTCCAGATTTGCTAGCATATTGAGTGCAGCACTTTAACCCATCATCTTTTAGGATTTGAAATAGCTCAGCTGGAATTCCATCACCTCCACTAACTTTGTTCATAGTGATGTTTCCTAAGGCCCACTTGACTTCGCATTCCAGGGTATCTGGCTCTAGTTGTGTGATGACACCACCATGGTTGTCTGGGTCATTAAGATCTTTTTTGTATAGTTCTTTTGTGTATTCTTGCCATCTCTTACAGCAAACCTTAAAAGTGTGTCACTTTGGAGAAAACATCTGCTATTCTTAGTTTATCTGAAATGTTCCGATCAGGTTCTGAATGGTAAGCGAGAGGACAGACTGGATGGTTTCTTTTATTTTTAATTTTTGGCTCTGCTGAGTGTCTATTGCTGCACATGAACTGTTGTCTCATTGCAGCGACCTGGGGCTACTCTCTAATTGCAGTGCCAGGGCTTCTCATTGCAGTGGCTTCTCTTGTTGCAGGGCACAGGCATGGAGGCTTCAGTGGTTGCAGCATGTGGGCTCGGTAGTTGTGGCTTATGGGCTCTGTAGTTGTGGTATGCTTCTCAGGGCTTCATGGAACTAGACTGACTTAGTCCCTGTGAGCAGTTTAAATCTCTGTTTCATCATAATGCCTCAGTAGAGCAATGACACATCTCTCCTTTCCATGTAACAGTTCTGCTTTGACCACTGTCTCATGGTCTCTCTTTACTTGATGTGAGCTCCCTCCTGGTTAATGTGTTCAATGTGTTTGCTGCTGTGCACTCCCAGGAGCTTACTGATATGCCAGTTTGGATTACAGTAAGCTTTAGTGATATATAAAGCGTACATGTAGTAGGAACTTTCACTTTAATAACTGTTACTCACCAGTGTTCCTGCACAGTCTGATCCCCAAGCAGCTGAATTTCAGAAGCGCACAGGGGTTATTTAGTCACGTTAAAGAGTGTCTGAGTTGTGGATTTTATCTATGACATCATGGCAATTCTGATAGATGAATTCATTTAGCTCCCCTGGGTTGTAGGTTCTACACACATAAAAGGGAAGTATTTGTCCTTTCCCAGATTTGAATTATAATGAGGACTAACCAAATGAAAATCATTTATAAAATCAAGCTAAGGCTTTATTAATCAGTATATATATCTTCACTTGGGCACCAGAAGATTACAAAACTGTGACCCACACTGTTGCATATTTTAGAACTAGAAAATGTGCACTGTATCTTCATGACTTTTTGCAACTCATTTATTTTGACAAAAATTAAATTTGAATGACAGAAAAAGGTTTTGGTCATATGCAGATTGTTGAAGTTAACATGCTCTGAGACTGGAGACTCAGCCTTAATGAAATCATTTCATTAAGTAAGGAAGGAGCCTCTCATCAGGCATTTGGGAAACTGTGGGTTTGATTTCAGATCTATTTATATTTCCAGCGACTCTCATTAGAATATGATACAGACAATATGTCCATGTTCCTTTCGTCTTCTTTCTAAAAGGCAAAGCGTACAATAAAGATGTGATTCCAAGAAAGTCATTTGACCTGTCTTTTGTCAAAACAGGACTCTTGTGGTGAAGGATAGAACCTGAAATGTTGAGTTGAAGCAAGAACTAGTTCCTGTGGTGGAGCATGGAAAATACTGCCTTCCTTTGGGAGAGGGCTCTAGAGTTTTGGAAAGAACATAAGGAAACTAAAACTTACCAAGCTCTGCTCTGTTCAAGGCTCTAAACATCCTTATTTACATGTCGTTTGCTTATTTCAACGACTAGCAAATTCTGTCCCTGTAAGCAAGCTACACATGAAGCCAAATGACAGGGTTCTTTGGTGAGCATGGAATCAAAACAAAAATTGTTGTTTGCATAATATGGATGTTTAATATTTGTGACAACTGATTGTTAGATACATGCCTGCACACACAGATCAGAGAGGTTCTGTCCTTGGGTGTGGTTCATCACATTAATCAGTCGATATTGGCTAGGTCCATATTGGCTAGGTCCATTTGCCTTGCAGGCTTTCTCTTTTCTTTGTTTCTGTTGCTGACCACCCCATTTAATAGGCTCTGTCCTGGGAGAGATTGTTTCTTTAAGATGACTGTATTAGTTTTTACTGTGAAACAAATAGCTGGAAGATATCTGTGGTTATGGCATCAAGCATTTGTTTTCAATTTCTTAGGTCTATAGGTCAGCCATGATTTGGCTGATTAGGCTGAAGTTGGCTGGACCAGGATGGACACCAGGCTTCTATTTAGGTTCAGGTCTTCTGGGACCAAGGCTGGAGGGGCCATGGCTACCTGGAGCACTAGAAGGCAAGCAGAAACATGTGATGTTTTATAAGGCCTCAGCTTGGGACTGTGAGGTCCCCCACACTGTGGTGACTAAAGTCACAGGGCCAAGCCCAGCATCAATAGAGTGGGGAAGTATATGCTTCTTAAAGAGGGAGGTGAACTGAAAAGAGCATGAATGTAAACTCTCTAAGAAAAGACAGGAAGGGGTATAGAATTGGGAACAATGATCCTATTCACCATAATAACTCTGGATAGACACTCTAATCCATTATATGTTGATTTCATAGTTTAGTTCTCAGAGGACAAACTCCTTTTCTTGGGAATGGCAAAGGAACATGGCATCTCATTTTTACCTTCTGTTCTCACCTGCAGAGAAGGGGCAAGATTGAATCTTCTGGCTTTGCCTTTAAGCATTTGCTATGTAAGGAAAATTGACTCTTATCCCTGCCACCAGGTATATTAATGATGTAAAGAATTGTGCGAGAGGCCAAAAACCTGGGAGATGCCTTCCCTGGCCTGATGTCAAGTTAGGTGACAAATTCTATTACATCAGAACCTTTTCCCTTCCTGATAAGTCAGCCTCATCTATCTTTGCTGAATTTAATTTATGAGCCATTCCAAGGCATTGGTGATATTTGGGCATCTGTGTCTGCTGTATTGGTTGCTCTTGGAAATTAAATTGCTCACCTATTTCACCAAATATAAAGATGCCTATTTTCATTCTGAAAAAATTATGAAATATTTCATAAATACAAGAAAGTATATAAAATACATGTACAGATACAGACTAATTCTGAAGCTGTATTCTAAATTATGAGTATAGCACAACTGATTGAGCTCTTCTTCTGCTGATGAATATCTGAGTTTTTCCAGTTTGGGACTTTTATCCAGAACGCCTCTGTGAACATTTTTGTGTATATCTATCCTGAGGACATTTGTGTTTCTCTTATGAGTTTCTCTAGGTTACAAAACTAGGAGTAGACTTTCAAAGGATATGGTTAGTGAATCAGTTATCTGTTTCTCTGTAACAAGCCACTATAGACATAGTGACTTAAAACAACCACCATTTTATTTGCTCATAAATTCTGCAATTTAGGGTGTGTTCAGCTAGGCAGTTCTTTTACTTGTCTGTCTGGGGCCCATTCATGTGGGTACAGTCATCTGGCACCTCAGCTAGACTGTGGTGGTTCAAGATGGCCTCATTCATAAGTCTGGCGAACAGTGCTGGCTGTCGACCAGACCTCTTTCTCCATGCGGTCTCTGCTCTTCAAGATCTACTCTGACTGCTCCATTTCCTTCCCAGCTCTTGGCAGTTAGATTTCTAAATTTTGCTGGTTTGCTGAGTCCTGAATGGGTACTCAGCAAAGGTACTAGCTGAGTACTATCCAGGTGGCACTAGTAGTAAAGAACCTGCCTGCCAGTCCCAATGCAGGAGACATAAGAGATGTGGGTTCTATCCTTGGGTGGAGAAGATCCCTTGGAGATGGAAGTGGCACCCCAATCCAATATTCTTGCTTGGAGAATCCCATGGACAGAGGAGCCTGGCGGGCTACAGTCCATAGGGTCACAAAGAGTTAGACACTACTGAAGTGATTTAGCATGCACACACATGAGTATTGAATAGCTTCTCATTGTGGCTTTAATTTACATTTCCTAATAGTATTGAAGCTGAGCGTCTTTTCTTATATTTATTTGTCATTTAGATTTCCTATTTTCTACAGTGTCTATGCCTTAGGATCTTTTCACATTTTTCATTTGTTTTTTAGTGATTCATGGAAGTTTTCTTTTCCTATGTATTCTGGATATCAGTCCTTGTAGATTGATGAAACTTGTAGGTTACCTTTCTGCTTTCTTTATGGTATCTTTTAATGAAGAGAAGTTCTTAATTTTATTTATTTATTTATTTAAAGCCTTGCCTAGTGAAAGGTCCAAGTAGCATGACTGACACACTGCTGTGATCTTAAAATGATTTTTAATAGCAGCAGCTCACACGGAATGCACTTGTACATTTTTCACATGTATACACAAAAACTTGCAGAACAGTCCTCACAAAAAGAAAAAAGATGGACTCTTGTATTATTATAATATGTCTTTTTTAGATTCTAATAAAATATCAACTTGATCTTACTCCTATAAAATAAACAATAATATTTTTTTAAGTATGAAAATGACTGTAAGACACTGACTCCCTTATCTGGTTTCATATGTTGGAAAGATGATTCACAGGCTCTGAATTTTCTGGTGGACTTTCTGAGGAGACCTTAGAGACTATGGAGTCTTTCCTCTAAGAGAGTGGCAAGGCAGTAGGACTTGATTAGTGGATATAAATTGCTTTCCTTCATCTAATTATTACAAGTGAGATTGTTGTACCCCTTAAAGATTCACTCAGTTTTTAACATTTACTCTGTGGAATATTTGACTAAAATGGAAACAAAGTCCTCATTTAGTATTTGTTACTTTTAAATGCTGGTATTATATCATTTTGATGCCAATTTGTATATACTACCTGTAGGACACAAGGTTTAGAATAGACTGAATTCCAATTTTCTTAGTAATTGGGTACTTTTGGAAATTCAAATTTATATCAACAGCAACAGTATGAACTTTTTTGTCTTGTAATAATTTCTATAGCAACAGTCGTTTGGGGGAAGAATTAAGTTTTCTTTTAATCACTTTTTTTCATGAAGATTTTACTCTGGAGTCTTCAAATGGAAAATCTATTCATGCTTATCACTTCAGATGTTATCCAGAAGGGCCTATTCACTGGCCAAGGAAACACTATGATGCAATATTAAGAGAATGGCTTTTGGTCAGACCGACCAACTCTGTCACTAGACATTTCTCTGACTTGGACTGTTGAATTCAAACTCTGATTCATGTTTAGGATGCATCAGAATCTCTTGGAGGACTTATTAAAACACACATTGTTAGGCCCCCCCCCCAGAGTTTCTCTTTTATAGATCTTTGGTGGGGCCCCCAAATCTGCATTTCCAACATGCTCCCAGTTGATGTCAATGATCCTGGTCCTGGGAGAATACTTTCAGAGTCAGTCTCCTAAGTTAGTTTCAGAGGAGTATAATAATACCTCCTGAAATGGGTGTGTGTACTAATGAGTTGCTCTCTATGAAGCAAATCCCAAGGTGTCTGACAAATAGGAAAATTTTAATTAGTATTTGTTTCCTTTCTTCTCTATCTCCCCTCTTCTTCCAATAAATATTAACAAAATGTTCCATATGATGGATGAATAGGACAAGAACCCTATCTTCATGTATCTTTTAATTACATAAGAAAGAAATAACACATATGTTACAATTATGAAAAACAAGGAAGGAAAAAAATTAAAAAGGAAAAAAAAAAAGAAAAACAAGGAGATTCTTAAACAACTACTAAATCCCTAGCTATGGTCTGATGTGTCCCCCAAAATGCTTGTGTTGAAATCTTCTCCCTAAGGTGATGGTGTTAGGAGGTGGGGCCTTTGGAAGGTCTGCTCTCATGAATGGGATGAATGTCCTTATAAACAAGGCTCTAAGAGCTCCCTTGCCCACTCCCACCATGTAGGGACACAACCAGAAGTCTGAGAGCAGGAAGACAGCCCTCACTTGACAAAGCTGGCACCCTGATATCAGATTTCCAGTGTCTCGAACTTTGAGAAATAAGTTTCTGTTGCTTATAAGCTAACCAGTCTGTAGAATTTTGTTGTAGTGGCTGGAATGGACTAAGATAGCACTTTTTATATTTACTTTTTGGCACTTGAGGGTTCCAGAAGAAGAAGAGATCACTGGGGGCCATTAGTGGTCAGGGAGGACCTCTCTGAATAGTTGAGATTTAATTAGTTCTCCAGCAAAATTTTCTGTTTTTCTGGAAGGCTGGTAACAGTTTATAAAGAAGCCTGAAAATGAGGTGGAGGAATTTAGACTGGAAGTGGTTAACATTAGGATGGGAAAATATTTCAGGCTTTTGGGGAGAAAAGCCCAGAAGAAGTAGGTAGGCAGTCAGCGTGTAAAAAATGTGATCTCATTGCTTCATGTCAAGAGGCTGTCCCAGTAGTAGACACACCAGTGTGTCTTGCATCGGGTGCAGTTGGAGTAAAGACTAGACCAGCCTTATAGAAAGGGTATTTCATGTCTCTTTCTTGTGTTACATGGTTGTTTGCATGTGCCCTCCCCCTTCCCGCACTAGAGGGTGGACACTGTTCCTTTGGATTCCACAGAAACTACTACTGTGCCTTTTACAGACAGGTGGGTGTGCAGTAAATGTGGGCTGAATTAAAGGAGATTTGAAAAGTCTTGGCAATGACTGGTTATGGAGGAGAAAGGAGAAATTGTATTCAAAGGTGTCTCTATGACAAGGAGAATGATAGTTCTGAGAAGCAGGGTTTCAAGGTTAGTGTTAATGTTAAGTATAAACAGGGAAGTTTGGACAGGCAACCATTTGGGAGTGTAATGATTTTACTTCTACATGTGGCATTGATGGAGTGTCTGGGCACCCAAATGGAAATGTTCAGAGACTGCAGCCCATGCAAAGTATCAGGATGGAGGATGTGAATGTCTTTAGAATTTAGAATCATAGCTTGGGAAGGACTCGCAGTTTTATTCCTATCTCTTACCTAATAATAGAAACAGCCGCTATCCCTTTACTTGTCAAAGTATGGTTTCTAGACCAGCAGCATTGACATCATGTGGGAACCTGTTAGAAATGAAGACTTGGGCCCCATCCCCGACCCACTGAGTTAGAACCTGCACGCGAACAAGAGCCTCAGGGGATTTGTGTGGACATTAAGAAGTACTGCCTGTACACCATTCCTGATTTGTATGCACTGTTTTCTTACTTCTAGTGAAGGAGAGCTTATTAGCTCAGAAAGTAACCCTTTCTCTTTGGACACTTGGAATTGTTTAGACCTAGACATGCTCTTGGTTCTCACACATTGGAAACATGCCCTTGGCCACACATTGGAAACACCTGGGAATCTTGAATAACTACTGATGTCTGGACTACACACCCAGTAGAGCAACTAAAATAAAAAAAAGTAATACCACCAGGGCCCTGGTGGTCCAGTGGTGAAGAATCTGCCTTCCAATGGAGGGGATGCTGGTTCATTCCCTGGTAAGGGAACTGAGTTCCCATACGCCATGAGGCAACTAAGCTCACGTACTGCAACTAAGACCCAACACAGCCAAATAAATAAATATTTTTTTAAAATATTAAGAAAAAAAGACAACACCGAAATTGGCAAGGATGTGGAGCAACAGGAACTCTCACAGATTGCTGGTGAGACTAAAATTGCTACAACTCACTTTGACACTTTCTTATAAAGCTAAAGTGAAAGTGAAAGTCCCGCAGTCGTGTCTGACCCTTTGCAACCCCATGGACTATACAGTCCATGGAATTCTCCAGGCCAGAATACTGGAGGGGGTAACCTTTCCCTTCTCCAGGGGATCTTCCCAACCCAGGGATTGAACCCAGGTCTCCTGCATTGTAGGTGGATTATTTATTGTCTGAGCCACCAGGGAAGCCCTTAAACATAGGGGTCTGTAAAAATGCAGTCTGACTTATGTCTATCCTCATACTGGTGGTGGAGTTCCTATGGAATCTGATAACCTGACAACATTCACTTGTCTGACCCTGATCCTTAAGGGCCAGTTTTTTTCCCTACCCCTTGGCACAGAGACAGCTTCTTCAGGTGGTTGCAGGGGAAGTTTTGAATGTCTTATTTGGCTGCCATCTTCCAAGTGCTGAATGTCTTGGTTGTAAGGCAGTTTCCGACCATAAGCTGATGCCACAGCAATGACCCTTGGAAGAGAGTTATTATAAAGGTTTCGAAGATTTTGTAAGTAAGTGTCCTATCATTTCTAAATAACACTGTAAATATTGGCTTCTGTCAACCTTTAACTGCACACTCCTCCATCATATGTCAGAGTTAAGTATTATTTTCCCCAGAGCCTTTTGGGAAATGACACAAAAAATCTTGTCTTGGTTCTGTTCTTTAGTGAAAACCTCTCAAAATAGGAGCTAGTGAAGTGCACGGGGAAGCATATGCATGGCAGGGAGAGGGTGGAGCCTAATGATTTTGGTTGTACTTGTCTCTTAACCAATCCAGAGTCCCTTGAATTAGATGCAGGGAAAGGACCCTGGAAACCTCTAGTGGGATTTTCTACAGGGGACTTTTGACCCAACCTCGAGGGAAGTCTCTCTGGATGCTTCTGGAGAGAAATCCTGTGGGCTCATACTTCAGTTCTCCTTGTGCATTAAGAGATTGATTTGTGTCCTCTAGTAGGAAGAAGGATGAAGCAGTTCACGTGTTATGAATTAGTGTTTCAAACTCAATGTTCAGTATCAGAGAAATATATATCTGCTGAATATATCTCTTCTGAAGGCATCACGGCTAAGACCACAGAAATATTTGGACAGCCTGTGCCCTATCAAATATCCTGACCTGTGTCACATCACTCTTTCCAGGACAGTTAACATGGCAGGTGGTTCAGAGTAATGTGCTCTGTCTGATGTCCCAGAAGTTATCTCCAGCGTGTTGTTGTATCAGCAAGCTCGTGTGTCCAGACATGGCAGAATGGAATAACAGTGAGCAAGACCTTAAAGAAATCTTGCCTGCTTGACAGTGACAAATTAAGGTATTGCCACCTCTGGCAGAATGATGGACCTTGACGCAGCATTAGCTTGAAAGCTTTGGTTTTCAGAAGTTTGTAAAGTGGAGTTCTGCTCCCTGTCAGGTGTGGGACTGTCACACAGAGAGGAGACATTTTGGTTAATAGGACCTCAGCTTTTCTTCTGTCCTTCTATTCCCCTGCCCCATACTGTTCAGCCCATACCACCTGCCTTTGCCCACCCATGCAGCCATGAGCGGGTGTTGGGAAGTGTGCTTTAAAGCCTACTGCTTATTTACACCATGACCATAGCCTTTCTTTAATTAATAATGATGTGCTTAAAATGCAGAAATGTTCAGGGGATGGATCCTTAATAGTGAAGATTTAGATGTTTTGTATATGATAAGAAAGTAAGAAAGGAAAAGCTATTGACACAGCTTTAACTAAAAGTTTAGGTTTTGCTTTTTTTTTTTTTTTCAAAGGTGGAAAAGGAATTTCAGGTTATTTGGTGTCTAATGAAGTCTATTATTGGTATGAGGGTCAATTCTTGCTATCAGGTACAGGATTAATTGTGCTTTTTCATTGCTGAACTTCGCCATTTAATATCGGAATACATTCTTACATAAAGTGGTTATGTTATACATGATTTTAATGCACATTTCTCACTTTATGTTTTTTTTTGCTAATGACTTATTGCTTGCTGCTTATTTTATATTTATTTTAGACTAGGGAAATGATGTTAGACAAAAAGCAAATTCAAGCAATTTTTTTAATTTGAATTCAGAATGGATTGTAAAGCAGTGGAGACAACTTGCAACATGAGCAACACATTTGGCCCAGGAACTGCTAACAGACATACAATGCAGTGGTGATTCAAGAAGTTACAAAGGAGATGAGAGCCTTATAGATAAGGAGCATAGTGGCCAGTCATCCAAAGTTGACAACAACAACTGAGAACCATCGTTGAAGCTGATCCTTTTAAAACTACATGAGAAGTTGCCAAACAATTCACTGTCAACCATTCTGAAGTCATTCAGCATTTGAAGCAAACTGGAAAGATGTGACAAAAAGTGAATTATGTATGACAACCAACCAGTTCAGTGATTGGACCAAGAAGAAGCTCCAAAGCACTTCTCAAAGCCAAACATGCACTGAAAAAGGTCATGGTCACTGTTTGGTGGTCTGCTGCAGTCTGATCCACTACAGCTTTCTGAATCCTGGTGAAACTATTACATCTGAGACGTATGCTCAGCGAATCGATCAGATGCACTGAAAACTGCAGTGCCTAGCTGTTACTGGTTAACAGAAAAGGCCCAGTTCTTCTCCACAACAATGCCCCACTCCATGTTGCACTACCAACGCTTCAAAATTTGAACAAATTGGGCTATGAAGTCTTGCCTCATTTGCCATATTCACCTGTCCTCTAAGCAACTGACTACCACTTCTAGAAGCACCTTGATAACTTTTTGCAGGGAAAATGCTTCCACAATTAGCAGGAGGCAGAAAATTCTTTCCAAGAGCTCATTGAATCCCGAAGCATGGATTTTTACCCTACAAGAATAAACCAGCTTATTTTTCATTTGGCAAAAATATGTTATTGTAATGGTTCCTATTTTGATTAATAAAGTTGTGTTTGAGCCTAGTTATAATGATTTAAAATTCACGGTCTGAAACCACAATTACTTTTTCACCACCCTAAACAATTGGTATTCTCAGTTCATTTGTATGGCTCTGCTTCTTAAAGGCAGCAAATGTGTGCAGTCCTGCTTTTCTGGAACCAGAGGGATGGCAGAACTAGGTACTAGGAGAACAGGAAAAGGGAAGACAGAAGTTAGGTGACCTTAGGAGAGTGTTGAAGACACAGTGAAGTCAAACAAATGGAAGTGTAGGAATTTGAAGTGAGAAAGGTTTATTGGAAGGCCGAGCAAGAAGAATGGGTGGCTTGTACTCAAAAGACCCGAATTCCCCAATGGTTTTCAGGGAGAAGTTTTTATAGGCAAAATTTGGGCTACAGGATGTGAGTTCCTTCTGATTGGTTGGTGGTGAGGTAACAAGATGGTGCTCAAGAAATCTTGTGCTTTGCTGGGAGTTAACATTCTCTACTTGGGTGGTGTTTAATTGCTCAGTCGTGTCCAATACTTTGTGACCCCATGGACTGCAGCACACCAGGCTTTCCTGTCCTTCATCATCTTCCGCAGCTTGCTCAGACTCATGTCCATTGAGTCGGTGATGCCATCCAACCATCTTGTCCCTCTGTCATCCCCTTCTCGTCCTGCTTTCTATCTTTCCCAGCATCAGGATCTTTTCTAATGAGTTTGCTCTTCCCATCAGGTTGCCAAAGTATTGAAGTTTCAGCTTCAGCATCAGTCCTTCCAATGAATATTCAGGACTTATTTCCTTTAGGATCGACTGGTTTGATCTCTTTGCAGTCCAAGGGACTCTCAAGAGTTTCTTCCAGCACCACAGTTTAAAAGCATCAATTCTTCGGCGCTCAGCTTTCTTTACGGTCCAACTCTCACATCCATACATGACTACTAGAAAAACCATAGCTTTGACTATACAGACCTTTGTGGGCAAGGTGATATCTCTGCTTTTTAAGACACTGTGTAGGTTTGTCATAGCTTTTCTTCCAAGGAGCAAGCGTCTTTTAGTTTCATGGCTGTAGTCACTGTCTGCTGTGGTTTTGGAGCCCAAGAAAAAAAAGTCTGGGTGAGGGGCTTACTAACTGTAGAAGAACTCATTGCTTGACAGGAACCCCTAGGCTGTACTATTGCTTCTTGACTGTGACTCCCTTGTCTCCACATCCTCTCCTTTCCCTATTTAACAACTGTTTGAATCTGACCTTTTGGAACTCAGGGAAAGTCTGGGAAGCTGAATGAAGCCCATTTCCTACAAACAAGTAAGGAGGGGGGGCGTGGTCAGAAACTGTTTGTATCCAGAAGGGCCCCATAGGCACCTGCTGGGTTTCAGTAGTCCTGTATCTCTTGTTACTTATTCCTTAAAATATTGTTAATCCTCACTCTGATTGACGGGGCAATAAGTGTTTCATAATAGGAAGAAGTCCTTGGGATTCTAAAATAAGAGACTATATATAAATCATGCAGAGGGCATTTATTTTCAGATGCGTGATTGGATTGAAATTAATATTTGTACATAGTCTAAAAGGTATTCTAATAGTATAAGAGTTTTCATTAGTCTTCATTCAATAACATTTATTTCTGTTATGTTTCTTGTTTTGTTGTTGTGGGTTTTTGAATCATTGTCTTCCTCTGGCTGGCCAGTTAGCCTATCTGAAGCCTAATGTATGTACTGTTTCCTGTATGGAGCTTTTCTTAATGACTCTAGAAATTACCTTTTCTTCTTTTAACTGCTACATGACCCAATATCCCCCCAGCTTCATCCCTGCCTCACCCCATCCATTCTACTCCTTGAATACTCATCTCACTGAAAGATACAACTAGACTATATGCTTCTTGGTGAGAGCCATCAACTCTCTCTCTTTTATAATTCCCATTTCTGATAGAGCTCACACAGGTACATCTGATCTGTTTTGATCTGATTCTAGATATCTGCCTGGACTCTTCTAATCTCATGGTGTAAATAGAGGTAGTAAGATAAAGGTTTTGTCCAGAAAGAATAGTTTCATTGATCAACAAAGGAAGAAGCTCTGAATGTACTAGACCTAAAAGTTGTTGAATTAATTTCTGAGACTGATGGTGTCCTGAATAATAAACCAATTTTGCCTCAAAGTGGAATTCTTTTTATTAGATTTTGTTTCTTCCACCTTATGAAAATGTTCACCAACTAATATATATTAAGTGCCATCAGCATGATGGAATTGTGTTATGAATTTGATGGAAATTTGGAGATACAGAAATATGAGCATATTTGATCTATTTCTACTCCCTTTAGCTTATAAATCATCTTAATACTATTTTCATGATTACACATCTTTATGGAAGATAAAGATATTTTATAATATAAAATGAAGAACCTTGTTAATTTAGTGACCCCATGGACTGCAGCCTACCAGGCTCCTCTGTCCATGGGATTTTCCAGGCCAGAGTACTGGAGTGGGATGCCATTGCCTTCTCCATTAAAAAGGTTTAGTGAAGACAAAATGAAGACTGCTCTGTTGGGCATATTACTAGCATCAAGGTACATATGACTATGGATAGGCTCTTGAGCTTTGTTTTACTTCTTTTACTTCCCCTAATTAGCAATACTTATGTATTTCTGACATTTTTCAGATGACTTAATTGCTTTGTGATACCTTTCTTTATATGCACTGATGCCATTGCTAAAGAATTTCCCCTTAGCCCTTCAGTGTCATCTCTTATACCATTTTTAGTGTGCTGAAAGTGAAAACACTTCCTCAAGGTAGTTTTGAACATTGTACCACTCAGTTATTGCCATCACCCTAGAACTTAGTGCTTAAAATAAAAATCATTATTATTTGAACTCTGTGGTTCAGACTGGAAGTTGGCTGATCCAAACTGGGGTCAGCTGAGTGGTTCCACTGGTGTCTGGCCAATTCAGACTGAGCTTGCCTGGGGGCTCTGATCTAGTCCTCTTCCTGCGATGAGTAGAATAGCTGGCCATGTCCTTGAGGGAGTTCAGGGCAGGCTGTGCCAGAATGTACCACTTTTGCATGTGGATTATTTCAATCTGAAGATAATTGGTGCCCAGCAGACTCAGGTAGAGCTTTTTACTTCCACCTTAACTGCCTGAAACAATTTAGATAGGAGATTTGAACCAGGGAGAGAGCTATTACCAGACATAACATTTTATATCAGAAATAATTTTTTGCTTACCAAACATTTGCTCTTTTCATCTTCCTGTGAATTTTCTTGCCTCTGAAGCCCTACACCCCTACCCACTTCTCCTTAGCTCAGGATGATACACAAGCCTCAGTTGCCTGACTGCCAGGGAGTCTCGTGGCTTTACGGGGCTCCCATACACACAAAATTAAATTTGTTTTTCTCTTGTTAATGTGTCTTATTTCAATTTATTAGACCAACCAAAGAATCTAGAAGGTAAGAAGGGAAAATGTTTCCTCCTCAACATCCTTCTCTTGGCAATGCAGAAGTTTGAGAGCAAACCTAACTTCCCAGACACTTTAACAAGTGTCTGCTTGTTAATATTTGCAAACATCCTAACATCAAAACAATCAAATGGCTGAATCATGGAATGAGTGGCAGGGAAACATTCTCTACTTCTTAAAGGGAGAACTGCCAAGCCACATGACAAAGGGTGTGGTTACAGGGAGGGCTGAAAAAATTAGCATCATTGATTAAATCCACTATTATTGCCAACAAAAGGCCCATCTAGTAAAAGCTATGGTTTTTCCAGTAATCATGTATGGATGTGAGAGTGGGACTGTAAAGGAAGCTGAGTGCCAAAGAATTGATCCTTTTGAATTGTGTTGGGGAAGACTCTTGAGAGTTCCTTGGACTGTAAGGAGATCCAACCAGTCAATCCTAAAGGAAATCAGTCCTGAATATTCATTGGAAAGACTGATGCTGAAGCTGAAGCTGAAGCTCCAATACTTTGGCCATCTGATGTGAAGAGCTGACTCATTTGAAAAGACCCTGATGCTGGGAAAGATTGAAGGCAGGAAGAGAAGGGGACAACAGGGGATGAGATGGCTGGATGGCATCATCAACTCGATGGACAGGATGAGTTTGAGCAAACTCCGGGAGTTGGTGATGGACAGGGAAACCTGGTGTGCTGCCTGGTATCCATGGGGTTGCAAAGAGTCGGACATGACTGAGCAACTGAAATGAACTATAATTGCCTTCTGTTTGGACTCTACTCCAGTATATTATTCATCTGTTTTTATTAAGATGAATTCCAAATCATGTTACCTAGAGTGATTTTTATCTAAATAGCCTTCCTTAAGGTAAGGGTTCATTTATCCAACACTTATACCCTGTAAGTTGGCCTCCCAGAAAAAGAGAAAAGAGATAGTCTGCAAACTTCTATGGAAAATAGATATGGTACAGATCAACCACAAAGCTGGTGTAGGTTCCTGCCATCCCTGACCCCTACCCATGTAAGAAGAGTGACAGTTGCTTCCACAGCTGTGATGGTTGATGTAGTGAATCCTGTTGCTGTTTGCTGTCATTTAACTGCAATCAGAGGCTTAGATCCCAATACTTGACCCAAGTAGTAGAGATCCTGGCGCTTCTTCGAATCCCTCATGTGGAATTGACAGGATACAGTTGGGGGCAATATTTTGGTAAGTCATATTGCTATTAAATTCTGGTTTATCATTACACTTAGCCAGGGGCTGGTGCTTCTGTAATCAGTCTCAGAATCTGACCTCAAGCCTTGTTAGATTTCTGTGGGCTGCCCTAGGATGGATGGGCATCAGGGGACCTGTACATCTGCTAATGATCCTTTCTCTGAGTTTTTCCCAAAGAATGCTGTTTCAACTTCTCTGGTATAGGTGCTGCTTAGCCATATGGTAGCTCAGATGGTAAAGCATCTGCCTACAATGCGGGAGACCTGGGATCGATCCCTGGGATGGGAAGATCCCCTGGAGAAGGAAATGGCAAACCACTCCAGAACTCTTGCCTGGAAAACCCCATGGACAGAGGAGCCTGGTAGGCTACAGTCCATGAGGTCGCATAGAGTTGGACACGACTGAGCAACTTCACTTAGCCATATGTGCTACTTTGTGATAAGGCAAAACTTGTGTCACCTGCTCTCTGGACTCTATTCTTTTTTTATTTTGTAATTAATTTATTGGACTGCTCCAGGTCTTAGTTGTGGCATACCAGATCTTTAGTTGTGGCATGTGGGATCTGGTTCCCTGAGCAGGGAAGGAACCCAGCCCCCCTGCATTGAGAGTGCGGAGTCTTAGCCACTGGACTACCAGGGAAGTCCCTGGACTCTATTCTTTTTAAAAAATTAATTTATTTTATTTTTGCTTGTACTGGGTCTTTGTTGCTGCACTTGGACTTTCTCTAGTTGCAACGAGCAGGGGCTACTCTCTAGTTGTGGCGCTTGGGTTTCTCATTGTGGTGGCTTCTCTTGTTGAGGAGCACAGGCTCTAGGCACTTGGGGATCAGTAGTTGAAGCACATGGACTCAGCAGTTGTGGTTCATGGGCTCAGTTTCGCCACAGCATGTGTAATCTTCCCGAACCAGGGATCAAACCCATGTCCCCTGCATTGGCAGATGGATTCTTATACATTATACCACCAGAGGAGTCCCTGGATTCTATTCTTGATGAATCCATTGGTCCCTGTGATATCATGATTTATAAGGAGGAATATATATGTGATCTTGATCTCTCTTCCTGTCTCTTAAATTGCTTGTGATTTCCTAAGCCAAAAGAGCAATGGGAGAATCTTTTGTTATAACACTTGGACTTTTGTCCTCAAATAGTTCCAGTTCCTAAAATAGATTCAGAATGATAAAGAGGAAAAGGTTATCTTGTTACTTATAACAAGCCCCTTTCAACCACACCTGAATTTATGTTAATGAGGTAACTTTGGGAAAGGATGAGGGAGACTGGTGTTTGTGTGTGTGTGTGTGTGTTTGTGTAACCGCTGACTAGAGGGTTGAAACTTTCACCCGTACCCTCTGATCTGATTTCCTGGGAGGGGAGAGAGTCTGGAATTTGAATCGATTATTAACGATCAATGACCAATCAATTGTCCCTACATAATGAAGCCTTGATAGAACCTAAAAGGATGGGGTTCAGAGAGCTTCTAGGTGGGTGAACAAGAATGCATCCCTTTGCTGCAAGAGTGGTGCATTCCAAACTCCATGGGGACAAAGAGAAGCGTCTGTTCGCCAGATTTTTCCAGACCTCATCCTATGTATCTCTTCATCTGGCTGTTCAAATCCTTTGTAATAAACCAGTAAGCTAGTACATAGACTATTTTACTGAATTCTCAGTCATGGCTATCTCTGATTTACAGCTAGTTGCTTGGAAGTACAGGTAACAATCTGGGCTTGAAATTGGCACCTGAAGTGGTGGGGAAGGAAGGGGGAGTGTGTGGTAGTCTTCTAGAACTGAACACTTAAGATAGTTAGTGTCAAAATTGAGTTAAACTGTTGAACAGCTAGCTGGTGTGGAAGACTTGCTTGATATGTGAAAAAACCCATGGGTTCAGAAATAAAGCAGTGCTGTACTAGAAGGCTGAAAGTAGAAGAGAAACATAGGGGTGTGTTTTCCCCTCATAGTCTCTAATCTGAACCCTAAAATTTTCAGTTTTATTCCCTAGAGTGCCAACTTCCTTCCATGATTATTTAATGTTTAATACAGAGCCTAATAGAAATGAGTTTCTGAGTCACACAACTAAAGAAATGACCTTTTGTGTTCTGCAGTAAGTGACACTTAAACTGTATCTAATGGCAACAATTCTTACCTTGTATCTCCTCTATCCTGACTGAAATACTCAAAGATAATGTGTTAAGTACATGTCAGTATTAATATTCCTCATTTTAAGCATGTAGCCCTCTGGAAGAGATGGATGGTGTGTGTGCTTATTACCCCTCTTGGTGTGTGTCTGAATTACCACGTGAGGAAATGGAGCATAGTTAGCAGTAGAGTTTCTGACATTTGGTTCTATCTTTGCCTACTTAGATTGTCTGTCCGATTTATTTTGATTTTAATAGAAATGACTTAGAGTAGAACTAGAAAGTGAACACTGAGAAATTGCTCTTGAGAAACAAAGATTTTTTTTTTCTTTTCCAGAAACCGTAAAATCTTATTAATTCTGACAACACTGCCCTGGAATTGAAGCAGCCTTTCCCCAGCCACTTCACCCTGGTGCTCTCTACCTTTACTGAACGCATACACTCTGTGTTTTAGTGCTTGAGCACAAACCACCTCTCTCTGCTCTATTGCTTTTGCATTTAAGTGTCTGGTTTTCTCAAGCAGATTCCAAAATTGCTGAAGATAGGAACTCTTACACTGACATTCTCTTTGTCCCCTTCTTGTCATTGTCTAAGTGTCACTGCATAGCAGGTCTTTTAAGACTTTGTTATGAGTGATATGAATTAATGAGGAGAGGAGGTATAATAAAAAGAAGTAAGCGATATGAAGGAAGAGTCCTCCCACCCTCATTCTCTTTCTTTCTTTAGATTCGAGAGCTTTCTTTTATCCCATCATCCCCTGTGAAACTTCCCACGATCCATCTCTGTCTTTTCAAACACCCCTCATGTGAATCTTTTTTCACCTGTTCTAACTTTTCTATCCCATGCAGGCTGGAACTATCACCCTGAATGAAGCTCTGGCAAAGATGATTTTGAATGTGTAGTCCTTTCTTGATAGCCGATTTTCTTCAAAGAAAAGAAACCAGTTTCATTGGTCAGTACTGGCTTTAGGCTTGCTAAGAGGACCCCTAAACTGGGCCTGTAATCTAGAGGCTCTACTCTGGTCCTCCTCCACTGCGCCCTGTCTACGGGGAGAGGAGTCTGTGGCCCATGGACATGTGTCAATCAGGACCTATGCTCCCTGTTGTGTGCTTGTTTAAAGAGCCCCATGCTTACACTTGCACTGAGGGCCTGCAAGGTTATCTTCCCCCAGTCCGTCATCTTGAGAGCAGATGATGAAACTAGCATGAACACATAGACCCAGAGAGTAGCTGAAGGGTGACTGTGGGGGATTGGGACAGACCTGAGGTGCAGTCTAGGGTGTCTACACACGTGTGTACAAATTTGCCACGGGGAGTTGAGAGAGGTGAGGGAAAAGAATAGAAGGGAGCAGGCCCCAGGCTTCCCATGGGGCCATGTTCTCCCTCAAGGACTCCTAGAATTCTCCATTCAAACCTGGCTTTCCAGGTTGTTACAAAGACATGTGATAAGTGAGCCTTCGTGGGTACTCTTGTCCCAACCCTGCAAATGCTGGGGAAGAATCTGTCAGCAACAATCCAAAAATTCTGTTTTTTTTCTTTTATTAATATTTACCTATGGTTTTCTTTCTTCTTGAATGGCGATCACAAACTGCTGCTCAAAAGTAATAAGATGACACTGGGAGCCAGGCTTTCCTTCAGTGAGATGTGTCGGCGTCCCAGGTGTCGGTTAAGTCTCTATTTAGACAAATCGTCTTTTGACTTCACCCCAGGATCACTTAACGAAAACAGTGAACACTTGCATGGCATCTAACGGTAATCTGATCATTTATGAACGATGATTGGGAAAAAGAAATCATTTCTTCAGTGAGGTACTTTTAGAACTCTTTTAGGTGATTTGAATTAACTGGCATTTTGTATCTATGTTAAAGAATGAGTTTTTAGCACTGCATAAAAGGAACTTCCCACTCCAGTATTCTTGCCTGGAAAATTCCATGGACAGAGGAGCCTGGTGGGCTATAGTCCATGGGATCGCAAAAGTCGCACACAACTTAGTGACTGAACAAAAGTTCACCTGTGATATTGAAAATGATGTAAGGAATGATAGCTAAGACAAACAGAACAAGAAAGCAAAAAACAAAGCAGGAGGTGCCATTTAGTAAAAATGACTCAGATAAAGCTTTGCACTCACCTTGAATGGAAAGCGCTATGAAAAATCTCCCAGTTCTAACTTTAGGTCCAGCTATACATAAGCAATTATGTTGCTGACCTTCCTGTTTGATAGTTGTTACAAAGTTAGTCTCACTCAATTGAATTTTATTATTATTTTGTCCCTGTCCTCGACTTTTAGAAAGAGGAATTTTTTTTCCCTTCCTTCCATCTCATCAATTTTTCCCCTAGCACATTTTGTTCTGGGGATATGTTTTATGGCATTAGCACTGGGTTGTTTCACTCTCAAGTGGAAAGCATTGTAGTCGATTCATCTTCTTTGTCTTGTCAAACACTTCACTCATCTTGACATTTGCACAAAGCTTCAAAGGTGTGTCTTCTATTAGTAATATTAAATTGCAATTGCTCTCATAATTTTCAATAGAGTTTGAGTAGGATGCAGAAAATTACTAGACTATCTGATTTGGGTGCTTGTTAGCTAAATGCTGCATTGTGAATAACCTTGGCTTTTTGTTCTGTTCAGTGAGGAAAGAAAAGCAGTCTGAAAATAATATCGCTTTATTTCTTTAGCACAAACATGAATACACAGCCTGGAGATGGTGGTTTAGATTTCTGTACATCTCTGAGCTTTCCATGATAAGCCTGTACACCAAGTGGTTCAGTCTTTTCTTGACCCCTTCCTATGATGCAGCATGGCTTCCTCATAAAATAGGGATTTAAATTAGAATAGCAACCTAGAGAAATTTGTGTTACACATATTAAATATTCATAGCAAGCTTGTTGGTTTGAACAGAAAATTGGAAATAACCTAAATGGAATAACCATTGGCAGAAAATAATAGATTATGATAGAGTCATTGTTGTACGATACTGGACAGCAACGAGAAGGGACTGAAGCTACATGCACTAGGACATGGAGCAGTCTCAGAGCCACGTGGAGAAAAAAGCAATGGCAAAGGGAGGCTTACCGTACACATGGCTGGCGTTACCCCTATTCCTCAGCATCTCGTTCACTTCTCCTGTGGGGAACATGGCAGGATTTCATCTCCTGTTACCTTGAAGTTAGGCGTGGACACATGACACACTTTGGCTAATAAAATGTGAGCAGCAGGGGCATCCGGCACTTCGTGGGAGCGTTTAAGTGCTGCTTGCTGGTGCAGAACTCACCTCTACCTAGGAAGGTGTAGCTGGTGACTGTGGAGGTGCGTGATATGTGGAGGTGTGGTGGAGGTCAGATGGTGGGGGGCGGCTACCCTGAGGAGTTGCCTGGACTTGCAGCTGACTTGGAGTCAGTGAGAAAAAAAGAATTGGTTCTGTGAGGTGTGGGGGAAGCTGGAATGTTTATCGGTCAACTTCTTTTCCTCCTTGGTTGAAGATGTTAAATCCCTGGTGCTACTGGACTGCCAAAGTGCCATCACTGGATAAATCCTCAGGTGTAGAAACAGAGCAACTTGGGTGGTTTAAGTGAGAAGCTATCACTTATGTGAATTGTCGGCTCTGGCTGAAGGCAGAGGTGGACCCATGAACATGGCGTAGTCTCTGCTATGAATCAGACGGTCAGATACGTGCATATGGTAGTTATTGGTACCACAGATACTTTTTGTTTATTTGTTTTGTTAACACTTTGGGGGGAGTAATTGTTTTATTTTGGAAATGGCATGAATAAATGGAAGACGAACATGGAGTAACAAAATTGTGTAGGTGAAAGAGGAGAAAGAAAACTGCAGAAAGAAAGAGAGGACTGTAGACAATGGTGAGGGGAAGAGACTGGAGAGAAAGGGTGTTGGTTCTCATTTTTGAGGTATTGTTTTTGCAGCTACCAATTAGGAGATGACTTGTTTCTTCTTGGACACTTGCTTTGTATTTGTGTGTTGATTTCTCCAGGAGAATTATAACTGATTATATGTGGCCTCTAGCATCGGAAGAGTTCTCATAAACTCAGTAGTGAAGCCGAACAGTTCAGCATTCCTTTCTCTTAAGTTAAACATACCAAACCTTTGGAGCCAAGTATCTTTTAGACTTCATACTTTTTTCGTTTAGAAAAATAATATGGTTCAGATATTTTATATTACATAACACTACAGGAGAGTCTGGGATCACACCACATGAATCAAATGCATTTATGCTGTCAAATATTGAAATGTTAACACCAAATGAGATAAGTAGAGACTGTGACTAGCCTCTTAGCACTTTAGACCAGGTTTTATTGGCAGATGAATGCAAGTTGGGTAAAGTTTGTCTGGCAATAGAGTTATAAGGGAACCATTTGTTTCCAGGGCCTGATGGATTTTACAATTGCAGATAAGGAAATATAGACATATATGAAACTACTCTTTAAAGTTACTATAAGGAATATATGAACAAAGAATTATAGTGTGGTGGCCAGCCTCTGAGATGGCCCTTCATGAATTCTTATCTCCACACAGAATAGGCTTGATCTGTGTGTATCCAAGAGAATATTGTAGAAATGGCCAAGTGTGACTTCCAAGGCTATGTCATAGGAGACTTGTTAACTTCTACCTTGCCCTTTTCTCCTGGATCACTAGCTCTGGGGAAGCCAACCATTGTATCATGAGGATACTGAAGCAGTCAGGCATGTATATGAAGAGTTTGGGGGTAACTTGTCATACAACAATCAATAATCAATATATACAGTCAGAAATTAGGTCAAAGATATATAAACTGGTATACATACTTAGAAAGCATAGACCACGTTGTAAGTCTCCAATAGCTACAAATTACAGTTACTAAATTTTTACTTTCTATTTTCAAGAAAATCTTTGCCAGAGTTTTGTAAAACTCAGATTTTTATTTATATACTTAGATTATAAATTATTAAAACTCTCCTATTAGTGACATGAGATTCAACCAACAAAAGCTCATCTGTCTGTCTAAAAAAAGATATATTCTGTTTTCAAAATGACTTTTACTCCCTGTGGAGACTTCAGTCTCCTTCCTTTTTAAGATCAGAAACACAAAACTGAAGCAAACAAATAATACCTCTGTATTCTCAAGGTAACTAAAATCAAAAAAGGTAATTTTTTAAGAGTTAAGTATTACCTTAATTAACGGTTTCATTCCTGCTGGAAAGTCCATGCCATGAAAGAGGTTTCTTTACTAAAGCTTTATAGGATGGGGATTTTAGTAGGTATGTTGATGCTCTGGAATGCACACTTGTTTGAGGGAGCCACATACTAAATATTTCTGGCTTTGTGGGCTGTACAGTGTGTGTTGCAACTACTCAGCTTTTCTGTTGTGGTATAACAGCAACCATAGATAATATGGAAATGAATGAGCATGACTGTTCCAATAAAATTTTATTTAAAGGCAGGCTAGATTTCACCTATGGGCCTTCATTGGACAACCCCGTGGTATCCTTAAGTCATTTTAACACAGAGCAGATAATAGTTCTCTCTACTTGATTTATCAGTTTCAAAAGATGGCTTATACACATCCCATAATAACATTTAGGGATACTCTGATTATATCATGAGGATAAAACGTTTGCAAAGTGTGTTTGAAGAAATAAGTACAGGGACAGTCTCATATACAGAACAGTATGGTGATGCTTTCTTTATGGTCCAACTCTCACATCCATACATGACTACTGGAAAAACCATAGCTTTAACTAAACATACTTTTGTTGGCAAAGTAATGTCTCTGGTTTTTAATATGCTGTCTAGGTTGGTCATAACTTTTCTTCCAAGGAGCAAGCGTCTTTTAATTTCATGGCTGCAGTCACCATCTGCAGTGATTTTGGAGCCCTCCCCTCACAATAAAATCTGTCACTGTTTCCATTGTTTCCCTATTTGCCATGAAGTGATGGTACCAGATGCCATGATCTTAAGTTTTCTGAATGTTGAATTTTAAGCCAACTTTTTCACTCTCCTCTATCACTTTCATCAAGAGGCTCTTTAGTTCTTCTTCTCTTTCTGCCATAAGGGTGGTGTCATCTGAATATCTGAGGTTATTAATATTTCTACTGGCAATCTTGATCCCAGCTTGTGCTTCATTCAGTCCGGCATTTTGCACAATGTACTCTGCATATAAGTTGGACTATAAAGAAAGCTGAGTGCTGAAGAATTGATGCTTTTAAACTGTGATGTTGGAGACGATGCTAAAGAGTCCCTTGGACTGCAAGGAGAATGAAACCAGTCAATCCTAAAGGAAATCAGTCCTGAATATTCATTGGAAGGACGGATGCTGAAACTGAAACTCCAGTACTTTGGCCACCTGATTCGAAGAACTGACTCATTGGAAAAGACTCTGATGCTGGGAAAGATTGAAGGCAGGAGGAGATGGGGACGACAGAGGATGAGATTGGATGGCATCACTGACTCAATGGACATGTTTGAGTAGGCTCCTTGAGTTGGTAATGGATAGGGAAACCTGGCGTGCTGCAGTCCATGGGGTCGCAAAAGTCAGACATGACTGAGCAACTGAACTCAACTGTTGGTGATGCTGGACACTTAATGACTAAGAGGGTCCTGTCACTTTCTAATATTTATCATTCAACTGAAAGAACTGTGATCAATGACCCAGATTTTTGAGACTTTTGACTGACATCATGAGCAGGCATCTTTGACCTTTCTTGAAACCAAGTAAGCTTATACTTATGATTGTTTTTCCTTCTCTAAAGGATGTTAATGGTAAAAGTATCAGCTGGTTGAAGAAACTACCCCATATCTGAGAAGATAATAATTACTGATAGATAGTCATGTAGCATTTTTCAAGTTTACAAAATGATTTTACATAAATGCACTAAGACATTGCATTTTTACATCCCTCTGCTCCACCAAAGGATTATAGATTTTGATAAACTGATACAAATAGAGAAAAGAAATAAAAGCTGCCCACTCAATGGTGTTTTCATCTGCTCCAAAGAATGTATAGTAAGCCTGGTGCTTTCTAGCTCTAAAGCAAAAGAACAAGGTTTGCTTGGGGCACAGCCAACAAGCCTCTGCTCTGTTACTCTAGCAAGTCGCTCTGATCTAAGTAGGATTCGACCTCTGACCTGTGAAAAAGAGGTCTTGAAGTTTCTGAGGGAAGTTATTTTCAGTGGAATCCAATTTAGGAGCTGCCAAAATAAGCCCAAGCAGACAAATGGGAAAAGAATGTGTAAGGACCCACCAATAAAACAGTAAACAAAATACAGGGATGGGGGGGTGGTTTCTAAATGGGTTAGTCATGGAAGATGAAAGGCAAGAGCTCAATCCAAATATATAATAGATAGAAAACCACAGATTTGTAAGGATAAATGTTGTATGTAGTACTTTTCCTTCCAGTCATTTAAAAATACACACATATATAATTAAATATACCCATACTTATATAACACGCAAGTGAATAGTTAGAAACTTGATTGAGTAGTTAGAAAATAAAATCTAGTGTGTAGTGTTTTACTTCTGTGAAGAAAGGCAATAACATTCATTTATTGAAACACTTGCATGAACCAAGGGTTATGGATGATTTTGAAGCCCTTTTCTGCCTCTGAAGCACTGGCTGTGTAGAGAGTGATGCTGCAGTCCCAGAACTGGGCAGCCAGACCCATGGGCCGAAAAAGGCAATTGTAGAGAGAAAATCTCATAGCTGGGAACCACCTTAATAGCCCTCTTTCTTTATCAAATATCAGCAAAATGATGGTATAAAATTGATCACTTTCTTCAGAACACATAAATTGAATGGTTTCTAGTTACTGACTTCTGCTAATAAGGAAGGGAAGCATGTCCTTTGATGGCAAGCATGCATAAGAGGTAAAAAAGAGCGCAAAACAAGCTGTAAGGAAATGGGGGCCGAAAACTTACAGCTGATGTTCTGATACAGACCCAGGCATAGCTATGAAAGAAAACCCAAAGAAAGGATTGGGTACTAGTTGATGGGAAACCTGTAATGAATGGGATTAGGAGGCTAGTAGGCAAGGCCAACTGGTGCCAGAGTAACAGATTCATTCATTACTTTATGTGTTATTAGAAGAGAACTGAGAATGAATGTGGTGTCAGCAAACAGGAACAAATAAAAGAAGAAAAAGTGAGAACTCTCCTGGCAGTCCAGTGGTTAAGACTTCGCCTTCCAGTGCACAGGATGTGGGTTTGATCCCTGGTAGGGGGGCTAATTTCCCACATGCCTCACAGCCAAAAAACCAACACCATAAAACAGAAGCAGGTCTCTCCCTTGGGGTCAGCTCGCCCTTATGTCTCAAGGGTGTACTATCCTTTGTTTGCTGAATAAAACTCTGAGCTGTAACCAAGCTGTAATACTAGTCCGCAGTTTCAAATCTTTGTTGTGGCAAGACGGAACCGAGGAAATTACATACTCTCCCGACATATCTGGTGCTGTGACCTGGATATAACCTGGCCAAAGAAACCTTGGCTTGTCCCCAGTGATGTGGGGACCAAGCACAGCAGAAGCCCAACTCGGTGAAAGCTCACTCTGTGAAAGCTGAATGTGAAGGAAACCCAGCACAGTGGAAGTGACGATAAGCCCAACGTGCTGGAAAACCAGGACAGCAAAAACAGACTCAGCAGAAAGCTCACATAGCTCAGTCTCAGATTCCAGAAGACCTCCGATTAAGGGCTTGTGAATATTAAGAGCCCATCAGCATCAGTCTTCTTCACTGACTACTCTACAGCCTTTGACTGTATGGATCACCACAAACTGAAAAATTCTTAAAGAAATGGTAATACCAGATCACCTTACCTGCCTCTTGAGAAACCTGTATGCTTGCTGTTCAAGAAGCAAGTTAGAACTGGACATAGAACAATGGACTGGTTCAAAGTTGGGAAAGGAGTATGTCAAGGTTGTATATTGTCACACTGCTTATTTAATTTCTATGCAAAGTATATCATGCAAAATGCTGGGCTGGATGCATCACAAGCTGGAATCAAGATTGCCAGGAGAAATATCAATAACCTCAGAAATGCAGATGATACCACCCTGATGGCAGAGAGCAAAGAGGAACTAAAGAGCCTCTTGATGAAGGTGAAAGAGAAGAGTGAAAAAGCCAACTTAAAACTCAACATTCAAAAAACTAAGATCATGGCATCTGGTCCCATCATTTCATGGCAAATAGATGGGGAAACAATGGAAACAATGACAGACAATTTTCTTGGGCTCAGGTCACTTTGGACAGTGACTGCAGCCATGAAATTAAAAGATGCTTGCTCCTTGGAAGGAAAGCTATGGCAAACCTAGACAGTGTATTCAAAAGCAAAGACATCACTTTGCCGACAAAGGTCCATATTGTCAAAGCTATGGTTTTTCCAGTAGTCATATATACTAATATGAGAGTTGGATCATAAAAAAGGCTGAGTGCTGAAGAATTGATGCTTTCGAACTGTGGTTCTGGAGAAGACTCCTGAGAGTCTCTTAGACTGCAAGGAGATCAAACCAGTCAATCCTAAAGGAAATAAGTCCTGAATATTCCTTGGAAGGACTGATGCTGAAGCTGAAGATTCAATACTTTGGCCATCTGATGCAAAGAGCTGACTCATTGGAAAAGACCCTGTTGCTGGGAAAGACTGAAGGCAGGAGAAGGGGACGACAGAGGATGAGATGGTTGGATAGCATCACCAACTCGATAGACATGAGTTTGAGCCAACTCAGGGAGATGGTGAAGGACAGGAAATCCTGGCATGCTGCAGTCCATCGTGTGACAAAGAATCAGACATGAAGTAGCATAGCAACTGAAAGGCAATCAGCACCGGTTTTAAAGTTGTTACGGGAAGTGGCCACAAGGGGGCAGCATTTCTTCATGCCCAACTGGTTTCTTGGGCAAAGGGAGCCTTAGGGAAAACCCTGTATCTGGACTGTGAATTAGAGGGCAGTGGGCTGGAAGACGGAGAAGGCAATGGCACCCCACTCCAGTACTCTTGCCTGGAAAATCCCATGGACGGAGGAGCCTGGTAGGCTGCAGTCCATGGGGTTGCGAAGAGTCGGACACGACTGAGCGACTTCACTTTTCACTTTCATGCATTGGAGAAGGAAATGGCAACCCACTCCACTATTCTTGCCTGGAGAATCCCAGGGACAGGGGAGCCTGGTGGGCTGCCATCTCTGGGGTCGCACAGAGTCGGACACGACTGAAGCGACTTAGCAGCAGCAGCAGGGCTGGAAGAAATAATAATAATTTAAAAAGCAATATTGTAATAAATTCAATAACGAATTCAAAAGCTGTCCATGTCAAAAAAAAATCTTTACAAAAAGAAAAAATGAAGAGCACAAAAATAGGAAGATTTAGAAGAGAAATTCTTACTATATTAGATATATTTTAGTGGATTGTTTTTTATATGAAACAAATATTTTTGCAAAAGCTCATGCAAAAATTTTCCACTTCCCCCTTGCTATTATGAAAACGTGCACACAGATTTAGTGAAATCACTAATAATAACTAAGATTTATTGAGCACTTATCACGTGGCAGTCAGCTAATTTGCATGTATTAATTCACATTATGATCACAGCACGTCTCAGGCAGGTTTGTTATTTTCTTTATCTTAAAAATAAACTGAGGGACAGAGAAGTGAAATAACTTCTCTGGAGCTATTTCTGAAACCAGGTGTCCTGGGTTCAGAGACTTCATATTTATCTGCTCCCTTACTTTATTTTGGCTCTTTGGAAATATAGCAGAATTGCTGTACTTCAACATATTTAAGATGCCAGAGTGAACATGCATTTCTTTTCTTGTCCCCCTGACATCCCTATAAAATGAGAGTAAAGAGATAACAATAAGATAAAACCACAGGTACAAAGTTCAGTTCAGTTGCTCAGTCATCTGACACTTTGCGACCCCATGGACTGCAGCATGCCAGGCCTCCCTGTCCATCACCAACTCCCAGAGTTCACTCAAACCCATGTCCATTGAGTTGGTGATGCCATCCAACCATTTCATCCTCTGTTGTCCCCTTCTCCTACTGCCCTCAATCTTTCCCAGCATTAGGGGCTTTTCAAATGAGTCAGCTCTTTGCATCAGGTGCCCAAAGTATTGGAGTTTCAGCTTCAACATCAGTCCTTCCAATGAATACCCAAGACTGATATCCTTTAGGATGGACTGGTTGGATCTCCTTGCAGTCCAAGGGACTCTCAAGAGTCTTCTCCAACACCACAGTTCAAAAGCATCAATTCTTTGGCACTCAGCTTTCTTTATAGTCCAATTCTCAGATCCATACATGAGTATTGGGAAAACGATAGCCTTGACTAGACGGACCTTTGTTGGCAAAGTAATGTCTCTGCTTGTTAATATGCTGTCTAGGTTGGTCCTAACTTTCCTTCCAAGGAGTAAGCGTCTTTTAATTTCATGGCTGCAGTCACTATCTGCAGTGATTTTGGAGCCCAGAAAAATAAGTCAGCCACTGTTTCCACTGTTTCCCCATTTATTTGCCATGAAGTGACGGGACCAGATGCCATGATCTTAAGTTTTCTAAATGTTGAGCTTTAAGCGAACTTTTTCACTCTTCTCTTTCACTTTCATCAAGAGGCTCTTTAGTTCTTCTTCACTTTCTGCCATAAGGGTGATGTCATCTGCATATCTGAGGTTATTGATATTTCTCCCAGCAATCTTGATTCCAGCTTGTGCTTCCTCCAGCCCAGCATTTCTCATGAAGTACTCCGCTTATAAATTAAATAAGTAGGGTGACAATATACAGCTTTGACATACTCCTTTTCCTATTTGGAACCAGTCTGTTGTTCCATGTCCAGTTCTAACTGTTGCTTCCTGACCTGCATACAGGTTTTTCAAGAGGCAGGTCAGGTGGTCTGGTATTCCCATCTCTTCACGAATTTTCCACAGTTTATTGTGATCCACACTGTCAAAGGCTTTGGCATAGTCAATAAAGCAGAAATAGGTGTTTTTCTGGAACTCTCTTGCTTTCTCAATGATCTGGCGGATGTTGGCAATTGATCTCTGGTTCCTCTGCCTTTTCTAAAACCAGCTTGAACATCTGGAAGTTCATGATTCACGTATTGCTGAAGCCTGGCTTGGAGAATTTTGAGCATTACTTTACTAGCGTGTGAAATGAGTGCAATTGTGCAGCAGTTTGAGCATTCTTTGGCATTGCCTTTCTTTGGGATTGGAATGAAAACTGACCTTTTCCAGTCCTGTGGCCACTGCTGAGTTTTCCAAATGTGTTGGCATATTGAGTGCAGCACTTTCACAGCATCATCTTTCAGGATTTGGAATAGCTCAACTGGAATTCCATCACATCCAAGGTAAGAGAAAACCAAAAAAGATGGTAGGCACGGAGAGAGAGCACATCAGAGGGCAAGTACAAAGAGAATAGCCTAAAAGATGAATACGACAAAATGTTGGCTCTTAGGAAGCGGGTTGCCTGGTAACTGACTTAGTTGGTCTGAGAACTGAATGGAACCCTTAACTTGATGGAGGGGGAGGCTGAGAAACAAGTTTATACCTGAGGACTGCCAAAGGTCTTAGGGAATGGTGACACCTTGAAAGTTAAGGGTGAAGGCAAGGTTGAAAATTGGAGATTTGAAGGTAGTTGTATTTGAGAAGCAATTAAATCCCCAAAGCCCCTCTTCTACCCTGATTATAGTTGCGAGGTTTTATTTTCAGGAGAAGTAAAACAGAGGGCCTAGGTTGTGGTGGTGGTGGAGGGTGGGTGGCGGGGGGATGTTCTTAAATTTTCTAGTGCACCATTACTGGAAGGGAAACTTAAAAATTTATTCTCAACAGAACAACCAGACTTTTCCTAAGACAACAGAAGAACCAGACTGATCCACATTGTGGCAATTAGAACCTTCTAGAGCTATGTCTCCAAATCAACCGATAAATAGCTGAAGTGATTGGCCATACTGAGAGGAATTTTATACAATTGAAGGAGAGTTTGGGGGATAAATTGATAATTAGTATGTAGATAACTAAGTAAAGGAGCAATCCACTTAACTCCAAGGAGAAACAATGTTGTGTAAGAAATGGAAACTAACCTTAGTGCGGTCTATGATTCAGCTATGGAAATCATTTACAAGTCAAAGTCATGGAAATACTGATTATTGATACAACCAAAATTATGCTGTAGATGTGTTTGTTTTACATTTTGGAAAAAATTGGGTGCAAGTGATCCAAATTCTTAGATTTCATAGGGAGTTATGAGTAAACAACATCTAACATGAAGAAAATATCTAGAAGTAGCAAAATAAGCATATTATTCAGGCTTACAGAGTTTTTTTGTATGTCTGTTTTTACAAAATTCAGCTACAATTGTTGAAAGTACTTTGTCTCTATGTACTATGAAATGTGGGAAAAGAAGACTGTTGTTTCTTTGTAATGTGACTTAGAGAAACCTATGACCTTTTGAACTATATGAGGAACAACCTCAGGAAATACAAAGACAATGTAAGCAACTTCAATAAATATCAAGAAACAGAAATCTACTCTTAACGAGTCTCATTTAATTTGGAAATAAAGAATATTTCTTTAATAGTTTGGCATGTCCCAAGACCCCTTTGGACTCCAAACAAGCCTGTGCATTCCCATGACACTGTCACCTCAAGGAGAGGTGCACTTTGAAAGGTTTAGCAGAGACCCTGCTACCCCCTGAATTGTTTCTCTACAGGTAACTCAGATAAAGCCAGTGGTTCTAAAACTCTAACTTGGTCCTGCTCCTCAAGCTTAGCTGTTACGATTCTCTAGTTTTCTTGGTCTTCTTCTGAAAGATCACCTGCTTTAAAACACTGAAATGCCTTAATATAAACAGTGAAGAAGAAATCGGGAGCCCTAATGGGTGGTAAATATTTTGCAAGGTTGGGAAGGAATGTAGTGGCTAGGTTTGCAGAAACCATCTTCCCATCATGAATTATATTTTACATGAAAAAAATGTATGAGTTCTGTCTTTCAAGTGTACCCACTATAGAAATAGTGAGCTTCTAATGATCATGACAAGTTTTAGGCTTTGGATTGAAAGCATAATACAAATATCACCAGTGCTATTGACTGAAGAAAAGTGTCATGATTAGTACTAAATTGTAGCTTGATGATTTTTTCTTTACATTTTGAGAGATTTGTGTGAATTTATTTTCCATTTCTTTGTCTAGCTGAATTGAAAATGAAGTGAACACAAACTCCTTGTTTTAAAATATAATATGCTATTGAAGTATCTATCTCATGCTGGTCTGAGTTATTTTTCAAGAGCCCCAGGAGTTTACAGAAGGCACTATGATTGAGACATAAATGAAACTTTATGGAAACATTTTAAGTACATTTATGACTATATTTATTCTGAATTATTTACCATTAATTTTCCCCCAGCCAATTTCAGTGTGACATGACCCACAGATTCTCTGTGGCCTCCACATTCTTTTGTAATAGGCAGTTAGGGGTTGATGTTGCTTTCAGATATTTAACTGTACCTCAGTCTCTTAATCTAGCTGCAATGATGAATATGTAATTAGAATAACCTTTCAGTTTGTTAATTTGAGAGGTTATCATGGTATCCTGAATTTAATATTTATACTCCATCTCCTCTATGGAGTTTGCAAACTGGAGCACCATGAAAGGTAGGACACAGAAGGTTAAAACAGAGTCTTACTGAAGAAAGCAAGAGAGTAAATAACATCAGGCCCAAGAAATGAGCAGATTATAATACATGGGAGAAAGTATATTTCTAAAGTTTCTCAAAGTGAAGGCTCCAGAGGAAACAATGTATTTGATAATGTTATTTTTTTTGACAGCCCAATGGCCACACATAAATTGAAGGAGATGAAATATTTCCCTAAACAAAATTGGCTCTCCTGGCAGTTGGAACAGAAAGGAGCAGGCAGAAATTTATTGTGTATAAATGACATTAAGTCAACCTAGAGCCAATTTTTTGCATTATGTTTATAGGACCGAGGCAGAAATTCTGTTTACTAGAATGATTTTTATTTCTCCTTCCAATAAGAGGTAGAAGGGAGACTCTAGTAATGAAAGCACTTTGAGGTGGGGGATGGAAAGAAGGGAATTTAAGTGAATGTGACGTGAGTGTGGTCACCATGAGAGAAATGACCAAGCTGTGGTGATAACAGGTGACTAACTGTGAAGGCAGGTCTGGGTATTGTTTCTTTGTGCTGAGCTACAGAAAGATATAAGCCTGAGTGTCAGTTAGAATATGAGGTCTGAAAATCGTGTGTGTGTGTGTATGCATGTGTACACATACACATTAATACGAGGATAGAGAACACAGAGGAGGACAGATTTATGAATATCATTGTTTAATTAGTCAAAGTTTCAAGTTCAGGAACTCCTGGGATTTTGATGTTCAGGGCCAGGACTTTCAGGCACTGAGATGGGTTGTTAAATTGACTTTCCACACCTTGATCCTCGTTTTCTTCTATTAAACAGAGACTTCTTTTGAGCATTTTATTGTCTGAAATCCAGATGAGATAAAGAAGAGTGAGCAAAATGAAGTGAGCAGACAGGAACAAATTTTTCTGGGAAATGAGGAAAAGGATAGGAGTGGAGCCAACAATGAGAACATCTTGATTTTGTATCAGCAGGGTCCTCAAGTAGGCATTCTTCAGTCCCCCCGCCCTCAACGTGATGGGATTGAGTCAGGCATGGAGGAGCTGACACAGGTGGCCTTTGAGGCTCTCAGCGATGAAGGTTAGATGTGAGGGTCAAGGTGAGGAAACATAGTGTTCACTGTCATAGTTACCAACAGATATCACCCCCTGGACCTTGTCTTTACGGCACTAACAGTGGGACTTTCCCCAAATACTTTAACTCACTGTGTGTTTATATATCTGTGTGCATTTTGGCTGAGTTGCCCCAGAATTTGCTTTTTAAGGGAGAGGATCTATATAGTACCTCTCATACCTCAGACAGTTATTCTTTCCCTTTCCTGTGCTTTCCTGACAGTCATGGAGGTCTATGACAGTTAATTTTATGTGTCAGCATGACTCAGCTAAGGGATGCCCAGATAGCCAGCAAAACATCATTTCTGGGTGAGTCTGTGAGGGTGTTTCCTGGAAGTTATTAGGATGTCAATTGGTAGAAGGAGCAAAGAAGATGCCCTCACCAGTGCAAGTGGCATCATCCTGTCCACTGAGGACCTAAATATTGAGTTGGCCAAAAACGTTCATTTAGGTTTTCCCGGGAGAAAAACCTGAACAAGCTTTTTAGGCCAACCCAATAGAACAAAAATATGGGAGAAAGGCAAATTTACCCTCTCTGCTTGAATTGGGACATATATTCTCCTGCCTTTGGACACCAGTGCTCCTGGTTGTCAGGCCTTCAAGTTTGGACTGGAAATATGCTTCCAGCTTTCCTGGAACTATGGCTTGCAGATAGCTGTCTAAGCTCTGTCCTCCATAATCAGTGAGCCAATTTCTCAGAGTAAATCTCTTTTCAGATATCTCTATGTATCCTCCTGGATCTGTTTCTCTGAAGATCCCTAATATAAAGTCTTTAAAAGAACATTTCAGCTTTTTTTTTGTGTGTGTGTGTGTGAAACAATTGTGTGTGTGTGTGTATCTGGGAAATGCCACAACACAAAATGTAAAATTAACTAAATGAATGTTTCAAGGAACACAGTATTATTTTATCCCCCAAATAACATTCTGTCTTTATTATATGCTGGAGATAAATCAGTGACCAAGACAGGCAAGGCTTCTGCCCTCATGAAGGTTACATTCTTAGGAAATCTTTGGGTGTAATAAGGGCCAAGACTAGAGATGGGGATGAGAGGATGTTTTTATAGAGAGCAGCATTAATAGGTTTAGTACACACTAAGGGCCAGCTGATAGAGCTTGAATAATTACAACAAGGAGGAAAAGATGATTTCAGATAGGAGAGCTCTGTGAACAAAAGCACAAGCACAGGGTATAATGAGGAGTGAGCTTATTTGTCTGGTGTCTGGGACTTGTATATAGGAGTAGTGAGAGACAACATTTAAGAAGTAGATATTGATAGAACAGTGAAGTGACATGATAAGACTGGTGTTAGCACAGTTGATATGGAAATCAAATCAGGAAGTAGGATGCTGAAAAATACCAGACAGATTGAAGGTGTTACCAGTGGGAATGCAAAGTCAGTGAAACATACAAAACATTTGGAAGGAAGACTCAATAGGCTTTGGACTAGTGTACATGAAGCCAGAAGCAGGGAGAGGAATCAAAGATCATTCTAGCATGTCAGACCTCAGTTGTAAGATAATGAGGGGACATTAGTACACATGGAGAAGTCCAGATGGAAGATAGTTTGGGAGGGTTGTTGATGAGGTATAATTTAGATATATACAGTTATGGAATTTGGAAATAGAAGAATTTAAATTTATTTCAACTTCATTCTCCCACCTGCGGTTTTTCTTATCACCATTTTCACATATACAGAGAAGTTGAAAGACTAATACAATTAACACCTATATATCCCATACATCTAGATCCTACATCCAACAACTTCCATTTTGCCTTATTAGTTTTATATCCATCCATCTACCTCCCTACCTATGTTTTTGAGTGAATTATTTGAAAATGACTTGAAGGAGCAATAAAAATTTATTCCTAAATACTTGAGCATGCATTTTCTAAGAACATAAACTTCAGTTTTGAAGGAGATTAAGACCTAGGGTGTTTCACTTAGTGGTAAAAGCTGTATCAGAGCATGAAATCTACTGTATCTGACAATCAAATCTACTACTCTTTTCTCCTACTACATAGCTTCCATATTTAAATAAGGTGTTTATTGTTTGGAGTATTTTGGCATATAGACTAGATTTAGGCAAGTAAGAAACAATATTAGAGAGTATAGAAGAGATTGAGTAAAATTTTATAGATAGAAGAAGACTTTAAGAGCTTAAAAAGGGGAAGATGAATGAAAAGAACAATGGAGCAGAGATTTATTTTCAGGGGAGAAATTTAATGGTTATATCCAGTGGTCCTTGGTGACATCTGAGCATGTGGGTCATATGGCCTAGGGAACTGGAAAGGTAGGCCAAGACTATGTTCTGAGGTAGGCTTTATGGACTACCTCCTTTGGTTTTTTATAATAACCACATTTCCCACTGCAGAAAGCAGTATTTTAGACTGATATGTATCTGTACCTAGTGGTGATATTATTTTAGTACAATATGTGTTTGTACATGTGTGTATTCTTTTTATTTTCCATTCTAGGTTATTACAAAATATTAAGTATAGTTCTTTGTGCTATCAGTAGGTCCTTCTTGGTTATCTGTTTTATATATAGTAGTGTGTATCTGTTAATCCCAAATTCCTAATTTATCCCTCTCGCCCTCTTTCTCCTTTGATAATCATGCATTTGTTTTCTGTGTCTGTGAGTCTATTTCTGTTTTGTAAATAGGTTCATTTGTATAATTTTTTAGATTATACATATAAGTGATACCATATGATATTTGGCTTTCTCTGACGTATTTCACTTAGTATGATAATCTCTAGGTCCATCCACATTGCTGCTAATGGCAGTATTTCTTTCTTTTTTATGGCTGGGTAATTTCTATTATATATATATATGTACCACGTCTTTATCCAGTCATCTGTAGATGGACAGTTTGATTGCTTCCATGTCTTGCCTATTATAAACAGTACTGCAGTGAACACTGGGGTGCATGTATCTTTTCAAAGTAGAGTTTTTGTCTTTTCCAGATACGTGCCCAGGAGTGGGATTGCTAGGTCATATGATAACTCTATTTTTAGTTTTTTAAGGAACCTCCATACTGTTTTCCATAGTGGCTACACAAGTTAACATTCCCACTTAACAGTGTATGAAGGATTCCTTTTCCACACCCTTTCCAGGATTTATTTGTAGACTTTTTGATGATGAACATTCTGACTGGTTATGGGGTGATACCTCATTGTAGTTTTGATTTGCAGTTATCTAATACTTAATGATATTGAACATCTTTTCATGTGCCTCTTGGCCATCTATGTCTTCTTTGAGAAATATCTACTATTTAGGTCTTCTGCCAATTTTTTATTGTATTGTTTTTTTAACAATGATATTGAGCTATACAATTTGCATATTTTGGAAGTTAATCCCTTGACAAGATTAATCATTGCAAATATTTTCTCCCTGTCCATAGGTTGTCTTTGCATTTTGTTTATGATTTCCTTTGCTGTGCAAAAGCTTGTAAGTTGATTAGGTCCCATCTGTTTATTCTTGCGTTTGTTTCCATTAACTCTCAGACAGGGACAAAAAATTATTGCTGTGATTTATATTAAAGAGTGTTCCGCTTATGTTTACCTGTAGGAATTTTACAGTATTTGGTCTTACATTTAAGTTTTTAAGCCATTTAAAGTTTATTTTTGTATACGGTGTTAGAGAATGTTCTAATTTCATTCTTTTACATGTGGATGTCTAGTTTTCTCAGCACCACTTATTGAAGAGACTGTCTTTTCTCCATTATATATTCTTGCCTGCTTTGTCATAGATTAATTGACCATATTGATCAATGTGTCTGTATTTGTGCCAATATCATGCTGTTTTGATTACTGTAGCTTTGTAGCATAGTCTGAAGCCAGGGATCATGATTCCTCCAGCTCTGGTGTTCTTTCTTAAGATTGTTTTGGTTATTTGAGGTCTTTTGTGGTTCCATACAAATTTAAAAATAATTTATTCTCTTTCTGTGAAAAATGCCATTGGCAATTTGATAGGGATTGCTTTGAATCTATAAATTGCCTTCTGTAGTATAAGAGTAAACTTGTGACCTCTCAATGGGTTGTAATTGTGCTTTTAAAGTCCTGATGAACTTGGGAGAGCTATTGGGAGAATAAATTTTGCTGTGAGGAATAGTTGAAGCTCTTAGTTCTTCTATTAATAATTAAGAGTCACAGGAGAACTTGACTTTTGGGGAATGGGCTTCCAGAGACTGATATATGATTTATATGCTTAAAATAGTGGAAAATATCCATAAAGTATTCAAAGTTGCAGGACGAGCTGCTTTAGTTGAAACATTTTAGTGTATTTGCCTTTGTAATTGGTTTCACATTTTTTCCTTGGTGTTCATTCTATACAGGCTAGGTGCCAACAGAGCTAAAATTTGAATCATATAGAGAGTACCCTGCAAAAGTTTACAGTCTAAGTTATGAGTGCCCCCCAAATTCATGTCCACTCTGAACCTCAGAATATGACCTCATTTGGAAATAGGTGTTTGGTTTTTTTTAAACTGTGCTACATGGCTTGTGGAATCTCAGTTCCCCGACCAGGGATTAAACCTGAACCACTGCATGGAAAGCCCAGAATTCTAACCCCTAGGCCACCAGGGAACTCCTGGAAATAAGGTCTTTATAGATAAAATTATTTAGATTAAGTCTTACTGGATTGGGATGGGACCTCATTGAAGGTCACTGATATCCTTATTAGAAAAGAAGAGGACACACAGATTCACAGAGATGTAGAGGATATGCCATGTGAAAACAGAAGCAGAGATTAGAGTCCTGTGTCTACAGGCCAGGCAACATCAAGGGTTGCTGATAATCACCAGAAGTTAGGAAGATGCATGGCACAGTTTCTTCCTCAGAGTTTCCGGAAGGAACCTACCTGCCCACACCTTGATTTCAGACTCGTAGCCTCCAGAGCTGTGAGCACACATTTCTGTAGCTTTAAACCACCCAGTTTGTGGTTACTTTTAACGGCAGCCTTACCTAAGAAACCAGTACAGATTCTAAATCAAAAGATTAATAACATTCAGACCTTTTTTTGTTTTCATTGTTAATTTTTTTATTAAAAGTAGTGTGCAATAGAATTTGAATTACTGCACTAAGAAAGTACATGTGGTCTAAAGCCAAATGAAATTCTAATCCTGAGTAGATACTTACTCTGAAAATGATGCTTATAGAGATCGACTTCCCATTTTGATTTAGTTATCAGGAAGAGTTATTGAACAAAAATGTGACATGTTTTTTAAATTAAATGCTAATTAAAAAAAGAAGCAAAGTCTTTTTAAACAGGAACAAAAACTTTTTCCCAAGAATCATTTTCACTTATTATTTTAACTTTTTTTGGTATAGTATATAAGACGTTTTTTAGTGGGAATTTTCTACCATCTTATTATTTTGTCTTTTTCTGTCAAGGTCAAATCAGGTATTGCCTTGTTATGAAGACAATATAAATACCATATTTGGAGTATTATAAAATGTATGGGGAAAAACTAGTATTTACAAATAAATAGTAGTCTCTTGGTCTATTTATTAAGTTCAGTTTTCCTCGTGTATATGAGAGCTGTGTCACTGTGACTTTAGAGCTTCTTGGTCACACTAAAATGAAAGCAGCATTGACATAGTTGATTGAGCCGTTAATGAAATAGAACTTAAGTTTTCACCTCACCTCAAATCTGCCTTCAATTTTACACTTTTCACCTCTTGTTCAGAGAATTCTAGCACTTAGAATTCCCCGTGTGATTCTGACTTTGGCATGGTATTCCCAGTACCATCACAACTCACCTTTGATAAAACTTTCCTTTCTGGCACCTTGTGTCTGCTCAACACTGTGGCAATCTCGGGTAGGCTTTTGGCTCAAGTCTGTTGGCTCTAGATTGATGATTTAATCAAAGATGTCGCTGAGTGCTGGCCTTCGTTTAGAAATCCTGCCTGAACCTTCAGATCTATGCTGCCTGTACATTTTGTCCCTATGTTCAAGAGGACTGACACTGTTTGGTTTTGTGCCAACCCTGATGTATAACTGGGTCCCTTCCCTGCCTTCCACAATAAAGCTGATCACAACAAGCATAGCTTAATGATTGGAGGCTCATGAAGTCGCCTCATGTTATAGAGCACAAGCATTTACTTTGAAAAGAAACCATCACGCCTTAGCTCTGAATTTTCCAGCCCCTACTGCACGCCAAGATTTCTTTCTTTTAGCCCTTCTTGAGAACAGCCTTTCTGAGTCCTTTACTGTCTTACTGAGATTCACCCCTTGCCCTTATCCTTTGCCTCTTTTCCCTTGACTCTTCATATGCCTTTTCCTCTTTATCATGGAGAGAGTAGTTCAGTCCAAGCTTTTACTTCTAAACATGCCCATTGCCAACGAGCAAGCAAAGAACCTTCCAGATAAAAGATCTACTGCTCTTTATTTATGACAAATACTTTTTTTCCTTTCAAGTTATGATCCATAGGCTCTGATCACTTTCAAAAAACAACTCCCACCATAACAAATTCACTGAAAGAAACCACAGTCTATTAGCATCTATGCAAAGTGTTGGTTCTACTTTGGCAATATACAGTGTGGGTTTTAAAATGTAGAGTGTCCTGATACATTAATTTGAACTAACCATCATTTATACTGCCAGTCTACTAAAGGAGGATAAATTTAGTAGGATCTGACCCAAGGATATTCAAAATCAGTTCATCTTTCCAAATTTATCCTGCTAATTACTCTGAAATTGGTCTTTGATAATCTAATAGACAAAAAATTCTAGATCACTGACTTCTTTTTCAACAATATAGCATTTTGGCTTTTGTAAGAATTTGATTTCTTTTTTAAAAATTTATTTTTAATTCAAGGATAATTGCTTTACAATATTGTGTTGGTTTCTGCCATACATCAACATGAATCAGCCATAGGTATATATATATGTTCCCTCCCTCTTGAACCTCCCTTTTCCCTCCTATCCCATCCCACCCCTCTCGGTTGTCACGGAGCCCTGGTTTGGGTTCTTTTTTCTCTGAGTCATATAGCAAATTCCCACTGGCTATCTATTTTACATATGGTAGTATATATGTTTCTATGCTACTCTCTACATTTGTCCCACCCTCTTCTCCCCACCCCACCCCCATGTCCATCCGTCTGTTCTCTATGGCTTCTGAATAGCAAATAGTACTATGGTCCTTCATGCAACAAGGCAGTATTTCTTGTTAAGATGGTCATTGACGGTTACCATCTGCAAATATATGTGCCTTAAAAGCATTGATTAATCTTAGTTATTGCCTTTTCCTGGGGTAGCGATTCTACTTAAAGGTTTGTTTTGTGAACTGAGATGATATTCATTGGTTTCGTAGGTCGACCACACCACACTTACTGATATAAAGTGTCTGCTGTTTCTATGCACACAGCTAACTTCTCTGCTTGGTGTAACCACATGGCTTCACTCCAGAGCTGCCTATGTTATGCTCTAGAATTGTCTCTTTTGCCTGCTGTGGATGATATTAACTCAGCCAGAGAACAGTAAAAGGGTTAGAAGGGAATTGTAAGGGATTACAATAATAATTCATCTTTCTCATGGGCTTGCTGAGCTGAATGGACTTCATATTGCTAGAGTTTTAATAACAAGGTCCGATTATGGTCAAAGATTTAAAGCAGGGAATCTTCTTGTGCCATTTTATGCTGCCAGACTGTGGTATTATCTCTTAATTGAGTGTTTTTTGCAAACAATGGCCATCCCAAACATTCAATCCTTGAAGACAATTGGGCAGAAGTGCAGTTTGGCCAATTTTGAGTTTTTGTGGTCATGCCAGTTTGCTCTGATGTCCTGCCAGGCAACCCAAAGGCTCTGCACTACTTATTTTTCTAATCTGAGGTTTAACCTCCTTATCCAAATGCTGGTTTATGGAGAATACATCCAAGTGACCATGTCACCATTGTGAGTTGCTTGTAAAGTTTATTTTGCATAAGTTAAAACATCAGTTTTTGCTTTATTCAGTTCAAGGGAGCATATACCTGTTATACTGGGTAAAAAAAAATTAACATTTTTTTGAGCACACAGGGCCCCTGAGCCCCTTCTATATCATGGAGGATTATGGGGTACTGTTGTGTTACTTTCACTTAATAATTAAAAGTGGTATTCAGGAAAACAACATTCTAACCATGGGGTTGAAAAATGAATACAAGGGAAATAACCTCATATGAACAGGCAGATGATCCAATCAGCCTCTAAAACCAATGAGGTGGAACTGCCCCAACTGTGACAAAGGATCAAATGGACAACACACACTTTGCTGCAGTACACACTCCCCCACTGACTGTAGACACACCTGCTCCAGTCTCCTCGGTGCTATCTACGTCACAATTCCTGGCTACCTCCAGCCACAGGCACGCCATTCATATGATCTTTGTTTGTCATCCTGGCTCACTATAAAGGAAGGGGCACAGGCTTCAGAAGAGGAAAACTGGGGTTTACGTCCAGTTATTCGACTAGCTAGCTGTGGTGTTTGGGTTATGAGACACCTCTGGACCTCAGTTTCCTCACCTGTAAAATACGGAGAATAATGCCTCCGTCTATGAAATAAAGAATACTGCCTCGCACACAGTGGTCACACACAATTTTTTTTTAACTTTTTATTTTGTACTGGAGTATATCCAATTAATAAACAATGCTGTGATAGTTTCAGGTGGACAGCAAAGGGACTCAGTCATACATACACATGTATTCATTCTCCCCCAAGTTTCTCTTTCATCCAGGCTGCAACATAACATTGAGCACAGTTCCCTGTGCTAGACAGTATGTCCTTGTTGGTTATCTATTTTAAATATAGCAGTGTGTACATGTGCATCCCAAACTCAAGTATCCTTTCCCCCATCATTTCCCCCGGCAACCATAAGTTCATTCTCTAAGTCTGGGCCTTCCTCATTCTTTCCTCTTTGTCCTTTTCCATAAAATCTAAATTTTCACTGTAGGACATTGAGATAAGAGCTCGTGCATTTCATCTGGATTGCCACCCTTTGGCTTCAGTGGTCATGGTGTGTATACTCTGTCCATGCCTCGTGCCCTAAGGAGGTCTTCAGTGGAATTAAGCTTTCCTTGGTTAAACCTGCCCCTTGTATGCTGCGCTTTCCACATATCAGTTGCTCCTTTAGATGTACTCCTTGTCATCGCCCCCTTGTCCTACATTCTCATGAACCCAGAACAGACTTCAGGCACACGCAATAGGAATAGTAACAAACCTCATATGTTAGGGCAGCTTTTCATTTCTCAGATGACTGGGTAAAACGAAAAGATTATAAAGTGTACTTCTAAGGTATGCAGTGCAATGGCAACCCACTCCAGTACTCTTGCCTGGAAAATCCCATGGACGGAGGAGCCTGGTGGGCTGCAGTCCATGGGGTGGCTAGGAGTCGGACATGACTGAGCGACTTCACTTTCACTTTTCATTTTCATACATTGGAGAAGGAAATGGCAACCCACTCCACTGTTCTTGCCTGGAGAATCCCAGGGACGGGGGAGCCTGGTAGGCTGCCGTCTATGGGGTTGCACAGAGTCGGACACGACTGAAGCGACTTAGCAGCAGTAACAGCAAGGTATGCAGTGGGCTCATGACAGCAGTGGCTGGATTGCAGAGGGAGGTGAGGCCTATTTACAGAATGAAAGAGTTAGGACCGAGGGAGGAAAATTTTAAGAGGGGTCAATATTGGCATATTTCACTAATTGGAGGTTAGAGGGAGCGTCCGACTTCGAAAACACCATAGGAGCTGTGATTGGTGTGTGTGGGGGGCAGGTATGTGGGACAGTGCAGCATAATAAAGTGAAGTTCAAATTGTGGCCTCCCTCATCACTTGCTGTATAAGTTAGGGAAATTGATACCCTTCAGTCTCCACATTTAAGAAATGTGTTGAAAAGAGAACAAAATGCACGTAATAATCATTTTGGTCTGGGGGATATTAAATGATTTAATGGTCATAGAATGACTAGCATAGTGCCTGGAACTTAATAAGTGTTCAGTAAAGGTGAGGTGTTGCTGGTATCCAAGATATTCGAGGAGAAGAGCAGAACCATGGATTGAATCCAGTTGACATGGCCATTTTTCTTGTTTTCAATATGGACTGAAACCTGTTACCTTCATCTGTGGATTGTAAGTGCTGGTTTAAGAGGATTAAATAATTTCCAACCAGATAATTTACAGTGTCTTGATGTAACACCATCAAAACAGTGTTACATCACACATTCACATTCAGAAGTATGCCACATTCAGCTCATGTTCTTAACATGGAAATGGTTTAAAACTGTTAAAAAATGTCATATTGAAAGCATTAAAATTAGAAGAATAAGCTAAAAGCATATTCCTTCCATCTGCTAAGGAGATGCGTTTGAAGAAAAAATTAGTTAACTGTGCCTAACTATCTTTTTGTGACTCAGGACTTTGTGAAATAAAGTGAAACCTTGTAAAAGATACAGGGGGAAGTTAACATTCTGTTTAGGTGTGTGAACTTCATGTTGCTTATTTTTAGATTTCTAAATATTAGTGTTTTATGGTACAGTTTCCTTGTGTGGGCTTCTCTGGTGGCTCAAACAGTAAAGAATCTACCTTCAATGTGGGAGATCAGGGTTCGATCCCTGGGTTGGGAAGATCCCCTGGAGAAGGGAAAGGCTACCCACTCCAGTATTCTTGCCTGGAGAATTCCATGGACAGAGGAACCCAGAGGGCTACAGTCCATGGGGTCGCAAAAAATAAGACAGGACTGAGCTACCTTCACTTCCTTTATCAATGTCACAGTTACCTGGCTTCCTTGCAGACCAGACTAAGCAGTGCTTTGTAAAAAGGGAAAGATGCTATTTATAAGCTTGCTAATGACTGCTTATGACATTAGGGCTGGTTTGAATACAACACTGATAAACTGTCTTAACTCTGCTCAGAAAAATCACTGTAGTTACCATCTTAAATCTTGTCATTTCCTCGATATTGTGAGGTATTTCTGTGAATTTTAGGGGAACACAGAGAGGTCAGCAAGAGGGGCTGTCCAAGTCCCCAGGGACTATGGTCACATCCTTAGGGTGGTAGGACTTAAGATATTACAAAGACAAATCCTTACTGTGAGAGGCTAGAACCTTTTAAACTTGCATTTGTGGATATTGAAGCAAACTTAGCACCAGACTTATCCAAAGCTCAAGAAAATCCTCGTGGTTCCCCGCCCCCAAACAGCCTAAGAACTTGGGGCAATTTTTAATTTTCTTTCTCTTTCTCTCCCTTCCTTCCTTCCATCTCTCTCTCTTCCTTCCTTTCCTTTTGAAGTATAGATTTTCCATAAAAACTTAGGCAAGAATCATTCTGTTCTGGCTTTTGTTTTATGAAGTATAAATACTTTTCATTAAGATCATTTAGAAAACAGTCATTAAAGTCAGCTGTGACTCTCTTGCTCTTTTGTGAATGTGGTTTGGTTTCCTGGTATCCAAAGAATCCTGAAGGAAACTTCTGGCAGCTGAATGTAGTTTTAAAAAATTATAATTTTTTATTTATTTGACTGTGCCTTGTCTTAGTTGTGGCATGCAAACTCTTAGTTGTGGCATGTGGGAATTTAGTTCCCTGACCAGGGATCGAACTGGGGCCCCTTGCATTGAGAGTGCAGAGTCTTAGCCACTGGACCACCAGGCAAGTCCCCCTAAGTGTACTTTAAAGCACTCTGCTTTGGTCTGGCAGCTTCCCAAATTCTCTCCTATTCTTTTATCCCGAGAATCCTTTTTTTTTTCTTTTTTTCTGATGGGGAAACAAGGGAGCCTGAAAAGGTCTTGAGAGTGAGAACTTAAGAGTGATGTCTCATGGAAGAGATGGTAACAATTAACACTTGGCTCTATTGAAACCCTCATAAGGCAGGAAGATGGTGGAGGGCACACTTCAAAAGTAAGATGATCTGCCCAAATGGCTTTACCAACATCTATTGGTAAACTTCTGCGATAGAAAAGCCTTGATCACGGGAAGCAGGAGGATTATTTGTGGTGCCAGAGAAGAAGAGCAGAGTTGATGTCAGGCTTTCAGGCACTGGGCCTAATAAGGAGAGACGCTGAATCTGGGTTAAGTAGCTGCTCATTCCATCACCAGCAGAGTTGCCTTCTGTAGTTGAATGTGTGAACACTTGCTCTAAATCTTGGCGATCCCAAGGTGGTTCCAGTAGCAAAGTCTTCTATAATTAATTGCATGTGTATTGCCATTCACTTGGGAGGCAGGTGATTACTTGCCTGAGCCTTAGTCTAAGACATTACAATATCAATAGCACTACTGATTTTAATTAAAACTTCCAAATGTATGCCTGTTGAAATATTCATTATAGCACCCTTGATTGTGAGTGAGAATTCAAAGTCCTCTATGCTTATTTTTTCCTATAATAATACTAAGTCCAATTAATAGGAGACAGACTTTGCAGAATATTTTTCTTTCTTTCTAGGTCAGTGAAAATTTTCCATCTGTGCATGCTTGGGTGTGTGTATATGGAGGCGCACTTGGTATTTTTGATGTTATTCAGACTGGACTTTTCCTTTGAACTCCAAAAAATATTTGTCCATTGTCAAAGCTGGTAGACAAAATAAAATGAGACGCATGGGAGAAAAGAGGTAAAAAGGCAGAATGAATAAGCCTTTCATTGCCAGTTAATTGTATTATAATCTTGGTTTAGTCCAATAGTTCTGTACTCTGTGTAAAATATATTGATCTTTAGTATAAAACCTCACCTGGATTTGCTTAACTAAGATATTAATATTTAGAGGAAGGACATCCTCAGCGGTTCAGTGGTTAAGACTCTGCCTTCCAGTGCAGGGGCATGAATTCTATTCCTGGTTGGGGGACTAATATCCCACATGCCTCACTGTTGTTGTTCAGTTGCTCAGTTGTGTCTGACTCTTTGCGACCCCATGGACTACAGCATGCCAGGCTTCCCTGTCTTTACCATCTCCCAGAGCTTGCTCTAACTTGTGTCCATTGAGTTGGTGATGTCATCCAACCATCTTGTCCTCTGTTGTTCCCTTCTCCTGCCTTCAATCTTTCCCAGCATCAGGGTCTCTTCCAATGAGTCAGTTCTTTGCATCAGGTGGCCAAAGTATTGGAGCTTCAGCTTCAGCATCAATTCTTCCAATGAATATTCAGGACTCATTTCCTTTAGGATTGACTGGTTTAATCTCCTTGCAGTCCAAGGGACTCTCGAATCTTCTCCAACACCACACTTCAAAAGCATCAATTCTTTGGTGCTCAGCTTTCTTTATGGTCCAACTCTCACATCTGTACATGACTACTGGAAAAACCATCTGTTCAGTTCAGTTCAGTCATTCAGTAGTGTCCAACTCTTTGTGACCCTATGGACTGCAGCACGCCAGGCTTCCCTGTGCATTACCAACTTTTGGAGCTTGCTCAAGCTCATGTCCATCGAGTCAGTGATGCCATCCAACCATCTCATCCTCTGTCATCCCCTTCTCCTCCTGCCTTCAATCTTCCCCACCATCAGTGTCTTTTTCAATGAGTCACTTCTTTGCATCAGGTGGCCAAAGTATTGGAGCTTCAGCATCAGTCCCTCCAGTGAATATTCAGGACTGATTTCCTTTAGGATTGACTGGTTGGATCTCCTTGCAGTCCAAGGGACTCTCAAGTCTTCTCCAACACCACAGTTCAAAAGCATCAGTTCTTTGGCACTCAGCTTTCTTTATAGTCCAACTCTCACATTCATACATGACTACTGGAAAAAACATAGCTTTGACTAGATGGACCTTTGTTGGCAAAGTAACGTCTCTGCTTTTTAATATGCTGTCTAGTTTGGTCATAGTTTTTCTTCCAAGAGTCTTTTATGGGAAGTGTCTTTTTATGGAAAACCATAGCTTTGACTATACAGACCTTTGTCAGCAAAGTAATGTCTCTGCTTTTTAATACACTGTCTAGGTTTGTCATTGCTTTTCTTCCACGGAGCAAGTGTCTTTTAATTTCATGGCTGCAGTCACCATCTGCAGAGATTTTGGAGCCCAAGGAAATAAATAAATAAACACTGTTTCCATTGTTTCCCCATCTATTTTCCATGAAGTGATGGGACTGGATGCCATGATCTTAGTTTTTTGAATGTTGAGTTTTAAGCCAGCTTTTCCACTCTTCTCTTTTACCTTCATCAAGAGGCTCTTTAGTTCCTCTTTGCTTTCTGCCATAAGGATGTTGTCATCTGCATATCTGAGGTTATTGGTATTTCTCCAGACAATCTTGATTCCAGCTATGCTTCACCCAGCCCAGCATTTCAAATGATGTACTCTGCATATAAGTTAAATAAGCAGGATGACAATATATAGACATACTCCTTTCCCAATTTGGAAACAGTTCAGGGTAGGGTATGGCCAAAAAAAAAAAAACAAAACATATTTAAAGGAAATAGAAAGGCAACTAGCATGGCAAAAGAAGAGTGGGAAAGCTATGTGGAGTGGGAAAACTGTTGATGAGACTGTTTTGGGTTGGGGACATTTTAAGGCCGTTGGCAGTTTATGGACCAAATGTATTGAATACAAACTGCAAGGGACGGTAGGGACAATCCAGGCTGGCCCCTTCATTTGACAGATTGCATTCCTAACCGTTCTCTATGGTAAGTACTATTTGATACACTGGAAGTGAGGAAACCTTCAATAAGGCACACTATCTGATTCAATATTAGCAATATTTTTTTAAATCTACATTTTCCAGATTTTCCAGACAAAGTGTAGAGAAAAGTGTGTGTGTGTGTATGTGTGTGTGTGTATGCACACACACATGCATGCATGTGTGCATATGTGTAGCTTGTCTGCAGTGTTTATGGCCCTGTATTATTTACTGACGAAGGTACTGAAACTTGGGCAGAAGCTGGTCATTCAATTATTGCTACTGTTTTTGGAGAATGTTGATTGCATTGTGGTTTTCTTCCCCTGAAGCCTGTAATAGAGGGTTTTATTTTTATGGCTGTGAAGGCATTGGTAACTCCATTAGGAACATTTCTAGTGAGACTGAATCATACACAGAATATCACTTCTTTGCTGGGGAAAAACAATGAAAATTATTGGAATTAAAACAAGATGCTTTCAGAAAACAAAAATATGTGCTTTTATTCAAATGCATATTCAAGGCTTAAGCAGCACCAACTGGAACAGATAGGCTGCAGTATCATTGCAGATTTCTTTATGGGAGAGAAAATCTGGTCTTGATTACTTCAAGTCTATGCAGACTCTGGAGAGTGGTTTCAATTAAAACTTTCCCCCTAGCTTTAGACAAATCTTTTTCTTCTTTATTAAAGTTGGTTTGGGGATGAAACTCTTGAAACCAGAAGGAATCATATCATTAAGGGTTTAGATTCAGTGTGTGGAAAGCAAGGTAAAAAAAAATCCAAATTTCCTTTTGTAGGTTTCAAGTGAAAACAATACTTTAGTTATAGTGGTATTTTTAGATAAGATAAACAAATTCCCAGAGCAACGGGACCAAGTTAGAACATCAGAATAGGAGCTCTGACCCCATCTGTAATTTGTTTAATGACTTTGAAGTGAATATCATTCATCTTTTGACTTCAGTCTCTTAACTCAATTGGTGACCTTCTTCTCTCTCTTTCTGCTTTTTTTCTCCCATCTCCTGTGCCAAAATTTCTTTTCACAAAAATGACTTGTTTTCAGCATGGCACTAGGCAGGGAGAAATCCCTTGATCCTCTACTTTGTCCTTAACCAAATTTAACTCCCTGTGTTGAAAAATGGCTATTCATCCAGCTGTTTCCCAGTAGATACACTCAACACTGTCTTCAGACAGATTGGAATTTTCATTTCTTTTTGAAAGATTTCAAAGGAGGTGATAATTTACTCTTCCTTTTAAACTCATCCCGATATTCAACAAACTTTCAGTTTTTGTTCTTTTTGTTTTTGACTTTAATATTTATTTACACTTTAAAGTATGACTTGTATACAAAGAGGTGTGCAGATCTTAAGTGCAAAATTTGCTGAGTTTTGACAAATGCATGCAACTGTGTAATTTATACTCCTAACCAGGATATAGAAATTTCCACCCCTCACCCCAAAATGTTGTTCATCGGTCTTTTCAGTTAAGGTTCCCTCCACAAAGCAACAACTTTTCCGATTTTTTTCACCATCAGTTGCTTACTCCTATTTAGAATTTCATATAAAAGGACTTATACAGTATGATCTTTTTAGTCCAGCTTTCTTTTGCTCAGTATCCATGAGATTCATTCATGGTATTGACTAAATCAAAGGTTTGTTTCTTTTATCACTGAATCATATACTGCTGTATAGGTAGATCACAATTTTTAATCCATTTCCTATCGATATTTGGATTGTTTTCCAGTTTGGGGCTATTCCATATAAAGCTGCTATGAACATTCTTATACAAACTTTAAGTTTACTTCCTTTTCTTTTCTTCTTTTGCTTTTGGTGCGTGTTGAAAGACAGTTCCTAAAATAGCTCTCAAAGATCCCCACTTTCTGGTTTTCCTGCTCTTGAGTGTCACCTGCATTGATTAATTTAGTCTTAATGAGTAGAATACAGTAGAAGAGATGAGATGCTACTTCTGAGATGGGGTTCTATCTCTCACTCTCCCTTGGCCTGCCAATTCAGGGGAGCCAGCTTTCATGTCATGAGATGGCCCCAGGGAAAGGCTCATGTGAGTCAGTTTGGGAGAGGCTGCCAATAGCCACGTGAATGAGCGCTGAAGCTGATTCTTTCTGAGTTGAGCCTTGAAATGACTGCAGCCCTGGCTGACACCTTGACTACGACATCATAGGATACTCTGAACTTGAGCCACCCAGCTAAGATGCTCCTAGATTCCTGACACCAAGAAAATGTGAGATAATAAATGTTTGTTGTTTCCAGTAATTGTTTTCGGGTGATGGCTTACACAGCAGTAGATAGCTAGTACAGTCCACTTGAGTGCCCATGGTGTGCTTCTACTTATTTATGCTTTCAGTTTTATTGAGATATAATTGGCATGCAGCTCTGTATAAGTTTAAGGTATACCACACTGAGATTTGTCATACATATATTGTGAAGTGATTGCCACAATAAGTTTAGTTAGCATTCATCTTCTCACACAGTTATCAAATTTTTTTTCCTTGTGATGCCAACTTTTAGTATTTATTACTATATTAGCAACTTCCAAATATATCATATAGCAGTGTCATTTGTCATCATGTTGTATGTTACCCAGTACTTACTCATCTTCTAACTGGAAATCGGTATCTTTTGACTACCTTTCTCCAATTCTCCCTCCTCTCACCCTTCTGTCTCTGGTAACCACAACTCTGATTTCTTTCCATGAGTTTGGGTTGTTTTTTGGATTCTGTGGTATGGTTTTAAATCAGTCCTTCTATACTGATTCCTTGGTGGAGGATGGTTTACTAGGAGCTTTGTATTTCTCTGATCCACAGCTGGTGGTGGAAGTTAGGTTAATCTTTTACAGAGAAAACTTTATGTAGTTTCTTCATGCATTTTTGGAAAGTGGCAAAGAACTGATTTGTTGCTTGTCTCAAAATGGAATTTGATTTAATCTTTTTTTTGTGTGTGAAATGCCACAAACTCATTCTTAAAATATTCAAGTAATGAGGAAGAAATAAAGAAAAACATTAAAATCATCCATAAAATGACCACCTCAACACAGTAACTGTTAAAATTATGCTGTTTCCCTAGATTTTATTTCCATAAAAATACACATGTGCACAAGCATGCACACATTTTCACAAATATGATCAGACTAGCCATGCTCTTTTAACATCTCCTTTTCTCTTTCACAGTACGATCATATTTTGATGCCAATAAAGACAGACTTACGTGATCATTTTAATGGTTTCATGACGTTATTATGTATCAGCATTTATCTTATTCCATGCCTTTGATCAATTATATTCTCTCTCCCACTTTCTTTTTCTTTCTTTTTTTAAACAATTATAAAAAAACTATTGATAATCATCCTTGGTCGGTCTTCTTTCTGCATTTATCCAGTATTTCCTTGATAAAATTTATCAAGCATGTATTTCTAGAAGGGTATACACATTTAAGGGTCTTGGATAAATATTATAAAATTGATGTTCAGAAGAATGGGACTCACTTTAAAATATAAGAAAATTCCCCCCTGCTCCTATAAACTTGATGACATTAACCAGTATCGAATTTGTTAACTGACAATGAGACGAACAAACATATGCTTGTTTTAACTTGTATTTATAAAAGCACTCAGTTCATTATTTCTGTTTTAAAGAATTATTTATGATTTCATTTTTTACATCTTACATCTATATTTTACTTTTTACATCTTAAAAATTTATCATGGTTATATTTTTTTATTTACAATGTTTAATTATCTGGAATTTATTTTTATATAATGTAGGATGTAGGTATCCAATGTAATTTTTTCCCCAAACTATTGATCAATTATCCAACATAGTTAATTGAATAATCCTTTTTGGTTACCATTAATTGTAAGCATACCATTATGACCTCCTAATTAATATGCATTGTAAATATGCATCTCCCCTCCTTCAGTACTAATATCTTCCTTCAGTACTAATGAGACTTTTCCATGTCAATCAATAAATTTGTGTTTTGGATTGTAAAAGTGTGCTTTCCCTGCATTTGTGTCTTTTCCATTTCCTCCAAATGGAAAAATACATCCCAAACCTACCTTAATGGTTTTTGTACATGACTAAAGTTGTATCTCAAGCCATATTTATACACTGAATATTATTTTCTTGTCTGTAATAAAAAAGGATGTGGTATAGAAAAGAGGGTGATTTTCAAAAGTGCATGCTAATTAGTTTCATATTAAAGTTAGAATTGAAAATGTTTGAATTCCTTTTTTCTTTAAATTCCCCTTTGAAGACATTTCAGTGAATTTAAATTTTATGTATAGAATACAAAGTGAAAGTGAAAGTTGCTCAGTTGTGTCCAACTCTTTGTGACCCCATGGACTATATTGTCCATGGGATTCTGTAGGCCAGAATACTGGAGTGGGTACCCTTTCCCTTCTCCAGGGGACCTTCCCAACCCAGGGATCGAACCCAGGTCTCCTACATTGCAGGCAGATTCTTTACCAGCTGAGCCACAAGGGAAACCCAAGCATACTGGAGTGGGTAGCCTATCCCTTCTCCAGTGGATCTTCCCAACCCAGTAATTGAACCTGGGTCTCCTGCATTGCAGGTGGATTCTTTACCAACTGAGCTATCAGGGAAACCTGTATAGAATACAAGTAAACTTCAACTTTCAAATATTTGGCTTTTTAACCACCTACATTTTGTGTATTAGATATTGACCACCTCTCTGTATTTCAATAATTATTAATAAATCCATACATTTATACATGAATTGATAAACATTTCAAGCTATTGAACAATGACTTGGCTTACTAGGCAGCAGTTTGCATCACACCATCTTCTTTATTTTAAGCGGTTATTTCAATATATTCTTCATTGCAGTTTTGCTACTAGTATTTTAAAATGAGAAGAAAGTTTGAAAAAAAATGCTGTTAACATTGGCAAGATGCTTTGGTCTCATAAACTTAGTTGAGCTGAAAATGGTGATTCTTTTGCCTTAACAGCATGCTCATGGATTTATGCCAGTAGACCATCTAAAGAAAAAGAATACAACTAAAGAAGATAAACAATATGTGAGAAGACTCTATTCAAGAGACAAAATGTAATTAGTGCTTTTATAATCTTTTTTTAGTTTTCTGAGAACAGAACATCCTTAAAAACAAGTTGTAAAATCCAATTGACATGTTCCAATTCTCATTTTACTTGAGCTTGTATGTTAACTGTTTCTCAAAACCATCTCTTCTCTCAACTTCTATTCTTCACATTTCCTCAGTCACTTCTCTTTCTCTTTTTAGTTCATCATCTTCTTTCCTGCTTTTAAATGTTAGAGTTATTTAATGCTTAAATCTCAGTCATGTCCACCTCTCTATACTCTCCCTTGATGATCTATTGTAAGCTTGTGGCTTCAAGTTTATCCTCAATACAGATAACTTACAAATCTTAACTGTAGCCTAGAAACCCCCTCTGAAATACAAAGCTTTATTTTGTCCAACTGAATACTTAACATGTGTTTGTTGATGACCCAAAGACACTAAAAACACCTAATGTCCAACGAAACCCAAATTACATTCTTCCTTCCAAATCTGTTTTTCTTTTCTAGCTCCTTAACTTCAGTTGTGCAAGCCAGAAATCCAGAGTTGTACTTTATATCCCCCTGTATCAACTCCATTGCCAGTCCTTCACCAAGTCTTACTGTACTTCCCCAGTGTCTTCTGAATCTATCCACTTCCTCCCAGACAGCAATTTGTTTCTCTCCAATTTGTTCTTCACATTGAAACTATGCATTTTCCCCTCAGTAGCAAATGGGATCTGTCATCTCTCTATCTCTCTGCCCAAAACTCTTTAATAATTTTTTAACTCTTTTTGGATAAAGGCAGGAGATTTTGTTATTTGCTTTTTTTTAAAACTTTGCCTGCAAGACCTGTGTTGCATATTTTCTCCATTCCCTCCCAGTCTCCCTTTTCACCTGTTTCTCCCATAATCTCAGCAGTCTAGTCTCATGGCACTTTTTTTCTGTCCAAGGATTTTGCATATGATATTCTCTCTGACTGGGACATTCTTTTCTTTCTTCTTTCCAGGGTTAACTCCTTTCCATCTCAGCTTTTTTCACTCTCTCAGGGAAGTCTTCTGTCTCTTTTCAAAGTTGTCTCTCCTTGACCTTGCACCCAATGTTTCTCTGAGTTGCTAGATCTTGCTTCTTGTCAGATGCCATCACCCTCTCTTCTTTTCATATATGGAGAACTTGAGGTCAGCTACCTGATAATATCTCCAAGCTTACATACCTCCAGCCATTTTTCATACAGTTGTCAGGCATGCCAAAGGCTGAAGTGCTGGGGATGAAATGTCACTGTGTATGTTAGTCACTCAGTCATGTCTGACTCTTTGCAGCCCTATGCACTGTAGCCCACCAGGCTCCTCTGCCCATAGGATTTTCCAGGCAAGAATACTGGAGTGGGTTGCCATTTCCTTTTCCAGGAGATCTTTCCAACTCAGGGATCAAACCCGGGTCTCCCATATTGCAGGCAGATTCTTTACTGCCTGAGCCACCAAGGAAGCCCTGAAATGCCATTAGTTCTTAGAAAAAGTTCTTAGTAAAATTAAAGATTCCAGAACTACACAATACACCCTCATTAAAAAATAAGGTGTCATTGGAAAAAGATTGTTACCGAGTTCAAGCTCGGTCTGCTCATTGCAGTTGGCAAATAATCAGGAGATGAGGTGTTGAGGCAAGGAATAGTTATTTTATTCAGAAAGCTAGGTGTCCAAGAAGATGGTATACTAGAGTCCTAGAGTACCATCTAATTGGGATTTGGATGCTAGTTTCTTTCATAGAGCAGAGAGAGGGAGGAAGTGAGGAAGTAAAGGAAAAAGGCCATAAGTCTTACAAAATGTCTCCTGGGTTGGTCAGCTTCAGAGAGCAGATGTGTTAATTTCTTCTTTCTTGCAGCCATTCACAAATGACCAGGGTCAGAATATCTCCCTGTGAGCTGAACAAAGGCACTTTTGTTGTTGTTGTTCAGTGGCCAAGTCATGTATGACTCTTCGCTATCCCATGGACTGCAGCATGCCAGGCTTCCCTGTCCCTCACCATCTCCTGGAGTTTGCCAAAGTCCACGTCCATTGAATCGGTGATGCCATCCAACTAAGGCACTTTACTTTACCATTTAGGCAGAAGGACAGAGTTCCCGGAGGCAGGCCATTATGTATGATTATAGCTCTAGCTCTAGACAGAACCAAAGCAAAGGTTAAAGTGAAAGAAACAGATCAACACGGAATTATCTTTTGTTCTTCTTTGTTACAAGTTGGCTTAATCGTGAATAATTATATGTATGTGAAACACTTCTTTGTAAAAGGTGGACGATATAGGTGCATGTTTAAATCCTAATGATAAAGATCTTGTTAAGAGGAAGAGATGAGCGTAGAGAGGAGGATAGTCTCTGGGGATGAGGTTCCTGAAAATGAGGGAGGGAGTGATGTATCAGATGAAGGTGGCATGGCTGACATTCTCTTTTGAAGCAAGAGGAAGGGGTAGAGGTGTACATTTATGGTAGGTTGCTCCATTCAGGTTGGTTGATAACCTCAGCATTTTATGTGAATGATTAAGCATGGCCATCTTTTAGAACTGGAAGAGCAGTGAGGATCAGAGATTTGAAGAGGAGAGGTTTGAAAAACCTAAACTCGGAGTGGGAATTAAGCTGAGAAACATGAGAGGATTTCTGGTAACTGTGGCGGTTCCAACTCAAGTTATGGTACAGTGTGCTCCATTGTGTGACCTTCTCCAGCAGCACCCAGCTGACCTGGTGCAGGCTTAGAGACAGCAAATGTTCAGTTTCATCCAGATTGGGGGTTTATTTAGATTGATATGAAGAAAGACAGATGGGTGATTAACTATGGAGTATTTACCTGTTTTTTCTTTTGAAATGCTAATTGTGATCCTCTTGTCCACTGAAGGAGGAAAATGGAAAAAATCAGAAGGGCTAATGATTGGGAGAAAGCCACAAGGGCAATGGCTTTGTGTTCCAAATGAAAAAATATAATGAATAAAAATTATTTCATTTCCCATCATTGTTTGGAACTATTTCTGACTGTCTATCTGAAACTTTAAAAATTGTTTGCTGTGAATCTCTTGTCAACATACTATAATTTAATTTCCCATCTGTGGAGAATGTTACAGGAAGTGATAAACTAATTCAATAATATTTCATCCAAGGATAGAGAAGTCTAACGTGCTGCAGTCCATGGGGTTGCAAAGAGTGGGACATGACTTAGCTACTGAATAACAATAACAACAGGCTGTACTTTGCCTTAATTGCCTGATTCCAAGCCTGTATTTGCTCTGATTGGCTGACTGCTACTTTAGGGGTTAGATCTGAATCGATATTAAACTAAGACTTTTAGCCATAGTCTGGGTAAATGTAGCTGGCCTCCAATGTCAAATGTATTTCCAGTGTGGAGTATCCTCAACCTAAATTATAATCAGTATGCATTTCCTTTTGCTAGTGTTATTTGGGCTCTGTATGAAGTCCTTTCAAGTTTCTTCTCTGTTAACTTCCTAGCTTAAATCTACATGTGTGGAATCTACCACCTAAGGCTCCATTAAAAGCTTTTATGTGACTACGTCCTCTTCCCAGACCTGGTTTGCTCCCTCCTGACCTCCTTTTGGAGACTTTAACCTTATGATTAAGTCCCTCCTCTCCTACGTGTATTTTCTTTCAGATCTTCCAATTCGCTATTCTAGTTTTCTTTTCAACCCAATTAGAAAGTGCTAAAATTCCAAAGGAGTGAACTGTTTAAATAAAATATACAACATTCATAGGATTTAATAATGTGTATTAGAGTACTTAACCAGTGTTTATGATATGCCAAAAGAAAAATCAGATGATAAAATAATGTGTATAATATTGTCTCCATTTTATAAAAATATTATGAATACATGTGTTTTCTTAAAAGCACAAGCATAGTTACCAAATATAATTAGTGGGTAATAAGTGTTTTTAGCAAATATTAATGCTTTTTTGCAAATATTCTGGCTCTCTGGGAGGATGGTAGGATTGTACGTGGCTTTTTCTTTTGACATTGTGACCACGTGACTTGCTTTGGCCTATGAAATGGCAGTGGAATATATGTGTCATTTCCAAATGGTACTTTAAGAGCTATCTCAAGACTTGTGTTTCCCTCTAGTTGCTACTCTAGTTGTAGAAGCACTTGTCCAAATGTTGCTTTCATTCGTCTAGTTTCTGAGTGACTGATAAGTGCAGTGCAAACTCTGTAATGGTCAACTAGAGACTTGAGAGGTTTTTTGTTACCACAGCATCATCTACCCCATCCTGAATGATTCAATATTCCTTTTATAATTTCCAAAAAGCACAGATAAGCACAAAAGAAGAAAGGAAGAATCCTTCATGATGCTGCACTGTATATATATTGTCCATTTTTGGGGTAACTGGACATGGAACAACAGAATGGTTCCAAATAGGAAAAGGAGTACGTCAAGGCTGTATATTGTCACCCTGCTTATTTAACTTATATGCAGAGTACATCATGAGAAACGCTGGACTGGAAGAAACACAAACTGGAATCAAGATTGCCGGGAGAAATATCAATAACCTCAGATATGCAGATGACACCACCCTAATGGCAGAAAGTGAAGAGGAACTAAAAAGCCTCTTGATGAAAGTGAAAGAGGAGAGTGAAAAAGTTGGCTTAAAGCTCAACATTCAGAAAACGAAGATCATGGCATCCGGTCTCATCACTTCATGGGAAATAGATGGGGAAACAGTGGAAACAGTGTCAGACTTTATTTTTCTGGGCTCCAAAATCACTGCAGATGGTGACTGCAGCTATGAAATTAAAAGATGCTTACTCCTTGGAAGGAAAGTTGTGACCAACTTAGATAGCATATTCAAAAGCAGAGACATTACTTTGCCAACAAAGGTCCGTCTAGTCAAGGCTATGGTTTTTCCTGTGGTCATGTATGGATGTGAGAGTTGGACTGTGAAGAAGGCTGAGCGCTGAAGAATTGATGCTTTTGAACTGTGATGCTGGAGAAGACTCTTGAGAGTCCCTTGGACTGCAAGGAGATCCAACCAGTCCATTCTGAAGGAGATCAGCCCTGGGATTTCTTTGGAAGGAATGATGCTATAGCTGAAACTCCAGTACTTTGGCCACCTCATGCGAAGAGTTGACTCATTGGAAAAGACTCTGATGCTGGGAGGGATTGGGAGCAGGAGGAGAAGGGGACGACAGAGGATGAGATGGCTGGATGGCATCACTGACTCAATGGACGTGAGTCTGAGTGAACTCCGGGAATTGGTGATGGACAGGGAGGCCTGGCGTGCTGCAATTCATGGGGTCGCAAAGAGTCGGACACGACTGAGTGACTGAAGTGAACTGAACTGAACTGAACTGTGTTTTTGCATAAACTATGCCAATTTGCCTGCTTTAAAAAAAATACTGCAAGTGATCGTGATAACTGTAAGTGATCACAAAAATGAACTGTCTTGTGAAGAACCATATTCCTCTTTTTCTGCCACATGAATCCCTCATCAATATTGATACATCATCAGAAATACTGCGACTCAGGGTTGACTCCAAGCAGATGGAAAAGTAAGTGATCTGTGGCACCTGAAGCCTCTCCTTCCTGTTACCTTCATCTTCCTCTTCTTTGACTTTCATTTTACTTCTCTACTTATGGCTATTCCTGAAAAAGCTATTGGGTTCCTGTTAGCAGGAGATAAGTACATTTAATGCACTGAGACCTTAAGAATCCTTCATACCTGTCTTAATTATGTCCTTAATTATTTCTATTTCACTTTGAACAATATTGAACTCCTAAAGTACTTCATGATTAAATGAAAGGTTAAAAAAGATGCTTGTGTAGTTCTTGTGTGCACATACAGTCCATTAATAGATTAAATGATAACATTTGTGAGGCTTTGAACCAATCATTTGTGAATATTAACTTAGCTCCACTGAACAGTGAACTCTAGAAGATTAGTAGAAATTTCTTTGGAGACACATATAGAAGACAAAGAGTTTACAGAAACCATTCTATATTATAAACGATTACTGTGAAAGAACAGTAGAAGGATTTTAGTGTTTATTGCATCAATATTTTCTTTTATTTTGCTTTCCTCTAACTCTCTCACCAACCTATTTCCATTCACACATTATGATACATAGGCTTATGTACCCAGTACCCTAAGACTAATGTCAGTTGTAAAAGTATGGCATGGCATTTTACAAAAATTGCAAAACACGTATTATGCAAATCCTCCTCAGCATCTTGAACATTAAAAGAATGAAGAATAGTATCTTTCTTTATAAATTCATTTTCTACTGTCAGAGCCAAGACTCATATGACCTTGCCGCTCACAATTAGGATTGCAAAAGAACTCGCTTTGACAGGCAGCCAACGCCATAAGAGAAAGAAAAGAGCAATTCTAAAAGTCAAAAACAGGCCGTTAGACTGAGGCAGGCCATGAGGCTCTTCTTTTGCAAGCAAAACTCATCATTACAGAATGACACCTTTCAGGACTGAAATTTTCAATCCTAGAAAAAATAATAAGGTGAAGTTGGCAAACAAAGATGGGGCTTTCATGCAAATGTCTTTGGTAATTAAGGGGAGGGTGCTAAATGTGCAATATTCCATCTAAGCAGAATTGTTTCTAAATTCAGGGGTATGTTCACACTGCAGTCTATGAGGCAACAGCTGTTCTTAAGAGGACGCTGTCAATGTTGATAAGTTACTTTTAAAACGAAATCTGTTTGCTGAGCTCATGTTGTTTGGGAAACTATAAAGAACAAAATCTTTAATGCATTTTTTTTCTTTGAAAAAAAGGGAAAAATCCTATCAATTGCAAGCAAAAGCAGTTTTTGCAAAGCCCACAACCTAGAGCGATCCTAGGGTAGGATCATTTCAATGAGGGAAGGAGGGAATTACAAAGCAGATGGAAACTCTGCATCCTTAATCTGTGGGTAACAGTGTAAATTCTGCAAATGCACCAATTGCATTGTTTCATTTTTTTGTTGGGGTGACTTAGTGCAAGACTGAAAGATGTTTTGAATAGCTGCCCTTGTGTTTGTTTTCCAGGACACATGATTTATTGTGGGTCTGCTTGTTAAGAGTGATATTCTGGCCAAAACACTTTGGACATCGTTCTTTATTTCATGTGTTAGTTTGGGCATTGTTTAACTATCCGGGTAGAACAAAGCATGTCATCTAGTGTCTGATGGGACTATACAGTTCTGGCCTTAGGGAAAATGTGTGAGAAATGATTTTCTCTCTTGACTGTGCTATGCTTCTTCATCCTACTCAATTCTATATTTGTTTAATCTTATTCAAGGGCCCAAACCAGGCCAAAGACAGACCCAGTCAATGACATTGTTTTCTTGTAACTTTTGTCTTTTTTAGACACTTACCAGTTTTTTGTCTCATCACCATGGGGGCCTTTGCTGGGTATAGAATCAGAGTGCTAGAGAGAGTGTGTGTGTGTGTATATATATATATATATATATATATATATATATATATATATATAATATAAATTTGTTTATTTTAATTGGAGGCTAATTACTTTACAATATTGTATTGGTTTTGCCATACATCAACCTGAATCAGTTCTAATGAGGTAGAGAGTACATTTTTAAAGTTTCCTTGTCCAGCTTCTATTAAATACACATTTCTGTCTCCTATTTTTGACTGATGATCTAATCTCTGCTCAGACATTACATCTGGGGACAGTTTTAATTGTTAGAAAATACATTTTCTCTCCTATTAAACAAAAAATAGTTTTACCTGGAAATTTTTACCATTTGAGCTACCCAGGAAGCCCCCAAAGTGAAAGTGAAAGTCACTCAGTTGTTACAAGTCTTTGTGACCCCCAAGGAATTCTCCCGGCCAGAATACTGGAGTGGGTAGCCTTTCTCTTCTCCAGGGGATCTTCCCAACCCAGGGATCGAACCCACATCTCCAAAATTGCAGGAGGATTCTTTACCAGCTGAGCCATTACCTAATAGTTACAGTTTTACCCTCTGCACTAACAGAATAATCCCACTTGGTTGCATAATTAAGGACTGTGAACTCAAACCTTAACACCTTGACAGAGCAAGCCTATCAAGAACTCAACTCGTGTTGGAGGCATCTGCCAAGATGGTGAATCAGAAACATAAAAAAGAGGGACTTCCCTGGCAGTCCAGTAGTTAAGACTCTGTGCTTCTACTGTAGGAGGCACAAGTTCTATCCCTGGTTGGAGAACTAAGATTGCACATGCTGTGCTGTCAAAAAAAAAAAAAAAAATCAAAATCAAAGACCAAACAAAAAACTCCATATGACCAAGGAACCTTTGTAACAGCTCTGAAAGTAGACCTTTGGTTCTCTTCCATATAAGAAAGAAATAAAATTTATATTTTGAAAAACAACAGCAGCAACAACAACAACAAAAAAAAGAACTCAACTCAAATTTTGCACTGGAGAGTTAGAGTCTTTTTAGGATGTTCAACTTGAAGATAGTAAGGACTGAGCAAAACATGATCAATTTTGTGTCACATGTGTACCCAATGATTATTGGGTAGAAGAGTAATTCAGCTTTTTGAATATGTCCCCAAAAGGCAAAATTGGAACCAATGGCTGGAAACCAGTGGCAGGCAGAGTCTATAGATTAACCAAATGATAAACATGACCTGTTCCTCATTAGGAGAGCATCTCAGATTGAATAGTTGGATTTGGTGACTTCTAAGGAGCTATGGGCTTCCCTGGTGGCTCAGATGGTAAAGAATCTGCTTGCAATGCAGGAGACCCTGGTTTGATCCTTGGGTTGGGAAGATCCCCTGGAGAAGGGAATGGCAACCCATTCTACTATTCTTGCCTGGAGAATCCCATGGAGCCTGGTAGGCTACTGTCCATGAAGTCACAAAGAGTCAGACATGACTGAGTGACTATCAGATCACAAGGAGCTATAGAACTGTTACAAATCTAACAGGAATATTAAAAAATAGTAATATATTTAGAAGATATATAATATTGTATAGCTATGAAATATGAGGTGGGAGTATAATGGAGAACTGTTAGAGGAGACTGAGAGAAGAAAAATAAGTTGGTAAATTTAAGATAGATGATCTGGCTCATGAAAGTTAATATAATAGTAATTTTTTAAAAAATCTGTTTTATCATGATATAATTTATGTAAAATAAATAGACCAACTTTGTTTACATGGTGATGAGTTTTGACAGATTTAGGCATTTATGTAACCATCCCCACAAAATACAGGAGATTTCTACACTTGCCCTTTGTTCCCTTTCCCATTCCTTTGTTCCCTTTCCCATTCCCACGCCAGCATTATGTTTTTGAGATCTTCATGTACTTCTGTGTGTATTATAGTACATTCCCTTTTTGGGGGGAGGCCATGTGACCTGCGGGATCTTCCACAACCAGGGATTGAACCAGGCCCTACAGTGAAAGTGCTGAATCTTAACCACTTGTCCACCAGGGAATTCCCTCAATAGTTTATTCCATTTTATCGCTGAATAGTATTCCATTGTATGGATATACTGTAACTTGTTTATCCATTCATCATTTGATGGGCATTTACATTGTTTCCAGTTTTTGGCTATTGTGAGTAAAACTACTATGAACATTCAGGTCTGAATATTTTTGTGGATGTATGTTTTCATTTCTCTTGGGTAAATACTTAGAAGTTGAATTTTTGAGTCATAGAGAAAGTTATGTTTAACTTTATAAGAAAACGCCAAACTAATTTCCAAAGTAGTTGTTCAGTTCAGTTCAGTTGGTTAGTTGTGTCCGACTTTTTACAATCCCATGGACTGCAGCGTGCCAGGCTTCCATCACCAACTTCCATCACCAACTCCTGGAGTTTACTCAAACTCATGTCAGTAATGCCATCCAACCATCTCATCCTCTATTGTCCCCCTCTCCTTCTGCCTTCAATCTTTCAGCATCAGAGTCTTTTCCAATGAGTCAGTTCTTCACATCATGTGGCCAAAGTATTGGAGTTTCAGCTTCAGTATCAGACTTTCCAATGAATATTCAGGACTGATTTCCTTTAGGATGGACTGGTTGGATCTCCTTGCAGTTGAAGGGATTCTCAAGAGTCTTCTCCAACACCACAGTTTAGAAGCATCAATTCTTTGGCACTCAGCTTTCTTTATAGTCCAACTCTCCATACTGGAAAAACCATAGCTTTGACTAGAGGGACCTTTGAAGGCAAAGTAATGTCTCTGCTTTTTAATATGCTGTCTGAGTTCAGTTCAGTTGCTCAGTCATGTCTGACTCTTTGCAACCCCATGAATCGCAGCACGCCAAGCCTCCCTGTCCATCACCAACTCCCAGAGTTCACTCAGACTCACGTCCATGGAGTCAGTGATACCATCCAGCCATCTCATCCTCTGTCGTCCCCTTCTCCTCCTGCCCCCAATCCCTCCCAGCATCAGAGTCTTTTCCAATGAGTCAATTCTTCACATGAGGTGGCCAAAGTACTGGAGTTTCAGCTTTAGCATCATTCCTTCCAAAGAAATCCCAGGGCTGATCTCCTTCAGAATGGACTGGTTGGATCTCCTTGCAGTCCAAGGGACTCTCAAGAGTCTTCTCCAACACCACAGTTCAAAAGCATCAATTCTTCAGTGCTCAGCCTTCTTCACAGTCCAACTCTCACATCCATACATGACCACAGGAAAAAACATAGCCTTGACTAGACGGACCTTTGTTGGCAAAGTAATGTCTCTGCTTTTGAATATGCTATCTAGGTTGTTCATAACTTTTCTCTCAAGGAGCAAGCATCTTTTAATTTCATGGCTGCAATCACCATCTGCAGTGATTTTTGAGCCCAGAAAAATAAAGTCAGCCACTGTTTCCATTGTTTCCCCATCTATTTGCCATGAAGTGATGGGACGGGGTGCCATGATCTTAGTTTTCTGAATGTTGAGCTTTAAGCCAACTTTTTCACTCTCCTCTTTCACTTTCATCAAGAGGCTCTTTAGTTCTTCTTTGCTTTCTGCCATAAGTGTGGTGTCATCTCCATATCTGAGGTTATTGATATTACTCCCGGCAATCTTGATTCCAGCTTGTGCTTCATCCAGTCCAGCATTTCTCATGATGTGCCCTGCATATAAGTTAAATAAGCAGGGTAACAATATACAGCCTTGACATACTCCTTTCCAGATATGGAACCAGTCTCTTGTTCCATGTCTAGTTCTAACTGTTGCTTCTTGACATGCATACAGATTTCTCAGGAGGCAGGTCAGGTACCAGTGTATATACCCAGCAGTAGTATATGAGAGTCCAGTTCTCTCATATACCTGTCAACATTTGGTATGGTCAGTCTTATTAATTTCAACCATTCTAATGGGTATGAAGTGCTATATTACTGAAGCTTTAGTCGGCATTTCTCCACTGAATAATGATCTGAATCTTTCCTTGTTGGCTATTTGTATATATTCTTTCATGAAGGTGGACCTGCCTTTTCTAAGGTAACTGCCAGATATAACAATGGTAGGGTATTTTTATATGTAGAGCAGGGCTAGGAGACTTTTTCTGTAAAGGATCAGATGGCAATTATTTCCACCTTTGAGGTCCATATGTGCTGTGTGCTAAGTCACTTCAGTCATGTCTAACACTTTGTGACCCCATGAACTGTAGCCCTCCAGGCTCCTCTGTCCCTGAAATTCTCCAGGCAAGAATACTGGAGTGGGTTGCCCTGCCGTCCTCCAGGGGATCTTTCCAACCCAGGGATGGAATCTGCATCTCTTATTTCCCCTGCATTGGCAGGCAGGTTCTTTACCACTAGCATCACCTGGGTATACTTGCAGCTACTTAGCTCTGATATGGTAACATGAAAGCAGCCATAGACTGTATACCCGAGTGTTCTGATAAAGCTTTATTTACCAAAAAAAAAAAAAAAAAAACCAAAAAAACAACCAAACAAACAAGATGATGGGTCAGGTTTGGCTGAACCCTGGTCTAGACGAATGGTATAAATCCATTTTGTGGGAAATAGCTCCTCTGCTTATACCACCTTTTTCAGAAGTTAAAGACAGCCTTGAGTGGAGATGCTCCTCTGCATTTAGCTATGCTAAGCAAATGAGAATTGGTAATGGTGAGAGCTAAGGAAAAGAAGGCTGGACACCCTCAGAATGGCCTTCATATATCCTGAGTAATTTTTTTTTCTTTTCCATTTTATTTTATTTTTTAACTTTACAATATTGTATTGGTTTTGCCATATATCAACATGAATCCACCACAGGTATACATGTGTTCCCCATCCTGAACCCTCCTCCCACCTCCCACCCTGTACCATCCCTCTGGGTCGTCCCAGTGTACCAGCCCCAAGCATCCAGTATCATGCATCAAACCTGGACTGGCAACTCATTTCATATATGATATTGTACATGTTTCAATGCCATTTCCCCAAATCATCCCACCCTCTCCCTCTCCCACAGAGTCCCAAAGACTGTTCTATACATCTGTGTCTCTTTTGCTGTCTCGTATACAGGGTTATTGTTACCATCTTTCTAAATCCCATATATATGCGTTAGTATACTGTATTGATGTTTTTCTTTCTGGCTTACTTCACTCTGTATAATAGACTCCAGTTTCATCCACCTCATTAGAACTGATTCACATGTATTCTTTTTAATGGCTGAGTAATACTCCACTGTGTATATGTACCACAGCTTTCTTATCCATTCATCTGCTAATAAATGACCCAATCAAAAAATGGGCCAATCAAAAAATGGGCCAAAGAACTAAATAGACATTTCTCCAAAGAAGACATACAGATGGCTAACAAACACATGAAAAGATGCGCAACATCACTCATTATCAGAGAAATGCAAATCAAAACCACTGTGAGGTACCATTTCATGCCAGTCAGAATGGCTGCAATCCAAAAGTCTACAAGCAATAAATGCTGGAGAGGGTGTGGAGAAAAGAGAACCCTCTTACACTGTTGGTGGGAATGCAAACTAGTACAGCCACTATGGAGAACAGTGTGGAGATTCCTTAAAAAACTGGAAATAGAACTGCCTTATGACCCAGCAATCCCACTGCTGGGCATACTCACTGAGGAAACCAGAATTGAAAGACACACATGTACCCCAATGTTCATTGCAGCACTGTTTATAATAGCCAGGACATGGAAGCAACCTGAGTAATTTTTAAAAGTGTTAGTTATTTAAAAATGCAAGGTTTATAGGCAGGAAGAATTAGCATCATCACCAGGAAGTCCTTCTGAGAACAGTCCAGAGGAGTGTGGGTAGCTTTGCCTTTCAGCATTCTGGTGCCAATTTGTACTACAGTGAAAGGAGATTTTTGCTCCAGTGTTCAGGTCATATACATGAGAACTTTGTCTCAGCAGTGATAAGTTGTTGTTAACTTTTTGATGATTCATTTACATATAAACTTTGAATCTTGCTAATAGTAAGTTGGGGTCTGAAATGTTCATCCCAAGAAGAATCTCAGTTCAGTTCAGTTCAGTTCAGTCGCTCAGTCGTGTCCGACTCTTTGCGACCCCATGAATCGCAGCACGCCAGGCCTCCCTGTTCATCACCAACTCCCGGAGTTCACTCAGACTCAACATCCATGGAGTCAGTGATGCCATCTAGCCATCTCATCCTCTGTCGTCCCCTTCTCCTCTTGCCCCTAATCCCTCCCAGCATCAGAGTTTTTTTTCCAATGAGTCAACTCTTTGCATGAGGTGGCCAAAGTACTGGAGTTTCAGCTTTAGCATCATTCCTTCCAAAGAAATCCCAGGGCTGATCTCCTTCAGAATGGACTGGTTGGATCTCCTTGCAGTCCAAGGGACTCTCAAGAGTCTTCTCCAGCATCACAGTTCAAAAGCATCAATTCTTCAGCGCTCAGCCTTCTTCACAGTCCAACTCTCACATCCATACATGACCACAGGAAAAAACATAGCCTTGACTAGACGGACCTTTGTTGACAAAGTAATGTCTCTGTTTTTCAATATGCTATCTAGGTTGGACATAACTTTCCTTCCAAGGAGTAAGCGTCTTTTAATTTCATGGCTGCAGTCACCGGTGATCTGTGGTGATTTTGGATCCCCCCAAAATAAAGTCTGACACTATTTCCACTGTTTCCCCATCTATTTCCTATGAAGTATTAGGACTGGATGCCATGATCTTCGTTTTCTGAATGTAGTTACACCTAAATCAGGGTTGGGTAGAAGAGGAGACATTGTTCTCTATGTAGAAAGAAGATCTATTTGATTTCACTTATCCTTCCAGAGATAGACCATGTTTGGCAATCCAAAAAAGAGGGGATATATGTATATGTACAGCTGATTGACTTTTCTGTACAGCAGAAACTAATACAACATTGTAAAGCAATTATACTCCAACAAAAATTTTTGAAAAGAGGAGGCCATGTTTTTCCTAGTTGACTCCTAATAGCTTTTCTCTTATCCATTTGATAGTTTCAACTTTTTTAAAAAGCAAATACAAAGTTTAGATAGAAAAGTCAATAATGTAAAGGAGATGTATGGTCATATAAACAGATTTTATGATAAGCTTAAATGACCCCCAGGAAAATGGAAGCCAAACAATTTTATCTACTCAGACATTTTCAGTGTCTGAAAATCCTGAAATTTCTCCACTGGTTGGCCACATGCCTGCCTATTTGGCCATCCTTTTGTCCCGCCTGCCAGACTCACCATTTTCCTTCTGTAAGGTTTAGAGAATGCTGTTATTTGCTGGCAGAAAGTGCTTCCAGATAGTCCTCTTTCCCTCTGCAACTCCATGATCATTCTTCTCAATTTAGAATTTTTGTCAAGTACTTACTATGTGACCAGCTCTGTACCAGATTCTGTGGGGTATACAAAGATAATAAAACACTTGATTGCTATTTTCCCCGTCTTTAAAATCTCACCAAATATGAAGCAAAATTTTATCTGTTAATTTTCTTTTATATATTGATTAATTTCCTTTAGGCTTGTAATTTTCTGGGCCTCAGAAGCTCTTGAAAGTTTTGTTAGAATTTTGTATTTGACTCACTTATCTATCATGATTAATTTTCTTTTTTCAGTAATCAGAGAAGGTTAGAGACCATGGTCATCTTCAAGGTAGGGACATATCATTTATATCTTTATTCACAAAAAACATGATGCATAGTATATCTCAAGGTAAATTTCTTGAATTAACCTGAATTGGCAGAGAAAAGACAGATTTGTCTTGGGTGAAATTTTTGCTTTGTGCTGTTCTCAGTCATGTCCACTTCTTTGTGACCCCATGGACTGTAGCCCGCTAGGCTCCTCTGTCCATGGGATTCTCCAGGCAAGAATACTGGAGTGGGTTGCCATTTCCTCCTCCAGAGGATCTTCCCAACCCAGGGATTGAACCCTTGTCTCTTACATCTCTTGCATTAGCAGGTGGATTCTTTACCACAGTAACTGATTCATTAGGTAAAAGAGAGGAAGCATATCTAAAATACATATATTTTTTCACGTGCAATAAATCTAGTGGTAAAGCACTTTAGGAATTGTTACTTACCAAAATATTTTGAATGATTTAAGGAGTTAGAAGAGAGTAGCCAAAGTACTAAATATAGAGATCGTGAACACAAATATTGATAGAATATGTAGAGATGGTTAGAATTTAGTTAGAAAATGATTTGTTCAGGTAAAGAAAAAGAGGGTGAGACAAAATGAAATCCTTCATCACATATTCCAGCCTGTGAGGAATAGAGCCAGTAGCTAGTTTTAGGTGCCAGACCCAGAATTAGCCTCTGCTTAGCTTGAACATGTGAACAGATTAGAACATCCCGTGAACATTCTGAGTAAGACTTCTTTAAATTTATTGCAACTGACCTTCAGAATTCTGGCATTTTTCTTTTATTCCTACCACTTTGACTCTGAACATTTCAGTTTGTAAAGTAGATTTTACCACATGTTACCTATGGATTCTAGGTTAAAAAATAAATCAGAAATATCTCAGACTTACAGGTGTGCCTGCTTACTCCTTGAAGACATTAATATCTCAGAGAATGGAAGCCTTCCTTGTCCATTCCAATCTCCTCCCTCTCCATCAACCCCCAGTTACTTTAACTGAGGCTAGGAGGGTAGGGGAGAAGCTGTGTGCTCCCTTCTCCTTTCTCATCCCCACCCTGCTTATTCATCTCTGAACTCCTGCATTAGAGGAAAAGGTATACATTTTGCTCTACAAATTTATTTATTCATTTTCTCTTTCAGGTTGTTGGTTTGACATTGGCATTTCAATATACTCTATTTTGCCTTGGTGTATAGAACATAGAGAATCTTTTTCATTATGTTTGGTTCTTCCATCTCTACCTGGGATGTCAGTGTGGTTATAATGCAGATACATACACCTGGGATAATGTTAATAATTCCAGAAGCTTGAGATTTCCAGGCCTTGGTAGCAGAATGTCCTTGAAATTGTCATTGAACTTCAGGCAACCTTTCAAGATAAGATTCTGCAGCTAGTGAAATATGATGGGGTTTGTCTCTATGGAACACATGTATACCTGTGGCGGATTCATTTTGATATTTGGCAAAACTAATACAATGATGTAAAGTTTAAAAAAAAAAAAAAACAAGTGTAAGTGATCTCTTCAAATGCGTTATCTTTTTTCTCCAATGAATATACTTGACAGGGGTGGAAAGGGTAGGGGAAAATAGCCTTACTGGCTCTCTGATGAATATATGCAAAAATAAATCTTTTTTCTATATTTCCCTTGAATAAACATGGCTTAGATATTACACCATTTTATATAACCTTCCAATTTAGCTACATTATTATATACATATGCACTGAAAAATTACTATGAGATATAGTCAAAAAACACATTTCAAAAGTAGAAATGCATTTAGACTTAATAGATATTTAAGTGACTCGAATTGTGGAAGAATGTTTTGGGGAATAACAACACAAAGTATTTATTCCCCTATTAATAATGCAGGTATTAACAAAGCATGACTGAGTAGATTGTAATATCTGAAAGTACATTAAAAATATTTTTCAAGGTAAAATATGAGATTTTTCTACAACAGTTTATTAGTTTCAGGACTTTGCTTGTGTTGGTTTAAATGAAGCAGTGGAATTGTTCTCAGACTTAAAACATTAAAAATGCTCAGTGAATGAGTGGGGAGCCTAAATTTGATTTATATATTAGAAATCTCATCCCACTGTAGGGATATACTAGGCAAGACACTGGAATCAAGATGAAGAGAAGCTGAAACAATCTGGAGAACAGAAGTGGGTGGCAGATAGGGGCCAAGAAGGCAGACAACATGGAAACTCCACTCTGACATCTAAGGAAGCTGAGGTGGATAGATTAATGTGTAGAGTTAGAGAATATGTCTTGAAACCCAACAGGATGTTGTAGCTCTCAAAGAACCAGAACCCTAAAATAGCTCAGGACTAGTGGGCCTTCCTCCCATGTTATTGTGCGTGAGTCCCCTGAGGATCCAATTAGAATGCAGATTCTGACTCACCATATGCGGGGTAGGACCAGGGGTGCATTTCTATCTAGATCCCAGGAGCTGTTGATGCCGCTGATCCTAGGACCAACTATGAGCAGCAGAAGCCCACTTTTTCAGTTCAGTTCAATTTGTCAGTCTGACTCTGTGACCCCATGGACTGCAGCACGCCAGTCTTCCCTGTCCATCACCAATTCCCACAGCTTTCTCAAACTCATGTCCATCGAGTCGGTGATGCCTAAGCCATTGAATATGGCTGAGGAGAAACCGTTCTCCCATTTCAGACACTCCTATGAATGTTGAAAGAGCACAGGAGCAATGATGGAAGTGCCAACAACCCCTGTAGTGGCAGCACTGGGCTGTCTCACAGGCTTATGGATAATAGTAATGATAATAAAAGTAATGATGGTGATGATAGTGGCTTATGTTTACATGAGGGTTGCTGAATCCCAGACATGATGCTAAGTGCTTTACATGCAGTTTTCATCTTTTCCTTTTTAATTAATTAATTTATTTGGCTGTGGCAGGTCTTAGTAGGAAAGAGCTTCCCTTGTAGCTCAGTTGGTAAAGAATCTGCCTGCAATGCAGGAGACCTGGGTTGGATTCCTGGGTTGGGAAGATCCCCTGGAGAAGGGAATTGCAACCTACTCTAGTATTCTTGCCTGGAGAATCCCATGGACAGTGGAGCCTGGCAGACTGCAGTCCATGGGGTGGCAAAGATTCGGACACGACTTAATGACTAAACCATCACCAGGTCTTAGTTGCGGCATGCGGGATCTTCAGTCTTCATTGAGGCATGTGGCATTTAGTTGCTGCATGCGAACTCTTAGTCACAGCATGTGGGATCTAGTTCCCTGACCAGGGATCGAACCTGAGTCCCCTGCATTGGGAGCTTGGAATCTTAGCCACTGGACCACCAGGGAAGTCCCCGAAGGTTTCATCTTAATCCTCACACCCACCCTGTGAAAGAGGGTTATCTACTGTTTACAGATAAGGAAACTAAAATTTAGAGGATAAGTGATGTGTCAAAATCACAAACAACTACTCAGGATTCAAACCAGGGTGATGACTATAGAATTCATGCTTCCAACTATTTTTTAAGTGCTTTCTATGTGCCAGGAATATTTAATTAAACCTAAAATAAGGTTCAGAGAGAGAAAATGATTTACCCAGGTCAGAGTTATTTGTGTTAGGGTAGGGATTCAAAGTTGGACTGTGTGACTCCAAAGGAGAACAAGGTTGGAGTAATAACAGAGAAAAAGCTCCAACAGTCACAATGGAGTATTTTCGAGTTATTTGAGAACCATCAAGAAGGAGAGGATTTGAACTTCCCTGATGGTCTAATGGATAAGACTCTGTGTTCCCAAAACAGGGGGCCTAGGTTCGATCCCTGGTCAGGGAACTAGATCCCACATGCTGCAACTAAGACCTGGCACAGCCAAATAATTTAAAAAAAAAAAAAAAAAGAAGAAGAAGAAGCAGAGAATCTTGGGAACTTGTAGTCCAAGTAGCATTATTTTGAGAGGCTCAGGAACCAAAGACATTTTCATTGTTATCTAAGCCCTTGTGTTTCCTTCTCAGCTCTGGCATCACCTTGGAAAACAAGGTTTTACAGTATTATTTAGAAAAGAATAATGTATTTGAACAACCATACAATTTAATAATTCCACTTGCCACTTACTTGACTGATTGCAAATTAACATTGCCAGTATACTAGGCAATGGAGTTGGTTAGCCAAGGAAGGTTGGATGAATGTAGATGTATGTCTATGTGTGCATACTAAGTTGCTTGAGTTGTGTCTGACTCTGTGCAACCCTGTGGATTGTAGCCCGCCAGACCCCTCTATCCATGGAATTTTCCAGCAAAGAATACTGAAGTGGGTTATAATGACCTCCTCCAGGGGATCTTTCCAACCCACGGATCAAACCTGTGTTTCCTGCATTGCAAGTGGATTCTTTACCACGGAGCCACTGGGGAAGCCCAATCTCCTAATAAAGAATGGTGCTGAAAATAAATGATTATATTCTACCAAAATGTATGCATCTAAATTAGTTTGTCCCAGGACTTACCTGGTGGCCCAGTGGCTAAGACTCCATGGTCCCTGTACAAGGGCCCTTAGTTCAATCCCTGGTCAGGGAACTAGATCCCACATGCCACAAATAAGAGTTTATATGCTGTAACTAAAACCTGACACAGCCAAATAAATGAATATTTAAAAAAATTAATTAATTAGCTTGTCCCTCTAAAGCATGGAACAGTACAGTGTAGTCATGTATGGATGTGAGAGTTGGACCATAAAAAAAGCTGAGTGCCAAAGAATTGATGCTTTTGAACTGTGGTGTTGGAGAAGACTCTTGAGAGTCCCTTTGACTGAAAGGAGATCTAACCAGTCAATCCTAAAGAAAATCAGTCCTGAATATTCATTGGAAGGACTGATGCTGATGCTGAAATGCCAATACTTTGGCTGCCTGATGCAAAGAACTGACTTATCGGGAAAGACTCTGATGTTGGGCAAGACTGAAAGCAGAGGAGAAGGGGATGACAGAGGGTGAGAGGGTTGGATGGCATCACCAACTCAATGGACATTAGTGTGAGCAAGCTCTGGGAGTTGGTGATGGACAGGGAAGCCTGGCATGCTGCAGTCCACAGGGTCACAAAGAGTCAGACACGACTGAGTGACTGAACTGAACTGAACAGTGTATATAAATACTAAATTCCTAGATTTGGATTCACCTGACTTTTTATTTTATCTTTACCTTGAAATAACTTTAGATTTATAAAAATGTTGCATATATAGTACAAAGTTCCCATATACCCTTCACTTAGTTTCCCATAAGATTAATATCATTGGAGTATGATTAGAAAACCAGAAGGTTAATATTGGTGCACTGCTATTAAGTAATCCAAAGATCTAATTTAAATTTTTATTATGGTCCCACTAATAACCTTTCACTGTTCCCAAAAAACCTTTTGAACTTATTCTCAAAGATTGTTCTTTTTTTTAAATTTAAATTTATTTATTTTAATTGGAGGCTAATTACTTTATAATATTGTATTGGTTCTATCACACATCAACATGAATCCGCCACAGGCGTACATGTGTTCCCCATCCTGAACCCCCCTCCCACCTCCCTCCCCATACCATCCCTCCAGGTCATCCCAGTGCACCAGCCCCAAGCATCCTGTATCGAACCTGGACTGGCGATTCGTTTCTTATATGATATTATACATGTTTCCATGCCATTCCCCCAAATCATCCCACCCTCCCCTCTCTCACAGAGTCCAAAAGACTGTTCTACACATCTGTGTCTCCTCTGCTGTCTCGCATACAGGGTTATCGTTACCATCTTTCTAAATTCCATATATATGCATTAGTATACTGTATTGGTGTTTTTCTTTCTGGCTTACTTCACTCTGTATAATAGACTCCAGTTTTATCCACCTCATTAGAACTGATTCACATGTATTCTTTTTAATGGCTGAGTAATACTCCATTGTGTATATGTACCACAGCTTTCTTATCCATTTGTCTGCTGATGGACATCTAGGTTGCCTCCATGTCCTGGCTATTATAAACAGTGCTTCGATGAACATAGGGGTACACGTGTCTCTTTCAGTTCTGGTTTCCTCGGTGTGTATGCCTAGCAGTGGGATTGCTGGGTCATAAGGCAGTTCTATTTCCAGTTTTTTAAGGAATCTCCACACTGTTCTCCATAGTGGCTATACTAGTTTGCATTCCCACCAACAGTGTAAGAGGGTTCTCTTTTCTCCACACCCTCTCCAGCATTTATTGCTTGTAGACTCTTTGATAGCAGCCATTCTGACTGGCATGAAATGGTACCACATTGTGGTTTTGATTTGCATTTCTCTGATAATGAGTGATGTTGCGCGTCTTTTCATGTGTTTGTTAGCCATCTGTATGTCTTCTTTGGAGAAATGTCTGTTTATTTCTTTGGCCCATTTTTTGATTGGGTCATTTATTTTTCTGGAATTTAGCTGCAGGAGTTGCGTGTATATTTTTGAGATTGGTTGTTTGTCAGTTGCTTCATTTGCTATTATTTTCTCCCATTCTGAAGGCTGTCTTTTCACCTTGCTTATAGTTTTCTTTGTTGTGCAGAAGCTTTTAATTTTAATTAGGTCCCATTTGTTTACTTTTGCTGTTCTTAACGATGACTGTCAAGGAATAAGGAGAGGAGCAGAGACAGGGAAGAAGGTGTGGATGCAAATTGAGAATGTGTACACCCATGCTTTGCTGGGGTGTATTGAATTGTATTTCTTAAAAGATATTGAAGTATTAGCCCCTAGTAGCTTGAATGTGACCTTTTTGGCAATAGGGTCTTGGCAGATGATCAAATTAAGCTGATGTTATTAGGGTGGGTCCTTATCCAATATAACTATATTCTTATAAAAAGGAAATTTGGACCCAGAAGCAGACACACACACAGGGAGAATGCCATGGGAAAATGAGAGTTATGCTGCTGTCAGCCAAGGTACTGCCTGGAGCTGGGAGAGGGGCCTGAACAGTTCTGTCTATGGTGCCTTTAGGGAGAGCGTGACTTTGTTGTCACTTTGGTCACAGACTTTTAGCCTCCAAAACTGAGAGACAATAAAAGCCTGTTATTTAAAATCCTCAGTATGTGGTACTTCATTATGGTAGCCCCCACAAACTGTTAATCCCTTTGCTCTGCTCAAGAAACCAGCTGAAGCTTGGATATATCTTCCATATGTGCACTGTTCTTACTATAGTGGTTAAAGGAACCTGGAGAAGTAATTGGCCAGGCAGAAGCAAGAGGATGAGGGAATGTGTGCGCAGACACTGTGAGGGATTGCTGACACGTGCAGAGAAGCACAAGGGAGGGGCCCAAGAGAAGATCACAGAGCTGGGGAGGGTCCATGGAGAATCTAGTAGGGATCATGTGCAGGTTGGGTAGAAACCACTTGAGAGGAAATTGAGTTCAGCTGCTCACTGCACTCTGTCACCGCCTCCACTATCACCTTGCTGGGGGCAATATGGGTTCTGGACTATCTTGCCTCATTGTTGTTCAGTTGCTCAGTCCTGTCCAACTCTTTGCGACCCCATGGAGTGCAGCACTCGAGGCTTCCCCATCCTTCACTATCTCCCAGAGTTTACTCAGACTCATATCTATTGAGTCGATGATGCTATCCAACAATCTCATCCTTGGTTGCCTCCTTCTCCTCCTGCCCTTAATCTTTCCCAGCATCAGGGTCTTTTCTAATGAATCAGCCCTTCGTATTAGGTGGCCAAAGTATTGGAGCTTCAGCTTCAGCATCAGTCCTTCCAAAGAACACCCAGGACTGGGCTCCTTTAGGATGGACTGGTTGGATCTCCTTGCAGTCCAAGGGACTCTCAAGAGTCTTCTCTGGCACCGCAGTTCAAAAGCATCAATTCTTCGGTGCTCAGCCTTCTTTATGGTCCAACTCGCACATCTGTATATGACTATGGGAAAAACCATAGCTTTGACTATACAGACCTTTGTTGGCAAAGTGATGTCTCTGCTTTTTAATGTGATATCTAGGTTTATCATTGATTTTCTTGCAAGGAGCAAGTCTCTTTTAATTTCATGGCTGAAGTCACCATCCACAATGATTTTGGAAACCAAGAAAATAAAACCTGTCAGTGTTTCCACTTTTTCCCCTTCTATTTTCCAGGAAGTGATGGGACCCGATGTCATGATCTTAGTTTATTGAAAGCTGAGTTTTAAGCCAGATTTTTCACTCTCCTCTTTCACCATCATCAAGGGGCTTTTTAGTTCCTCTTTGCTTTCTGCCATTAGAGTGGTATCATCTGCATATCTGACATTATTGATATTTCTCCAAGCAATCTTGATTCCAGCTTGTGCTTCATCCAGCCTGGCATTTCGCATGATGTACTCTGAATATAAGTTAAATAAGCAGGGTGACAATATCCAGCCTTGATGTACTCCTTTCCCAATTTTGAATGAGTCCGTTGTTCCATGTCTGGTTCTAACTGTTGCTTCTTGACCTGCATACATGTTTCTCAGGAGGCAGGTAAAGTGGTCTGGTATTCACATCTTTAAGAATTTTCTAGTTTTTTTGTGATCCACACAGTTAAAGTCTTCAGCATAGTCAATGAAGCAGAACTAGATTTATTAGTATTATTTTTTGAATTCTTTTGCTTCTTCTATGATCTAGTGGATGTTGGCAATTCTCTGGTTCCCCTGCCTTTTCTAAATCCAACTGGTACATCTGGAATGTCTTGGTTCATATATTGCTGAAGCCTACCTTGCCATTCTTTGGCACTGCCATTCTTTGGGATTGGAATGAAAACTGACCTAATCCAGTCCTCTGGCCACTGCTGAGTTTTCCAAATTTGTTGGCATATTGAATGCAGCACTTTAACAGCATCATTGTAAAGAATACTAACTCAGCTGGAATTTCATCACCTCCACTAGCTTTGTTTTTAGTAACGCTTCCTAAGGCCCACTTGACTTCATGCTCCAGGATGTCTGGCTATAGGTGAGTGACCACACTATTGTGGTTATCTCAGTTAGTAACACTTTTTTTTTTGTACAATTATTCTGTGTTTTATTGCCACCTCTTCTTAATATCTTCTGCTTCTGTTTTAGGTCCTTACCACTTCTGTCCTTTATCGTGCCCATTCTTGCATGAAATGTTCACTTGATATCTCCAGTCTTCTTGAAGAGATCTCTAGTCTTTCCCATTCTATTGTTTTCCTCTATCTCTTTGAATTGTTCATTGAAGAAGGCCTTCTTATCTCTCCTTGCTATTTTCTGGAACTCTGCATTCAATTGGGTATATCTTTCCCTTTCTCCTTTGCCTTTCACTTCTCTTTTTCCTCAGCTTCTGTAAAGCCTTTTGGAACAATCACTTTGACTTCTTGCATTTCTTTTACTTTTGGATGCTTTTGGTCACTGCCTCCTATACAATGTTATGAACCTCTGTCCATAGTTCTTCAGACACTTTCTACCAGATGTAATCCCTTGAATCCATTCCTCACCTCCATTATATAATCATAAGAAATTTGATTTAGGTCATATCCGAATGGCCTAGTGGTTTTACCTTCTTTACTCAATTAAATACAGGCTGGGAGTCAGCCAATCAGAGCAAGGTACAGGCTAGAAGTCTGCCAATCAAAGAAAGGTTCAGGCTTGGAGTCAGCCACTCAGAACAAGCTACAGGCTAGGAGTCAGCCAATAAGAGTAAAGTACAGCTAGCGTTCAGCCAATCAGAGCAAGATACTGGCTATGGAGTCGGTGAATCAAAACAGGGTACTTACTAGGTGTCTATCAGTCAGGGCAATGAACAGGCTAGGATTCAGCCAAGCAGGGCATTGTACAGGCTAGGAGTCAGCCAAACAAGGCAATGAACAGGCTAGGATTCAGTCATTCAGGGCAATGTACAGGCTAGGAGTCAGCCAATAAGAGCAAAGTATAGGCTGCTACTGCTGCTAAGTCGCTTCAGTCGCATCCGACTCTGTGCAACCCCATAGATGGCAGCCCACCAGATTCCCCCGTCCCTGGGATTCTCCAGGCAAGAACACTGGAGTGGGTTGCAATTTCCTTCTCCAGAGTCAGCAAATTTGAGCAAGGTACAGGCTAGGAGTCAGCCAATCAGAGAAAGGTACAGGTTGTAAGTCAGCCAATCAGGACAAAGTACAGGCTAGGAGTAGGTCAATCAAAGCAAAGTATAGCATAGGTTCAGCCATTCAGAACAAGGTACTGTCTAGAAGTCAGCGAATTAGAGTAAGGTACTGGATAGGAGTCAGCAAATCCAGCAATGTACAAGCTAGGAGTCAGCCAATCAGGGCAATGTACAGTCTGGGAATCAACCAATCACAGCAAAGTACAGGCTTAGAGCCACTTATCAGGGCAAAGTACAGGCTCAGATCAGATCAGATTAGTCGCTCAGTCGTGTCCGACTCTTTGCGATCCCATGAATCACAGCACGCCAGGCCTCCCTGTCCATCACCAACTCCTGGAGTTCACTGAGACTCATGTCCATCGAGTCAGTGATGCCATCCAGCCATCTCATCCTCTGTCGTCCCCTTCTCCTCCTGCTCCCAATCCCTCCCAGCATCAGAGTCTTTTCCAATGAGTCAACTCTTGGCATGAGGTGGCCAAAGTACTGGAGTTTCAGCTTCAGCATCATTCCTTCCAAGGAAATCCCAGGGCTGATCTCCTTCAGAATGGACCGGTTGGATCTCCTTGCAGTCCAAGGGACTCTCAAGAGTCTTCTCCATCACATGAACAGTATGAAAAGTACAGGCTGCTGCTGCTGCTGCTAAGTCGCTTCAGTCGTGTCCGACTCTGTGCGACCCCATAGACGGCAGCCCACCAGGCTTCCCCGTCCCTAGGATTCTCCAGGCAAGAACACTGGAGTGGGTTGCCATTTCCTTCTCCAATGCATGAAAGTGAAAAGTGAAAGTGAAATCGCTCAGTCCTGTCTGACTCTTAGCGACCCCATGGACTGCAGCCTACCAGGCTCCTCCGTCCATGGGATTTTCCAGGCAAGAGTACTGGAGTGGGGTGCCATTGCCTTCTCCGAAAGTACAGGCTAGTAGTCAGCTATTCAGAGCACCAAAGGATAGGAGTCATCCAATTGAGTAAGGTACAGGCTAGGAGTCAGCCAATCGGAACAAGGTACTGGCTAGGTGTCAGCCAATCAGGGCACTGTACAGGCTAGGAGTCACAATCAGGGTAACATACAGGCTAGGAGTCAGCCAATCAGAGCATAGTATAGACTAGGAGTTAGCAAATCACAGAAAGGTACAGGCTGAGTGTCAGCCAATCAGGACAAGTACAGACTAGGAGTCAGCCAATCAGAGCAAAGTAGAGCCTAGGAGTCAGCCAGTCATGCAAGATACTGGCTGCTGCTGCTGCTGTTAAGTTGCTTCAGTCATGTCCGACTCTGTGTGACCCCATAGACGGCAGCCAACCAGGCTCCCCCATCCCTGGGATTCTCCAGGCAAGAACACTGGAGTGGGTGAGATATTGGCTAGGAGTCAGCAAATCAGAACAAGGTACTGTCTATGTGTCAACCAATCAGGGCGATGTACAGACTAGGAGCCAGCTAATCAGGGCAAGGTAAGGCTAGGAGTCAGCCAATCAGAGCAAAGTACCGGCTAGGAGTCAGCAAATCAGAACAAGATATTTTCTGTGTGTCAGCCAATCAGGGTAATGTGCAGACCAGGAGGCAGCCAATCAGGACAAGGTAAGGCTAAGAGTTAGCCAATTAATGCACTGTACAGGCTAGGAGTCAGCCTATTAAAGGTACAGTTTGGGTATCAGCCAATCAGGGCAATGCACAGGCTAGGAGTCAGCCAATCAAGACAAAGTATAGGCTAGGAGTCAGCCAATCAGAGCAAGGTACTAGCTGCTGCTGCTGCTTCTGAAGCAGTCGTGTCCGACTCTGTGCGACCCCATAGACGGAAGCCCACCAGGCTCCACCGTCCCTGGGATTCTCCAGGCAAGAACACTGGAATGGGTTGCCATTTCCCTCTCCAATGCATGAAAGTGAAAAGTGAAAGTGAAGTCGCTCATCGTGTCTGACTCCTAGCGACCCCATGGACTGCAGCCTACTAGGCTCCTTGGTCCATGGGATTTTCCAGGCAAGAGTACTGGAGTGGGTTGCCATTGAGTTCTCCAAGGTACTAGGTAGGCGTCAGCAAATCAGAACAAGTTACTTTATATGTGTCAACCAATCAGGCAATGTACAGGCTTGGCACCTTCCAATCAGGGCAAGGCAAGGCTAGGAGTCAGCCAATCAGGGCAATGTACAGGTTAGGAGTTGACCAATCAGTGCAAAGTACAGGCTAGGAGTCAGCCAATCAGGGCAATGCTGAGACTTGAGTCCAGCCAATTAGTGCAAAGTTCAGGCTAAGAGTCAGCCCATCAGGGTAATGTACAGGCTAGGAGTCAGCCTATCAGATAAAGGTAGAGTCTGGGTGTCAGACAATCAGGACAAAGTATAGGCTAGGACTTCCTGGGTAACTCAAACAGTATAGTAGTATTTGAGAGTTGGGCTTCCCTGGTAGCTCAGCTGGTAAAGAATCCGCCTACAATGCAAGAGACCCCAGTTCGATCCCTGGGTTGGGAAGATCCCCTGGAGGAGGGCATCGCAATCCACTCCAGTATTCTTGCCTGGAGAATTCCATGGACAGAAGAGCCTGGCAGGCTATAGTCCATGGCTTAGCAAAGATTCAGTGAGTGTTAAGTGAAACAAAGTTGAGTGTTAAATCACTCACTTTCAGGAGTCAGCCAATCAGAGCAAAGTGCAGCCTTGGAGTCAGCCAATCAGAGCAAGTTACTGGCTAGGAGTCAGCAAATCAGGTAAAGTACAAGCTAGGAGTCAGCCAGTCAGGGCAACGTAGAGGCTAAGAGTCAGCCAATCAGAGCAAGTTTGTGGCTGCTGCTAAGTCACTTCAGTTGTGTCCGATTCTGTGCGACCCCACAGATGGCAGCCCACCAGGCTCCGCTGTTCCTGGGATTCTCCAGGCAAGAACACTGGAGTGGGTTGCCGTTTCCTTCTCCAATGCATGAAAGTGAAAAGTGAAAGTGAAGTCGCTCAGTAAGTGTCCGACACTTCGTGACCACATGGACTACGGCCTAGAAGTCAGCAAATTAGAACTAGGTAATGCTGAGTGTCAACAATTCAGGGCAATGTACAGGCTTGGAGCCAGCCAATCAGGACAAGGTAAAGGCTAGGAATTAACCAACCAGAGTAAGGTACAGGTTAGGAGTCAGCCAGTCATAAAAAGATATTGGCTAGGAGTCAACCAATCAGAACAAGGTACAGGCTAGGGGTCAACCAATCAGGGCAAAGTACAGGCTAGCTTTCAGCCAATCAGGGTAAGGTACAGACTAGGAGTCAGCCAATCAGGGCTAAGTTCAGGCTAGGTTTCAGCCAAAGTACTGCTGCTGCTAAGTCGCTTCAGTCGTGTCCGACTCTGCGACCCCATAGACGGCAGCCCACCAGGCTCCCCTGTCCCTGGGATTCTCCAGGCAAGAACACTGGAGTGGCTTGCCATTTCCTTCTCCAATGCATGAAAGTGAAAAGTGAAAGTGAAGTTGCTCAGTCGTGTCCGACTCTTAGCGACCCCATGGACTGCGGCCCACCAGGCTCCTCTGTCCATGGGATTCTCCAGGTTAATGTCTGACTCTTTTCGACTCCATGATATGTGAGTTTTTGCAACAGAAATTTGTTTCTTTCCGGGGAATTCAGTTCAGACTCTCTGACTCCCATGAACCAGCTTCCCTGTCCTTCACTGTCTTCTGTAGTTTGCTCAAATTCTTGTCCATTGAATCACTGATGCTCTCTAACAGTCTCATCTTTTGTCCTCCCCTTCTCCTTCTGCACTCAGTCTTTCCAAGCATCAGGATCTTTTCCAGTGAGTTGGCTCTTCCCATCAGGTGGCCAAAATATTGGAGCCTCAACCTCAGCGTCAGTCCTTCCAATGAATATTCAGGACTGATTTCCTTTAGGATGGACTGGTTTTATCTCCTTGCTGTCCTAGGGATTCTCAGGAGTCTTCTCCAGCACTGCAGTTCAGAAGCATCATTGTTCTGTGCTCAGCTTCTTTGTTCCATGTCTGGTTCTAACTGTTGCTTCTTGATCTACATACAAGTTTTACAGGAGGTAGGTAAGGTGGTCTGGTATTCCCATCTCTTTCAGAATTTTCCACAGTTGGTTGTGATCCACACAGTCAAAGCCTTTAGCTTAGTCAGTGAAGCAGAAACAGATGATTTTTTGGAATTCTCTTTCTTTTTCTATGATCCGATGGATGTTGACAATTTGATCACTGGTTCCTCTGCCTTTTCTAAACTTTTCACATACTGTTGAAGCCTAGCTTGAAGGATTTTGAGCATCATCATGCTAGCATGTGAAATGGGTGCAACTGTCCAATAGTTTGAACATTCTTTGGGATTGCTCTTCTTTGTGGTTGGAATGAAAACTGACTTTGTCCAGCTCTGTGGCCGCTTTTTCATTAGACATAGCTTTAAATGATGAACCTTCCTTGTATTCTTTCTGCTGTCCTTGAACCCAGAGTAATCAATCATAGGTGTCTCAGTACTCTTAAGTTCAATTTCAAAGGATCTATTACAGATCCAATATCATAATAATAAAAAAAATTATAAGATGTTTGGCACAAATGAAATATAACTTGAGTAGAGATATTACCAACATTAACCTGTAGAATCAAACAGCAGAGTTATTTTTTTTTAATTATTAATTTTTTAAGGTGACTGTTGAAGACATAGGTTTCTTTCCAAATTTGGACTTCCCTGGTGGCTCAGATGGTAAAGCGTCTGCCTACAATGTGGGAGACCTGGGTTTGATCTTGGGTCGGGAAGATCCCCTGGAGAATGAAATGGCAGCCCACTCCAGTATTCTTGCCTGGAGAATCCCGTGGATGGAGGAACCTGGTGGGTTACAGTCCATGGAGTTGCAGAGAGTCAGACAGGACTGAATGACTTCACTTTCTTTCACTTTTCCAAATTTGGGTTTTTATGAGTTTTTATTATAAGTCTATTTGAAAAATCATGTGTATTTTTATAGAGCCACACATTGTGTTACTTTATTACCAAATATGTTCTATTGCTTGGCACGTATAAATAGGAGTGGACGTGAGCACTGCAAAAAAAGCAGGAAAAAACGCATGTGCAGAAGACTCAGTAGTGGGCAAGAGTAAGCTATACATGTTAATGTGAACTCATCAATTAATCCAGGGATCAGAAATTTGTCTTTTATGAGCATTGTTTATTTTCACAAAATTAAGCTGATAAAAGGAAGAAATCTTTTTTTGACTCTGTGTGTGTGTGTGTGTGTGTGTAGGTTATACATTTTTCTAAATGTAGCTCACAAGGTAAAACCCAAATGGCAAATTGATTTTACACACAAAATTTTAGAACCAGGCAGATGTTCACAGATAGGAACCTAAGGACTAAATGACTGGGTGTGTGTGTGTATGTGTGTGTGTGTATGCACACATGTACACATGTGTACAGATTTTCAGAGCCCAGTACTTTTCTGTAAAAATAATCTGTGTTATTACTAGAACCAGCCCTGGCCTTCTGGAGAAGGAAATGGCAACCCACTCCAGTGTTCTTGCCTGGAGAATCCCAGGGATGGTGGAGCCTGGTGGGCTGCCGTCTATGGGTTGCACAGAGTCAGACACAACTGAAGCGACTTAGCAGCAGCAGCAGCCCTGGCCTGCAATACTTGTGTGATCTTTCTGCCATGCTTGGTAATGGAAGACTTCCTCAGGCCAGAGCTCTTCTTTAGAATGTGAGAGTGGTATACACCTGCACTTCTGCCTCTTCTGGGGTTGGGGAGTTATCTGGGAATAGCCCTTAGCCAATGTTAGTCACTGAATCTTTGGGCATAATCATGGGTATGTTGAAGACTGATTCTGCAACTTGATAGAAACTTTTAATCAGGCTTATATTCTGGGGGAGATGGCTGGAGAAATGCAGGCGGCTTAGGGGTTAGGTTGGCTCCAGCAGGTCTTATGATAATGGGGCTTGTTGTCTGGGACAGCCTGGTTTGCTGGAGCCTAACAAGTTCATCTGGAACTGAACCAGTCTGGGGAATGAAGCAAATCTAACAGCTGTTTGATTTCCTGCGTTTAGCTAGCTGTGAAGCTTCCAATTTACCTGGCAGTGTGTGTTGAATAAATAGGAAAATTTTATCCAAAATTTTTATCTCAGAGTTAAAATTCCCAGAGAAATAGTTAGCTTTCCAGGAGTCCTCTCCAAGTTGTAATAAACCACCTGCCTTCAGTTGGCAGAATCCACAGAAGTAGAATATTGGCCAACACAACTGCTCACATTTAATTTAATTTAATTGCTTACTCTTGCCTCCTCTCAGAACTCCATATACAGATTAAGTGGTCATCTTCTTAGTTTTTAAGGTGTTAGTGTTGGGTCTCTTGAGTTACGTTTGTTTTTCTTGAAGAGATGTAGATATAATAACCTTACTTGTGGATAACTGGAAAGAAAGATATCAAAACGCTACTTAGAATCTATCTGATACAAGAAATAACTTTAGAAACCTTGTGATTGAGTGTGAAAATCTGTAACTGATTTTAAGAAAACACAAATTTTATATAGGATTACATAGGTTAATATGCAAAGAGAGATGGAAGGAAATTAGGCAAACTAGAAGGAAATTTTTAGGTATCTGACGTCATCTTCAAGCAGAATGTCACGATTACCTGGCATCTGCATAATATACATCTTTTCTATTATTTCTTCTGTTTTTCCTGCTGTTGATTTTAGAATATGATTGTTCTCTTCTCATGTCTGCTTTATCTATAAATGTAAGTAACCCACTTTATCTATAAATGTATGTAGGGCTACCTATGTAATGGTAGCTTCATGTCTTAAAATGAAGCTTCATGTTTCAAATCATGGTGGTATGGGGATCTTGTTGATCAAAAGGAATACAGGATGGAGTGAGGTTATGTGGTGGAGTTTATAGGCATATCAGTTAATACTGAAAAAGTTTGTCCTACCACAAAAGATTACCAGGAGAACTCAAGGAGGTCTCAGCTGCTTTGGGGAAGATTCCTGTTACCAGAAACAAAAATAAGTATCAATAGTATAAATAAATGTGTGGATATAGGAGATGTTGGGTAGAGGTGGGTCTTGACTTGGGACACTGCATAGCGACAGTTCAGGTTCATATGGGCAGAAAGGAGGGGCTGAGCACTCTGCATGGCAATGAAAAATAGGTAAATAGAAGATTGCGGAGCAAAACTGAGGGTGTGTTATTTCTAGACATCACAGACACACAGGTTTAGTTTTTCGCTAGTATAAATGGAATTTTTGCCCATTGTATTTTCCAGCTGGTTACTGCTGGCATGCAGAGAAACTAATTTTTTAGCATGTGTATAATACGAATGACAGCTTATGCAACTCTTTATTTAGTTTTAATAGGTTTTTTTTGGAGTTTTCTGGAAAGACAATTTTGTAAATGATTATAAATTTATGTCCTTTACCTAGCTTACCTAAAATTACTTTGGTTTTTATTTCATCAAAAATAGCTATTAACACTTAACTTTGACCTTTTGGTATTTGTGTGGATACACATGCAGTTTCTGGTGGTAGAAGGTCTTCATATTACATAATCCTTAAATTTCTGGAATAAAACTCTATTTTGGAAGATTTTTCTTTTGAAATGTCTGTTTTCCATAGAGTATATTTTAATTTGATTTGCTGATGACTTACTGGGACTTTTTATTGGATATAGTAATTGTTTGTTTGGTTGTATGTGTGCATGTGCATGCATGCATGTCCATGTGCTTCTTTGCAAAGCTTTAGGATCAGAGATGTATTAGAGTCAAAACGAGTTGAGGAGCTTTGCTTCCTTTAGTCTGATCAGATATAGTTGAAAAAAATATAAGAATTTTATGTCCATTTAGTATTGCTTGAAAAAAATATAAGAATTTTATGTCCCATATAGTATTGCATAAACATAAAATTGTCTGGTACTGGGCTAGGTTTTTCAAGTAATATTTGGTATAATTAACTTGATTTAAATTGTTTGTTAAGATTTATCTCCTTTATTTTTACAAAACATGTTTTTTGTTGTACTGATATTCTATCTTCTCAGTTACCATTATCAACTTTTTTTTTTTTTTTGCCACAGGGCTTGTGGCCCTTGACAGTGAGAGAGTCGAGTCCTAACCACTGGACCACCAGGGAATCCTGACTGCTTCTCTAATTGGGAATCTTTTTTCTTTCATATTTCTTGTTTCTTGAACCTAACATTTGGCCTTTTGCTTTCACTCTTTTGTGTATTAATATGTGAATTTTGATTGCCTTTCATAGTATACTGTGTGCTTGGACCTATGAACTTTCCCAGCTAAAGAGACAGTAATTTCAGTTTTGATCTTTTCATTAACCCCAGGGTTCTTTGGAAGTGTTAAATTTCTAAACAAACAGACTTTGTTTTATACATTTCTTGTTTTACTGATTGCTCTATAAAGAAAGCCGAGCGCCAAAGAATTGATGCTTTTGAACTGTGGTGTTGGAGAAGACTCTTGAGAGTCCCTTGGACTGCAAGGAGATCCAACCAGTCCATTCTAAAGGAAATCAGTTCTGAATATTCATTGGAAGGACTGACGCTGAAGTTGAAACGTCAATACTTTGGCCACCTGATGTGAAGAGCTGACTGATTTGAAAAGACCCTGATGCTGGGAAAGATTGAGGGCAGGAGGAGAAGGGGACGACAGAGGATGAGATGGTTGGATGGCATCACCGACTCAATGGACATGGGTTTGGGTGGACTCCAGGAGTTGATGATGGACAGGGAGGCCTGGCGTGCTGCAGTTCATAGGGTCGCAAAGAGTTGGACACAACTGAGCGACTGAACTGAACTGAACTGAACTAAGAGAATGAGGCCTGCATAGTTTCTATTCTTGTAAGACTTTGGTGATCCTTGGTGATTCAATAAAATTTTGTAAACATTCCATGTTAATTTAATAATTGAGTTTCAATTTTGGAGATTCAACATTTTGTGTGTGTGTGTGTGTTATAAAATAACTCACCTATTCAAAACCAGTGAATAATTAATGCTCATCCCTTATGTAAAGGAGGATCAAAAGAGAGTTGTTTTGATTACAATGAGTCTTGATTTTGTACTCTGACAATAATTCAGCTGCCTGTGAGATTTACCCATAGGCCATGCCCCATGAAGTCATAAATTCCAGGTTTGTTTACCATAAGCAGCCAAGACAGATCAGGTGTATCCTGTGAAAACATTCCAAATTCTCTTAGCAAATAATATCAGTGTAGAAGATTTGGCTAGATTGTTTTTCTCCCCAGGAAAGAGGGGATGGAATATGGACAGGCTATTAGTATTTTCCTTCCTAATTGTTAAAGACATAATTCCAAATAAACAAAAGGGAAAGTGTTTAAAATCTGAAAATAAAATTCCAGGTGCTTTCAAAACAAACTCAAAGCAGAAATAAAGGTAATAAAGAGGAAATAAAGGCTAGAGATACTAAGTTAATCCTCAGCAATGATAGAAAAATATAAGTTAATATGTCCCTTCTCATCTCATTCTCCCCTTTACTCCTTACCTCCCTGCCTCCATGGTTCACTCTACATTTCTCAGGCTTGCCTAAGTTTCTTTTTTGCCTGAGCCTTTGCATGGCCTGATCCTTCTACTCCAAATATCCTTCTGTCAGTGTTAGTCACGCATTCGTGTCCGACTCTTTGCGACCCCGTGAACTGTAACCCACCAGGATTCTCCATCCATGAGATTCTCCAGGCAAGAATACTGAAGTGGGTAGCCATTCCCTTCTCCAGGGGATCTTCTCGATCCAGGGATTGAACCTGGGTCCCTGTCATTGCAGGCAGATTCTTTACTGTCTGAGCCACCAGGTTATTGGATATCTCATTCCTTCTTGTAAATGACAGCACCATATAATCATTGAGACTGTACATTTTGAATCAGATTCTGTGGATTCAGAGACTGCCTCCACCACTAAATAGAAGGGTTATGTAGCCTCTCTATGCCTCAGTTTTGCCATCTATAAAATGGAGAGAAATACACTTATTTCCTAGAATTATGAGAATTAAATCTATAGTTTGTGATACATAATAGCTATTAGTTATTATGGTCGTTCATAAGTTAGTTACTTGTTCACTCTTTGTCTTATTCACTGTATTATTTATGTATTTTTGGCTGTGCTGGGTCTTTGTTGCTGCACATGGACTTTCTCTAGTTATGGAGAGCAGAGGTTCCTCTCTAGTTCTGGTGTGCAGGCTTCTCACTGTGGTGGCTTCTCTTGTTCTGGAGCAGGGGTTCTAGGGCACATGGGCTTCAGTACTTGTGGCTCTGGGGCCTGCTTGCCCTATGGCATGTGGGATCTTCCTGGTCCAGGGATCAAACCCATGTCCCATGCACTGGCAGGCGGATTCTTAACCACTGGACCACCAGGGTGGCCCTCAGTGTGTAATTTAAGTATTTGAAAAGTATTTATTATCTCTGTGAATTCTTTTTTTTTTTTTTTTTTTTCAGCATGGAAGTTAACTAAACTCACCATTGGCAATGCCCACCAAATTGATTATATAGATGTTGGTGTCCACAGTACTCAAACAGTTTCATTATTTTGAGAGTGAAAAAACACTCTGGAACAAGTTAATGATACTATCACTAAGTGCTCCATCAGCACCTCTCTGATTGTACCTAAACAAGTTTTCCACAATTTTCTTTGTGATTGAATGTGAACATTAATAGGCTGTTACCTTAAGCTTTATTTTTAGTCTCAGAGGCAGCGTTCCTTAACAAAAGACGTATTGTTTTGGATACTGTAAGCTTCGTTACACTCGACCCTGGCTGCTCTTTACAGTTTGGATCAACATTTATTGACCAACATGATCCAGTTTACTCATTTGGATTCAGTCAATATGATCGACCTGCTATTAATCTCAATGGAAGTCAATAAATTTATATTCAGACATTAATGACTTATTGGATTGAAAGCTTTATGAAGCGATTCAAGGCGATATCTTGTTAGCTACATTAGTTCTGTCATTCATTTGACTTGGTGATTCTGGCCTTGACTGAATAGAAGGTTGAAGCTGAGTTTTAGCAAAGTTATAGAATTAAACTGAATTGAAAGATGTTCTGGAAGAGCTTTTGACATCAAGCATTGCAAGCTGCAGAATGGGTAAGGATACAGATGGCAGCATTTTAAAATGATGAGATTTTTGAAGGGAGCCTCCCCAAGACATGCCACTTCGGCATGTGGATTATTTTGAACTAAAGGCGGTGGAGACCCTGTGAGATCAGGAGAAACCACTGCCCCTCCCTTAACTACCTAGAAGAGTTTAAATTGGGGCGTCTTTTCCAGGATAATTATTAGCAGAGACAAATTTTATCTGAGTTACCCATCTATATAGCAGGGGGAAAAATCTAATTACCAAACATCTGCTCTTGTTCTTCTTGTCCTGCTTTCCTCCCCTTGGAAGCCCCAGGCCCCTTTCCCATTCCTTAGCTCAGGTTGGCATATATACCTCACTTTGTTGTTGTTGTTGTTGTGTAGTCACTAAATTGTGCCTGACACTTTGCAACCCCCTGGTAGCCCACTACGTTCCTCTGTTCATGGGATTTCCCAGGAAAGAATAGTGGAGTGGGTTGCCATTTCCTCCTCCAGGGGATCTTCCCAATCTAGGGATCAAACCTGCGTCTCTCCTGCATTGGCCCACAGATTCTTTGCTGCTGAGCCACCTGGAAAGCCCATCTGTCACTTTACCCTTCTATATTGAAATTTTCGTGTATGTGGGATTTCTGTACATACAAAATTTATCAATTTTTATTTCTCCTGTTACTTGTGTCGATTTGATTATTAGACCAGCAGAAGGACCTTTGAAGGCTAGAGGAAAATCCTTTCTCCCTAGTACTTTCAACCCATACATTTTAGAGACCTGACAGACTAAAGGCATTTGTGTACAATTACATTTTTATGCCTTTTTGTTTACTGCCAATACTTTTTCATCAGAATATTTAATTTCATTCCTCCTGCATCCACCTCCTTTATGCATTGTTTATAATTGTGAATATATATTCTTCACAGCAGGGCTCTGTGATTTGAATAGTTGGCTGCATTCAATACTAATAAAGGGTTGGTCTTTATTAGATTTCTCCACCTTTGTGTCCTAGCACACTGCTTTATGTATAGTATTTGTCAAGAGACTAAAAGAAAAAGTACTATAAGGGGATTTAGATGCTTCTCTGTCATTTTTAAAATGTTTTCTATGATCTGAAATACAATACAGACTTATTTCTGTATTTTTGATTGGGGGTAGAGGCTTGAGGGGGAAGGATGTGACAGTTAACAGTAAATAGTGTTACTTTCCAAGTGTTTTTGGATTTAGGAAAGAAAGCTCATTATACCAGAATCAAATTAGAAGAGTAAATAAAGCCACCATGCCAACCTTACCATATTTTCATAATGTTCTGCCTGCCACTAGACCAGTGGTTCTTCAACCAGGGGTGATTTTTCTTACCTACCGGACATTTGACAATGTGTGGAGACATTTTTGTTTGGCACAACTGGTTAGGGGGCAGAGGGGTCAGGTGCTGCCAGCCTCTGAGGAGTGGTGACCAGAGATGCTGCTAAACATATTCTAGTGCACAGGACAGCACCCACAGCAGAGTTGCCTGCTCCGAATGGCCAAGTTGAGAAACCCTGCCTTGGGGGAAGCACCAACTTTTGCTTTAGCTCTGGTCATTCAGAAGGAGCATCCAGGATTCATTTTCCCTGCTAACTCACATTATGCAAGCCTGTTTTTAAATTCCAATCTGTCTGTGTCAGACACACAGCAGTCAGTCTGCTTCTCTGTATGAGGAAAATTGTTTTCTACTAACTGATGACCTCAGCTTAGCAGTTTCTTTTTCAGCCCATCAAAGCTCACAGTCAGATTTGCAGCAGCTAGTGCACTTCTGAGGAGCTTTACGACATATAAAGACCCTCTTTGGCATTCATACTGTGCTGCTCTATTGTTTACAAGCTAGCAGTAAATTATTTATGGATATTGCTGGAGATAGGACTCACTTGCTGTCTCTTTTTTAACCCAAAAGCTATTTTTTTTAATCTGGTGGCAAGATTTTATGTGAAAATAGCTTTTTTGAGGGGGTTATGTTTTCTTTGCATTTATGTGACAGATTTTACAGCACCCATCCCATTGACTTTTTATTACTTTAAACTTGTTCTGGAAATTATTATTAACTACGTCATGAACTCAACAGATAGTATTTTTTCCCTTAGAACTCCCACTTTAATTTTAGGAAGGTTCTTCCTGAGCCAGCATAGAGAAAAACTGAGAAATATTTCATTTTGGATTCAGTGCAAAGCAAAAGATCTTTAGGTTACTTTGGAGACCAGATCTCTTAAAGGTTTTAGTTTGTCTGAGGCTTTAGTTTGTTTTCTATTCAGTTGATTACCAAAATAATCATTCTAGGGTGTGCAGTTATTTCTGGCAGCATCAGTGTTCTTTAGTTTTTTTTTTCCTTGTTAGTACACATAATATTATTTCTTAATGAGTTTCCACTGACATTTTCAACCACTGCCTCTGATTTTTGGACATTTTTTCTTATCTAAGAATTAAATTGACAAGAGATGGATTAATACAGGAGAATCAAACAAAAGTTTAATAATATGTATACATGAGAGAGGTCTGGGAAAACTGAGTAACGCACTGAAATGGCTTAAGCCCTCATCTTAAATACCATCAGCTAAAGACAAAAGATGTTGAAGGTGGGGAAAGTTAGTTACATAAGGTTCCCAGGAAAAGCACAGTAAACAAGGGTATGGTTGTTACACAGATGCAAGTCATTTGTCTTCTCCAGCGATAAGAATTTCTAGAGATTTGACCGTCTTCCACCCTTTTGGTACAAGAGTAAGACACCCATAAAAATGTAAATTTCTGTCAGAAAAGTAACTCTTGTCTGGCTTTCAGAATCTTTCCCTTGTCTACTGTTTTTTAGCAAGTAACCAGCTTAAAATAATTAATATATCAAAGAGACATATTTTAGACTGGCAAATTCTGCACCCCTAGAGTATGATAAAGCCATGGGCAACAAGAAATAAAAGAATTAAAGAAAAGATAAACATTTTAATGTTTAAATGATTTCTTTGTGTTTCCTAAGCATCATAGTAGAGTCTGGAGATTTCCTAGTTTAAAGGTTTAGTTAAAAACACTATGTGATTCTCTGTGGGTTTCTGCTATAGAGAGGTTTAAGCATCATCTGGCCTACTGGATCTTCCAAGAAGCTTGATCCTTGCATGCAACTAGATTTTACAGAATGAACTCTTTCTTTGGTGACAAAGTAAAATTTGTAGGTAAGAACTTAAAATTACAGTCTCATGAAAATTTCATTGCTAAAGTTATATAAATCAGCCAGCATGTAAGGTTGGTTTATATATGATTATAGGACTGTACATCTTGGTACTGAGTCCAAGCTTGCTCTAGTCACCACAGCACAGGCAAATAAAGTGAGAGATGAGGTATTGAGGCAAGGAATACGACTTTATTCAGAAAGCTGGCAGACTGAGAGGATGGCAGACTAGTGTCTCAAAAAAAAAAAAAAAAAGTCAAAAGCCATCTTACTGGGATTTGGATGCCAGTTTCTTTTCTAGAACAGAGAAGGAGAGGAGGTGAGGAAGTAAAGTTAAAAAGGTCATTTATCTGGCAAAATAGGAGGGCATGTGTTAATTTCTTCTTTTCTGCAGTCATTCACAGGTGGACAGGGTCACATTGTCTCCCTGTGAGTTGAACAAAGGCGCTTTAGTTTAACATCCTGGCAGAGGGGCAGGGTCCCCTGAGGCAGGACATTATGTATGATTATAATAACAAAAGCCACGAAAAGCAAAGGTTACAGTCAAAGAAACAGATCCAACATGGAGTCAGAATTGGCTCTTTCTTGTTATAATCTGGGTCCTTCAGTAAAAAATAAAACAAAGCAAAGCAGTTAAAATGGGGGAGGGGGGCAGCCTACCAATACAACTATAACAAAAAACCTCAGGTTTAATATTTGTAATATATTGAATAACTCTGGGCTGACCATATATCCTGATTTATGACTGTTGATTTTTTTTAGTGCTGCTTTTCACTTTCAAAAATGTTCCTGTTTGGGTTGGAAAGTATATCATTATCCAAAGAAGCATGGGTGACTGTTTTCTTAAGGTAATTCAGTTCACCACAACAGTTTTTTTATCTTCCTCTCACAAAAATAAACCATCTTTGATGTTTTAAAAGACATTTAAGACCATTTTTTCTTACAATCTTGTTGTGTATAGATGATTTTAATTATTTGAAAGGGTTTTGTTAAATATAAGATTGTAATTTAGTTTTTGATAGATCATTATATCTTCTGTCTTTGCAACGATTTGTAAAATTTTCCTATGCTGTAAAAATAGTAACAAATTATTGCTCAATTGATTTTGAGAACTTGTTCTTTTAAAGAGCTTATATAGGAAGATAATATTTAAGATTCCTGACACAGCTTGTTACTGAGTTCATAGATGTATTTGAATGTATCTCTTCATTTATTTTGAATCTTGAAGAGGAGCAGAATTTTCCACCTCAAAAATGTTTCCTTGGCATGATGATTGTTTTAAGGTAATTATTTTTAAGAAAAAGCAGACATAGGAGAGACTTCGAAAACTGAGAAGTTACCCATTTATAAGAAATATTTACATGTATATGGAAATCTCCATTTGTAAGGGCATCTGCCTCTCTCTACCAGGAAGAGAAAGATGGCTCTAAGTCTCTAGAAACTCTTATTAATGGAAAAAGCAGAGAATTAATCTGCATTACAACTTTACCCTTGTTTACTGGGCTTTGCCTGAAAACCTCCAATAACTGGCCTTCCCCACCCTCTGATATCTTCTTTTGTCTTTAGCTGGAGATGGTATTTAAGATGGTGGCTTGGGCCACTTCAAGGAGTAACTCAGTTTTCCTGGATATCTCCCATATATATAGGAGGGATACATGTCATTAAACTTATATTTGTTTTCCTCTGGCTAATCTGTCTTTTATTACAGGGGGCATTTCAGCCAAGAACCTAGAAGAGTAGAAGGAAATTTTTTTTCCTCCCCTACAATCTCATATCATCATACCCCTTGAGAATCTGATAAAGGCTAAGAATATTTTCCCATCTTGATGAAAGTAAAAGAGGAGAGTGAAAAAGCTGGTCTAAAACTCAACATTCAAAAAACAAAGATCATGTCATTTCGTCCCATCACTTCATGGCAAATAGATGAGGAAACGGTAACAGACTTTGTTTTCTTGGGCTCCAAAATCACTGCAGATGGTGACTGCAGCCTTGAAATTAAAAGACACTTGCTCCTTGGAAGAAAAGCTATGACCAACCTAGACAGCATATTAAAAAGCAGAGACATTACTTTGCTGACAAAGGTCCATATAGTTGAAGCTATGGTTTTTCCAGTAGTCATATGTGGATGTGAGAGTTGGACCATAAAGAAGACTGAGCACCAAAGAATTAATGCTTTTGAACTGTGGTGTTGGAGAACCATCTCTCCCCATCATCAAACCAATGTACTTAACTGCTTACACTCTGGCTGGACTGCGCCCTCTTTGTATTCCTTGTCTGTAAACACAGCTAACCATAAATCCTCAATGGATTCAGCTGTAGCTTGCTACAGCATCCATTTCCTGAAATATAATTTCTCTGCTATTCCTGAATAAACTCAAATTATCAGAATTTGAGTTTGCTTCAAGTTTACCTCTTTATTAAGCTTAACAGAATGAAAGAATGCTTTGGGATCTGAGTTAGATACTTCATATCTTGTCACTTTTCTTTTGTCTTTCTTTCTGTGTTTTTTCCTGTTTTTTCTTTCCATCTTCATTTGTTGGGAAATGTTTGCTATTCTGTAAACTTTGTAGCAGATCATATAGCAGAAGTGTTAGCTCCAACATTTACAAGCCGTGTGTCCTGGGGTTATTTGCTTAAGCCTCTTTGAGCCTTGCTTTCCTAATGTGTAAAATAGTATGTATATCATGGATTGATATAACTCTTCAGAATGATTATCTATAAACCTTCTCAACTGCCTGCCCACAGAAAGTGAATTTTCTCAACAAACCATTTTTTTGTGTGTGCTGGTGAAAGTGAGTTTTTCTTATTTGGTCTTATATAGAAATACATAGGCTCGGCAAAAAACTGCTCATTTAGCTCCAATCCACTCATGTGTCCTGATAGGCAGGGTTGGTGTGCTTTAAGAAAAGCTGCACTATCTCTAACCCTATTTGAAACCAAAGTATTTTTCCAACTAACTGTGTTATATTGTCTAAAATTCCCATGCATATGTGCGTGCTAAGTTGCTTCAGTCATGTACAACGCTGCGACCCTATGGACTGTAGTCCACCAGGCTCCTCTGTCCATGGGATTCTCCAGGCAAGAATACTGGAGTGGGTTGCCATGCCGTCCTCCAGGGGACCTTCCCAACCCAGGGATCATACTTGCGTCTCTTTTGTCTCCTGCAGGTGGGTTCCTTACCACTAGCGCCACCTGGGAAGCCACTTATCTGTCCTTACATCAATAATAATATTTGATTATAAAAATGTAAGATGAATCTTGAAATCAAGGAGTGTAAGTTCTTTATTTTTAATATTGTTTGGGCTTCCCTGGTGGCTCAGATGGTAAAATTCCCATAGTTCCCAGTAATTCCCTCTTCCTTCTTTGGGGTAGAAATTAACTAAAATTTTTTAAGCCAGTTACTAAACAAAGGGTTAGGAAATAGACAAAAGACAGATACTAATGATGATGAGGGTGTCAGATGGAATCCAGACCATGTGTGGTGTACCTTGGGGCAAATAATACAGTGAGCATTGGGAAAACACTGGGCAGAGAGCAGTGGGAAGCTCTAGAATATGAGAGGTGCACAATTGTTGGATTATCTATAGAAGGAGATTAAAGACAAATCTTTCACACATCATCATGATACTTCCTGGGCTATTACCCTCTTTCTCCATTTTTGAAGTTTATAAGTCTCAAATTTGGTATGTTAGTTAAATAAGACACTTGTAGATAACAGAGAAACTACATTGCTAATGTGATTTCATTTTAACTAAGACTTCCTAATATAATAGTAATTTCTGAATTGAGCACAAAAGTCTGCAGTGTCCTCAGAACAATGAGGACAGTGGCTCGAAGAGATCTGAGATCATTTTTTACCACTGAACCTTACTTTTCTCATTTCTCAAATGCAAATAACTTAATCTAGTTTGAAGTGATTTCTGCATTAAAAGACATGGTTTTGAAATGTGGCTTGTTCAGGGACTGGCACATAATGGGCACTAGATAATTCCCTGAATATGAAATATATTGCCTTTTTAAAAAATTAAAAGTTTTACTCTAAGTCAAAAAGATACATGGACCCCTATGTTCATAGCAGCCCTATTCACGATAGCCAAGATATGGAAACAATCTAAATGTCCACCAAAGATGTGGTATGCATGCATGTTCAATGGCATATTGCTCAGCCATGAAAAGAAAAAAATAATGCCATTTTCAGCAACATGGATGGACCTAGGGATTATCATGCTAAGTAAAATCAGTCAGAAAGAGAATGACAAATACATGTGGAATCTAAAATATGACACAAATGAACCTATCTATGAAAATGAAACAGACTCACAGACATAGAGAACAGACTTCTGGTTGCCCAGGGGGAGGCAGGGTGGGAGATGGATGGATTGGGAGTTTGGGATTAACAGATGAAAACTGTTATGTATAAGATGGATAAACAACATATAGCCCAGGGAACTATAGTCAATATCCTATAATAAACCATAATGGAAAAGAATATGAAAAAGAACATATGTGTGTATGTATAACTGAATCACTTTGCTGTACAGCAGAAATTAAAACATTGTAGATCAACTATGCTGCTGCTGCTGCTAAGTCACTTCAGTCGTGTCTGACTCTGTGCGACCCCATAGAGGGCAGCCCACAAGGCTCCCCCGTCCCTGGGATTCTCCAGGCAAGAACCCTGGAGTGGGTTGCCATTTCCTTCTCCAATGCATGAAAGTGAAAAGTGAAAGTGAAGTCGCTCAGTCGTGTCCAACCCTCAGCGACCCCATGGACTGCAGCCTACCAGGCTCCTCCGTCCATGGGACTTTCCAGGCAGACTTGCCATTGCCTTCTGCGAAATCAGCTATACTTCAATAAAATTAATTTTTTTAATTGAAGTTTAATTTTGACTAGGAGGCTTGGCTTTCTATGAATTAAGTTATTTCTATTTCTTTTTTAACTTGTTTATTTTACAGTAGTTCTCAACCTTGCTAAATATCAGTCACATTTTGAGTTCTGAAAAATTATAGCTATCTATGGCCATTCTTCATCTGTACTTTTATTGATTTATTTTTAAATTCCTGTGCTTCTAAAAGGTTCCCTGATGGTTCTAATTATGTTCTTGTGAATAAATCTAGGTTGCTTGAATATTTTTATCTGTACTGCCTCTTGTTGGTTTTTGAATCCCCAAATAGCCAGGTTAAAATGAGAATGAATCTAACAATTCAAGATAAGTTCACTACCATCTCTATCTCCTGTTACATGTGTATGTAACATGCCTTTGTATCCCCTGTTTCATCTGCTGGTGCTCTTCTAACTTCAGACTCTGCGGGTGATGATGAACTCACATCATCATTCTTCTCTGTTTTTGTTGATGATGTTGAGCTCTGAGAGGTGTCCGTATTCGGATATGATTGGCTTTCTGCAGAAAATGTCAATATCTTGAATTTAATAGAAAGATTTCATATATGCTTGCTCATGCAAATTCTTTCTTTAACTGAATGATCAACTAAACAGCCAAAGGATACTCTTCCCTAGGAGATTCAAGGGGAGACCTTTTTTGTTTTCAGAAAGCTGTGGTTGAGCTTCAGGCAGTTGAAGCTGAGATTCCTGTGCTCAAAATGTTGCTTCTTCCTTCATTTATTTTAGTTTTATTTTATTTATTTATTTATTTTTTACCATTTGACCTCTTTATTGTTAAGGTAGCTAAAATATCATAAACAGGTAGATTCAATTACAAAAAAGCCAGCATTAGTCTTCAGTATAGAAACTACAACAATATTAAGTTGTTTTGTGTATGGAACAACTCTGACTTAATGAAGCCAGTTGAAACTAGAATTATGCATAGATCAAAAGATTTTAAATGAACCTTTTGGAAACTTAAGATGTTCTTATTTTCCTTTACCCTACGTGGACAAGATTATGCTGAATTCATTATTTTTTAATTTGTGTTTTATTGTTGTTTATATTATAAATACATAAATAATTTTATTATAATCATTTTAAAAGCACAAGTAAATTTTAAACCATTTTATTGTGGAATGTTTAAAACATACACAAAAGTAAAGAGAATAATATGATAAAATCCAATGAAACTTGCTTCACCATTTTTCAATACTTTGCCTTTTCATTTACTCCCTCCTTTTTTAGGCATATTTTAAATTTCAGATAATGTGTCATTTCACCCTTGACTACCTCAGCATTTATAGTTATTGCCATTTTTCCATTGAATACCTCAGTATTATATTTCTGTTGCGGTTATCGGTTGCTGTGTAACAAGCTGTCCCAATACTGAATGGCTTCGTCTGGCTTCAGCACTGTGGCTTTTCTATATCATGTCATTTGGACTTTGTTGTTGTTCAGCCTCTCAGTCATGTCCGACTCTTTGTGACCTCATGGACTGCAGCACACCAGACTTCCTTGTCCTTCACCCTTTCCCAGAGTTTGCTCAAATTCATGTCCAATGAGTTGGTGATGCTATCCAACCATTTCATCCTCTGTCATCCCTTTCTCCTCCTGCCTTCAATCTTTGGGCTCACTTCTGCCTTTTCAGCTGGGTGTCAGCTAAATTTGAGCTTTGGGATCCAGATGACATCACTTATATATCTGGTATTTGGCAGTGGCTCAGACGGTAAAGCGTCTGCCTACAATGCAGGAGACCCGGGTTCAATCCCTGGGTTGGGAATATCTCCTGGAGAAGGAAATGGCAACTCACTCCAGTATTCTTGCCTGGGAAATCCCATGGACAGAGGAGCCTGGTAGACAACAGTCCATGGGGTCGCAAAGAGTTGGACACGACTGAGCGACTTCACTTTCACTTTCACTTTTGTTCACATGGCTTCTCACCTTCTGGTAAGCTAAACCTGGCCTTTTCATTGCAAAGTTGTCTCAGGAGTCCAAAAGAGAGATAAAAGGTCTCTTAATTTCTAGTGTTGGAAATCATACACTACCACTTCCTGCTGGGTTCTATTGATCACAGCATTTTCCAGGGCCAGCCCACAGTCAAGGGGAGGGAAATAGATTCCATCTCTAGATGGGAACTGGGCAGAGTCACATTGCACAGAGGCGTGTGGGGAATGAGAATAGTTGTTGCTGCTATTTTGAAAATTGAGTTTATTCTTTAGAGCAGTTTTAAGTTCACAGCAGTGTTGAGCAAAAGGTGTAGAGTTCCCATGTACCCCCTGCCCCCACACATGCATAGCTTCCCCTATTATCAACATCTGCCACCAAAGTGGTACATGTGTTGAAACCAATGAACCTACATTCACACATCATTATTATCCGGAGTCCATAGTTTACATTAGGGTTCACCCGGGTGCTGTATATTCTATAGGTTTGGACAAATGTATAATGACATGTACCTGCCATTATGCTATCATACAGAGAAGTTTCACTGAGCTAAAAATCCTCTGTGCTCTGCCAGTTCATTCCCTCCACCCAACCCCTGGCAACCCCTGGATTTTTATCAGTTTAAAACATCTCCATCATTTTGCCTTTGCTTAAATGTCATATACTTGAAATCCTATCATATGTAGGCTTTGTAGATTGGTATCTTCACAGCATAATATGTATTTGGAGTTTCTCCATATCTTTTCATGGCTTGAGAGCTCATTTCTTTTTTAGTGCTGAATAATATCCATTGTCTAGATGTGCCACATCTAGATCAAAATTTTGACCAAAAATTTACTAACTGAAGGACATCTTGGTTGCCTCTGCATTTTAGCAGTTATGAACAAAGCTGCTCTAAATATCCACATACAGGTTTTTGTGTGGGTGTAAATTTTCAGCTCTTTTGAGTAAATACCAAGGAACACAATTGCTGGCTTACATGAAAAACTATGTTTAATTTTGTAAAAACTGTCAAACTGGTTCTAATTTTGTGTTCCCACCATAAAAAAATAAGAATTTTTCTTGATGTATGTGTAACTGATCTTTTTGTTTTTAATATCAGTATTCTGGTAAAAGAGTTAACAAATGTAATATTTTCTTTTTCAAACTAATTTTTACAGTAGGTCCTTGTTGGTTATCTATTTTAAATACAACAGTGTGTACGTGTCCATCCCAAACTCCCAATCTGTCACTAACCCCCACTCAACCCTTTCCCCCTGGTAACCATAAGTTCGTTCTCTAGGTCTGTAAGTCTGTTTCTGTTTTGTAAGTAGGTTCATTTGTATCATTTTTTTTTAAGATTCCACATATAAGTGATGTCATATGGCATTTCTCTGTCTCATTACTTCACTCAATATGATAATCTCCAGGTCCATCCACATTGCTGCAAATGGCAGTACTTCATTTAAGCAACATGTTTGATCAGTGAGTTCAGATGTTATCAGCTTTCTCCAACCATTATAGTTTGCCATCATCTTCTTATCTAACGGCTTTAGTGGCCATTCATGCTATTTCTCTGCTGCTGCTGCTGCTAAATCGCTTCAGTCGTGTCCGACTCTGCGCGACCCCATAGACGGCAGCCCACCAGGCTCCCCCGTCCCTGGGATTATCCAGGCAAGAACACTGGAGTAGGTTGCCATTTCCTTCTCCAATGCATGAAAGTGAAAAGTGAAAGTGAAGTCGCTCAGTCGTGTCCGACTCTTTGCGACCCCACGGACTGCAGCCTACCAGGTTCCTCTGTCCATGGGATTTTCCAGGCAAGAGTACTGGAGTGGGTTGCCATTGCCTTCTCCCTAGATGTATTGTTTTATTAAGAACTGCACAATGGTGATATTCAAATTTTAGAGTTTATTTTGCATTTATTAGATAGAAGGTTTATATACAGAAGGACTTGACTCATCAGCTTTTGGGGTTACCCTGAAATATAGTTAGCATCAGAGAGGCAGGACAAATGTTTCTTTTCTTAATTTATCAAGTTTTAGAGTGATGAATTTACTACCCTGACAACTTCTAATTATTATTTTTAGTATCATTATGAACTTATGAATTTGTATACATGTGTCATATTCAAATCTATTGAAGTCATTATTCTCTTTGATGCTCTAATTATCTCATCTTAGTCCACCACAAGCTCTTTCATCTTGATATTAACTCATTGGTTTTTAACAGCTTTCTTGCTTGCTGACACAGTAGTATCCTAAGCTAATTGTGTACATTTCCTGTTCCACTCCTGAATTTAGCCATTTCTCCAAGAATTCCTTAGACCTTTTAATGGAAGATACAATTTAGAGGCTACATTTGGAAACTATGGTAAAATAGGTAAATTTTGAATGTTGGCTGTCTGGTGTTTCTTAGGCTTTTGAGTCTGGTGCACCATAAAAATGCTTAAAGTTCATAATCAAGGTGTCCTCATTATCTATTGTTAAGACTCAATTAAAAGGATTGTCCCTGAGGTAGAAATTTACTGACCACAAGGCCTAAAAGGGCTGCCCTTTATTAGCCATTTATTAGTCTGTCTGTGGCTGGAAAGGGTTCAAGCACTCTGGGATGGGAGGACAGATTCAGTGAGAGATTCCTTTGAGGCCATAATTCAGTACAATGTAAATACAAATGTCTCTGTCAGTAAGGGCTGAAAATGTCTTTACATTGTAAGAAGGGACCACTTCTAACACTATGTCAAGGTTTGGTTTCTATCAATCACCAACTTTCCCCTCACCAGTACCACACTTACTGTCCTATTTACTCACTGGAAATTGGGAGAAAAAAGACATATTCCAGGATTAAATCTGCTGTGCATATACACATTTTTATTAAACTAGACAAAGTATGGAGGCAAAGAGTTTCAAGTGACAATTTTTGTGTGGAACTAGCTACACATTTTGATTTCATTACCTTGAATAAAGTTATGCTGTACTTTGCATAAATGTGTTTATTCTCCTATTCGCATTGGAAAATGACCTTTCACTCAGTACTGATGCCAGCTGCAGTGCAGAAAACATTGTATAACTTAGTGGTCCTCTGACAATATTCAGTCAGGTGCAGTATACTGCCTCAGTCTGTCTACTTTCTCATTTTCAAGAAATGAGAAAGGTCAAAGATTGCTGCATTCTGTGATTTAAAATTCAAATGGGGAGCTTTCTCTTGTTCTATGAACCACATCATTATCTGTGATTGGTGTGTCCTTTGCCTACCTAATTTTTTTCCTAGTTTTTTTTTTTTTTAATCACTTGTGCAAATGACTAGAATAAAGAGAAAGTATCTGTGAGAAATTTTCCAAGTATTGGATTTCCTTCATCTATATCAACATCTGTATCTATATCTACATCTATTTCCACATCTGTGTCTATAGCCAGCTAACTGGACAAGTAAGAATTTGGTGAGGTTTTCATCATGTTTCTTTTTTCATTGTTTGCTAGTGCTTATCAACCAGTGTCCCAGCATACTAATATTGTTTCCTAAACTCCTTATGGAAACCATTCATGCTGCTGCTGCTGCTGCTAAGTCGCTTCAGTTGTGTTTGACTCTGTGACCCCATAGACAGCAGCCCACCAGGCTTCCCCATCCCTGGGATTCTCCAGGCAAGAACACTGGAATGGGTTGCCATTTCCTTCTCCAAAACCATTCATAGAAAGTAACTATTTATGGGCTTCTGAATGTTTACCTATATATGTACTTGATGTCCAACCAAACCTGTAATGTGAAAGATACTGGTCTAAATGAAGACTTACATATAGTACATTCTCCATGCAATCCATCATGAACTTGGATCACTGGCCTCTGCCCCCTGTGATTTAACCAGGTTCTTATATTGATGGCAATGTTAACTTAGTACTTTTGTAGGAAGAACAGAACATATCAGTTTATTATCCAGTATGGTGTCAGAGGCCCTTACAAATATTTTGGCTCTACATATATTTCAGCTGAAATAAACTGCCGTTAAGTCTTTAAAAACAGCTCCATTGACTCAGCCTTAAACCACATGACAATCCATTGTGTAGCACCAGGGCGCAACAGTCCCCTTGTCTTTGCATTTTATTTATGAATTTTACATGAAATCATTACCATTTCTGTATTCAGTTTTTCTGCAGTGGCGGAAGCAGGGCTCTAAACAGGCTGTTACATCTCAAAGACACATTCATTAGGCCTGAATTATGAGTTCAGCACATCCTGAAAATAGGAACTTGCTCAGAACCTCCTCACAGCTGTCGTTTTGCTTCTCTCCTGCAACTGCCACTGCCCTGTATAAAGTGATGACTCTCTTCCACACCCACCAGATGTTTGTGCCCCCGTTTTATGGTGTCAGCCTTGAATACCAAAATCTTGGGTTTTGTCAAACCAAAATAGGCGGCTTTTAAGAAAGATGAAGAAAGAAAACACAAGGTTGTTGACATTAATGTAAAGGTGCTAGAAAATTCTGTCTACTGGTTCAGTCTCTATTCAGAAGGTATAAAAAGATGAGTATTTTATATTATGAAGAGATTAAGAGATCTGACTAACATTTTTTAAGAGATGGTGGCATATACCTATAAAATATCATGTGTTTTTGTACTAACTGGAAAGCAATAAATATCACCAATAATCTCTAGAACCAATCATTAAAATAATCTCTCATTGTTGTTTAGTTGCTAAGTCATGTTTGACTCTTTGAAACCCATGGACTATAGCACTCCAGGCTTCCCTGTCCTTCACCTTCTCCCAGAATTTGCCCAAACTCATGTCCATTGAGTTGGTGATACCATCCAACCATCTCATTCTCTGTCGTCCCCTTCTCCTCCTGCCTTCAATCTTTCCCAGCATCAGGGTCTTTCCCAATGAGTCAGCTCTTCACATCAGGTGGCCAAAGTATTGGAGCTTCAAAATAATCTCTTAGGTAAATCCCTAATCATATTTGCATAGTATCTTTCCATTCTTTACTTTTAGTCAATTCATATCTTTTAAGTGGGTTTCTTAAAGAAAGCACATAGATGGTTCTTTCATTTTCTTATCCAGTCTGACAGTTTGTGCCTTTTAATTGGAATATTCAGGTCATTTTAATTTTATGTAATTACATATCCATCTAAGTTTAAATCTGCCATCTTGTTCATTTTTATTTGTCCCATCTGCAATTTGTCCTTTTCCCTCAACTTTCCACATTTGCTTTTAGATAAATAGAGTATGATTTGTTTTTCCATTTTATTTCCACTATCTGTTTCTTAGCTGTGACTCCTTGGTTTATTTTCTCAGTGGTTGCTCTAGGGCCTACAGTATGCTTTTTTAATTTGGCTGCAACATGCCTTGCTTGCAAGATCTTAGTTCCTCGACCAGGGATTGAATCCAGGCCCTTGATAGTGAAAGTGTGGAGTCCTAACCACTGGACCACCAGGGAGTTCTCCCTCCTCCACTTTTTCCTGCATGTTAATTTATCAGCTTATCATAGTTTACTTTCATATAACAATATACCATCTCACAAATAATGTAAAACCATTACAGTAGTACACTTTGATTTGCCCTACTGTCCTTTGTGCTCTTCCTTTCATACTTTTTATTCTATGTATGTTTAAAACTCTATAATAGTACCTTATTTCACTATTTTTTAAGAATTTTTTTCATCTTAAAAATAGAAAAAAAATTCTTTTTTATTTACCCTTATATATGTCTTAATTCCTTTGAGTAGCTCCAAGTTTGTATTATGGTTCTCCAGAGACTGTGGAAAATTCTGAAAGCGATAGGAATACCAGACCACCTGACCTGCCTCTTGAGAAACCTATATGCAGGTCAGGAAGCAACAGTTAGAACTGGACATGGAACAACAGACTGGTTCCAATGGGAAAAGGAGTATGTCAAGGCTGTATATTGTCACCCTGCTTATTTAACTTATATGCAGAGTACATGATGAGAAATGCTGGACTGGAAGAAGCACAAGCTGGGATCAAGATTGCCGGGAGAAATATCAATAACCTCAGATATGCAGATGACACCACACTTATGGCAGAAAGCGAAGAAAAACTAAAGAGCCTCTTGATGAAAGTGAAAGAGGAGAGTGAAAAAGTTGGCTTAAATCTAAACATTCAGAAAACTAAGATCATGGCATCTGGTCCATCACTTCATGGGGAATAGGTGGGGAAACAGTGGAAACAGTGGCTGACTTTATTTTTCTGGGCTCCAAAATCACTGCAGATGGTGATTGCAGCCATGAAATTAAAAGATACTTACTCTTTGGAAGGAAAGTTATGACCAACCTAGATAGCATATTAAAAAGCAGAGGCATTGCTTTGCCAACAAAGGTCCATCTAGTCAAGGCTGTGGTTTTTCCTGTGGTCATGTATGGATGTGAGAGTTGGACTGTAAAGAAAGCTGAGTGCTGAAGAATTGATGCTTTTGAACTGTGTTGTTGGAGAAGACTCTTTAGAGTCCCTTGGACTGCAAGGAGATCCAACCAGTCCATCCTAAAGGAGATCAGTCCTGGGTGTTCATTGGAAGGACTGATGTTGAAGTTGAAACTCCAATACTTTGGCCACCTGATGCGAAGAGCTGACTCATTGGAAAAGACCCTGATGCTGGGAAAGATTGAGGGCAGGAGGAGAAGGGGATGACAGAGGATGAGATGGTTGGATGGCATCACTGACTCAATGGACATGACTTTGGGTGAACTCCAGGAGTTGGTGATGGATAGGGAGGCCTGGTGTGCTGCAGTTCATGGGGCTGCAAAGAGTCGGACATGACTGAGTGACTGAACTGAACTGAGAGACACAGAACCACAAGGATATATAAATATAAGAGATTTATTATAGGAATTGACTCATGCATTATGGAGCTGACAAGTCCTGTGATCTGTCGTCTGCTACCTAAAGGCCCAGGAAAGCCTGTGGTTAATTCAGTCCAAGTCCAGGTTAGAAGATGGATTTCTCAGCTGTAGCAGAGATTGCGAATTCCCACTTTCTCTGCCTGTTCGTTCTTTTTAGGCCCTCAACCGATTGTATGCTGCCTATGTGCTCTGGTGAAGGTGATTGTCTTTACTCGGTACTGATTCAAATTCTCATCTCTTCTTCTTCTGGAAACACCCTCACAGACACACCTAAAAATGTTTAGCCAGCTAGATCTGAGCATCTGGTAAGCCTAGTCAAGTTGACATACAAAATTAACCATCACAGAATTAATCTGTTATTCTTTCCCTTCTGCCTTTAAAACTGATATAACGTTTTCCTGTAGTATGGGTTTGTTGGTGATCATTTCTCTCAGGTTTTGTATGTGATGACATTTACTTGTGTGTATGTGTGTGCTTGGTTGCTCAGTTATGTCCCACTCTTTGCGACCCCATGGGCTGTAACCCACCAGGCACCTCTGTCCATGGGATTCTCCAGGCAAGAATACTGAGGTGAGCTGCCATGCCCTCCTCCAAGGAATCTTCCCAGTTTAGGGATTGAACCCAGGTCTCCCGCATTGCAGGCAGATTCTTTGCTGTCTGAACCATCAGGGAAGCCCAAGAATACTGGAGTGGGTAGCCTATTCCTTCTCCAGGGGATCTTTCCAACCCAGGAATTGAACCAGGGTCTCCTGCATTGTAGATGGATTCTTTACCAGCTCAGCTACCTTTCTTATTTCACCTTAAGTTTTGAAGGGTATTTTCATAGTACCTAGAATTCAAAACTGATATTTTTTCTGCCCACATTTAAAAAAATATCTAATTTTCTTCTTCCTTACATAATTTCAGATGAGAAGTCAATGAATTTTGTGATTTTGTTCCTCTAGAGGATTTTTTTACTTTCTCTCTTTTTTTTTTTTTAAGATTTTTTTGATGTGGACCATTTTAAAAATCTTTTTTGAATTTGTTGCAATATTGTTTCTGTTTTATGTTTTGTTTTTTTTGGTCACAAGGTCTGTGGGATCTTAGCTCCCTGACCAGGGATCCAATATGCACCCCTTGCTTTGGAAGGTGAAGCTTTAACCACTGGACAACCAAGGAAGTCCCTTGACTTGCTATTTATCAATGGTTTTCCATCAGTTGATGAAATGACTTCATGTTATTTTCTTTGTGTTTTTCTTCGGGCTTGTTAAGCTTCTTGGATATGTGGGTTTATAATTTTAATTAACTGAAAAATTGTTGGTCATCATTACTTCAGATATTGTTTTTGACTTACCAACCCCCCATTCTTCCTAAGGCTATCATTACACAGATGGTAGGTAGTTCTTGATATTGTCCTACAGAGCAATGAAACTATATTTATTTTTAGTCTTTTTCATTTTGTGCTTCATTTTAAATAGTTTCTGATGCCAGATATTCAAGTTTATTCATCTTGTATTCTGCAGTGTCTAATTTGCTGCTAATTCTTTCCAGTTAAATTTTCATTTCAGATGCTGCAGTTTTAATCTTCTGAATTTCCATCTTGCTCATTATTTTATCTTCTACTTCTCTCAATTATGTTCATATTCTCTTTAAAATTCTTGAGCATGTTTATAATGACTGTTTAAAAGTCCTTGTCTATTAATTTTACCATCTCTTATTTCTAGATCTGCTTATTTTGACTTATTTTTCTCCTGGTTATGTGCCATATTTTTCTGCTTTTTTAACATAAGTACTAATTTTTAAAATAATTCCAGACATTTAAGATTTTATGTTAAGTGTTAGATTTGTCCTGGCAGGCAGTTTTGGCATTTGCATATCTGCTTGATCCTTTAAAGGCTTGTTTTAAGTTTTTCTTTGGACAGGTCTTAAAAGTTGCCTTTTTTCTAGAATTTGTTTAGCCACACTACTAAATCCTTCGGGGTTTATAGGAAATACTTTCATGTGTTTAACAAGGTCTTTCCTCCTGGGCTTGTAGGTAATTGAACAATTCTCAGCCCCTTGTGTGACAGTTCCCATAATTGTTCTTTGGTAGCAATTATTCTTTGCCTGACCTCAGGGAATTCTATCTTGTATGTACTCAGATTAGTATTCACATTAAGAGTCAAGAGGACAAATACAAAGATTTCTAGAATGTGTTATCTGTGTAGCACTTTCTGGTTTGATTGCTATTTAGTCACTGAGTCCAGTCTCTTTGTGACTCCATGGACTATAGCCTGCCAGGCTCCTCTGTCCATGGGATTCTGCAGGTAGAATACTGGAGTGGGTTGCTATTTCCTCCTCCAGGGGATATTCCCAACCCAGGGATCGAACCCACATCTCCTGCATTGGCAGGTGGATACTTCACCACTGCGCTTCCTGGGAATCCCAGTTTGGTACTTTGTTCCCCAAATTCTAGCCACCTCAGCCTCTCCAAATTACATTTTTGTCTCCTCAACTTACTGAGACTAAAAAAAACATTGTTTGGTTTCCCCTCCCTTTATTAGTTTGGAAATTTCCTCCTGGCAGAGAGCTGAGTCAGTCATAGAGCTCATCTCATTTCCGTTTTCACAGGGATCACATTCTTGTGCTGTCTGTTGTTCAGTGTTGTAAAGCAGGTATTTCTTATATTTTTTCTCAGTTTTATCATTGTTGATTATGGGAGAGCAATTGTTACAGCAGCTCTTTTTTTTGTAGGCAGTGGTGGAAATCCATGTAGTTTGTTTTTACATGGAATGATCTTTGTACACATTGATCCCAGGCAACAAAGCCCTGTAAGAAAAATAAATCAGTGTAACTAAGTCATAAAGATTGCCTACATTTATTATTTTTGGAATCATGGGATAGCAAAGCAGACCAACTGGCTAATTAAGGACAACTACAAATAATAAAAATAAATCACAACAAAAACCTCTTAAGTACACTGGAGAGCAAACAAGTTAGTGAAGAACCATCAGGCCTAAATGAGTGAAAGTGGAGAATGCAGAAAGTTAAAAGTGACCTTCAGTTATGTTTTTGCATTGACAGCATTTGCCAGTCTGGAAGAAACAGCTGTGATATTGAAAGCAGGTTTGGTGGTCTTGCTGAATGATCAAATTATATGTCAACAGTTGATAGAAAATGAGCAAATGCTTAGCAGGTATTTCTGAAAAAGGAAATTTAAATAGCTATTACACATATGAAAATGTGCTAAACTTCTTTGATGATTAGAGATAGGTAAGTTAAAACTACAATGCGATAATAGTATACACCTACTAAAATGGCAAAAAGTAAAATGTACAGGGATGTTAAGTATTGGCAAGGATCATGAGCAATGGGGACATGACTGGTTTACTGGTGTGAGTATAATTTGCGTACAACCACTTTGGAAAATTTTACATCTAGTAACTTTGAATATATACATGGTATATGATTTAGTCATTTCTCTCATATATACTTATGTACCTGTGCTTCATGACTCTTAAACCAAAATGTTCATCATCATGCTATTTGTAATACTAAAAATTAACCCTGAAATAGCAGTTGTGTATCAACAGGAAAATGAATATCAAATATATGAATGTCATTGTTGTTGTTCAGTTGCTGAGTCATATCCAACTCTTTGCAACCACTTGAACTGCAGCACACCAGGCTTCCTTGTCCTTCACTATCTCCCAGAGTTTGATCAAATTCATGTCCATTGAGTTGATGATGTAATCCAACCATCTGGTCCTCTGTTGTCTCCTCCTACTGCCCTCAATTTTTCCCAGCATCAGGGTCTTTTCCAATGAGTTGGCTCTTCGAATCAGGTAGCCTAAGTATTGGAGCTTCAGCTTCAGCATCAGTCCTGCCAATGAATATTCAGGGTTGATTTCCTTTAGGATTGACTGGTTTCTCCTTGCAGTCCAAGGGACTCTTAAGAGTCTTCTCCAGCACCACAATTTGAAAGCATCAATTCTTTGGTGTTCAGCCTTCTTTATGGCCCAAATCTGTCATCCATATATGACTACTGGAAAAACCAGAGCTTTGACTATACAGACTTTTGTTGATGAAAGATGTCTCTGCTTTTTAATAAGCTGTCTAGGTGTGTCATTGCTCTTCTTTCAAGGAGCAAGCATATTTTAATTTCATTGCTGCAGTCACCATCTACAGTGATTTTGGAGCCCAAGAAAATAAAATCTGCCACTGTTTCCATTTTTATCCCCATCTATTTGCCATGAGGTGATGTGACCAAATGCCATGATCTTCGTTTTTTGAATGTTGAGTTTTAAGCCAGCTTTTCACTCTCCTCTTTCACCTTCATCAAGAGGCTCTTTAGTTCCTCTTCACTTTCTGCCATTAGGGTGGTATCATCTGCATATCTGAGGTTATTGATATTTCTCCCTGGCAGTCTTGGTTCCAGCTTGTGATTCATCCAGCCTGGCATTTTGTATGATGTATTCTGCATACAAGTTAAATAATCAGGGCAACAACATACAGCCTTAACATACCCCTTTACCAATTTTGAACCAATCCGTTGTTCCATGTCCAGTTCTAACTGTTGCTTCTTGATCTGCATACAGGTTTCTCAGGAGGCAGGTAAGGTGGTCAGTTATTCTCATCTCTTTCAGAATTTTCAACAGTTTATTGTGATCTACACAAAGGCTTTAGTGTAATCAATGAAGTAGATGTTTTTCTGGAGAAAACTTAGGTGAAGTTACATTTTTCTGGCTTAGATTTTCTTTAACTTTTCTTTATCAAATCTTCTCTGTCATTTTTCTGTATCAGCTATGTTTTCAGATATCTGTTAAAATTTATCATTCTGTTTGATGTTTGCTAATCTGGATAGACAAAAGTTCCTCATTATTTCTCTGTTTGCTCACACGTTTTTTTGAAACTTTTTTCATATATTTTATGTCTGTTTATTTTATGAATTACTTGTTTTTTTTTTTTTGTCCATTCTTCCATTGAAATGTTTATTTTTGCAATTAATTTACAGGAGTTATCTATATAAAAAGGTTCCCCACCTTGGTCTTTTGTATGTATTTTAAGTATGTTTCCCAGATTATCATTTGCCCTTATATATTTGTTTATGTGGTAGCACTTTATATAAAACATTAAAAATTTTCAGGTTATAAAATCTCAATATTTTTCCTTTATTATTTTTGCTTTGGGGCTTATTATTAGAAAGGGCCTTCTTAACCCTGAAGATTACATTAAAATGCATTTCGGATCCTTTGAAACAATTTAAAAATGTTAGTGGTTATATTTTAGAAGTATTTCTGCTCAACTGCTAATATGAAGAGTTTTCTGTTATTTAATTGAATTAAACATATTTATTAAATGCCCACTGGCTATGAGGTATTTTGATGAGGGTATACAACCGAATGGTTTTCCTGGTGGTTCAGTGGTAAAGAATCTGCCTGTCAATGCAGGAGATACAGTTTTGATCCTTGAATGGGGAAGATCCCCTGGAGAAGGAAATGGCAATCCACTCTGGTATTCTTGCCTGGGAAATCCCATGGACAGAGGAGCCTGGCAGGCTACAGTCCATGGGGTTACAAAAGATACACTTCCTGTGCTTGAGAAATTCATGTCTAGTGGGCAATCAAGATATATAGACAATCATCATAATGAGATGTGATGACTGTGTGTTTGGAACTGTTATAGGAACATAAAATTTGGAGGAAATTTTGTTGGATGTCTGAAACGGATATTTGGTCAATAGTGTCTGAGAAGCATATTTTGTCTATAACATTTATAATGGCATATGAAGAAATAGGTCATAAAGGTAACTTATTAATTATAACTTACTGGACTACTCATCTCCAGGTGGCTATATCTCACAAGCCCACAAATTCTACATTTATTTATATATTAAAGATCTGCTGGCTATATCATTGGCCTGTTTATAAGGAGGTTCAGGCAATATCATTCATTCATCTGGCAGGTGGGGAGTAAATTAAAGACCTCATTTTAAACCTTTCCTGCACAGGGCTTTTCCTCTTACATCTTTGAAATTACTTCTTCAGTGGCTCTCTATTGGACTGCAGGAGTTGACAAGATTGCAAGATACTTTCTGTCATTTGAAATTTTGCATTTGAAAGCCTTTCCCTCAACGTGGAATTGATCGTTAATCTTGGAGTTGCCTAATTATATATTTTATTATCCTTGTTCAGTGTTTCCCTTTTCTAAACAAGTATTGTCTGAGAGCCTAATATGTTCCAGGGCCTGTACAAAGTATTTTTCATAAGTTATTTCCGTGTAACATTAAAGACTCAACACTTGAAATTGTAGGGATGGAAATGTTTCCCTTCTTCCCTTCTAGGTTCTTGGGCTGATCTAATAATCTGTTGTTGTTGTTTCTGTTTAGTCGCCAAGCTGTGTCCAACTCTTTGAGACCCCACGGACTGTAGCTCACCAGGCTCCTCTGTCCATGGGATTTCTCAGGCAAGAATGCTAGGATGGGTAGCCATTCCCTTCTTCAGGGGATCTTCCTGAACCCAGGTTTCTTGCATTGCCGGCAGATTCTTTACTGTCTGAGCCACCAGGAAAGCCCTGATAATTATGGGAGCCCCATGAAAATAGGAGACCCAAACAGCAGCAAGGTAATTTGAGGCTCAAATACCATTCGAACTAACAAAGAAGCAGGGGTCTGGGAATACAAAGGGAAGGAAGCCTTTTGGAAAAGGAGATATTTGGAAAACAAAGATTGCCCTGTTACACAAGGAAGTTTCTTAGGTTAAAAGGAATCTGATAATAACTCTCTTCCTGGTACAGGGCCTTTTTCCAATGTAAATTTAGGCAGATGAGGGGGAGGTGAGGAGCTTTTCCTGAATCTTCATGGTTTTGATCATCTAGTTCAAAATCATCCTCATGCCGAAGTGGCATATTTGGGGATGACAGATTCTGCTCCCCTTCACAACCTTTGCTGTGCTGTGCTGTGCTTAGTCGCTCAGTCGTGTCCGACTCTTTGCGACCCCATGGACTGTAGCCCGCCAGGCTCCTCTGTCCATGGGGATTCTCCAGGCAAGAATACTGGAGTGGGTTGCCAATCCCTCCTCCAGAGGATCTTCCCAACCCAGGGATCGAACCCCAGGTCTGCCACATTGCAGGCGGATTCTTTACCATCTGAGCCACCAGGGAAGCCCTTTAAGATAATGGTATTAAAGTCTTCAGAGAAGTGAAAGTAGGTGGCTATAACTTTCACTTGCTACAGTGAATAGAAGTGATTTTTCTTTTCAGCACTTCTACAATAGGCAATAATAGTGACATTGGAAACATAAGAAAACTATTATTTTACATTTATCTAATGCTTTTAAGAAACAAAACTGAAATGGGCTTGTATTAGGTAGAGCTGTGTAAGAAAGCAGCCTAAAACTTACGGTTTTAAGACAACAACCATTAATTTGACTCATGATGCTATAAATTGGTAATCTGGTCCAGGCCAAGCTGGGTAAATATTTTTTCCTTCTGCCCTCTTCAGTTTTTAAAAAAATTATATGTTTATACATATGTTTATAGTGGTAAGTACACTTAATGTAAGATATATCCTCAGCAAAATTTTCAGCATACAATACCACATTGTTTGTTTATGGCTGCGTTGGGTCTTCATTACTGTGTGCAGGCTTCTCTCTAGTTATGGTGAGCAGGGGCTACTCTCTAGCTGTGGTGCATGGGCTTTTCTTTGCCGTAGCTTCTCTTGTAGTGGAGCACAGGGTTTAGAGTTCCCAAGGCATGTGGACTCTTACTGGAGTAGGAATAAAACCCATGTCTCCTGCATTGCCTGGTGTATTCTTAACCACTGGGCCACCGGCAAAGTCCTTCAATACAGTGTTGTTAATTATAGGCTCTGTGCTGTAGAGTAGATCTCTCTGAGTTACTGGTCTTGCATAACTAAAGTTGTGTAAGCTCTGATTAATGCCTCGGCATTGCCTCCTCCTTCCAGCTCCACCTGCCTCCCCACCACCATAGCTGCATTCTCCTCTCTGCTGATACAATTTGACTATTTCAGGTGTATCGTATAACTGGGATCATGTAGCATTTGTCCTTCTGTGTAAGTAATGTTTTTTTTTTTTTCTTTTGGTCTTACCTGGGCTTCCAGAAGCATCTGCATTTAGATGCAGGTCCATTGTGTGGCTGCAAGCCTGGTGTGCTGCAGTCCATGGGGTTGAGTGACTGAACAACAGCCATTATGTAGTCCTGCTTTCAGGGCGGGTTGGCCGTCAGTCAGGGTGATAGGGAACAACTGTACTCTGGGTCTCTCATCTCCCAGAAGACTAGCCCAGGCTTGTTCACATGGCAGCAGTTTCCAACAAAACGAAAAGTCTTGATTCACAGGCATTTTTCAAATCTCCCAAGGACCAAAGCAAGTCACGTGATGCAACCCAGAGATTGTGTGAGAGGGGAAGGCCAAAAGATACAGAGGAAGAGGCAACACATTGTGGGCCATTATTGCAACATCCTACCACTAAAATTTCTATTGTTTGGAGAATATTTTCTTTCTGGAATTTTTTTGTTTCCAGGTCCTCAAATTAACATCTCATCTACCTCATCTTCTAAGTCACTCTTGTCCTTTCCAGTACACACACACACACACACACACACACACACACACACATATTTTGTGTCATCTAACAGAAACCCAGTATCCTTGATGAAGAACACACAGACCAGTAGCATGCTTCAGAATGAAGACAGTGATGTTGATTTCTTGCCCCTTGCTCTTTGAAACACCAGTAAGTCTTGGAGACTATGCAACCAGATTGCTCTCAAAAATAAAATCCTTAAATTAGCCTTTTAAAAGGAACAAAAACTGCCTGTGGACTAGCCATCAACAGAGAATTGCTGACCGCAGCAGGCAGAGCAGCGAGGCACTGCTGGGCAAGAGCCGCAGCCCAGACACCCGCTACCCTTGCTTCCGTAGCTGTTCAACAGGGGGCCCAGGCAGCTTTCAAGTTTGAGCTTCTATTTGTGCTCTGCTTCCATGTGAACTTCCAATTTAGGCTTTTTAAATGGAAACTCAATCTCAAAATCAGTTTGGATGCCAGAAAAGCAGTTTTTGAAGAGGCAAGGAAACGAAGACATTATATTTATATTAAAAATGGGCAGATGAGGAACTGTAATAAGAATTTCAAGAGGGACTCTTATTCTGAGGTGCCTTTTTTTTTCTCTCCTGTGGTAGTTTCTTATTTATCACTAGATACCTCAGAAACTTTGATTAAAAAGTTTTCAAGGTTGCTCTGGAAATGTATATTTAGAAAAGCAAGAAAACTATACCATCAGCTCATTTGCCTGAATATGAATTATATCGACTTGATTTCTGTCTTGCTGTTGTTCAGTCGATAAGTCATGTCAAACTCTTTGCAGCTCCATGGACTGCAGCACACCAGGCTTCCCTGTCTGTCCATCACCAACTCCCAGAGCTTGCTCAAACTCATATCCATTGATTTGGTGATGCCATCCACCATCTCATCCTCTGTCGTCCCCTTCTCCTGCCTTCAATCTTTCCCAGAATCAGGGTCTTTTCCAATGAGTCAGCTCTTTGCATCAAGTGGCCAAAGTATTGGAGCTTCAGCTTCAGCATCAGTCCTTCCAATGAAAATTTGGGGTTGATTTCCTTTAAGATTGACTGGTTTAATCTTCTAACAATCCAAGGGATGCTCAAGAGTCTTCTCCAGCACCACAGTTCAAAAGCATCAATACTTTGGCTCTCTGTCTTAGCATGTTGATCTAAAAATATATGTTTAGATTCAGTCCTTCATTTGGTGTCCTCTCATACCACTTTCTTATTCAGGCTGGTGTTCACCAAGCATTGATCTGATAATTCACAAGGGAGCTTTGCAATGGTACATGTTAGTGAAGGAATCCAGCTAGAACTCAGTGGGAGCTAGTTGGCCAGTCTAAACTTCTGAAGGATTCTTCTTCTGAAGACACTAAAAATAATAGTGAAAAAAACCTGCAGATCATATCTACAGATATGAATTTGGAACATAAAGACTTTTTATCCTTATAACAATTAAGTGAATTTGATAATTTCCCCCTATTTTCTAGAAGGAACTGAATCTCAAAGAAAGTAAGCATTCTTTCTGAGCTGGTGGAGTGGTGAGGCTGTGATTTGAACTCGAGACCTGATGATATTCTTTCCATGGCTTACTGCTGCTGCTGCTGCTGTGTCGCTTCAGTTGTGTCCGACTCTGTGTGACCCCATATACGGCAGCCCACCAGGCTCCCCCGTCCCTGGGATTCTCCAGGCAAGAACACTGGAGTGGGTTGCCATTTCCTTCTCCAATGCATGAAAGTGAAAAGTGAAATTGAAGTTGCTGCCCATGGACTGTAGCCTACCAGGATCCTCTGCCCATGGGATTTTCCAGGCAAGAGTACTGGAGTGGGTTGCCATTGCCTTCTGCTGCTTACTTCTAGTTTCCCATAAAAATCAGTAAACATATCCTATCTTCCATATGCAGAAGATGGTAAGCAGTTGTATGTTAAATCGAACTAAATTTTCATTTTAAATATCTATCACCTTGGCTGATTTAATATACTACTTACATTACCTTCAGGCTTCCCTCATAGGTCATTCAGTAAAGAATCTGCCTGCAGTGCAGGAGACGTGAGTTCGATTCCTGGGTCGGGAAGATCCTCTGGAGAAGGAAATGGCTACCCACTCCAGTATTCTTGCCTGGAAAATCCAAAGGACACAGGAGCCTTGTGGGCTGAAGTCCATGGGGTCGCAAAGAGTCAGGCACGACTGAGCAACTAACACGTCACACTTCTACATTACTTTCTACTAAAATTACTTCTGGAAGAATATGTAATTTTAAACACTTTTTTCTTCTCTTTTAACACACAGTTCCTCTTAAACAGTAGCAGAAGACGTGTCTTTTTAATTTGAAACTTATCATGGACAGATATTTTTGTAAAATACAATAAAAATGAATCACTAGAAAAATAAAATAACAAAGATAGAAAATACAATCTGAGTTTTAAAAAGGATTATTTGATTCAATAGACATCAAACTGCATTGCTAAATTACTAAGGAAAATTTGTAAGTACACTTACATTCAATTTATATCCTTGTCTCCTTGCGGACTGGTAATAAAGTTACTCAGTCATGTCTGACTCTTTCAACCTCATGGACTGTAGCCCACCAAGCTTCTCTGTTCATGGAATTCTCCAGGCAAGAATACTGGAGTGGGTTGCCATTTTCTTCTCTAGGGGCTCTTCCCAACCCAGGGATTGAACCCAGGTCTCCTGCATTTCAGGCAGATTCTTTATCATCTGAGCCACCAGGGTACCCATATCAATCCACTAGTCCATGAAGCCACTTTAACTAGTACTATCCTATACAATTATTGCCCTCTCATAAAACACCGTGTTTAGTGCTCACTTTGGTGACACTTATTCTAAAATTGAAATGATATGGAAAAAATAAAGCATTTCATATGTTTGTAAATGGATAAGTAGTCTCTAGTGTCTGTTGTGAAATAAAAACAAAGTGTAAAAGAAGTATGGATAGTATGCTGCATTTTGCATAACAAAAAGGGAAATAATAAAATATATAAGTATCTCCTTATTTTTCTGAAAATTTACCTAGGATATATATAAACTGGATATCAATGATCCTGGTGGGAGTTATTAGAATATATGGCAGAAACTGAGGACAGATTCTGTATTATATATTTATGTTATAGATGTATTAAGTTTCCTGAGTTTTATAATTGTGCTGTGGTTGTGTATCAGTATGTTCTCACCTTTAGGAAATACACACTGGAACATTCATGTGTATAGGATCCTGATGTGTACAGCCTACACTCAAATGCTTTAGGGATATAATGTTAGCAATTGATGTATCTGACTGGGGGCTGTGAAGATGTTTTTGGTTTCATTCTTGCATCTCTTCTGTAAGTTTAAAATTCTTTCCAAATAGACAAAGGATACTTTGTGAACTTTAAAGATAGATATTTGGAACTGGAAAAAGAAAGGAAAAGAAAGATGAGCACCTAGGCTTTTCGTCCAGTTACCAACTTCCCACACTTACTACTGCATTATCCTGTTTTGTTTTTTTTTTAATATAGTTGATTTACAGTGTTTCAGGTATATAACAAAGTGATTCAGTTTTACATATATATTCTTTTTCAGATTTTCCTTTCCATTATAGGTTAGTACAAGACACTGAATATAGTTCCTTGTACTATACAGCAGGTTCTTGTTTGTGTTGATATACTTTTAACCTTGTGACCTTGGGAGGAATAATACAATAAATTTTAGACTGTATTTACCCTGGCAGAGTTGTGTGCAGTATTTAAAAATCATGCACTAGATGTTTCATCTAATTAATCTCCTGCCAGACGCTTAATCTCCTGTGAAATTCAGCTGCCATGGAAATAATTTGACAAAGTGGCTTCAACTGTTAATAGTTAGGGTATTTGAAAATGTGGACTGCATTTATAGACTCCCCCAGCCTCTGTAGCTCAGAGGTAGCCTAAAAAGCAAAACCAGTGTCCAAGTGTGGCCAATTTTGAATTTCTTCAGATTTCTTTGGATTTCCCTTTTATTTGTGGAGGTACCAGACAGGGCTTTCTAAATATTATTTCTCTTGTCTACAACTTCTAGGAGTGAGTTTCAGATATTTGAATTCTTTACTATCCTCTGTTTGAATAAAATAACACCATGGAAGATATTAGATACTTTCAGCCACCACATTTGTCAACAGTCAGCTAAAATGAGACATTTTGAGAATGCAAAAATGAAGATGTTTCTAAAAGTGGGGCATGGCCCTGAGGACTACCTGATATTTAATGAGGTTCTGCATAGTCAGGCCACTCAAATGGCTGTTGTCTTGCTCTGTGTACACCCCCTGGCCCACCAGAGCCTGCTTCACCCTGCAAAGAGCTGACCTTCTAGGAAGGTACTTGCCCCAGGTCCTAGCTGGTGATTGTTCTCATCAAAGGGACGGTGAGGGGCGTGCCCTCTACTGGTTTCCCTGGTAACTAGTGAGCCTGCTGCTGCTGCTAAGTCGCTTCAGTCGTGTCCGACTCTGTGCGACCCCATAGACAGCAGCCCACCAGGATCCCCTATCCCTGGGATTCTCCAGGCAAGATCACTGGAGTGGGTTGCCATTTCCTTCTCCAGTGCATGAAAATGATAAGTGAAAGTGAAGTCGCTCAGTCGTGTCTGACTCTTAGCAACCCCAGGGACTGCAGCCCACCAGGCTCCTCCGTCCATGGGATTTTCCAGGCAAGAGTACTGGAGTGGGGTGCCATTGCCTTCTCCTACTAGTGAGCCTACCTGAGGTCAATTCCCCTCTAACTGCTAACCTCTCCTTCCTCACTTCCAGGAGCGAAGACTGCCTGCCGTCCTGTCCTGCCCGCCGTCTGCTGCAAGCTCTGGGGTGTCCTCCAGGACCTTGCTTCAGACAGGTAGGCTCCCTCATCCATTAAGCCACCAATGTCTCTGTTGCTGACTCCAGACTCTTTCTTTGGTTTCGAAACTGGGCAAGTGCAGGCGTTGCAGGCCTGCAACCTGCAGCCCAGCAGGTTCTTAGGGCCTGGATTAGGCTCAAGACCAGGGTGAAAGTCAGCAGCGGCAGTGCATGCACATGCAAAACCCAGCTCTGACCTGAAAACAGTGTATTTGTGTTGCAGAATAGGGGTAAGGAGTCAGACCCAGAAGGGAAATAGGGCGTGTGTTTTGAGCTGCTGAGTATAGGAGAATCGACTGCAGGGGAAGGGCCTGTGGGGTCAGAAAGCGTAGGTTAAATGGCTCATTGCCTCCCTTTAGCAGTCAGGTGACGGCTCTCAGTCATCTTTTCGTTAGGGAACAGGGTTTCTTCGATGCCGTAGAGGGTGACTTCGCCTGATTCATGCAGTAGGCCGTGCTGTTCCTTTTTTTGTGTGTCTGGATTTATGTTTACTGGGGCTTATTTCGGACCTCTGAAGAGCTTTTCCTACCCAGGTTCCAATCACAAGTGTCTTCCTTTAATGAACTGGTTAATGCCTTTGACATTTTGAACAATATCTGTGCATTCAGTATGAACAACGGAAGCTTAAAGTTTTAATTAGCCTTTGTTGTTTGCCTACTCTAAATTCCCTGGAACTCTCCTGATAGATACTTCCTGTTAATAGCTTGAGTTGGGATACTGGTTTGGAAATGTTGAACCAGTCTGTTTTCTGTCTTGTTCATCCTTAACTCCGAGTCATCCTAGAGCATCAGGGACAAGAGACACCCTGCAAGGACTCCAAGTCATGACATTCTCCCTGTTGGATAGAGATGATCCCCATAGGGCTAGGATGCTGGTTGTCAGGTTCACTGCTTTAGGGCAGGAGTGTACTGTGAATTATGTCTGCTGAGACCTCTGGTTTATGCAGAGAGGTTATGGAGAGACAGTACAGCTGCACTGCAGTTTCTTTCTACTTCCACCCTGCATCATCGAGGGTGTGGAGCCCAGGCCATCACTGAGGCTCTCCTAATGGTTTACAGCCTGCCACATACCCCATCCTGTATCTGGAGTAGATAGCTGAAACTCCTCATGTTTTGAAAACCTGTCTTTCTCTCCATTGCCTCAAATTTAGCTTGAGTTGGGAGGAGAGGCTGGGGTGCGTGTATGTGAGAGATGTTTGTTGCCCAGTCTTTTTCTTCTGCTTCACAATCCATCAAGGCCTGCGAGGTGGTTGATGGGTTTGCTGAGGCTGCTGTAACAAAATTCCACAGAATGAGTGGCCTAAATCACAAAAATTTATTTTCTCATGACTTTGGAGTCCAAGGTCAAGTTGCTGGCAGGGTGGATTTTTTTTCTCTATGTCCACACATGATCTTGTTGCTGTGTGTCCAAATTTCCTCTTCCTATAAGAACACCTGTCAGACTGGATTAGGGCCCACCCTAATGGTGTCATTTTACCTTAATTACATCTTCCAGTTCAGTTCAGTCACTCAGTTATGTTCAACTGTTTGTGACCCCATGGACTGCAGCATGCCAGCTTCCCTGTTCATCACCAACTCCTGGAGCTTGCTCAAACTCATGTCCATTGAGTTGGTGATGCCATCCAACCATCTCATCCTCTGTCGTCCCTTTCTCCTTCTGCCTTCAATCTTTCCCAGCACCAGGGTCTTTTCTAATGAATCAGTTCTTCACATCATGTGGCCAAAGTACTAGAGTTTCAGCATCAGTCCTTCCAATGAATATTCAGGACTGCTTTCCTTTAGGATTGACTGATTTGATCTCCTTGCTGTCCAAGGGACTCTCAGGACTTGGATTACCTGAGAGGAAAATACTTTAATGTCTATCAATATTATCTCCATGCCAGCTTAGGTCCACCTCCCAGGGAGTGCTATTGGCAGCAGATATCAGAAACCTATGACAGAGGAGAGGGAACCAAAGACAGACATTTAAAAAGGGAAGTTAGCTGATTTATTACAGATCAGGGTCACAGAGAAGAAGAAATTACAGTTTCATGCCACGGGGCTCTGTGCTGTCTCTGCTCTATGTCTTGGTCCCACCTGTAATGGAGGCTTAAGCCCAGGTCCTTCTCTGTCTGAGCAGGAAACTGAGATTCATTCTATTTAAAGTCAGCTGACTGGTAAAAGAAAATATCATATCCTTAACATTCAAAGAAACCCAGATCATTGAACTGAATAATCCAAAATTGAGCAGTTGAATATAGTAGCCACTAATACAGGTGTTATTTAAATTTAAACTTTAATAAATAAAAATTAATTAAATGTCAGAATTCAGTTTTTCATTTGCACTAGCACATTTCATATTATTGGACCACATGTGGCTAGTCGTCACCGTATTGAGCATCACAGATAAAGAATTTGCTGGTAATTCCATGGCTGTCCAGTGGTTAGGGACTCAGCCCTTTAACTGCCAAGGGCCTGAGTTCAATGCCTGGTTGGGGAACTAAGATCCCACAACCACGTGGCATGGCCAAAGAAAAAGAAACAAGCTAAGACGTTGTTCATGCATGGTGAGACCAATTTCCACATTGATTGGAGTTCTGATGATCTGTGTTCACTTTTGATTTCTGAACTTCCTTCACTGATGATCAGATTTCCCAACAAAGAATTTGCAACAGTCCCCACTCCCATGGGGACCCAAAGTCTTAAGGGAATTTAAAATATTTGAAGAACCATCTCTGCCCATAAAGGAGACTAGGGATCAAATAATGTCCTTCTATCTACAGTGTAGTCTTTCAGGCATAAAATTTAGTGGCTACATCATTGTTTCTGAAAAAGAGAAAACTGTTGTTAAGTTGGTTAAGGCCCCATGTGTGTCTACTTGACACTATGGCGACAATTAATAATAGCACAAATTATTTCCCTTAACTTAAACAATTTCATATTCAGTTTTTTCCTAACTATAAGATGACTAAGTTTGATTGCCATTTGTCCTCTAGCTTTTGAGTCTTGTACTAGAAACTATTTCAGCTCAGCCATCTCATAATCAATTCCATCCAGAGGAGACATATCCCTGCCAATTGGGGATGCTCCAGGAAGAACAAACTAAGTGGAACTCAATGCTCTAGTGCCTTAGAAAGTCATAAAAGTCAGTGCTTGTATATTTCTTGTTTACAGAAAATATATAGTCCTGTCATAACCTTCAGGCTTTCTTAGTCAGATCAGCCAACCCACTGCCCTGCTTGCCTTCTCTCCTCCCAGAAATATTTGTTATAACTTACTGCAGAGATGATACATTACTAATTTATTATAACTTCGTGGGAATGTCATCAGCCATGATCTCTTCCAGGCATGTTAGCAGTTTAATCATTCTCTCTCATTGATGAATAAAAGTGCTGTAGCTCAATGTGTAATGACTTTCAAGCCAAAGAAAATGTGGTGGTGCATTTTTCTTCCGTGTTTTCTTCTAGAAGTTTTATAGTATGAATTGTTCCATTTAGATCCTTGATTTCTTCATAACAGTAAAGGGATTCCTTCTAAGAGTTCATTATTTAGTATGATCTCTTTGGGGCATTCCAAAGATATATCTATAATATGAAGAGATTTCCCTCGTATTTCCTGTTAGCCTGATGGACAACTTTGAATCATCTTCCTTGATGTCTCAGCTGCTTGAATAATTCCTTTCAACCCCCTGGGTTCTTGTTCTCTTTCATCTGTTTTTCCTCTTTTTTCTGACTTCTACCTGTTGCCTGAGCTCTGCCACTCGTCTTCCTCAGTGCTCTGATTTATTCTCTTCTTGTGGCCTTTAGAGTAATGTGGCTGTTTTAGGGGAATAAGTAATAAGAGATAACGTGGTTTGTTCTAATCTAAAATCAGACTCCTGTTACTTGAACACTGAGGTGTGTGGCAGAGAATAAGTTTGCAGGCCAGTAAAACACTTAGCCAGTCTGTGCTGAGCCCTGCAGACCAACACAGTAGAAGAGCCTGCCCACCTCCTCCTTATAGTCCACCTGGGCCACCCAAGTGGCGTGCAGAACATGCAAGTTCTTCACAGAATCCTGTCCCCATAAAGGGAGCCTTGCAAGGCTTCCAGCTCTGCATGCCCATCTTTGTATCCTAATTTCGTTAAGCGAGAAACTCATCTCACCTCCTTTGTAAAGAAGTGAGGGAGGGAAACTGGGCATGAGCCCAAGTTACTTTCCCAGTATCATTCTCTCCAGGGGAATGGAGCAGAAAGGAAAATACGGGAATATGAGGAGAGGCACTAGGCCTCCCATTATAACCATTTCTCCAGTCATCACTTCCAAGTACGTATCTGTAGCACAGACCTCTCCTCAAATTTTCCACTTCCGTTTCTATGACTGAGATGTATGGCTAGCAGGTCAGGGTCAGCACATGCAGGGTATTAGCATGTGTTTGTCTGCTCGTTACTCTTCACAGGAGTGGTCATCTCCACCTCCCTGATTGTTCAGGCCAGGAATCTAGGAGTCTTCTTTTATTTCTCTCTCCATCCTATGGGTTCCATGTCCAAAATAAGTATTAGTCTCATCCATTCATTGGTGTTCTTTCTGCCACAAGCCTTCACAAAGCAATGATCACATATCATCAGGACTATTACAGTATTTTTATTTTTCCTTCCCTGCCTCTGTCCTTTCCACCAATTCATGACCCATGCAGTAGGCACAGAGAACTTTTAACCATGTAAATCAGAGATGAATGAGTCTCTGTTTTATTTTATTTTTTAATATTTTTGTTTATTTGGCTGTGCTGGGTCTTAGTTGCAGCATGCAGGATTTGGTTCCCCAACCAGGGACCAACTCAGGCCTCCTGCATTGGGAGCTTGGAGTCTCAGCCACTGGACCTCCAAGGAAGTCCCAATGAACCTCTGCTTTGGTAGCTTCCATGGCTTCTGATCTTCCTCAGGATAAAATACACACTTCTCCTGTGATTCCCTGTCTCAGGAGCTTCTTTATTTCCTTTTTTGCCCTCAGTCAGTCATTATTTTTGTTCAAGAAGTGTCTAGTAGCTGTCTTCCCCTCCTCTGCTATGATACCTACCAGCTCTGTGAAGGCAGAAGCTGTATTCCACCTGGTTCATCACTGTGTCCCCAGAACTGTGGACTTTATGTGAGAGAGTGCCAGGCTAGGGGACATGCTCTGGATACATGATTTCATTTGATGTTCATAGCAACCTAAGTGAAGTGAAGTGAAAGTCACTCAGTCATGTCTGACTCTTCGTGACCCCATAGACTGTATATGGACCCCATGGACTGAATTCTCCTGGCCAGAATACTGGAGTGGGTAGCCTTTCCCTTCTCCAGGGGATTTTCCCAACCCAGGGATTGAACCCTTGCAGGTGGATTCTTTACCAGCTGAGCCACCAGGGAAGCCCTAGGAAGGTTGCTAATATGAGGGAAAAGTACCCTGAGACTTAGCATGGCTAAATAACTGGCCCAAGATTACACAGCTTTTAAGTGATAAGTATACACGTGGTATATGAACCCACTTTTGTTCGCCCTAAAGCCTGCATACCCCACCTCTTGCAATTCGGTTATCTGCACATGTAAATTGGGGGTGGGGAGAAGCAAAATATCTACCCAACTCTTTTCTTTCCAAAGGAGTTTACCCAACAAAGAGCTCGGCTCAAAAAAAAAAAAAAAAAAAAAAAAAGCAAAGCCAAAAACAGAAAAGAAAAGGAATAATTGTCCTTTCTATAGGTCTATAGGGAATATTTTAGCAGGTCAAATAATTAAAATTTAGGAAACTGTCCCTGCCTGTAAGAGTAGAACATTTGCTGTTTAAGAGAAACAAGCAGAATCACAGTTGAGTACAATGGGGGTATTACCACCATCTGCAGAAATGAGCTCACCCACGGGCAGTGAGAATCAAATCCATTCCTTTATTTTAATGAAGAAATCAGGAAATGATTTGTGGGGCACTTACCGTGCATCAGTCAAGGCAACTTTGTGTTGTAAGAGTTACAAAGACACTGCCTCTGCTCTCAAGGAGTTTACAGTCCAGTAGGAAAGACAACTGGGTAAAGAACTAAATGAAGTACAGGTCAGATTAAAATAAGAGCTGAAACAGAGCAAGAATTCAAGCATCTTTTTGATGCACAATTTGTATTTTGAGTACTGAGTATACTCATGCATAAAATATCTGATAAGCTTGACGGTTTGTGTTTTGTCATTTTGTTTTACTAAGTCAAACGCTTTGCTTCTTACGTTTTTATTTGCCATATATCTCTCTGTATATGAGACTGAGAATGTGTTGCATGGTGAAGAGAGAGACTGGTGTCCTGGTGTCTATGGTGTGTACCAACTCTGTCTCCTGGGGCAAGTTCATTAACTCTGTAAACCTTTCCTTCCTCATTGGTGAAAGAAAATAATAATGGTATCCCCAGGGTTTGAGGGGAAGATTAAATTAGACAGTGTCTATACAGTTTTCAGGGTTTGAGAAGTTACTTTCTCCACAGATAAGCCAAAAGCTGATTAAGTATGTAGACTTAAATCTGTTTATCAAAGATTACAGATCTTGAGAAGTATTTTTTTAAGTCTTTATTTCTAGTGTATATGATTGCTTTAGGGCTTCCCTGGTGGCTCAGTGGTAAAGTATCCTCCTGCCAGTGCAGGAGACATGAGTTCGATCCCTGGTTTGGGAAGATCCCCTGGAGGAAGAAATGACAACCCACTCTAGTATTCTTGCCTGGAGAATTCCATGGACAGAGAAGCCTGGCAGGCCACAGTTCATGCAGTCACAAGGAGTCAGACGTGACTGAGTGATGAAACTGCAACAACATGATTGATTTATTTTCATAAAACTTTTGATGGCCTTCATAAATTTCATGATTGAGATATGTTAAAGGACTAGCCATGCCCTGCCAAGGAAACTTGAATTTCTCTAAGGGATTCGGTCACTGAGTGGTGATGTCTTCCAAGTGGTAAATCTACAGCCAGGATCCCCTTAGGTCCCCTTCATTTTTACTGACAGCTCATCTGTCATACAATCTTCCCACATGCTTTGATCAAAGCAAGCACTCGTTGTTTTGCTACACAAGTCAGTTAGCCTTATGCTACCACATTAGACAATGGTTCTTAATCAGGAGTGATTTTGCCTGCCAGGGGACATTTGACAATGTCTGGAGATATTTTTGGTTGTCACACCCAGAGTAGAGGGGGGTGCTACTGGTTACCTAGTGGGTAGAGGCCAGGGGTGCTCCTTTACTAAACTTCCCATGATGCACAGGACAGTGCCCCCACACCCATAACAGAACTTTCTGGCACCAAATGTCAGTAGTACTGTGATTGAGAAACCCTGATATTTAGGTAATTTCTACCTGGTGACCCAGCCAGAAACATGGGAGGCATCTTTGATTCCCCCTCCAGCCCCATGATATATAGATTTTACATACAGGACAACCCAGCAAGAGAAAACTTTTCATCTACTCATCCTTTCCACTTTCCATGATCATTTCAAGCCAAAATAACTATAGCCTCCAACAGTTACAATCTCCTCTGAAAGAATCTTTGTAACTTGCTCCTTCTAATCCATAATCTTTTCTGTCTTCAGAATTACTTTCCTAAAATGAAAGGTTGTAAATGTATCTACTTACAGTCTTTCAAGATTAAATGAAAACTGCTAAGGACAAACTCTAGAAAGGCCTTCAACATTAGAAACCACAAGGGCATCTCTTGAAGACTACCTCTTCCCAAACTATTTACACTCTAGGCTCCAGGTGTGTTGGAAGGTCTACCTTGCTTGAGTGCTCTTCCTATCCTTGGCTTTCTCAAGTCTTCATTCCTTTGGCACCCTGGGCCCTCTTACATCCGGATATGCACTCCCAGAAACTCCCAGTCATCCTTTTCAGGTCCTGCTCAGACATTGCCTGTTGGGAAGCTTTCTGTAACTGTATGTAGAGTAAATACCTTTTCTTTGTCAATTCCTCTAAAATAGCAAAAGTACTGGTATCCTAGATTGTGAACTTCTTGAAAGCAGGGCTGTATTTTAGATCTTAGTGTCCCCAGAACCTAGCAGTGTCTGGAACACAGTAATTGTACTTTGTTAAAAGAATAAAATCAAACTAATATTTATTTATCTTTTTAGTTTTACATTTTTATTTTTCTAATTTATTCTTTTGTTTATAATTGGTGAATTCACTGTTTAAAATGGCCCCATTAATTAACAATAAACATGTCTCAGGTATAAAAGATGGAGCTGGGCTGTGAAGGTGGTTCAGTCTTCAAAAGCCCTTTGTCTTCCCAGGACACCAGGCCATCTGCAAACCTGCTGATCATTCTTCTCGTTCCTGCTCAGCCCAATACGCTTTTATTTTTCTAATTAATTTTTATTGAGGTATAGTTGCTTCAGAATGTTGTGCTAGTTTCTACTGTATATCAAAGAATATCAGCTATATGTACATATATCCCCCCCTTTTTTTTATTTACTTCCCACTCTGATCACCACAGAGCCCTGAGCTATACAGTATGTTCTCATTAGTTATTCATTTTTATAGATTATTACTTAACAAATTGAAAAAAAAGGGGGGGCTATATTGGAGTGTCAGCCAGAACCAGATGCAACACTTGGAGATTAAATAATTTGAAGATAACGTAATGAGAGAACTTTATATGTGGGAATAGAAATCAGGAGAGAAAGTGCAGTGAATCTGGGCAAGCTATATCAGGAGGTGACACCACTGTGGCCTGAATGAGAACGGGGTGGGAGCTGTCACTGGAACCTAGAAACTGGGGGGGGGTGTGGAGTGAGGGGTAGAGAGACAGAGACAGACAGAAGAAGGGAGGATAAATGGGAGAATAAATGAATGAATGGATGAAAGAATGAGAGAGGCAGCTCCTAGACAGTAGTGGTCAGATCTGCAGGGGATCCCTTCAGCTGAACACAATAAAATGTGGAAGTAAATGGAGCATGTTGATGTGGTCCCCACAGATCAGGCTCCAAGGACCAAAATTAGAATGAAGGATGGAAAGTAGATCTGGATAAGGTAACTGGAAAATACCCAGCACCATGACATACCGAAGAGAAGCGTGGCTTTTGAAGTCTCCCAAACCTTAGTTTTAGATCCACTTGTTTGTATTCTCTCTAGGTGTGTGATCGTGGGTAACATGTTTACATGTCTAGACTTCAGTAGTCATTGTAACAATGCTTCTTTGAGATTATCATTAAGATTAAATGATGTACATATATATGTGCCTTATAGATTGTCTAACATAGAGAACTAATAAGATGAAGAGGTCATGTTTCTATATATATATTTTTCAAAGGTTAGATTTTTTTTCTAAACTAGGTAAAGAAAAGAAAACCATGTGCTTTCTCTTTGCCAGTCCTCTCAATCCCTTCCACAGATGATGGAGCCACAGAAGAACTAGTGCCACGAATGGAAAGCTTGTCCCAGATCATCCTGAGTCAGTATTATTGCCACAGGCTTTTGTGTATATGTACATACCAAATGAAGCTGGAAAGCTCCAAACTGCCTGCATCTGTACCTTTACTAGCGGTTTGTTATTTTGTAGTGATGCACAGTTTGCTCAAGAAGTATTTACATTTTCCTCATATAGACTATCTGCTTTCAGAAGTTGTCCAGTTTAAATAGCGGGAATTCATCCACTGAAGACACACAATTTGGTTGAAACATCTGTTTGATATTCTGTGCAACCAACTTCATCTATTCATTATACAAAAAGAACAGAGTCTTATAATAAACTTTTTTTTTTTTTCTGGTCACGGCAATCACACAGCTGCAGGAAACATGGTTTATCATTAGATAATCACATCCTTGGGGATTGGACGCACCCGACTGTGTCTTATGCTTTCTATGTTGGAAATTTAATTTTCTCATAAATGTCAGAACGGTTGCCTTGCCACATATTGCTTAATTAATAATTAAACCATAATTCCATCCTCATAAACTATATTTAAATCTATATGCTATAAGTATGTATACATAATATGAGTGGGACTAAACAGAGATAACAAAATCTTTTGTATCTCAGATAACTGCATTTACATTTCATACCCTAGTATTAACTTGTACTCGTTGGTACATTTATTCCATCAGTGAAAACATCAGCTCATAAAAATTTAATTGAAGAAACATCACCCAATTCTTAATGTCCTCCCCCTGCTTTCTCATATATATCATCAGCCCAAATTTTTTAAGATCTCAAGCTAAGGGTAAGAGTGATTGTGAGTAATAAGGAAAAGTTCTGAAGATCTGTGATAAACTACCTATTATATCACGTGCAATTTAAGTCAGTTTTTGAGCAAGATGGCCCTTGAGCATGTGTCTCCAGGGTGAATCCTTGTCACTAGGAGGCAATAGAGTGTGGGAGTTCTCAAAAAGATGAGTGGGCTTTAGAGGTGGATTGCTAAGGCCACTTCACACTGGAATTAGTTTTAGTTGATAAGAAATCAATTGGTAAGTTACAGTGAAGTTACTATTCTTAACTATTCAGTATTTTTGTTATTCTCATCTCTTCTCTTTATGGAAGAGATACACATGCTAGGCCTAGGAGGAGAATGAGAGCCACACAGAGTAAAGCTATTCCCTGTGGTTGTTCAATTGCTCAGTCATGTCTGACTTTTGTGACCCCATGGACTGCAGCATGCCAGGCTTCCCTCCTTCACTATCTTTCAGAGTTTGCTGAAACTCATGTCCATTGAGTCAAATGATGTCATCCAACCATCTTGTCCTCTGTTGTCCCCTTCTCCTCATGCCTTCTATCTTTCCCAGCATCAGGGGCTTTTCCAATGAGTCAGCTCTTCTCATCAGGTGGCCAAAGTATTGGAGCTTAAGCTTCAGCATCAGCCCTTCTATTGAATATTCAGGGTTGATTTCCTTTAGGATTGACAGGTTTGATCTCCTTGCAGTTCAAGGGACTCTTAAGAGTCTTCTCCAGCACCACAATTCAAAAGCATCAGTTCTTCAGTGCTCAGCCTTCGTTATGGTCCAACTCTCACATCCATACATGACTACTGGAAAAACCATAGCTTTGATTAGATGGAACTTTGTCAGCAAAGTAATGTTTCTGCTTTCTTAAGACGCTGTCTAGGTTGGTCATAGCTTTTCTTCCAAGGAGCAAGCGTCTTTTAATTTCATGGCTGCAGTCACCATCCCCAGTAGTTTTGGAGCCTAAGAAAATAAAGTCTGTCACTGTTTCCATTGTTTCTCCATCCGTTTGCCATGAAGTGATGAGACTGGATGCCATGATCTTCATTTCTTGAATGTTAAGTTTTAAGTGAGCTTTTTCTCTCTTGTCTTTCATTTTCATCAAAAGGCTCTTAAGTTCCTCTTCACTTTCTGCCATAAGGGTGGTGTCATCTGCATATCTGAGATTATTGATATTTCTCCTGGCAGTCTTGATTCCAGCTTGTGCTTCCATACAGATTTCTCAGGAGGCAGGTAAGATGGTCTGGTATTCCTATCTCTTTAAGAATTTTTCACAATTCGTTGTGATCCACGCAGTCAGAGGCTTTACTGTAGTTAGTAAAGCAGAAGTAGATGTCTTTCAGGAATTCTCTTGCTTTTTCTAAGATCCAAGGGATGTTGGCAATTTGGTTCCTTTGCCTTTTCTAAATCCACCTTGAACATATGGAATTTCTTGGTTCATGTACTGTTGAAACTTAGCTTGGAGGATTTTGATGACCTTGCTAGCATGTGAAATGAGTGCAATTGTGCAGTAGTTTTAACATTCTTTGGCATTGCATTACTTAGGGATTGGAATGAAAACTGACTTTTTCCAGTCCTGTGGCCACTGCTGAGTTTTCCAAATTTGCTGGCATATTGAGTGCAGCACTTTCACAGCATCATCTTTTAGGGTTTTCAATACCTCAACTGGAATTTCATCACCTCCACTAGCTTTGTTCGTGATGCTTCCCAAGGCCCACTTGACTTTGTACTCCATGTTACCTGGGTCTAGGTGAGTGGTCACTCCATCATGGTTATCCAGGTCATTAAGATTTTTTTTGTATAATTCTTCTGTGTATTCTTTGCACCTCTTCTTAATAGCTTCTGATTCTGTTAGGTTCATTTCTGAAAGGTTCATTTCTGTCCTTTATTGAGCCCATCTTTGCATGAAATGTTCCCTTGGTATCTCTAATTTTCTTGAAGAGATCTCTAGTCTTTCCCATTCTGTTGTTTTCCTCTATTTCTTCTCATTGTTCATTTGGGAAAGCTTTTTTATCTCTCCTTGCTATTCTTTGGAACTCTGCATTCAAACAGGTATATCTTTTCTTTTTTCTTTGCCTTTTGCTTCCCTTCTTTCCTCAGTTATTTGTAAGGCCTCCTCAGACAACCATTTTGCCATTTTGTATTTCTTTTTCTTGGGGATGGTTTTTATCACTGCCTCCTGTACAATGTTACAAAGCTCCTGCCATAGTTCTTTAGGTATTCTATCAGATCTAATCCCTTGAATCTGTTTGTCACTTCCACTGTATAATCATAAGGGATTTGATTTAGGTCATACCTGAATGGTCTAGTGGTTTTCCCTACTTTCTTCAATTTAAGTCTGAATTTGGCAATAAGGAGTTCATGGTCTGAGCCACAGTCAGCTCTTGGTCTTGTTTTTGCTGACTGTATAGAGCTTCTCCATCTTTGGCTGCAAAGAATATATTACTCGTATTTTGATATTGATCATCTGGTGATGTCTGGTGTAGAGTCTTCTCTTGTGTTGTTGGAAGAGGGTGTTTGCTATGACCATTGTGTTCTCTTGGGAAAACTGTTAGCCTTTGCCCTGCTTCATTTTGTACTCCAAGGCTAAACTTTCCTGTTACTCCAGATATCTCTTGACTTCCTACTTTTGCATTCCAGTCCCCATGATGAAAAGGACATTCCCTGTGGACACCAGCCTAAATCAATTGAATTTCCAGCTGGCAGCAGACATGGGTGAGCCCAGCCTAGACCAACTGACAGTCAGCCATATAAATGTTTCTTGTGCTATGCCACAAGATGATGGTGGTTTGGTTTGTACCATGATTATGACTACAGTGAACTTCCCCTTGCCTTTTTCATCTTAGTCACCCCTTCCAACATTAGTGCATATTTGGTGGGTAGTAATGGTTGATACCATTCACTCTGTTCCCTGCTATGGGCAAGGTTCATTCCGTATGCTACTCTGGTTCTCACATAATTATTACCTAATTTTAGTGATAAGTCAGAAGTTCAGAGACATGATCATTTCATTGCTTGCTTGACATCTCCACCTTGTGTTCTTACAGACATCACAAACATTCATTCAAAAGTGAGTGCCTTATCTCTACCCACCCTCATCCCCTACAACCTTTTTAACCCATAGTCTTCCCACCTGAGTTAATGGCAGTTCTGTCTGTCCGGTTACTCAGCTACATAACCTTGGGACTGTGTTTGACTTTTCTCTCAGACCTCAAATCCAATTTATCAAGAAATCCTATTGAATGTATGTTTGTATTACTTATAGAATCAGATGCTTCTCACCACACCCACTGCCACCACCCTTGTCCAAAGCACCACCTCTTGCCTGGATTACTGCATTAGTCTTTTATGTAACCTGGCCACTTTCACTCATGTCTCTGTGCAGTGTTCACATAGAACCTAGAGTAATCTTCTGAAAAATATTTGTTAAATCATATCACTCTTCTGTGAAAAGCATTCTCAGGATAAAACTTAAGGTTCCTGCAATGGAATACAAGACTCTAAACAATTTTTCTTCAGTGGAATATAAGCTCCACAAGGACAGGAGTTATTATATTTCGCTCAGTGGTATTTCCACAGGGCCTGAACAATGCTAAATACTATTTTAGGTGCTCACTAAATATTTGTTGATTGAATGAAGAAAGGTAACGTTGAGCACAGGTCTTTCATTTAGTAACTGTCTGATTGGAATGTAAATTCAGTTTGATCTAACTGCAGTACCATTCCATGTTTTCATCACTTGTCTAGTGTTCAACTTTTATGTATTGTAGACAGATATTTTAGTCTTTTCCCTAATGACTTGTTTGTCTCCTTTTTTCTTCCATGCTTTAATAAATTTTACTGGGTGAAAAATGGATTGGTGGTTATGGTGAGGACGAGGGTAGTTTGCTAAGATATTTTGTGTGCATGATACTAGGATTGAAGAGGGAAGGATATCACTGTTATCTCCTCTTAGTGGCAAAAAATGAAACTACAAGGTAAGGAAGGACTGGAAGGGGCTCTGTCGGGGAGCTTGCCTCTCTTCTTTGATAGTAATTTTTGTTTTTATGTAACTAAAAAAAATTTCCATTATACGATCTGAAAGCCGTGTTTTCTAAGCTTGTGACAGAATGTATTACAGCATTCTGCCAGGAAATAGGAGGTTAACTTATCTTTCATCATTTCCTTTTATTCTGTCAATACCAGAGATGGAGACTCACTCCTTTTGCAATAAGCCTTCATATTTTGGAGATCATGATTAAAACACCTCCTGCTTTTCTTTGATTTTAAATAATGTTAAATCATTCAACTGTTATACCTCAATCCTATCATAAATCTTTAGCCATTTTCATTACTTTACTGTAAGTACTTCAATTCTCCACATACTAAAGGTTAAAGGGCCTCTATTGGTAGTCTTCAGTATGGGATTTTACTATTTTAGTGTTGAATGTATAAACACAGACATGATTAATTACACAGACTCTTCTGAACTGAATGCTTAACCAAAATACAGATACAGATGCATTCATAGTATGTGTGCGTGTGCTAAGGGCTTCCCTGATGGCACTAGTAGTAAAGAACCTGCCTGCCAGTGCAGGAGACATAAAAGACATGGGTTTGATCCCTAGTTGAAAAGATTGCCCTGGAGGAGGAAATGGCAACCCACTCCACTATTGTTGCCTGGAGTATCCCCTTGGACAGAGGAGCCTGGTAGGCTACAGTCCATAGGATCGCAAAGAGTTGGACACAATGGAAGCGATACTCATAGTGTAAATACTATTATAATGCTGCTTTATGTCATAGTGATATTTTTACTTTGGTTTTTATATTATTATTTAATCTTTAGATCACTTAAAAAAACCCTCTCTTTATCTACATACTTAATACTTTAAAAAATAGTTTTAAGTAGATTTTCAGGGCCTTATGTCCTGTGTACCATCATAGTTTTTAGATTTAGAGCACTACTCTTAATTTATGAGTGAGATGACTTTTGTGGTAACATTGCAAAAAAAGAAAGATCCTTGAGTACCACCGTAAAAAAAAAGGTACTTCTATGATATTTACTTTGTTTCCACATATGTTACCTAACTGTTTTCTTTCCACTGGGCTAAGAAACACTATGATCTGGGAACTGAATTCTCAGAGATTCCTTATAAATATAAGCCCTCCCCTCCCCCAATAACATAAAGACAATGAGTCAACAATTTGTTCATGCTTCTTTTCTGATCTTAATGTTTTTAAGAATTGAAGAGATAACCTACATCACTGGTATGAAAGGCCAATTATAGCATAATCGCTTTTATATAAATTTAACCAATAAAAAAAATTCTTGGATTATCCCTAAAATGCAGGATAAAGATGTACTTGGTTCACCTTGATTAGCTGTTAAGACTTGCAGATTTATGTGATGGGAAGAATATAACTTGACTGAATTGTCCATTTTGACATCCATGCTCTCTTGAATAAAAATGAGCTAAGAAACATGTTTTATTGAAAAAAGGAAAGGGACACATTTTTCCTAAATCTCTCTTTGGCTTTGAAGAGATGATTTCTAAGAAAGATACTTTGCCTTTGTTTCTAGAAGAATTATTTTACAACCTGATTTTCTGTAAATTAAATTGTCATAAATCCAGTCAATTTACTTAGATATGCTTGATCTTTTCTTGACATTTCTTCTTCCTTAAGCATTAGTGATTTGCCATCAGAGTCCATCTTGGAAAATTTTGATTAGCCAATGTCTAGCTGATCATATCCATTTTTTAGAAGCAATATATATCATGGAAGTTGATTTTATAGAACAAGGCAGAGGTGCTACATTTTGTTGATTTTGTAAGACAGATTTGGAAGTCACAATCCCATCAAGATTCAAAGGTAGGGGCCATCTATCCGACCTCTTTATGAGTAATGGATGGATGCTCTTGAGTCACCTTGAATTTATAGGCCGATTTTGTTTCTATTTCCTTTTTCCTATGGGTGGCCTCCATAATGTAATAGGATTCTCAAAGTAATTTAGAGATTGAAACAATTTTCATGACCCAATGGAGAGGTGCAGACTTCTTTACCACCCACCTAAGGGCACAGTCTTGGAAATTAAGGACTAGTATGATAGATGATACTGCTTGATGTTACATAGATTGGTATTTCTCGAGCTTTAATGTATGTCAAGATCACCAGAGGATCTTGGTAAAAATGCAGATTCCGAATCACTAGGTCTGGGTGGAGAGCAGGCCTGGAATTGGTCTTGAGGGTCTGTATTTCTAACAAGTTTCTAAGAGATGCTGCTGTTACCAGTCTGAGGTTGGCTTCACTTTGAGCAGCAAGAATATAAGTGTTTTCCCCTATTGTAGCTATGGATCTTTCTCTTGCTAGAGATATTATCATATATTATAATATAGTTATTAATAAATAACAGCTTTAATTGCTAATAGTTGCACACTCGAGTGGTATAACATGAGGAAAGTACCAGCACATAGAAGCTACAAATAATTCATTTATAAATCCTTAATCAACCCAGATATTCTCCTGAAGTGACACACCAGCAAGGTCAGTCCTTATTCATGGCAGCCACACACAGTCTGGGCTGTACATGGCACATTGACAGTCCTGCTGTTTGCATAGACCAGGATGTGAGCATTGCCTTGTGGAGTTGTGAAGTACGGTGGCCCTGACTATTCTAAGGAAACAAAGGAAAAAGAAGCAATATTATTCAGAAAAGTCATCCCAATTTTCACTACTGTTATTCCTTCCATTTGTTTTGTCTCGAATCATTGATCCTGAATTGGGCTATAGTCTTGTTAATTCATTGACTTCTAACATGTAGTGTTGAATAATACTATCGGAAACCCAATTTACCCCCTTCATTCCCAGTTCTTACCCTTTTATCAAGATTCTAGGTCAAGGATAGTAGATTCTTAAGTATTGTTTGTATTTATTATTGTTCAGTTGCTAAGTCGTGTCCAACTCTTTGAACCCCATGAACTGAAGCATGCCAGGCTTCCCTGTCCTCCACCATCTCCTGGAGCTTGCTCAAACTCATGTCCAATGAGTCAGTGATGCCATCCAACCATCTCATCCTCTGTCATCTCCTTCTCCTCCTGCCTTCCATCTTTCCCAGCATCAGGGTCTTTTCTAATGAGTCAGCTCTTCTCATCAGGTGCCAAAGTATTGGAGCTTCAGCATCAGTCCTTCCAGTGAATATTCAGGGTTGATTGCCTTTGGGATATAACTGGTTTGATATCCTTGCTGTCCAAGGGACTCTCAAGAATCTTGTTTGTATAAGCAGTAGTAAACACATAGAGGACTATTTTCCAACCCCTACTCTAGGTCACATGGTAGTTGTGGATGAGGACATCTACAGCCTTGTTGATGGGGTTGGAAGCTGCATGATCTTTGCTATAGTCTTGTGAATTGCACACTGTCCTCCCAGAAGTTATCCATTATATATAGAAAGAGCACTCTCACTTTTTAAATTAAGCAATGTGCTTTGGAAGCAACAGTAACAGATTTCATGAAATAATTACATTTTGATTCAGAAACTTTAAGGTCTACCCTGTACTGTGGTCCCAGAAGGGCATAGCTGACTAATGACAACATTGATTTCTCTGAAGCAGTTGCCTGACTAGTATAACTGAAATTATTTTAGCAGGTGTCACCAGTTTGTAATTTACAATTGCATCTCAGATGTGCATGTGACTTTCTTTTGTGCAGAACCTTAGTTCACAAACCCCCATTTCTACTAATTTTTCCAATCGAAAGTAACCTAATTACTTCCAGATTTAAGTGTGGTTAGCTCAGGATTTAAACTTAGTTACCCTAATATTTTCCATGTTCCTATTTTCACCTCTGCTTATGGATATTCTAAGGCCTTGGAGAATTTACAGAGAGTTGTTACATTTTCCTGATTGTATCAGTTAGCTATTGCCACGAGATAAGCCACCCTGGAACTCAGTGTCTGATATGATAAACATGTTGCTCACGAGCCATTAGCTACTTGTTGTTCATGGTCTTGGGGATTCATTTAGGTCTCTGCAGCCCCGCTGGGCTAGGGCTTGCCCACACATTTGTCAGTTGTTTGATCTAGGATGACTTTCGCTGGGCTAACTGGGCCCTCCTGGGAGTGATCTTGCATTCTCCCACAGGGTAGCCTGGACTTCTTCAGGTGGCAGTGGCAGGGTTCCTCAAGAATACATAGAAGAGTGAATAACTCCTTGAGGTTCAGGCTCAGAATCACTCACTCCTATGCCCTTCATTCAGTGAGCCAATTTCAAGTCTTAGTAGCTCAGTCGTGTCTAACTCTGCAACCCTGTGGACTATAGCCTGCTAGGCTCCTCTGCCCATGGGATTTCCCAGGCAAGAATACTGGAGTGGGTTGCCATTTCCTCCTCAAGGGGATCTTCCTGACCCAGGGGTCGCACCCGAGTCTCCTGCATTGCAAACAGATTTACCACCGAGCCACCAAAAGTCACCAAAAGAAAGTCAGTCACAAAGCCAGACCAGTTTTAAGAGTTGGGGAAATAAATTCCACCTCTGAATGGGAGTTGTTACAAAAGCAGATTGCAAAAAGTGTAAGTACAGGGAGAGGTGAAGTATTGTGACTCTTTTTGCAATCAGTTGACTGCACTTGCCCTAGGGGAGGAGACTCAGGTTTGTTGTGTAACACTTCCATCCTTGCCCACCTCTCTCTAATGTACTTTGCCTGCCCCGCCCCCGCCCCCTGTTATTCAACCTCTGACCATTTGCTTAGATCTGTAGTCGGGGGCTAAATTTCCTATGATACCCTTTGATCATGATGGCTGCACACTCTTGTGTTCTCTTTAGCCTGACACCAAGTTCCTTTTGGATGTCCAACTTACACAGAAGAAAACCCGTTCATTAGCATTTCAAAATAATACTCTGCTTTACGAGTTAAAACTTTGCCATTTCTAGCTGATTCCGATTATGATGATTGCTTGGAAGATTGAAAGTTTAGCTGAGCCAAGCAATTTCACTGAATTAATTTCAATTTTCAGAATTTAAGGCAAAAAGATCATGTCTAACCTCATTTGTAGTGGATGAAAGGGTACTAAGTGGAGTGTCAAAAATTACACACTTGTGTTGTCACTGTTCTTATTCCCTTTTGTAAAATTTCATGAACACTAATGGAAGGAAACACCAGTCTGAATTACTGGGTAAATATCAATAGCTATACTAAAACAAGCTACAAGTACACATGAAGAATAGACTAAATTACCTATGTATCCTGTTTCCCCAAATCTAGTCCCACAATCATTGTCATCATCTCTGGTGCTCTACTTACTTTGTTTTTATTTTCTGGTCTATTTTGAAGGATGTTAGATTAACTTCCATCGGTTTTTACATAGTAGCAGGCCACTGGCTAAAAACCAGAAGTACATCAGTTATTACCCATCAAATAATGGGTTAACCAAAAGGTTTATTTGGATTTTCTACAGAATGGTCCAGACACCCTTTTTTTCTTTATATTCTGTTTGACCACCTCCATGTGACAAGTTTACTGTGGGCTGTCATTAAGCTCAGTCTATGATGTGGATGTGAAGTGGCCCAGAGGTAGGTAATATGGTATTGAACCTAGTAAAAGATGTCCCAGAAGCACATGGTGGACTCTAGAATGCACCCTATATTAAAGCCAGCCCTAATAGATACAGAAGGCGAGTATGGATATGACGTTGCTCACAGAATAATCCAGACAAGTGCATTTGGGTGGCTTTTCTTCATTGCCCTGGGCTCGCAACTGCTCACCCTTTCCCAGGATGCCACCAGTCATGTGACTCATGCTAGTTTGTTCACGTGAGCTGGTCAGCCAACAGGATTCTTCTTGTTGTCAGAAGCATTTTTATTTATTCTAACAAGGAAGGAAATGGACATTTATTGAGAACTGACTGAATGACAGTTTCAACCCCATGGATTTGACAGAGTCTATCCTCACTGTGCTTCCTGTTAGTGGTAGGTATCAGGTCCTTCTTTTCTGTCTCTCTTCTAAAAAAATATATTTATTTAGCTGTACCGGGTCTTAGTTCCGGCACACGGGATCTTTGATGCCACGTACTAGATCTAGTTCCCAGACCAGGGTGGAACCTGTGCCCCCTGCATTGGGAGCAGGGAGTCTTTACCTCTCTGGACCCTGAAAGAAGTCCCCCTTCTTTTCTCTTATTCGTGTTTCCTCTTCTGGATGCTCTCAGCACAGATTAGCTATTGATCATAGATGAATGTTACTTAGGATTTAGGTTGTGAAATACCAGTGTACATTCTGAATCATGACAAGCTTCCAAATCTTAGAGGATGTATGTAAATTATCATTCTTGGGAGTGTTTAGGTCTGTATATATAGACCTGGTCAAGTAAATTTTGGCTGTTCATTTTTTAAGAGTGAGGAAAAAGGATTTAGTTAGCTATATCACTCTACATTTCTTTTTTTCTTTTTGCTAGTCTTTATGCATGCTTTGTATTTACTGATGGATAGCAAAGAGTTAATTTCTAGATTTTTTTTTTTCCCCCCCTGGGAGATGAGCATCTCCTGGAAAGACGATTTTGGTTGCTGTTTTTGTTTTTGGCAAGCTGCAGTGGAAATGACAGAAAAATGTAAGAATGATAGGGGGAAATAATTGTAGTTGTTAGGCACATACAAACAATAGGAAGGACAATACTTATAAAATTGAAATCGCTACTCTCAAAGATGATACTGAGCAGTAAAAGCTAAGAGAAGGCAGTATTTGAGGGAATTATGGACAAAGACAGATCTCCCTGTATATCATTTGAAGCAAGGGAGGCTTGCACAGAGAATATAATGTTGTTGGAGCTGCAATGCGTATGTGCTCTCTTTCAGAAAAAGACAGCTGATTTGTATCATAGCTCCTGAAAGTAAAGTTTTACTTGAAAAGAATTTCACATTTTGGAAACTGGGCATCTGTAAGAATATTTGCCACTTAGGAACAGAAATTGCATCTTTCCCCTAATTCGTCATCAGCCATCTACTGAGTATTTCCTACACGTGAGGGTTGGTGGCTGGTCCTGGTGCTCTTTCAAGGACCCTAGAAAGCCCACCTCCTCTTGAGGGATTTATCGTTGTCTGGAGTGGATTACTTGAGCAAACCTTCCTTTCTTTTCCAGGATGCTCTTATTTTTTAGATTTTCTTTCTGGCTCTCTAGATACTTTGAGCCATTCTCCTCTTTGAGGGGCCCTCCACTTCCACCTTTCTCTTGCTGTTGATATTTCTCAGGTTCAATTAAAATCTCCATTTGCGTGATCCTGCACCCATGGACAGACGACACAAAAAGTCTTATCTCTAAATTGAAAAGTGGCCTAAAATTCCATGCTGTAATGACTAGGGTGACCATAGAATTTATTGACACAACTTGGAACATTTGTGGGGGTTGAAAATCAGTGCTGTTAATTTTTTTTCCCTCGGGCAATTACCATAAACAAAAAGCATCCTGGGAAAATCTGTAGCTGTGGTCACCCTACATGTCCCCAGGAGCCCTTTGGATAGCTCTACTTGGATATCTCTCAGGCACTAGATTTGATGAGCTGAGTGAACTCCACTTCCTGCCCTTCCATTTCTGCTCCTTTTGCATTTTCCGTCTCAACACAGTCATCTTTCCAGTTGCCCAAGCCAGAAATACAGTCAGTAGCCATAACTTTTCCTGACCCCTCACCTTCTCTTTTATGGGTCACCAAATTCCATCATATGTTTCCCTTAATAAAGACTTCTGAATCTGTCCTCTGGGTCTACGTCTCCATGCCTGTTGCTGCTGATTTAGTTGAGGCTCTCAGTTTCTCAGCTGGCTTAGGAAATAGCCAATTAAAGAGTGTGCTGCAGACCTTCTGACCTGAATTCCTTGAATCCATTCTTTGCATTGCTTATAGATTGTGCATGTAAATATATATATCACTCCTCAGTTTAAAATCTTTCAAACTTCCTCCAGATTTCCTTCAGGATGATGTCTAATTTCCTTAATAGGACATTAAAACCCACCATGACTTGGCTCTTATGTGCCTTTCAGCCTCCTTTCTCATCGTTCCTCACCCGAAGCTTACCTTGCTGTTTGTTCCTCCCTCAGCACCTGGACTAGCCTTCGCTCTTCCTCCTTTCTCTCATTTGGGATCACTCTTCACATCTCTTACTTGTTGCTACTTTTCCAGTAAACTATTCTTAAACCTGTCTTGAACACTGGGTTTTATTCTTCCTTAAAGAGCAATTCTGATCACAATTTTCCCTCAAATGTTCAATTCTTTATTATGTTCTTTTCATCTTTAAAATGTATATACAGTGAAATACACAGGTCTTCATTGAACTATTGGATGAGTTTTGACAAATGTCTGCACTCATTTATCCAGCACCCCATCAAGATATAAGACATTTATGATCACTCCTCAAAGTTCCCTAATGCCTCCTTCCAGTCTGCCTCTGTCAACCATTATTCAGATTTTATTGCCACACATTAATTTTGCCTTTCTCTAATTTCATATAAATTACTTATTTTCATTAAACAATAAACCAATATTAATACTTATGAAAGGCATTGCTTTATCAGATTTTCTAGTACACACATGCCTGTGTGCTAAGTCCCTCAGTTGTGTCTGACTTTTTGTGACCCCAAGGACTGTAGCCCTCCAGGCTCATCTGTCGATGGGATTCTCCAGGCAAGAATACTGGAGTGGGTTGCCATACCCTCCTCCATGGGATCTTCCCAGCCCCCTTAAATGTGTAATGTTGATATAGACAACTTTCAAGGTGTTTCACTGTATACTTGCTATCACCCTCAGAAATTATGGTCATGGTGTAGGCTGGCTTTACATTTTCATAGACTGCTTAGGCCTATGTTTTGGAAATTCAATTGCACCTTCTTTTTCTCTTATAAAAATGATGAAGAGACTGGGTGTCTGCCTCATTCAGCAAGATTCTGCTTAATAAGGCATACTTGTAGTGTTAGAAAAGATGCCAGTTATGAACCAGAATGCATGAAACTTGAGCGAGACTCCTAATGAGCTCTGTAGGGGCAGTTGCACAATGGAATTCCAAATAAGGAGAAACTAATTGTCAGCCAAATTTGCAGTCGAGGGGAAGGATCAGCACCTGTATTAAGGTCTTCTCACGCATCACTTCTTGATTGAGGCCATTTTTGTAACAGGGACTTCTCCCCAAAAGTGGGGCAGGAGAATTCTTCATCAAATTGCAAAGCAAATGGATTCAAATGAGGGCAAGCACTGTATCCAGTTCACCACAATTAATGGTTCCACAGCACTAACAACAGTGTCTGACATAGAACAGACCCTTAATGAATAGTTAATAAATAAATGAACAAATCATTTTGGCTATTCCTAATGCATGGGAGTAGCTGTTGAATTTTTGAGTATGCTATCATATTTCATAATCTTCTGAGGAAATGAAGTACTTTCTTTTCTTAAAACAATATTTGTTCAGCTCCTCAGTGAAATATTGTGTGTAGAAAATGGAATGGTTGAGACGTTTGGAAGGGCTAATGATGAAGAAGTTTTGATAATTTTAGATGGTCTGTATTTGGAGCCAGACTCCTTCCACCTGACAGAAGCTAAAACTGCCAGCAGTTTTCAACTTGTGATCAAGAAACTGAATTGCCACCCAACCACAGTTCAGTCCCCATTCGACAACCATCTCCACGCACACAGCGCCTTTCAATTGTGAACCTCTGAAGGGCTATACTTTTGGAAAAAAATAATAATTTTCATTTTCCTCAATGTAACCTATAAACCATATGTATACCCCATATTTTTATGAAATTGCTATAGAACTGAGAAAATAGGTATTGACCGAGGCAAAGGACCAATTCTAACACTTTTAAGCATGGTGTAGTAGTTTATCAGACTATCTGGAGTTGTAGCTTAGCTGGTGAATGTTGCAGATTGCAAAGTCACTCTGCCTCTGAGGTCTTTTTTGAAAGTAAATTCTACATTAATGGGTGTCATCGCACAATTGTTTATCCTAAAGAGAATGTGTCTACTCAGGCAAGTAGGTATTTTGTGTGTGCTTCCTTGAGGAGCTAAAAGCCATTACTCCTTGATGGTTCAGTGGGTTAAGAATCCACTTGCAATGCAGGAGACACAGGAGATGTGGGTTTGATCCCTGGGTCAGGAAGATCCCCTGGGTTGGGAAGATCCCCTGGAGTAGGAAATGGCAATCCATTCCAGTATTATTGCCTGGGAAGTCCCATGGACAGAGGACCCTGGTGGGCTACAGTCCTTGGGGTCACAAGAGTCAGACACAACTGAGTGACTAAGCAGGCAGGTAAAGTAATAATTACACATGTTCATTAAATATATTAAAAATGTAATTTGGAAATCTGATATGGGATACTGGATGGTGGAATTAAGACAGAAAGATTAATCAGGTGAATGGACCAGAGAAGAAAAGTAAGAGTTGTGGCTTGCGGAATCATCTTGACAAAGCCATTGGACTTCCTCAGATTTTAAGTTCCTGGTTTGTAAAATGAGAGGGTGAAGTTATTCAGTCTTTGAAATCTCTGTATCTCTAGCTGAAATGTAAGCATCCTCACAATGAGAATAAGACAGTTTGTAGCTGGCTTTTTAGAAAGAGTTATGAATCCACTTAAATCAGAAACTAAACACCAGTGAACAGGACCTATATAATGGCTGAAGCACTGCCATTACCAAGCACCAGGGGCCCCATGGCTGGGGTAGATGACTCTTAAGCATTAGTTCATATATATACACACACACACATACATATATATATATACATATATATATATATATTTGGAGGAAATTTGAAAGTCTACAAAATTGTCAAGGAGGTGAATTCCTTTGGTTCCTGTTAAACTGTACTGTAAGGTATTCTGTTTGTGTCTCAGCAATGGTGAAATTACCCTAACGTTTCTTTGCAATGAGTATTGAGTAATTAAATATGGAAGTGTTCTATTTCTCTAGTGGGAAAGTCATCAGAAGGAGAGAGACCACAGGGAAGAAGATAGGAGAACAGAATCCTGGTGATTAAAACCAAACAAGTTCACATCAAGATTGAAAGGGCTTGTTTTTAGGGCAACACAAGTTCTCAAAGCACTTTAAATACAACACAAGGCAACTTAGTTACTTTATAATTATCAATTCGTTTTGGCCAGGGAAATGAAGTGTTCTTATGGAGACCTTTTCTGCTCAGCAAGTAGAGTTGAAATGTAGGAAAACAGAGCAATGAAAGAAGCTCATGCTGTGTGTGGGGCTGAAACACTGCCATTACCGAGCACCATGGGCCCCATGGGCTGGGGTAGATGACGCTTAAGCATTAGTTCATATTTTTCCAATTAAGCATAAGTTGTGTTTCTTTATGTGTTACAAAAGAGTTAGTCATTTAGTCCCCATAAGGAGTATTTTATCAAAAGCAACGATTATGGCTAGAAACAAAGGAGCCTGTAACTGGATTATAGGCCACCCTGTTTCTAACTGGATTCAATTCCATACATAGCTAATTGTGATGTAATGGTGATAGCTTTTGGAATGAAAATAGTTGTCAATAGAATAGGAAGCTGGCAAGATATTATGAATGAAATGATGAAATGAGCCAATTTATAACATAAGCATTTACTATTTAGCTTGAATTTTGTCTTTGCCTGTTACCTGTTCAGTTTATATGAATTTGTCTTTCTGGTCTTAGTTTATGGTTATAGACTTGAGATTTACTTGGAAGAGATACATTGGTAGGTTGCTGCTGCTGCTGCTAAGTCGCTTTAGTCGTGTCTGACTCTGTGCGACCCCATAGACGGCAGCCCAGCAGGCTCCCTTGTCCCTGGGATTCTCCAGGCAAGAACACTGGAGTGGGTTGCCATTTCCTTCTCCAATGCATGAAAGTGAAAAGTGAAAGTGAAGTTGCTCAGTCGTGTCGGACTATTAGCGACCCCACGGACTGTAGCCTACCAGGCTCCTCCGTCCATGGGATTTTCCAGGCAAGAGTACTGGAGTGGGGTGTCATTGCCTTCTCCCTCATCAGGTAGGTTAGATACCTTCAAATTTCAACTTTAGATTTAGGTGAAAGATAATGTATTGTATCACAATGTTATTTTAATATGAATTCTCTATTTTATACCTACTAATATGTACATAATCTATTGCCCTCAAAAGGAGTCTCCCATGTACATCATTCCAAGACAGATCAGGAGCTCCTGGTTGTACAAATGGTAGATGAGGTGATGATGCCTCTGTAAACTTAGAAGGTGTGCTTCCCTGGTGGATTCATACAGACTTTGCTCTTATATGGGCACCAGATCAGATCCAATAGCCCTTTAAATGGGAGTGCAGTCTGCTTGTGGCAGTCATCATTGCCTCATTAGCAACAGAACATGGTGGTTGTGAATTCGAGACCCATCACCTCCACCAACTAGTTATGTTTCTCTTCTGAAAAAGCAGAGGTAAGAATAATGCAATCGAGGTTTGTTGTGGATAAAACAAGGAAACCAAAGGTGAATGGCTCAGTAGACCACCTGATGTGTAGTACATTCATCAGTGCCAAGGGCTAATCTGACCAGCCAGCCAGAGAATTAACCCTTCTCGTCATGTTCCCTATACGGTTTCATGTGCATGTGATGCTCAAATTTGGGTCAAATTAGGAGTTCTTCCTTGTTAGAATCCTGCTTGAGGGAATCACGGGATGTTTTGTCTATTTACTTGTTAATTTTTTTTAACAAATTTAATTTTTTAATTTAAAAAAGCTTTTTTGGGGGACACACTGTGCTGTGTGCAGGATCCTAGTTCCCTGACCAGGGATTGAACACGTGCCCCCTGCACTGGGAGCATGGAGTCAAAATCCCTGGACTGCCAAGGAAGTCCCTCTGTTTTTCAGAAGTGAAGTTAGTCGTGTCCGACTCTTTGCGACCCCATGGACTGTAGCATACCAGGCTCATCAGTCCGTGGGATTTTCCAGGCAAGAGTACTGGAGTGGGTTGCCATTTCCTTCTCCAGAGGATCTTCCCCACCCAGGGATCAAACCCAGGTCTCCCACAGTATAGGCAGATGCTTTACCATCTGAGCCAGGTGAATCTAATATTTTTCAGAAGGCGACTTTAAATCCTGAGAGACATGGTAGAGTTAGTTTGGAGTTGGGGATGCTGCTCAGGAACAAACATAGTCCAGGGACCTGAACCCTGAAGGGTATGCCAGGAATAAAGCTGAACATACAGTCAGATTTAGATTTTATTGTGAGAACAGAAGCAATGACAAAGGAGATCAGAGAGAAGTGTCTTTAGCATGAGCCTCTCCATGGCTGGCGTGTGTGTGAGAAAAGATGCACAATGGGCCGAGGCCTGTCTTGGTGGCCTCTGATCATTTGAAAGGCAGATGAAGCTAGTTTCATCCCAGCCTGTGTCACCAAGTAGAACAGGGCAGGTAATGAAGGTCCATGGCAAAAGCCAAATGAGAGCCGGGCTCTGCGTTGCATGGGCCGGCTTCTTAGAACATGTGCGGCAATGGCCTTGACATTGATAAGAGGACCGCGGTGCTGTCAGCTTGCAGCCACAGCTGCTTCTGAAGAGGGAGCCCTAATTTGGAACACTATTTCTCCAACCTGAGTCATCACAAAAATCCCCTGAGCACTTCTTAACAGTATGAATTTCTAGGCCTGTGTACAGACATCTAGGGTAGAGGCTTTCAATGGATATTTTCTGTATGTGTGTCAGGTGACACTGAAGATAAAGCAAAAATAGGCCAAGCATAATTTGGACTTATATACCAAATATTTCTTAGGCGTATCAGAATGCATGACAGGAGTAGGGCCAAAGACAGTGGCTCTGGAGAAGACTGCCTGGGTTCGAATCTGTGCCTTCGTCCTCATTCCTATACAACGGGAAGAGAAATCACTGACTCTTGGGCTTGTGTAAAACACTGGAAGAGTGTCCAGCACGTGATAAACATTTAATCACTATTTGTGATCATTATGATGTTCTTTGAACTCTCTACCAGGAATGAAACTGTGTGGGCTCACTCAATGAGAAGTAACAAGACCTAACATTTCTTCTGTAGGTCTTTCATGGTTTTAAAATGTGTGATCTTATGTCATATTCATAACTTTGAGACCTGGGCCAGGGGAAGCCCTTTTAGTCTGAGAATTTGAGTTCACATATGCTCCCCAGATCTTCTGAAGTGTCCAGCTGGAAATCCCAGAGTGTGTCTCACTGCTTGGGGTGATGACACAATGGCAGTAAGTACTAAGCTGCGCTTTTCGAACTTGAATGTTCATAAGAATCATCTGGGAGTTTGATAAAATGCAGATTCTGATTCAGTAGGTTTGATGTAGGCCTGAGATCCTGCCTTTCTCACAACTTCCATGTGATGCTGACAGGGCTGCCCTGTTGACTGCACCTTGAAAAGCAAAGCGTTCTTTTAACATCTTAACATCCCAGATGTACATCTGGCATATGAGCTGCACTTAGGCCTATGAGGAGTGCCCTCAGGGCAGTAGACCTTTGCTTCCTGGGAGCAAAGATGAATGATTTTTTTTAGAAAAACAATGTAGCCTCAGTAAACTCTTATCCATATGGTGAAAGACAGGCCAGCTTGTTCTAATTAAGCAAACTGAATGCTATTGTATGCACCTTGCATGATCTTCAGTGTTTGGAGCACTGAAGTTCGGTAATACAAGTGTAGCACAAAAGCTACACTGGATATAATTTACTATTACCGGTACGGAGGCGTTTTTGGGTCTTGTTGATATGTTGTGATCATTACCCTGGCAAAGAGCAAGAGCTGGTTAACAGAGATGTCCAATTGATAGAATGCTACGTAAAGCGGCTTTCAGGGTACTTTGGGTGATGATATCCAGGTGCACCTGGAGAGGTGCCACACCAGGAATACACGGACCAATACCAATTAGCTGTCTTTGAACCATCCAGTTAGATTCACAGTTTATCTATTCCGTGTCATAAAAGCCAAATGAACAAGTACAAGCTATTCCATTAATCTGTAATTGAAACGCTGTGTTGCGTAGAGATTGACTGGGTATCCGCTTCAGTATCAATCATATTACAAATAAATGCTCAACTGCACAATTCTTAAAATGTGTACTACAAAAGAAATCAAACCATGGGGGTGTTTGTGTATGGTAAAGCCTTCAGATATGTAGGGGAATATATCTGAGTGTGAGAGAATTGAACTACAGTTCATTGGCCTTTAATAAAGTTATTTAGCTCTAATCTTTGGATGGATATACAAAAATCAGAAGTGCTTAATTCAGATAGATTCCCAGTAAAATGAAAAGGACAAAGAAAGTCTAGAATTCAAGGAAAGTAATGCTGTACAAGCTTTATCAAATCCTCCCTACCAGCATTGTAATTCTCAATAAATCTCAGCATGATAGTTCAAAATAAAAATGGGGATGTGACAAGACAGTAACTCTTGGAGTGGTAGAGTAACCTGGAGCGGTAAATGCAGTAACTTTCTCTTCTCTCAGTGCTTTCCCTGGGATTCTCCAAGGCACCTGAGAGAACCAAGGGGTAATACACTTTATTCTTATGTGTCCAGGAACTGAATTTTTTTTGCTTCCTTTTGTAGCATTTTGATTATTGAACTTCATGTATATATATATGAACTTCATGCATATATATATGATTATTGAACTTCATATATATATATGAATTTATATATATAATTTTATTTGACTGTTGCCAGGTCTTAGTTGCAACATGTGGGATCTAGTTCCCTGACCAGGGATTGAACCCTGGCCCCCTGCACTGGGAGCAGAGTCTTAACCACTGGACCACCAGGGGAGTTCCTACACTTCTCTTTTAACACCTTAACCATGAAGTGAGAAGCTAAGTATGACTGGCTGTGATAGCAACCATGCCGTGTAACAAGCAACCTCAGAATCTCCCCAACAAGTCTGCATTGATTTTTCTCTGAGTTGATGATTCGCTGCAAAGCAGCTAGTCTAGACTGGGCTCAGCGCGGGTAGCAGCCTCCTCCTTCTGGGAATCAAGGTGATGCCGAGGTACAAGTGGACAGGAGAAACGCCCACAGGGTTTGCCACCACTCAAGCTGGGAAATGGCATGCAGTCATGTCTGCCTTGTTCTCCCAGTGAGTGAAGTCCAAGTCTGGGGTGGGGAAGCCGACTCTTTAAGAGAATCATCTGCAGAGTTAGAGTGCCCAGGTACTGGGATGGTTAAGACTGGGGTTGTTTATGTAATATACCTTGGAAGAGATAAGGACCTGAAACTTAGATCTGTTTTAAGTAAAAACTGACCTGTGTGAGGAGGAAGAAGAGGTAAAGATGATAGAGTTGCCCAACAGATTATAGGCTGCTCAGTGCAGTGTGAATTTCAGCCAAACAGTAACTGTTCCTGCCATTTTAAATCTGTCTCTTGTGCTATTTGGTGATTGGCTGGAGGTAAACTGCTTTCTGTGGAGTCCATGCCATATTTTGGACTTACCTACACTATGCTTCTAGAAAGCAATTTTATATAGGGCTTCTCTGGTGACTCAGGGCTCCCCTGGTGGCTCAGTCAGTAAAGAGTCTGCCTGCAATGCAGGAGAGCCATGTTCTATCACCTGGGTCAGGAAGATCCACTGGAGAAGGAAATGGTAACCCTCTCTATTATTCTTGCCTGGGAAATCCCATGGATAGAGGAGACTGGCAGGCTAGTCCATGGGGTCACAAAGAGTTGGACAGGACTGAGTGACTAACGCATTGATCTTATCTGACTCTTAATTTTCTATTGCTAAATAATAAATTGCCAGAGACTTAGTGGCTTGAAAACAGTCCTCATGTATTGTCTCGTGGTGGTCTCAGTCCAGCACAGCATGGCAGGGTTCCCAGCCTAGGGTATCACGGGCCGAGGTCTAGGTGTCCACCAGGCTGTGTTACCAGGAGACTCTGAGGGAAAACCTCCTCCCGAGTGCATTCTTGTCCCCGGCAGAGGATTCAGTTCCACGCAGTTGGAGAGTGGAGATCCCCATCCCAATGCAGACCATCAGCAGGGCCACTCTGTTCTTAAGGGCATGTTCATTCCTTGACACGTGGTCCCCTCCATCCTCAAGCCCAGCAACAGCACCTCAGATCTCTGACTCCTCCACACTCAGTCAAGGAAAACTGCTTTACAAGGGCTCATGTCATTATGTCAGATCCACTTCAGTGCTCTCTGTATCTTTTTTCTTTTTTTTGAGACTTCCCCGTGCCATATCCTAGTTCCCCAGGGATTGAACCTGGGCCCTCAGCGGTCTAAGTGTGGAGTCCTAACCACTGGACTGCCAGGGGATTTCCTGCTCTCTGTATCTTAAGATCAACTAATTACAAAATTACTTTCCGGCAGTGCCTGGGTTAGTGTTTGCTGGAGTAACTGAGTGAAGGCGAGCAAACATCAGCAGCCAGGAATCTGGCACTAGCATCTCCAAATTCTGCCTACCCAGAGTGGCCATGTCCAATAGGCGGCTTCACAGACTTTGTCCCATTGAGCCATGCATAGCACTGTCTCATAAGCATCTCTTGTTTCTTCATCACATTAATCTCCCAGTGCCCTGACTAACCTATCCCAGACAGAACTCTGCTCTATCATTTAGTGACTCTTAGTATGGTCCGCTGCAGTAATTTTCTTTTGTCAGCTGCTTTATTCTATTGCATATGTATTGCACCTGGCAGGCAGGAAGAACATTTAAAACATTTTTGTCCATCTCTGGGACAAATTTGCTGGGATCTTACAATTAACTTTTATTCAGTTAATTTGTGGCACATATTTTCCCCTGTAGTTCTCTCTCCTTTTTGTGTATATCTTATACATTAAAACAATTCCAAAATGGCATGAGCTACACACATAATCTTGCTGCTGGAATAGAGGTTTGCTGCCCTTGTCCATGCGGTTGCTCATTGATGTCAGAAATTGATTCCACGTTAATTTCTTCGTTGATGATTAACAACTCAGATTTATGCAGGCTTCTCATTTTGCTGCGTGCTCTGAGATCTATTTTTCCTAAGGACTCGTGATTTTTACAATCATAATTGTGTTCTACTCCATTTATTCCAGAAGATGGCGCTGCTGCTGCTTCGCCAGCAAAAGAGCATCATAAAATAGGACACAGAAAGCCTCGGTGGCTATTTTAGCATTTCATAATAATACACCAGGCATCCATATTGGCAAAAATATATTTAAAACATGACATTTGAAAATACGTACTGTATTACTTTTCTTCCTTATGTTTAGTTTTATAGAAGAAATCACAGCTCACTCATTAAAAGAATTGTGTTGAGGCAGAAGGGGTAGAGACCCTCTGTGCTGCTCTGTCACCATCAGGGCTCAGTTGATGACTGGACTGAATAGTTATACTTTTTGAGAAGACGGCAGCAGTGTCGGATATTAGAGACACAGATGCCCCACAGAAGCTGTCTTAACTGCTTTTACTTTTTTCTTAATTATAGTTGATTTACACTGTTGAGTTAGTTTCAGGTATACAGCAAAGCAATCCAGTTATGCATGCATCTATTTTTTTTTTCAGTTTCTTTCCCCTTATATGTGACTCTGCTTTAAACAGTGATATCACCAATGGTTTCACTTAATGCATGAACTGTGCACACTGTCATTCACTGAAACTTGAGCTTATGCCTTTAAATTATTTATGTTTTAAAGACTTCTTTTTCTTAACTACATTAATACTGTGAAATATTCAATAAATGTCAGAGACTGAACATTCTTTTATGCCTGGAAACGTCACACTGAAATGTAAAATTTGGTATTCAGCTGTCGAGGTGCTGGATGTTTTAGCAGTGGATCAAATCCTCTTAACTAGTGCTGTAATAGTCTTCTCCCATTCTCCTTTCATGTGAGGCCATGAAGAAATAAAATGGAGGGAAATAGGGACTAAACATTTACTACTGACATGAAATCAAGACAAAAAGTGATTTCTACCTAAAATAAGAGGCTTGGAAACAAATGGACAGTGAATGCTTCAGGGAGGTGGTATATTTCCTTTTAAAATATCTTAATTCCAAGAATTACTCAATATACTGGATATTTTTATGAATGTTGATGTTCATATCATGGCACATCTTTTTTTTTTAATTTGCTACATTTTAATCTATATCCAGTGAATTTTATGGTATCTTACTAGATATCTTGGTTTCACTAGCTCCTAGTCATTCACTTGTTCTTTCAACAAATATTTATTTCATGTCTATTTCATGACTGGCACTGCTCTAGGTTCTACACAGTATAGAATCCCTGTTCTAATGGAGCATACGGCCTAGTGGAAGAAGGCAGGAATTGTGGGTTGCATTGTGTCCCCTGGGAGAAAGGTTGTAGTCCTAAACTGCAGTATCTGTGAATGTGACCTTATTTGGAAATAGTTTCTGAGTAGATGTAATCAAGTTAAAATGAGGTGGTACTGCAATAGGGTGGTCTGCAGTCCAATGATTGGGGAAATTTGGACACAGACACCAACCAGAGGGGAAAAACGCCATGTGAGGACAGAGGTAGAGATTGGAGAGATGAGTCTAGAAGCCAAGGAATGCCAAGAATTGCCAGAAACCCCTGAAGCTTGGAAGAGGCAAGGAAGGATCCACCCTTAGAACCTTCGGTGGGAGTACCTGAGCACCTTGCTTTTGGAATTGTAGCCTCCAAGATGTTGAGAAACTAGACTTCTATTGTTATAAGCTACCCAGTTTGTGGTAATTTGTTACACCAATCCTGGGAAACTAATACAACAGGTAAGAAAAAAGTAGCAAATTAGATAATATATTAAGAAGTAGTTTCCAAAAAATAATGCTAGGAAGGGGGAAAGAGAGTATCTGGCAAGTTGCAATTTTATTTTATTTTTGGCTGTGCTGGAGCTTCATTACTGCATGTGGACTTTCTCTAGTACTCTGTCATGGTGCGCAGGCTTCTCATCGCGGTGGCTTTTCTTGTTGTGGAGCACAGGCTCTAGGCATATGAGCTTCAGTAGTTGGAGCACTCAGGCTCAGTAGTTATGATGCATGGGCTTAGTTGCTCCAGGGCATTTGGAATCTTGCTGGACCAGGGGTTGAACCTGTGTCTCCTGCACTGGCAGGCAGATTCCTATCTACTCTACCACTAGAGAAGTCCCAAGTTGCGATTTTAAATAGAGTAGTCAGAGGAGACCTTGCTGAGAAGGTGACATTTGCACAAAGAATTAAAGGAATTGATGGATACAGCCATATAATTATTTGAAAAGATTGATTGGTCCAGGCAGAGGAAACAGCAGGTGCAAAAGTTCTGAGGCAGGAGAGTTTTGGTGTTGTATTAGTTTCCTAGGGCTGCTGTAAAAATGACCACAAACAGGGTGGCTTAAAACAACAGAAACTTATTCTCTCACAGGTCTGGGAGTCAGAAGTCTGAAAGCAAGACGCCAGCAAGGCCACATGCTCACTGAAGTTTCCATAAGAGAAGCCTTCCTGGCTTCTTCCAGCTTCTGGTGGTTCAAGGTGTTTGTTACCTGTGGTTGCATGAATCTTATCGTTTGTCTTCACATGACTTTCTCCTCTGTGTCTCTGGCTTGGCCTTCTCCTCTGTATATCTGTGTCTCCTCCTCTTCTGTTATTTATAAGGATGTATCATTGGATTTAGGGTCTCCCCATATTATTCAGAATGATCGCACCTCAAGATGCTTGCCTTCATTATATCTGCAAAGAGCCTTTTCCTTTTTTATCTTCCCCCAGATCAGGCTGTATTTACAGGTGATGGGGGATACATCTTTTTGAGGCCACCATTCAACCCACTGCATGTGTGTTTGGGCAGCAGGACGGAGGTCAGCAGGGCTGGACTGGAGAGGTGGAGAGTAAGAGAAGTAGGAGATGGTGTTGGAAAAGAATCCAAGTAGAAAGGGTAAGGATAACATGGGGCCTCAGAGATCGCTGTCCAGTCTTCGGCTGTCACTCTGAGTTAGAAGGAGTACATGGGCTATTCATTAGGAGTTGATTGCTTGACAAGTTTAAGGTTTAAAAAATTGGGGAAAAGCAGCTAGAGTGTTTGGTTGTGTGCCTTTTGTTATTTCTTCATCAAGGCTGAAAAACTGTAGTGTTTTTCATTTGAAGCTCAAGCAAAACTGAGAAGGTAAACAGCTTCCCTAAGTCACTTCCTAGACTAGATCACCACCATTCACCAGCGCATCTTTGGACCGGTCATATCTCAGTTGGAAGAGGGAAGATAAGCACCCCCCGCACCCCGCTCCCTGGAAGGTGCAGGTCAGCTCCCGTGTCTGTCTTCTGCCTTTGAAGGTAGAAGTCTTTTAGCTCAGCATTCCAGGTCACAGTGCCAGGTCAGTGCTTTCATGCAGTCTGTATTTATTGTGTATAGATTCCTTTTCTGCCTGGAGGAGAAACATTCAGAGTCCATCCTCAGTGCAAAGAATGTCCTTATGGCATGGGCTAGTTTTTCTGTCCACACTGACTCTGCATTTATTGCCTGTGATCTTCTGTGCAAGCAGGGATTTTCAACGTGGTCTTACTGAGCATTTCAGGCCTGTTGTACAGTAAGGCTGACATGATAACAAGAGAATAAAATACAGCATCGAAGGCAGCTATTGTTGTTATTATTTTTTTTAATCAAGTCCCTGCCACTACTAGTGGCTTCTATGATCTAGTCTCAACCCAGCAGCCAGAAGGATTTTTGTTAAGCATATGTCAGTTGTTAGTCCTTTGCTCAAAATCCTCCTATAGCTCTGCATCTCACTCAGCATCAAAATCAACTTCTTTACCGTGGACTTTGAGACCCTAAGGGATCTGGCCCCTGTTACTCCTTAAACTTCCTCTCCTGCTGCTGTGACATGCACCCCGCCCCCGCCCTTCCTGTTTCTGGATTTTGCCAAGACTGCTCCAGCCTCAGGCCCTTTGCACAGCAGCCAGGAATATGTGTGCCTTATTCAGGTCTCTGCATAAATGTCACCTTACAGAGAGGCCTGCCTGCCTTGATCAACCTGCTTAAAGCAGCCCCCACTCTCTTGCCACCAGCTGCTCCCTCTTTGTGCCCTTACCCCATAGCATCTATCACTGTCAGCTTTATTAATGTATCGCTTTATTCCTTTCTTAAGCTCTGTGACATGACGAAAGTCACTGCTTCATGCTCAGCACTGGAACAGTGCCTGGCACATACTGGGTGTTTAATAAATATTTGTTTAATTAATGAATACAATGTGCCCGACATACTGTGATACAGTATTAATACATTATCTCATTGTATCCTCACAGAGAAAATATCATGTTATTATCCACATTTTACATGTTAGAAAACTGAAGCTATAAGCTAAGTAAATTTCACAAAATTACAAACAGTGGTCGAGATGTAACTGAAATCTGGACATTCTGTCTTGCGAATCTGGGCTGTTAAATGGTCCATTTTATAGATAGTATAATAGGACAGAAAGCTTGGGTCATGTTTTCAAGGTCACAGTGCTAGAATGCAATAGAGCCAGGGTTCAGATCCAGTTTTGATCAATCGTAAAGTCCTTATTTTTTATCACTATAGTAAATGTGGTGAGCCAAATCCATGGTTTATCTTTTTAAAAGATTATAGTAAAAAACTCCATGTAACATACTGTCTTCACCATTTTGAAGGGTACAGTTTAGCAGTGTTAAGTATATTCACATGGTGCACCAGATCTCTGGAACTTCTCATCTTGCAAAACTGAAACTCTATCCCCATGAAGCACCAAGTCCTCATTCTCCCTTCCCCCAACCCCTGGTAGCCACCTTTCTACTTTTTGTTTCTAAGAGTTTGACTACTTCAGATACCTTGTAGGAGTCGAATTATACAGTTTTTGTCTTTTTCAGACTGACTTATTTCTTCATTTCACTTAGCACAATGCCTTTAAGTTTCATCCATGTTGTAACATGAGATGGGATTTCCTTCCTAAGGTTGAATGACATTCTCTTGATGTATGTACCATTTTTCTTTATCTATTGATCCTGGGACAGACATTAGGTTGCTTTCATCTCTTGACTGTTTTGATAATGCTGCATTGGACACGGGTGCATAAAGATCTGTTTGAGATCCTGCTTTGGAAGTCTTTTGGGGCATAAACCCAGACATTGCTGATCATTTTAAAAGTTCTGTAACTATTCCAAAGAATATTAGTGAGATTTGTAACCCTTTTTTGGCCCTAGTCTTATAATTTATGAAAAAAATTTTCATCTCTTTGATTCTGTGACTATATTCTTTCAGTATTTGAGGTCAAGTAATCTAACATCCATCTATTCTAAGATGTCAGACAAGTCTGTTAATCATTTATTTTCAAGGAAAAAGGACTCACCCACAATTTATTTTACATTTTATTTGTCTGCTCAACTCCTTAGTGATAAATTTGATGAAAGATTCTATTGATAACTTCCATTTGGTCTTACCCTAAACCTTAGATTGCTATTCATAGCCTCAGAAATCTGAACTTCTATAGAATTTCCTAGTATTTTCCCCTCTTTCCTGCCTTTGGAAATGTATTTAAAATTAAAAAAAATTTGATTTGATGTAATAAAGGAGAAGGAAATGGCAATCCACTCCAGTATTCTTGCTTGGAGAATCCCAGGGAAAGAGGAGCCTAGTGGGCTGCCATCTATGGGGTAGCACAGAGTCAGACACGACTGAAGCGACTTAGCAGCAGCAGCGTATGTAATATGATTGCCATTGTAATGATAGTTAAAAACCTCTATCATGTCACATAATTATAATTTTTTGTAGTGAGAATAATTATTATAACATCTAGTCTCTTTCCAAGTTTGATTATAACAGAATGTTTTCTATATTCACCACACTGTGCATCAGACCTCTAGGAGTTACTTGTCTACTAGTTGTAAGTTTGTATCCTTAAACAACATCCATTTTATCCCCTCACCTCACCCCCTGGTAACCACCATTCTACTCCATATTTATGAGCTCAGCTTGTTTAAAGCCAACATATAAGTGAGATCATAGAGTGTTTGCCTTTCTCTGTATGACTTATCTCACTTAGCATAATGTCTTTAAGGTTGATCCATGTTGTTATGGATGGTTGGATTTTCTTCTTCTTCATGACTGAATAGCATTTCCTTGTAGCTATTAACCACATCTTCTTAATCCACTCATCTGTTGATAGGTACTTAGGTAGATTCTGTATCTTGACAATTGTGAATAATGTTGCAGCCATTATGCGAGTACATGTATCTTTTTGATACTCTGTTTTCATTTCCTTTGGATATATACCCAGAAGTGGGATTGCTGGACCAACTGTAGTTCTGTTTTTAATTTTTTGAGGAATCTTCAGACTGTTTTCCATAATATTGGTACCACTTTATCCTCCCAGTGACAGTGCACAAGGGTTCTCTTTTTCTACTCACTTGCCATCACTAACTATTTCTTTCATTTGTCTTTTTGATAATAGTCATCCAATCAAGTTTGTGGTAATAACTCACTGTGGTTTTGATTTTCATTTTCCTGATGGTTAGTGATACTGAGCATCTTTTCATGTACCTGTTGGCCACATGAGAAATGTCTATTCAGATCCTTTGACCATTTTTTTAATTGAGTTACTTGTTTTATGAGTGTATAGTTTGGATCTTGACCCCTTTCAAATATTTTCTCCCATTCTGTAGGCTGCCTTTACACTCTGTTGTTTGTTTCCTTTGCTTTGTAGAAGTTTCTAATACCTCAAATAAAGTGTAAATAGTAAAGGGAATGTGGACATCTTTGTCTTATTCCTTATAGCTTTCATGCTCATAGTGTTTCTTTCTTAAATAAAATGCTGGATTTGGGCCCTGTGTATAATCATATTTAGAAACATAATCATTTAATCATTAATGGGATGCTGAGTATTATTGAGTACCTTTTTGGCCTCTGTAAAGTTTATCACATAATCTTTCTACTGAGCCCTGTTAATACAGTGAACTGTTTTAATAAGTTAAACTTTTTGAGAAAACTCTACTTGTCATATAATGAATTCTGTTTGCTAATATTTCATTTAGAAATTTTGCCTTGGTAGTCAGAAGTGACAGTGATCTATGCGTTTCATTATTGTCCACTTTTTCTTAAGTTTTGGTATCAATGTTTCATTCCCTTTGTAAAAATACTTTGTAAATGTTTCTTTTTCTGTGCTCTGAAACCATTAAATGGCATTGCATTTCTTTAGCCTTTGCTGAGTTGACTGTATTCCCTTGTATCTGGGCCAGATCTTTTGGGGAGGGGGCATTATTTGATGTCTTTCTCTGTTTCTTCTACTTTTGTTGGTCTCTCTAAACTTTCTCTGTTAGGATTAATTTTAGTAAATTATATTTCTTAAAAATTATAAATTTAACCTACATTTCTCAGATATTTGCAAAGAATACCTTAGTTAAGATTTTTCCATCAGTTCTAATCCTGGCAAGAAACAGATGGTATGTTTAACCTGAGTATTTTGAGGAAGGAGAAGGAAACGGCAACCCACTCCACTGTTCTTGCCTGGAAAATTCCATGGACATAGGAGCCTGCCAGGCTCCAATCCATGGGGTCGCAAAGGAGTCGGACATGACTTAGTGACTAAACAAACAATTTGGAAGAAAGTTAAATTGAAGGGCAGTGTACAAATATGTGGGCAAAGTTTAAGAAAATCAAAGAGCAAGAGTATAGAACTCTGGGCTTGTAACAGTGAGGAACTCTCAGTGATCCAGGGATGGGGTACAGAGAAGGTCTGATTACTGGAGCCCAGAGAGGGTGGTTTTCTAGTGCTGGCCACCTGGCAGGAGCAGTAGCTTTTGAGAGGAATGCAGCCTAGTGGGAGGGCCCTTAGGGGAATAAATAGCCCAATGTCATTTCCTTACCATTCTCTGATTCTCCATTTAGCCAAACCCAGATGGAAACCAGGGGGGCCAAAAAGCTTGCAATGGTCATGAGTCAGCCCTCCCTCTACACAGAGCAGGGAACAGAAAGTAGGGAGGGGTGATGGGAGCAGTCTAGCACAATTTTTAAAATTTAGTCTTTTAGTTATTGTTTTATCCATGCCATTTCTTATTTTGTATATTTTGTGCTTTCTTTTCTTTCTTTCTTTTTTTTTTTTAAACTAACTTTATTCATTTATTTCGCAGTACCAGGTCTTAGGTTTGGCACTATGGGATCCTTGATCTTCATGGCTACATGTGGGATCCTGTTCCCTTACCAGGGATAGAACCCCGGCCTCCTGAATTGGGAGCTTGGAGTCTTAGCCACTGAACTACCAGGGAAGGATTATTTTCCTGATGAGGTTAACTAGTGGCTGATCTGTAAATTTCTTTAGAAAAGCTTATTGCTTCCATTTTATCTGTTTTCAACCTAATTGAATTTTGCTTTTTTATCTTTATTATTTTATTTCTATTTTTTCTTTTATTTTTAAAATTTAGATCCCAGTTTTAGTGAGAGGAAGTTAGCAAAGAAGTGGTTCTGTGACAATGAGCTAAGTTCTATAGTCATTTTTCATGAAGTTCATTGTGTGAATTTTCTTCTATTTTCTATGCTTTTCCTGTGATCTACAAGGTGACATACAATTTTGATAAGGAAGAGTTTAATTTTTCATAATTCCAGTGCTCTAAAGAAGAGAGAATATAAAATATAATAGATTTTTTATGACTTGCTTTGAAAAGAGAAGAAAGCTAATATTCTTGCTGTTAAATTCAATAAAGGGAAAATTGTGATCCTTAAAACCAAAAAAGAAAAAGATGATGCTCCGTCATAGTCAGTGATATGTGCACTTAGAGTAGCTTGGAACTAGCTGTGTGCATTTGCTCAGCTCTCCTCGTGACCAAACATATTTTTCTGATTCATTCCATTTAAACATTTGGTTTATATTTTTGACTTATGTTCAATATGTCAATAATGTGAATATAGGCTTGCTACATAAATTTGTTGTTGTTGTTCAGTCATTGTTGCTGCTGCTGCTGCTAAGTCGCTTCAGTCGTGTCTGACTCTGTGCGATCCCATAGAGGGCAGCCCACCAGGCTCCCCTGTCCCTGGGATTCTCCAGGCAAGAACACTGGAGTGGCTTTCCATTTCCTTCTCCAATGGATGAAAGTGAAAAGTGAAAGTGAAGTCGCTCAGTCATGTCGGACTATTATCGACCCCATGGACTGCAGCCTACCAGGCTCCTGCGTCCATGGGATTTTCCAGGCAAGAGTACTGGAGTGGGGTGCCATTGCCTTCTCCATCAGTCACTGTTATGTCTGACTAAATATTTTCACCAAACTCTGATACTACTCTTGGGGAAAAAAAAAAGTTTAAAACTCTCTTAATGTGTTAGAAGCTCCCTCACCAAAGGATGATAATAAACTATGATGTTAACAGTCTGAGCAAATCCTTTGTCATCTGTGAAGTCATTATGCTGAGCAATAGCTGACATAATGAACCACTTACTTGTAATGGCATGTATGTTTTTTAAAGCAAACTCTCCCCAACTAAGGCCAACTAATGGGTATGTGTCCAAAAAAGTATGTTTCAGAAGCAAAATCTCACATGCTTATTTTTTCCTCCTCTGGACCTTGTTTTTACATTGAGGAATGAGCTATTGTGCTAATTATTGTCTGGAAAGTTAATTACTGACAGTTGAATATACTTCCTAATATTGATTAGCTTGAAGGGGTATAGTGAATTCATTAAACACTTTTCTACTTTATTAAGCTTAAGAAATGGTGAAGCAGATTTCAGACTTAGTCAAGAAAAGAACATAGAGAAGGCTGAGATGTCTGATGTATAAAGGTTCCCAGAAACTTACGTAACTACTAAGGAATCAATATATGCTTATTGAATGAAAAAAAAAGTAAATTTTCGTAGTTTGAGTACTGATGGAGGAAAAGAATACAAGAGTGAACAAAGGCAAAGTGGAAAATTAAGAGATAACTCATGCTGAATTTCAATGTGTGATATCAAGAAAACAAATACAATATATTGTGAAGTTCATGGGACTATAATTTAAGGTTGTAATATTAAAAGTTGCTTGAATTAATAAGAAAAACTTACTAATGTTACTCATTTGTGAATAACTCAGGGAAATGAGGGCTATAAAATATGTTTCTAGTCATAGCTCTATATATTGTTATTAAAAATGTTTGTTTCTCAAGTCCAATGGGAAATATGTATTGGAAAGCCTAGTTAGAATAAGGCATACACACACACACACACACACACACACACACATATGCATGTGTACATATACACACATAAATCATTTCCAACTCTTTGTGACCCCATGGACTGTAGCCTACCAGGTTCCTCTGTCCATGGGATTCTCTGGGCAAGAATACTGAAGTAGGTAGCCATTCCCTTCTCCAGGGGATCTTCCTGATCCAAGGATCAAACCTGGGTCTCCTGCATGGCAGGTGGATTCTTCACCATCTGAGCCACCAGGGAAGCCCGTGTGTGTGTGTGTGTGTGTGTGTGTGTGTGTGTGTGTGTGTGAGTGTGAGATCAAACTATGAACTTTAAAAATAAGTATGGAAATTTCATATAATTAGATATTGGGTGGCCTCTGAGATCATGGTAGTCAAATCTTTAGCACCACTCCAGGGTTTTAGTAGTTTGTTCTATTTTTTTTTTTTAAAGTTTCACTTAAATTTTCTCTCCACGGTTTTGTTACTGCTAGATTTCATCAATAAATGTTGTCACTAAAAATTATTGTCAAGCTGACTTTTTGCACCAATGGTATAATTTAAAATAAAGTCATTTCCTTTTTTCTAACCTTACGAATGGGCTTTTTAACAATAATATCACCTATCTACTCATAGCTATCTATTCAAAGCTAACTCAAGGATAAGATATTGGATTCATTTTGGTCTGTCTGCCTCGTTTTTAACAAATAATTTGGAACACAAGAATGGAAACTCTTAAGATATGGCGCATACTTCAGAGCCTTAGAGATAGTGATGTATGTTTAAAAGGGGTTGGTACATACAGCCTGGTGGCTTAAGGGAGCTTCCCCAATCCCCAAGGCAATCGAATTTTACTTTATTTCTTATTTTTAAAAACATTTATTTATTTATATTTGGCTGTGTCAGGCCCTGGTTGTGGCAAGTGGACTCTGTAGTTGTGGCACATGGGCTTAGTTGCCTCACAGCATGTGGGATGTTAGTGCCCCAGTCAGGGATTGAACCTGTTTCCTCTGCATTGGAAAGTGGATTCTTAACCTCTGGAGCACCAGAGAAGTCCTGACAATTGAGTCTTAAATCACGTCTGACTCATCTAAGACACTTGGAAAAAGATACTCAATTATTAGCTCTTGTGTTCAAACTCTCATTATGGATGCATCCCGGGGAAGACTGAGAGATAGGCAAAGAGGGCAGGACAGGGAGCACGAGATGGCGGTTCCTGGAAAGACTTGATCCATGCCTTCGGTGGGAATATCTGAGTTCTCTTCATACCTTGTCTAGGCAGGACCCTCTTCGAAGGGCTTTTGTGCAGTGATCACAGGGAGAGTCCATGAAAGTGGCTCATCCTGTAATCTGGGTGAGCAAGTGCCATTCCACCCTGTGAAACCAGAGCCAAGGGTTGTGTGGAGCATCCAGCACTCCCTTTCATGATGGATCTGCTACACTGTGGAGCCCAGGACAACGTAAATCACAGATAAAAACTACCATTGAAGATCAGTATCTGAAGAACTTAGGGATAAATCAGCCCAGTGCATTCTTGTCAGAAAAGAAAAAAGCCAAGCTCAGGGTAATTAAAGTAAAAGGTCACATACTGGTATAGTAGAAGATCCAAACCCTAATCCTTATCCCCTGATTCCTCCTCTTGGATCCTTCTTGTATATATCATTCTCTCCATTCCCTGGGACGAAAATCAATGAGTTCTACGCCCCAGTTCATTCACAGCTTCTTCAGTGCTACCATTACTACTATTTACCTCTACTACTAATTCTAACTAACAATGATAAAGCCCCCACTATATGTCAGGTCCTGTTCTCAATTACTTACCTATGTTAGCTAATTTCAGTTTCACACAGATTCCAGGATAGATTCATCATAATCCTCCTGTTATAGGTGAAGGGATTGAAATTTAAAGAGATCGAGTGTCGTGCTTGAGGTCATAGCCCTAGTTGATAATTATTGTAATAAAATAAATCCCTTAAGCATTCAGATAGTCCACTCTGATTGAATCCATGAGATGTAGAATTGCGTGGTAGATGCCGTGAGCTGCATCTGTCTTGCCCCCTACCCACCCAGTCTTCTCTCTCTCTCTATCACACACACATGCATATGTACAATCAATGATGTATGTTTAGAACATGACTGAGGATGTTTAACTAAGATTCTTCTGACAGGACCCTTTGCAGGACATTTGTCTGGTGAGCAGGACCGTGACTCGCACAGCGGTTCTGAGAATACTCTTTTCAACCCTCCATTGTTGCTTCTTTCTTCACCTCTCTCTCCCCCTTTTCCTTCTCTTCTTCCTTCCCTCCGTTACACTCTGGCTTTTCCATTTTTCTCCTTCTGTTTCACCAATTCTTCTTCTTCCAAGTATTTTCATCAGCGTTTCTGTGATCCTCCTTCCTGAACATTCCCTTTATAATTATCTAGGTCATTTGTTCCTTTTCCACAAGAGATAACTCCTTAGTTGTTTTTTTTTTTTTTTTCCTATTACTGGAGACATAACAACTAAAATGCTGAATCAATCTCCCAAATAACTTACTGCTTTTTTTCATTTGGATGTTGACATTAATTACAGTAATCTGGGTCCTGTCTTTACTTGTAACAAACGAGACCCAACCCTTTCATCCTTATCTGCTCGCAGCCATGCATTCTGAAGATCAATAAATTTGTTCACAATGCTGAAAAACAGATGTGATTTTTTTTTTTTTGCCATTCCTCTGCTGTTTTTTGTCTTACTCTGTTTCAGCATTTTAGAGTGCTGTAGCTTTCAGACATAACTGTGCTTGAGGAAACCAAAACAAGCACCATGAAAAGGATAGAAATGAAAAACTCTTTTAAAATAATGTTTTCAAAGGAACAATGACAGGAAAAATAATTGGAAGATAACTCTTTTATTAATAATAACTTATAAATATTTTGATAGATTTGAAGTTTGGCTGGGGAGATATTAACTCGACTGTTCTCATAAGGATATGAAGCAGAGAAAATGAGAGTGGTTTTGAATTAATTGTCATGTGATAGAATTTCTCTAGGAAAAATAATGCATAAATGTTTACAAAGAGGTAAAAGGAGTGGGAAATTAATCAGCTTGTGTCGTCTTTTGCATTCACTTTTCTAAAACTGAAGTATTGAGAAATATCTGAAAGTGGAGATGAGATTCCTCTTCAAATGAATACTATCAATCACTTGAAAAGATTCAAAAATTGGATGAAAATTACTCAAAGGATTATGATAAAGAGAGCAGAGGAAGGGATAGTTTGTTTCGAAGTGATGCCGACTGGGGGAGGGAACGTGGCAGTTAGTGGAAGTAGAAATGGGCTGACCTTTTGGAACAGAGGTGACTAAGGTTGGACGCCCAGAGCTATTTGGGGAGAAATAAGTCAACAGATGTTTCTAGCAGCCTATGGCAAATGAAAAGTTCAAATTGTTACGCAGAACTGAGGTGGGCATCATGATAACAAACAGAGAACAGCAGCATTAGAAGTAGCTATTGGCCGCCCTCATCTGGAATAAATTTGCATAGTCTTCTACAAGTATTGGGGGAGTAACAGCTATTAAGCTAGTGTTTACAAACAGAGATAACTCACAAGAACTAGCAACTACTGGGGCCGCTGGTGGTGAGAGAAGAAGGTAAGGAAGGTTCAATGTTTCCTGTTGGTCCAAAACAGTTTTCAGACAGTGAAGGTGTTCAGAGGACAATATGTAAAACTCTGCTTTTAAAGTTTATCCATAACTCGGGGACATCTTGTTAGTTAAATGAGAATTTTAAAAGTGTCTTATGAGAGATGTAGACTTTTAGAAAAGAGAAAGCATCAAGTAACATTATGTACAAAAATTTTATGTGTTTATTTTTACTGGGATTTGTTTTAGGGGAAAGAGTCATAAAACATCTTCAGTAATTGTTCAGAATGTCTAATTCATCAGTTGGAAATCAAGAGATTTTATGCCAGGAAATGTCTTGTGGTACTTTACAGTAAGTATCAGTCAATGAAATCTGAAAATCTTTATAGGTATGGAGGTGGCAGTTATCGTATTAATTTTACCCAGGAAGAAAGAAGAAAGGGCTGAATATTACCCCTTAAATCAATGAAACAGTTGTAGTATTGCAGCCCAGAGCTCTGTGTCCATTCTTATATTCATTTCCTGTGCTGTTCTTCAGGAACATGTTTGTATCTCTCCAGTTATAGAGACCTTTGCCAAATTCAAAGGTTCATGGAGGCATGACACAACTGCATTGAATCATTTTAAAATAAGGTGTCTTAACCATTTCCATAGAGGGCTCATTCCAGGAAAATGTGAAAACTTGAGATAAGGTGATTGAACTAAATAATAAACCCATTTTGTTGTTGTTCAGTTGCTAAGTTGTGTCTAACTCTTTGTGACCCCATGGAATGTAGCCCACCAGGCTCCTCTGTCCATGGGATTATTCAGGCAAGAATACTGGAGTGGGTTGCCATTTCCTTCTCCAGGGGATCTTTCTGACCCAGGGATTGAAGCTGGGGCTCCTGCATTGCAGGCAGTTTCTTTACTGCCTGAGCCTTCAGGGAAGCCCAATAAACCTGTTAGATGATTCTTTCTAAGGCTTGGGAGACATGCTTCAGAGAGGACAAGAGTATGTTGATATGAGAAATTAATATATGATTATAGTGTGACTGAAAATCAATGGAGAAAGTATAGATTGGATTGGGTTGTAGATAACATTAAAACTAGCTTATTTTATGTAAAACATCATGAATATATATATAGTCAAGTGGATTAATAATTAAATATGAGAGGTAAAACTATAGAATTAGGAGGAGAAAAATTGAAGACTATTTTGGTAACCTGGGATGAAAAGAGCTTCTTAAATAAAATTCCTAAAGTTCATGTGCCATTCTGAAGAAAAATCTGATAACATTTAGTAAAATGAAGTGTTAACATACCCTATGTCCTTACATCTGTATCCAGGATGTGTAGCTCAGAGAAGTTTCATGCAAGTCCATCAAGAAGATATTTAAATTTGAAATTTGTTACAGGGTTGTTTTTGGTAACAGGCAGTTAGAGATAGCTGCTTATCATGATAATTAATCCTTTTGCAGTATGTATGTGTATCAGATCATCGCATTGTACACTGTAAACTTACCCAGTGTTATACGTCATTTATATCTTGATCAAGCTGGGGAAAAAATAGCTGGAGACTACTAGATGCAGGCCCCAGAGGGAAGTGATAAGTACCATGTGGAAAGATATGTGTAGCAGTTAGATCCAACTAGATAAGCCTACCAAGTGATCAATAGCTCTTGAAAAGGATAGTGCTGAGTTAAAAAGAGAAAACAAACGAACATGCATGCATGTAATATAATACAGAGGAAAGAATGAATATCTCACATATTAGGAAATGAGTCAGTGGTAGGAGATGAAAATAGTACATTGGGGATAAAAGAGAATCGATACAAGAAGAAGAGATGGGTCTTCCAGGGAGGAACGATGATGATGTGCAATGAATTATAGAGTATGATTAATTCAAACCCATGCACACCAAAAGCAAACAGCCTAATGATTAATGACTTATAAATGCAGATGAAGTAAGTGTCATTTGAACAAGGGGAGGTTTGTTTGTTTTCATGACCTCAAGTAAAGCACATGGCATGATGGAGAGCGGCATCCTGGTAGGATGGAGAAGCTTTGAAAGATACAGTATACAAAACAGGTTGAGTCTTGGGTTGTGGCAGCACAATGTCAGCTGTGCACATGATTTAAACTGAGTCTCGTGCTCCTGATTTGTATGTGAAAATGATAATAATTTATCACACACACATCAGTGGTGCTTTATGCATTTTTAAAGGTCAGAAAAAATATTATAACTGTTTACAGTTCATAAATGGTTTTTAAAAAATATAAATTTATTTATTTTAATTGAAGGTTAATTACTTTACAATATTGTATTGGTTTTGCCATACATAAACATGAATCTGCCACAGGTATACACGTGTTCCCCATCCTGAACCCCCCTCCCTCCTCCCTCCCCGTACCATTCCTCTGGGTCGTCCCAGTGCACCAGCCCCAAGCATCCAGTATCATGCATCAAACCTGGACTGGTGATTTGTTTCATATATGACATTATACATGTTTCAATGCCATTCTCCCAAATCATCCCACCCACTCCCTCTGCCACTGCTGCTGCTGCTAAGTCACTTCAGTTGTGTCTGACTCTGTGTGACCCCATAGATGGCAGCCCACCAGGCTCCCCTGTCCCTGGGATTCTCCAGGCAAGAACACTGGAGTGGCTTGCCATTTCCTTCTCCAATGCATGAAAGTGAAAAGTGAAAGTGAAGTCTCTCAGTCGTGTCTGACTCTTAGCTACCCCATGGACTGTAGCCCACCAGGCTCCTCCATCCATGGGATTTTCCAGGTAAGAGTACTGGAGTGGGGTGCCATTGCCTTCTCTGCCCTCTACCACAGATGGCTTCAATTTTATTTTGTGTATGCTGCTAGATCCCACATCTGTCCAGCTGTGACTTTCATTTCTCTTCAGAATCAGACTTAACTTCTCACTTGATATCTCTACTTGGATATTCAGCAGATACCTAAATTCAGAATGTCCTAAACTGAATCATTATTCTCAGTTCTTTCTGCCTGTTCTTCTTAATTTTCCCCTCTCTCTGTGAACAATATTACTGTCCACATACTTCCTAAGACAGACTCCTCAGAACTGAACCGCTATCTTTCCTCTCTCATTTAACCCCTCTTCCAAACAGTAATGATGTATGTTAGTTACAGCTTCTTAATTGCTCTTATTCATCCTCAAAATGACTATCTTTTTTTGGTTAATGTATATAAATAATTATTTCTTTATTTTTTAAATATTGATTTATTTATTTTAATTGGAGGATAATTACAATATTATGGTGGTTTTTGCCATGTATCGACATGAATCAGCACATGTGTCCACCCATTCTGAACCCCTCTCCCACCTCCCTCCCCACCCCATCCCTCTGGGTTGTCCCAGAGCACTGACTTTGAGTGCCCTGCTTCATGCATCAAACTTGCAATGGTCCTGTGTTTTACATATGGTAATATATATGTTTCAATGCTAGTCTCTCAAATCATCCCACCCTTGCCTTCTCCCACTGAGTCTGAAAGTCTGTTCTTTACATCTATGTCTCCTTTGCTGCCTTGCATATAGGATTGTCATTACTGTCTTTCTAAATTCCATATATATGCGTTAATATTTGTGTTTCTCTTTCTGTATTTGTGTTTCTCTTTCTGACTTACTTCACTCTGTATAATAGACTCCAGTTTCACCCACCTCATTAGAACTAACTCCAATGCCTTCTTTTTTATAACTGAGTAATACTCCATTGTGTATATGTACCACGACTTCCTTATCCATTCATCTGCCAATGGACATCTAGGTTGCTTCCATGTCCTAGCTATTGTAAAGAGTGCTGCAATGAACATTGGGGTACACGTGTCTCTTTCACTTCTGGTTTCCTCGGGGTATATGCCCAGCAGTGGGATTGCTGGATTGTATGGCAGTTCTATTCCCAGCTGTGTAAGGAATCTCCACACTGTTTTCCATAGAGGCTGTACCAGTTTGCATTCCCACCAACAGTTTGTAAGAGGGTTCCCTTTTCTCCACACCCTCTCTAGCATTTATTGTTTGTAGACTTTTTGATGGCAGCCATTCTGACCAGTGTGAGATGATACCTCATTGTGGTTTCATCCTCAAAACAACTCTTGAATCCGTTACCATTAGCAGTTGCTTAAATAGCCTCAAGGAACTCCTTTAACATTTAAAAAAAATTTTAGTTGAAATATAGTTGATTTACAGTATCATGTAAGTTTCAGGTGTATAGCACAATTCAATTATATATTATACACACACATACATACACCTATATGCATTCAGTTGCATATATATATTTATTCTTTTTCCTATTCTTTTCCTTTATAGGTTATTACAAAATATTGAGAATAGTTTCTGGTGTTATACAATAGGTACTTATTAATTATCTGTTATATACATAGTAGTGTAAGAAATTCCTGATATTGACCTTCTTTCCTATAACATTTCCAGTCTTTTTTGGAATGGTTTTTTATTTTATTTTATTTTTTTGGCCACACCACACTGCCTGTGGGATCTTAGTTCCATGATTAGGGACTGAACCCATGCTCCCCTGCAGTGGAAGTGTGGAGTCCACTGGACTGCCAGAGAATTTCCCTTTTGAACAATTTAGAGTGATCTTTCTAAATCCAGATAATAATACTTCATTTCCCTGTTTAAAACTCTTCCATGACTCCCCACTCCCTGGTCTATCATGTCTAATCTAAACAGCTGATTGTGATTTGACCTTTGCTTATCACCCTCTCAGCCTTCACATGTCTTTCAAACAGTAAGTCATGACACCATGGTATCTCATGACCTTTGTGTTTTGGGTGTTGACTGACACTTTTAAATGAAAAACCATAGGACAAGAAAAAAGTACATTGCTTGTAGTCTGGCTAAGTATTATGTCATGACCTTTTGATTCACACATCCATACATAGACACACCTGTACATATATTCAATACATACGTAGAGACTCTAGATGGAAAATTTAGTTTTTATCCTGACACCCAGAATCCTCCATCTTTCTGTCATTTCTCTGTGCTGACAACCCAAGTAGACTGCTTGTATCTCCCAAAACATATATGGGTTTTCTTTCCTTTTGTGATTTCTATCTCTGCCTCCCAAAATACCTTGCTTCCCGTGACCTGCACAACTCTTATTCTTTCTATATTGATTGAGCTTCAGAGTCACCTCTTCACGGAGGTTATTTTTGATTCTCACATGGTCCCCAAAGCAAGACATAATGTCATTTCCATGTAATCCTCTAATATTACATGCTTATACCTATTTTCCCTCCTTTATAGTATCTTGTAATTTTCTGTTTAGGGATTCTTTTCTTATGAAACTGATAGCTCCCTGAGAACAGGGAGTGTGTGTTACTATCATCATTTTGATTACATCTTCCACAAAATTGATGGAGCAGAGGAGATGATCTCTAAAATTCCTCCCAGCTCTTAATTTCAAGATAAATGTAATTCTCGACTTGACATTTTAGGCAATATTTAATGATAAAGTGCATAGGTATTGACTGGTCTGATTTGGTTGTCAACGTGGCTGGGCTACTATTTATGATTTGTCAGTTTAGACACGTTTGTGTCTGTTCCTGATTGAATCTCATACAGCTGTGACATGGGACATTTCCCTGTTTGTCCCCAATAGTTACCGATATATAAGATAGAAGAAAAAAATGTTCATCTTCTGTGACAGGACGGGAGCACCTAAGGTCTTTCTGTAGGTTGACAAACATGCTGATTGAAATATGAAAAATTCAGCCATGTGTCCCTAGGTATCCAGTTATATGGTAGAATGAAGATAGCACATCTCATTGCCTTTTGTTAAATGCTTTTTTTTTTTCTGTTTTAATCCAGATGTTCTATGTTTTATATGCACACACTTAACAGTGTCCTTGCACTAGAGATACTTTAAGTGATAAATGATATGTTTCTCAACATCCAGTCATCCAAATACCTAATAAACTATCTTTCCCTTAGTATTTTCAATGAACTAAGGTTACTATGTTTCCCTAAGGGAATTTCGCAACTATGGAATTAATGACAGTGCCAGAACCACCAATTTTGTTATGGCCAAGAGCAAAAGTGGGGGAAAGAGCTTTAGAAAACGAACTACTTACCTAATGAAAACAAATCAATGGTTAGAGAAAGGACATTGTTATAAAAGCCTTGGCTCTGCTGACTAACCATCCCATTTTTCTTTTTAGAAGGAAAAAAAAAATTCCAAGAGGAATTCTTCAGAGCAGACAATTTCTTCTCTGGACTTTGCTCATACATATTTTTATTTATAAACTTAACGTTGCCAGACACTGTTTGAAATTCATTGACTTTTATCACTCAAGTTTTAAAATGCCTTTGTAAGTCCTAGATTTATTCAAAGAACTATTGGAGCTTGGAATGAGAGAGTGTCCTGCCTTGTCTCCTTGCCCTCGCCCTCTGTAGCTGCCAGCTTCGGTCTAGTCCTCTCTGCTGACCACACCCCTTCCTCTTTGCTTCTGCAAGAGTGGCTTCTTATCTCCTTAGGTCAAGACCATTCTCTCTTTCCCTTGAGGAAGCCAGGAGACAACCCAAAATGAACCTAAAAATGCCTCGACCTCCATCCATTCATTCATTCATAAATATTTATTTAGCACCTACTATTTGGAAAACTGTATTCTTGGCACCAGAGATCAGGGGACAGTCTAAAATGCCTGCCCTCATGAATCTTAAACTCAGTAGGCTCCTGCGGCTGGCTTTGCATCATCTAAATAATCTATTAGTAGACTGTCTTAACTGCAAATGCCTGTACTTGTGAGATAAATCCAGAAGGTACTTCGCTCAGGAAGACTGGATTTAATGAAATCTCTAAAAGCTGAATCTGTTAAAGTTGGGTTATGTAATATTAAGATACAGGGAGATACATTAATAATTCCTCTTTGTATTCCTATGACCATGATGTTAAATGTTTTCATATATTGCTGAGACACACACACACAGAGTTTGGTTTTATCATTAAAAAAAATAAACAAACACACACACACACATAGAGAAGTGGCACATATTTGTAGTTCTCTAAGATCTGGATTCCAGTTTCACAGTCCCTATTCATAATTGGACAGTTTCCGGAAAGCTGAGTCTTTGTTACGCTTTTGAAAACTGGAGTTCTGTTTCCTTCTTAATAGAGTGGTAAAATTCCTAGATTGACAAAATAATTAGGGGGCCATGTAGGAAGACTGCCTGTTCACTTGAGGCATCCTTCATGCCAGTTTTCTGAGAACTTAGCAGATCATCTCAACTTCCTTTTAAACTGTTCCAATGATGAGAATTTAATTTCTTTATATGTAACTTCATTCTCTATTAAGACTCTTAGTCTTAGTAGTTTTTTCTTTACTAACTTGAAGCCTGTTTTCTAAAATATTCACATATTGGTTCTAATTCTTCCTATCAAGGACCCTATATGCCAGCTTCCCATGGTTTTACCTTGGCTCTTCTTACTTGAGGGGTCACTCCATATCCCTCATGATTGCTAGATCTCCCTCATTTTGTTCACCTTCCAGGATGAGGTGAATTGACTTTCTCTAGTTCAATACTCCTAGTAAACTATAGAGTGCGAAACAGGATGCGTGGTCTGGATGTAGTCTGTCTAGTGTAACTCTTTCTTACCATCAAATCCTTGACAGTCTGCATGCACTTATGTCCTCTCTGTATGCTTTATGTTCATAACTTTTTTCCCCAACAGGCCCCAGCATGGTGAACTTGTGGTGAGCTACACATAGAATATATAGAAAATTTAGGGTCACAGTGAAAAGCTAACAATAAGGTGAAATCCACAAGGTCTATCATGACTTTATTTTAATTATTACCACAGGGGTTTGCTGTGCCAATTACCTTTTTGTTTAGCACTGCCCAGTCGTGGCAAGTGCCAATAAGGAAATTTGCACCTCCAAGTATAGTAAAATATGAATTATGGAAAAAAAGAGTGTTTTAGTTGTACATAAGGGGTAATATATTTAAAAAAATGTGTATTCTCTAATGATACACTTCAGATGAAGAAACTAGCTATACTCTTGAATATATTAGATGTTTCTGACCATGACATGACTGAGCTACTGAACTGAACTGACCATGTTACTCTTATGTTCCAAAGATAAAGCCAAGTTTTGTAGACTAAAACAGAAGAATCCAGAGAGAACAAGAACTAGTTGAGGAGTTAATTATAAAGAGAAATGGTTCTCCTGAAAGATGTGTGGGTTGTCTTAGTCACTTCAGGCTGCTATAATATAGTGCCATAGACTGGGTGGCTTATAAACAATAGAATTTATTTCTCACAGTCTGGAGGCGGGAAGTCCAGGATCAAGGCACCAGTGGATGTGATATACAGTGAAGGCCTCCTTCCTGGTTCAGAGATGGCTTTCCTCTTGCTGTATCCTCGCATGGTGGAGAGAGGGAGAGAGCTCTCGGGGTTTTCTTTTATAAGGGCACTATCCCCATTCCTGAAGAATCCACCTCATGGCCTGATCACTTCCCCAATCAGTACTCCACTTCTTAATACCATCAGGGCTTAGGGGTTTGTTTGTTTGTTTGTTTTGTTTTTTATTGGCTGTGTTGCGTCTGCAAGGGCTTTTCTCTAGTTGCAGTGCACGGACTTCTCATTGTGGTGGCTTCTCCCGTTGTGAAGCTCGGGCTATAGGGTGCATAGGTTCAGTAGTTGTAGCATAGGCTTAGTTGCTGCACAGCATGTGGGATCGTCTGCATTGGCAGGCAGATTCTTACCCACTTTACCACCAGGGAAGTTCCCTGGAGGTTAGGTTTTAACATAGGAATTTGGGAGGTGGGAGCACAGACAGTCTATAAAACATGATGTAGTAAACACCACTAAAGTGTGTTTTTAATGGTCCTGAAAATGACAAAGCCAAGAAGAAAAATGAAGCTTAAAAATGATAAACTGTCATCATTAAGAAGCATCCATGTTGTTGATTGTAGGCAACAGAATAAAAGCTCTGTAACTTTGTGAAATAATTAGGTGGTCATTCATGCATATACTATATTAATCTCCAATTGAACAAAACATACTGAATTATATCAGAGAACTGTTATAATCAGGTATGGGTAAATGGCAAATGTCAGTTTTTAACCTTTTAATCTTTGCATTATACAGTTCGAATATCAAACATGTTCTATGAAGACAGATTTAAACAGATCTGTCCTGTGGGTATAAATTTTTTATAATGTCCTGGTTAGTCCTGAACTAGGTCTCTTTGGGTATCAGCTGGTGATTATATAGAGAGTTTGGTTTTTGTTTTTCCTAAGGGAGAAGAGAGACTCCCTTACATTATATGGGAGGCTGTGAGTGTATTTGCATATATGCAAATTCTGCAACATTATATACTAGGCTTCTCTCATAGCTCAGTCGGTAAAGAATCTACCTGCAATGCAGGAGACCCAGGTTCAATTCCTGCATCAGGAAGATCCCCTGGAGAAGGGAATGGCAACCCACTCCAGTATTCTTGCCTGGAGAATCGCATGGAGAGAGGAACCTGGAGGGCTACCGTCCATGGGGTCACAAGAGTCAGACATGACTGAAGCAACTAAACCAACCAATATACAAGGGACTTGAGCATCCACAAATTTTGATATCTGTGGAGGGGTCCGTGGATACCGAGGCACAATTGTACATGTACAGATAGAAAAATGCATAGAGAGAAATAACTTTATAAAAACTAGATCATATTATATATACTACTTTAAAGAAAACTGTTAAATTTGACTTGATTTATTTAACTGAACACAAGGGAAATGAAGTGAAACTAAAGTTATTGTTTGTATTCTTCAGGACAAGATGTACAAGTTCCTAAATTATCCATTTAAAAAGACCTAGATTAAAGGTTATATAAAGCAAATAATTGACTTTTATTATGCCCTTTTTAGAAGCTAAGTTTCATTTTTAGGTGGTATTAGCTTTACCCTCTTTATTAAAGATAATGTAGTTAACATTCTTAAATTATTCCACCTTTTGATTTTTGTAGTGCATTTATTTTTAAATTTGCAAAGATATACAGTAGAATCTTTAAACACTGATTTTACAGGCTAACCTTTAATCTTTACAATCACAAGCAGATTTACTAATATTTATTATGTTTACAAATGCTGGATATTTAAACAAATTGAAGTAAAATCTGTAGACAAGGAGAAACTCTTTAGAATTCTTGATCTCTTTTCCATCCACGCCTGGATTTTATTGTTTTGAATTCCCAGAGAGCTGTAGAGTGAATCAATGCACAGTATTTAGACAGAATGGAATTGACACTCCAGGAGATCAGAAATAGTTTTGAATTCTCTCCCAATGCCCCATTCACATAAGTATTTGATAACTAGCTTAAAGGCAGAATTGTTAGAATACCGTTATCTGCACATATATTTGCTTTTGTTCCTTCCATGTGTCTAGGGAGTTGTTTTCAAATAAGTGCCAGTATTTAGAATATTTACCATTTTAGGTTGTAGGCACAAAGCTGTATATGTTGAACTCTATTAGGACTTTTAAGGGTAACTTTTACCTTATGGGGCTTCTCTGCTGGCCAGATGGTAAGGAATCTGCCTGCAATGCAGGAGACCTGGGTTGGATCCCTGGGTCAGGAAGATCTCCTGGGGAAGGGAATGGTTACCCACTCCAGCATCCTTGCCTGACAGAGAAGCCTGGTGGGCTACCGTCCATGGGGTTGCAAAGAATTGGATGCAACTGAGTGACTAACTCTTATCTTTCACACATATTAATCTCCAAGTTAAGTCACAGTGCTTTACAACATTTAATGTGCATATACACATATGAATACATGTGTGTGTGTGTGTTGTGGTTGTGCTCAATCATGTCTGATTCTTTGTGACCACAGGGGCTATAGACCGCCAGGCTCCTCTGTCCATGGGATTTCCCAGGCAAGAATACTGCAGTGGGTTGCCATACACTTCGCCAGGGCATCTGCCTGACACAGGGATCGAACCTGCGTCTCTTGCATCTCCTGCACTGGCAGGCAGATTCTTTACCAATGAGCCACCTGGGAAGCCATATATGTGTACATGAATATGCATACATGTATGTATGTATATACGGAGAAGGCCCTGGCACCCCACTCCAGTACTCTTGCCTGGAAACTCCCATGGATGGAGGAGCCTGGTGGGCTACAGTCCATGGGGTCGTAAAGAGTTGGACAAGACCAAGCGACTTCACTTTCACTTTTCACTTTCATGCATTGGAGAAGGAAATGGCAACTCACTCCAGTGTTCTTGCCTGGAGAATCCCAGGGACAGGGGAGCCTAGTGGGCTGCTGTCTATGGGGTCGCACAGAGTCGGACACGACTGAAGCGACTTAGCAGCAGCAGCAGCATGTGTGTATATATGTGAGCATGTTTACATATACATATGTATTCATGTGTATTTGTGTGTGTGAGAGAGAGAGACGGTGACAGAGAGTGTGTGTGTAGTAATTGCTCTGATCATTTAAGCTTGATTCTATTTTAGTTTTCATGTTCCCTATCAGTCCTTTTCACTCATAGTGATGCAAATCCCAAATAGAGCAGGGAAGTTTCCATGACTTGAAGAGACAGAAAGGCTGAGGTGTCTGGGGCTTGCAGGGCAAGGCATGAATGAGGAGAAGCTTCATGAGGAAAATGTTTCAGGAACCTGCACCAGAGTCCCCTGGAGTCTCTTCCTGAGAACTGACGTGTGTGGGAGTAGAAATTCCATGAAGCTGGGCAACAATCAACCAGAAAACTGTAAGCTGAACAGCTACTAGAAGTCAGAGAGCACCAACAGTTAGCCTCAGACCACTGTTCTAGTCCCAGCTGTTTTTGTATTCATGGCATCACCCATGAGACATGGGAGTGAGCAAGCCTTAGATGATTCCAGCACCCAGCCTTGGCACCATCCTTGCTTGCTCTGGGCTGGCTGTGGTGTGTGGCGGCTTGAAATGGGGTCTCAATTCCCTAACTGGGAATCAAACCTGGGCCGTGGTGGTGAAAGCACCGAATCCTAACCACTAGACCACCAGGGACTAGCAGCTAGAAGCAGGGCATTGGCTCTTGTCTTCTTTGTTTTTTTAAAGAATTTCAGCAAAAAGGTGGAAATTGGTAAAGCAGATAAAAGCATTTATTAAGAGCAGAGAATGTGTGGAAAGATACATGGCAGGCTGAAAGGGAGTCGAGTGCTTTAGGGGTGGTTTAAATCATTGATGGCAGAAAGTGAAGAAGAACCAAAGAGCCTCTCGATGAAAGTGAAAGAGGAGAGTGAAAAAGTTGGCTTAAAACTCAACATTCAGAAAACAAAGATCATGGCATCTGGTCCCATCACTTCATGGCAAATAGATGGGGAAACAATGGAAAGAGTGAGAGACTATTATTTTGCGGGGCTCCAAAATCACTGCAGATGGTGACTGAAGACATGAAATTAAAAGACACTTGCTCCTTGGAAGAAAAGCTATGACCAACCTAGACAGCATATTAAAAAGCAGAGACATTACTTTGCTGACAAAGAATCATCTAGTCAAAGCTATGGTCTTACCAGTAGTCATGTATGGATGTGAGAGTTGGACTGTAAAGAAAGCTGAGTGCCAAAAAATTGATGCTTTTGAGCTGTGGTGTTTGGAGAAGACTCTTGAGAGTCTCTTGGACTGCAAGGAGATCCAACCAGTCCATCCCAAAGGAAATTAGTCCTGCATATTCATTGGAAGGACTGATGGTAAAGCTGAAACTCCAATACTTTGGCCACCTGATGAGAAGAGCTGACTCATTGGAAAAGACTCTGATTCTGGGAAGGATTGAAGGCAGGAGGAGAAGGGGACAACAGAAGATAAGATGGTTGGATGTCATCACTGACTCAATGGATATGAGTCTGAGCAAGCTACAGGAGTTAGTGATGGACAGGGAAGCCTGGCATGCTGCAGTCCATGGGGTCACAAAGAGTCAGACACGGCTGAGAGACTGAAATCTCTGATTTCAGTTCACGGCTGAACTGAAATCATGATGGGGCTTCCCTGATGTCTCAGCAGTAAAGAATCAGTCTGCAAATGCAGGAGATACAGGTTCTGTCCCTGGAATGGGGAAGATGCCCTGGAGAAGGAAATGGTTACCCACTCGAGTATTCTTGCCTGGAGAATCCCATGGACAGAGGAGCCTGGTGGGCTACAGTCCATAGGGTGGACTACAGTCCATAGGGTCCCAAAAGAGTTGACATGACTGAGAGACTAAACAACAATAAGAGCAGTTTTCCAAGTTCCCTCTGGCCAGTCATCTTGCTTTTTCTGACTCTGTGTCCATAAGTGGTCTGGCTCAGGGCCCTCCTGGATGTGTTATTGAGCATGAATTCCAGCACAAGGGTCTCTGACTGGTTGGCAGAACATATTATAGGCTAGCACCCTCTCCCTTCTCTGACCCCTCAGGAACCTTTCTGTGCATGCATAGTTTGAGGAGGTTTTGAGATCAAGAATGAGAAATACAGAGCCTCTTGATCTTTTTACCCAAGCAGGGCGCCACTGCTCTCTAATCCAGCCATTATCTTTATCTTGATGTGTGTGTCCTCAAGAGACAGATGCGAGCTGCTCAGCCTGGGGCCCTGGAGAAGGCAATGGCAACCCACTCCAGTACTCTTTCCTGGAAAATCCCATGGATGGAGGAGCCTGGTAGGCTGCAGTCCATGGGGTCATGAACAGTTGGACATGACTGAACAGCTTCACTTTCACTTTTTACTTTCATGCATTGGAGAAGGAAATGGCAACCCATTCTAGTGTTCTTGCCTGGAGAATCCCAGGGATGGGGGAGCCTGGTGGGCTGCCATCTATGGGGTCGCACAGAGTCACACACGACTGAAGTGACTTAGCAGCAGCAGCCCGGGGCCCATCTGTCTCCTACCTCAGGTGGCTGCTGGGTTGAGCAGAGACAGACTTTCTTGACTGAGTCCTGCCCAGAAAATTCCCGAGCAGAGAAAATGTTTTCAACCACCACCACCACCACCAACAACAACAACAACAAATGCGATCGCCATTTCTCACTCAGCACTAGATACCCAGAACACATCTTCTTTGCTTTCAGTTTGTAATTGCTACATACTTTTCTCACTTACTGTGTTCTTTCCGAATGCCACAGTAAACGTGGTTCTTTGGAGAAGAATTCCTCTTTCACCTTCACCTGTAACTCACACTTTACCTCCAATACTTACCCTTCTAAATCAGGGCAACCTTCTAATTCCAGGAAGTGCTTCTCTACATCAGAATGATGCTAAGTGCCTGCTAAGGAGATGGGTGCCTGTGAAAGTGCTGCTGGAAAGCTTTCTCTTGGGTTAGTCTCCCCCTCTTGAAGAGCCACTGAGTGAAGTTGTCCTCAGAAGGAAAAAGTGCTGTAATAGAGTCCCCACCTTTACTCCATTCCAGGCTCAGACGCCCTGACAGGGTTTTCTGGTCTTCTTTTACTCACTTACTACCTTCCAGCCCTCCTTCTCTTAGCCAGAGTGGCACTGTCCCCAAGTGACTTTTCTCCAAGCTGAAAGTCATGTCATACATTTGAAACTATTTTAGTTCAGCTCCAGAGGAAGAATCTTCCCTACTCTGTTTCCCTTTGGGCACAGAGGTCACTATTCCCTCCTTGTTCTTAGGCTGGCTCATTAGCTAGGATATGCTCGATTTTCCAAATAATCTATTATGACCACACACACAGTGTATGGGAAAAGTTTTATATACTTCAAAAACCCTCCTACAAAGAGAATTTAAGAGCCAAAGGTAAACTGGGAAGTTATTATCTGCAGATATGATAGAATCAGGGCAGGCCCAACTTAAGGACTATCAACATTTATTTTTAAATAAAGCTCCCAGTTTTATTTATTTTTAATTTATTTTATTAGTTTTGGCTGTTCTGGATCTCTGCTGCTGCGCACAGGCTTTCTCTAGTTGTGACAAGCGGGGACTACACTCTAGTTATGGTGTGTGGGTTTCTCATTGCGGTGGCTTCTCTTGTTACAGAGCACGGGCTCTAAGGTGCATGGGCTTCAGTAGTTGTGGTGCCCGGCTTTAGCTGTCAGACCAGAGATTGAACCCGTGTCCCCTGCATTGGTAGGTGGATTCTTAACCACTGGACCACCTGGGAAGTCCTATCAACATTTTGAGTGGGATAAACTGTGATCGTGGGGCTTGGTTCTGTACATTGTAGGATGCTTTAGTAGCATCCTTGGTCTCTACAATGTAGCATCCTTGGTCTCTACAAGTAGCATCCTTGGTCTCTATGATGCCAGTCATAGACCCCTAGTTGTCACAAATAAAGATGTCAATGCCAGTAGTTCATGTGGTGTGCAATATCCACCTCCAGTTGTGAACCACAGATTTAGAGCTAGTCTCCTATGTTAGCTAGGCTGTGCTATGTTTTATTAGTTAGGTTAACTCTGGGAGAAGGTGATGGACAGGGAGGCCTGGTGTGCTGCGATTCACGGGGTTGCAAAGAGTCAGATATGACTGAGTGACTGAACTGAACTGAACTGACTGATGTAAGGTCTTAGTGCAAAATGTTTATAATTTTTAGTCACATCACAGTCCTTTGCAGGTCAACTCCCTGTTCTCTACCTTTTCCCCAAAGAAGGCTGTCTGGGACAGCTTCCATATTGATTATCTAGGCCTCTGTGTTGCAAATTTGGGTTTCAGTTCAGTTCAGTCACTCAGTCGTGTCCGACTCTTTGCGACCCCATGAATCGCAGCATGCCAGGCCTCCCTGTCCATCACCAACTCCCGGAGTTCACTCAAACTCACATCCATCGAGTCTTACTGCAATTTTACAACCTTAAGTGTTCTTCCCTTCTTGCTGTATGGATGAGAAAGAGAGAAGAGTTCCCACTTTTAATGGCCTCAGATGAGAAGTGATGCATGACTTCTTCTCATGTTACAGTTGATGACCTAGCAGTCATATCACCCCAATCTAAGTGCAATGAAGAAAATAAGTTTCCTGTGTGCAGAGGCAAATAGTGGCGTGGTAAACTAATCTCACAGTCATTGCCAAGCATATCTTATCTGAAAATGGTCCCTTGAAAATAATTTTAAAACTTTTAGCTTTCAGTGTCTAGTGTGAAAATTACAAAACGTATAGAGCAATAACTCACCAAAGAAATACAAATGGATAATAAACATATTAAGTCAACATATTCAATCTGATAATATCAAAGGAGAGATTTTATTTTCTCCTATAATATTGATAGGGGCTTCCCAGGTGGCTCAGTGATAAAGAATCCACCGGCCAGTGCAGGAGATGCAAGTTCAATCTATGCATCAGGAAGATCCCCTGGGGGAGGAAATGGCAACCCACTTCAGTATTCTTGCCTGGAGAATCCCATGGACAAAGGAGCCTGGTGGGCTACAGTCCATAGGGTTGCAAAAGAGTTGGACAAAACTGAGCGACTGACCACATGCATAATATTGACAAATGTTAAAAAATAGTAATAGTGCAGACATGCTGATGAGGATAAAATAAGATAGCATTCCTATATTACTGGTGGTGGAAAAAAAATTGTCATTATTTATCAAAGACCTTATAATGCTCATACTTTTTAAATGTTAGTTGCTCAGTCATGTCCTACTCTTCGTGACCTCATGGACTGCAGCCCGCCAGGCTCTTCTGTCCATGGGATCCTGCAGCTAAGAATACTGGGGTTGATTGCCATTTCCTTCTCCAGGGGATCTTCTTGACCCAGGGATCAAATTCAGGTCTCCTGCCTCGCAGGCAGATTCTTTACAGTCTGAGCTACCAGGGAAGTCATGCTTTTTAAATTGAGATACAATTAACATATATTAGTTTCGGATATGTAACACAATCATTTGATATTTGCATATATAGTTAAATGATCATCACAGTAAGTCTAGTTTACATCCATCTCCACACATAGTTAAAAATTTTTTTTTCTTGCATTGAAAAATTTGAAGTTTTACTCTCTTAGCAGATTTCAAATATACAACTCACTATTATGAATCATAGTTGCTATGCTGTACATCACATTCCCAGGACTTATTTATTTGATAAGTGAAGTTTTTACCTTTTAATGCTTATACTTTTTTAAGATTTTTTTTTAAAAGTCTTTATGGAATTTATTACAGTATTGTTTCTGTTTTATGTTTTGGATTTTTGGCCATGAGACATATGGGATCTTAGCTTCCTGACCAGGGTTTGATCCCACACCCCATGCATCGAAAGACAAAGTCTTAACCACTGGACCGCCACGGAAGTCCCAGTGCTTATACGTTTTTATTCAGTAATACTACTTATAGAAACTTTTGCTAGGAGAAAATCAAATATCTGAGATATATGAGAAATGATTTTTATTAAAGCAATTTTATAGGAATAAATATGACAAGCAGCAAATATATGCAAGAGTCAGGGAATGAGTGAATATAAATTTCAGACACCCTCTACCCCTCTTAAATTCTGATCAACTGAAAATAGTTATTGGAATCAAAAAGGGTTCACATTTCAACTTTATGACAAGAAAAGCTGGAATGGAGAACAGGCCAGGGCCTATGGCCTCCATTTCCTAGCCTACATCTTGGGACCTTCTTGTCTGTAAACTATTGAATCAATATGTCAGAGAGAATGGAGAAAGATGTTAACACCTGGGATGGGCCTGCCAGGAGCTTGGGGGTAGGTGGTTTCAGAGAGAGGGGTAGACAGGCAGGCCTGAATGTGGCCCACGGAGTATCAGGCTCTAAACAGGCTCCATTCAGGTGACCCATTCCTCCTCCTAAAAGTGATTAGTGGAGAAGTGGATAAAAGGTCAGAAGTTCCCTGGTGATACTGCCCCCCTCCCCACCCCACTTCCTACCTCTGGACGATGAAGCAGAAATGTTCTGAGTCTGACAGAATTTAAGGGAGGTGAACTTCACTCCTACATGCACATTTTGACTGCAGACAAGTTTCATGCTGGTTAAAGGTGCCATCAGCTTAGGTCTTCAAAGAAGGAGGAAGGGCTGGGGAAATGGTTAGACTGAATTTAAGGGTCTCTTTAGTGGTGGGTCAGCAAGATAAGTAAAATTAAGAAAAAAAAAGATGCATATATGTCTGGAGGCTAGGGAGGGTGGGAAGTGTGTGCAGAAATTACTTGCAGGGTTCAGTTCAGGCAGTAAGCACTTGGCAAATGTATAATGGAAACCAGAGCACTGACATTTATTGTGCTGTGTCAGTCACTCAGTTGTGTCCAAATCTTGGCAACACCATGGAGCCCACCAGGCTCCTCTGTCCATGGGGTTTCCCGGCAAGAATAGTGGAGTGGGTAGCCATTTCCTTTTCAGGGGATCTTTCCAACCCAGGGATTGAACCCACATCCCTTCATAGGCAGACAGATTCTCTATCACTGAGTCACCTGGTAAGCCCAACATTTGTTGAGCAGCTCCTATTCTAGGATTTTGGCAAATATTTGTTTTTATTTGTGCAGATAGACATACAGATGCAAGTTACTAGGGGAAGAGAAGACCCTGTGTACCATCCACCCCTCAACCTTACTGAGTGTCACTCCTGACTAAGCCCCGAGTAGATGTCTACAGGTCGCTGGTAGTTGATGACAATTGGCTACATAGTGAGGCCAAGGAACTGATTTTCTTCTTGGCAGAGACCATTCACTGTCACCTACTTTCTAATATTTCTGCTCCTCTCTCACTGCTGACTTGACAACTGGAACACTGTTCCAGCAGGGTATTTACTTTGTTGCAAATTGAAGCTTTCATTTCCATATCTGTGTGGAAAATCAGATAACTCAACCTGTTCACAATATATTCTGAGCAAGGTAGTGCTAGCTATACTTTGTGAGGGCTTCCCCAGTGACTTAGTGGTAAAGAACCCACCTGTTAATGCAGGAGACGTAAGAGATGCGGGTCCGATTCCTGGGGTTGGGAAGATCCTCTGGAGAAGGGAATGGCAACCCACTGCAGTATTCTTGCCTGGAGAATCCCAAGGACAGAGGAGCCTGGCAGGCTACAGTCCATAGGGTTGCAAAGAACTGGACATGACTGAGTGACTAAGCACGCATGCATACTTTCTGAACTATTTTTGTGTTTCATTGACTTTTATTTTTGAGCATGGGAAGATTTACCTATGCCCTCGCATGGTGAGTCTCAACATGTGCTCCCAGACCAGCCTCCCCAGCTGCACCTAAGAATGCACATCTTGGATCCCATCTCAGATCTGATGGACTAGGAACTGTGGAGTGGGATGCAGCACTGTGTTTTAACAAATCATCCAGAGAGCTCTGACACATGTTCAGGTCTGGGAACCGCTGGACTAGAGTCTTGCTTTTTAAAGTGTGAGTGGTGAAACAGTAGGAATTCCATTTATGCCTATTAGAAATCTGGAATCTTGGGCTACGGTCCAGAATTAATCAATCAGACTCTACACTTCAAGATCCCCAGCAGTTTCCTGTGCACATTACATTTGAATAACCACTGAGACACCCCCTGCCGCCCCCCACCCCCGCCCGGATCCAATTACTAGGCTTTCTTAGGTTTCAGTTTCTGTGAGATGGAACCCATGCCTTGGTTATGTTTTCTTAATGCTTTACTGAAGCATACTATACATGCAATATACAGTCTAAGCACCATCTTATAGTCATGGTGTTAATATTTTTAAAAAGTCCCTTAGGTGATTGTCACATGGAGCCAGGGTTGAGTACCCATACTGAGCAGGAAAAGCATTAAAAACCTCTTATTCTTATTAACCTTTTTCCTTTATCCATGGAACTCACATTTTAATTTCTCTGTTCTTTTTAAGAGTCTGTCTGCAATTTATGGTAAAGTAATTACACTTGTCTTTCCTCAATAATGTGGACACTAAGCACAGACACAATTAGGATGCTCTAAGTGTGTTAACTTTTCATAATATTCTTTGAGGAGTCCTTTCTCAAGGATGCCAAGGATTTTAAAAATTTTGCCCGCTCGACTTCATGAATATTTAGTGAAGAGCTGGATTAAACTGGGCTGATCACCGAACAGGTGCAAAGGGACCTGCTTAATAAATGAAGTATTTCTGTGGCACCAACCTAGTTTTACTCGTTCGCATGCATGTAGCACAATTTCTCTGTTGGCCCAGATGTTGATGAGCAGCATGAGAAGTGAGGGGGCCAATCTGAAAATCTGGATAGGAAGCATTTGTTCACAGTCACAAATATTTGTGACTTAAGTGACTCAAAGGGTAAAATACACTAGGCCATGTAGCCTCTTTCCCACACGTAATAGGCACCAGAAACACAGTCTAGATTATGCAGCCTCGGCAGAGTGAACCAAGAGCAGCACTGATCCAGTTTATGTGGTTACAACTGTGCCACTGACACCCCCGCTCTTGCTGCCTGTTGGGCTGAAAGTGAACAGAAATATGAAGCCACAAAATGAATATTCGCCTTTGAATGTGCCCACCTTCAGTATTAAAAGGGAAGCAACCGAACAAGCAGCAGTTATAGCTTTGAGTAGCATTCTTTTTACAAGAGTGAGAAACAAGCTACTTTAAACAACAGGAACAATTGTTACAGAGGTCTGGGTTCTGAGACCTCATATTAAATGTGAACAGAAGCATCCATAAACAAGACATATTGACAGAATATAATTTAAACTATGGCTCCCTGTTTGTAGTCCCAGTGATTTGAAATTCATCACTAACTAAAACATTCAATGTTTCTGTCTCATAATTCATGGAGGTTCTAAAAGCCTGACATTGCTGAGAGTCACGAGCCTCCTAGTTCTTTATTACTTTAAGACAGCGAGCGATAGTAATGAAATGGAAAAAGGAGGGTGGAAAGCTTGCTGGGGCTAAGGAAGGACTGGGGGCATGAGAGGGACCTAAAAGTCTGGAAGGGCATGTTAAGCTTTATTATGCATTAAAATCTGGGGTTTATTTTCATGCTATAAAAACCTGAAAAGGGCATGGAGGAAATAAAAGCCCCAGACAATGTAAAAAAAAAAAAGAAGCAGTATTTTGATTTTAATGAAATCCACATTTATCAATGAGAAAATAATTAGTGTTTTATGGTAATTAAAGATGAACCAAGTATTGGGAGACTCATGCATTGCTGGTGGAATTGTAAAATGGTGCAGCTCCTTTGGAAAATTTGATAGGTCCTGAAAATGTTAGATACAGTCACCATATGACTCAGTGATTCCACTACTAGGTATATACGCAAGAGGAATGAAAATCTATGACCACACAAAAATATGTTCGTGCATGCTCATAACAGCATTATTCATAATAGCCAAAAAAAGAAAGTAACCAAAATGTTCATCACCTGATTAATATATAAACAAAATGTGTTATAGCCACAGTATAGAATATTATTATGCCCTAAAAAGTAATGAAGTACTGATAAATGCTACATGGATGAACCTCGAAAACATTTTGCTAAATGAAAGAAGCCAGTCACAAAAGATCACGTTATGATTTCTTTTATATTAATATTAAATATCCAGAGTAGGCAAATCTATAGAGACATAAAGTAGATTAGTGGTTCTCCAGGGCTGTGGTGGAAGGGGGAGGGGTGCTTAAGGGGGAACAGGGTGTGGGATGACTGCTAGGGTGAATAGGGCTTCATTTGAGGAGTGATGAAAATGTTCTTAAATTCAGTAGTGGATTTATTTACATAACTCTGTGAATATAGGAAATGGTACTGAATTATATACTTTAAAAGGGTGAAGTTTATGATAAGTTAATTATAGTATCAATAAAGCTATTAAACAAAAAAAGATGAATTAAGTAATGATGCCAAAACACTGATTACTTCAAAGAAGCTGTGACATGGATAGCAGCCAAAGTACTACAGAATCTATCATCTAAAATAAAGGCAATAATGAAGATGAATGGGCAGTATGTAATTCTATCAGCTGGCAGAAATACGAACCTTTTCAGCCAAAGTTTAAACAGTGTAGAAAAAGAAGAATGCATATCATGTCTATAAAGTTCAACCTCAGCTAACCAAATTGGACTCACTGAAATCAACAAAATAACTTCTCTTTGAGGCTATTAATTAGTACTATCTCTCTTACATTGATCCAACCAGTCCATTCTGAAGGAGATCAGCCCTGGGATTTCTTTGGAAGGAATGATGCTAAAGCTGAAACTCCAGTACTTTGGCCACCTCATGGGAAGAGTTGACTCATTGGAAAAGACTCTGATGCTTGGAGGGATTGGGGGCAGGAGGAGAAGGGGACAACAGAGGATGAAATGGCTGGATGGCATCACTGACTCGATGGACGTGAGTCTGGGTGAACTCCGGGAGTTGGTGATGGACAGGGAGGCCTGGCGTGCTGCGATTCATGGGGTCGCAAAGAGTCGGACACGACTGAGCAACTGAACTGAACTGAACTCTTACATTGTCTAATTTTCTGAGGCAATTCTTGTTTCTTTAATCATTATTATTATTGGTATACCTAAGTAACGTCCCAGATAAGACAGAATTTGTGAGGTATTAGTTGACTACATGGCTTACTTTATGTATTACCACAGACAAGATTACTTAATGAAGTAGTTAATGATGATTACATAAAACCATTATCTTTCCCAGGGAATCCTAACTATATTTTCTCCAAGAATTTTGGACTTAAAAGAGGTTTTGAATTTTAGAGTTGAGATTTCTTATAATATCCTTTCTGTCACAGTAGTTATATGAAGCTAAAACTTGAGTCTTGTGAAAAGAGAAGAACAGTAACTCCCCTGTACCTGAACCTTTGGGCTTCCTGGTGGCTCAGATGATAAAGAATCTGCCTGCAACGTAGGAGACCTGGGTTCAGTCCCTGGGTTGGGAAGATCCCCTGGAGAATGGAATGACTTTTAAAGATGTGAACATGCATCTGTAACCAATCATGTCGGTTAGTTTACATGTCTGGTGTGCAGTGTCTCGTGCGTGCGTCCTCTACAAGTGGTTGTGCTTTTGTGTACTTTACTGTACTCTGTAAAGTACAATAGCACAGTATCTTTACTTCAAGAACAGGGTGTCCAGAAGCAAATGTAAAAGGAAGGGTGATGTAGCTGGTACTGCTAAGAAACGCTAGCTATTCTACTGTACTACTGTACTTTTCAAAGTACTCTACTATAAAAAGTGGGTTTTTTTGCATGTTTTTTTATGTATCATTTGTGTGAAAAGTATTACAAATACTTTTTGGTGGGACCACATCATATGGGGATGGAAATATAAACAATCATACACAGATGAAGTAAAGATTAACTAGAGGCAGGAACACACATTTAGGTAATTTCACTCAGGTGGGTAAGTCTCCAGAGAAATTTGGAAGGGGTTTACAAGACAAAAAAATTGATGAGGAATATGCTCAGGAATATAATTTGGATCATATATTTAAAAATTTGCTTCCTCCTTGCCTCAGTGGTAAAGAATCTGCCTGACAATGCAGGAGATACAGGTTTGATCCCTAGGTCGAGTAGATTCCCTGGAGAAGGAAATGGCACCCCACTCCAGTATTCTTGCCTGGGAAATCCCATGGACAGAGGAGCCTGGTGGACTATAGTCCACGGGGTTGCAAAGAGTCAGACATGACTCAGCAACTAAGCAACAACTACAACAAACATTAAAGGATTTATGTGGACTGGTGTTCAGTTCAGTTCATTCTCTGAGTCATGTCGAACTCTTTGTGACTCTGTGGACTGCAGCATGCCAGGCTTCCCTGTCTATCACCATGTCCTGAAGCTTGCTCAAACTCATGTCCATCGACTCAGTGATGCCATCCAACCATCTCATCTGTTGTCCCCTTCTCCTCCTCCTATAGTAGTACAGTACCAGCATCAGGGTCTAATGAGTTGACTCTTCGTATCGGGTGGACAAAGTATTGGAGTTTCAGCTTCAGCATCAGTCCTTCCAATGAATATTCAGGACTGATTTCCTTTAGAATGGACTGGTTGGATCTCCTTGCAGTCCAAGGGACTCTCAAGAGTCTTCTCCAACACCACAGTTCAAAAGCATCAATTCTTTGGTGCTTAGCTTTCTGTATGGTCCAACTCTCATATCCATACATAACTACTGGAAAAACCATAGCTTTGACTAGATGAACCTTTGTCGGCAAAGTAACGTCTCTGCTTTTTAATATGCCATCTAGTTTGGTCATAGCTTTTCTTCCAAAGAGCAAGTGCCTTTTAATTTCATGGCTGCAGTCACCATCTGTCGTGATTTTGCAGTCCAAGAAAATAAAGTCTGTCATTGTTTCCCCATCTATTTGCCATGAAGTGATGGGACCGGATGCCATGATCTTAATTTTTTGAATGTTGAGTTTTAAGCCAGCTTTTTCACTCTCCTCTTTCAGTTTCATCAAGAGGCTGTTTAATTCCTTTTCACTTTCTGCCATACTTATGACAGTTTTGGACACTGCAGATCTCCTAATTCTCCAACTTACTTTGGTCAGTTGTTGTAAGAAATAAACAATGTAGATTTTCTACATTTTCTCACAGATTCTAATATTCATTCTCATCTCTAATTGAAGGAAACCTAGGAACACAGAGCTGGGCAATCAATTAGCTTTCCTTTAGATGTAGCTTTTTCAATGCTTGACATTTGTTTTATGGAGACTAAAACAATTTGGAAATGGGTCAGTGGAATTGGGAGCTATCAGGGAATTCTAACTGAAATGTGTTATAATTATTTGTACTTTTGTATTTTATGAGCTAAATCTTGTGGGATATAATATACTCATTATGAAAGTATTTTGGATAGCTAATATGTCAACTTTCTAATCAGAATAATGTTGTTCAGTCACTAAGTCATGTCCGACTCTTTGCAACCCTATAGACTGCAGCTCGCCAGGTTTCCTTGTCCTTCAGTATCTCCTGGAGTTTGCTCAGATTCATGTCCATTGAGTCGGTGATGCCATCCAACCATCTCATCCTCTGTCATCCCCTTCTCTGGCCCTTAGTTTTCCCCAATATCAGGGTCTTTTCCATGAGTTGGCTCTTCACATCAGGTGGCTAAAGTATTGGAGCTTTTATATTTATTTGATAATTCTGAGTATTAATTTGGATTTTTCTGCAGGTATCTTTTGTCTGGGTTGGGACAACTTTGAGTGGAAAGTATATGACTAAGGTTGTCTGTAAAACTCAGAGTTCACTAGAATTCTTGTGCTCTGTATGAACATTGATGAAAGGACAGGAAATTAGAAAGTAGTTAAAATAACAGATCTCAAAAATGGGGTTTCATGTACATATTTTGGTTCTTGAGAATGAAAACTGGAAGATTTTATGGAAGAACATTGGAACTCTTTCATTTTTTTTCCCACTGAGTGTGTGAGTTTTATTTGTTGATCTAAGTGCTGTCTGTCTTTAATATTTTTGTGTTCCTCTGGGACTAGTTTGAATCTCTCTTTTTAGAGAGGCTGGCTCAGGTGGAGCTGGTACAACAGGTTACCTTAACCTGTGCAGTTTCAGGCCAGCTTCAGGATAGTCTGGCCACAGATCCAAATAAACAAAAAGAAATACTTAGGAAAGGAGATATGAAGTCTTTCATGGGGCAGGGGGAAAAATCACTATAATTTTAATCACATACATACTATATAGCATGGCATTTTTAAGAGTGGGTAACTCTAAAAGACTTACCACTCAAAGGACATAAAAAGACTGACATAATAAACTCTCATCGTAGAATCTAAAGATAAGTAAAGGCAGAGTTAAGTTTGAAAAATCAGTATGAACTCTTGACCTTCTGACTCTCCCTTTTTAAGGGAGCTCTTTCTTTTTCAATAAAGTTACCTCGGTCATCTCTGATGCCATCCTGGCTACTCAGGTCATTAAATGCAACATTCTCCTGTGTACTCTATTTTCCCCTGTTTTTGAACCCACCTTTATATCCTACTAAAAGGAAAAAATTCTCATTTGGGGAAGAAAAAGTAAAGATGAGCTTCAGTTCAGTTCAGTCGCTCAGTTGTGTCCAACTCTTTGCAACCCCATGAATCGCAGCACGCCAGGCCTCCCTGTCCATCACCAACTCCCGGAGTTCACCCAAACCCATGTTCATTGAGTTGGTGATGCCATCCAACCATCTCATCCTCTGTCGTCCCCTTCTCTTCCTGCCCTCAATCTTTCCCAGCATCAGGGTCTTTTCTTTTCTTTTTCTTGATTTCTTTATCTTTATTTTCAACTTAGTTGACTTTGCAGGGTCTTTTCAAATGAGTCAGCTCTTCACATTAGGTGGCCAAAGTATTGGAGTTTCAGCTTCAACATCAGTCCTTCCGATGAACACCCAGGACTGATCTCCTTTAATATGGACTGGTTGGATCTCCTTGCAGTCCAAGGGACTCTCAAGAGTTTCCTCCAACACCACAGTTCAAAAGCATCAATTCTTCGGTGCTCAGCTTTCTTTATAGTCCAACTCTCACATCCATACATGACCACTGGAAAAACCATAGCCTTGACTAGATGGACCTTTGAATACTTTATTATCATCAGAAAGCTAGGATTCATCTAGAGCAGTGGTCCCCAACCTTTTTGGCACAAGGGAAGTGTTTCATGGAAGAAAATTTTTCCATGCACCAGGGAGGGGGTATGGCTTTAAAATGATTCAAGCACATTAAATTTATTGTGTACCTTATTTATATTATTATTAATGCATAAGCTCCATCTCAGATCATCAGGCATTAGATCCCAGATGTTGGGGACCCCTGATCTAGAGTGTTTAGAAGACAAAGTGGTCATCATAGAAAGAGCTGCAGTTTGCAAAGTAGTGAAAATTTGACATTAAAAATGGATAGAATGATTAAAGTCAAATAGAATGAGTTTATAAGTCCTGGTTTCATGTTGATACTGTAAAGAATAAGAGAATTCAACACGTGTTGAATGTAATTGTTATGCATTTTCAATAGTGTATATAAACTGTTATATGCCAATTAATATAAACTATATAATTCCTACACTGGACTAATAGACTATTAGGCTGTAAAACACAGACTTTAAAAAATAGAGGAATAAAAACTTTAAAATGAGAATGCTGAGTGGGAAGTAGAATGGGAAGTAACAAAGGGGATTTAAAAGGGCAAGCTAGTGTACCAGAGAAGAGAAGAGCATACATATTACCTAATAGAAGTAGAAGGAGTGACTTTATACATTTAAAATAAATTTTAGAGATTAGGCTGACCTTTGGGAGGAGAGAGAGAAGAAAACAAGCATAGCTGTGGAATGGTTTGCATTTTTTTTGGCCACAGGAATGAAGGCAGTGAAAAACATATTAACAGTAAAGGTCAAATGAAATGGAGTTCTTAACCAGATAGGAGGTGAACTGTGTATGTTCCAGTTTTGTGACAGTGGCAGTGGGTCCCCATCCTCATGCTAATGGAAACATGATTAAAGGAAAAAAATCACATTTAAGTGGTATTTGTTGGGAAGGATAGATGTCTCTCTTTGGAGATCTAGATGTAAGGTTTAGGACCAAATTTGGCAAAGATTTGTATGGGAGACAGAGGAGTAATGTCATTTGGTGAATATGAGTTATGTACAAAAACATGAACATAAGCTTAATGAGGTTTCTAGGTACTACAGTCCTGCATCTCCTATTCTCTCTGCTCAAATTAGTGGGATTTTCAAATAATGTAGTATATCGTCCTAGACATTACACTTGTTGGCTTCACTGCTTGAAGAATCCCTTAGGAACTCAGCCTGGAAAAAACCTGGGTCATGTGCCTTGAATTCAAAGTAATACAAGCAAGCAGGGGAGTTTCATTCTGTCAGTCAAGATAGGGTCAAGTAGAACAGGGGAAGAAGAATCACAAGTCTTTTAGTAAATGCTCAGTTTGTTGTTGTTGTTCAGTCGCTCAGTTGTGTCCGACTCTCTGCGACCCCATGGACTGCAGCATGCCAGGCTTCCCTGTCCATTACCAACTTCTGGAACTTGCTCAGACTCAAGTCCATTGAGTCGGTGATGCCATCCAACCATCTCATCCTCTGCCCGCCCTCTTCTCCTTTTGCTTTCAGTCTTTCCCAGTATTCTCACTATCCTCATTATCAAATAGCAAAAGGCAAAACCAGAATAGATGTGTAGGCTCCTTAAACACTAGCAGGTCAGAGTTCATTTCTTTAACATGCATGGCCACCAGGCCTGATGTGGTGAAATGATTCACCCAAGATCACCCATGTGTTCAGGGCAGAGCACACCGCTTGGCTTTCAGTTCAGTGTTCTGTCCCCTCTAATGTTAACAAAGAACAAGTGACTTCATGTGTGATCTAAAGATGACATTTTAAATGTTAACAGTTTCCCACATAGAAATGATGTACACACAAAGACAACCAAAGACTTAGAAAAGAAAGAGTAAATCAGAAGAGAAATATTAATATGACTTATGTCAGAATTGCATAGACAGACCAATTTGTCTGAATTTTACCAAAGTTGGTTCCATTCACCACGTTAATGATGTGTAGAAATACCCAAATGCATCAAAATTTAGTCCTGGCAAATGAGAGAGGCCAGCTTGATTTAATGGAAAATCTGATTTCTAAAATATAATTAAAATTAATGGACTTTATTACTTTCAGAAAAACATAGTAACTAGTCATCATATACAGTGTTTTTATTTTTTGTTGTGCCAAATTGCTCACATCAGAATATTTACTAATTAGCATTTTATTCCATATAGGGACTGCAAACATTTTAAAAAACAGTTTGTTCTTTTTAGTATGTTGAATACCTCTCTTGCTCTTTTTTGTAACAAATTGCTGTGAAAATTGCTTTAATAATTGCAAAGGTAAACACCTACCTCAAAACCATAATTTTAATTTTTATGAATTATATTTTAATAAGCTTTTATTGAATTATAATGTGCAAAAAGAAAGTAGGTGCCCTGGTGGTCCACTGGTTAAGACTCCATGCTTCCACTGCAGAGAGCATGTGTTTGAATCCTGGTTGGGGAGCTAGATGTCACATGCCAAGCAGCACCGCCAAAGAAAAGAAAGAAAGCAAGTGTCTAGCTCAGTGTATTATCACAAGTTGGGCACACACATGTAAACACTACCAAAGTCAATAATATGTACTAGCACCTCTGAAACCCTCCTTCAGCCTTTTCTTATTTGTTAGCTCTACCATCGTTGTTGTTTAGTTGCTAAGTCATGTCTGCGTAACTTTTGCCTGTTTTTGAACTTTATGTTATAAAGGGGATGGTATGGTGTGTATGTTCTGGAAGCTGCTCCGTTCAACCATCTTCCTTCCGTCCTTTCTTCCTCCCTCCTTTCTGTCCTCTCTCTCACTTTGGAGGCCCTTACCTTTTACCTAAATAGTTATTTGCTCATTGAATCCAGACCTGGATACTGGATGTGCTAAGTTGCTCAGCTGTGTCTGACTTATGACCCCCATGGACTGTAGCCCAGCAGGCTCCTCTGTTCATGGAATTTTCCAGGCAAGAATACTGGAGTGGGTTGCCATTTCCTTCTCCAGGGATATATATACATATATATTTCTGTTTGGCCTTGTTTGCTAAACTTTGTGAGAGTCATCCATGATGTTGCATGTGGAAGTAGTTAATTCATTTTCTTTGCTATTCAGTTTTCCATTAAATGATTACACCAGATTCCTGGTCACTTTTACTGTTAAAGGACATTTGGATTGTCCCATCTTTGGGTATTTTGAATATTGCTGTTGCACATGCTCTTGAGTGTGACTTTTCAGGTGCTTATGTATCTATTTCTCTAGGTTATAGTAATAAGAGCGTGACTGCTAGATCAAAGTGTGTGAGTATGGTCAGCTGTAGTAGATATTAAAAACTGTACCAATTTATACTCCCACCTGTAGTGCATTATAGTTAGCACATATGTATGTCTTAGAGTTGTCAAACTTTGTAATTTTAGCATTTCTAGTGAGTGTGTAATAGTATGCCACTGAAGTCTGAATTTGCACTTCAATGATTACAAATGAAGGTAGGAAATATTTATGTTTATTTACTACTCTGGGATCATTTTAAAAGGGCCTCTTCATTTCTCTTTCCCTTTTTAACATCAGCTTCTAGGTCTATATCTTTTTTATATGTAGGAATTATTTTTATATTACAATGATTCTGTATCTATTACATATTATGGTATGAGTTCCTTGTCAGTTATGTGGTTGCGAATATTTTCCCCTATCCATGTGTTTAACAAATTGACACAATATCGTTTATTATTATAAAATGATCTTTTCTCCACTTCACTTTCATCTTTTTGACTATGCAGGTGTCCATTTATGTTTTGTTCTTAGGTACTTTCTGTTATGTTCTAGAGTTTTATAGGCTATCCTTGGGAGAATAACATAGTCTCTTAATTACTGAAACTTCATAACAAGTCTTCATAGCAAGTAGAGTAATTCCTTCAACTTATTTGACTTCCCAAGGATTTTCTTGACTCTTTACATTTTGATGTGAAATGTAGAACACATTTATTAATTTCCACAAATAAATTTCCACAGATGCTAGGTTTATAATAACTCGGATACAGATCATTTTGAAGGAGAATTGATATCTTTCAACATTTAGTGTTCCAGTTGATGACCACAATGTATTCCTTCATTTATTTAGGTCTTCTTTAACTTCTAGTAATAGTATTTTTGTGTAGGGGTCTTACATTATTTTAATTTATCTCTATTTTATTGTCATATTACAAGCAGTATTGGTTCAAAACAGCTTTTAAAACTGTTTGTACAAGTAAAACATACATACATAAAGTTGAATATATATGTACAGCTAGAGGAACTTTCACAAACTGAACACACCTGTGTAGCCAGCACCCATGCCAAGCAACAGAACTTTACCAAAAGACCTTACTGTTCTCCCAATCAGCACCTATATCCCTAGTTATATCCCTTACCCTGATTTTTACCAGCAGAAATTAGTTTTTCCATAAAACTAGAATCATATAGTATGTCCTCCTCTTGGTGGTTACTCTTTTGCCCAATATACTATTAATAACTCGTGCATATAAGTACATGTAATTGTAGATCATTTGTGCTAATAGTTGTATAGTGCTTCTTTATGAAATTTATTGCAATTTAATTATCCATTTTACTCTTGATGGGCATTTGGTAGTTTTCAGCTTGGTGTATGTGCTGGTATTATCCCTTCTATTTTAGCCAACCTAGCTGATCTGAAGTAGTAGTTCATTGTGGGTTTAATTTCCATTTTGTCAGTAATGATATTCAGTATTTTCACATGCTTATTTGCTATATACCTTTGTAAATATCTTTGTAAATTGTCTTTTCTCGGTTTTTTCATTGATTTTTAGGATTGTAGAATGCTTTGTATATTCTGCATACAAATTCTATTTGATATGTGCTTTGTGAATATTTTCTCCCAGTCTGTGTATATTTTCTTATGATGTTTTCTGATGAGGAAAATTATTTTAAAAATGATGCCCACTTCATAAATTCCTTGTGTTATAGTTAATGCTTGTGTTGTCCTATTTAATAAGCACTGTGTCCCTCAGATGTATGAAGATAGTTTTTAGTAGTTTCTTCTAGAAGTTATATTTGTAGCCTATATATCTAGGTCTATGATCAATAGTGAATTAGTTGTTGTGTTTTAGGTAGAACAAAGCTTCATGATATTTTTTTCAATATATACATATTCAGTTATTCTACGGTTGTTGGTCAAAATGATATATTTTTTGTATTGAATTGTTTTAATGCCTTTGTCCAAAATCATTGCACTGTATATAACATCAACAAAATCTACAAAATAGCAAACAGAGCAAATAAACGAATTCAGCAGTGTTTCAGAATAATGAGTCAATGTGTAACAATTTATTTTTATAGACTGAACAATTGAAAATTAATAATTTATAGAAATAGATGATAGCACCAAGGACTCAGTGGACATGAGTTTGAGCAGATTCCAGGAGTTGGTGAAGGATAAGAAAGTCTGTTATGCTGCAGCCCATGGGGTCACAGAGTCAGACATGACTTAGCGACTGAACAAAAATAAAATAGCATCAAGAAATATAAAATACTTATGGTCGATTTTAACACAAGATGTAAAATGTTTCTGCTGCTGCTGCTGCTGCTAAGTCGCTTCAGTCGTGTCCAACTCTGTGCGACCCCATAGACGGCAGCCCACCAGGCTCCCCCTTCCCTGGGATTCTCCAGGCAAGAACACTGGAGTGGGTTGCCATTTCCTTCTCCAATGCATGAAAGTGAAAAGTGAAAGTGAAGTCGCTCAGTCATGTCCGACTCTTAGCGACCCCATGGACTGCAGCCAACCAGGCTCCTCCGTCCATGGGATTCTCCAGGCAAGAGTACTGGAGTGGGGTGCCATTAATACCTCTATAAAACAGGATATTTTTATAGTAATAATAATAAATTACTTTAAACATTTAAGAATTGCTGAATTAATGTAAATAAGTCCCATGTTCATGGAATAGAAAACTTACTAGAAAATGTCTTCAAACTCATATATAGATTCAATACAATCCCAATCAAAATCCCAAGAAATTGAAAAGGTTACTCTAAATTTTATGTGGAAATGCAAAAAGTATTGGCTTTATTATTATTTTTTATTTATTTGTTTGGCTGCACTGCATGACATGTGGGGTCTTAGTTCCTCAACCAGGGATCAAACCCATGCCCCCTGCAATGGAAGCTTGGAGTCTTAACCACTGGACCACCAGGGAAGTCCCTATTGTTAAAGTTGACAAAGTTTGTAGAAACTGACAAGATTACTCCAAGTTTTACACTTAAGTGCAAACAATATTGGCTTTAAAATGTTCTTTTATACTTATTGTCCTGGTTTATAGAAATTCAAATGACTTTTAAATATTAATTTACATTTGAGATCTTGCTAAATTATTATATATATGTGTGTGTGTGTGTGTGTACACACACACTCCCTCTCATTTGGAGTTCCTAAAGAAACATTACTTTGAATAGCAAATATTTTATTTATTTATTTCCAGTTCTTATAATATGTGTTTCTTTTTCTTTCCTTGTTAGCACTGACTAAAATTTCCAGTATAATACTGACTAGATGAGATGCTAACAGGTATTCTTATTTTATCCCTTTATCAGAGGAAAATCATCCATCATTGTATCACTAAATATAATGACTGTTCCCCCAATAACTTATCTAATTAGGTATTTGTCCCTCTATTTCTGGAGAAGGCAATGGCAACCCACTCCAGTACTCTTGCCTGGAGAATCCCATGGATGGAGGAGCCTGGTGGACTACAGTCCATGGGGTCGCTAAGAGTCGGACATGACTGAGTGACTTCACTTTCACTTTTCACTTTCATGCACTGGAGAAGGAAATGGCAACCCACTCCAGTGTTCTTGCCTGGAGAATCCCAGGGACCAGGGAGCCTGGTGGGCTGCCGTCTTTGGGGTTGCACCGAGTCAGACACAACTGAAGCGACTTAGCAGCAGCAGCATTTCTGGGTTATAAGTTTTTTTTCTTCACTGCATGTATTGAGAAGCTGTGTAGTTACTTTTTTAATATAGTAGCTTATGTTGATCAATTTTCAAAGTTAAACCAACTTGGCATTCTTCTAATGTGCACTTAATAGTTTATCCTCTTTATATATTACTGGGTTTGATTTATTAATGCATTGTTTAATATTTTTGTGTTCATATTTATGAGAAGAATTGGCCTTTAATTTTCCTTTCTTGTAAAATCTCTGTTCTGTTAAGGTATCTGGATTATGATGGTCATAAAATGAGTTAAATAAATTCCTTTTCCCCCTGTTCTTTGAAATACTTAGTTTGAAATGCATGTTATTTCTTCTTAAATGTATGGTATAATTACTGATCAAATTTATCTGAGCCAGAAGTTTTCCTAATGATGGGAAATACTCATATTTTCTATTTCTTGTGGCAGTTTCAGTAAATTTTTTTTTTACAAGGAAATTGAGTCCATACCATATAGTTTTAAAATGCACTGACTTAAAATGTTTCATAATAACCTCTTATTTTTTGAATGTCTCTTTCCCTCTTATTGCATCTTTGGGATTTCCATTGGCATCATTTTTATTATGCCAGAAAAAAAAAATCCCCTTGGTAATTCTTTCTGTAGGAGGGAAGACCTGTTTATGATGAATAGTGTTTTCTTTGTCTGAAAATGGTTTTATCTTTTATTTTTGAGGAACATTTTACTGGAAATAGAAATACAAATTGGCAGTAATTTCTTTCAGTCCTTTGGTCCCATCATCCCATTGTTCTTTGATTTCTCTCATTTTGTTGGGAAGTCAGCTTTCAGTCTTGTTTTTACTCCTTAGAAGATAATATATTATTTTCTCTCTGGACACTTAGTAGATTTGCTTTTTTGTCTTGACTTTAATCAGTTTTATTACAATATTTCTATAGATAATTTTATTTGAATTTGTCTTGCTAGAAATTCATATTCTTTAATCTGTGGCTAATGATTTTCATCAAATTAGGAAAATTATCAGGAATTATGTCTTCAAACAGAGATTCAATCCACTTTACCTCTCTGTGAGGCATCAAATTCTAAGCTGACACACTTTCTGGATCTTAGTTTTACAAATGCTTACCGCCTTGGTAGTGTTCTAATGCCTATAAATAGCTGTGTACTTTTGTTAAGTATTTTATCCATTTTGTCGTTCAGTTGCTTAGTCATGTCTGACTCTTTGTGACTCCATGGACTGCAGCATGCCAGGCTTCCCTGTCCTTCACCATCTCCCAGAGTTTTCTCAAACTCATGTCCACTGAGTCAATGATGCCATCCTACCATCTTGTCCTCTGTCATCCCCTTTTCCTCTTGCCTTCAGTCTTTTCCAGCGTCAGGGTCTTTTCTAATGAGTTAGCTCAGTTTCAGCATCAGTCCTTCCAATGAATATTCGGGACTGATTTCCTTGAGGATTGACTGGTTTGATCTCCTTGCAGTCCAAGGAACTCTCAAGAGTCTTCTCCAACACCACAGCTCAAAAGCATCAATTCTTCGGTGTTTAGTCTTCTACATGGTCCAAATCTCACACCCATACATGACTACTAGAAAAATCATAGCTTAGACTATACAGACCTTTGTTGGCAAAGTAATGTCTCTGCTTTTCAATATGCTGTCTAGATTTATCATAGCTTTTCTTCCAAGTAGCAAGCATCTTTTAATTTCATGGCTGCGGAAACCATCTGCAGTGATTTTATCCACATTTTCTGGTTATTCTTGGTAGAAAAGTTGCTCTGAATCAACCTATTCTCTCATTGTTAGAACTCAAGATCTATGGAATACGACTTAAATAGAACCCAAATTAATGGGGTTATTCAAGGAAAATCTAAGAACACAGTAATTTGTTAGTTTCTTCATCTGTCAAAAGTTATAAGTATAAATTTTGTTCTTTCAATGTTTTATGATATACTAATTTCTGTATATTATACTATATATTACATATTTTACTAAAAATGTGTTGTTTTAATGTAGTCTTTATTGTTTCTATTAGGAGAGTGTACTTTCGCTCCTCTAATTTCTCCCTAGGGTTTTCTTAGATAAATGTTGCAGTACAAGCATGGGAACTTAAAGGGAAAAATCCTTCCTTACTTCTCTCCCTAATAAAGTTATTTGGATTTATTTCTAAGCTAACCAAAGAGTGTCATCAAAGTACGTAGACTGTGAAACCACAGTGTCATATTGTGTCAAAATGTGATATCATATGGAAGTGATTTCTTCCCATAAAAATCTCTTGACTACTATTGAAGTGATAACTGAAATTGACTTATTACATTTTTATTTCAAATGTGTTTTGCATTGCTCCTCCTTAGACTCAGGCACCAGCCACTTGTATGCTCAAGTATATATGGGCTTGTATGACAATGAACTTAAAGCATTAAGGATTGGTTTTGCTTAAAGGTTAGACAGTTTGAATCAGAATTTGTACAGAGAGGATAGAGAATTGAGAGCCATGATTTAATCGCTGCTCATTGATTTCTCAGGTCCAGACTCTGAACTGATGATTAAGTCATAGGAAGAGAGTGCTGAACTCAAATTAGAAGTGGTGAGCATCAGAGGCTATGGTCTTTCTTCCTCTGGTGTTGCAGGAAACAAAGAGCATTTCATTTAATAAGGGATTGGAACAGGAGAGGAAGATCATGACAGTTTCCACTGTGATAGGCAAGTTTCTTCTATGTGCACATATGGGTGAATCCTTAGTGAATTGTGTCTTCAAGATGTAATGTATTTGCTTCTTTATTTAAAGCATACTGATGGTAGACAGTAATCAGAATATCAGATGAGAAATCAGAACTCAAACTATCATTCTGTCTTTATTGTTGACACTCTTTAATGAAGCTTTCTGTGACATTCTGCCCCCGCCCTGCCCTACCAGTTGATGATGCTGTCAATAGGGTAATTTACCAGCTGTTTCTATTCCTGGTAAGTTGAGAACCCTTGTGGAGATTTCCATATTGCACAAAGAATAATTATTTAACACTACTCTCCTAACCTGGGTAATAATAATAGCTGGAAGCTCAATTCTTTCCTTCATTATTCATTCACCAACTCATTCGATACTCAGGTCCTGAGCACTTTTGGGGCTCCAGAGACTCTGTAGCTCCCTAGAACTTCCTTTTACCTGGATCTCTACTCGTGTCCAAAATAGTCATCATTGCTTTGATGGTTCTCTCATGCCTTCGACCAGATAATTTTTAAATGTATCCATTTGTTTTAATGCAAAATTTCTAGTTCTTAGCAGAATATTGATTTTTGACCCCTAAAAACTACTCTGTACTCACTTTGTGTCTTTTCAGAGTACAGAACCATAAAAATGACTGTGTAGTGCAAAATCATGAAAAATGATCTTAATAATCAGTTGAGAAAATTGTGATTATTCTCACACCTTTGAAAATTCTTATCAAAATATTCAGTTCAGTTCAGTCACTCAGTCGTGTCCGACTCTTTGCAACCCCATGAATCGCAGCACACCAGGCCTCCCTGTCCATCACCAACTCCCGGAGTTCACTCAGACTCACGTCCATCGAGTCGATGATGCCATCCAGCCATCTCATCCTCTGTCGTCCCCTTCTCCTCCTGCCCCCAATCCCTCCCAGCATCAGAGTCTTTTCCAATGAGTCAACTCTTCACATGAGGTGGCCAAAGTACTGGAGTTTCAGCTTTAGCATCATTCCTTCCAAAGAAATCCCAGGACCGATCTCCTTTAGAATGGACTGGTTGGATCTCCTTAAAACTGTCTTATTTTCAGTTTAAATGTATATGGAGATAAAATAATAATTGTGTAGTACTGTTACTTAAAATGGAGACATTGAGAATTAAGTGTTGCATTTCTCTTGAACAGATTATCAAAAGCAATTTGAATAGTCCTTGCTTTCTTCTTATCATGTAACTTGTATCACAGAACAAGTCTTTTCTATGCTTTGGTGAATTATCATACTTTTCTTCTAAGAGTGGATCAACTTCCAGTGTTTTATTCTTTTTTCATTCAGTGTCATGAAATATCTCCAAGAGTTCCCTAGAACTCTTGTAAAGATTTTGTTGTTGGCATCACTTCCCGTGGACCTTAGCATCCTTTTTGTCACAGCCACTGCTCTTGATTATATCACTAAGTTCACCTTCCCAAACTTCCTCTGACTGCATCTTGAGAGTCCCTTCAGTGGTGGTGATACCATTCCCACAGTCAACTATTTCTTTCATACATCTATGTATGTTCTATTTGAATTTCACTTCTAGGATGATCACTTTGTGGGTTTTTTGTTTGTTTGTTTATACTAATGGGTTTATTTTTACTGCAACTCTGTATGATAGGACATATTTTGTGCATTTTATAAGAAAATTGAGGCAGGGAGGGGTTAAGTAACTTGCTCACGTGTATGTACGGAGTTAAGGGGGGAGGTGAGGCTTAAACCACAAGGCTTCTTCTTACCTCTTCATTGGTCAAAGGCTTTGTGTGTGATGGGAACCATGCTCTAATATCACTTTCATTTTTTAAAAAAATTTATTGGAGTATAGTTGATTTGCAATGTTGTGTTAGTTTCAGGTGTACAACAAACTTTCTATTTCTTTGTTGCACTTACATTTTGTTGCCCAATTCCCTATTTGGATAATCCATTAAAGCAATGTCACATGGATTTATCATGGGGAAACAAGAGGCAACACAACTATATACTTTGCTATGTGTGTGAACTGAATAATAGATGCTCAGTGACTAATCACTGACAGATTTAAAAGAAGGGACTTGATTTGTCCTTAATCATTATATAAAGCTGTTTTCCAGAATCATCTGTGAACTGAAGAGCTAGCATCTTGGTTTGTACTTTAGTCAATTTCTCACAGTTAATATACTGTGGTAACTGAAATTTGAATTGTTTTGTCTAGGACTGGTATTTTTTAACTAAACTGGGATAATGGAAATTTTTGTGTAAGAGGACCATGTGAAGGGAAAATTTTATGTATAATGCAAGTATTTTCTGCTGAGTGTAAATCTCTTACCATGAGTGAAACAGGCTGGTGAAGTCACCATGAAGTGACACTTTTCTCAGGCTTTTGAGCAGGCATTTCAATAGATGACAAATTCAGTTGCTTGACTTTTATGGCCTGCTGGCATCTCAGTATTTCTAGTTCCTCTTTGCATAATGAGAGATTCCTTTATTCAAATAACATTTAATGAGGTACTAAGTTTAGAATGCCGTGTTGGCCAAATAGAATATGAAACAATTCAGATACTTGACAGTTCACAAATGCAGAATGACTCATGAGTGTTAATGGAACCAAGAAATTTCACTTAACCTGACTGTGGACCAGGTCTAAAAGGGAAGCGAGCCAGGTGGAAGATTGTGAATAAAATGAGACAGAGCAATTGCAGGTGGCTGTAACTGTGCACTGAAGGAGAGAATGGTGCTGCTGGACACCAGCTGTGGTGCTGCTATGCAGATGAGCCAAACTGAACTGCCAGTGTTTTATCATTTTCATCTGGTTCATTCATTACTTATAATCACCAAATTATTTTTAATATTTTCACTTAGGTAGAGTAGTGTTGGAGGGATATCAGTTATTATATGAAAGCCAAACAAAATATGTCCCCTGATGTGACATTGTGAAGTTGACTGTATGGCACAAAATAAATAATGTTCTGTAACTCTGGCTGTTACTATCACCACTGACTCATGGAAAGAGCTGGAAGCCACTTACATTTTTTCATGATTTGGCTTCTAAGCTGTTTAAGAATAATTATAAGCACCTGCCCACATCACAGAGATCTGGGATTTATGTATTGGTTTTTAAATACTTTGAAATTTTGGGGTAAAATGTAAGATTATTTTAAATATCATTACTAAGTTACTTCTTGAATCAAATCATTTTAGTAATAGATACTATCTGAATTTTAAATAGTTTTTAATATTCTGTGCATGCCCAAATGAATAATTTAGATATCAATGCAAATTAGTAATTTCACAGAAAGTGGTAATATGGGTAATAGGACTTCTAATATTCAGGGGTGTAATTGTGCTTGTAAGTGCTTTGTAGAGGATATATTAGATTAAGTCATATGAGGACCATTTTTGTAGGTCAAAATGTTAAAGTACTAGGAATTTCATGTAGTTTAGCCTAAATTAAGGCCAAAGATTAATTCTATTTCCATTCTTTACCCTAGCTAATTATTTTAATCTCTAAATCCTACCTAATTTCTCAATTTTAAGTTGGGTGTGATATAGTCTGCCATTTAAAAGGTGTAAGAATGAGTGGGAATATTTTTGTCTATACATCCCTCTGTATGTTTCTCCTACTTGTCTGTCTATAAAGACTGATAAATCCTTTATTTACTGGCTCTGTGAAGTTGACCAAGTTATTCAAGACTTTTAACCTTATTTTCAACTGTAGAATAATAATAGTAAATACTAAATCAAACCACTATTCAGATTAAAGGAGGCAACTTGTATTAAGTATATAAAATAGTACCTGGCACTTGCTGCTGCTGCTGAGTCACTTCAGTCGTGTTCGACTCCGTGCGACCCCATAGACGGCAGCCCACCGGGCTCCCCTGTCCCTGGGATTCTCCAGGCAAGAACACTGGAGTGGGTTGCCATTTCCTTCTCCAATGCGTGAAAGTGAAAAGTGAAAGTGAAGTCGCTCAGTCATGTCTGACCCTCAGCAGCCCCATGGACTGCAGCCTATGAGGCTCCTCCATCCATGGGATTCTCCAGGCAAGAGTACTGGAGTGGGGTGCCATTGCCTTCTCTGACCTGGCTGTTTAACAAATGTCGAGTATTACTTTTATACCTTCAGAGCAGAAATAAAGCATTATTCCTCATGTTTAGTCCTATCTTTACTTTTCTGTCTAATCAGAAAACTTTCTGTCGTATGGTATTGGTGTGATGAATAAAATACTCTGATTAAGAAAAGTACCATATCTATCATTCAGTTGTACATAATAAGTAGGCAGCTAAAATGCTTAATTAACTTAGTTTCTCATTTAAGAAAATAGATTACAGTTCACTTCCAGATTATTTGAAATATAATTTGTTTATCAATTACTATGAAAGTATTTCAGAATGCTGTAAAGCCTGAGGGTCTTATAACCATATGTTATGATTGCATTATGGATTTGTAGGTGAGTCAATGTTATCAATAGAGTCATGGATACAGCAGAGTGTATTGTGTGGTCTGATTCATCTTTAATTCCTTAACAAAATTTCTTTCATTATTGGAAGGAACAGTTTCCTTTTTCTTTTAGTAACCTTTTCTCCATAAGTGGTCATCTAAATGGAGTGTCTCATATTAGAAGCTACTGCTGTGGTGCCTTTTCTGCAAATATCAATGGTAGCTATTGGAAGAGCACTGGTATCCATGTTGATCTTGCCCTGTTTGAAAAGCAGTTGTGCCAAGGCTGTCTTGTTTGCCTCTATTTGATCACACTCAAATTCACTATCTATCTGGCTTCTGACTCTTGGCTCTTTCTCTGCTATTATGACCCTGCTTCTCTCTCTGGACTTGGTGCCTCTTTCTGGTCTACCTGGCTTTGACTCTTGGCTTCTCCTCAAAGACTTTGGCCTGGCTTTTGACAGGAAGCTCTTCAGAGCATCCTGAATGTACTGCTTTCTTCAGAGTCTATTTCCTTGCCTCTAATAAGCTGGACCAACAACAAGCTGGCTTGACTGGCCAGTGGATTCAGTGATGCCAAAAAGCATTGAGAAATGGTCATGTTCACCCGGGCTCTATGAGAAGCTTTGAACTGATGCAGAATCATTTCCCTTAACAACCGTCAATTACTCTTGGGGGAAAACAGACTTTGTAAGTCAAAATAAATGCTTGACATTTTAGGAAAAACGTTATTTGAAGAATAGAGTTTTATGTAAAATTCTAGGGGTTACATGGCTGTCATTTGTCCCTTTCTCTATTCTGCATTACTATCAAATACCACATTTTTATAGACATAAAAAATGTAGCTATATACTTATGCTGTAAAAAAGCTTGGCACTAATGCCATCTTCTATCAATGTTGATGGTTATTAGAAAAGTCTTGCTATTTCTGCCACACAGAAGAAAATGCAAGCAACATAAACTTCAAAGTGTCAGATTAGAGAGCTTTCATGATACTTGAAAGGTATCTTTCAAGGGGCTTCCCAGGTGGCAGAGTGACAAAGAATTTGCCTGCCAACGTAGGAGATGCTGGAGATGTGGGTTTGATCCCTGGGTCAGAAAGCTGCCCTAGAGAAGAAAATGGCAACCTGCTCAAGTATTCTTGCCTGAAAAATCCCTTGGCCAGAGGAGCCTGGCGGGCTACAGTTCATGAGGTCACAAAGAGTCAGACGTGACTGAGCACGGACTATGATATTTGAGGTCAGTTTTCCAACAAGCATTTTTGTAGGCATGATTAAATTCTGTGTGATTTTCAAGTATCACCATAGAAATGAAAAGTTTCTCATTGTTTTATTTATATGTTTGACATAAAACACAGTCTCAAATAATAAAATACAATGGAAAGTGTTGACATTTTCAGTTTTCAATTAGCAATGTTGTTTTTTTTTTTATTTTTCAAAAATAGACTTTATTCTTTAGAGTAGTTTTAGATTCACAGAAAAATTGAGTGGAAAGCACAGAGGGTTCCCATCTATCCACCATCCCCCACAACACACACAACCTCCCCCACTCTCAGCATCCTGCACTGAGTGGTACATTTGTCACCATCAATGAACCTTCATTGACACATCATAATCACCCAAAGGCCATAGTTTATATCAGGGTTCACTCTTGGTGTCTTACATCCCATGCTGTGCTGTGCTTAGTCACTCAGTCACGTTCGACTCTTTTCGACTTCCATGGACTGTAGACCACCAGGCTCCTCTGTCCATGGGGATTTGCAGTATTGTTTTAAGCACTTCCTTTGAAGTAAAAATTTGCACAGTTTTAACATTTATAAATGAAAGCATTTGTACACCCGTGGCAGATGCATGTTGATGTATGGCAAAACCAATACAATATTGTAAAGTAAAAAAATAATAATAATAAATTAACAAAAAATAAAAATAAAAAAAATTAATGAAAACATTTGGCTGATTGATTCTCATGGTTGAATCATGAGAGATGCTTATTTCAGGAAACTGAAAACTGCATTTTTTTTTTCTATTACTGAATCTGGTTAGTGTCCCTGTGTAGCCATTTGTTTTAAACATGTCAGCTTCTTTACAGATTTATGGTCATGGTAGGGGAGGGAGAGAGTGAGGTGACTTAAGAGAGTAGTATTGAAACATACATATTACCCACCAGTGGATAGCTGGTGGGAATTTGCTGTGTAATGTAAGGAACCCAAAGCTGGTGCTCTGTGATGACTTAGAGGAGTGGGATGGGGAGAGAGATGGGAAGGAGTTTTAGGAGGAGAAGGAGACATATGAATACCTATGACTGATTCATGTTAGTGTATGGTGGAAACTGTCACAACATTGTAGAGTAATTATCCTCCAATTAAAAATAAAATAACATTTAAAAAATTAATGAAATTTTGCCTTGAAATTAAGGATTCTAAGTTCAAAGCCAGTCTTTAAATATTGGTAAGGCTGGTCAAAAAGTGAGAAGCAGTGTACAAAAGTTTACATAGAGCATCAATTGTTTCTGCCATGCAAGAAGTTACTCTTTCAACACAGGTAAAACACTGAGTTGCCTTGGGGGAAAAAAAAAAAAGTGAGGTTTCTTTCTTTATTTTAAGCAATCACTGATTGCTGATGTTATAATATTTAAGTGCTCTGGGAACATCCGTAGGTAAAGCCAAGGTCAGTGTTTTGAATATGGGACCAGGATTGAGACATTTTTCTAAGGTCAAAGACTGACGTGAAACTGGGGCCAGTTATGTTACAGAAGAATCCAAACCAGTTCTAAGATCATAGTTGACTGGTCCTTGGCAGAGGCTGAAGCCTTTCAGAGACAGCAGAAGCTCAAGCAGTTGTGTTCAGTGGGGAGCTCTGGTGGGGCGTTGTGGGGACCCAGACTCTAGGAAACTAGGCTGCAGGCAAAGTCAGTGAAGTTAGAAGAGTGGCTGCAGGAACAGTGGTAGAAAGTAATCAGATATGATCAGGGAACAGTGAAGGGAATCCAGCTACTGAGGATTCAGAAAAAACAAATGGTCAAGCCAAGTTTTTGTTGCTGCACGTGGGCTTTCTCTAGTTGCAGTGAGCAGGGGGCTACTCTCTAGTACAACATTAGTACTCAGCCCGGAAAACAAGCATCAGAATTGGCTTCTCATTGTGGTGACTTCTCTTGTTGCAGAGCACAGGCTCTAGGTGCATGGGCTTCAATAGTGGTGGCGCACAAGGCTTAGTTGCCCCGTGGCATGTGTGATCTTCCCAGACCAGGGATCCAACCCGTGCCACCTACATTGGCAGGCAGATTCTTAGCCACTGAACCACTGGGGAAGTCCTGTATTAGAGTATTATGATAAAAGAAGCCAGATTATTGTAACATGAGCCTTGTCTAGGATGCTGGCAGCAAAAGAGAAAATTCAAAGGTAGGTTTGAAATGGATCATGAGGGAAGAATTGATTGAATTTGTGGGTTTGTTGGAGGTTGGGAAGGGGCCTGTGAGCTTTTTAAATTTAGTGTGCCTGAGACCAGTGAATAGAAAAAGATAGGCTGATAGGAGTGGCTATTTGCGATGAGGAGGATGTGTTTAATGTGATTGTAGAAATGGTGATATAAACCAGTGTGCCATATGAGAAATGTTACTGCATGTCTCTCTGCTGTGAACGTTCTTTCCTTTTCTACATAACCATTTTGTTGGCAACAGTAACATTTCTGTAGCTTGCAGTCCTGAGCGAACTACTGAGATGAAAATGAAGAAGGCAAAACATTTAAACTTAGAAAGAATAATTGCCCTTCTTAATAATACTCATTTAAAATTAAAAATAAAGGATGTTGAAGTATACAATCTTTAAGCTAGAAAACTGAATTCAATTAAGTATATTAAGATACTGAGGCTGTAGACAGCTCCAGGGCATAACATATATGTGGCTGTGTGTATGAAATCAGTACATTAGAACATTACATTATACAATCTGAGCAGCTTTCCTTGATGATATCAAAAAAGCATTCAGAAACAAATTTTAAAATAACACGATTTGAAAGTCAACAAATATGACTAATTAGAAGTAAAATGAAACCAAATATTCTATTCCCATCAAACAAATGTAAAGCCAAAGAACAAAATGACGAATGTACAAGACTTACATGAAGAAAATTATGAAACTTTAAGCAGAGTCTTAGAATTGTTAAATGGAGATACATACTATTTTTCCAATGGATGCCTTAGAATTATAAAGATGATAATTATACCTCATCAGTTTATACATGTAACACAATTCCTATAAAAATCCCAATAGTATGTTATTTTTTCCTGATCTTGACAATAGGGATTCTTTAGTTTGTTGTTAAGTCGCTAAGTCGTGTCTGAATCTTTGCCATCCCACGGACTGCAGCACATCAGGATTCCCTGTCCTTCACTCTCTATAGTTTATCTGAACAAATATACACATGAGAATAGCATGGGCAAAATTTTAAAAGAAATGTATAGAGAAATATGTAACATTGCCATAATATTTAATCTAAAGCATATTATAATGTATTAGAAAACTACAGCGATTAAAGTGAGTATTAGTTTACATATAGATAGAAAATTGAGAAGATGTCAAAGTATAAAAGTAATCATAATTTGAATATAAATTTATCATACTATGAAGTTAGCATTTCAAATCAGGCTTTAAATGTTGGACTCCAATAAATGATATAGAAGCAGCAGGTTAAGTATATAAGATACAATTTAGATGGTTATATGTTACCTTAGAGAAATTGCAGATATGTTTAAAAATGTTGTTGTTATTTAGTTGCTAAGTCGTGTCCAACTCTTTTGCAGCTCCATAAACTGTAGCCTGCCAGGTTCCTGTCCATGGGATTTCCCATGCAAGCATACTGGAGTGGGTTGCCATTTCCTTCTCCAGGGGATCTTCCCAACCTGGGGACTGAACCCACATCTCCAGCATTGGCAGGTGGATTCTTTACCACTGAGCCATCACAGAGGCCCACGTTAAAGATACAGATACAAAAATTAAGCAATTTAATGTGTAGTGAAAGTCGTATTGAAAATGTTATAATTTTGACACAAGGGGGCGTTTCATTAGGAGGGACATGACAGTAAACAACAGATACCATGAAGAGAATTATAAACGTGAATACCTATGTTTTAATAATGTCTGTTTACCTAAATACAGGTAAAGTCTCCTGGAAAAATACAGCATAGTGCAATAGACAGAAAGACTGACAATAAAAATTCTTACCAAGTAATAAGAAAAATATGTATCCTCAAAGCAAAAGATATGAGACATGAAGAAGTAATCCACAAAATACAAAAACATGTAAAAATCCCAAATCATTGTGGTAATCAGAAAAATTTGAATTTGCAAATATAAATTAGTATAACCTTAATATTAAGATAAAGACAAGGGAATATTACAGTAAAATCTCTCATGAAAACTGACAGATAAATTCTAAACAAAATATGTTTATATATCTGTTATGGGTTAATTACTGTCCATTCCACCTTCCCACCTCCCTTGGCAACCCACATTCCTATGTTAACCTCTTAACCCCTGGTACCTCAGAATGTGACCTTATTTGAAAATACGGTTTTTACAGAGGTTAAGAGGAAGACAATAGAATGGGCCCTAATCTGACTGATATTCTTATATAAAGAGGAAATTTGGAGACAAGTATACAGGGAGAGTGCCCTGTGAACACATGGATGGCTATCTGCAAGCCAAAGAGATGGGCCTGGAACATATCCTTCCTTCAAAGTCCTAGGAAAGAAGCACCTCTGCACACACCTTGATTTCACACTTCCAGTCTCCAAAACTGGGAGATAATAGATTTCTATTGCATCACCTAGTTTCTGGTACTTTGTTATGGCAGCTGTAGCAAATGAATACAACTGCTAATCTGGCAATGAAGAAAAAGGATAATAGATTAAAACGGAGGATTTATTATTGGGGTGAAAAAGTAATTTATATCTAAAAGTCAATGTGATTCAATACATTAACAGAAAAGGGGAGAGAAATCATGTGATTATAAAATATGTTAGTAGATCAGGAACAGTAGGAAATTCCATAATTTTATAAAGCATATCTAAAAAAATTCTATAGTAATCCATATAATTGATTGCAAAATATTGAAACCTTTCCCCCAGAGACTGGGAATGAGACAGGATACCTGCTCTGACCACTTATTTTCAACATTATAAAAGAAGTTTGAACCCGTGTAATAAGTAAAGAAAAAGAAATAGTAGGCATATAGATTAGAAGAAATAAAAATATGGGTTGTAACTGAAGAAATAAAAGTGGAGTATAAATGAGAAAAACTCAGAAGCATCTTCAAACAAACATAATTACTTAGGAACTTACAACATTTACAAAAGTCAGTTATAGCAGAAGCAAACACATAGGAAATGAAATGTTAAAATATACTACTTCCAATAGCATAAAATACCTAGGAATAAAGTTAACAAAATATGCCAAAATATGTGCAACTAACTATGTACAACATAAAGTACAAAACATTCTCAAAATAAAATCAAGACCCAAATAAATGGAGGGCTATAATAAATTTATGGGTTGGAAAATGCAATGTTAAGAGATGGCAGTTTTCCCAGTTTTTTTCTGTGGACTCAATGGAATCACAGTCAAAACCAGAGCAGATTATTTCTTTACTTCTGAAGAATCTAACAAAATGATTCTAAAATGTATATGGACATCAAAGGGCCAAAAACTAGCCAAGACAGTCTTTAGGGAGAACTAAGTGGGAAGATGTTCTTCCGAGATACCAAGTCCTATTATAAAGCTATGATGATTAAAACAGTCTGGTGTTGGTACATGGTGTGTGTGCTTAAAAGTTCGACTCTTTGTGACACCATGGACTGTAGCTCACCAGGCTCCTCTGTCCATGGGGATTCTCCAGGCAAGAATACTGGAGTGGGTTGCCATGCCCTCCTCCAGGGGATCTTCCCACCCCAGGGATCAAACCCAGGTCTCCCGCCTTGCAGGTGGATTCTTTACCATTGAGCCATCAGGGAAGCCCCCAAATATGGAATGTTTCATGGATATGTGTGTCATCCTTGCACAGGGGCCATGCTAATCTTCTCTGCTTCATTCCCATTTTGGTATATGTGCTCAATTCCAGATTGATTTCAGTACTAATAACAAAATTAAAGCCACCAAATTTTTAGGGGAAATAGAAAATATCTTCATGATTCTGGAGTCAGTAGAGATTTTCTGGACAAGATTTGAAAAATATTACCCATAAAGGAAAGAAAAATGACAAATTAGAGTACACTAGGATTAGGAACTTTTGTTCATTGAAGGACACTGGTAAGAAAGTGAAAAAGCAACCCAGAGACTATAATAGAATATTTTCAAGATCTATATCCAACAGGGACTTGTTTTCGAATACAGACAGATTCCTACCAATCAATTAAAAGCTGTGCCATAATAGAAAAATAAGGAAAAGAGTTGAACAGACAAATCACAAAAGAGGACATCTAAAAGGCTGAGAAATATGTGAAAAGGCTCTAAACTATCACCAGGCATTAGAAAAAAGAAGACGGGGAGGAGGGCGGGGAACAAACAACAGAGTTTGCTTTCCCAGAAGTCTTTGCATAAAACTACTATTTGTATCTCATCGGCCAGAACTTGTCACTTGGAAAACTCTAGTTGCAAGAGAGGATAAAGTACCTGGCTTCTCTAATTTCTCTTGTGTTACTGGCCAAAGAGAAGGAGGCTGAATATTAGTGGTGAATAGCAGGTGTCACCATCTGTGATTGAGTCAAGTGAAGTGTCTAAGAGATGTATCAAATATACGGATCTGGAGGGCAACAGAGAGGTCTGGAAATAGTAAGCAAGGTTCATAATTATGCAGCTGCTGCTAAGTCACTTCAGTCGTGTCCGACTCTGTGCAACCCCATAGATGGCAGCCCACCAGGCTCCCCTGTCCCTGGGATTCTCCAGGCAAGAACGCTGGAGTGGGTTGCCATTTCCTTCTCCAATGCTTGAAAGTGAAAAGTGAAAGTGAAGTCACTCAGTCGTATCCGACCCTCAGCGATCCCATGGACTGCAGCCTTCGAGGCTCCTCTGTCCATGGGATTTTCCAGGCAAGAGTACTGGAGTGGGGTGCCATTGCCTTCTCCATAATTATGCAGAGGGTATTTCAAAGCTGTCACTAAATAACTAAAGAAAATAGAGGTGAAGATAGAATGCCAGTGCAGAGAAAATTTTAAGAATCTGTCAGAGGGAGTCACAGTGGAGTTTGAAAGACTGCAGGAGAAAAGCCAAGTGAGAGCAGTGTTTGGGGAGTGAAGGGAAGTGAGTTGCAGGGAGAAATTAGGCAAAACTTGAAATACTAAGGCTGAATCTGAATAGGCAAAGTCTGAAAGAGTGCTATTGGAAGTCAAGAACAGGTGAAAGTGTGAACTTAGGCTAATCAGAGAATATTTAGGAGGTTGAGGGCATTTTCTCTCCAGTTCTCTAAGTATTTTATGTCAAGCATATGGAATTTGGGGGTTCAGCATGATTTGAAGGTATTTATTCAGACGATAATAGTTGGAACAAATTACTGAATTTAACACCCTCCGCAGTAGTTACACTGTCTGGTCATGGGCCCCAGGATTGAGTGTCACATCTTAAGCTCACAATGGTCACTTGCGCAAATCCTTGAGACAAACTGGAGAGTTTCTGAGTTTGTGGTCTCAGTGCTGCTTTATTAGCCTGATGGGAACCGGGATTGATATTAGCATGGTTCTCATTGTCTTCACTGAAGGTGATAATCATTTATTTCTCCCAAGTTTCCTAATAGCCATAAATGGCCTTGCTCCTGCTGTGCTTAGTTGGGGGAAAAAAAAATCAGTCATTTGTCTTTTAGCACATTCATCAATCCATTCTCATATCCCTGCTAATGGTACTGATTTTCACATGTACTATATAAACTACTGCTAAGTCACTTCAGTCGTGTCCGACTCTGTGCAACCCCATAGACGGCAGCCCACCAGGCTCCCCCATCCCTGGGATTCTCCAGGCAAGAACACTGGAGTGGGTTGCCATTTCCTTCTCCAGTGCATGAAAGTGAAAAGTGAAAGTGAAGTCGCTCAGTCGTGTCCGACTCTTAGCGACCCCGTGGACTGCAGCCCACCGGGCTCCTCCATCCATGGGATTTTCCAGGCAAGAGTACTAGAGTGGGGTGCCACGGCCTTCTCCGACTATATAAACTACCTGAATAGAAATGGGAAAAAAAATAATCTGCTGGTTGAACAAAATTGTTATTTTCAGTGAGATTTTGTGCTACTCATGTCATTTTAAAAAACTTCCATGGCTTTGGATTAAATTAACAAGTTTACAAACACCATAAAGCGAGTTCCTAGTAAAGAAGGTAACTGGTAGAGTGTACATTGAATATTCTTTCCAAAATACATTGAGGAAAAAGGGGTATATAAGATAATTTGTCTCAATGAGAATTTTTCACTTTATTGTGTTGTGTTTTAAGTGGCATTTTGCTTCAGGTTGATTTCTTTCAGCTATCAAAGCTGTAACCATTCTCTTCCAGCTTATCAGATGGTATATGCTTGGCAAATATTACATGATTATAAAGAAACTGAAGAGTTGACATGGAGAATTGCATTTCTAAGAGCATATACAAGTCTGCAGAAATCTAGTCTACCATCTCCCTGCTCACAAATTTAGTTCCTGGTTCCTATAGTTTTATCTCTTCATATATTCTCTCTACCTCTGGGAATATTTACATTTTTTAAATATTCTATTTAAATTAATATTTGTGATTTTTGGTAAATAAAAATTTCTCCCAATTAAGATGACCCCTTCTACATGCAGATCCCTTAGACATTGTGACAGCCTGGAACCAGAAAGACAAGACTGAGTCTCTACAGTTTGTTTACAAGTTGCATTATAACATGTGGCATTTGGATGGGTCGATGAAGTTATTTTTATTTAGACTTGATTTATTTTTCAGTATGGAGACATAGTGAAACATTTGCTTCAGGGTCTTCATTGGCAGTACTGAGGTTTCCTATAAGGATGACACAACTTGGAGAAGTAGCAAGCCCCAGAAATTCTGTACTTAGGATTTATCCACTGCAGTATCAGCTTCCCACTTTATACAGCCCTGTAATTGATGTAGTTCATCCTGCTTTCCTCTCATTGTATCAGTTTGTATTTAGATGTATGTAAATAAGACATCATTTTTGAGCAGTTCTCAGAAGAAATTGAACATGATTTTGCTCTTCAGATTCCTTAATTTCCTTCTTTCCCTTCCTTTCTTTTTTCCTTCCCTCCTCCTTCTTTCCCTCCCTGCTTTCCATCTTTACTTCCTTATTTTGGTCTTCCTTTGATAAAGATTTAAAAATGTCTACTATGGGTACGAAACTCAAAAAGCAGGCACAGGCTTGGCCTGAAGGTACTTAGAGTCTGACCACTTTCTTCAACAGGTGCCTGAGGCTTACACAATGAAAGTTTCAGGCAATCCAACTGGATTTGTTTGGAAGACTCTTTTAAAAACATATTTATTTATTTGGCTGTGTCAGGTCTTAATTACAGTGCATGGGATCTTTGTTGCCTCATGTGGGATCTTTCATTGCGTCATTCAGACTCCAAAGCCTGTGGGCTCAGTAGTTGTGGTGCAAGGGCTTAGTTACTCTACGGTATGTGGGATCTTAGTTCCCTGACCAGGGATCAAACCTATGTCCCCTGCATTGCAAAGTGAAAGTCCCTCAGTCGTGTCTGACTCTTTGCAACTCCATGGACTATACAATCCATGAAATTCTCCAGGCCAGAATACTAGAGTGGGTAGCCTTTCCCTTCTCCAAGAGATCTTCCCAACCCAGGGATCGAACCCAGGCCTCCCGCATTGCAGGCAGATTCTTTACCAGGTGAACCACCGTGCAAGGTGGATTCTTAACCACTGGACCACCAGGGAAATCCCTGCTTAGCAGATTCTTGACTGTGATTGAGATTTTGAGAATTTTGAGGACTGTGTTAAAAGTCCTTCATAGCTTTCTAAAGCATTTTTGGAAGGATACATTTACATGTAATTAGTATACTTCTCATAAATCATGCCTAACCAAGACCAGCTGGATGGCAGAAAGAGTTAAATCTACTAGCTTGCTTTGCATTTTTTACTACACTCATTTAAAAATAAGTAAAATTTGGAGACTATTCTTCATACTTTAACAGCCAGAATCATCTTTGCCCTCATCCTAATGAGTGCATTTTTCTACATTTTTGTCTCATATTTACACTGTGCCTCTGTTTCTTGTCATTGCAGCTTGGCAAGGGATAAGTGGGAAAATGTAAAGATTAAACATTCTATCTAGAAGAGTTTTACTTTTCCATTCATAGTCTAAGATCTTTTTTTATTAATGATTTTTAAGTACATGAGTAAATTTGATGTTAATTCTATGCTTACATGAAGATCTTCTAACATCAAAATAAATTTTTGTAGCTACATCTTGGCTTTAGTGAGATGGAGTTTAGTGATGTTGTCAAACAGTTGTTTGATTAATTTTATAAAGTCTAGTGGTTTTCGTCTTTGCAAAATTTGTTTGCTGCCAGTCGTGCTGATTTTTCCCTCAGAAATTTGAAATGGCAGCTGAATGTTTTACTAGGTTTCTTAAGAACTTTTTACTGCTAGGATAGCTGCTGGGCCATAAAACTAGAAAGAGAACTAGCATTTGGCAAGATGGTTACTGCATGAGGTTAGGGAGTTGGAAAGTTCCATTCTCACTCTGCTCCAGGCAATTGTGCAATCGAAATAGATTTTTACCCGTTTAACATGCTGTTCATCTTCAAGAAAACATATACTGCTAATGTGTTAATAGCTTCATTTGACCGAGGAAGGGATAATTTGTTGTCTGAGAATATAGTCAAAGGGCAAGTGGTCTTTGCTGGACCACAGGAGTGGATGAGCTATAAGCTTGCCCACTGTCCTAGCCATCTATGGTTTAGACGTCTTCTCCTGCCATGCTGTTTAGATTTGGATTCAGTGGAAGCTCATGGAGTTACTCACAAATCAGTAGAAGTGGAATTTCCTTCTGCTTTTCTTTCTTTCTTTCTTTCTTTTTTTTATCTGCACACTTGCTGGTCTTTCTCACATAACAGTATGGATGACAATGAGAAGACCTGGAGGGATGGTATGGGGAGGGAGGAGGGAGGAGGGTTCAGGAGAGGGAGCACATGTATACCTGTGATGGATTCATTTTGATGTTTGGCAAAACTAATACAATTATGTAAAGTTTAAAAATAAAATAAAATTAAAAAAAAAGAATAAGTTTAATCAGGGAAATGAGAACATACGAAAACAGAGGCAAACAGTCAAGGAGACCAAATAATAATAATGTAGTCATTAAGCATAGTCAAGGACGTTTAGGAAAAAAAAAAAAAAAAGAGTATCTCATTTTATTCCATTTCTCTCATAGTGATCACTTTCAGTTGTCAAATTCTGTTAAGTTAACTTCAGGATTTTCCATTTTCTTCTGATTTTACTTTATTCTTATTTTTTAACAATAAATCTATATCCTGTCAGTGTTCTAAGGAATATTAAAATATATCCTTCACAAATCTTAAGTATCACAGTGGATTAAAAGAGTCATTGTGACCATAACTTAGATTACTTTAAAGAAATTAGCAGGTATTAGAAAATTATGATAAAATGGTGGGTATATTTAGAAATAACATTTAGGTACCATTAACATCTTCATCATTTTTAAGAATGGAAATATTTTCTGTACTATGCATAACATCTCACATCTCCGTTTTTAACAATAATCACTTTCTTTTTAAATTAATGGTGTACAATTACACAATGGAGTATTACTCAGCCATTAAAAAGAATACATTTGAATCAGTTCTAATGAGTTGGATAAAACTGGAACCTATTATACAGAGTGAAGTAAGCCAGAAAGAAAAACACCAATACAGTATACTAACACATATATATGGAATTTAGAAAGATGGTAACAATAACCCTGTGTACAAGACTGCAAAAGAGACACCGATGTATAGATCAGTCTTATGGACTCTGTGGGAGAGGGAGAGGGTGGGGAGATTTGGGAGAATAGCATTGAAACATGTATAATATCATCTATGAAACGAGTCGCCAGTCCAGGTTCAATGCACGGTACTGGATGCTTGGGGCTGGTGCACTGGGACGACCCAGAGGGAGGGTAGGGGAGGGAGGAGGGAGGAGGGTTCAGGATGGGGAACACGGGTGTACCTGTGGCGGATTCATTTCGATATTTGGCAAAACTAATACAATATTGTAAAGTTTAAAAATAAAATTAAATTTAAAAAATAAATTAATGGTGTACAATTAAAATAGAACAGTCTTTTGGACTCTGTGGGAGAAGGAGAGGGTGGGATGATTTGGGAGAATGGCATTGAAACATGTATAATATCATATATGAAACGAATCACCAGTCCATTTTCGATGCAGGATACAGGATGCTTGGGGCTGGTGCACTGGGATGACCCAGAGAGATGGTATTGGGAGGGAGGTGGGAGGGGGGTTCAGGATTGGGAACACGTGTACACCCGTGGCAGATTCATGTTGATGTATGGCAAAACCAATACAATATTGTAAAGTAATTAGCCTCCAATTAAAATAAATAAATTTAAATTTAAAAAAATAAATAAAATTTTAAAAAAAGTAAATGCAGAAAAGTAACAACAAAGTAAAACTCCCTGAAAACATATAGAAGAGCCAAAACAAATCAAAACATCTTTCAAATAAATTTTAAGCATGAAGATAATTGTTTAAAATAAAGTGTTGTCTATGCCTTTTATATTAATGATGTTAATTTTTAAATAAATTATACATGCTCAAAATTAGAACAAAAGTACAAAAAAGGACTCATCCAAAATAGAAAGAAATAAAAATTTTCTTAATAAATGGAATTAAACTATAACATTTTTCATTCCAAATATCTTATTAATAGATATGGAGAGAAGGATATCTGGAAGGATAGAGAATATTCTTATAAAAATAAACTTATACTGTGCATGCAAATTTGAAATTAAATTTTATCTGAATTCAACAGGAATAAAAGAGGTAAAGGTGTTGGCTAAACTTGCTTCCTCAAAGGTTATGACTTCCCCCAACAACTTGATTGAGATACAGTTGACATAGAACATTATGTAAATTTAAGATGTACATGTTGATTTGATACACTTATGTATTATAAAATGATTACCACCGTAGGTTATCTAGCACCTGCATGATGTCATGTAATTACCATTTTTTTAAGGTTAGAATATTTAAGATTTATGAGATTACCAACTTTCAAGTACATATATCAGTATTATTAATTATACTCACCCTGCTGTACATTGCCTTGATTCATGGACCTGACATTCCAGGTTCCTATGCAATATTGCTCTTTACAGCATCGGACCTTGCTTCCATCACCAGTCACACACACAACTGGGTGTTGTTTCTCCTTTGGCTCCATCTCTTCATTCTTTCTGGAGTTATTTCTCCACTGATCTCCAGTAGCATATTGGGCACCTACCGACCTGGGGAGTTCATCTTTCGGTGTCCTATCTTTTTGCCTTTTCATACTGTTCATGGGGTTCTCAAGGCAGGGATACTGAAATGGTTTGCCGTTCCCTTCTCCAGTGGACCACATTTTCTCAGAACTCTCCACCATGACCCATCCGTCTTGGGTGGCCCTACACAGCATGGCACATAGTTTGACTGAGTTAGACAAGGCTGTGATCCATGTAATTAGATTGGTTAGTTTGCTGTGATGGTGGTTTTCAGTCTGTCTGCCCTCTGATGGAGAAGGATAAGAGGTTATGAAAGCTTCCTGATGGGATAGACTGACTGAGGGGGATACTAGGTCTTGTTCTGATGGGTACTCCTGCTCAGTAAATCTTTAATCCAATTTTCTGTTGATGGGTGGAGCTGTGTTCCCTCCCTGCTATTTACCTGGGGCCAAACTATGGTGGAGGTAATGAAGATAGTGGTGACCTCCCTCAAAAGATCCCATGCATGTACTGCTACAGTCCGTGCCCCCAACCTTGCAGCAGGCCACCACCAATGCACACCTTTGCTAGAGGCTCCCGGACACCCACAGGCAAGTTTCCTGTGGGGTCACTGTTCCTTTCTCCTGGGTCCTGGTGCACAAGGTTCTGTTATGCCCTCCAAGAGTCTATTTCCCAGTCCTATGTAAGTGGGTTTAATGGTGACTTCCTCCAAGAGCACTTATGCCATACCCACACCCAGAGCCTCTGTCCCTGCGGCAGACCACTGCCGACCTGTACCTCCACAGGAGATGCTCGAACACAGTTCTGTCTCTGTCTCTCTGGGGTCCCTGGGTCCTGGTGTGCAAGGTTTGTTTGAACCCTCAGAGCGTCTCTGGAGGGAACAGGGTTTGATTCTAAACGTGAATTCCCCCTCCTACCATCTTGCTGGGGCTTCTCCTTTGCCCTTGGACGTGGGGTAGCTCCTCACAGCCGCTCTAGAAATTGGAAGTGATCGAACAAGAGATGGCAAGAGTGAATGTCGACATTTTAGGAATCAGCGAACTAAAATGGACTGGAATGGCTGAATTTAACTCAGATGACCATTATATCTACTACTGTGGGCAAGACTCCCTTAGAAGAAATGGAGTAGCCATCAGAGTCAACAAAAGAGTCCGAAATGCAGTACTTGGATGCAATCTCAAAAATGACAGAATAATCTCTGTTCATCTCCAAGGCAAACCATTCAGTATCATAGTAATCCAAATCTATGCCCTGACCAGTGATGCTGAAGAAGCTGAAGTTAAATGGTTCTATGAAGATCTACAAGACCTTTTAGAAATAACACCCCAGAAAGATGTCCTTTTCATTATAGGCGACTGGAATGCAAAAGTAGGAAGTCAAGAAATACCTGGAGTAACAGGCAAATTTGGCCTTGGAGTACAGAATGAAACAGGGCAAAGGCTAATAGAGTTCTGCCAAGAGAATGCACTGGTCATAGCAAACACCCTCTTCCAACAACACAAGAGAAGACTCTACACATGGACATCACCAGATGGTCAACACCAAAATCAGATTGATTATATTCTTTGCAGCCAAAGATGGAGAAGCTCTATACAGTCAGCAAAAACAAGACCAGGAGCTGACTGTGGCTCAGATCATGAACTCCTTATTCCCAAATTCAGACTGAAATTGAAGAAAGTAGGGAAAACCACTAGACCATTCAGGTATGACCTAAATCAAATCCCTTGTGATTATACACTGGAAGTGAGAAATAGATTTAAGGGACTAGATGTGATAGAGTGCCTGATGAACTATGGATGGAGGCTTGTGACATTGTAGAGGAGAGAGGGAGCAAGACCATCCCCAAGAAAAAGAAATGCAAAAAGGCAAAATGGCTGTCTAAGGAGGCCTCACAAATAGCTGTGAAAAGAAGAGAAGCAAAAAGCAAAGGAGAAAAGGAAAGATATAAGCATCTGAATGCAGAATTCCAAAGAATAGCAAGGAGAGATAAGAAAGCCTTCCTCAGCAATCAATGCAAAGAAATAGAGGAAAACAACAGAATGGGAAAGACTAGAGATCTCGTCAAGGAAATCAGAGATACCAAGGGAACATTTCATGCAAAGATGGGCTCGAAAAAGGACAGAAATGGTATGGACCTAACAGAAGCAGAAGATATTAAGAAGAGGTGGCAAGAATACACAGAAGAACTGTACAAAAAAAGATCTTCATGACCCATATAATCAGGATGGTATGATCACTCACCTAGAGCCAGACATCCTGGAATGTGAAGTCAAGTTGACCTTAGGAAGCATCACTACAAACAAAGCTAGTGGAGGTGATTGAGTTCAAGTTGAGCTATTTCAAATCCTGAAAGATGATGCTGTGAAAGTGCTGCACTCAATATGCCAGCAAGTTTGGAAAACTCAGCTGTGTCCACAGGACTGGAAAAGGTCAGTTTTCATTCCAGTCCCTAAGAAAGGCAATGCCAAAGAATGCTCAAACTACCGCACAGTTGCACTCATCTCACACACTAGCAAAGTAATGTTCAAAATTCTCAAAGCCAGATTTTAACAATACATGATCCATGAACTTCCAGACGTTCAAGCTGGTTTTAGAAAAGGCAGAGGCACAAGAGATCAAATTGCCAACATCCGCTGGCTCATCGAAAATGGAAGAGAGTTCCAGAAAAACATCTATTTCTGCTTTATTGACTATGCCAAAGTCTTTGACTGTGTGGATCACAAGAAACTGTGGAAAATTCTGAAAGAGATGGTAATACCAGACCACCTGACCTGCCTCTTGAGAAACCTATATGCAGGTCAGGAAGCAACAGTTAGAACTGGACGTGGAACAACAGATTGGTTCCAAATAGGAAAAGGAGTACGTCAAGGCTGTATATTGTCACCCTGCTTATTTAACTTATGTGTAGAATACATCATGATAAATGCTGCACTGGAGAGAGCACAAACTGAAATCAATATTGCTGGGAAAAATATCAATAACCTTAGATATGCAGATGAGACCACCCTTATGGCAGAAAGTGAAGAAGAACTAAAGAGCCTCTTGATGAAAGTGAAAGAGGAGAGTATAAAAGTTGGCTTAAAGCTCAACATTCAGAAAACGAAGATCATGGCATCTGGTCCCATCACTTCATGGCAAATAGATGGAGAAACAGTGAAAACAGTGGCAGACTTTATTTTTCTGGGCTCCAAAATCACTGCAGATGGTGATTGCAGCCATGAAATTAAAAGACACTTACTCCTTGGAAGAAAATTTATGACCAACCTAGACAGCATATTAACAAGCAGAGACATTACTTTGCCAACAAAGGTCTGTCTAGTCAAGACTATGGTTTTTCCAGTAGTCATGTGAGAGTTGGACTATAAAGAAAGTTGAGCGCTGAAGAATTGATGCTTTTGAACTGTGGTGTTGGAGAAGACTCTTGAGAGTCCCTTGGACTGCAAGGAGATCCATCCAGTTCATCCTAAAGGAAATCAGTCCTGAATGTTCATTGGAAGGGCTGATGTTGAAGCTGAAACTCCAATACTTTGGCCACCTGATGCAAAGAGCTGACTCATTGGAAAAGACCCTGATGCTGGGAAAGATTGAAGGCAGGAGGAGAAGGGGACAACAGAGGATGAGATGGTTGGATGGCATCACCAACTCAATGGACATGAATTTGAGTAAACTGGGAGTTGGTGATGGACAGGGAGACCTGGTGTGCTGCAGTCCATGGAGTCTCAAAGAGTCAGACAGAACTGAGCAACTGAATTGGTGTGGGGGAAAGGAGATGTTGGTCAAAGGGGTACCAACTTCCAGTTATCTAACGTACAGCAGTTCAGTCATTCCCCACATCAGGGTCTTTCCAATGAGTTGGCCCTTCCCATCGGGTGGCCAAAGGATGGGAGCTTTAGCAGCAATCCTTCCAATGAATATTCAGGACTGATTTCCTTTAGGATTGACTGGTTTGATCTCCTTGCTGTTCAATGGACTCTCAAGAGTCTTCTCCAACATTAGAGTTCAAAAGCATCAGTTCTTTGGTGCTCAGCCTTCTTTATGTTCCAACTTTCACATCCATACATGACGACTATTAAAACCATAGCTTTGACTGTACAGACCTTTGTTGGCAAAATGTTGCTGCTTTTGAATACATTGTCTAGGTTTGTCATAGCTTTTCTTCCAAGGAGCAAGCATCTTTTAATTTCATGGCTGCAGTCACAATCTTCAGTGACTTTGGAGCCCAAGAAAATAGTCTGTCACTGTTTCCACTTGTTCTTCATCTATTTGCCACGAAGTGATAGGACCAGATGCCATGATCTTAGTTTTTGAACATTGAGTTGTAAGCCAGCTTTTGCACTCTCCTCTTTCACCTTCATCAAGAGACTCTTTAGTTCCTCTTTACTTTTGCCATTAGGGTGGTGTCATCTGCATATCTCAGGTTGTTGATTTTGTCCTAGCAATCTTGATTCCAGTTTGAGGTTCATCCAGCCCAGAATTTCGGACGAGGTACTCTGCATATAAGCTAAATATGTAGGGTGACAATGCTAAATATGACAGGTGACATACTCCTGTCCCAATTTTGAACCAGTCCCTTGTTTCATGTCCAGTTCTAACTGTTGCTTCTTGACTTAAAAGTTTCCCGGAAGGCAGGTAAGGTGGTCTGGTATTCCCATCTCTTTCAGATTTTTCCACAGTTGGTTTTGATCCACACAGTCAAAGGCTTTGGTGTAGTCAATGTAGCAGATGTTTTTCTGGAATTCTTTTGCTTTTTCCATGATCCAGTTGATGTTGGTGATTTGATCTCTGGTTCCTCTGCCTTTTCTAAATCCAGCTTGTACATCTGGAAGCTCTTGATTCATGTACTGTTAAAGCTTAGCTTGAAGGATTTGATCATGACCTTACTAGCATGTGAAATGATTTCAATTGTGCAGTAGTTTGAATATTCTTTTGCCTTGCCCTTCTTTGCTATTGTAATGAAAGCTGACTTTTTCCAGTCCTGTGACCACTGCTGTGTTTTCCAAATTTTCTGGCATATTGAGTGTAGCACTTTGACAGCATCATCTTTTAGGAATTGAAATACCTCAGCAGGAATTCTATCACCTCCATTAGCTTTATTTGTAGTAATTCTTCCTAAGGCCCACTTGACTTCACACTCCAGGATGTCTGGCTCTAGGTGAGTGACCATACCATTGTGGTTATATCAGTCATTAACACTTTTTTGGTACAGTTCTTCTGTGTATTCTTGCCACCTTTTTTTAATATCTTCTACTTCTATTAGGTCCATACCATTTCTGTCCTTTATTGTGCCCATCTTTGCATGAAATGTTCCCTTGGTATCTCTAATTTTCTTGAAGAGATCTCTAGTCTTTCTCATTCGTTGTTTTCCTCTATTTCTTTGCATTGTTCACTTAAGAAGGCTTTCTTATCTCTCCTTGCTATTCTTTGGAACTCTGCATTCAGATGGGTATATCTTTCCTTTTCTCCTTTGTCGTACGCTTCTCTTCTTTTCTCAGGTAAGTGTAAGGCCTCCTCAGACAACCATTTTGCCTTTTTGCATTTCATTTTCTTAGGGAGTTATAAGCATTATTAAAATATTTGCCTGAGAATAGCTTTGTAATTAAACAAGTTAGATTTAAATATTTTACTATGGAATTTCTTCCTTAGGTTTAAAATTTTTTCTTGATGTATTAAAATTCAGTGTGAAAATTCAAGGATCATAATTAATAATTATGAAATTAGTGAGAAAATAACTATATGATTGGAGTCTTATTTAATATATCATCATTCAGTGCATTCACATCCTATTTACTTTGACAAAACTCCTTCCCATTGCTTATGAACCAGGACAATTGGAGTGGATTTTATTTGCTCTTATATCATTAAGGAAAATGAACTGACTGGCCTTTGAATTCAGGTTCTAGTTCTTTAAGTGTTAAGGTAAGCATTAAACAGACTATAAAGTATAAAAATCTCAAGTGTAATTTCTCAGGATACAGACATTATGGGTCTTTTATGGGTATTTGAGAGTCAAAACTAACAAGCAGAGGATTGTAACATATGTAATAACAGTATCACGTGCGTATAATACAGAATTCTTTAAAATACGTTAAGTCACTGTTAGATTTTATGAAAACCAGTTTCATATAGATGCTTTAAAAAGTCACAAAAAATTGATGAGGAGATGGATTTCAAATAGGTACTGTTTGCCATTAACCTATTCTGTGGTTTCTGACCCTGTGATTGTTCTCCTTTCTGTACTTTATATTTCCAAGACGAATATCACATTCCCACGACCTGCATTATTCCCCTGCACTCTGGTTTGTTTCCTTGTCTATTCTTGAATTAAAAATGATGCCACTATCATTTAAGAAAGGACACTGTTGACTTGGAAAAGGAGTTTTATGGCTTCTGACGGTGTTGCGCTTGAACATCTCTATAGCTTGTTTCATAATCTGCCATATGGTTTAGTTCTTCATAATTTCCTCACCCTCATTACTAAATTGTAAATTAATTTAAGGAAGATCCTGTGCTTTAAATCATTTTCTATCACCTGCCAAAAATGGCACTCTGATTTGCCTGTAATAGATGTTTGAATAGGATTTTTTTGACTTGTACGGCTGTAGATGGGGCTTCTGGATGGCTCAGTGGTCAAGAATTCTCCTGCTAATTCAGGAGACATGGGTTTGATTCCTTGGTTGGGAAGATCCCCTGATGAAGGAGATGGCAACCCACTCCAGTATTCTTGCCTGGGAAATCTCATGGACAGAGAAGCCTGGTGGGCTACAGTTCATGAGGCTGCAAAAGAATCCATCATGACTTAGCAAGTAAACAACAGCAATGGCTGTAGATGCATTCAGCTGGCTGATGTTATTGTGGAGTGATTTCCTTTCTGGCCGATCATTTTTGTTAGAATTCTAATCAGCAATACACTTGCCATAGTGTGGGGCCCAAACCTCAGGCAATCATTACTTGTAAAAGAGGCTGTTCGACAATTTCATGTGTGTGCTTTGTAAACTTCCTCTTTATTCCCTGCCTTATTCTGAGATGTTAAGGAGTGAAATATATAAAAACTGAAAACAATGTGGGTTTTGCGTATATTTGTAATAAGAACAGGTAATGGCATTTTTATATCTACAAATTGGATAATTAATTTCCAAGTTAGGCACAGTCTATTGCTTTCTTCCTTCTGTTCTTTCCCTCTTTCTCTTTTTCCTTCCTCCTTTCTTTCTCCTGCCCCTTCCTTTTTCTTTCCACACCTTAGAATAGAACTTAAAGGGATAGGCAAATAAGCTAATATGAATCACGTATTTGAAAATTGAGAAATTTTCTGTGCAAGTCATCAATAGGAACATGTGATGTGTACTGAGTTGGGAGGTAACGGTTTCTGAACGTGATTACAAAAGGCCTGACTTAGATGATGTTCAGCCAATACTGGAAGGATGAAAAGGCCTGGAGGCCTGTGTAGGCAGGATCATCTAGGTGAAGGGAATAGCATGTGCAAATATATAGTAGGGAAGAATCAGTTTTGAAACTGAAAAGAGACCAAATATTTCTCTTCAGGTTTTATTTACATATATTCAATTGCTTAATGACAATTACTCTTGTTTCAAAAGGAAAGTGAACCATAATTTCTTGACCATCTACTATGTGCCAGGCTCTTTTCCTGATGCTTTGCATTTCTAAATGAATATCTTATGAAGCCCTCATATTCTGGAGGCTTATCAGCAAACTCATCATCTTCCCATTTCTACATGCTTCTTTTGAAATTCCTTATATTGGTGAGCAACAGCTACCATCCACTCAGTTATGCAAGTTCCAATTGTAAAACTTCTTGTAGATCTTCATCTCCCACACGCAATTTGTCTGCATATTTATTCACTGTGCTCCACAATAAATTCTTGACATATCGATCTCCATCCCTTCTGCTACCATTCTCAGCAGACCCTACCCACAGTATTGAATATCCTATTCACTGTTCTCTCCTCCTTAATTTTACCCTTTTTCAATCCATCCTCCAGCATCTCTCAAGAATGACCTTTTGAGAACAAATATGACATCAGCTCTTTGTTCAAACTATGTCATTGGCTTCTCATCACCTTTAGAGAAAAAAAAGTTGCTTGGCATGACATACTGTTCTTTTCATCCTCCGGCCTTCACCTACCTGATCAACCAAATTTTCTGTAACTGCTCTTTCATATCCTCTCACAAACCTCTTGCCCAAGAGCATTCTTATACCTTCATGTCATGTACACCATTATTCTTTCCACCTAAGATGTCATCCTTACGTTAGTATCTCTAATATAAAGACTTATCTAAGTCCTAAAAGTCTCAGCCCAAGGTTACCTTCCTTATGATGAGTTCCTTGTTTTTTCTCTAGGCATTTCTGAACATCTTCCTCCTCTCTTCCCTCTACATATTATAATTACACTGATTACTATTCTACTGTAATGGTTTACAGGTCTGTGTCCCTACCACCCGATAGACCCCTTGTTTGCAGGGTCTGTCTTTTTATCTTCATCTTCTCAGCCCTTGTGTCATACCTGAAGTACAGTAAATATAAATATTCATGGAATAACAGTCTGACCTTCTGACCCAACAAAATACCTCTCAGTCTTCTCAGCAGCTCCTCTCTATTTTACTAATGATAATCTGCGGCTTAGATGTCTTCAATTATTAGTAACTTGTAGACTTAGCATTTAGTATCAGGATTGTTTGCTGGTGGGGTAATGACATCCTCCTTATCAGGGGCTGTTCCTTTATTGGTTGACTACACTTAACTAACAGATCCATGAAGACATTCTTTAGCTTAGCTTCAGGAGTTCCTGAACTTTGCTTGACCAAATCCGTCAGGCACATCAGGATGGAAGCATATGGAATCAATAAGCAAATTCCCACTCATGTCTTCAATCCTGTCCACCTAGCCTTAGTTCTGCCAGATTCTCACTCCTCCTGGATCCCAGGAGGCCACTGCAGGGAGGAAAACATCTTTTTAACTACTTGTCCCCCCTGCTCTTGCCCTTATTTATGAACAAGCAAAGCTATGGTGAAGTGCAGGCTGACAATAGAGACTCTAAATAAATAATTGTTAAAATGTTACAGTGATATTTGAACCAAGTTTACAACATAGTGCTTTCCCACCATTATATTTCATGTTTTCTAGGGTTATCACCTCAGTAGAAAGAGAAGAATTTTTCAAGATTTTTTATTTTTGGCTGTGCTGAGTCTTTGCTGCTGCACGCAGGCTTTCTTCAGTTGCTTTAGTGGGGGCTACTCTCTCGTGGTGCATGGGCTTCTTATTGTGGTGGCTTCTCTTGTTGAGCACGGGCTCTAGGGCATGCAGGCTTCAGGAGTTGTGGTTCACGGGCTCCAGAGCACTGACTTAGTAGTTGTGGTGCATGGGCTTAGTTGTCTAGTGGCATGTGGGATCCTTCCAGACCAGGGATCAAACCTGTGTCCCCTGCATTGGCAGGCAGATTCTTTACCACTGAGCTACTAGGGAAGCCCTGAGGAATTTCTTAACACAAGTAATAATACATCTATCTTAACTGAAGGAAATACTGAAGTCTTTAACTGGTCTTCAACCAGTGTCATTAAAGAATGTACAGTCTTGTCAAATGTCCACCAGCTAAGAAAGTCCTCACTTTGCTTATTGAGAGGTGAAAATTAACTGCTAATTAATTCAAAAGTCCTCTAGTCTCAGAGATCTGAGAGCCTATCAATGAAATAGCTATAATATTGGAAGCAGAGGGATCCTTGAAAGAACTTATATGGCTATTGGCTATAAAACAGGACATCTACACGAAATCTGTCTAGTAAAGCTGCTACATGGGTGGTATTAACATTCACTGATTCCCTGTTCTTTTCTAAACGTCCAGAGGGATGTGTGTGTGTGTGTGTGTGTGTGTGTGTGTGTGTGTGTGTTTACAGCTTTCTTGTTGATACATCTGTCCATCCCATTACCATACAGCATCTGTCAGATTAATGTTTTGAAGTTGCTTAAAATATATGAAGTGAATAAAGTTGACTAGTATTAAATAAAAAAGAGGCAAATAGAATTTAAGTAAAACAAAATCTGGTTGTGCCAAAATGTGAGAGATGACAGTAAAACACACATGCACACACACACATTTAAAGGTACATTGTAAGCTGTAGAAGGCTTGAAGGGAAACAGACTTAATTTATTTCATTTTATTAGAACCACGGAAATAACAGGGATTTCTAACAGTTTCAAATTCTTTCTCAAATCCTGACCTGAAACTTATTTTGTGATCCCAGGCAGGAAAATACCTCTTACTTCTGTGTATCATGATAACGACAGATTTAATAGACAGGATCTGTGTTGGAACTGGAACTTTTAGATAACATTTACTTCAAAAATAATATTTTTAAACTTAAAAAACAGTTTCTATACGTGAACAAATTTTAGCCAATGTAGACATTAACAAACCTAACTATTAGGATTCAGGAAGTAACAGAAGGACTAGCTATGGTCTTAGAATCTCTGTAGGAAAAGGACTCCATAAAGACATCTAAACTTTATTCCTAGAAAGTCCATAGCAGTATCAGCTGAGGGGTGCTTCAGTTTCTACTTCAATAGTTTAAATGTAATTCCTACATGAATATTTCACTAGACTTAATGAATTGAAGCATCATGTTACTGGTTTAAATCAACAAATACTCTTGAACAGTCACAGTGTTTGTCTGGAAAGTGTAGCCCTTCAGTGTTCTGTAAATCATTTTGTGCGTGTGTACTCAGTCGCTTAGTCATATCCAACTCTTGGCAACCCCATGGACTGTAACCCACAAGGCTCCTCTGTCCATGGGGTTTTCCAGGCCAGGAATACTGGAGTGGGTTGCAATTCCCTTCTCCAGGGGATCTTCCCAACCGAGGGATTGAACCCGTGCATTGGCAGGTGGCAATTGGCAATTGGCAGCCCGTGCAGTGGCTTTTTACCACTGAGCCACCATTACTATTGGATAAAATAGTGGTTCTCAACTAGAATCTCTTAGATAACTTATAAAAACTTTCAATGCCCAGACCATATGTAATGTAATACAAATTCCTGGGGCTGAAACCCAGGCATCAGTGGTTCCTTGAGGTCCTTGGGTGATTTCTATGTGCATCCAAGTGTTGACAACCCCTTCTCTTTCCTTTATAATTTCTGCATATACTAATCTGACACCTCACTTTGGAATTTAACATTTACTGGGCATTGATGACTTGGTTTACACTTTAATTTTAACACGTTGTTATATAAGGGATCTAAATTGGGTTTTATTTTTCTTCTCTAATCTTGCCTCTGAAATAAGGAGAATAAAACATAGGAGGAAAAAAACCTTATTCTGAAAGTTTACAGGCTGAATCTAAAATATGTACTAGATTGGGTTTAACTGTTATTCATTTGAAGTCTAAATTTCCTGCCCTGAAAATTCTGAAAAAAAAAAAAGAAGGATGAAAATAGTGTTAGAGGCAAAGTTGGAATGAGAACCCATAGTTTATACAGTTTGACATTATACTGCAGAAAAATAAACTAATGCATTTATTTATCTCATCCATTTGTCAGTATGTGATAGAGGGATGAATCAGAAAAAAAAACTATGAAAAAAGGAAGTGGAAATATAGCTAGACTTAGTGGAATTGAAATAGGAGGCTTAAAAACCTCAGAAAGAAATGTTTACACTCAAAGTGCAGTGCTTTCCTCATCAATTTATGACCGCATGTTCCTAGCTTGCACTTAATGTAAAGAATGGGTGCAAATTCATGTCATAACCATTAAGTTTTCAGAACTTAGAAAATGGAATGATCTAGGGGTTACCTACTACTCTGATGGAGCATTGGTTTCTTCCAGTCTTCATCAATGAATCGAGCTTTGCTAGTGTCCTTTTTAAAAGTTTAAACCTTGGAATATCTAAGTCCATTTTAGGGTGAATCCTACTAATTGTTTACAGAAAGGGTATATATCTTCATGGTAAAATGACTAAGGAGCATAATTTTTTCCCTTATGTCTATGAATAATTTATTATTGTTCAAGATGACTCATATAAAATAAGATTGAATTCATTATTGTGTTCAGTTGGCCTGATTAAGCCTCTGCATGAGGAAAAATGAAATATGTGAGTCAGAATCTGGGTTAGTAACTTTAGTTTTCTTTCTTTGACATTTAGCATGTGAACTAAGTATATGTGATGTTTAGCACTGCCCTAGAACATGGAAGTCATGTTTTTACAATTCATATCATCTCCCCATCAGGATCATAACTATCCTAATATTAAAAAAGAATGTCTTTCCCACAAAATAGCATTTTATTTTGAATAGTTATAGGAGCAGTCTGTGTGTTTGGAGAAAGGGCTTATATAATTCTGAGATTATCAGCAATAGAATCCACACACACACACACACACACACACACATAGTTGAAATGATACTGTGTAAACAATTTAGGTCAAGTTGACATCAATATTTCAGTCATTTTGATCATTCTTCTTCTTCACATGTGAGATACAAGAGATACATGTGAAATTATTTTAACTCAATACTTTCAATAAGTTGATTTCTCGTTAAAATGTATTTGTTACTATAAAGTCAAAAAACTATGAAAATTGACCACCTGGCCCTTGCCGACCTGGTCTCTGCCCTTGTCCCTGGGAGACTGACTGACATGCCTGCCATTCTAGCTCTCATTTACTCTTCGCCAATCTTAGTTTGATTTGCAAAGCTCCACAAACCATTCTGCCTCAGGCTTTGGCAAATGTTCCCCATGGGAAACATTCTTCTCCACCTCTAGTTTCTTTTCTCACTTTTAAGAAACAAATTTGATCATAGGAGGAAGTCACTTTGGAAAAGCATCCTTTGATCCCCAGAGTGGGTTTCTTTCCATTGTGTATGCTCTCCCTGCTGCCAATACTTCTTCATAGCACTTGTCCAAGTGAAATATTCATGTGCTTACTTAACATCTTCTCCCACCTGGACTGAAGGTTCCATGAGGGAAGGGCTGTGCTACACAGGACATTTGTAAATAACGATATTATTGTTCTCTAGTTGGTTTCAACTCCTCCCGCCCTAAATGCGGGATCTATGGAGATAAGCCCCTGATCTTTGTTATTCACTCCTCTATTCTTAGCCCCTTGATATAGCATCTGGCTTATGGTATTTGTTCAATAAATGATGGTTGAATGAATGAGTGAATTTATGACTGAAACTCATCAACTTTTAATACGCAGAATTGTCTATCTGTTTTGTCAAGGTTTAAAACTTTCATATAGCAGGTTTTTAAAAAAATTTCTAGTTGTTTGGATATTTGCATATTAGGTATATTGAAGAGTTAAATCCCTTATGACTATACAGTGGAAGTGAGAAATAGATTTAAGGGCCTAGATCTGATAGACAGAGTACCTGATGAACTAAGGACGGAGGTTCGTGACGTTGTACAGGAGACAGGGATCAAGACTATCCCCATGGAAAAGAAATGCAAAAAAGCAAAATGGCTGTCTGAGGAGGCCTTACAAATAGCGGTGAAAAGAAGGGAAGCAAAAAGCAAAGGAGAAAAGGAAAGATATACCCATTTGAATGCAGAGTTCCAAAGAATAGCAAGGAGAGATAAGAAAGCCTTCCTCAGTGATCAGTGCAAAGAAATAGAGGAAAACAATAGAATGGGAAAGACTAGAGATCTCTTCAAGAAAATTAGAGATACCAAGGAACATTTCATGCAAAGATGGGCTCGAAAAAGGACAGAAATGGTATGGACCTAACAGAAGCAGAAGATATTAAGAAGAGGTGGCAAGAATACACAGAAGAACTGTATAAAAAAAATCCTCATAACCCAGATAATCAGGATGGTGTGATCACTCACCTAGAGCCAGACATCCTAGAATGTGAAGTCAAGTGGGCCTTAGAAAGCATCACTACAAACAAAGCTAGTGGAGGTGATGGAATTCCAGTTGAGCTATTTCAAATCCTGGAAGATGATGCTGTGAAAGTGCTGCACTCAATATGCCAGCAAATCTGGAAAACTCAGCAGTGGCCACCAGACTGGAAAAGGTCATTTTCATTATAATCCCAAAGAAAGGCAATGCCAAAGAATGTTCAAACTACCACACAATTGCACTCATCTCACATGCTAGTAAAGTAATGCTTAAAATTCTCCAAGCCAGGCTTCAGCAATACGTGAATCATGAACTTCCAGATGTTCAAGCTGGTTTTAGAAAAGGCAGAGGAGCCAGAGATCAAATTGCCAACATCTGCTGGATCATGGAAAAAGGAAGAGAGTTCCAGAAAAACATCTATTTCTGCTTTATTGACTATGCCAAAGACTTTGACTGTGTGGATCACAATAAACTGTGGAAAAGTCTGAAAGAGATGGGAATACCAGACCGCCTGACCTGCCTCTTGAGAAACCTGTATGCAGGTCAGGAAGCAACAGTTAGAACTGGACATGGAACAACAGACTGGTTCCAAATAGGAAAAGGAGTTCATCAAGGCTGTATATTGTCACCCTGCTTATTTGACTTCTATGCAGAGTCCATCATGAGAAACGCTGGGCTGGAAGAAGCACAAGCTGGAATCAAGATTGCCAGGAGAAATATCAATAACCTCAGATATGCAGATGATACCACTCTATGGTAGAAAGTGAAGAGGAACTAAAGAGGCTCCTGATGAAAGTGAAAGAGGAGAGTGAAAAAATTGGCTTAAAGCTCAACATTCAGAAAACTAAGATCACGGCATTTGGTCCCATCACTTCATGGAAAATAGATGGGAAACAGTGGAAACAGTGGCTGACTTTATTTTTGGGGGCTCCAAAATCACTGCAGATGGTGATTACAGCCATAAAATTAGAAGACACTTACTCCTTGGAAGCAAAGTTATAACCAACCTAGACAGCATATTGAAAAGCAGAGACATTACTTTGCCGGCAAAGGTCCATCTAGTCAAGGCTATGGTTTTTCCAATGGTCATGTATGAATGTGAGAGTTGGACTATAAAGAAAGCTGAGCCCCGAAGGACTGATGCTTTTGAACTATGGTATTGAAGAAGACTCTTGAGAGTCCCATGGACTGCCAGGAGATCCAACCAGTCCATCCTAAATGAGATCAGTCCTGGGTAGGACTGATGTTGCAGCTGAAACTCCAATACTTTGGCCACCTGATGTGAAGAGCTGACTCATTTGAAAAGACCCTGATGCTGGGAAAGATTGGGGGCAGGAGAAGGGGATGACAGAGGATGAGTTGGTTGGATGGCATCACCAACTCAATGGACATGGTTTTGGGTGGACTCCAGGAGTGGTGATGGACAGGGAGGCCTGGTGTGCTTCGGTTCATGGGGTCTCAAAGAGCCAGACACCACTAGCAACTGAACTGAACTGATATTGAAGAGATGCTTGCAATTCATGTCAACTTTCAATCTATGAATATCTTTTGTAAAACTGAGACTGCATAACATAATTTATAAGCATGAATGCCTCATTAATTATGAATTGTGATTGTAACAGCAGCTCAGTAGAAAGATATGGTTGTAAATTTGTTCAATAATTAGTAGAACTAAAAAGTGAGGATTTCAGAGCTGGAACATCCATCAGTTGAATTTAGCACAACCAAGAGACGTTAAAATAAATACTTGCAAATGATAAGTGATTTACCCAAAGTCATAAAGGTAAGTTAATAGTAGAAGAAAATTTTAAGTCCAATTCTTCACTTCTTTTTATATTGGACAATACTACATTGTCATGCCCTTCTCCAGGGGATCTTCCCAACCCAGGGATTGAACCCGAGTCTCCTGTGTCTCCTGCATTGGCAGGCGGATTCTTTACCACTGAGTACCCAGGAAGCAATAACCATGCTCAGTAGGGGCCAAAATCATAATATTTGAGGAGGTTTGAGGAAATACTAAGATAATTGAAAAATTAGTACAAGTGGTTTGGAATAAAATACCTCAAAATCTCTTGGACATGGATTGTAACATAATACATTCTAACACATTTGCCTCTGATGTTCTTCCTACTGAGAAAAAGGAACTTATGCAGACAGCACATAAACTGTAGTGTTGAGGGGGACAAATAAAATCTCTAACAAGGTTTGGTTGGGCACTGGGTCAGACAATCTGAAGATGCCCAAGATCACTAACCTTAAAGGAAATCTAAGTTATTGGGAGAATGCCATAATCTGAAACACTGAGACACAGTTCCGAGAGAACTATTGATTCTTGGCTTTCAGGCAACGCATTTGTTTAAGACTAAATGTGCAGGCTATACCACAGAACACCAAATCACCTTGGAGTTGCTGCCTCGGCACTGGCCCGACAGCTAATAGAGACAAGCTTGCATTTTCTCCTGAAGTCTTCTATCTTCCTTTAGTGTCGTTGAATGAGGGCCGCTGGAGTGTCAGAGAAAATATTTATTGCTCTTCCATATGTCACCGCTCTCCTGCCAGTGACATGTGTACTCATCAGTCAAACGGAAACTACCCACCATATTTGATTTACTGCAGTTGAAGGAGATCTGTTTTTGGGTTCCTATAACATAAACCATTTTGCTAGAGATTAATGCTCTGATTTGCATGCAGCTCATGGGTGTTACATCATTAGTTTTCATGATATATCAGGACTAAATGTAAGAAATGCAACTCTTTTTCCTCTGTGGGGTCCTGCTCTTTTCCTTTCCCCACCCTCACCTTTTCATTAACTTTCCTCTTGTTGTTCAGTAAAGCATTATTTACTTTGTGTTTTCTCGGGACCTGGTAGAAGATTAAATGATTAAGTTTTAGTGATATGGAAACCATGAATAAAGTCCCTCTTGAGAAGATAGAAAATGAATAGCAACAAACTTCTAATCTTGCCAATGGACTTTAAGCAAACATATGCTGATGAATCTGCAGAAAAAGAAAACTGACTTTTCTTACTGACATCTCTGTTCCATTTATATTCTGTGAGACATGTGGAGTAGGAAGGTTTTCACAGCTTTCAGAGTTGCTCAGTTTGAAGAAAGTTTTCTAATATACTATAATTCTACTGCATAGATTTTAAAATCTGTACTAAGTGACGTTTCTGTGCTCTGAGTCAAGAAAGTTCTATAGGTGCATAATTGAATCTACTTTGATGGCCACACCTGATGGCCACATTGCTCTCTGGGATGATGGTAAGATAAATGACTACAGCTCCTTGCATTTAGGTGCAGCTTTAGAAGTGGGAAAAAAGCCATTGAGCTATTTCTTCCATATCCCCACATCTTCAAGAAAGCCCCTGAAACATATAAAAATCTGTTAGTGCTCCTCCAAAGAGAATATTTTTCTAAGTAAAATAAGAAAGAATTTTGTTGTAATATACAAAAGGGGACTCTTGCATTTTTCAAAATATAGCTAATATAAAGATGTCACAGAGTTTAAAGTTAGGCGAGGGAATGATGCGGATCTTGAACTTGTATCTATAGGAAACACTCTAAGTACTTAGACATGAGAGCAGATATCCATGATCAGAATGTCTCCAGTGGTCTAACAATATTTCACTGCCTGACTTCACACAGATATATATTGAACTTATGACTGACACCGGACTAAGGGCCACCATCATATGTCCAATGAACCATGTTCTGAACAAGCTGTCTGTTAGGGCTCCACAAATGTTATTCTTGTTGACATAGGTCTTTACCTGAATTTTTTACCCCTTGCATGTGCCACCTATGGAAGCTTAAGTAACCTTGCTTGAAATCTCTGGTAATGAATTAGGTCCTAGGGTGTTGTGTGTGATTCTAGAAGTCTTCTGAGTCATCTTCAGTATATTCTGTTTTGCCTTAGGCCATCAGGAATTGGCTTACATCCACTATATTGTTTGGACAATAGGCAGTGAAGGAGTATTTAAGTGCTTGTTATCTTGAGTAGGACATACACAGAGTTCAAATTCCAGCTTCATGGTTATTATCGCAGTGATTTTGAATAAAGTATTCAATCTTTCTAATCCTCTGTTTCTTCTAAGATTTGGTTGATAAAATATGTGAAACGGCAAAGTCTCTGGCAGCTAGAAATTGCTAATAAACAGTAGCTATTGTTATTAATAATATTTAGCTCTCTAGAAATTTCCCAGTGGCAGACCGTAACTGCTATTTGAGCCCCCTCTGAACTATTTAAATGCAAATGGGAAGTGAGAGACTTGAGGGCAAGATGGAGAGACTATTTACTTGGTGAATCAGAGTGTAGATACTTCTTCAAATTTGTTGGGAGCAATCCACATAGGCCAGAAAGGAAGCTTAGGGAACATCTACTAGGAAGCCTGAGGTACAGACTAGAATACTGGGCGTGTAAAATTTCACTACTGTGTGTTGGAAATGGAGATACGTTAATCAAAATGACCTGAGTGAGGCACCGTCCTGCTGGGAGACCTACCACTACTATTGCAAGGAGTTTGGGCTAGACTGTATGTAGCTGGGTATGTCTTGAGGGTGGGCACTGTATCATTCTGCTTTTTGGCCTTCTGTGATATTGATTCTACCAAGAGTTCATTAAGAATAAAGTAGCTAATCCCACTTGAACAGTGCTCTAAGTGGGAAATTCACTCCCTCTCAAATTTTTCCATTTATGACAATGTATAAAACAAAGAAGAAAGATGATATTGATAAAAAATGATATTGATAAAAATTTGATATTGATAAAAAAATTTCCCCACAATTTTCTACTGGAAAAGTGAATAATTTTGTATTAGCTCAGTTATTTATTCTGGAGAATGTGCAATAGCTTTTTCTTTTAAAGCTTTCTATGTATATTACCTTTTCAATCATGATAATTATGGAATCATTGAATACATATTTCATTTATAGTGGTGACACATTTCAGAGTTTCATGTGTGATCCTATTTATTCTGTTTGTTTTATACTTTCTTCACAGCTGTGAAACAAATATGTGTACAATGGTAATAGTTTGTCACCCTCTTATAGATATTTTACCAAGAAACAAACAAAAAATGCCACTGGAAATATCATAGAGAATCATAGCAAGCATTTTAATATAAGCAGGAGGAATTCCTTTGGACCACACAATCCTTTTCATAAGAATGTCCACTGAATAATTTAAATATATATGGAAACTAACCTTCAGCCTAAAACTTAGGTGATCAAGATTGCAATCTTAGAGTAAGTTTTATATCTCATGTCCACTTTCTAAGCTACACATACACAAGGTCACACAGTCATACACACAGCTGGGGCTTATATTCTAATTTCCCCCTCTTTTCTCTGCTGTTTTTGAGAGATTATCCTCTTCTATTTTGGAAAGATTAAACTATTAGGGTTAAATAGGCATCTTAGAAATAGACTATCTCACTAATCATGATAAAAATCTTTAACCATTCCAACTCTGAAGGCTTTATTTAGTTTGATCTCTTTTTCTGTTTCACTAGCTTTTATGTTAAGAGTTTCTCATGATTCCAGGGGTATGCTTAATGCTCTTGTGAACCAATGAATTAAAATCTCCTGTAGCTTCTGACTACATTTAGGTATTTCCTTCAGAACAGCATGCTGTGGTCACTAGGGGGACTGTGTACCAGAGAGATGGACTGGGTTTCATTACCTGGGTAAATGTTCCTCACCATTTGAATAACTCAGAGGGAAATGTAGCACCGCAATTGCTAGGGGTTTTGGTGGGATGTACAGTGGTACATGGGTGTGTATGTCTTGAGATTGGTTTGATGTGTGTCCTAGCAGTGGTGACAGTGCCATTTTTCATTTTACATGGTTTAAACCTAAACCCATATGAAATACAGCTATTTATCCAGTGCTGCCTTGATGAAGGAAAGGAAGTTCCTTACTTCATGAGCCACCTCTCTTTTGTATTGTATTCTGAACAAATTGGTTCTCTTAAACCATTAAGAAGTTCTTGTTGAAAAAAATAAAAATGAAGTAAAATGAATTTTCCACCTATGACTTATGACTTAGGCTTATAAGATTTAAAATATTTTAACAAACTTCCAGTTATAAAATAAATAGAGATGTATTGTATACCATGATGATTATAGTTAATAATGCTGTATTGTATATTTGAAAATAGGTGAGAGAAATAGACCTTAAATTTTCTCATAATGTAACTGTATGGTGACAGATGTTAATTAGACTTAGTGTAGTGATCATTTTGCCATATATAGATAAGTCGAATCATTATATTGTGTACCTGAAACTAATATAATATTATATTAGTCAATTATACCTCAATAAAAAAGGCAAGATAAGCATATAAAATATTGTAAGTGTTTTCCAGTTAGTCTTTCTTGATTCTTGGCAGAACTGCTTTCAGATCAGTTCAAGTAAATGGATATCCCTGATTTCAATACTATCTTCATGAAAGGGTTTGTTTTTCCAAGGGTCTCACCATGATTCTCTGGGGAATTGAATTTTACACATTTCCCTCAAGTCTCCTTCTCATTATTCCCTGTCTATTAATACTATAGGATTCCAACATGTAATTTTAGGCTCTTTTTGATTTCTTATTTCCCTAATTTCAAACTTGTTTTGACACCCAGCCAGGTCTTAATTCTTTCTTTGTTTCCAGAATCCAGATCATGTTAATAGATTCAGTGTTTGTCAGGCCTGTTCCTTGGCCACTTACCTCCCTTATTCTAGCCTCCCAAAGGTGAGAATTTACCGTTTCAATCAATAGTAAGTGAAGTGAAAGTCGCTCAGTCATGTTCGACTCTTTGTGACCCTATGGACTACACAGTCCATGGAATTCTTCAGGCCAGAATACTGGAGTGGGTAGCCTTTCTCTTCTCCAGGAGATCCTTCCAACCCAGGGATTGAACCCAGGTCTCCCACATTGCATGTGGATTCTTTACCAACTGAGCTATCAGAGAAGCCCCCAGTAGTATAAAGACTGTGGTAAAAACAGGATTTGCTGTGAATCTGGCTTGCTGTAAATCTATACAAAGTTTTCTGTGTAGTGCCTTTTGTAATAGAGAAAGTTACGGCCTTTTTGAGTGCCATCCATTCATTGATCCATCTACCCATCAAAAAGAAAAGATCTTCTTATAATGATTTTATTTACTCTGTAAATAATAGCCAAGACGCACATACATATATACACATGCAAGCATATCATCTAAAAGCTTATATAGTATGAACCTGGGATGAATAACTCTTCCTGATTGTTCTGTACACTCTGACATTAAGTGTGCTTTAAGTTGATGTTTATTGATAATACTCTTAAAAACTGAAAAGTGAAAAAGATTTTTGTCATGAAAGATGGTGCATTATCTTCCTAAATTGAAAGCATTGACTTCTCAGTTGGAAGTCAGTGACGCTTGGACCAGTTTTTTTTAACAGATTGTAGGATTAAATCTTACAAGTAGATTTATTTCTCTGTGGATAAAACAAATAAGAATGTGCTATTCAGTCTCTCACTTTTCAATTTTATGGGCCTGCTAGGCAATTATTAATGGATTAGGGAAAAGGCAAGCTAAATAAAATAAATTCTTCAATTGTTACCAGTACTTTACTTGATACCAAGTATATTCAAAGGTAACCAGTGATGGGAAAATAAGTTTGAAGTGCTAAAGGAGACAGGGATGATACAAGTAAAGTAAATCTTTTTTCAAATGCAAAGGAAAGTTAAAGGGCTAAAAGATAAACAGGAATCAAAACCGAGAAGAACAGGACCCACAACAGGACCAGATCAAATTTCTAAATTATATTACTACAGGTGAATTGATCTATTTCACATGGGAGGTGGAAGTGCTCAATATGCACACAGGGCTGGGAAATGTGGCTGTCTGCACCAAAGAGGCTGGGAAACCTTGTGACTCACGGGGAATTAGGTAGAAAACAGAGAAGTCTTATCTTAATAAAGAGGAATAAGAAAACCTAGCTGGAGCTCTGCTCTGGTCCTGCCAAACAAGTCTTAAAAAGAAAATCTGAAAAAAATCAAACTATTCCAAGAACTTAATGGCATCCTATAGCACAGATGAAAAATATTATAGGTATAGAAGAATATCCAGCACCCAAAAAGGTAAAACTCGAAATATCTATAATACAATCAAAATTTACCAAGCATGCAAAGTGGTAGGAAAATAAGACCCATGATGAGGAGATAAATCAAAACTGACCCTGAATTGACACAGATATCTGCCATATTAGTATGCACATATATGTGATTGGTAGATGTCCTTTTAGATGACATTCTTTGCCTTTCAGTGAGTCAGTTCAGTCACTCAGTCATGTTCAACTCTTCGCGACCCCATGGACTGCAGCACACCAGGCTTCTCTGTCCATCACCAATTCCCGGAGCTTACTCAAATTCATGTTCATTGAATCAGTGATGCCATCCAACCATCTCATTCTCTGTCATCCCCTTCTCCTCCTGCCTTCAATCTTTCCCAGCATCAGGGTCTTTTCCAAATAGTCCGTTCTTCGCATCAGGTGGCCAAAGTATTTGAGTTTCAGTTTCAGCACCAGTCCTTCCAATGAATATTCAGGACTGGTTTCCTTTAGGATGGACTGGTTTTGATTTCCTTGCAGTCCAAGAGACTCTCAAGAGTCTTCTCCAACACCACAGTTCAAAAGCATCAATTCTTTGGTGCTCAGGTTTCTTTATATTCCAACTCTCACAACCATACATGACTACTGGAAAAACCATAGCTTTGACTAGACGGACCTTTGTCAGCAAAGTAATGTCTCTGCTTTTTAATATGCTATCTAGGTTTGTCATAGCCTTTTCTTCCAAGGAGCAAGTGTTTTTTAATTTCATGGCTGCAATCACCATCTGCAGTGATTTTGGAGCCCAGAAAAATAAAGTCAGCCACTATTTCCACTGTTTCCCCCTCTATTTGCCATGAAGTGATGGAACCAGATGCCATGATCTTAGTTTTTGGAATGTTGAGTTTCAAGCCAACTTTTTCATTCTCCTCTTTCACTTTCATCAAGAGGCTCTTTAATTCTTCACTTTCTGCCATAAGGGTGGTATCATCTGCATATCTGAGGTTACTGATATTTCTTCTGGCAGTCTTGATTCCAGCTTTTGATTCCAATCTTGATTCTATGTCTTTCAGTTCAGTTCAGTCGCTCAGTTGTGTCTGACTCTTTGCGACCCCATGAATTGCAGCATGCCAGGCCTCCCTGTCCATCACCAACTCCTGGAATTCACTCAAACTCATGTCCATCGAGTCGGTGATGCCATCCAGCCATCTCATCCTCTGTCGTCCCCTTCTCCTCCTGCCCTCAATCCTTCCCAGCATCAGAGTCTTTTCCAATGAGTCAACTGTTTGCACGAGGTGGCCAAAACAGTGGAGTTTCAGTTTTAGCATCAGTACTTCCAATGAACACCTAGGACTGATCTCCTTTAGGATGGACTGGTTGGACCTCCTTGCAGTCCAAGGGACTCTCAAGAGTCTTCTTCAACACCACAGTTCAAAAGCATCAATTCTCGGTGCTCAGCTTTCTTCACAGTCCAACTCTCTCATCCATACATGACCACTGGAAAAACCGTAGCCTTGACTAGATGGAACTTTGTTGGCAAAGTAATGTCTCTGCTTTTGAATCTAGGTTGGTCATAACTTTCCTTCCAAGGAGTAAGTGTCTTTTAATTTCATGGCTGCAATCACCATCTGCAGTGATTTTGGAGCCCCCCAAAATAAAGTCTGACACTGTTTCCACTGTTTCCCCATCTATTTCCCATGAAGTGATGGGACCAGATGCCATGATCTTAGTTTTCTGAATGTTGAACGTTACGCCAACTTTTTCACTCTCCTTTTTCACTTTCATCAAGAGGCTTTTTAGTTCCTCTTCACTTTCTGCCATAAGGGTGGTCTCATCTGCATATCTGAGGTTATTGGTATTTCTCCCAGCAATCTTGATTCCAGCTTGTGCTTCTTCCAACCCAGCATTTCTCATGATGTACTCTGCATAAAGGTAAATAAGCAGGGTGACAATATATAGCCTTGATGTACTCCTTTTCCTTTTGGAACCAGTCTGTTTTTCCATGTCCAGTTCTAACTGTTGCTTCCTGACCTGCATACAGGTTTCTCAAGAGGCAGGTCAGGTGGTCTGGTATTCCCATCTCTTTCAGAATTTTCCACAGTTTATTGTGATCCACACAGTCAAAGGCTTTGGCATAGTCAGTAAAGCACAAGCATATACATGTGCCAACAGTAACTGAATATACTGAGTCTTAGTTATCTGAGGGCTGATCATCAAAGGCTCCTCTTTAGGTATTCTGTAGAAAAACAAAAGTCATTGCAATATTAAAGTATCTGCGAATGGATAAAGAATTACACATATATGGCCTTCATTATGTTGAAGTATATTCTTTCTATATCAATTGTTGAGAGATTTTATCACAAGTAGCTGTTGAGTTTTGTCAAATGCCTTTTCTGCATTAGATGATCATATGATTTTTATCTCATTCTATTAATGTGTTAGAGCACGTATACTTATGTGCATATATTACACTATCCTTGCATCCCAGGATGACTCCTACTTGATCATAATATACAATCTTTTAAATATATTTTTAAATTAGATATGCTAGTAGTTTGTTGACAGTCTTTGCATCTGTATGCACCAGGGATATTGGCTTGTCAGGTTTTTCTTGTTGTTGCTTGTGATGTTTTCCTGTAGTGTTCTTATGTGGCTTTGGTATCAGGGTACGATACATTGGGGAGTATTCCCTCCTCTTCAGTTTTTTTTTTTTTGAAGAGTTTGAGAAGGATAGACAGTTCTAATAATTTAGAAATGTATACATCTATTAAATTGTTATGTTTTATATCTTCAACTTGCACAGTGCAATATGCCAATTATATCTCAAAACTGGTGAAAAGAGAGTTATGCCATTGTCTCTTACCCCACAAATCCTTCTCTGCTTAACACTAGTGTCTCTTAGGTTAGTCTTCCCCTCACTGTCATAAACTTCAAAAATATACTGAAATCACAATTCAAAACAACTGTAAAAAATCTTTAGAAATGAATGACTTGAATAATTAAGGATTAATAAAGTATACTGAAAATAAGGATAAAGCTCTCAAATATTTCTATATATTATGAGGAGTCAAGGGGCAGTTTTGAACCTTCCACATATTCTATGATTTTAATTGAATTTTGACAACTTCTGTTATTTTTGTGTGTGTCATGGTATATTTTCTATATTTTCTCCTTTATCTCTTTTTGGATTTTTGTTGGATTTACTGAATTTGTCTGTTTCTTTCCTTCTCCTGGGTTTTCAAATTTTAATTTTTTATTCTATCCCAATTTTCTAATATTCTAATTTTTATATTTCTGTGATTTGCTCTTAAGTTTTCAAATATTTAACTTATGATTTTCCAATAAATCTGTACTTAAAACTTTACAGCAAACAAGACAAAAAGAACATGGTTAAATTATTGTCTACTTTTCTCCCTTATCATTTAAAATTCTAATGCAGTCATTATTTAGAATTTAAGTTCTAGATTTTTATAAGCATGATATTTTGCAATAAATTCTTAAATTTAACAGTTCCTGATTTTTTTTTTTTTACTTTGTTTACCATTACTTCTTGTCCTCATCCCTTATTTCTAATTTTCTTTTCTTTTTTGTTGGAATACATCTTTTATTTGCTCTTTCAGAATGTGTTCTTTAATGGTAATAATTTTGAGTTCTTTATTTTTTTGTAACTTAAAACTTTTTATTTTGTGTTGGGGTGTAGCTGATTAACAATGTTGTGGTAGTTTCAGGTTGACAGTGAAGGGACTCAGCCATACATATATGTGTATCCATTCTCCCCCCAATCCCCCAAACCCTGTCCCATCCAGGCTGGGACATAACACTGAGCAGAGTCTGATGTGCTATACAATAGGTCTTTGTTGGTTATCCATTATAAATATAGCAGTGTGTATATGACCTTCCCCAAATCCCTAACTATCCCTTCTCCCCAGCAACCATAAGTTCATTTTCTAAGTTTGTGAGTTCTTTCTGTTTTGTAAGTAAGGTGATTTGTATAATTTCTTTTTAGATTCCACATATAAGGGATGTTATATGACATTTCTCCTTATCTGACTCTTACTTCACTCAGTATCACATTCTCTAGGTCCGTCCATGTTGCTGCAAATGGCATTATTTCATTCTTTTTAATGTCTGAGTTAATATTCCATTGTATATATGTACCACATCTTCATCCATTCCTCGATGGACATTTAAGTTGCTTTCATATCTTGGCTATTGTAAACAGTGCTGCAATGAACATTGGGATGCATGTATCATTTTGGATCATGTTTTTCTCTGGGTATATGCCCAGGAATGGGATTGTAGGATCATATGATAGCTCTCTTTTTAGTTTTTTAAGGCACCTCCAGACTGTTCAGTTTTGACTTCTTGCATGTATTAAAATGTTTTTCTTTCTCTCACTCTTTAATGGCCATGTTCAAAGTTTTTCTCTTTTTATCTCTTAAAATTTTAAGCTTTCTTCACAGACTTTTTGTTTCAAATACTTCTGATTAGAAGCTTGATGTCCATTTTTTAAACATTTTATAAGTAATCTGGCTTTTCCTTGTAACTTCTGTCTGAAGTTACACTCTAATGTGCCTAAGAATGGGTTTTAAAATCCTGCTTTACAGTGCAAGTTTTGGTTGTTTCAATGCCAAGTATAGTAAATATTTTCAGCTCAGAGAAATTCCTAAGCATTGTATTTTCTCTCACAATTCTTTCTTGTCTTTTTGGAAGTCCCACTAGATGGACATTGAAGGCTCTGAATTCATTGTGTGTTCTACTTAGCATTTTTTCCCCCATACTTGTTAGTACATTATCACTTGCTGTATATTTTTGGATGACTCTGAGTGTTGTTTTCTAGAGTTTAAATTCAATATTTAACCATGTAAAATCCTTAATTCTGTATATATAATCATTGCATATTAGTGAATATTCTTATTTCAACGTAATTGAATATGGGTGAAGATATTTGATTAACTCTGGACATTTCTAGGCCTGTGCTCTTAAGTTTCCTTACCATTTTGCATGTTCTTTCTCTTTGTTTATCAGCCAGCCAGATGAACAGCCATTAGATGGTTGGAGACTGGATCCATGAGTCACCACCTGAAGGAGAACCTCCTGACCAGGACTTTGCATGAGAGAAATAAACATTGATTGGGTGAGCTACGGAGATTTGGGGGTTACTTCCTAAAGCAATTGGTGTTCGTTAACTAATGCAGATATTATACCAAAATATCTACTATAATGCTGACATTTCATAGTACTAGATAAAAAATCTAGTAAAAATCTAACATAGTCTTACTTGCATCTCATTTCTTCTCATCTCATGGTTTCAAACTTCACTGTTATCAAGAACGATGCAAAGTTTGTCTACTTATCTATGCCTTTACTATAATTATCATTGTTATCATTCAGCACCCAAAACAATTCATTACTCATTATAAGTTTTCAGTAGCTACTTTAAAAATTAAGTAAGTTTATTCTGTATCTTAGGAATAGATTCCTAGACATACATATATATATATGTCTCTCACTATATATATATAATCAGTATTTCAAAAGATTTCCTTCATTTGGAATTTGAGCTTTTGTCATATTGTACATGTCACATACTTTTTAAAGGTACTCAAATTTTTTTAAAAAATTAACTCTCACCTCTTGAATTGTCCATAGTATGAAATTTCAATGTCCCGTAAGTTAGGTCAAGGTGACAAAACATTTAAACATACTTATTGTTGATCAAAATCATACTTATTCTAGTTCACATTTAATATGCTGCAAAATATAGAGCAAAATTCATAACATAAAATATACTAAGTACAGTGATAGATATCATGAAAATGCTAATGAACAGTACAATGATATTGGGTGATTATAATAATACCTGTATTGGACAGGATAGACTGCCACAGCAGAGGGAGGGAGAGCTGGGAGGTCACACTTTCTCTTACTAAGTAACTTACCTCTTGTCACCTTACACTTCATTGGTTGGAGCTATTTCCCTGGCCACACCTACTTCAAGACAGCTGGGAAGTCAGCCTCCCAGGAGTCAAAGGAGGAGAGGAGAACCAGTTATGGGTGAGTACTAACAATGTGTCCAAAATAACTAAATTTATTGAATACACAGCATGTACATTATTACATGTAACTTTCAAAGCTACTTATATTGTACCTACTTTTTAAAAATTACATATTTATTTTTTTATTGAGTTGGGACATGTGGTATCTTTTTGTTGCAGCATGTGAACTCTTAGTTGCAATATGTGGGATCTAGTTCCCTGACCGAGGATTGAACCCAGGTCCCCTGCATTGGGAGCATGGAGTTTTAGCTGCTGGACCAGCAGGTAAGTCTCTGTACCTGCTTTTAATATCGCCACTTTCCAGATGATAAAACTGAACAGTAAAATGTTAAATGACTCACATATAGTTTGAATTATTAAGACGATGTCTGTATTAATTTAAGGACCGGGTTTTTATTCTACCTCCCAACAATAAATAGTTATTATGTTGGTATTTTCCCAACTGATGGATTTCCCAATTATCAGAGACATTTTAGGGAGATTGAAATGACCAAACTAACTCCCTATTTATACCTTTCCCAGCCCCCATGGTTGAGTCAGGGACCAGAGCCCTCAGGTTCAAGCCACCCTTCTGCTGACTGTGAGACTAATCTTTATGTTAGGACAGAGTGGAACAAGAGAATACACACCACCAACAGGGTCAGCCCTGTGCAAACTCTCCTCTTCTAAGGAGTACTGTTTTGTTTTGTTCATGTGTCCAAACATCTTGCTTTCACTGTAAGTCTAAACAATATGGCCTGTGCTGGCTGTCCAACCTGGGCTTAATTCCAGGTTCTAACACTTACTAGCTATATGACTTTGGAAAAATTACTTTATGTTTCCAGATTTTTCACCTGTAAAATGAAAGTAACAATGATAATTATTATTGTTGTTAAAGCTGACATTTATTGGGTACTTGCTATATTGCTTCCACTGTGCTAAGTGCTTTAGGATGAATTATCTCATTTAATCCCCTAATCATTTCCCTGAAATAGGTACTGTTAACCTGCATATATTGTACATAAGAAATTACATAATATGCCCACAATTAAATAGCTAATAAGTGACATAAGAGTCAAACCTAGAATTCACTAACTCCAGAAGCACAGTCATTGCTTCTAAAAATTTTTATTAACATTAAAATTATATATATGTTTACTTATTTCCTCCCATTGCCCCCAGTAACTTGATTTTGTTCAGAATTTTTTTTGTTTAAATTTGTACTAGTTCAACTGTACTCAAGTCACAAGCTTAAGACCCAGTCAGGTATCCCACTGTAGCATCTTGCTTGCTTCCCATGAGCACAGTCCATTTTCTGAGTCCCTCCATCACTTATAAGGATTTTCTAGCTCTTTATCCACTGGATTGAATGTTTAGATATCTCCTGCCTTGAACATCTCCCTTTCCAACCTTTTTTTTGTTTTTATTGAAGAATAGTTGCACTACAATGTTGTATAACTTACCGTGGTACAGCAAAGTGACTCAATTATACACGTATATACATTCTTTTTCATATTCTTTTCCAATATGGCTTATCACAGGATATTAAATAGAGTTCCCTGTGGTATACAGTAGGACCTTGCTGTCTATCTATTCTGTATATACTAGATTGCATTTTCTCAACCCCAACTTCAAATCCAACCTGCTGCACTTTGCTTCCCCCTGGCAATCGCTTATTTGTTCTCTATGTCTCTACTTTTGTTGGAGAAGGAAATGGCAATCCACTCCAGCATTCTTGCCTGGAAAATCCCATGGACAGAGGAGCATGCCGGGCTATAGTTCATGGGGTCGCAAGAGTTGGACATGACTTAGCGCCTAAACCACCACCACTGCTTCTGTTTCATAGATAGGTTCATTTTATCATATTTTATATTCTACATATAAGTGATATCATATGGTATTTATCTTTCTGACTTAATTCACTTGGTATTATAATCTCTAGATCCACCAATGTTGCTGAAAATGGCATTGTTTCATTCTTTTTTATGGTGGAGTAGTATTCCATTTTATACGTGCACCACATCTTCTTTGTCTGTTTATCTTTGTCTGTTTATGGGCATTTAGGTTGCTTCCATGGCTTGTTATTATGAATAGTGCTGCTGTGAACATAGGGGTGCAGGTATCTCTTTGAATTATAGTTTTGTCTGGATATATGTCCGGGGGTGGGATTGCTTGATCATTTTATAATTCTATTTTTAGTTTTGTGAGAAACCTCCATGCTGTTTTCCACAGTGGCTGCACCAACTTACATTCCTACGAACAGTGTAGGAGGGTTCACTTTTCCCCACACCCTCCCCAGCATTTGTTATTTGTAGATTTTTTTTAATGATGACCATTCTAACTGGTGTGAGATGGTACCTCACTGTAGTTTTGATTTGCATTTCTCTATAATAATTAGTGATGGTGAGCATCTTTTCCCTTGTCTATTGGCCATCTGTATCTTCTTTGGTAAAATGTGTCATTAGGTCTCCTGCCCACTTTACTATTGGGTTGTTGTTGTTGTTCTTGTTGTGTTTTATGAGCTGTTTATATATTTTGGAAATTGAGCCCTTCTTGGTCACATTGTTGGCAAGTATTTTCTCCCATTCTGTTGGTTGTCTTTTCATTTTACTTATGGTTCCTTTGTTGTGCAAACACTTGTAAGTTTAATTAGGTCCCATTTGTTGTCACTTTTATTTCTATTGCCTTGGAAGACAGCCCTAAGAAAACATTGGTACGGTTTATGTCAGAGAATGCTTTGCCTATTTTCTTTTCTAGGAGTTTTATAGTGTTATGTGTTATGTTTAAGTCTTTAAGCCATTTTGAGTTTATTTTTGTGTATGGTTCAAAGGTATGTTCTGACTTCATTGATTAACATTCAGCTGTTCAGCTTACCCAATGCCACTGACTAAAGAGATTGTCTTTTTCCCATTGTACTATATATTCCTGCCTCCTTTGTCAAGGATTAATTGACTGTAGGTATGTGGCTTTATTTCTGGGCTTTCTTTTCTGTTCCATTGATCTCTATGTCTGTTTTTGTGCCAGTACCACACTGTTTTGATTACTGTAGCTTTGTATTTTTGTCTGAAGTCTGGGATGGTTATGTTTCCTTCTTTGTTTTTCTTCAGGATTCCTCTGGAAACTCTGAGTCTTTTATGGTCCCATATGAATTTTAGGATTATTTGTTCTAGTTCTGTGAATGGGCAATTTGACAGGTTCTATTCCCAATCTTTACTTGGCTGATTATTATGCACTCTATTGTCATTCAGTGATCTTTTCTGTTTTAAACATATCCATCCAAATAAACATTTACTAAATTCCAACTAAGAAAGATACTCGTAAATCAGAGACATATCCTGCTGTCAGTGAGCTCACACACTAGTTCAAGAGATAGGATGTGTGTAGAAATAACTATAGTGCAAGTAGGAAGTAAATTAATGCCTTAAGAGAGGCATAGATATCTGTGTGGTTGTTCAGAGAAAGAATAGTGGAGTTCTTTGAGTGCCTAAGATATACCAGATACTGTCACATGTCTTACTTCAATGCCTCATAACCCCATGAAGAAAGCATTGTCATACCTATTTTTCCAACTAAGGAAATTGAGGCACACAATTATGAAGTCATTTGCCCTAGAACATTGCACAGCTTGGACACAGTGCTTAATTGGTCTGAATACACCCCTTTTATTGAGTGCACATGTCTAATCTCCATACCCTCATCCTCTTCCATTCTGCCATTTGGTTGAAGCTATTCTAGACTTCCCAAGGAATTCAGTCTCTCCAACTTTACACCTCTTTACTTACCTTTCTCTGTTGATTTCTGATTGGAAAAGGAGAAGGAAAAAGCAGTGGGGATATGAGGGTAAGCAAGTTAATTAGAGATATGCATCCCTAGACTGTGTGAAATCCTGTTAATATTGTGATCCCATTAATTCTGAGTATTCCCCAGGGCTGGCCCAATATGAAACTAGTAAGTAGGGAAAGTTTACCTGTGGAGACTCTGATACCTGATATTTTACCCTTTTCCCACTGAAAGTGTATTACAGTGTTTGATTTGTCACTGCCTGTTTTCCAGGGCTCCCATGCTAGCTTGCCATGAGGAAAACTTATTCTTAAATGATGTTGGCCTCCTGCCCATGCAGACTATGAGTATGTGATTACCTCCCACCAGCCTTCACACAGGCTTATTTGGCATTGACTCTAGGGGGTTGAGTAGGAAAGGTAGAAATAAGGGGATGGTCTTGTAGGTTCAAAAACATCCTTTCTAAGCTTTAAGTGCTGATGATATGTTCTGTACCTTATTTGCTTCCCATGCTCCAACTTCTAGTTTTCTTGTACCTGCTTTCCCTGAATCTTAGACATATTTTGTTCTTCCTTTGTAACTACCACACATCCCCAAGTTACTAATTTTTTCCTTGGACTTTGCATGCCTAAACTGTTCCATCTTCCTTTGGAATATGCCCATGGACCATTAGTCTTAAGATGTTCGGTTGATGTCAATGATGTCAACTTAGTTTTTTGACAGACCAGGCTTTAGAGAAGTTGGAGCTTCCTAAAAGTAATTACTCTAGATTGTGGGTGTTGAAGAAAGTTCTTATTATTCTTGAGAGTCCTGTGATGGAGCAGTGAATAAATTATAAGTATTTGGAATATGCAGGCAGGTGTACAAATCCGGAAAACAACAGGGCATGGTGGTTAAGTAGGTGAACTTCTTTGTCACTCTGCATGGGATCAGATCTTGGCCCCAACATTTGATAGTGCATGGTCTTTGGAAAGTTACTTAACCTCACTATATTTTATTTATTAAACAAGAATATCAACCACAATACTGATATAATTTATCTTAGAGTGTTTCTTCCCTTTTTGAGGTGAGGAATAAATGAGATGATACATACAAACTTCTTGGGTTAGATATGGTATATGTAAGCACTCAATAAATTTTGGATATAAAGGAAAATATACTTTTCTTAAAAATATTTTTCAATTTGGTTTCCATGGGAATTGTTTTTAAAGCTCTTAAGATGTTAATTTTACTTTAGAGTTGCATGTATTGGTAACTTCAGGAAAAAGAGACAGGGATCTTAGACAATGAGACCCTTTTAAGGGTACTTTGGAGGAATTAACCATCTTCACAGCACAGCGACCCTTGAACAATGTATAATCCATGTATAACTTACAGTTGGCTTACGACATCAGGGTTCCTCAGCATCCACAGTTCAAACAACTATGGACCGACCATGTAGTACTGTAGTATTTACTATTGAAAAATATCCACGTATAAGTGGACCCTGGGCAGTTCAAACCCACATTGTTCTAAGGTGAACTGTATCAATACAGTTGTTTATCTGAAAGCACAAAGATGCTTGAAAATATCTGCAATTTTAGTCTAAAATTGAAAAGTAAGATACTGTCTTCTGTTTTCTTGTGATATTTCAAAATATTTAGAAAACTTCAAAGTAGAGAAAAAGAGAATAGAGAAGAATAAGAGAATCAAGTGAGGTTCAACAAAGACCTATTATTTATTCAAGATTTAAATAGTGGGAAAAAAGAGAACTGCAAGAAACCAGGATGAGAATGATGAGGTCATTGCAAATTTAAAGTGGTAGGAATATTTCAAAATACTTGTGTATCAGGAAAGGAAGCGGGTTTTTTTTTTTTTTTTTGAGGGAAGGGTATTTAAGGATCTCATTGTTCATATAGATATATTTTCTTTATATGAAGAGATAGTGCCAAATACTTCAATTTAAATATTAAAAATGATGAATTAAAGTTTATTTTTTCTGGTAATGTGTGTCTTAGAATTTGAGCTGGAAGTGCTTTCATTCAGATGCTTGTACAATACCCATAAACTCTAAAACTTTGCTCTAGCCATCAGAGATCATAGTTGAGTGCAATTCAAATTATGAGATCACTGAAAGCACTTTAAAATGTCACTAAACTCATTTCTTGAGCTGTTGGCTATCTACTGATGAAGACAACAATAGCCTCTCAATCTTATGGTGTATGCTTCTTAGCTCAGTTATTATGATATGGTCAGAAATATTGCCTGTTATTTTGGTGATGAGGTTTTTTGAAACATGAATTAGTATTCTCACTTAATACATGGTAGAATTTCACTCCTGACTGTTTGGAATGCAATTTATTTAAACAATATCTTGAACTTTTTATTTTGTATTGGAGTATAGCTGATTACGGAGTAGGCAATAGCACCCCACTCCAGTACTTTTGCCTAGAAAATCCCATGGGCGGAGGAGCCTGGTAGGCTGTAGTCCATGGGGTCGCTAGAGTTGGACACGACTGAGCGACTTCACTTTCACTTTTCACTTTCATGCACTGGAGAAGGAAATGGCAACCCACTCCAGTGTTCTTGCCTGGAGAATCCCAGGGACGGGAAGCCTGGTGGGCTGCCGTCTATGGGGTTGCACAGAGTCGGACACGACTGAAGCGACTTAGCAGCAGCAGCAGCATAGCTGATTAACAATGTTGTGATAGTTTCAGGTGAACAGGGAAGGGACTCAGCCATACATATACATGTGTCCATTCTCCCCCTAACCCCCATCCCCTCCTGGATGCCACATAACATGGAGCAGAGTTCTATGTGCCATACAGTAAGTAGGTCCTTATTGGTTATCCAATTTACTATGTCTATCCAAAACTCCTTATCTATCCCTTCCCCCTAGGAACTGTGAGTTTGTTCTCTAAGTCTGTGCTGTCCCTTTTCATAATTGTTCTGCCTTTATTAATTACAGATATGTAATTATTAATAAAAAGGACAGCACAGAGTCAGAGAATGAACTTGAGTTTCATAGGCTTCCCTGGTGGCTCAGATGGTAAAGAATCTGTCTGCAATGTGGGGAACCTGGGTTCGATCCTTGGGTCGAAAAGTTTCCCTGGAGAAGGGATAGGCTACTCACTCCAGTATTCTTGGGCTTCCCCAGTGACTCAGATAGTAAAGAATCCGCCTGCAATGTGGGAGACCTGGGTTCAATTCCTGAGTCAGAAAGATCCCCTGGAGGAGGGCATGGCAACCCTTTCCAGTATACTTGCCTGGAGAATTCTATGGACAGAGGAGCCCAGCGGGCTACAGTCCATGGGGTCACAAAGAGTCGGACACGACTAAACACAACACAGCAAACTTATGAAATGTGTCCTTTTACATATTATAATATACTTCAGTATAAATTTTAGGAAGGAGAAAATCTCTTGATCACCAGTTTACAAATTTTTTTGATATCCTAAAACATAATGAAGAACTTCCTGTTCAGAGGAAAACAAAACAAATTTTAGAATTGAGATCTAGAACAGACTTTGATGGTACCTTACACATTATACATAGTTGCTGAATAAATGTGTGTTGTTGAATCAATATGCTTTATTCTATTGTTGCGATTGCTTTAAAGCATAATGTTAACACTTCATAAGAAGTATTCACATTAAAACTAGGCATACCAAATCATGCTTAATAAAACTTAAAGGTTTTCCCTTGGACCATTGAGTGGTGCCTAATGTATCATTCTTTAAAACATGGAAGGCTGATAATGCCTGTTAAAATGCGTATGTTCAATTTCAAAGGACATTGCTAACTCCCTGCTTTATCTCTATTAGTACTTTCTATTTGGCTTCAGTCCTCCTTTTAAATGGTATTCATTGAATTTATCAAAGACAGTAATTTGTTTATCATTACAATAATGCATTGCCCGAACAGATTGGTAGCTTGATATTGTTGTGTTTTATTTAACCATGAGGTATATGTCTTTTATAGTGAATGAATAATTTATTTCACTTAGGAAATATTTATTTTAGCAAATGTTATTTAAGGATGAGAGAGATTAATTTTAAATGCTGCAGATTTTGTTCTAAACAAATGGCTAAGTTTTTGAGCGAGGCCTGAGGGTAAAAATAGTATCTTATACGTACAGAAAGTTTTTAAAAAATTTAAAGTTTATATACAAATAAAGCACCCAATCACTGGAATACAATTTGATTGTCAGCTTTCAATTTAAGGATTAGTTAAGGGTTTTTTGAGGTTTAGCAGACTCTGTGTAGGTGTGTCCTTGGATGGATTCCATCAAAGTCTCATAATTGTGAAATGTTTGTGTTTTGATACTTTTTGTGGCTAACAGCACTAATCTATTTTATATTTATAATATTTTATATGGAAATATTTTATGCCTCATTTAAATACTAACCATAGATAAAGGTATTTGTGTGTGTGTGTGTATGATATATATATAAGTACACACATATGTATACAAAAATACAGTTTTTCTCATATTGACCAAGTAAATGTTTTTACTGAATGTTTTGTTTTCAACCCTTATTTCAGCATTGCATAGAAAAACATTTTTTTATTGGTGTATAATTGCTTCACAATGTTCTGTTGGTTTCTGTTATACAACATGAATCAGCTATTGTTTTTGTTGTTCAGTTGCTCAGTCGTGTCCAACTCTTTGCAACCCCATGAACTGCAGCTCGCCAGCCTTCCTTGTTGTTCACTATCTCCCAGAGTTTGCTCAGACTCATGTCCATTGAGTTGATGATGCCATCCAACCATCTCATCCTCTGTCGCCCCCTTCTCCTACTCTCAATCTTTCCCAGTATCAGGGTCTTTTCCAATGAGTCGGCTCCTCACATCAGGTGGCTAAAGTATTGGACCTTCAGCATCAGTCCTTCCAATGAATATTCAGAGTTGATTTCCTTCAGGATTGACTGGTTGGATCTCCTTGCAGTCCAAGGGACTCTAAAGAGTCTTCTCTAATGCCACAGTTTGAAAGCATCAGTTTGTCAGCGCTCAGCCTACTTTATGGTCCAACTCTCACATCCTACATGACTACTGGGAAAGCCATAGCTTTGACTATCAGCTATATGTGTACATATATCCCCTCCCTCTCAGACCTCCCTCCCACTCCCTCCCCACCCACCCTCTAGGTCATCACAGAGCACAGAGCTGAGCTCCCTGTGCTATATAGCAACTTCCCACTAGCTCTCTATCTTATACATGGTAGTAAATATACGTCAGTGCTACTCTCTTAATTCCCTTCCTCAAGTCCCACCCTTCCCTTCCCCCCACCCCACGTCTAAAGTCTGTCACTACATCTGCATCTCTATTCCTGAAATTGAAAAAAGTATTTTCTGCCATCTTTTATGTTCAAATATAATTTATGTATTTTCTTCAAATCTAACTTACATGTGTCACCCTTTTGAATATTTTCTATTTCCCTGACTTGGAGGGGGCTCAGTTTTTTCCCCTTTTTTCTTAGAACTCTAACTCCATTTTCCCCATGAGCATCTCTCTGATAAAGGCTCATAGGCCCTCTTTAGATGCAGCCCCAGTGAAAAGTCTTGAGCTTGTTCTATATTATGAGAATGTCTTCTGTACCAATCCCAGGTGGCTCTAGAAGTCTTTGCTGAGGGAGGCTCTGGAGGGATGAGCTAGGGTTAAAAATCTAGTTGCACTTTAAAGACATGAAGCACCAGCATCAGAAAAAGTACACCAGGGAAAGCAGAATAAATGAGGGTTGCAAGGAAGTAAAAGTTACAGGGGTTGAGACTTGGGCTACTGAGGTTTTCAAATGCAAACCTAGAAGTATTGGAACTCAGAGGATTGGGGCATTTTGGCAGAAAGGAATGAAGAAAAATGAATTTGAAACAACTCATGACTGATGACTATTTTTTGAAGGCACATTATAAGGAATATATAAAAGAAAGGGATGTTGAATTATGTAAAAATTAGATTTTAGAAAGTACTGCTCTTTTAGTAACATGGAAACTTACATGACCATATGTAAAATAGATAGCCAATGGGAATTTGCTGTATGGCTCAGGAAACTCGAACAGGGGCTCTGTATCAACCTAGAGGGGTGGGATGAGGAGGGAGATGGGAGGGAGGTCCAAAAGGGAGGGAATATATGTACACCTATGACTGATTCATGCTGAGGTTTGGCAGAAAACAACAAAATTCTGTAAAGCAATTATCCTTCAATTAAAATATAAATTAAAAATAATATTTATAAAAAAGTACTACTCTTTTTAGTAATAGAAATCAAGTCAATCAAGTTCAGCAGAGAAGCTGGCATGTTTTTCAGTGCATCATGGATCAGAAACAATTTTAAAAAGTAAGTTGGATAGCTGTACATGGTCTTCATCATGGTCATCTTATATAGGGTCCAAGCAACAGGCAGTTTTCAAGTAGTAGAGAATATGTAAATTAAATATAGACTAGCTCCTCATGTTGCATTTATAATGATGATTAGTTAAAATGCATAGGTATTTTGAAACATCACTTTAGAACTTAACCTGCTCTAACCTGTCCTCCATCTTGTCATGAGAAGACTCACTCAGTTCTTCATATCCTCTTCCCACAAGCAGGTGGGACTTTTGGTTACAATTTATGATCAGTTCTTACAATGATATGCATCTTAATGCTTGCTCTCTATTAATGTACAGGAAATGAAGGGAACTGCTTTCTCCAGGTTCAGCACTTTGATATGTTTCCAAAGAAAATAGCACATTTCCAAGATCTCCTCTCAGAGTGATCCTTAGTGCTGTAGTTAAATGAAAATTATGATCACGATGCTTAGTAAAAACCAAGCAATAATAATAATACCTATAATGAAATTTACATACTTGATACTTGATTTTTAAATTTACTTCTGTTTCTTGCTTCAGTTGTGTCCAACTCTTTGTGATCCCATGGACTGTAGCCCACCAGGCTCCTCTGTCCATGGGACTCTCTCTAGGCAAGAATACTGGAGTGGGTTGCCATTTCCTTCTCCAGGGGATCTTCCTGACCCAGAGATCGAACCTGCATCTCTTATGTCTCTTGCATTGGCAGGTGGGTTCTTTGCCACTAGCGGCACCTGGGAAGCCCCAATAATGAAATTTACATACTTGATATTTGATTTTTAAATTTCCTTCTGTTTCTCCTATGTTTTTTGTTTAAGAATTATACTTTGGCAGATCTTCCATTATCCCTCATCAAGGTCACCAATTGTTTATGTTTTATTTTGCCCCCCTTTACTTTATCGTTCCCTCTTTCTGTAAGTGTATGCGTATATGTATAGGTATGCGTTATTTTCTGAATTTGGTTAAAGTGCTATCTCCCAGAATTCATAAATATAAAGTAACTGCATTTTTCTTTGTAATGCATAAGTAATTTGTGGAGTGATGCATTGAAGCTATAGAAATATCCTCTCTTTCATCACATTATATCCATTAATTTCATTTCTCATTGATGACATTCTAACTGCATTATTCCTTTACATCTATTAGTTGGCATTCTATTGTACTATGAGGAAGAGCTTTTCCTTCTCCATTTGTTTATTTGCTTGTTCATTATATTAATTTGCAAACATAGATTCTTATTTTCTTCAATGGGTTATAATCTTTTACTGTTATTGTTTATTTTAATGCTCAAATTTCCTCAGATTTGGCTTGTTGTGAGTACCTTCTGGTTGGCTATTGCGTGCTTTAATGTGTTCTCATGATTTTTTAAGCATTTCATTATTCTGGGGGGCTCTTTGGTGGCTCAGTGATAAAAAACAACAACAACAACAACATCTGCCTGCCAATGCAGGAAACACGGGTTTGATCCCTGGGTCAGGAAGATCCCCTGGAGGAGGAAACGGCTAACCACTCCAGTATTCTTGCCTGGGAAATCCCATGGACAGAGGAGCCTGATGGGCTACAGTCTATAGGGTCACAAAGAGTCTGACATGACTTAGTGACTAAACAACAAGAATTATTTTTTGGCATAATCTCAGTGCTGGTGTCAGCCAGTTTTCTAAGGAGTTATATTTCCTTTTAGTGGAAAACAGTATTCAGAAACCAAGATCTAGGTGCTAGATGGTCCTGTTGCTGGAGAGCTATTTTCTTTTTCAGTGGCCTGAACTAGGAAAGACACACATTTACCTGACAACTTCAATTCCCTATAACAGTCTTCTCTTTCCATCTTTGTATCTCTCTTCTCAACAATGAAAAATCTTTCACCTAATATCTTTAATATACTTATTTGTTCACACCTGAGATTCAAAAGTTGTTTCAGAATTGCTAACCCATGCCATCTATGGGGTCGCACAGAGTCGGACACGACTGAAGTGATTTAGCAGCAGCAGCAGCCAGTACAAAAAGAAAACCTACTAACTAGAGTTCAGCACTTGTTTACAGTTCCTCATTGAGGCTATATTTACACACAGTGAAATGTTCAGTTATGAAGGGTATAGTTCAGTTATGAAGGGTAAGTTTGGATGAATATATACAATTCTGTAATGATTCACCTATTCAATAAATAGGAGAGTTCCTTGATCCCAGAGAGTTTCCTCGTACCCACTTATAGTCAACCCACAATACTTCAGCTCAGTTCAGTTCAGTTCAGTTGCTCAGTTGGGTCTGACTCTTTGTGACCCCATGGACTGCAGCACACCAGGCTTCCTTGTCCATCAACAACTCCCAGAGCTTGCTCAAACTCATGTCCATTGAGTCGGTGATGCCATCCAACCATCTCATCCTCTGTTGTCCCCTTCTCCTGCCTTCAATCTTTCCCAGCATCAGGGTCTTTTCCAATGAGTCAGTTCTTTACATCAGGTGACCAAAGTCGCACAATACTTCATTGGCAACTTATTTTTTTAATTCTGTCACCATACATTACTTTTACTTATTCCTTGAACATCCTAGAAATGGAATCATTTAGAATATACTCTGTTGTGCCTGACTTCTTTCACTTAACATAGACTACTTGAGATTCATTATTGTTATTGTATATCCCTAGTTCACTGTTTTGTAATTACATACCTCCATTTCATGGATATGTCATAATTTGTTTTTCTTGTTGATGGACATTTTGGTTTTATCTCAATTTTACCTATCATAGATAAGGTGTATAGACATTCTTGTTCAAATATACAGTATGTCTTTAGCTATTTTAGTGGCTGATCTAGAGATTACAGTATACATCTTTAAGTTACCACAGGCAAAATTCAAATAGTATTTTAGTACTTCACAAGAAGTCTAAGGACCGTACTACACCTTTGCAACTCCATTTACACCTACTAATGTTTTGTTGTCTTATATTTTTCTGATACTTCTATGAAACTCACAATTACTTTTTCTATTTTGATTTAAACACTCATAGGTCTATTAAATAAATTTAAGAAAAATGGCACGAACAAGTTATCATTTGTATTTGCCCAGATATTAACCTCTGATGCTACCTTTATTTCCTTTACATTTCGGTTTTTATGATATACTTTCTCTTTAGGTTGAAGAAATACTGTTGAGCATTTTTTTAAAATAATTCAGGTCTTTTAAAAATTTTTTAAAAGAATGATTTTATTTCACCTTCATTTTAAAGGGTATTTTCAGTGTATACAAAATTGTGGAATAAAAGTTATTTTGTTTTCCTCCTAGGGCAATTTAAATATGACATCTAGCCTCCATTAATGAGAACTTAGTCATCATTCATATTAATTGTGCCCCTGTATGTGTAATGTTTTGGCTCCTTTTCTGTCTGCATTAAAATTTTCTGTTGATGTTTGGTTTTCAGAAGTTTGACTGGCATGTTTTTCTTTGTGTTATCCTGCTTTGGGTTTTCTGGGCCTCTTGAGTTTATAAGTGAATATTTCTCATAAAATTCATAAAAAATTGACCATTTTAAACTTTTTTTCTGCCTCATTCTCTCATAATATTCTTTTCTAAGATACTAATTGCATATATCTTAGACCATTTACTACTGTCCCACAAATCACTGAGTCTCTTTTGGTTTTTCAGTGTATTTTCTTCCTGTTTACTTGACTAGGTGATTGCTATTGATCTAACTTCAAGTTTACGGAATCCTTCTTTGCTTTTCCAATCTCTTTTTAAGCCCATCCACTGAATTTTTCATTTAAGATATTGTTTTCCCTTACAGACTTTCTATTTGGTCCTTTAAAAAGAAAGCAAACTTCAATTTCTCTCCTGACATTTCTCATCAGTGTGCTCATTATGACCATAGTTTTTCTTTAAGTATTTGAATGTATTTCTAATAGCTGATCTTTGCTTGCTAATTCCATTACCTGGGTCATTTCCAGGGTGATTTCTGTTGACTGCCTCTCTTCTTGAACACGAGTCACATTTCAGTGTTTCGCATCTAATAAATTTTGATTCTTTAGTAGACCTGTTCAGACATGTCTGACTCTTTGTGACCTCATAGACTAGCCTTCCAGGTGCCTCTGTCCATGGGACTTCCCACGCAAGAATACTGGAGTGGGTTGTCATTTCCTCCTCCAGGGGATCTTCCCAACCCAGGGACCGAACCTGCATCTTTTGTGTTTCCTGGAAGCTAGTGCCAGCTGGAAAGCCTGTATTAGTAGACAGCATGAGTTATATGTTAGAGACTCTGAAGGGTGTTTTCTTTCCCAGAACAGTGTCAATTTTCTTGTAGCAGGCAGTTACCTTTGTTGGACTCAAACCCTGTCTTGCCTGAAATGGACAGCAGCTGAAGTCTTTGTTCAATTAGTTTAGCCTTCCATATGTTGCTCCTCGAGTCTCCCATGCACATGATAGTCTGAAGGTCAGCCAAGTATTTGAATGGCATTTCCATGCAGATTTTGGAGCTCCCTTCTATTTGGCTTTCTTTTCTGGAAATTTTCTCTTTAATTTCCAGCCATCCAGGCAGCCTCAAACTTTGTCTTGTGACTCCTCAAGCCAGTTAAGACTATTTTCATTGTACAGACTGAAAAGTGCCCTTAGGTAGAAAGGTGCTTAATTGTTCACAAAGTGAGATGTGAGAGTCCCTTGTTTCAAGATCCAAACTATCATCACTTTCTGCCTGGTGCATACTTGCTTTCCCTATGATCCTTTAAAAGGGAGTATTTGCAATGCTAATGGAAAAAAAATAGAGGTGGTGAGATTAGTTATCTGTTAACTTATATGCCAGTCAAATGAAGTTTGTGATAAAGTTTCCAAGACACTGAAAATGATATTTGAACTTAGAAAATCAAACTGTGAGTTATCTGTGGCAGTAAATCAGAGGCTGTCATTACAGGTGAAATTTTAGGTTAGAAAAATACAAAATTAATATTCTGTTATTCTGTTTATTTTTAAAGATGGAAATTATTATGTACATGAGATTAGTACCTGTGAATGGTGTACATTTGAACACATTTCAGTGGTACTGATTGAACTATTAAATTAACAACAGAGATCGGTAATCTTTATTATTTTTTTGAACTGTTTCTGCTGAATATAAATTGTACACAATATCTAATAATTATCTATAGTACTTGCTGTGTCCAAACAAAAATACAAATTACATTTCTCCAGCGATATGGTTTCCATCTAATTCAAATTGATGTGTAAAGTAGCACAACACATATATCAGGAACAGGTAAAGCTCAGAGATTCATGGCTCTACTATGGGGTTTTAAGAAACATATTTTATTCCTTTAATTGACATGGATAAAGGGAGAAACATTCAGATTTATTCATTATTAATTGCATATCTGAGAGGCATTTGAAAACTTACCATCGAATTTAACCTTAGAGCCCCTGCCTTTTATTATCATTTTTTTCTAATTAGAGAGAATGCCGAGTCCTGACTAGGAAAGTGAAACAAAATTGGCAAGATCCAAGTTGTGGTTCAAATATAGTTGTATTAATTCACATAACCATTTACCAAACACAGTTATTGGGAGAATTTATGCTTGTAAATACTCTGTATTAGTCAGCAGATGGCATGCATTGTACATTAACCATTCCACCCTGTTATTGCACGTACTACAGAAGAGAAAGCATCTGGTTTTCTCAAAAAGACACATTATTCCCTCATTTGCAGTTTAGTGTTAATTTGTGAACTATTTACTGATAATCAAAGAAGGTGATATTTCATCTTCATTTAGTTTGTGTAGCAGATTCAGTCGAGTCTAAGATGGGGTAAAAATACACAAGCAGTTCCGTAGCAAGCTTCAGCATCTAGAAAAAAACGATCCTGAGCAGTTGTTTTCCTGCTTTGGCTGGAGGCTTGCACAGGAGGAAGAAGCCTTTTGGATGCAGTTTCTGAGTGCCTTCCATGAATTTCAGAAATATAAAACCCATTCCCTGCTGTGTATGAATAACCACATAAATTCAAAATCCAGGAAACAAGTAAATCCACAAAAACAGACAACTAAATTTACTTCTAAGTCCTCTATTTAAGCTAACACTAGAATAGCCTAATTGGAAAATCTCTGTGTATAAAAGTATGCACGTGTTCACAGGCTTCCCTTTGAGTGGTTTCAAAGAAGAATTTGGCTGGTAATGCTCTAACCTAGCATATTTCTTGTTGAACTGATAGCCATCTGTCAGCCTGGCCTGATGCCAATTCCCAAGGCATTGGGTCACTCTTTGCAGGGTCTGAATTATGTCTGTTAAAGTTCAGGGAGATAAGGTCCACAATATATAAGAGATTGAACAAGGAGAGAAACAGAAACAGGAAATGCACACACCTCACCAGGCAAAATGGGAGAACAGACATTTGCCTCTCTTCATACTAGTTTTTTTCTGTGTTGAATATAGAATGACTCTCAGGTTGGGATTGATGCCCTTTTAACCTTGAACTTGCTTGAAGTCCTGTTATATTGGGGAAACACGAATAACTACATAATGTTGAAGTCCCTTATTCCTAAAGATATATACTAATAAAGAACCATTGAGAAGGGAGTCAAAACCAAAAGTAAAATGAAACTTAACATTTTTCTTTAGATTACAGAAAAAAAGTGAAATATATTCTCCTGAGGAAATAGCACATCTCTCTCTCTCTCTCTTAGTAATTGTAACCCTTAGCAGTTTAGATCTGTGTTTCATTTCAAGAGATATTTCCATTTTCAAAGAAGAGTAAGATATTTCAAATGAAAAACATTACTTTGGTGCTAAAGGACTTTGGGGTTTGATTTATTCAGTGTCTGTGTTTAGAGTTGTAGATCAAGGACATTAATGAAAATGTTACTTATTCAACTTTTTGGTAGGCTTCAGAAGACTTTAGAAATGTTAAATGATCAGCCGAGGAGAAAAAGTGTCTTGATTTTACTGTGTAGGTAGGAGCCTGGCTCTGCACGTGGGAGTTCTGAGTGGGATTCGCTGCTGGCTTCCAAATAAGCTAAAAGTAGCTCAGTGGTGGCTGTTAGTGATAGATGACTGTATTTTGCTGCCCATTTCTTCCATACTGTGGACTGTGGGGAGCATTTTGTTGGGATGGGTATTCCCCTTTTATCAATTTCTTAAGGAAAACTGGGGACTATAGAGATGAGACGATATATATGAAATGGGCAAAACTGTAGCTGTTCCACATACTTAAAAGAACTGGGAGAAGTCTGTGTTGTACAATGAGATCTCTACACTGCAGGGTTATGTCCTGAGTCTGTCTTTGGTGATTGGCTTGCATTCCAAGTTTCCTCTGGCCTGAGGCTGCACTGATTCAACAGCTTGAGAAGAAAGTATGTCCGTATTTTGAACGAATTTGTCCCATACAGGTGCCTTGAGGTTATTGGCTCTTTCAGGAAAACCTGTTTTCATTGGCAAGTAAACTGACATGGGAGAAAAAAGGCACCATTTCCTTTTCTGAATGACAGGAAATGGATGCCATAAGCGATGTGAGTCTGCTTTATTGTAATGACAAGAGATATACAAATCAGATTGTCACTCGTGCTTGGTGGATGGAGGTGACCTGAGGCCACAGGCAGTCATTAGACCCAGAGGTGCCTCATACTCCAGGCTTTGGCATCAGGCCATATTATACTCTGAAGCCAGCTGGCTGGCCATTAGGGAAAACCAAGGCAACTTCAGCTAATTAGGGGTTAAAATATGGCCATGTAAAAAATGCAGAAAAACACAGCAGCGTCTTTTCTAACTAAATATAATCTTTCTGATTATTAGAGAATCAACAAACACCAGATGCATGAACTCACTCCTCATTTCTCACATTCTCCCTTATCTCCACTGGCCTTGGTACCCCCGCCTGCTCAGCAAGGCACGAGGCAGCATATAATCATGTCACTCTTGTCACCAAGTCTCCTTCTCAATGAAATTCAGGTGTCTAAATAGAAAGGAGTGATGGCAGATTTTTCCCCTTCTTTCAGCAGAAAGCCAAGGAAATGCTTTCAGAAGATGAAAACTACACTTTTGTGTCATCACAAATCATCTGTATAACACTTGGTGCACAAATATTGAACCTCTTTGTGTCAGCTGTTTATTGCTTGGGTTAGGACAGGAATACATTTTCTATGTCAATACTTGATTAGGTGAAAAATTCCCTGCAAGTAGAAGCTGAGTTACTTGTGCAGAAATGGGCTGTACTGAAGACAAAACAGAAGCCCTTGTGAGATAATTAATATTATTTGTTTGAGAAAAATTGGTATTTCATAACAAAATGATATTAACAGACTTGAAGTTCATATTTAATAGGCTTTCCAAAAACTTCAAATCATTTAAATCATCACTTAGACAATAGGCCTGTGGATCAAAGGTGGATCAAGAAATATTAACAGATGAAAATACAAATGTTACAATAAAATTAATGCTCACCTACTGTGCATGCACCAGGCATATTTCCCTGCTGTGAAAACTCTGTCTGAACTATCCCAATCATGCAACTTATTCCCATTTTAGAGATGATTAACCCGAAAGCAGAATCTGATTCAAATTTGGGAATCCCTAGTTCGACCCCAGGTACTGTCTTTAGTATCCAAACCAGGTATATGTTTGTCCACATTTATGTCTGTCTTTACCATGCAGCCTTTGCTACTATCCTAAATCCAATTTATGTGTTTATATGATTTAAAAGTTGAGGTCAGTGTGCAGCCTTGATTGAATTTTCCATCTCTGTGATCACTGTCATTGCTTAATTTACTGCTAGAGCTGGTAAAATATCTACCAGGACACCTGCTGGAATGTTGCCATTGGAATGTACTAGTATTGTTCCCAACTGCTCAGAAAAATATATTGTTTGCTTTACTCTGGAACCTTAAGGCAATGGTGTGAGTTTATTTACACATAAATAAAACTGCCATACTGCATTCCACATTTGGTCTTAAGAAGGCTGGCAGGTGACAGCATCTTGACAATAAGGGAATTAGTATTGATGGGTGACTGTCTTTGAAATATGGGACTTTTACTGAATTTTTTACTTAAAATCAACAAAATGCACACCATTAAAAATTGATAATTAGGTCATACAAACGTCAAATACCATAGTTTCCATCCTGTTTTCACAGCTCTGCCTGCCGGGCTGACATCTGTTCCACATCAGAACACCTACACTCTGAAGTGATGTGTCACAGAAGACCCGTGGCATATTAAGAAATGAGTAATGAAAACCTTTAGAGTGTGTGGGAAGTTTTGGATCACTGACCTGGAGGGCCAGATATAGTATAGAGGTGTGAAGCTTCCTTTAAATTAAAGGATCCATAAAGTGTGAGAATTTGCAAGAATGTCTTCATAGTGACATTCTTCTTCCCTCTTGGATTGGTTGAGTTCAGGTAGAGACAGACTTTAAAATTACCAAGGCAGTCTCTACATAAAAACCAAAGGTCAATATGAAGTGTGCTTTAGCTTGGCATTCACATTCTCCTATCTTTTGCTAATGTTATTGTTAGCAGGAAGAGCATAATGCAGGGGTCCCCAGCCTCCAGGATCTAATGCCTGAAGGTCTGAGGTGGAGCTGATGTAATAATAATAAATGCACAATAAATGTAATGTGCCTGAATCATCCTGAAACCACTCCCCCCACCCCCATCCATGGAAAAATTGTCTTCCACGAAACCCATCCTGGGTGCCAGAAAGGTTGGGGGCCTCTGGCATAATATACCCACTTAAAAAGTGGTAAGTTTTTAGGCACCAGATTTCCTTTCTGTTCTACCATATTTATACCATTTATTTTTTCCAAACCTAACAAGGCCAGTCTTGCTGCCTTCTCTGTCGTGCTGCTCCCATTTGTCTGACGTGCCCCACCCACTGTCCCACTCCCTCCTCCTTTCCATCTGTTAAAATGTCCCCAATCTTCAAAAGCCATTTCTCCTAAAGAGCCTTTGCAGATGTCTGTACAGGCTATGTATGTTCACTTTTTCCTACTTTGATCTCTCATATGGACAAATGATCTGTATATCTGTATATTGACACACCTAGTATTTTTGCCTTTGTCACTATGGTTCCTAGATTCTATGATCTCTATCTCTTTTTTTTCCTGAAAATTAAGGTGATATTCTTTTTCTTAACTAATACAATATTGTAAAGTTTAAAAATAAAATAAAATTAAAAAAAAAAAAGGTCTCAAAAAGTTCCATTTGCGGGGTTTGCTAGTTCTTTCTGTGCTCTGCGAATGTTTTATGTATCCTGTGTGAATTGAACTCATTCTCTCTTATCTTATCACCTCTTGTGTACTTCAAATATCTCTGGACCATGTTTGTTTTATTCTTTTTAGTTTGAAAATCATGGTCCTTGATAGCGAAGATTCAATCAAAATAAATGTTGAGAGGTTCCACATTCTCAGATAAAACCACTGACTTCCAGACACCATGCTTTTTTCTGGATTCATAGAGTCCTCTTTCTTGCCCCAGGTATTATAAGTTGAACAAATTTTGAGCTCTAACTTTCCCAGATAGCTTTTATCCTTTAGGATGAACCTTCTGTTTGTAATCTCCAGCCAACACATCACAGTGCCTTTTACCCTGAATTTTCTAGAAACTATTCTCATGTCCTATAGCCCATTTCCCAGGTGGTGCTAGTGGTCAAGAACCCCGCTGCCAATGCAGGAGATGTAAGAGACTCAGGCTCAATCCCTGGGTTGGGAATCAGCTGGAGGAGGGCATGGCAACCTACTCCAGTATTCTTGCCTAGAGAATCCCATGGACAGAAGAGCCTGGTGGGCTACAGTCCAGAGAGTCAGACACAACAGAAGTGACTTAGCACACAGCACACATAGCCCATTTCAGGCTCAGTACATTCCTTTAATTTCAGTTGGAAATTTTCATCTGATCCATCGCTTTCTCCCAGTTTTATGTCTTCTACTTTACCCTCAATTTTCTAGTGAATGGAAATGAGCATGTTTGCATGCTGTCTCTTCAATTGGCAGAGCAATGGAATTATCAACACTGAAAGTCATGAATTTATTGTATAATCTCCACTTAACAGAATGTGACTTCTAGCAGATGACCAGATGCTGCTGCTGTGTTGGGTCTCTTGACAGTTTCAAATTGGGCATTAATGACAGACTGTCTTTGTTCCCACTTGGAGGTCAAGGGAAATCACATTAAGGATTAGATTTCAGTCCATTCCTTCTCTTCAGGAATCATCTCCGTTCCTCTGTCAGATCTGGTCTCCTCTGCCTTGTCTACTTTTTTTCTCTGCACTAAATGTTTCCTCGGCCTAAAACATACTCAGAAACTATTACATCTGGAGCACATGTCCCATGATAAGCAGTGTCCAACTTCTCTCCTCCCTTCTCAACCAAGCTTCCTCATGAAATATTTTACATTTACTATCTTTGCAGTTTCTCAGTTACTAATTTGTTCCTCACTCAAAGAAGGGTGGCTTTTGTTCTTAGGTTTCTTAGAAATATGTCCCAACACATCACTGAATCCAATGACTTTTCTACTGTTTCCTCTTTAAAAGTTTCCTTCTCAGATTTCTGTGAGAGTACTCATCTTGGTTTTCTTTGTATATATCTGCCAGTGATTGTATTTCCCAATGTGAGTTTTTTTCCTCTGAGTAAGCTCAATTTTAAGTATCCCTCCGGCCAAATCCTATCTTGTAGATACTGCCTAAATCCTCTGTATTCATCCTGTGTTTTTTTCCTGGGTTACCTCCCCCTGACACATGGCTTCAGCGCCTTCCTAAATGCTGTTGAATTCCTCATGAATCTTCTAATCTAGAATTCATCCCTGAGCTCCAGATATCCATAGCCACTGTCTATTGGCTTTGCCTCTTCCAGAGGTTCCACAGATTGCTAAAGACAGAATCCGAAGAGTTTGGTTATTCACTGCCCTGAAGGTCCCCTTTCCCAGTCGTACCTCTTGACTGTCATGCTGTCTGGTTTTAGATCTTTGCCTCCCCTCCAGCCAAATCCTAATTTTATTTCTCTTTTGAAGATACTGGCGTTGCCTTTAAATGGGAACCGGGTGCCTTCTGATAGTGTGGAGGCCGTGGTGGTACATGGAACAGTCGAGGATGGAGAGCATATAATATTGAATTGATGCTTGTAAAAATAATTATTTTCCCAGATACTGGTTATTACCTAATACTAAGTATTTCCCTTCCTTTGTCTCTTGTAGCTATGTAATAGATTTAAATAATTTTTCTGAGGTTACAGCCAAAACTGGCAGTTAGCTTTAGTCACTACCTATCACATATGTAACAGGCAATTATTTAATTTTTTCAACAACCATGAAACAGAAGGTAAGATCACTGTTATAAAGATTACCCCCCACACACAATAAAAAAAAAAAACCAAAGGAAAGAAAATAGATTCAGAGAGGTCAGTTAGCTTTCCTAAAGACAAACAGGATTCAGCCATGGGTGTATGTGGGTGTACCTGTACACCCATGGCTGATTCATGTCTATGTATGGCAAAACCCACCACAATACTGTAAAGTAATTAGCCTCCAATTAAAATAAGTAAATTAATTTTTTTTTAAAAGACAAAATACATAGGATTCAAACCTAGGTATTTGGATTCCAGTGTCGAACCTTCTTTCCTTTTGAGCATAGAGCTTATTTATAGGTTTTGACCACAAAAAAATCTTGTAGGTAACTCTTTTTTGTTAATGGATTCAACTATTTGCATAATTATGATATACACAGTCATTAACCTAAAAATTTTTAAAGAATCTACATCCTCAGACAAATGTCAATATCTGTGATTATGTTCAGAATCACCTAGTGGTATAAACTACAGAGTAACTGTACTTTGAGCTGTGTGATGCGATAATCTTTAAGGAGATGGTCCCCCGCGTAAAGCTTTTGTTTGAGGATATGTTTGATTTACTCTGGGAAGGTTAATGATTTTTTCACTGTAACTGCACAACAGTAAGTATTACCTGAGATTGACTAGAATTAAATGCTGACAGAAATGGACCTTGGGAATCCCTTTCAGATTATCAGATATCTCAAACATTTTTGGAAATCAGCAGGTTTCTTAAAGAGGGACAAGACAATCATTTGGAGAAAAGACAGAAATTAAAACAGCATTTTAAAATGTAGTTTAAAAAAATTCAGAGTAAAAAGAAACCCACATATTTTGAAAACAGACACAGTGACTTTGTACTCAACATTTCACTGAAACAGAATAGTTAAGCAGATATTACAATTTGAAACCAAAAAGGATGGTTTTCTTTATTTTTGTGGCAGACAGTTACTGTGTGTGTATTCTCCTTAACACTTAGAGCCAGTTAATGATTAATAGTGTCAATCATTGCAGTGAATAGTTCAGTTTATGTCTAAAATCAAATAGTGATTGTGAAATAATTTGCAGCTTGGTGAAGAGGGAGTATTTCCTGCTGCTTCGAGGGAGCTGGTATGGTTATTTCTCTACCAAAGATTTTAGCATCCCACAAATTGAATTAGAGTCTTGTTTGACCTGCTATGAAGGAAAGATGCTCTTGATGGCAGTAGAATTCTTGTCATAGACTTTCCAAGTGCATGGCATTATCTCAGTTCAGCTTTTTATAGTATATACCTCTGCCGTGTGGGCAGCCTAGCCAAACAGCACCTATAAGCTGAGTCCATGTTAGGAGAACATCTAGATTTAAGCTGCAGCCTAGAACAGTAACAATTGATAAACTTCAGTTGTACGAAGCTGAGTCAGTATATCTGTACTTTCATAATGTTGACAGGGTGGCATTCACATTTCTATTTCTGGGTGTACTCACTCCAGGCCCACCCTCACACATGGAATTCCTCTAAATAAACTCAATGCTGCTAATCATCTGACTCATTAGCAAGTGTTTCTTCCTGCCTGAACCTAAGTGGGTGCAATGGACGATGGACTACTCTTTAAATCCCGTGGAGTACACATCTGCTCTCTTTGCTTTCAGATTTTTTTGATGTCAGTAGCATAATTAAAAATAAAAATGTACAGCTTTGTCAGTAGAGACAAGCTGGTTAATATCCCTGAAATATAATCATCCAATAGTTAATAACCATACTAGTGAAATATTTAGATATTTATGGATAATGTATGCTTTAGATAGAAGGAAGAACATCTACCAAGAAACTCAGAAAAGTTCCTTAAATTTTGATCTTTTCTCTCTGCCTGGAATGCATCCTCCCCTTTTTACTGCTTCTTTATCGCTTTGTCAAGACACCTCTTGACCCAGGCCACAGTTATGTATCTCTCCTCTGAACTTGAAGTTTTTAAAATATACCACCTGTGTGGTACTTGTTTAAATAAATATAGCCGTATATGAATTGTATTGTTTTTCATTTTTATAAAATAGTAGGTTATAGAAATTCTCAGTTATTTGGCTTAAATCCCCAACTAAATTAAGATTTCATGGAAGGTGAGAATTTATGTTTTGTTATTCTTATCCCTAGCATTCAATTTTTCACATGGTTCATCCTCAAGGGTTCTTTTTTTAAAATTTTTTTAAAATTTATTTTAATTGGAGGGTAATTACTTACAATATTGTATTGGTTTTGCCATACATCAACATGAATCTGCCACGGGTGCACATGTGTTCCCCATCCTGAACCCCCCTCCCACCTCCCTCCCCATACCATCCCTCTGGGTCAAGGGTTCTTTGGAAATTTATTTATGTTTCAAAAACCATAATATATTATATTTGAATTGAATGATATCCTAATATCAATTACCAAAATATTAGATAGATAGGATTACTAAATGATGCCATTTATTTTCATTATATCAGTGACTGACTTCCTTACCCTGACTCTCATCCCCACATGAGTCTGCACACCCTCAGTCTGTCCCCATGTCCCAAAACCCACTGCCCCAATCCCTTCCACTGATCTCCAGAACTCCTGTTATTCTTGAACCAGAAAAAATTCCATATGTCATAACTCCATATAGCCTAATTCTCTTTTTTTAATTACTTTTTATTGGAGTATAGTTCATTTACAATGTTGTGTTATTTTCTGCTGAATAGCAAAGTGAATCATTTATACTAATTTTCTTTCCAAAACCGTCCATTTACCTTCTTACTCTATCCCAAGCCTGAATTTCCACTGAGAAAATACTTCCTCTGCAGCTTCCTTCTTTACTACTCCATTATTTCATAGCCTCCCCCCTCCACCTGCTTGTGCCATGGTCCTAGGGATGGGGACCCTCCTTGTTCCTTACCAGCACTTCCAGGCTACCCTTCTACCAACTTCCCCTCCCCCAACATGTGTTCCTCCCAATCTCTAGTTGCTTTGGCCTCAAACTTGAGAGGGAGCTTTGATTTTTTGGTCTTTCTCTCCCAACTCCTCAGCAAATACTTTTTGTTCTACTTTCAAAATATGTCCAGAATTCAACCTTTTCCCACCCTTCCATGGCTGCCATCCTGGTCTAGTCATCATTGTCACTCACTTTGATTATTACATTTTCAGAAATGGTCTCTCTGCTAAGTTCTCTATCCTCAGATGACTATGACTCAACAGGCCAGAGTCATACTTCTAAAACATGTCCATCCTTTTCAGTTATGTCACTTATTGTCTCTTTATCCTCCAGTGGCTTTGCCATTTCATTCAGAGCTAAATACAGACCTCTTCCAGTGGCTGAAGGCTTGCTCTTGATCTAGTCTTCTGCTGCCTGTTACTGTCTTACTAGTACCAACCTTGCTGCCTCCACTTCTTCCACTGGCATCCTTGCTGTTACTGGAACACATCATGCAGGGAGTTTGTCCTGCATTTCCCTCTGCCTGGAACAGCCAGCCAGCTCATGGCTTTCTGCTGCACTTCTTGCAGTCACTGTTCAACTCATTTCATCAGTCAGGGTTTTGCTGATCATCTTTGATGAATAGTCGCCTTCACTAGCATTCTTTAGCCAGTGCATCCTAATATAGGTATCTCCCTAGCTAGCATTTATCACATTTGACACATCATGTATTTATTGTTTTGTCATTTCCACCAGAAAGGAGTCCAACAAGTCCCTGACATACAATAAACATTCAGTACATATTGTGATTAAGTGAAAAGTATATTCAACTCTGTTATTTTTTTTTTTTAGCTAAGCACATTGTGGCCTATGTCCATTTTAATGAGCTAGTTATATTTGTATAGAATTTGCTTCTGAATTGATCTTGGAACTTCAGAAACTTACTAGTCAGAACTCTCTAGCTTCACTTTGTCAAAGTAAGTGTGATTTTTTAAAATGGAGAAATTTCAGTTGGAAATTCACTTGATATATCTACTTCCAAATAAAGCATATGTAGAGTATAAATCTCCCAATTGTTTTATCAGACCCTAATGCTAGCAAAACTGCCGGGAGCCGGCATATTGCATATTGAGTGCATATTGCATATTGAGTGCAGCACTTTTCAGGATCTGGAATAGCTCAACTGGAAATTCTATCACTGCCGGTAGCCAGTGTGAGGAACTCCGCCCATGACAAAGGTCATGAGGAAGGAGGCTCGGCATACGCAAAGGCGGGATCGAGCTTCAGGAGTCCCCCTGGAAATTCTCGAGCATATACCCCCAAAACCAGTCTGCCTACTTTCTGCTTTGTGCTTTCACCTACACCTCTGACTTTACGGGGGGCTGTCCCCCACTACCTCTCTGAAAAAAGTTAGCTTACAGCTCCAGTTAATAATTCCTGGGTGTGACAGTGTTTAACCTACAAACTCCTTTGGAAATCCTCTAGCCTGCCTGAATAGGTTTTTCCGGCCACATGTGATTGTTCAGAGCCTCCCAACTGTGAGAGGCAGGAGATGTTCTAAACTGTCTAAACACAGATTCTTTTGAGTAGTTAAAAGATTGATTAGAAATTGTATTGGTGAAGGGATTTTCACTTGTTGGGCCAATGTTTGCTGCTAAGTTTCCATATCCCTTACCTACTGTGTCCCTGGCAGTGTATTGGTTAATATAATTGGTGTAAATAGTAGCTTTAATGTTTGTAACCTGGGACCCTTGAGTTAATTCTTTTTCTTGTTGTAGCCCACCACACCTTTTCGCTGTAGGAATGCAACTTTATCTAATGCTTTTGGAGGGTGGCTCCTGACCAATCACCTTTAGAGAAAAATAAGTTTTCTGAAGAAAAGGTCTTAAAATGTTAACAGGCCTCCGGGCCAGAAGATGATGCAAATCACCTAAGCTTTTGCATATGATAAGTTTGCAGGAAGAAAGCCTGGCTTGCTGCAAGACTCTACCCCTTCCCCCATTATCCTCTGTGCATAACTTAAGGTATAAAAACTACTTTGAAAAATAAAGTGCGGGCCTTGTTCACCGAAACTTGGTCTCACCATGTCGTTCTTTCTCTTACCTTCTGGCTGAATTATTCAGCCTCTTTTCTGCACTAAATTTCCTCACTGAGCTATCCTTATTTCAGCCTCTTTTCTCCACTGAATTTCCTCACTGAGCTATCCTTATTTCAGCCTCTTTTCTCCACTAAATTTTCCTACTGAGCTATCCTCATTCTATTACTCTTTATATCCTTAATTAACGTTTAATTAAGCAGTTGTTTCCTGATCTTCGCCTACGCCGTCTCTCCTTCGAATACCCTGGTTCAGCCGGGGCTGGTCCCCGGCAGGTGGCGCCCGAAACAGGGACTTTCGAAGGTAAGCTCCCCAAAGCAATCAGAGCCATCAGCCCTATTGCTCCCCGTTCTCGGAACAACTGGGTGACCAGCCCTCTTGTTCCCCCACGGAGCAGTTTGGGTGACCAGCCCTACTGCTCCTCCCTTGGAACAGTTTGGGCCATCAGCCTACTGTTCCTCCCCCGGAACAATCTGGGTCACCAGCCCTATTGTTCTTCCAGTGTTCGGGACGGCTAGGACCCCACTCAAGGGTGCCGCGGACCCCCCTGTAGGATAGACAGGGCGAGAGGAGTGGGAAGTGTTGAAAGTGTTAAAGAGTTAGACTTAGAGAAAGAAAACGGTTTTCTGAAGTTAAAAGGCCAAAGAAGAGCCTGATCTTTTAAAAGCTAAAAGCTTTATCTTCTATTATACTTAATTTTCTGACATGGGTAACACTGAAACTAAGAATGGCAACTCTTTATACAAGTAATCTTGAAACTGTTAAAGAGGCTACTGTTAATTTAGATACTTGGGTGAAGGTAAAAAACAACTAAAAGCTTATCCTATAAATATGATTAAAAATGTTCTGGACCCTCATCATGAGGCTGTGGGATAGTCTATGGGAGAGGCTATAGCGGTGGATGGTAGTGGGTCTCCACCTTCTGCGCAGATCATATTTTCTGCCATTGACGAAGAAAAGGAGGGAGACTGTGCTCTACCTCCGGAGGTAGGAGAGGGCTTACAGGACGCTGCGGCCGGGCGCCCTGGAGAGCTCCCTCCCCCTCTACACAAACCTTTAAAAATTATCCAACAATTTCTGAATTAAGGCGACTACTCCACCTCCGCTTGCACCTCCCAGGGCCTAAAAATTCCCCAGTTTACATCCAAAGTCTCCCAGAGCATTGCATAAGGCTGAAAAAGATAAAAAAGATTTCTTTCAAACAAAGGAGCTTTTTTTAAAAAAATACACAATATACAGAGCCTGCTCCTTGCAGAAAACCCCCTCAGGGGGGCCTCACCCAAGCAAAAAAAGAAAAACAAAAACAAAAAAAGTGAAAAAGAAAAAAGGAAAGAAAATAAAGAAAGATCTAAAGATAGAGAAAGAGCTAAAGAGTGAAAAGGAGAGGAACGGAGAAGGAAGGAATCAGGGAACGCAGCAAGATAGAGAAAGGAAGTTAAAAAAGGAGATAACAGAGAAAAAGATAGGGAGAAAAAAAAAAAAAAAAGATTAGGGAAGAGAAGAGGGTAAAGGGAAAGAAACGAAGGAAAGAGAAGGGTAGCGAAAAAGGAAGGGGGAGAGAAAAGTGAGAAAAGCAGGAAGAGAGGAAGAGAGAGAGAGACTGTAAGAGACGCTGTGACCAGGTGTCCTGGCGAGCTCCCCCTCCCCCCCACCCCCACTGCACAAACCTTAAAAAAAAAAAAAAAAAAAAAAACTTATCCACCACTTTCTGATTTAAGGCGATCGCCGCCGCCTCCGTTTGCGCCTTCCAGGGCCCAAGAGTTCCCCACTTTGCCCCCAAAGCCTCTCAAAGTGTTGCCTAAGCCTGAGGAAGATAAAAAGTTTTTTGAACAGTGGAGATTTTAAAACAGACTGCCTGCACAATATGCAGAGCGTGCTCCTTGGAGAAAACCCTACCTCAGGGGGGTCTCACCCAGGCTAAGAAAAAAGCGGACAGTAAAGGGATTTAGCAACAATATTAACCCCTGATACGATTCCAATGGGAGTGGCTGGCCCCCTGCCTGAGGGCATTGTAGGACTTGTGCTAGGGTGTAGGTCGCTTTCTTTTCAAGGAATTTGGGTGGTGTATGGTGTAGTAGATTCTGATTATATTGGAGAAATTAAAGTTTTGATCTCGCTGCCTACCAAAACTGTGCAAATTAATAAAGGTCAAAGAATAACACAGTTTTTGCTTTTACCTTAGTATCAGACAAGAAAAACTTGACTTCTCAAGCTAAGAGCCACAGAGTATTTAGATCTAGTGATCTAGCCTTTTGGGTGCAGGAAAGTACAGCTCCAAGGCCTTTAAAAAATCTTTTAATTCAAGAAAATAAAATGTCAGGGCTATTAGACACAGGAACAGACGTCTCTTAACATTGCTGGGAAAGACTGACCCAGCTCCTGGCCAACACATACTACTGAAAATGAGTTGAGATTAGAAAAACTGGTATGCGGGGTGGGAATGCTGTAGAGAAAAAGGTGAGGGAGAGTTTAAAACCTTGAAGAGTAGTGAGTTTCCTGTTGTTGGAAGTATTCAAGCAAAGATTAGATGGTTGCTTGTCATCTAAAAAGCTATAGATCAGATTTAGGTTACAAAACGATAACTGGAAAAGCTTATAAACATGTTGTGCAACACCTCTTTACTTACTTCTCATATTTAGGTCGGCCAAAAGTTTTAAAAAACTGATAATGCCCCTTTGAAGCTGCGGAGAGATTGTTTACTAACTTTAAATGATTTCCAAAAATTATTAGGGGACATTAATTGGATATGCCCACATTTAAAACTGACTACTGCAGATTTAAAGCCTTTGTTTAATTGCTTAAAAAGCGATCCTAATTCCAGTTCTAAGAGAAAGTTGACTAATAAGACAGACGGCTCTTGTTAAAGTAGATGAGACTTTAAATGATCAGTTAATTAGGATTAATATTACCAAAAGATGAAATTAAATTATTCTTGCCATAAAACATACACCTACAGGGTGATTGTGACAAAAAGGCCCATTGGTTCCATCTACCAGTGATCCCAAGAAAAATAGTTTTATCTTATCCCAGCTTGGTGGCACAATTAATTATAAAAGGAGGAAAAAAGAAGTGTGGAACTTTTTAGAAAAGAAGTAGCAAATATAATAATTTCACTCAATAAGGATCAACTGCAAGTCTTTTATAAAATAGTGATAATTGGCAAGTTGCCCTGATAGATTTCAGGGGTCAAATTTTGTTTCATTTGCCCTCAAGCCCCCACAGTAGTTAAAAGTTCAAAAATGTTAGATTGGCAGTTTGAAGATACCTGTGGAACTTTCCAACCGTATGTAGTTCCTACGCTCCCCTTTACCCTATGGGGGAGGGACGTGCTGTCTCAAATAGGAGATACTCAGAGAAGGGTTTTCTCAATTTCTTAGTTATCAACAGGTGGTACAATTAACAATACTTTATATATTGTTATAAATACATAATATAAATATATTTGCCTAATTACAGTTTGCCTAATTAGATATGGGTATAAATAAAATATAATAAAGGTATACCTAATTCTATTTATAGATCTATACTTACTTAATTTGTATATAAATCAATATATGTATTATATATATACTGTATAATTAAATGTATATTGCAGTAATATAATGTGTGTGGCTGATATTAATTGGTATGGATTGATGTGCTGTGATGATATATGTTCTGTATGCTGTATAATTATATATGTGTGACATGTATTATTACAGTACATTGGTTTGTGTTGGTTGGTATTGGCTGTGTGTGTGTTGTATTGCTGTAATATGTATGAATTGATATATTAATTATAAGATTAATTCAAGTATATTGATTTATATATATTGTATGTCAATAAGTTTATACTTGTTGCCATATATAAATACATTTTGCATTTAGGTATATCTGTATACCAAAATGAGATAAGGAGGTTATACATTTATTTAAATTTATAGAGACCTAAACTAAACATTAGACCTAAATTAACATATCTCTAAATTTATGTTGTTAAAATGTAAATTTTAAAAAAATTTTAAAAATTAAATTGACAACTGCTTGATAATTCCTTTGCAATAAAACCCCCATAGGTGTAATTGGGGTGGCCAGACAAAAAATTGGTTTTATAGCAAAACAGCCCCCTAGAGTGGGTCCATCTTCCCGCTCAAACTAAAAAGGTAGTTTCTTCTTATCCGGGATTGATAGCTACTTTGATATTAAAGGAAAAAAGCGGAACATTAAATTATTTGGTAAAGAGCCATCAGAAATTGTAATTCCATATAATAAGGAACAACTTGTTGCTCTTCTAATGTTTGATAAAAATTGGCAGATTGCTATAGGAAACCATTTTGGTCAAAATTTTGCATCATTTACCCTCACATGTTTTGCTGAATTTTATATCCAGACATCCAGTTATTTTTTCTGTCAGATGTAAACAGTCTCCTATTCCAAATGCTCAAATAGTTTTTACTGATGGGTCAGCAAACGGTAAAGCCTCCATAGTTACTAAAAATCACCAAAAGGTTTTAAAAACACAGGAAACTTCAGCTCAAAGAGCTGAAATAACAGCAGTCATAGAGGCTTTTGCTATGTTTGCAGATGAGGAATTTAACCTTTATTCTGATTCTCAGTATATTGTCAGGTTGTTTCCACACATTGAAACTGCGGTTTTGCCTGAAAATAAAACTACCATATTTCATTTGTTAACTAAATTACAGCAACAAATTTGGAAAAGAAATAAAATATTTTTCATTGGACACATTCGGGCTCATTCCAGATTGCCCGGCCCTTAAAATGCCTTTAATGATTTGGCTGACTTGTTAACCTGAAATACAGTGGCTACTGTGATTGAGGAGGCCAGAGCCTCTCACTTACTTTATCGTCAATATGCTACTGCCTTAAGATATCAATTCCAAATTCCCAGAGAGGCTGCTCAAGAGATTGTGTGTTCTTGCTTATATTGCCCCACTGTTTATAATAGTCTACCTATGGGAGTTAATACTCGCGATCTCAAACCTAACGTACTCTGGCAAATGGATGTAACTCATGTCTCTTCATTTGGAAAACTGTCCTTTGTTCTTTAACTGTAGACACCTTTTCTCATGTTATTATTGCAACTGCTCATACAGGGGAAGCAATTAAAGATGTAATACAACATCTCTTTACTTGTTTTTCATATTTGAGCCTGCTAAAAGCTCTGAAAACTGACAATGCTCCTGCGTCTAAGTCTTTTCAAGAATTTTTGTATAAAGTTTCAAATTAAACATAATACTGTCATCCCTTATAATCCCCAGGGACAGACCATTGTTGAAAGAGCGCATCAAACATTAAAAATCCAAATTCAAAAACTAAAAGAAGGGGAGTTTAAGTATAGTTCTCCCCATCAAATCTTGCAACATGCTCTTTTCGTAATAAATATTCTAAATACTGATCTGGCTGGAACTACTGCAACGCTTCGTCATTGATGCCTGGAGCAATTAAATGCAAAACCATTAGTCAAATGGAAGGACCTCCTCTCAGGACAATGGAAGGGTCCTGACCCATTATTAACTAGCGGTCGAGGATGTGCTTGTATTTTTCCACAGGATGCAGATTCTCCAATTTAGATCCAAGACAGGTTGATTCGCCATGTTGCAGACCCCCAGACATCCAGTTCCCCCATTGCTTCGATCACAAAAGAGAAGCCCGCCAGAAGGGGAGGCAATATAAACATTGAGATCCTGGCACGACCGATGGGGCTGCTGCAGCGCGAACTCCAACCAGAAAATAATTCTACTTATTCTGTTTTGGCTTGTCTACCCTCTCCTTATGTTTTTCTCTTTACCAATGGTTCTGGAAAACTTAATGTACATGTGACTTTCACTGGTGGACCCAATGTAGTGACTTGTGAACAATGCATGCTCTCATTTTGTTTAAACCCTCAATATAATGTTTGCTCTTTGGTAGTGTTACAATGTCCACCTTATCTTATGATGTAACCACTTATTGATATAACTATAGTCTTGCTATGTTACAACAACTACAAGATTTAATGTGATCACGACGATTTGTGGGCTTTACTTATTTTAGGAATATCAGCTTTAATAGCAGCAATTACTTCTGTTACTGCGGCAGCAATATCATTGACTCAACAAGTGCATACTGCCCAATATGTTGATACCATGTCTAAAAATGTTTCTTTAACTCTAGCAACACAGGAAGTTATAGATAGAAAATTGGAGATGAGAGTAGACGCCTTAGAAGAGGCAATAATGCATATTGGGACTGAGTTACAGGCTTTAAAAGTGAAAATGGCTCTGTCTTGCCACGCTGATTAACGGTGGATATGCGTGACATCTTTAAAGGTAAACGAGACAAATTATGAATGGGAAAAAATCAAAAATCGTATCTCAGGTGTTTGGAACAGCTCTGACATTGGCCTGGACTTAGGGAAATTTCATAATCAAATACAGACCCTGGAACACTCTCGACTGGATTTTACCACCGCTGGAGCAGCTAATGACTTATTTCACACCTTCTCTAACTTCTGGAAAAAACATTCTGTCTAATATCTTTAGTTCTAGTTGTGCTTCTCATAATCATTCTTCCTTGTATTGTCAGGATTCTTCGGCAGAACATTCAAAAGCTCGCGACTGAGCTGCATCTGGCTGTTTTAAGAAATAAAAAAGGGGGAGATGCCGGGAGCCGGCATATTGCATATTGAGTGCATATTGCATATTGAGTGCAGCACTTTTCAGGATCTGGAATAGCTCAACTGGAAATTCTATCACTGCCGGTAGCCAGTGTGAGGAACTCCGCCCATGACAAAGGTCATGAGGAAGGAGGCTCGGCATACGCAAAGGCGGGATCGAGCTTCAGGAGTCCCCCTGGAAATTCTCGAGCATATACCCCCAAAACCAGTCTGCCTACTTTCTGCTTTGTGCTTTCACCTACACCTCTGACTTTACGGGGGGCTGTCCCCCACTACCTCTCTGAAAAAAGTTAGCTTACAGCTCCAGTTAATAATTCCTGGGTGTGACAGTGTTTAACCTACAAACTCCTTTGGAAATCCTCTAGCCTGCCTGAATAGGTTTTTCCGGCCACATGTGATTGTTCAGAGCCTCCCAACTGTGAGAGGCAGGAGATGTTCTAAACTGTCTAAACACAGATTCTTTTGAGTAGTTAAAAGATTGATTAGAAATTGTATTGGTGAAGGGATTTTCACTTGTTGGGCCAATGTTTGCTGCTAAGTTTCCATATCCCTTACCTACTGTGTCCCTGGCAGTGTATTGGTTAATATAATTGGTGTAAATAGTAGCTTTAATGTTTGTAACCTGGGACCCTTGAGTTAATTCTTTTTCTTGTTGTAGCCCACCACACCTTTTCGCTGTAGGAATGCAACTTTATCTAATGCTTTTGGAGGGTGGCTCCTGACCAATCACCTTTAGAGAAAAATAAGTTTTCTGAAGAAAAGGTCTTAAAATGTTAACAGGCCTCCGGGCCAGAAGATGATGCAAATCACCTAAGCTTTTGCATATGATAAGTTTGCAGGAAGAAAGCCTGGCTTGCTGCAAGACTCTACCCCTTCCCCCATTATCCTCTGTGCATAACTTAAGGTATAAAAACTACTTTGAAAAATAAAGTGCGGGCCTTGTTCACCGAAACTTGGTCTCACCATGTCGTTCTTTCTCTTACCTTCTGGCTGAATTATTCAGCCTCTTTTCTGCACTAAATTTCCTCACTGAGCTATCCTTATTTCAGCCTCTTTTCTCCACTGAATTTCCTCACTGAGCTATCCTTATTTCAGCCTCTTTTCTCCACTAAATTTTCCTACTGAGCTATCCTCATTCTATTACTCTTTATATCCTTAATTAACGTTTAATTAAGCAGTTGTTTCCTGATCTTCGCCTACGCCGTCTCTCCTTCGAATACCCTGGTTCAGCCGGGGCTGGTCCCCGGCACAAAACGGTTTAGAGCATCTCAATATATGTATATCTATTTCATTATGTTTAATATATACATATAATATAATAATATATGCATTTTTAAAACACCAAAATAGACACAGAAAAGAAGATAATTATTGAGTTAACATTTAACATTATTTTCTCATTAATATACATATAAAACTTTTTACTTCCAATTATTGAGATTTATTTTCATGTTCTAGAAGCTTAGTTTTTAGAGTCTTACAGTGTTTTATGGCTTGAAAGATGGTCAAAGGTCAAACTCAGTTTTCTAATAGTATTCTCCAGGATTTGTATTTTTTAAACTTTGAGCAGAAATAATTAGGTTGACATAGTTTTCCTTCCTGTCCCAGCTGAGAAATCCTTGCTAGAAGTGCCAGTGCACTCTCTTTATTGCTCTTCTCTTGTGCTGGAATTTTTCATAGTATCTTCACTCTAATGTTACTTTTCAGAAATCTTATTAGGTCACATCCATTTTCAAAGGGTTTGATTGGTTAAAACTAGACAAATAATCAAAGAATCTTAACTAGGCATACAAAGTCTACAAATCATCTCATGATGCTATAGATGGATGGAGATGGGGGTTGGGGCATAGGGCCTATAAGCCCTCTCATGGAACTCTAAACATTGCCCTCAAAGTAGTTCACATAGCAACTATGACATGTGACCAATATGGGGTAGACAAAGTTATTCATCTTAATGTAAAAATATCAATAAATCTTCATTTCTCTTTTATTTTTACAATTAAATAGCAATATATAAGTTGCATCTTCACAAACTGAGTATCTTGCAAACCTCTTGGATTAAACACAATACACTCTGGAGAACAAAAGTATAATTTCACATGGTTGAATTAAGGTGTTGTGTGACAATCCAAGCGGAGCAGGCTATTTGAGCAGCTATTTAACAAAAATATAACTTAGGAAAAATCAGTATTTATCAGTGTGTGCCTAATTGTTGTGTATTTAAAATGCCACAAAGAGTAAGATGTCTGGGATGGGACTGTAAAAATATAGCCAACACTTTTGAGGTGGGTATGAGGTATATTCTGGGCACGGGGAGTGGTAAATGTCATTCATCAAACAACTGAACTAATTCATATCTTTTGTTCTTTGAAAATGATATTAACTGATGTTCACTAATACTTAGGGGCTCTTCACTGATCCTTCCTAAGATTTTGAAATCTTTCCTATGTGTGCAACTCAGAATTGAACACAAATAAAACATCCTTAAGGTGATTCACTACTGCTGATAGCAGATTCTGCTCATACTCAAGTATAACAGGAATTATATATCTCTATTAACATTTTTATGTTTCTAAAAACATTTTCTGTTGCCTTGTAAAGCATTCCAAACACATTTGACTTTCAAACCACGACGATAATGATAAACACTGTGTTATAGATTGAATTGTGCCCCACCACAAATTTATATGTTGAAGTCCTAACCTCTAGTGCCTCACACTGTGACCTAATTTAGAGATATGGTCTTTACAAAGCTTCTTGTCGTTATGTTGCTAAGTTATGTCTTACTCTGAGCCCATGGACTGAAGCACGCCAGGCTTCCCTGTCCTTCACTATCTCCTGGAGCTTGCTCAAATTCATGTCCATTGAGTCAGTGATGCTATCTAACCATCTCATCCTCTGTCTCTCCCTTCTCCTGCTCCCCTCCATCTTTCCCAGCATCAGGGTCTTTTCAAATGAGTTGGCTCTTCACATCAAGTGGCCAAAGTATTAGGCCTTCAGCTTTAGTCCTTCCAATGAATACTCAGGGTTGATTTCCTTTAGGATTGACTGGGGTTTTATCTCCCTGCAGTCCAAGGGACTCTCAAGAGTCTTTTCCAGCACCACAATTCGAAAGCATCAGTTCTTTAGCACTCAGCCTTTTTTATGATCCAACTCTCACATCTGTACCTGAGTACTGGAAAAAAAATGCTGGGCTGGATGAAGTACAAACTGGAATCAAGATCACTGGGAGAAATTTCAATAACCTCAGGTACACAGATGACACCACCCTTATGGCAGAAAGTGAAGAACTAAAGAGCCTCTTGATGAAATTAAAAGAGGGGAGTGAAAAAGCTGTCTTAAAACTCAAAATTCAAAAATCGAAGATCCTGGCAACCAGTCCTATTACTTCACAGCAATAGCTGGGGAAACAATGGAAAGCATGACAGACTTTATTTTCTTGGCTCCAAAATCACTGCAGATGGTGACTGCAGCCATGAAATTAAAAGACGCTTACTCCTTGGAAGAAAAGCTACGACCAACCTAGACAGCATATTAAAAAGCAGAGACATTACTGACAAAGATCCATCTAGTCAAAGCTATTGTTTTTCCAGTAGTCATGTACAGATGTGAGAATTGGACCATAAAGCAAGCTGAGCACCGAAGAATTAATGCTTTTGAACTGTGGTGTTGGAGAAGACTCTTGAGAATCCCTTGGTCTGCAAGGAGATCCAACCAATCCATCCTAAAGGAAATCAGTCCTGAATATTCATTGGAAGGACTTATGCTGAAACTGAAACTCCAGTACTTTGGCCACCTGATGCAAAGAGCTGATTCATTGGAAAAGACCCTGATGCTGGGAAAGATTGAAGGCAGGAGGAGAAGGGGACAACAGAGAGTGAGATGGTTGGATTGCATTCCAAGCTCAATGGACATGAGTTTGAGCAAACTCAGGGAGTTGGTGATGGACAGAGAAGCTTGGCGTGCTTGCAGTCCTGGACACGACTGAGCAACTGAACTGAACTGAACTGAACTGGAAAAAAAGTAGCTTTGACTATACACACCTTTGCTGGCAAAGTGATGTCTCTGCTTTTTCATATGCTGTCTAGGTTTCTCATAGCTTTTCTTCCAAGGAGCAAGCGTCTTTTAATTTTATGGTTGCAGTCATCATATGCAGTGATTTTGGACCCCAAGAAAAGAAAATCAGCCACAGCTTCCACTTTTTCCCCTTCTGTTTTTTTCCTCTATTTCTTTGCATTGTTCAATTAAGAAGGGTTTCTTACCTCTCCATGCTATTCTTTGGAACTCTGGATTCAGTTTGGTATCTGTTTCCCTTTTTCCTTTGCCTTTCACTTCTCTTCCTTTCTCAGCTATTTGTAAGGCCTCCTCAGACAACCATTTTGCCTTCTTGCATATCTTTTTCTTGGGGATAGTTTTGATCATTGCCTCCTGTACAGTGTTATGAACCTCCGTCCATAGTTCTTCAGGCATTCTGTCTATTAGATTGAATCCCTTGAATCTATTTGTCACCTCCACTGTATAATTGTAAGGGATTTGATTTAGGTCATACCTGAATGGCCTAGTGGTTTTCCCTACTTTCTGCAATTTAAGTTTGAATTTTGCAATAAGGAGTTCATGATCTGAGCCAGTCAGCACCCAGTCTTGTTTTTGTTGACTGTATAGAGCTTCTCCATCTTTGGCTGCAAAGAATATAATCAATCTGATTTCAGTGTTGACCATCTGGTGATGTCCATGTGTAGAGTCTGCTCTTGTGTTGTTGGAAGAGGGTGTTTGCAATGACCAGTGCATACTTTTGGCAAAACTCTATCTGCCTTTGCCCTGCTTCATTCTGTACTTCAAGGCCAAATTTGCCTGTTACTCCAGGTATTTCTTGACTTCCTACTTGTGCATTCTAATCCCCTATGATGAAAAGGATATCTATTTTTTGGTGTCAGTTCTAGAAGGTCTTGTAGGTCATCATAGAACTTGCCAACTTGAGCTTCTTCAGCCTCACTGGATGGGGCATAGACTTGGATTCTGTGATGTTGAATGGTTTGCCTTGGAAATAAACCGAGATCATTCTGTTGTTTTTGAGAGTGCACCCACATATTGTATTTTGGACTCTTTTGTTTACTGTGATGGCTACTCCATTTCTTCTAAGGGAGTCTTGCCTACAGTAGTAGATATAATGGTCATCTGAATTAAATTCACTCATTCCCGTCCATTTTAGTTCACTGATTCCTAAGATGTTGATGCTCACTCTTGCCATCTCCTGTTTGACCACATCCAATTTATCTTGATTCATGGACCTAACATTCCAGGTTCCTATTTAATATTGTTCTTTCCACCACTGGACTTTTCTTTCACCACCAGACACATCCACAACTGGGCATTGTTTCTGCTTTCGCCCAGAATGCTGGAGTGAGTTGCCATTTCCTCCTACCGTGGACCACATTTTATCAGAACTCTCCACTATGACCCTTCCATCTTGGGTGTCCCTGCAGCATATGGTTCATAGCTTCATTGAGTTATGCCAGCTCCTTTGCCATGCACAAGGCTGTGATCCATGAAGTGGCTTTACAAAAATAAGCAAGTTAAAATGAGGATATTCTGGTGGATTGTAGTCAGAGATGACTGTGTCCTTTATAGTAAGAGGCAATTTGGACACAGACATGCATAGAGGGAAATGATGTGAAAAAAGACAGGTAGAAGACAGCCATTGACAAACTAATGAGAAGGGCTTGGAGCAGAATCTTCCCTCAAAGTTTCAGAAGGAACAAACCCTGCTGATTCCCTGATTTCAACTTCCAGCCTCCAGAATGGTGCTGTAATAAATTTCAGTTGTTTAAGCCACCCAGTCTGTGGTACTTGATTATGGCAGCCCAAGCAGACTAATGTACAATCTTAAAGTAGTTTAAACGTCTTATAGCTACTTTATGTTCTTGCCATCCTCTCCCCAGCCAGCCATACAAATCTTCATTTGCCTAACTGATTTGTTTTCTGCTTTACATCTCAGAACTGTCTCTTCCTTAGTATTTTCTGCCATCATGGTATACTGTCTCTCTCTGTATACCATCACAGTTGGTCCTTGCTTCCAAACTTGATTCAAACCTGACCCACATTCACTCACTCACTATATTTAATGTCATTACTGATATATTTGCACTTGAATCAGCTACCAAACAATGTAATTTCTAATTCCCCCCACCTTTTTTTCATTCATTTCTTCTTCTTTCGATTTTTAAAATATAGCCTGTTTTCCCTGTGTCAGCATATACATTATTTTAAACTCTCTTGAGTATTAATTTTAGTGATTACCATATTGATCACTGAGTCATGAGTCTATTATAAATTAGTACGTTAACCACTTCCAGAATGACACAAACACCATACAATACTCTAACTCCTTTCACTATCCTATCATGTTTTTGTTAACTTTTTATGTAACTTTATAATTTATATATATATTTAGACCACACATCACAGTATTTTATTTTTTAAATGGCCACTATTCATCCACATTCATGTATTGTTTTGGTGACTATTTCTTTCTGCTTCTGTATGAGTTCATTTTTATCTACCTAAGTACTTCCCCGGACATTTTTATCATTGCATATCTGCTACAGATGATTCCACTCACTTTTTGTTTCTTGAGTATTAATTACAGTCATTTTAAAGTCAACCTCTGACAACCTCAGTACCTGGATCTCTTTGGTTCTACTTCATATGTCCTCTTACTTTTTTGTTCATTTGGTCTAATTTTCATATGCTTGTTTCTTTTTTATTGATGGCTGAACATTACATAGAAAATGCAGTAGCAATGATTTGAATGGCTGGATGATATACTTCTGAGAGAACTTGCTTTAGGTTCTAGCACATGTAATGTTTGAGGCAAGTAAACAAGCAACTGTGAATTGAGCTGATTCATCACAGGGCTTTAATGTTTGTATAGGCTACTCTATTTCTGTTTCACTCTGAGTTCTCTGGCCATCACAACTGTATATCGAGTGATTATCAGGGCCACAACCTCACTTTTTGCCCAGTTGGCTATCTAAGACCACTAGAAGCTCTGCTCATCTGCTCATCCTCTCACTCACTGCTTCCTGCTTGGCTTCTCAGCTAGGAAATGCAGCATGGGATTTGAGGCTTCTTACTCAGAATTTTCTTCTCTCTGGTGTCTTAACCCTTGGGGTCTTAACTGCCTTGGTATCTCCCCAGTGTCTTCAGGAGTGACCTAGAGATGTGTTTGCCTCCATATGTTTATTATTGTCATTCTAAAATAATACAGCTAATTACCTTCGGGCGTAAGTACAATTCCTGTTTTGCAAGTAAGATTAAAAACCTCACCTAGAAATAAAGGAAATGGTATTTATGTCTCATATTTACTTTCACTCAAAGTTCTAAAGAATAATATGGCAAGTTAAGGGGTAATATTAGATCTTGAGTGGCTTTTTAAAATACTCCTTATGTGTGTGAAAATTACAATCACTATTGTGGAAAAAAAACATTTTGAATCTAGCTGACACAAATGTTAAATTGCAGCCATTTTAGTATGGTAATCAGAATTGCATAGAATGGACGAATTTAGAGGGCTTAAGTTTTATTTGGTATCAGTCTTTTCTAATGTTAGTATTTTTCACTACTAAATGGATAAGATATTTCATACTGTCTTAAAAGATGATTTTAGTTCATGTATGCTTGATTGGAAAAATATGTCATGATTTTGTAGCAGGAAAAACAAACCAAACAGAAAATGAAATGAGAAAGAAATGGTTTGATAATAAAAGGCTTGATAAATATAAATAATGTTAAAGAGAGAATTCAGAGCTATTTCAGCAGTAATTTTTATAGGTATATTGTAAGATACTTATCTGATCTTCTTAACATTAAGTCCCTTTATTTAGTTCACCTTCTAATTTTCTCCCAAATTAATCATCTAAAAACTTCTAATCTTATCTTCAAATGGCTATCAGTTTCCTGGTTAAAAAAAAAAAAAATACACTCCTCCACTTCCTTCTAATTTTCTCCCAAATTAATCATCTAAAAACTTCTAATCTTATCTCCAAATGGCTATCAGTTTCCTGGTTAAAAAAAAAAAAAAATACACTCCTCCACTTCCACACTGAAATGCATTTCTTCACAGTGTAATTCTCTCCTATCTTTATCTGTAACCCTCTCTACTACCATTTTCATCTGAAACCCTATGTTCTAGCTTCTCCCCAAGTTTCTACATTTCATATTGCTGTTGCTACCTTTAAATCGTCTTTATCCTACTCTTTACTCAGGAACCTCCTACTCATTTGTATGCCCCAACACACAGATTACCTTGCCTAATTTTCCAAGAAAAGTTTAGTTATCCACCTCTCTTTTATATTCACAACACTTGGTATAAATTAGAATGATAGAATTAGAATTGCTAATATTTTTAGCATTTCCTATATGGTTAAGTCAGTGGCAAATGATTTACACTGCAATCATAGGATCTGCAATATTGTCTTGTGATAGATTTATATCTGTTCACATCACTAGATTTTTATAAGTTTTTGTGTTATTTTCTGTGCATGCTTGGTGAAGAGAAAGACAATTCCACAGACACAAAGATATATTAATTTCAGAAATATTACTGCCAAGATTTAAAATTTTTAATCTTGTGTGATAGGATTAGAAATCATTTTCTTTTTTTCCCCTAAACTTTCTGCTATGGACCTTAATGTTTAAAAAATGTAAGCAGGAAGCCAATGATTTTTTAAAAATAAATTGTTCACAGAAAAGACTATAATACTATAATATCAGTTATTTGGAATTAAAAGACGCTTACTCCTTGGAAGGAAAGTTATGACCAACCTAGATAGCATATTCAAAAGCAGAGACATTACTTTGCCAACAAAGGTCCGTCTAGTCAAGGCTATGGTTTTTCCTGTGGTCATGTATGGATGTGAGAGTTGGACTGTGAAGAAGGCTGAGCGCCAAAGAATTGATGCTTTTGAACTGTGGTGTTGGAGAAGACTCTCAAGAGTCCCTTGGACTGCAAGGAGATCCAACCAGTCCATTCTGAAGGAGATAAGCTCTGGGATTTCTTTGGAAGGAATGATGCTAAAGCTGAAACTCCAGTACTTTGGCCACCTCATGTAAAGAGTTGACTCATTGGAAAAGACTCTGATGCTGGGAGGGATTGGGGGCAGGAGGAGAAGGGGACGACAGAGGATGAGATGGCTAGATGGCATCACTGACTTGATGGACATGAGTCTGAGTGAACTCTGGGAGTTGGTGATGGACAGGGAGGCCTGGCATGCTGCGATTCATGGGGTCGCAAAGAGTCGGACACAACTGAGCGACTGAACTGAACTGAACTGTGAATTTATATGAACTTGTAACAATCTTTAGGAGCAGAGAACTTTACCTATTAATATGTAATTAAAGGCTTTCATCCTTTTAGAAGAATGTGAGGTGTCAGTAAGCAAGTGGGTTTTTGTTGTCTGTGTTAATAGACTGCTTGAAATGATCACATTCTATTTTTACTCTTCTATAGATCAAGTTCCTTGTAAACATATGTATCTCATGTTGATTTTTCCACTAGCAACTAGAAACCATCCAAAGAACAATGCTGATGACCAACTTGTCTATTTTATTACCTATTTTGTGTCTGAATGCTTTACGATTTGATATTGTTCCCTAAGGATCCTCCTTATTCTTGCACTTTTAACTCTTAGGAGAATTATGGATAACTTTTAAGGTCTACAGGACCCTTGCAATTCTAATTGCTTCTCTAAACCAGTAAGACTCTCCAGTGTACCATCAAAAGCTATTCTGAAGCTTGACACCTGCGTGGTATTCTTTTCTGTGTTAAGTCATTTGTCAGAGATCATTTGTGAATTTCATTTGAAGTCATTCAACTCAGTGGTCGTAATAGTACACCCTCAAAATGTAAAGAGGGCAGATATTGAAACACATAATCAATCCACTTAGGATCTGTTTATGTAAATAATGCAACAGAATCCAGGAAATCCCAACCTGCCCTGGAGGTTGGCTGTGTATGATTGTTCTAATTTAAGAGAGGCATGAATCATTAGATTGAGCAATTATGAGTGACTTGTGTGGACAATTTATTGACCTGTGTTCATGTTCTTCTTTTGAGAAAAATGATGCAGACAATCATGTAGATAGGAACTGGACATGTTGAAAGCTTTTTTTCATTATGATTAGAGAGTAGCATAGCATAGATATGAATATAAATGTTTAAAGGCAGAATGAGTTTATATATATGTACTGTAGGTATCAGGAATACAACCTCAAAGACACAGACCTTCATTTCTGTTCCTCAGGGGAGTTCACACTCTAGACAGAGAGACCAGCAGGGAAAGAAGATATCCTGAATGACCCAAGAAGTAACATGATAGACATATACAAAGAAAACAAGTGAAGTAGGGGGTGTGGCCTCTAAAACCCCGATGGGGAAGGCAGCAAGGCTTCTAGGCAGAGGCCAGACCCGAGGCTACAACTCTTCCAGGATAAATTTGATTTTTAGTTTGTTTGATTCCAAAATTATGAAAGCACAATAAATAAGAGAGTCTGGAAGATGCAGAAAACATGAATAATAAAATATGAACAACCCATGATTTTACCAGGTAAATCCACATATTAGTATTAGTTTTAGATGTTTCTTTGCATATTTTGCATAGATTTTCAATCCACTCCAGTATTCTTGCCTGTAGAATCCAAAGGAGCCTGGGAGGCTATAGTCCATGGTATCGCAAAGAGTCGGACATGATTGAGCGACTAAGCAAGGCATGGCATGGCAGGGATTTTAAATGGTGTTGTGCTTATTGTGAACAAATAGTTTTGAATTATTTTGTAAATTTAACTTTAAAATGCAAAATAAACAAGTACAAATAAGAAAATAGCATATAGTGCTGTTTATGGAGAGAATTAGATCATGGTGATATGATGGAAAGTCACTGAATGGAAATTTATCTTGAGGTTTATTTAATTTTTGTAAGTGAAGTGAAAGTCGCTCAGTCATGTCCAACTCTTTGCGACCCCATAGACTATACAGTCCATGGAATTCTCCAGGCCAGAATAATGGAGTGGGTAGCCTATCCCTTCTCCAGGGGATCTCCCCAATGCAGGAATCGAACTGGGGTCTCCTGCATTGCAGGCGGATTCTTTACCCTGAGCTATCAGGGAAGCCCTGATACAATTTTTTTATACATTTTTTAAAGGTTACTTTCCATTTTGTTATTACAAAATCACTGGCTGTATTCCCCACGGTGTACAATACATTTTTGACCCTATCTTACACCCACAGATTGTACCTCCCACTCCCTTAATAGCCCCTTCCCCCATCACTGGAAACCAGTAGTTTGTTCTTTGTATCTGTGAGTCTGCTTCTTTTTTTTATTATATTCACTAGTTTGTTGTATTTCTTAGATTCCACGTATAGGTGATCTTCCCGACCCAGGGATCGAACCCAGGTCTCCTGCAATGCAGGCAGGTGCTTTAACCTCTGAGCCACCAGGGAAGACATATATAGGTGATAGTGCACAGTATTTGTCTCTGACTTATCTGAATATCTCTGTCTTAACTGTCCTTGGTGGCTCAATGGTAAAGAATCTGCCTGCAGTGCAGGAGACCTGGGTTCGATCCCTGGGTTGGGAAGATCCCCTGGAAAAGTGAATGACAACACACTCCAGTATTCTTGCCTGGGGAATCCCATGGACAGAGGATCCTGGTGGGCTACAGTCCATGGGGTTGCAAAGAGTTGGACATGACTGAGTGACTGACACAACACTATCTGATTGGAATTTTAGACAGGGTGGTCAAAGAAGGCTCTCTGTGGAGGTGCTATGTACTGTTAGAATATATGGCAAGTGCTATGATCAGCTGCATAAAGAGCAGGGGAAAAAAACCACTGGAAGCAATGAGAACAGCAGCACACAGACCTCCTGATGGAACTAAGCTTGGTATGTTTAAGGAGAAGGAGAAAAGCCAGAAGGCTGAATCATAGTGAAAGTTTCAAGAGAAGCAGGAGATGAGAGTGGAGAAGTAGGTGGAAACAAGATCATGCCTGGCCTTAATTCAGAGCTAGGGAGTTTTGTAAATGGGCAGCGCTGGAAAGGGAACACTTCAGTAGCCATCACAGTACACTAGGTGCGGGGCCATGCTGGTTTGGCTTGTTATTGCTACAGGTGACAGCTAAGAAGTGTTGAGCCCAGGGGATGTTTTCATGGTAGAGGTTTCAAGATATACTGAAAATTTTGACCTGGAAAATTAAGGGTAAGGAAGACTCAAGGTTGACTCTTAGGGGGTAGTTTCACCAATTACATGGATGATGGGTTAAGGTGCCTGTTCTGGTAGGCCTAGGACTTTCTTGGTTTTAACACTGAAAGTTCTGTGTCCTGGGAGGCTCCTGAGTCCTAGGCAAACTGGGAGAATCAAACTCAAACTGAGTTGGTCAAACTCAGTACGATTTGGTGGGTAGTCGGCTTTATTATTACAGGTGGGCACAGCAAGAATCAGAAGTTATATTTTGCTCTTTTAATGGCTGTGATGCCTTTCTTTATACACCAGTGTTGAAGAGGGAGCATTAATGGGACTGGTATAATGGAGTGTCATTTAAATATTATAATATCAGCAAACGATCATAGAGGGAAGAATCCAGTTCAATTATCTTGTATTTCAGTGGTTTTATACTGCGGGACCTATCCTATCATTGTAATCTGCTTAAGAAATTCAGATGTGTAGTGTTAACTTATGGATATTGGTATATTATACCAACTCCTCTGCTTCCTGCATAATATATTTAAATAGCCGAATTGTTACTGAATAACTCAAAATATTTCTGTTTAAACTAAGTGCTAATGGTATCAGAGTCGGAGAACCAGAGTTACTGATTCAATGAAAAAATTGTATATGTTCATCTGCATAAGTATTACATATTCATTAAATGTCAAGATGTTCAAGTATCTCTCTTAGTTATGGCTACTTTTCCTCTAAATCTCGTATGGGTTCTTGTTTTCACTGTTCACTCATCTTTTCCTCACAAAATCCTCAAGCAGTCTGGATGTCTATTTAAATAACTTATTCTAAGATAGACAACTGAAGCAAGAGCTACTTTATGTTTAGTTTCAGCACTAAATCTCTAAAATGTGAAATAGGTACCTTAAAAGGAAGTGGGGAAATAAACTAGGGATTTTGTGATAGCAAAATTCTTCAAAGAGCAAATCTGACCTTACGGAATATTGTTACACTTCCATTTTTTTGTTGTTGTTTACGGGAGAAGAGAGAAACAAAACTTTGCAAAATCGGTGAAAACATTTAGAAGTATAGGGTACAGATGAATATTTATCTCAATTGATACATATATACACATTCATACTGAAAAAAACTGCATATATAATTATTCAGTCTTCTCTATCTACATCCCAAATATTTCTTCCCTGCCAGTCCTTCAGCTGAATTTATGATTTTCACACGGTTGTGTATTTGGATTCTTTTAGTATAGTCATTGGATATTGTTTAAAAATTAAATACTAGTATGGACAGCACAGTAATGAGTAATCTTTAGCATATTATCTAAAAAAAGGTTAGTGATTATATTTAAAGAGACCTAAATAGTCAAGGCAGAGGATAGACATCCTTTTGATTAGGGCTGGAAATCACTAAGAAACAGTTTCATAAAGTGCTGCTCCCCCAATGAGTAAAAGTTTGAATATCCTACTACAGTGGGGTTTGCTAGTCACTGAGAACAGCAAGAAAGAAAGGAAACATGTTGATGTATGGCAAAACCAATACAATATTGTAAAGTAATTAGCCTCCAATTAAAATAAATAAATTTATATTTTAAAAAAAAGAAACGAAACAGATTTTTCCAGGACAAGCCTGGTACCAAGGCTTAGGGATTTGAAAGGAATGACAAATCATGCAGAGACTACCACAGGATCATATGTGGTAGGGCATGTTATTTACCTCCTATCCTCTTTCCTGAAATGGGATATTAACATACATCACTGTAGCTCTTCTTAGATTGTAATCAAAACAAAGATGGGACCACAGTAGACTGGTAAGATGGGAAAAAGAGACAGACACGATTAGAATGACAACATATTGGCGTTATATCCTTATCAGTTTTACTAAGATAAATATTTGTGATTTTTTTCATTATATCATTTTTGTTCATCCATCCCTCCTCATTCACATCTGAAGCCCCTTACCCCAGTTGGGAAATCAGATTGAACCAAGAGATTAACAAGAAAAGGAAGCTGGGCTTGTGAGGATGGAAGGGATCTGAGAAGACCCAAGGAATATGATGGAATAAAGTAGAGGGAATAAGACCACTGGATGGTTCAATCTGATGGGCATTCATGAGGACAAGAGGAAGAGACTTGGGGAATGAAGTCAGTTAATGGTCTGGGTTACATATGACCTTAGTAAACAAGGAAAAAGTGTTTGCTCTCAAGTAATGGCAGCGCTTTCTATGATATTCCCATTACATACATACATACATACACACACATATATATATATATATATATATATCTTTAAAAATATCTTGTTCAAGCTTTTCACTTTAGAGATGAGTAAATTGAGGTTCAGGGAATTTAAGAAGCCTGCCAACAATAACTCGCTAATTAAATTTGCATTCCTTAAGAACTGATTTTTTTCCCATCTGAGCTATAGTGTTGTAGTAACTGTCACTCAGAAAGATAACTGTAAGAGATGAGAGCAGCTTTCTGAGACAGGGACAAATCTGGAAACACTAATCAAGTCTTAGATAGGTCTCTATCCTGTAACATGCTTAGACATGTATCTAGGGACTAGATGGCCCCCAAATCCAACATTACCATCATCCAAGAATTAAAGTGTAGGAAGTTGTTTAGGGTATTTCATAAGATATCTTGTTTCAGACAGAGATTCTGAGGAACTTTTTTCTGAAAAGAAAAAAATACAAAGGGATAGAATATGATTTTCTGTAACAGGAGATGAGAGAATGAGACCCACTCTTCTGTCTTTATGAGTGCCTATTTCATTTACTAGGTTTATGTGATGGTAGGAGTAGGGTAGGTACTTTGTACCACTGTTTGGATGGACATCCCATTTTAAAGGGATAACTAATTTGTATTCCTAGTGTGAATCAAAGCCAACTCAGTGACCGCTCCTCAGAAGTGAGAACATACTAGATAAAGTTCATGTCCATTTAAAGATATTTTTCTCTGAGCAGCAATAAATATCTCTTTATTAGGGGAGGTTGCCTGAATTTTGTCTACTAGAATCAAAATAGGTCAAGAATATGGTAAAATACAGTAATTGTGAAAAGGGGAAAGCTAGGCAACAGCTGAAAAATATATAATAGTTAATCGACCAAGACTGGAAATAAAAGGTGAGTATAAGGAGAATATGTAAAAGGAATGAAAACAAGGCATTTACAGAAGAAAGCAGGTAGTGTTTAAAGAATATTTGACCAAAAGACACATGTGTATGCATACACTTAGCATCTTTACTCCTTAAGAGAGGAAAGGTGAAAGTGAAAATCACTTAGTCATGTCTGACTCTTTGTGACCCCATGGACTATACAATAATTGGAATTCTCCAGGCCAGAATACTGGAGTGGGTAGCCTATCCCTTCTCCAGAGGATCTTCCCGACCCAGGAATCGAACCAGGGTCTCCTGCGTTGCAGGCGGATTCTTTACCAACTGAGCTATTAGGAAGTAAATGCTATCACCAAATACAAAGACAAAAACAAACAAGAAAGAAAAATAAGACACTTTGGTTCCCTAGGAATAAACTCCAGTCTGGTTCTGGTTAAGATAAATTTAAACGTGTGGTAAAAAGTTGTTATTCATACTTCAACCATGTTTAGAAAGAAGTAACAAATACACCATGGACAATAGCTTTCTTTTCATTGTTTAAATCAATTTGGCAAATTTGTGGTTTGAGGATAAACCAGATTTGCATTTCACTCATTATTCAAATGAGGTGTGTAATAGACATACTGTGTGTTTACTTAAAAAGAATTATTGGAGTTGATTTATAATATTGTATTAGTTTCAGGTAACATAGTAATACAAAAGTTTTATACTTTATACTCCATTTAAATGTAATACACAATAATTGCCGTATTTCCCTGTGCTGTACCATATACCCTTGCTGCTTATGTACTTTATAGATAGCAGTTTGCACCTCTTAATTACATACCCCTTTCTTGATACACCCTCTTTCCCCTCCTCACTGGTAGCCACTAGATTGTTCTCCTTACCTGTGAGTCTGTTTCTCTTTTGTTACATACACACAGGGAAATATAGCAATTGTTTTGTATTAAGTTTAAATGGAGTACAATGTATAAAAGTTTTGCATCTCTATGTTATACTCTTATTGTTCATATTATTTGCAAATATTTCCTTCCATTTGATAGGCTCTTTTCATTTTGTCTGTGGTTTCCTTCAATGTGCAAAAAGTCTTAAGTTTACTTAGGTCCTATTTGTGTTTTTTTTTTTCCATTACTCTAGGACTTGGATCAAAAAAGGTCTTGCAGTGATCTATGTTAGAAAGTGTTCTGCCTATGTTTTCCTCTAAGAATTTTATAGTATCTGGTCTTACATTGAGGTATTAAATCCATTTTCAGTTTATTTTTGCAAATGGTATTAGAGAATGCTAATTCTCTAATTAGCTAATTTTCAGAAAACTAATTCATCTCTCCCCACCTCTAAAATGCTTTATCAATTGTGTCGGTTACAAGTTTGGTACTTAGTTTAGAAAAACAAGGAAGGCTGGAGGAAGCACAAGCTGGAATCAAGATTGCCTGGAGAAATATCAATAACCTCAGATATGCAGATGACACCACCCTTATGGCAGAAAGTGAAGAACTAAAGAGCCTCTATCAAGAGGAGTGAAAGTGAAAGAGGAGAGTGAAAAAGTTGGCTTAAAGCTCAACATTCAGAAAACTAAGATCATGGCATCTGGTCCCATCACTTCATGGCAAATAGATGGGGAAACAGTGGAAACAGTGACTGACTTTATTTTTCTGGGCTCCAAAATCACTGCAGATGGTGATTGCAGCCATGAAATTAAAAGACGCTTACTCCTTGGAAGGAAAGTTATGACCAACCTAGACAGCATATTGAAAAGCAGAGACATTACTTTGCCAACAAAGGTCCATCTAGTCAAGGCTATAGTTTTTCTAGTGGTCATGTATGGATGTGAGAGGTGGACTATAAAGAAACTGAGTGCCGAAGAATTGATGCTTTTGAACTGTGGTGTTGGAGAAGACTCGTGAAATTCTCTTGGACTGCAAGGAGATCCAACCAGTCCATCCTAAAGGAGATCAGTCCTGGGTGTTCATTGGAAGGACTGATGTTGAAGCTGAAACTCCAATATTTTGGCCCCCTGATACGAAGAACTGACGCATTTGAAAAGACCGTGATGCTGGGAAAGATTGAGGGCAAGAGGAGAAGGGGACGACAGAGGATAAGATGGTTGGATGGCATCACTGACTCAATGGACATGGGTCTGGGTGGACTCCGGGAGTTGGTGATGGACAGGGAGGCCTGGCGTGCTGCAGTTCCTGGGGTCACAAAGAGTCGGACACGACTGAGCGACTGAACTGAACTGAACTTAGAAAAACATTATGCATTTTTTACCTGAATGTCTCCTTCATAAGATGGAAACTACTTGAGGGCAAGGGCTTTGTGTTAGCTATTTTGTAACCCTCCCACAGTCATCACACAGCCAAAAATCCTACCAGCTCCTTCTTTGTTTACTCTCAGTGAAATCCATAATTGGTGATTCAGAAGTAATCATATCTCCCTTTTATTTGTACATCACAACCTGGAAATTTTCCTCTTGTGTTATCAAGCATCAGGTACATTAGTAACAATCCAGAAATATTTTGAGATTTTTTAAAAGCATCAGTAATTTGATGCTCACAGCCCAAGTATAGAAGCAGAAAAGTTAATCTTGAGTTGTTTGGATTGGTACCCACAGAAAACTTGGCTAAATTTCCTCCAAAAACCAAATAATCTTTAGGTCACATGAAGTCACTTAAAAAGTGGTAAACAACAGGCTGTTGAAAGAGGCTTTCCAGCAATGCATGGGTCACTTATTTGTGGCAAAATGTGGAGACAAGCCTCTAGTTCCATTCTTGACCACAGGCACTGAAGTAAACATTTATATGTGTCAGAAAAATGATGTGCTGTATTTTAAGGTATAGTTTCACACACTGTCTTACTGTCTATGAATAGCTGGCTACTTATAAGGGTTTTTTTAAAAAAGGCAGGGAAATATGTACCCTGGGAACCAAAGTCAAAATGCAAACTCAGCTTCCAATTTCCTCAGTGAGACTGGGGTTTAGCATGAGTGACAGTGGAATCCCCGGCCAGCCAATTAGAAGGTGGTTGAATTGGAGGAAGGCTGCAAGATGGAAGAAGAAAAAGTCACGCTAGAATGTACGGGAGGGTGAGAAGTGCTGGGAAGTGCACTACAGCTGGCAGAAGTGATTAGGTTTGATTTTAAATGAGTTTTCTAACACTGGTACTGGAGCAGGGAGCAGCCAGATTTACATGGAATGGATGGACTTTTTTCTGAACAGTAGCTGCCATAAAGGCAGAGTCAGAAATGCGTATGATGCAAAAAAGCTCTTCCAGAAGAGCTCTGAAAGAACAATTTCCCCCTCATAGCTGTTTCTGCCAAGAACAGGGGTTTCTACCTTCCTGGCCAGAAGGACGACTACCTTTTCTTACTCAGGAAGGAAGTCGGATCTGTAGTGATGGACAGTGGGTGCCCTGTCAAAATGAACCAACCAATACCCACTTTTTATATCAGTAGTTGAGGTTCTTGGAAGGAAATGAAATCATAAATTTTATCTCATAAAAGGTGACTTAAAATATGTTTTATCTTAAAAAGAGTGAAAATTTGCCATTTACAACAACATGGATAGACTTGGAGGGCATTCTGCTAGGTGAAATAAGTCAGTCAAAGAAAAGAAAAGAAGTTGCTCAGTCATGTCTGACTCTTTGCAACCCCATGGACTATAGCTTACCAGGCAAGAATACTGGGGTGGGTTGCCATTTCCTTCTCCAGGGGATCTTCCCAACCCAGAGATCAAACCTGGGTTTGCTGCATTGTAAACAGATTCTTTACCACCTGAGCCACCAGGGAAGCCCACTATATTGGATATTTGTAATATTGTACATCAATTTTACTTCAAGTTAAAAAATAACAAACGTTTTCTCTTGATTTTTAAAGCTGTTATTGTTTTAAGTCTAAAACAACAAAACATATTTTCAATTGAAACATTTTTAAACTCACTTAAAAACAATCAAAATCTTAATTTATGCTCAAAAATATAGTTAGGCCCTTTTGTACCAGCCAGAACAAATTTCTTCCATTGACGTGAGTCTCAGTGAACTCCGGGAGTTGGTGATGGACAGGGAGGCCTGGCGTGCTGCGATTCATGGGGTCGCAAAGATTCGGACACGACTGAGCGACTGATCTGATCTGATCTGATCTGATGTTTTTCAAAGCCACCTACCTACCCCACCCACCGCCATAAAGTAAATGTTATCTTGAAAAGACCTCTGATTAAGAAGTACAGAACAGGGGCTTTAACTGTTAACTCAGCCACTGATAGCTGGGGAATTCTGGACAGGTGATTCAGTCTCCCAGCTCCCAGTAAGTTGCTGGTAGGACCTGCTCTTTCAACTTCACAGGACTGCTTTGATGTAAATGTTGAACACGTATGTATAAGGTATTTAGAACTTCATCTCCCTCCAATTCTTAAGTCATTTGTCACTCTCCTATACTAAGGCTGTTCAAGATTTCTAAATCCTATAGTAAAATGTTAAGTTTTAAACATTTTGATTCTACAGGAGTAAGTCCTATGGTTTTCTTGTTTAAATATGATGAATAATGTAGATCTAGAGTCATTTAACCATTGTTGTTCAGTCGGTCAGTTGTGTCTGACTCTTTGCAGCCCCATGAACTGTAGCACACCAGGCTTCCCGGTCCTTCACAATCTCCTGGAGTTTGCTCAAACTCATGTCCATTGAGTTGGTGATGCCATCCAGCCATCTCATCCTCTGTCATCCCCTTCTCATCCTGCCTTCAATTTTTCTCCTCTTTCACCTTCACTAAGAGGCTCTTTAATTCCTCTTTGCTTTCTGCCATAAGGGTGTTGTAATCTGCCTATGTGAGGTTATCATTATTTCTCCTCGTAATCTTGATTCCAGCTTGTGCTTCATCCAGCCTTGCATTTTGCATACTGTAGTCTGCATATAAGTTAAATGATCAGGGTGACAATATACAACCTTGAAATACTCCTTTCCCAATTTGGAACCAGTCCATTGTTCCATGTCCAGTTTGAACTGTTGTTTCTTGACTGGCATACAGGTTTCGCAGGAGGCAGGTAAGATGGTCTAGTAGTCCCATCTCTTGAAGAATTTTCCACAGTTTGTTGTGATCCACACAGTCAAAGGCTTTAGCATAGTCAATGAAGCAGAAGTAGATGTTTTTCTGGAACTCTCTAGCTTTTTCTATGTTCCAAAGGATGTTGGCTTGTACTCCTGGAAGTTCTTGGTTCACATACTGTTGAAGCCTAGCTTGAAGGATATTGAGCATTACTTTTCTACCATGTGAAATGAGTGCAATTGTGTGGTAGTTTGAACATTCTTTGGCATCGCCTTTCTTTGGAATTGGAATAAAAACTGACCTTTTCCTCCTGTGGCCACTGCTGTATTTTCCAAATTTGCTGACATATTGAGTGCAGCACATCTTTCAGGATTTGAAATAGTTCAGCTGGAATTCCATCGCCTCCACTACCTTTGTTCATAGTGACGCTTCCTAAGGCCCACTTGACTTTGCACTCCAGGATGTCTGGCTCTAGGTGAGTGATCACACTATCATGTTTATTGTTTTCATTAATATCTTTTTCATGCAGTTCTTCTGTATATTTGGCACCTCTTTCTTAATTTCTTTTGCTTCTGTTAGGTTCATACTGTTTCTGTTCTTTATTGTGCCCATCTTTGCATGAAATCCCTTGGTATCTCTAATTTTCTTAAAGAGATCTCTAGCCTTTCCCATTCTATTGTTTTCCTCCATTTCTTTGCATTGATCACTGAGGAAGGCTTTCTTGTCTCTCCTTTCTATTTTTTTAGAACTCTGCATTATAATGGGTATATCTTTCCTTTTCTCCTTTGCCTGTTGCCTCTCTTCTTTTCTCAGCCATTTGTAAGGCCCCCTGAAACAGCCATTTTGCCTTTTTTGCATTTCTTTTTCTTGGGGATGGTTTTGATCACTGCCTCCTATACAATGTTACAAACCTCTGTCCATAGTTCTTCAGGCACTCTGTCTATCAAATCTGATCCCTTGAATCTATTTGTCACTTCTAGTGTATAATCATTTGACCATTAATCAGTGGATTAACTTTTCTTCTAAGCATTCAGCAGTTCTTAGATTTCAAAAGTGGATTCAGATTAGTTTGGATGAATGAGCTTGAATTTCCATTATTTTTATTTTAAATTTACAATTGGCATTCAGTTACATAGAAACAATATCTCCTTGCTTATTAGACTAAAATGTATAGACATACACTTTTACAGAAAGGCTATCCTATTATGTGATGTCAGAAATTACAATTAAATTTCCATTAACCATTTTGTTTAGATTGAGGAGACATTTCTATTCTATAATTTAAAAATAAAATACTCATTTTGTTAGGTCAAATGTTGGGGTTTAAATTATTTTAATCTTTATATAATGAAGTGTTGAAATAATTTTTAAATTCCTCAATTGTAACATTAAAATTATTTATGCTGGTGGAATTTTGTTTGTTTAAATAAACTTATTTTAGAATATATTTATGTTCACAAAAATGTTGCAAAGATGTTAGAGTTCCCAATACCACAGAACCTAACTCCTGGTTAATATATTATTGTGTTATATAGTCTCATGATTAATGAATCAGTATCAACGCATTATTTTTTCAAAAATTAAAAAAATTTTATTGAGGGAAAAACACTTAAAATGGAGCTAACCTCATAATAAACTTTTAAGTGCACAATAAAGTAGCATTCACTATAGGTTCAGTCTTGTACAGCAGATTGAACTTATCTTGTACATCAAAGTTCACATACATTGAATAGCAACTCCCAATTTCCCACTGCTGCCACTCCCTGGCAACCAGCATTCCACTCTGTTTCTATGAGTTTGATCATGTTAGATATCTTATATAAGTGGAACTATTCACTGTTTGTCCTTCTATGACTATCTTATTTCACCATGATGTCTTTTAGTTTCCTCCATGTTGCCACATATGGCAGGATTGCATTTTTTAGGAGTGATTAATACTTAATTGTATGACTATAACTAGGTTTTATTTATGCCTTCATCCATCAATGGACATTTAAGGTATTCCTACCTCTATGTTATTGTTAATAGTGCGATGAACATGGAAGTGCAGATATTTTTTTGAGATATGGAGTTCAAGACTTTTGGATACATACCCAGAAGTGGAAATGCTGAGTCATATATTAGTTGTATTTTTAATTTTGAGAAATTTCCATTCTGTTTTTCAGAGTGGCCTCAAGATTTTACGTTCCCACAGTGAAAGGATTGTAGTTTTTCCACATCATCACCACTTATTATCATCATTTTAAATAATAGCCATACTAACAGGTGTGAGATAATATCTCATTCTGATTTGATTTACATTTCTGGGATAGTGATGCTGAGCATTTTTCCATGGACCCAATGGCCATCTTGTATGTCTTCTTTGGAAAATGTCTATTCAAGTTCTTTAACCTTTTTCTAATCAGGTTGGTTTTTTGCTATTGAGTTTTAGGAGGTACTTGAATATTTTGGATATTGTTTTTGCTCAGAAAAGTGATCCAGCTATAAACGTATAGGTATCCATTCTTTTCAAAATTCTTTACCCATTTACCTGTGCTTTACACCCAACCCTTCCCCTCTCATAACCCCAAGTTCATTCTCAAAGTCTGTGAGTCTGTGTTGTAAATAAGTTTATTTTTATCATTTCTTTAAAATTTGCATATAAACAATATCATTATATTTTTCTTTCTCTTATTTCACTCAGTATGGCAATCTCTCGGTCTACCCATGTTGTTGCAAATAGCATTTCATTCTTTTTAATGGCTGAGTAATATTCTGTTGCATGTATACACACCACATCTTCTTTATCCATTGCTCTGCTGATGGACATTAAGGCTAGTTCCATGTCTTGGCTATTGTAAACAGTGGAGCAACGAACACTGGGGTGCATGCAGCTTTTAGGTAAGGATTTTAAGGAGCCTCCATACTGTTCTCTATAGTGGCTGTACCCAATTACATTCCCACCCACAATGTAGGAGGGTTCTCTTTTGTCCACACCTCTCCAGAAATGTGGATTTTTTTTTTTTCATAATGGCCATTTGGACTGGTGTGAGGTGATAGTTTTGGGTTGTTTGTTGTGATGACATGAAGCCACATGAGCTGCTTGGAAGTTCTGGAGACTAACCCCTTGTCAGTCATGTCATTGAGAAAGAGTTTCTCACATTCTGTGGTCTCTTTTCGTGTTGTGTACGGTTTCCTTTGCTATGCAGAAGCTTTTGAATTTAATGAGGTTCCCTTTGTTTATTTGTTTTTATTTCCATTCTTTTTTCATTACTCTGGGAAATGGATCCACAAAGATATTGCTGCAGTGTATGTCAGGCTGCTCTGCCTGTGTTTTCCTCTAGCAGTCTTGTGTTTTCCTTAAAGTAGCTAAGGGTTTATCCATTTTGTGTGTCTCTCAAGAAACCAGCTCTGAGTTCTGTTGTTTCTGTTTTCTGTTACATACTGTTGTAATGAAGCACAGAACAACAGAATGATTCAATATGTTTACAGATTACAGAGCATGACAGGTTATGACAAGACAGTGGCTTTAATTCCTGTGCTGTACAATACACACTTGTTGCTCTTTTATACATAGTTTCTCTCTTAATACCCAAGCTTTTGTAGTTCTTCTTTCTTTGTGGTTTGATTTTCTTCAGTAGTATGCTGATGATGTTCCTTGGCTTTCCACTTCTGAGTTGGAAATGTTTGATTTGTGCTTACCAGGGGGTTCATATATGTTGACGTGTAACCATCTACTTCTCCTAAACTGGTAGTCATTTAAGCTTACACTCACTTTAAAAGATCTACACTTGTACCCCCTCCATTTTGTGTTTCTGATGTCCTATTGTATGGCTGATTTTTTTATCTTTTAAGGTAGATATTAGCTAATGAAGTGGGTGATCCTCAGTCCTTACTACATCTGCATTTCCTAGTGGGAGTTTCCCTTTTCCATGGATTCTTACTTTTCCACTTAAAGACCCTTCACCCTTTACTTTAGGGTAATTTTAGCAGTGATAGACTTTAGTTGTTTGCTTCTTTGTTAAGTTCTTTCTCCTTCCATTCTAAATGGTAATCTCACTGTGCAGATCATCTTGGTGTGTCCATTTCAGCACTTAGAATATCCATCCTGCCACTCCATTCTGCCCTGTAAAATTTCCACAGCAAATTGAGTTGAAAATCTTAAGGAAATTATCTTGTATGTGACTTTTTCTCTTGCTGCCTGTAGAATTGTGACTTTGGCCATTTCAATTATGACACGTACTGGTGTGGGTCAGTTTGGGACCCTCTGTGCTTGCTGGGTATTTTAGGTAAGTTTTGGAGAATGGTTCAAGGTAAGCAAGAAACATCAATTTTTCCCTCTGCAGTTGTTTCTGCCAAGCACAGGAGTTTGTACCGTTCTGGCCAGAAGGAGCTCACTGTATGGAAAATGGCTGAACAGGTTTCCATAGCTGGGTTTGATTGTGATGAGTTTCAAATTTAGAATATGAAAATAATTGAGCTGTGCTCAATATGCTTTGCTCTCACAAATTGTCCTCTAAAGCTGTATGTGTATAAGTCTGTCTTGTTTATGACTCTACTGTCTTGTTTATGACTCAGCATGATTTCTACTTTTCACGGAACCATTCCTATGCTCTGTAAAGTCAGGGTATTTGTCAGAGTAAGGAGGGAAGCAAAAGCTAAGCGTTTGAGAGTTCCTAGTAGTGATTAGGCCATTGCTTGGCAATACAGGGATAATAAGTTTGATTCCAGAGCTAAGAAGAGCTACAGAGACTTACTTACTTTACTCTCCTTAGAACATGATAGGTCAGAGTCAGTAAGTCTCCTTACCTCTCCTTAGCTCTCCATACCTCTCCTTAGAACACTTTACTTCAGAGAAAGTAAGTCTCCTTAGCTCTCATTAGAACACTATGGGTCAAAGTGATTCTGAGAGGAGAGCTAAGGAGGGCTAAGGAGATTTACTCAGAGCTATAGTGTTATAAGAGAGCTAAGGAGAGCTAAGGAGACTTACTTTCTTGGGTTAAGTAAGTCTCCTTAGCTCTCCTTAGAACACTATAGTTCAGAGAAAGTAGGTCTCCTTAGCTCTCCTTACCTCTCGTAGAACACTATAGAACACTACAGTTCAGAGTAAGGGAGATTTACTTACTCTGACCTATAGTGTTCTAAGGAGAGCTAACAAGAGTTAAGGAGGGCTAAGGAGAGCTAAGGAGACTTACTTACTCTGAACTATAGTGTTCTAAGGAGACTTAAGGAGAGAGAACAAGAGCTAAGGAGGGCTAAGGAGAACTAATGAGACCTACTTACCCTGACCTGTAGTTTTCTAAGGAGAGCTAGGAGACTTACTCTGACTTGTAGTATGCTAAGGAGAGCTAATGAGATGTACTTACTCTGAACTATAGAGTTCTAAAGAGAGCAAAGGAGAGCTAAGGAGATATACTTACTCTGAACTATAGTGTTCTAAGGAGAGGGAAGGAGACTTTCTTACTCTGAACTGTAGTGTTCTAAGGAGAACTAAAGTGGGCTAAGGAGACTTACTTACTCTGACATATATTGTTCTAAGGACAGCTAAAGAGAGATAAGGAGACTTACTTACCCCAGGCAAGTGTTCTAAGGAGAGCTGAGAAGAACACTACACGTTCAGGGCAAGTAAGTCTCCTTAGCTCTGCTTTTCTTAACAACACTCAATTGTCTTTATTTATTCCTGGTTTTTTAGAACCTCCATCCTTTTCTCCAAAGAGTAATACTTACTCATGGGTGAGGTGCTTCAGGGAAGATTTACTGTAGCAGTGGCTGTCACTGCTGTGTTCAGCGCAAGGTCAGAGCCCAAGTTGCTAGAGCAGAAATCCTGAGGGGTAAGTGGCAGCTGCCTCTGTTCCTGCTCACTATACAGCTTCACCTGCAACACTGTTTGGTCCCTCACAGCCTCTGCTACCCCCGTTTCTCCCCCACCGCCCCCCGTTGTGGATTGACACAGCTGGGCAGCCCTTAGCCCCATGCACATTTGGCTCCTCTAGGCGGGTGGGGGGTGAGCCAGGATACCAGCTGCTGTCTGTGTTCTCAGCTGCTTCTGACAGATCACACTTGAGTCAACACTAACAATGGCCACCACTCCACTCAGACTCTGCCCCGGGAGGAAGGCACCACTGAGTCCCACCGTTGAACTCTTTCTCTGCTCCTGGAGGTTCTAGATCCAGTGCTAGAAGCGGGGCTGGGACAGCCACTCACCTCAGGAAATCTGGCCGCTGCTGGACCAGTCCTCAGGGTGCCCTCTCTCCTGGCACTTGTGCTCCTCACGACTCAATTTCAGGCTCCCCATGGCCCTCCTGTGAATCCCAGGGGCACTCTATATTTTAAGATGTCATGGAGACTAACCTTTCTTCTATGACATATTTTTCCCATTATCCTGAATACACATTTCAGTTTTCAAATTCTGATAGAGACAATACTGTAGTTGTAGTCACACTTTGAAATGTACAACAAAAAGTTTAAAGATGAGTTTTCCCTCTCCCTTATCAATTCAGTGAAACATGGAATTTGCCACTTATTCCATCTCATTTCCCTAATACAAAAACTTTACAATTCTATCCCTAGGAATATATAAGCATGCTTTACTACAATGAAATCACTTAGTAATTGTTACAATTCATTTTTAAAAAGCATTAATGTTCCTTTGAAATATTTGACTGCTTTCAATATTATAACTACCCATGGGTAGAATTAATCCAAAAACAAAGTAATAACTTTATTGAATGTTTGCTGAATGGTTGGTTTTGGATCATCTCCTCTACTCCATTATTAAACATTGAAAAAGGGTTAAAATTTTATATTAAATCTTAATAGAAGAAATAAATTTTCAATTATGATTATTGTTATCTTTTTAGTAACATCCGATTGGAGCTCATGCTCACTGGACTCTCACTCTATTGTGACCCCATGGACTATAGCCCACCAGGCTCCTTTGTCTATGGGATTCTCCAAGCAAAAACATTGGAGTGGGTTACCATCTCCTCCTCCAGGTGAATCTTCCTGACCCAGGGATTGAACCCAGGTCTCCTGCATTGCAGGCAGATTCTTTACCACTGAGCTTCCAGGGAAGCCCACTCCAATTAAAATATTAAATATAAAATAAATTATATTTTATATTTATTAAATTATATAAATTTATATAATATATAATTTATATAAAATTATATAAAATAAATTTATATAAATTATATAAAATAAAAAATAAATGTTTACAAACAATAAATGCTAATGGTGGAGACGTTGTGGAGAAAAGGGAGCCCTCCTACACTTCCGGTGGGAATGTAAATTGGTACAGCCACTATGGAGAACAGTACAGAGGTTCTTTAAAAAACTAAATACAGAGCTACCATATGATCTAGCAATCCCACTCCTGGGCATATATCGAGAGAAAGACATGGGTAGAAAGGATACAACACTCCAAAGTTCATTACAGTGCTGTTTACAGTATCTAAGACATAGAAGCAACCGAAATGTCCCTCATTAGAAGAATGCATAAAGAAGATGTGGTACATGTACACAATGGAATATTACTCAGGCATGAAAAAAGAACAAAATAATGCTATTTTTGGCAACATGGATACACCTGGAGATTATCATACTGAGTAAAGTCAGACAGAGAAGGACAAGTGTCATAATACTGCTTACATATGGAATCTAAAAACATTATACAGATGAATTTATTTATAAAGCAGTAACACATTCACAAAGAGAAGGAACTTATGGTTATGAGGTGGGGTAGAATGTTTGGGAGAACAGATAGATTGGGAGGTTGGCATTGACATGTATACATTGCTAATATTTAAAACAGACAATGATCTAGTTATAGCACAAGGAACTCTACTCAATATTCTACTCTATAGCACAGGGAACTCTACTCAATATTTCCTAAATGGGAAAAGAATTTAAAAAAGAATAGATACATATATATGTGTAACTGAATCACTTTGCTGTACACCTATAACAAAACATTGTTAATCAACTATCAGTTCAGTTCATTCAGTCGCTCAGTCGTGTCCGACTCTTTGCAACCCCATGAATAGCAGCACACCAGGCCTCCCTGTCCATCACCAACTCCCAGAGTTCACTCAGACTCACATCCATCAAGTCAGTGATGCCATCCAGCCATCTCATCCTCTGTCATCCCCTTCTCCTCCTGCCCCCAATCCCTCCCAGCATCAGAGTCTTTTCCAATGAGTCAACTCTTTGCATGAGGTGGCCAAAGTACTGGAGTTTCAGCTTTAGCATCATTCCCTCCAAAGAAATCCCAGGGCTGATCTCCTTCAGAATGGACTGGTTGGATCTCCTTGCAGTCCAAGGGACTCTCAAGAGTCTTCTCCAACACCACAGTTCAAAAGCATCAATTCTTTGGCGCTCAGCTTTCTTCACAGTCCAACTCTCACATCCATACATGACTACTGGGAAAACCATAGCCTTGACTAGACGGACCTTTGTTGGCAAAGTAATGTCTCTGCTTTTCAATATGCTATCTAGGTTGGTCATAACTTTCCTTCCAAGGAGTAAGCGTCTTTTAATTTCATGGCTGCAGTCACCATCTGCAGTGATTTTGGAGCCCCCCAAAATAAAGTCTGACACTGTTTCCACTGTCTTCCCATCTATTTCCCATGAAGTGATGGGACCAGATGCCATGATCTTCGTTTTGTGAATGTTGAGCTTTAAGCCAAATTTTTCACTCTCCACTTTCACTTTCATCAAGAGGCTCTTTAGTTCCTCTTTACTTTCTGCCATAAGGGTGGTGTCATCTGTATATCTGAGGTTATTGATATTTCTCCCGGCAATCTTGATTCCAGCTTGTGCTTCTTCCAGCCCAGCGTTTCTCATGATGTACTCTGCATAGAAGTCAAATAAGCAGGGTGACAATATACAGCCTTGACGTACTCCTTTTCCTATTTGGAACCAGTCTGTTGTTCCATGTCCAGTTCTAACTGTTGCTTCCTGACCTGCATATAGGTTTCTCAAGATGCAGGTCAGGTGGTCTGGTATTCCCATCTCTTTCAGAATTTTCCACAGTTTATTGTGATCCACACAGTCAAAGGCTTTGGCATAGTCAATAAAGCAGAAATAGATGTTTTTCTGGAACTCTCTTGCTTTTTCGATGATCCAGTGGATTTTGGCAATTTGATCTCTGGTTCCTCTGCCTTTTCTAAAACCAACTTGAACATCTGGATGTTCACGGTTCACGTATTGCAGAAGCCTGGCTTGGAGAATTTTGAGCATTACTTTACTAGCGTGTGAGATGAGTGCAATTGTGCGGTAGTTTGAGTATTCTTTGGCATTGCCTTTCTTTGGGATTGGAATGAACACTGACATTTTCCAGTCCTGTGGCCACTGCTGAGTTTTCCAAATTTGCTGGCATATTGAGTGCAGCACTTTCACAGCATCATCTTTCAGGATTTGAAATAGCTCAACTGGAATTCCATCACCTCCACTAGCTTTGTTTGTAGTGATGCTTTCTAAGGCCCACTTGACTTCACATTCCAGGATGTCTGGCTCTAGGTGAGTGATCACACCATTGTGATTATCTTGGTTGTGAAGATCTTTTTTGTACAGTTCTTCTGTGTATTCTTGCCATCTCTTCTTAATATCTTCTGCTTCTGTTAGGTACATACCGTTTCTGACCTTTATCGAGCCCATCTTTGCATGAAATGTTCCCTTGGTATCTCTAATACTCCAATATAAAATAAAAAGTTAAAAAATGTATCAGGCCTTACACTTGTTGAAAGAATAAAAAGCCTTTATTTATTTGTGTTATATCTATTTATATGTTCACTATTAAAACTGAAACTGAGATAGTGTTTAATAAATTGTTTAGAACTGTGATACATCTGAGATTTTACAAGTTAGCCTGCCACAGTTTTGTGGATGCTGGCAAAAGAAATGAGAAAGGAAATAACTTACATTAATAGTGGTCAGAGTATTGTAATTGTCTTTCACCAATTCTGAATGCCACTTCCCACAGGGAAAAATGAAGAGTACCAGGTTACATGGGCACATGCAGTCAGTCGTATTCTAGGAGAGGAACCTTAGTTTAGGATCCTGACATTTTTTAATAATCATTTTATAATTATAAAAATGTATAACTTCTCTTTGCAGTTGAGAAAGACACTATCTCTGTCTCCCAGGCTGTTCAGTAAATAAACTGAAAAAGTAGCCCAGGACAAAGGGCGTGAGTGCCTCCTCTCACCAGAAAGTGTACAAACATGAGAGACCCCTAGTTAATTGTCTTCCAACCCATTCACATTAACATAAATAACACATTTTATGAAAAATAATTTTTCTGAAACAAAATAAAAATTAGTGAGAAGAGGGTTTTACAACTTGATTTATAATTTTTCACATCTATTTAACACTGGTTTAATAAAAGGAGCAACCTTGATGTCAAATAAGAGATGGGAAGTTAAATAAAGATACATGCTAGAAGGAAATAAATTCTTTTAAGACTAGATGTAGATATATATGTACTGATATGAAAAAATACTCAAAATATATCAAGTATATATGTGTGTGTATACATATATAATGCATGGTTTTACATGTGCATAAAGGAAACTAATGCACATATGTGTCTGTCTATGTGTCTATTTGTAAGGAAATAAAATACCAACAGTAGTAGTTTTGTGGTTGAAGACCAGAACAGGAGGGGATCTTTTTTACTTTAACCTTCTTTGATTTGATTTCTTTTACAATGATCATGTAGAGTTTTTATAACTGAAAAATGCAAATCCTTTCCCTCATTGTTCAAATCCTTTCAGTGCATGTTTTTTGTCCATAAGATAAAGTTCTTATTCCTTATCCAAGGTCCACCATGATGCTACTATCCCAGTCTGCATCCTTGGCTGTACCACTTTCTGTCCCTATTTTTTATCCTTCTATCAGAACTACTTTTCAAACCCATGTCTTTTGCATCTTTTGCAATGGCAGGCAGATTCTTTATCATTGCGCCACTTGGGAAGCCAAAGCAATCTTGAGAAAGAAAAATGGAGTTGGAGGAATCAGGTTCCCTGACTCCAGACTATACTACAAAGCTGTAGTCATCAAACAATATGGTACTTGAGCACAAAACCAGAAATACAGATCAATGTAATGAATGGCATAGAAAGCCCGGAAATAAACCCATGGAGACTTCCCTGGCAGTTCAGTGGTTAAGACTCTATACTTCCACTGCAAGGGTTGCATGTAAAAACCCTGGTTAGGGAACTAAGATCCCACATGTCATACCATGTAGCGAAATTAAAAAAAAAATACCTATGGTTAATTAATCTACAACAAAGGAGGCAAGACTACAAAGGAAAGACAGTTGCTTCAATAAAAGGTGCTGAAAAAGCCACATGTAGAAAAATGAAATTAGAACACTCTTTAATACCATACACAAAGAATAAACTCATAATGAATTACAGACCTAAATGTAAGATCAGATACTATAACATTCTTAGAGGAAAACATTGGCTGAACAGTCTCTGACATAAATTGCAGAAATATCTTTTTACTCTATCTCCCAGAGTAATGGAAAACAAAAATAAACAATGGGACCTAATTAAATTCAAAAGATTTTGCACAGCAAAGGAAACCATAAACAAAACAAAAAGACAACCCACAGAATGGGAGAAAATATTTGCAAACAATGCTACCAGCAAGGGATTAGTCTCCAAAATTTATAAACAGCTCTTGTGGCTTAATATCATAAAACAAATAACCCAATCACAAAAAAAAAGGCAGAAGACCTAAACAGATACTTGTCCAAAGAAGACATACAGATGGCCAAGAGGCATATGAAAAGATGATCAACATTGCTAATTATTAGAGAAATGCAAATCAAAACTACAATGAATATCACCTCACACTAGTCAGAATAGCAATCATTAAAGTCTACAAATGACATATGTTGATGAGGCTGCAGAGAAAAAGGAACCCTTCTACAGTGTTCATGGGAATGTAAATTGGTATAGGCACTGTGAAGAATAGCATAGAGGTTCCTTAAAAAATTAAAAATAGAGCTCCATATGACCCTGCAATCCCACTCCTGAGCCTATATCCAGAGGAAAAACAAGGCCTGTAAAGATACATGTATCCCAGTGTTCATTGCAGCACTGTTTACAATAGTTAAGACATGGAAGCAACCTAAATGTCCATCAACAAAGGAATGGATAAAGAAGATGTGGTACATATACACAATGGAATATTACTCAGCTATTCAAAAGAATAAAATGATGCCATTTGCAGCAATATGGATGGACCTAGGGATTGTCATACTGAGTGAAGTTAAGACAGGTAAAGACAAACATCATTTAATATGCAGAATCTAAAAAAAAACAACACACACAAACTTATTTACAAAACAGAAACAGACTCACTGATTTAGAGAAGGAATTTAGGATTACCAGAGGGGAAGGATTGGGGGTGGTGGTATAGAGATAGATTGGTAGTTTGAGACTGACACATATACACTGCTCTATTTATTTATTTATTTATTTTTGTTATTCTTTTTTTTAAAATTTTTTTTATTTTTTAACTTTACAATATTGTACTGGTTTTGCCATATATCAACATGAATCTGCCATAGGTATACATGTGTTCCCCATCCTGGACCCTCACATAAAACCATCAAGGACCTACTGTATAGCACGGGAAACTCTAGGTAGTATTCTGTAATAACATAAATGCGAAAGAACTTGCAAAAGAACAGATATATCTGAATCTCATTGCTGTACATCTGAAACTAACACAACATTGTAAATCAACTATATTCCAATATAAAATAAAAATCTAAACATAAGAATTGAGTCCTTATATAGCCTGTGACTTAGCCACATGAAATTACTCGGAGTTCCCAGAACATCTCAAACTCTTTTCCACTCTGGTGCTTTTGCACATGGGCCTCTTGTCTAATATGACTTTTTCTGCCTTCTTTATTTTCTTTATTCTTTGTTTTATATTGTTGATACTACTGCTACTTTGTTTTTTTACTTTTTCCGTATTAGCATGGATTGTACTTATTCCAGTATTTGTTTTCATTCTGGAAAATTTGGGAACTTTTAAAAATTATAAAGAATAAAACAAAAATCTCACCACCCTATTATATCTAGAACTTTTTGTTTTATTCTATATAACTCTAGTCATTTATTTAAACTTCATAATTTAAACTATTATAGATTACTGTGGATGTTATTTTATGTTTAACCACTTGTAATACTGTAAGATTTTCCTCATTATTCTTTGACAATCTAATTGTTGCTCAATATTCATTGCAATTATAATTAATAATGCAATTGATCTATTCCCTACCATTATTGTATATTCTACCAGTTTCATGATGTACACCTTTCTGTAGTGTTCAACCTTATGATTACATCTTTCTGAGTATTTCTGATTTCTAAAAAATAACTTTCCAAAGTTAAATAGCCGAGTTAGGCTCTGAGCATTTTTGATATATTCTGGAAAGCAGTTTTATGGAATGGTTGTGTGCCAACACACTCATTGTCATTATAGTACAAATAAATGAACAAAAATTTTGGTCAGTGGAGTTTCATTGTTGCTTTAATTTACTTTCTTGGATATTGTATGAATCTGTAGGTTTATTAATGTTTCTTGTTTACTTTTCACTTAAAGTTTCTAGTTCATGTTCTTTTATTAGTTTTAAGAGTGTTTTTATGTAACAATATTAAGACCTACTTTGCTATATAATTTCAGAGTATTTTTCCCAATGTATCTACTTGTCTCATGTTTATTTTTATGATAAAATTTTAAGTCTTTACATAGTCACAAATACTATTTAAAAATATATTTATAAGGACCTTCATTGACCAGGGATCAAATTAATATTTACCCTCATGTTATTATAATTATGTTGTGTGTGTTGTTTTTTAACTGCATTTCTGTATTTAATCTACTTGGAATTGATACTGTTGTATGGGTTAATCTATATACCAAGTCCCTAAAGGCTTGATTCTTAGCTCAAGCCACCTCAGAAGAAAGTCTGTAAAGGGTCCCAACTTTACCGTCTTGAGCCAGGGAAGATTTAAGACAATAATTCCCCAACACAGCTATATTCCGTCAACTCTGATTACCTGGCACTACGTTTTGACGCTTCCTTATCTCAGTAATATCTTTCAACCACGGAGATCGAAATGACCAGAGAGAAATAAAAGCTTCACTTAAGATTCTTCCTTCAAAACTAAACTGTTTACTGCACATGAACAGATTAAGCCTTGTGTTTACTCTCACTTTTGGAGAAATGATGGCTGCCTTCCTGTGGTTGTTTGTAATGGGTTTTCTGAACAGCTATGAAAGAATTGCTGCCACTGAAATTCCTTTATCTAAAATAATATACCTGAGAGGTGAGAATCGAATCAGTTAACAATTTTTGAATGATAGAAAAGTGCCAAAATTACTTTCTTTAGATGTTTCAGAGATTTCTTATAGTAGGAAATTCTTTTGAATACTAGACCTAAATGCCTAATGGTCCACAGGTTGTAAAAAAAAAATGCTCTGTGTGTCAAGGTACCCTATATTTGGTGGAGAAGGAAAAAGGCAAAGGTGCAGATAAGGCTCCGCATTCAAGGGATAGTAGTGGTTTCCATAATTTTGGAATACAATGCAGAACTCTTTTAATTCATACTTTACAATCTTAAGAAGTAGGTGCACTCGAAAAGAGGAAGCACTCTTATGCTTTCTAAGGGTTCACTTTCCTCACAGCACTTTGCCAGAAGCCTGTTTTGATTGGACCAGTAGTTCCATCCACTTGCCACTTTCACCCCGCCCCCATTACCTGATGCCCCACCCCCTTTCAGGTTCAGCCCAATTCTGATTCCGAGGACTGTAGCTCTTAACCTCGTAGTTCCTATGAATTGCTTGAGCAATTTTAAAATGCACAGTTGTCCAGGATTCTCATTAGATGGTTCTTGGATCTATACCAACAAAATAACAACAAGGAAGAAGCTCTGAAGATGATTCTGACAGGCAGCCTAGGTGAGACCCCACTTAACTAGAAGCAGGAGGGATTGAGGAGGCTCCAGCCCATCAAGTCACCCTTTCTCCTAGAAGGTGCTATGATATGTTCCCACATCATAAACCAAAGTGAGGCTCCCTGTTTGTGAATTCCTGATTTGGTAACTTTCCTAAGAGATAAAAACTAAAAGAAAAATACTACCTTTACTCCAACAGGGTGAAATTTTGCCCTTAAACCAAAGACTAATATCTGGAGCACTGTTATACCCAAATCTGTCAATCCTGACTTCCCAGTATGGACTGTTGTTTCCTCCACTGACATTGCCATTCATTAGGAAATCAGCACAGTTTGATTTTGGATCTCCCAATAAAGAATTCTCTTATGGAGTAACATCCCTGCATTTCCATTGTGGTTCCCCTTTTCCCTGGGCTTAGATTTGCTATCTAGGCTACTACTTGAGATCAGAGTATCGTCTTGAACATCCCTGTCCAAATATGTATGTCTACTTTGTGAAGTTTCTTAATCTTCTCTCATTACTGTCAGACCATAAGGCTGAGATTTTAAGAACACACACACACACACACACACACACACACACAAAAGGCTAGAAATATTTCATCACTTTCCTACCTCAGACTGCAAAGGAAGAATATATAGAAGTTCATAATAAGCTAGTGGAGGCCATAGGAATCACTGAGATTTAGGATCAGAATTGAGCAGAGGGATTACTGATGGTCAAAGCACATGGGAGTCTGAGATGGTGACCCTGATTCTGGGAAGGGACCAAACATGGTCAGCTGGACCAGGGGGGATTTCTGTCTAGTGAGGACGGGATACCTGGTGCCATGCAGGTACACCTGAGGATGCTGGTATCCAATCTGCTTAGCATCCAACTTCTTGATTTTAGGAAACACTGGGTTTGAAAGTAACCTGAGGAGTAGTCTTTAAACTTCACTGCTTGGATGGCCTATACAAATTCAGATTCATAGATTCTGCACACCACATATTCTGTTTCTATAAGTCTCTGGTAGGACTGAGGAATAACATTTTGAGGGAAAGAAGCCTACAAGATTTTAATACAGATGGTGTAGGATCATACCTTGAGGAACTATGCCACATAAACCATGTCCTACAATTTGAAGCATAAGATAGGAGGCAAAATGCCCAATATGTTGGGAGAGGGGAATATAATCCTGGGGTACTGGCCAGGGTCTGACAGCTACTACCAAGTTGGTTACAAGTGTTAAAAAATAAATAAACTAAGCTGTATTAAATGTTCAAGTGTTTATTTGAGCAAACATCATTTTGAATCAGGCAGCACCAAACCAGAAATGGTTAAGAGCACTCCGCAAACAGGAGCCAGGGCATGGATTTTAGAGAGAAGAGGAAGAAGCGAAGCAAAGCAATTATTTGATTTGGTATAGCTTAGGTGGTTGCCTTATTTGAGAAAGCCCAGAGGGTCGTTTGTGATTGGTTGTTCTAAAGTTTCCATTCAACACATGTTAAGAGTGCGTTGGCTCTTGCTTAGGTTTAGGTTTGCTTACGTTTGGCTACCAAGGTGCTAGGGCCACCACAATCTGATGGTCTCCTGCACTAACGAATTTTAGTTTCTTATATTTAGAGTAGAAATACCTCAACTGAATGACCTCAACTGTCCATCCTGTACCTTCATGGTTCCTACATAGAACCTACCGTCAACTGCACGTCCTCAGCCATGGTAACAAGCACCATCATATCCAGTTGCCTGGCATGGTTGGCAGACTTTACACCAACCCCTGCCCCAACAACAGAGGGTGAATTAAACTGAGAAAGTATGTTACTGAAGTGGTGCTGCAACAATGTCCTATTTTATTGACTGGATCCTCGAGTGCATCCGTAAAAACCTAAATAAAATAGTTTTAAAAGCAGTGAGTTCATGGTTGTAAACTCTTCTCACGTGATCACTCACACGTACCCTCTTGTGAGGCTTGCTTGTAGGTTAAGTGGTAAACCGAACCAAGACAACCTGAACTCTAAATCTTCATTCTTACCACTCTTTAACTGGAGACTAACAGTGGTGGTCTGACCTAGCTCTTCAGATAATGTAAACTCAGAGTAGCAAATAGTAGCTAACTAATGATCCCACATGCAGTTTCTTTAATGTCAGAGTAATTACTTCATTTTTGTAGCTAAAAATGCCTGTTAGGGAGAAACAGAAATAAAGCTCCCTGGAGTTGATTCTTTCCAAGATACACCAGATTAACTACCTCACTTTGCTATTATTCATGTTCTCTTTCAGGCATGGTTTTCATCATGCCACTGCTATCTGCAGATACCTATGGTGGCTCTCAACTGGCTCTCAAGCTGAATTCAATTTTCTGATCCAGGGTCTAAAGTTCTCCACTTCTTCATTCTCCTTTACCTAAAAGTTCCTATTTTCCACTCTGCCATGTTCACAGCCCTCTGAATTCCAAACCTAATTATTTTTGAGCGTTCATGTCTTGGGGTTGCCTCTGAGTTTTCATATGTACTATCATTTCCCCTAGAAAAGCATTCCCAATTTCTTTTTACTATACTGATGAACACTTTCTTCACAGTTCTCCTAAGAGAAATGCTTTGAAAACACTTTTGTAGGCATTTTCATGAAACACTATGATAGTTCCCTGGCCTAGGTGGGGTTCAACCTTGGCTGTGCACTAGAATCACTTGGGGAGTAGTACCTAGACTGCACCCCAGACCAATTATGTCAGAATCTCCAGGGCTAGGATCCAGGCAACACTGCTTATTAATCCTCCCCAGGGGATCCCGATATCCTGCAGAGGTTGGTGACAACTGCCTCAAATCGTTTCTCAAATCTCACTGTGCATAAATATTAAGGATGCTGATCCTTCGGCAAGCAGTCCTTTGTGGATGCATGACTGTTCCTCATCTTGCCCTTGCCAGCTTTCCCATACTAAAAAGCATAGCCATTTTAATATATCATTTAAGGCCTTAAATTTCTTAAGAATAGAAACAATCCCTTCTTTTTCTTTTGGCTTTTAACTTTATATTCAATCACACTGGTAGCTGAGGAGCCTCCTAAGTATGGTGACTTTAAGAGGTGGCCATGCCGACGCTAATGACATACTGCTTCTGTGTTGTATTCACTCTGACGTGAAACTACTGCTGTGTTTGGTTCAGCACAGAAAAACATAAGCACCGCTGACATTTCTTTCTGGAAATACCCTGGCTAGAAGGTTGGGTCAAATATAGGGAATCTGAGCCATAGAATTGGCAGCACCTCAGAACGTAGCACTCCACTGATGGCTCACTAAATCCCTGATAAGACATAGCTGTCTGTTCTTTTTGTGCAAGTTGGTGTGAACAAAAATGCACATATCTGGTTGAATGGAAACTCATTATAGCAGGGAAGCCAATGTTTTATCAGACGGTTCACCCTTCTGGACTATACCAATGACAATGGACCAGTACAAGCCAAAGCAGGCATGGGAGGAAACCCCGAAGATCCTGCTTTAAGAGTTCAGAAGTGAACCCCAAATGTGCTTTTCTGACTTCTTCAAAGTTGTATTTTCTCTTGATGTGCCTGAATAATTATAGCTAGGAATGCTGTTTTGAAATGTGAAAACACATTATAATTAGGAAAGGAGAGTCTGGCCAAAGGAACATAGGAATTGGAGCAGTGAGACCCAATTTTCAACCCTCTTTGTGATGAGCTAAGGGAAGAATTTAAACCGTCATTCCTACTTCTGAGGTTCTGAATTATCTGGACATACTCTGTGATACCAAAATCAAATTGATTACATTCTTTGTAACTGAAGATGGAGAAGCTGTATACAGTCAGCAAAAGCAAGACCTGGAGCTGACTGTGGATCAGATCATCAGCTTGTCATAGAAAAAAATTCAGGCTTAAACTAAAGAAAGCAGAGGAAACCATTAGGCCAGACAGGTATGACTTAAATCAAATCCCCTATGAATATGCTGGCTTCCCTGGTGGCTCAGCTGGGAAAGAACCTGCCTGCCAATGCAGGAGACACAAGAGACCCAGGTTTGATCCCTGGGTTGGGAAGATTCCCTGGAGAAAGTAATGACAACCCGCTCCAGTATTCTTGCCTGGGAAATCCCATGAACAGAGGAACCATGGGATTGCAAACAGTCAGACATGACTGAGTGTGCTCACACACACATGAATATGCAGTGGAGGTGCTGAACAGGTTCAAGGGATTAGATCTAGTAAAGAGTATACCTGAAGAACTATGGATGGAGGTCCATAATACTGTACAGGAGGCAGCAAACAAATCCATCCCCCAAAAAAAGAAAAGCAAGAAAAGCAAAGTGGTTATCTGAGGAGGCTTTACAAAAAATGAAGAAAGAAGAGAAGTGACAAGCAAGGGAGAAAGGGAAAGGTACACCCAACTAAACACAGAGTTCCAGAGAATAGCAAGGAGACACAAGAAGGCCCTTTTTCAATGAACAGTGCATAAAAGTAGGGGATAGCAGAAGGGGAAAGACTAGGATCTCTTCAGGAAAATTGGAAATATCAAGGGAACATTTCACCCAAAGATGGGCACAATAAAGGACAGAAATGATAGAGACCTAGAAGAAGCAGAAGAGATCAAGAAGAGATGGAAAGAATACACAGAAGAACTGTACAAAAAAGATCTTAATGAACAGGATAACCATGATGGTGTGGTCAGCCACCCAGAGCCAAACATTCTAGAGTGTGAAGTCAACTGGGCCTTAGGAAGCACTGCTATCAATAAAGCTAGTGGATGTGATGGAATTCCAGTAGAGCTTTTTAAAACCCTAAAAGATGATGCTATCAAAGTGTTGCACTCAATATGTCAGCAAATCTGGAAGACCCAGCAGTGGCCACAGGACTGGAAAAGGTCATCCTCATCCCAATTCTCAAGAAGTGTAGTACTAAAGAATGTGCTAACCATTGGACAATTGCACTCATCTCCCATGCTAGTAAGATCATGCTCAAAATCTACACGACTGAGCAACTTCACTATTATGTGAACCAAGAACTTCCAGATGTCCAAGTTGGGTTTAGAAAAGGCAGAGGAACCAGAGATCAAATTGCCAACATTTGCTGAATCATGGAGAAAGCAAGGGGATTCCAGAAAAACTTCTACTTCTGTTACATCCACACTATGCTAAAGCCTTTGAATGTGTGGATCATAACCAACTGTGCGTGTGTGCTAAGTCACTTCAGTCATGTCCGACTCTTTGTGACCCTATGGACTGTAGCCTGCCAAGCTCCTCTGTCCATGGGATTCTCCAAGCAAAATACTAGAATGGGTTGCCATGCCCTTCTCCAGGGCACCTTCCCAACCCAACGATTGAACCCATGTACCCTGCATTGGCAGGCAGGTTCTTTACCACTAGTACTTCCTGGGAAGCAAACTGTGGAAAACTCGTAAAGAGATGGGAATACCAGACCATCTTATCTGTCTCCTGAGAAACCTGTACGCAGGTCAAGAAGCAACAGTTAGAACCCTGTATGGAACGGCTGACTGGTTCAGGAAGAGTATGACAAGGCTGTTTGTTGTCACCCTGTTTATTTAACTTATACACTGAGCACATCATAAGAAATTCCAGGCCAGATGAATCACAAGCAGGAATCAAGATTGGCAGGAGAAATATTAACAACCTCAGATATGCAGATGATACCACTCTAATGGTAAAAAGCAAAGAGGAACTAAAGAACCTCTTGATGAGGGTGAAGGAGGAGTGAAAAAACTGGCTTAAAACTAAATGTTAAAAAAAACTAAGATCATGGCATCTGGCCCCATCACTTCATGGCAAATAGAAGGGGAAAAGGCAGAAGCAGTGACAGATTTCCTCTTCTTGGCATCTAAAATCATTGTGAACAGTGACTGCATCCATGAAAGCAGAAGACAACTGCTTCTTGGCAGGAAAGCTATGAAAAACCTAGACAATGTGTTGAAAAGCAAAATCACTGCCGACCAAAGTATGTGTAGTGAAGACTACGGTCTTTCCAGGGGTCATGCACAGTTGTGAGAGCTGAACCATAAAGAAGGCAGAACGCCATAGAATGGATGCCTTTGAACTGTGGTGTTGGAGAAAACTCCTGAGAGTCCCTTGGGCAGCAGGGAGATCAAACCAGTCAATCTTAAAGGAAATCAACCCTGAATACTCATTGGAAGGACTGATGCTGAAGCTGAAGCTCCAATATTTTGGTCACCTGATGTAAAGTTGGTCACCAGCCAACTCCTTGGAAAAGACCCTGATGCTGGGAAAGATTCAGGGCATAAGGAGAAGAGGGCGTCAGTGGATGAGATGGCTGGATGGGATCACTGATGCAATGGACATGAACTTTGGCAAACGCGGGGAAATGGTGAGGGACAGGGAGGCCTGGGGTACTGCAGTCCATGGGGTCGTGAAGAGTTGGACAAAACTGGGTGACTGAACAACAACACTATTTTGTGATCAGATTGGCCCTGCAGATATCTGTTGAGAGCAGGGGTCTAGTAGATGACTGTGACTGCCCAGCTTATTTTTCTTCTTGGTAAACTATCCCCCACCTAACTCATAGAGATGTTAATTACATGGCTTTCCCTGCCTAGTAACAAGAGTTGGCAATCAGCATACTCTGTCTCCCTGGCCACAGTGGCTGGCTAAGGTGTGGGCCCAGTTACTCAACTTGGAGCCATCAAATTCATCCCAATGACATTTTCTGGAACCAAGAATAAAGAAGTACTATCTTGCTATCATTTTCCCCCCCTTCTGGCTTGCCTGAGACAGGGCCAATACAAAGAACAACAGAGAGATGGAAAAAAAAAAAGAGAGATAAACCTTGAATATATCATTGAAGTCCTTGGACAAAGCTGTGTCTAAAGATAAAACCACGCTTGGAACGTAATGTAATATCTCCATTATCCCTATATTTACAAGTGACAAGTGTTAGTCACTCAATTGTGTCTGACTCTTTGTGGCCCCATGGACTATAGCCTGCCAGACTCCTCTGTCCATGAAATTCTCCAGGCAAGAATATTGGAGTGGGTTGCCGTTTCCTTCTCCAATGGATCTTCCCAACCCAGGGATCAAACCCGGGTCTCCTGCATTGCAGGCAGATTCCTTACCATCTGAGCCATGGGATATCCAAAAAAGAAGAAATATATTTATATGTATGGCTGATTCACTTTGCTATACAGCAGAAACTAACACAACACTGTAAAGCAATTTGAGTATACTCAAAATTTTAAAAAAACTAAAAAAAATTTCAAAAATAAAGATTCTGGCCCGAGCAACCAGGAAAAAAAAAGTTCTGATTTAGGGGATGAGAGGGCTTTTAGTAGAGCTAATTCTGAGGGAAAGTGAAAGTGAAGTCGCTTGGTCGTGTCCGACTCTTTGCAACCCCATGGACGGTAACCTACCAGGCTCCGCGGTCGATGGGATTTTCCAGGCAAGAATACTGGAGTGGGTTGCCATTTCCTTCTCCAGGGAATCTTCCCAACCCAGGGATCAAACCCGGTTCTCCTGCACTGCAGACAGACGCTTTACTGTCTGAGCCACTAGGGTAGGAGCTAAGTAAGATGAACTTGATACAGTAAAGCCTTGGTTACTAGAAAGAACAGTTGATCCTAAATTAAACACGCCATCCCTTTTTGATATTTGTCATCTGATTTCATCTCCCCACCCTGCCTCCCCTCTCCCTGTAGAAGTCTTGTGGAATATCAGGATAAAAATATCGGGGGTAGGGGATTACAGGTAAAAACAAAAACCAGAAAGATCACTTCCATTAGAAATTGTGTACAGCATGGCGACACACTAGGACACTTGGGGACAGAAGAAGAGGAAAGCACTTGGCATACCACTCACTCCACCACACCACCTCCGGACAGCTCTGCCAGCAGAAGGGGGCCCATGCTTCATCTGCAGTGCTCAGCAACGACTCTAAGTGTCTGCTTTCACAGGAGGACATGTTGGCACTTAGGGTATGACTATCAGAGACTGAGAGGTCTCTGGATGTCTGGAGGAGTAACGAAGTGTCCAGCGATGACTGGAAATTAATTGCAGTTTCTAATGTATATCCACTGTCTGTGGATATGGCGGTACTCAGCAAGTATAGGCACATATGTGAGCACACACCAATTAATACCTGCAGACTCTCAGATCTGAGTGAGATTTCTGCAGGCAAGTAGATATCCTTTATCAGTACCTGGGGTAAGAGTCACTGAACTTGAGGCTTTTACTTCTAATATGATACCATTTGAACTCATGGTGTGCTGGGCTCTGAGGAAAGTCTGATAATAAGAAAGCATATGTGAAACCACTTGATATATTGATAGTAAGCACCCATTAAATATTGTATGCTTATTATTAACATCATGTAGTAAATTGTGAAGAAGTTACAGTAGGCTGCTAAAGCACATGGCTTCATGTTTAAGTATTCAAATGACTAAATATGCAGCTTTCAATCTTCTACAATTCTTAAGGATGATGTTCTATATATTGACACTTTTGCATATACACTTTTCACCTTACCTAATTTATAGAAAAAACTCTACCCAGAATGCATCACATAACTCTATAATGTTTGCTTGTATTAGTCTAACCATGATTAACCATCTCCAGAGTATTTCATCTCATTAATATTATTCTATTAACCAGAAAAATGAGAAATATTTTAATATCACATATAATGCTGCTGCTTTGAATTCTTTTTCCATGCAAATATCTAATGCCACATGACAAGTCCCAAATAATAAGATTTTCACCTACTAATAAGAGAAATTATTCCATTTTTACCATTCTTTAGAAGTTTATATCATTTGAATGACAAGCATTATGAAAAATGGTCTGTACTGACCTTTTTTCTTAGACAGTAGTTTGGGAAAAGCATATGAGTAGTTCTCTTGTATTTTCCTAACAACATTAAATGGCAAAACCTGACCTCTATCATCCCAGATATAGACCATGGTCCTCCTCCATCTCCAGGCTGCTCAGACTGGATACAAGGAGAACTTTTCAGCACAATCAGGAAATAGTCTTTTTAAACATCAGTTTCATCTTCCATGTGATCTCTGATCTCCTTTGGCTTCTGGCTCTTGGATAACAGGTGGTTTCTCCATCCCCACTGGGTTTTTAATGCCTCAGAGCAGCCAAGCCCACATCTCAGCCAGCAGACTGGAATATGTTCTGAGCTCAAAAGTTCTGCCAATCTTTTCCAGGAATACAGCCTGATGCAGTTCATCTTTACTTACCATAGACTGTTTGTATGTGCCAGGGACATCGTAAATCCTTTAGACCAGCTCTCCCAGCCATTAATCCACTTTCGGCATTGGTTCACCTTGGCATATGCTTCTCAGGACTATTTGTTGTGGATTTTGCTCTTTCTGGTTAAGCAGCCTGTCTTTTCATTTGCATCTCCCCTCTCAATTCATTTCCTATATTGGTCTGGAATCTTACAGACTGCAATTAATAGACAACCGGAGACTTCATTTTCACCCTCTTTTCATCTTTCGTCATTACATTTTTATGTGCATCCTTTGTTCTCAGGCAGACTTTATCCATTTGGTACCAGGCCACTGACACTCAACCTTAAGTGTGATAAACTGATGGCTGAGCAAATACTTCTCTGTTGTCGTTAACTCTGGTAAAAAATCCAAGGTCACCTTCATTGGCCTAAGCCGAGTTACATATTCCTCTTGAATTAAACATGAGTGCACAAGCCTGCAAAGTAAATCCCACCCTTAGATAGAAAGGTGAGTTATTCCCATCTGAAGTGCATGAGTCCGAGGAAGGAATCAGTTCAGTTCAGTCGCTCAGTCGTGTCTGACTCTTTGAGACACCATGGACTACAGCATGCCAGGCTTCTCTGTCCATCACCAACTCCCAGAGCTTGTTCAAACTCAGTCCATCGAGTTGGTGATGCCATCCAACCATCTCAGCCTCTGTGAACCCCTTCTCCTCCTGCCTTCAATCTTTCCAAGCATTAGGGTCTTTTCCAATGAGTCTGTTCTTCACATCTGGTGGCCAAAGTATTTGAATTTCAGCTTCACCATCAGTCCTTTCAATGAATATTCAGGACTGATTTCCATTAGGATTGACTGGTTTAATCTCCTTGCAGTCCAAGGGACTCTCAAGAGTCTTCTCCAACACCACAGTTCAAAAGCATCAATTCTTCAGCGCTCAGATTTCTTTACAGTCCAACTCACACATGCATGCATCACTACTGGAAAAACAATAGCTTTGACTAGACGGACCTTTGTTGGCAAAGTAACGTCTCTGCTTTTTAATATGCTATCCAGGTTGGTTATAATTTTTCTTCCAAGGAGCAAGTGTCTTTTAATTTCATGGCTGCAGTTATCATCTGCAGTGATTTTGGAGCCCAAGAAAATAAAGTCTGTCACTGTTTCCATTGTTTCCCCATCTATTTGCTATGAAGTGATAGGACCAGATGCCATGATCTTCATTTTTTGAAGGCTGAGTTTTAAGCCAGCTTTTTCACTCTCCTATTTCACTTTCATCAAGGGACTCTTTAGTTCCTCTTCCCTTTCTGCCATAAGGGTGGTGTCATCTGCGTATGTGAGGTTATTGATATTTCTCCCAGCAATCTTGATTCCAGCTTGTGCTTCATCCAGCCCAGCATTTCCCATGACGTACTCTGCATATAAGTTAAATAAGTAGGATGACAATATACAGCCTTGACATATTCCTTTCTCAATTTGAAACCAGTCTGTTGTTCCATGTCCAGTTCTAACTGTTGCTTCTTGACCTGCATACAGATTTCTCAGGAGGCAGGTCAGGTGGTCTAGTATTCCCATCTCTTGAAGAATTTTCCAGTTGGTTGTGATCCACACAGTCAAAGGCTTTGGCATCATCAATAAAGCAGAAGTAGATGTTTTTATGGAATTCTCTTGCTTTTTCTATGATCCAACGGAAGTAAAGTCCAATGCTGTAAAGAGCAATATTGAATAGGAACCTGGAATGTTAGGTCTATGAATCAAGGTAAATTAGAATTGGTCAAACAGGAGATAGCAAGAGTGAACACTGACATTTTAGGAATCAGTGAACTAAAATGGACTGGAATGGGAGATTTTAATTCAGATGACCATTATATCTACTACTGTGGGCAAGAATCTCTTAGAAGAAATGGAGTAGCTCTCATAGTCAACAAAAGAGTCTGAAATCCAGTATTGGGTGCAATCTCAAAAGCGACAGAATGATCTCTGTTGGTTTCCAAGGCAAACCATTCAATATCACGGTAATCCAAGTCTATGCCCCAACCAGTAATGTTGAAGAAGCTGAAGTTGAATGGTTCTGTGAAGACCTACAAGACCTTTTAGAACTAACACCCCCAAAAGATGTCGTTTTCATCATAGGGCACTGGAATGCAAAAGTAGGCATTCAAGAGATGCCTGGAGTAACAGGCAAATTTGGCTGAATAGACCTCCCAAGAAAAACTGCAATACATTTTACTAGAATAAGGGGGAACTGGATAACTTATCAGGCAAAAATAGCATTCTTAGTAGTCTCAACATAGTTACTGTCTCAGTGGATAATTTAGATTCTTCTGGCAGTCTTCACTTTCATGTATTAACAACGTACCTTCCTTGGTGGTGAGGGTACACACTCACTCACATATAATATTACCTATTTGCTAACTGGAACAGTAACAGGTAACATCTATTAAGCTATGAAAATGCAGCATCAGCTTGAAGCCAGTGTTTCTCTTATGAATCTTGTTGCCATCTCAAACCTGCACCTCCAACTGTCCTGTAGCACAGACACCATTGCAAGAGCTTTCCCTACTTTTTGTGTCCTCCTTTTGGAGAGTTCTATTTGGTATGATTTAGAGATGAGCAAGCTGAGACCTGAAAGGCCGAACCATTTACTCACAGATATAAAGGTAAATGTAAAAAAAAAAAAAAACAGGATCACATCCAGACAATCCAATCCAAGATTCTATACCCTCAGCCAATATGCTTTGCTGGCTTAGTTGCCCCAGATCCCCTTTAATCTCTTTTATGGGATGATCTCATGTTGTTACCAAGTTTTTCTCACTTATGTATGAGAAAAGAGTATCATGTCATCCTGAGGTTTGAATTTTACTAACAGGTCACATCAATGGGAGCTGTTAGTAAAAAGGTGTTTCCTTACTGACTCTTTGCTAGGAGGCCTGTTCACCCTATAATCTGGTGACATGCATTTGTTTATGCCAAATTTTGGGAAGGTGCTCTATCTCTACTTCCTACAGCATTACTTAAAATGTGTTCCTCTCTATAATATCTTTCTCATGAGATACTTTTTCCCTCTTGACTGAAATTTCTACCCACATAGACTTAGCTAGAATCCTTTGTCAGGCCCTATTCTTACTACCTACGAAAGTACTGTGTGCTCCCCAGTTGGAAACCATCCACTTGGAAGTTTGAAAGTTGAGTATTTTCATGGTGAAAGCTCTTTTTTTTACAATGTAAGTGTGTCAAGTGTGTCTTTGCTGATATAGATGGTGCCTATTTCAGGCACTGATGATTCAAAAAGCAAGAGGTGGACATAACATTCAAACTTTTAAAATAGTACTTTTACCTAACATTCAAATTGTACTTAGGAGTTCTAACGGTATATTGTAATTAAGGTGAAACAAACATTTTGTGATTTTTAAGTTAAAAAAAAGTAATGTTTATAAACATGAAGATCCAAATATTAGGGGTCTAAATAGAAGGTCTAAGAGTAAAAGACACTTACTCCTTGGAAGGAAAGTTATAACCAACCTAGATAGCATATTCAAAAGCAGAGACATTACTTTGCCGACAAAGGTCCATCTAGTCAAGGCTATGGTTTTTCCAGTAGTCATGTAGGGATGTGAGAGTTGGACTGTGAAGAAAGCTGAGCGCCACAGAATTGATGCTTTTGAACTGTGGTGTTGGAGAAGACTCTTGAGAGTCCCTTGGACTGCAAGGAGATCCAACCAGTCCATCCTAAAGGAGATCAGTCCTGGGTGTTCTTCGGAAGGACTGATGCTGAAGCTGAAGCTCCAATACTTTGGCCACCTCATGCGAAGAGTTGACTCACTGGAAAAGACTCTGATGCTGGGAAGGATTGGAGGCAGGAGGAGAAGGGGATGACAGAGGATGAGATGGCTGGATGGCATCAGTGACTCGAAGGACCTGAGTTTGAGTGGACTCCAGGAGTTGGTGATGGACAGGGAGGCCTGGCGTGCTGCAATTCATGGGGTCACAGAGTCGGACACGACTCAGCGACTGAACTGAACTGAACTGAAGAGTAAAATAAAAAATACATTATTCAACCTACATTTATGGGGATATAACCAACACCCTGTTTGTTTACCTCAGAACTTTATCACCTATGTTAATCTGAATCAGACTCCAGCTACATGTGATAGCCTTAAAGCTATTACAGGACCTGTGTAATCCACTGAAAGTTCTGGGTTGCATCAAAATTGCCTCAAATAAAATCAGAGCTTAAGCTGGATTGAAATTTTCCTTCTGGATGTCAATTTGACCCATCAGGAAAGTGGTCATGGACGGTGTGCAAAAACTAATTTGGTTTTGTTTTTGTGTGTGTGATGCTATTCATTATTCAACAAATATTTATTGAGTAGTTATAGGTACTCAAATAGTAGGGGGGTAACATCAGAGCAAAGTTCAAAAACAGACCTGAGAAAGGGAGAAAACGGAGAATAGCCAGCCCCATCTTTGCATCAGAATGAGCCCTGAGTACTAAGAATTTAATAAAAAACACAGAAAAATGTAGAACCACATCTATCTCCAGGTGTAAGGAAAACACAAAGATTCAGTCTTTCCTAAGTAATTGGCAAGATAACCCCTGTATTCATTCTTTTCAGGGGTTCCAGAAATGCCGGTCCTAAAGATGCTAAACCATAATAGACAATGATGCCTCCAATAAACTGTAGTTAGAATGTGGGTTCAGGAAGCAATTGTATGCTTGAGATATTCATGATTAGAATGATTATCAGTATTTTCAGATTTTTATCTGGACTTTAATAAAACAGTTATGATACTATAAAGGGTGCTTTTGTTTTTTACTCATAAAACCTTTACTGATGAATTGTTAGTGATAAGGAATTATGCCTTGCCTTGGAAGCTACTTCTGCAGCCGATAATCCATCTAAGGAACATTATTTTGCTGATTGGTGCATTATTTCCTCAGGTAGTGTTAGATGAAAAAATGCTTTTAAAGGTTTTTCTTTTTTTCCATTATTATTTCATGTTCAATCATATTGCTTTGGGAATATATTTCACAAAAGGGTAGTTGATATTCAGAATCTCATTCATGCATATAAGAATTCTTATTCCTAGCTGGGCAAAAAGGAAAATCATTTGTATAGATTTCACTTATTAGTGTCATATACCTGGCACTAGGTCTATGACAGAGAGGTTATATATACAGTCTCTTCTTGGATTCAAATTCTAGCACTGACTAGCTATATGACATTAGAAAAGTTACTTATCTTCTCATGACATTTTTCTCATCTATACAATCGGGATAAGAATAGTACCTGCCTCATAGGCTTGTTTTAAGCAGTCAATACCTGTTAGCATTATATAGTACTATGGTATTTTCTAAGTCAATCCTTAAAATTCAATAGATTAAATAAGAAAAGATTTATTTCTCATCAGATTAGATCACCTCTGTGTTATGGCTGTTGTATCATATTACTTTCCCTGTTTTGTTTTTCAGGTAGGATACTCTGACTTTACATTTATTTGGAATAATATAAAAGTATTCATATTGCAAACAAAGCTAATTGATCTCTAAAATATGCAAGCGGCTTATGCAGCTCTGCTGCTAAGTCACTTCAGTCGTGTCCGACTCTGTGTGACCCCATAGACGGAAGCCCACCAGGCTCCCCCGTCCCTGGGATTCTCCAGGCAAGAACACTGGAGTGGGTTGCCATTTCCTTCTCCAATGTGTGAAAGTGAAAAGTGAAAGGGAAGTCGCTCACTCATGTCCGATTCTTAGCGACCCCATGGACTGCAGCCTCCCAGGCGCCTTGTCCATGGGATTTTCCAGGCAAAAGTACTGGAGTGGGGTGCCATCGCCTTCTCTGTTAGGCAGCTCAGTAAATATCAAAAAATACCCCAGATAACCCAAACAGACATTTCGCCAAAGAAGGCATACATACAGATGGCCAACAAACACATGAAAAGATGGTCAACATCACTCATTATTAGAGAAATGCAAATCAAAACTACAATGAGATATCACCCCACACTGGTCAGACTGGTCATCATCAAAAAATCTACAAACAATAAATGCTGGAGCGAATGTGGAGAAAAGGGAACCCTCTTACACTGTTAGTGGGAATGTAAATTGATACAGCCACTATGGAGAACAGTACGGAGATTCCTTAAAAAATGTGGAATAAAACTACCATATGACCCAGAAATCTCACTACTGGTCATATACCCTGAGAAAACTGTAATTCAAAAAGACACATGCATCCCAATGTTAATGGCAAAACTACTTACAATAGCAAGGACATGGTAGCAATTTGATGTGCATTGACAGATGAATGAATAAAGAAGTTGTGGCACACATATGCAATGGAATATTAACCACAAAAAGGAATGAAATTGAGTCATCTTAGTGATGTGGATGAACCTAGAGTCAGTAATACAGTGTGAAGTAAGTCAGAAAGAGAAAAACAAATATCATATATTAACACATACAAATGGAATCTGGCAAAAATGGTACTGATGAACATATTTGCAAGGCAAGAATAGAAGCACAGATGCAGAGAACAGACTTGTGGACACAGGGAGGGAAGGAGAGGGTGGGACAAATTGAGAGAGTAGCGCTGACATATATACACTACTCTGTATAAAATAGTTAGCTGGTGGGAAGCTGCTGTATAGCACAGGGAGCTCAGCTTGATGCTCTGTGATGACCTAGAGGGGGTGGGATGGCGGGGTGGGAAGGAGGCTTAAGAAGGAGGGAATATATGTATACTTATAACTGATTCACATTGTTGTACAGCAGAAACCAACGCAACATTGTAAAGCAATTATACGCCATTAAAAAAAAAGTATTCATATTGACAAATGTCACTTATCTGTTTGCATGTAGTGTCCTTTTGGATGTCAATATGATCCAGTAGGAAAGCAGTCATGGATGGTGTCTGAATTAAGATATTCATTCATCTATAAGACTGTGCAGTGAAATGTGCTAACACTCAGAGTGAAGCAAAGAGAGAAAAATGTCCAGAATCCTACTAGCTAAAAAGAGATAACATTAGGCAAATGACTAAATTATTTTACAGATGATAAATAGTAAAGCTATGATTTGTGTATATTAGTAGCGACACTTGATAAATATTTCAGTTTGAGTTCAGTCACTCAGTCATGTCTGACTGTGACCCCATGGACTGCAGCATGCCAGGCCTCCCCATCCATCACCAACTCCCAGAGTTTACTCAAACTCATGTCCATTGAGTCAGTGATGCCACCCAACCATCTCATCCTCTGTCATCCCCTTCTCCTGCCTTCAATCTTTCCCAACATCAGGGTCTTTTCCAGTGAGTCAGCTCTTCACATCAGGTGGCCAAAGTATTGGAGTTTCAGTTCAGCATCAGTCCTTCCAATGAATATTCAGGACTGATTTCCTTTAGGATGGACTGGTTGGATCTCCTTGCAGTCCAAGGGACTCTCAAGAGTCTTCTCCAACACCACAGTTCAAAAGCGTCAGTTCTTCGGTGCTCAGCTTTCTTTATAGTCCAACTCTCACATCCATACATGACTACTGGAAAAACCATAGCTTTGACTAGACGGACCTAAGTCTTATTTCCATGACAGACTGGAGATTCCATGATTCAGTTTGGGAGACAGAGGTTTTATTCTCATCTCAGGGGGCCGAAATCAATTTAACATGAGGGTTAGATTTTTAAACTGTGCACATGATATCATTTGAAGTGAAAATTTCCTTTGATCAAGCTTCAGATTGTAAGGGTTGGTTTTCTCTAAACACCCCATCTCAGTGACAGTTCCTCATCCAGTTTCAGAAGAGCTCTCTCTTTCCTCAGTTTGACAACAGATTAAGCAGTTGGCTTATATTTAAAAGTCATATTGTATGAATAATATGTGTTTTTAAACACTGGAAATCACTCCCATAACAAAAAGAAGCTTACATAGGTAAAAGAAATCAGAGGTGGGGTGGGTGGATCCAAAAAGTCAGTTCAGTTCAGTCACTCAGTCATGTCTGACTCTTTGCGACCCCATGAATCGCAGCACGCCAGGCCTCCCTGTCCATCACCAACTCCCGGAGTTCACTCAGACTCACGTCCATCGAGTCAGTGATGCCATCCAGCCATCTCATCCTCTGTCGTCCCCTTCTCCTTCTGCCCCCAATCCCTCCCAGCATCAGAGTCTTTTCCAATGAGTCAACTCTTCGCATGAGGTGGCCAAAGTACTGGAGTTTCAGCTTTAGCATCATTCCTTCCAAAGAAATCCCAGGGCTGATCTCCTTCAGAATGGACTGGTTGGATCTCCTTGCAGTCCAAGGGACTCTCAAGAGTCTTCTCCAACACCACAGTTCAAAAGCATCAATTCTTCGATACTCAGCCTTCTTCACAGTCCAACTCTCACATCCATACGTGACCACAGGAAAAAGCATAGCCTTGACTAGACAGACCTTTGTTGGCAAAGTAATGTCTCTGCTTTTGAATATGCTATCTAGGTTGGACATAACTTTCCTTCCAAGGAGTAAGCGTCTTTTAATTTCATGGCTGCAGTCACCACTGCAGTGATTTTTATAACTCCCACTGTACCTTTTACCTGGGGAACATCTGATGAACAGAATTACTAGCAGAAGCACTGGCAATATTTTTTCTCTCTCTCTCATCCCTCAATTGTCCTGAATGTTCATATTTGAATTAGTATGAGTTAAATGCATGTTTTTTTATGCTCCAACAGTATAAGGACAAATACACATAGCATGGAAGAGATGTACACAGTGCTGAGGGATTGTACTGCCCCAGCTTCATAAGTGAAAGTGAAAGCAAAAGCTAAAGTGAAGTTGTTCAGTCATGTCCAACTCTTTGTGACCCTATGGACTGCAGACCACCAGGCTCCTCCATCCATGGGATTTTCTAGGCAAGAGTACAGGAGTGGATTGCCATTTCCTTCTCCAACCCCAGCTTAATAGTCATTTAATTTGCTTTCTACACGTGAAGGTCTGTATTTACTACTAAATCTGTCTATTGGGTGAAGTGGTAAGCTCTGAAATGTAAATAGCATTTTCCCCTTCATCACAGCCCCGCTAAGTTCTAGTGCAGGCCAGAAAGAGACCCTAAATCTCTTTCTGGGAAGCCCAGAAAAGGCTGGACTAGCCCAGTTCCACTCCATTGAAGAGAATCCCCTCCTCCTTGTATTAAAATGATTAATTTGGGCATTTCTTAAACTATGCCAGGGACAGATAGTGAATGACAGAAACTATCCTTACCAATCTGTACACTTAACTGAATCATGTATATGAGAAACAGGTATGGAGTTTGTCTTAGGCATTGCAATTAATCTCCCTAAAATCTTGATAGAGATATATGGAGCAGTGATCCTTCAGCACACTAGCCTTGATCTATTTCCTTTCTGAAATATTGATATAACAAACAAATGATGATACTTGATTCTTTAGTTTAACTAGTTTCAGTTAATTACTATAAATGCCATCTGAAAGTTCATGTTGAGTTTGCAAATTCAGATGATGGGTATATGGATGTTCCCCATGCAATTCTTTCAACTTATCTTTCACTTTTCATAATAAAGTACTGAGAAGAAAAGTACTCAAAGATTGGGCTTTTGAAAATAGGTCTTTTCATATATTCATTCCATAATCTTTTGTAGACTACTTACTACATGTACTTGGATAGGTACTATGGACAAACTTGAATTCAACATGGTACCTGCCTTTAAGAATTGTATCACTTATTTACTGCTACAACAATGCTTCCTAGACAACTTGGTGTCATGCAACCACAGGCATTTATTTTCACATTCATGGGTATACAGGTTGATTGCTAAGTGGGTAATCTCTCTTCACCGTTTCAAACTGCAAGTTCTGCTAGATATTGTTCCTTGCCCCATTTTACTTAACATGTGTTCATTCTGAGACCCAGTCTCTTCTCGTTATTATGGCAGAACTGCAAGAGTGTAAGCCCTATCAAAGATGTAGATTACATGCCTGTTTATATCACCTCTACTAAAACATACTGACCAAAACGAGTCACATGGTTGAGCCCAAAGTCAAAGAGAAAGTAAACTCTGTCTTTAGTGGCAGAAATTACAATGTCAACAGGGAAAAAGACATGATACAAGGAGAAAAGTGGTGACCAAACCTAAGTCTACACCAAGAACTTTGGAGCTTAGATCTGGACAAAGCAGACAAAATATTGCACTTCTGGCAAATTGCTCCATTTGTTCAAAGGATAAATGAATATGACTGGGTACTAATCTGTGGGTCCATTTTCCATACTCAGTGGTTCTAACCTTAGACCCTTTCAGGGCTGCATAGATTAGCCTACCTTATTATCAGACTACATCATAACAAAGAATAAAAACAACACAAGAAGCCCTTGTTATTATTTCTAAGATTCTTTTCTAGATATATGCAAACAGTGATAATTAATGTCTATCGCTCTTCCCTCAGGGGCTTCCCTCGTGGCTCAGATGATAAAGAATCCACCTGCATGCAGGAGAACTGGGTTCAATCCCTGGGTTGGGAAGATCCCCTGGAGAAGAGAATGGCAACCCACTCCACTATTCTTGCCTGAACAATTCCATGGACAAAGGAGCCTGGCAGACCCCAGTCCATGGGGTTGCAAAGAGTCAGACACGATTGAGCAACTAACACTAACACTTTCCCTTCCCTCTAGGAAGGCTCGATATAGTGAAATATGCATGCTAAGTCACTTTAATCATGTCCGACTCTGTGTGACCCTATGGACTATAGCCTGCCAGGCTCCTCTGTCCATGGAATTCTCCAGGAAGAATACTTGAGTGGGTTGCCATGCCTTCCTCCAGGGGATCTTCCCAATCCAGGGATCGAACAAGTGTCTCTTATGTCTCCTGCATTGGCAGGTGGATTCTTTACCACTAGCACCACCTGGGAAGCCCTATAGTAAAATAAAGGACATTTTTATTTTTATATCAATTACTTCTTTAGCAGTATACCTGTGGGTCTTAAATGACAGACTTTATATAATTGCTGAACAATGGGAATAAGCTGAATTTTTTGAGCTTTAATGAAGGGTTTACATCTATTTAAAATTAAACCCTTGTTGTATAGATAAACACTGAATGAAATCAACTGTAACATTTTATAATTAAGAATAATGCAGCAGTGTGAGATCATTATTGCAAAACTTTAAAAATGTATTTATTTCCCATTAGTTGCAGCATAATGATCCAACTCTTTAAATGAAAAAGAAAATAAACTTCTTGAATCAAACTTTGTGATAGAGACCCAGCATGTGTTATTAATTTAAACTGTTTTTCTCAATGATTTTATTTTATGATATAACCAATCATTGGATTGTAAATGTAGAAAATGTTTCATTTGGCTCCTAAATAAAGGATAATGAAAGTCATTAAATGTTTACTAAAACCAACTGCTATTAAGATAAAGTATATAAATAAGTCACCAACCAAAATCAATCTTTATTCCTATATATCAAAAGAGAGAGAGGAAAATATGTGTATATATAGATTTCTCTCTTTCACTTTTGCACTCTCTCTATATACACATGAACCGTGTGAAATTTGCAATGATTGATATTTATACAATTAATTTACTGCCCCTAAATCATATACAGATTAACCTATTCTTATGTCCTTATGTTTAAATCATATTTAAATATACATTTATAAATAAATAATATCTATTATTATATCTTTAAATGCAAGTTTACAGGAAAAAGCCTGTAAACAGGCTTTTTAACAGGCTTATAACAGGAGTTATAAGCCTATGGAAATCAGAATGCAGAAAACTAAAATGCCTGACAATTTAAAGGATTGTTGAGGCTGTAGAGTAACTGGAACCTTCGTATCCTGCCAGTGGGAGTTTACTTTGGCATAACTGCTTTGCAAATCTCCTTGGCAGTAGCTTCTAAATCTGAACACAGGTACACTCTGTGACACAGGAACTCAACTACTAAGTATATAACTCTAATGTTTGTAGGTACATCCATCAAAAGATGTATACAAAGGCATTCAGAGAAGTATTATTCATATGATCTCCAAATTGGAAGCAATCTAAATGCATATCAACTCTAGAGAATAAACAAAATGAGGAATATTCACAACTGAACTCTATATGGCAATGAGAAGGATTAAATTACTGCCATGTTCCATAACACAGATGAGCATCAACATAATATTCAACAAAAGAAGCCAAGCAAAAGACATGGAAGCAACCTATGTGTTGATTGACAGAGGAATGGATAAAGAAGATGCGGTACATATATACAAAAAATATTACTAGCCATTAAAAAGAATGAAATAATGCCATCTGTGGCAACATGGATGGACCTAGAGATAGTAATGCTGAGTGAAGTTAGAAAAGGAAAAATATTGTATTACATCCCTTATATGTGGAATCTAAAAAGAAACAGTACAAATGAACTTATTTACAAAATAGACTTAGAGAACAAACTTATGGTTGCTGGGGGGAGGGATGGTGGGAAGGATAGGCGGAAGGGATAGGGAGTTTGGGATGGACATGTACACACTACTATATTTACAATGGATAACCAACAAGGTCCTACTGTATAGCACATAGAACCCTGGTCAATGTTATGTGACAAGATGGGGGGGAAATCTAGGGGAGAATGGATACAGGTATATGTATAGCTGAGTCCCTTTGCTGTCCACCTGAAAATATCACAACATTGTTAACTTACTATACTCCAATATAAAAAAAAGTTTTTAAAAATAACTGGGCAGAGTATACAGCATATAATTACATTTATATAAAGTCCAAGACAAGGCGACACTAATATAAGTGTTAGAAATCAGGATGGTTACTTCATGATGGTACTTAGTGGAAGTGAGCATGAGTGGGGCCTCAAAGGTATTGGTAATGCTATATTTTTTTATCAGATTGGTGGGTATATGTAGGTATTTACTCTCTGAAAATGTACCATGCTGTTCCATTAAGTTTTGGGCACTTTTCTGCACATCTTATATTTTCAATAGCATACTGAAGTATAATTGATGTACAAACTACACATACTTCATGTGTATAATTCAATACACACAAGTCTGGACATAGGGAAATACTTGTTTGGAAGAAAAGCCATGACCAACCTAGACAGCATATTAAAAAGCAGAGATGTTACTTTGCCAACAAAGGTCCGTCTAGTCAAAACTACTGTTTTTCCAGTAGTTGTGTATGGATGTCACAGTTGGACTATAAAGAAAGCTGAGTGCAGAAGAATTGATGCTTTTGAACTGTGGGGTTGGAGAAAACTCTTGAGAGTCCCTTGAACTGCAAAGAAATCAAACCAGTCCATCCTAAAGGAAATCAGTCCTGAATATTCATTGGAAGGACTGATATGAAGCTGAAACTCCAATATTTTGGCCACCTGATGCAAAGAACTGACTCCTTGGAAAAGACCCTGATGCTGGGAAAGACTGAAGGCAGGAGGATAAGGGGAAGACAGAGGATGAGATGGTTGGATGGCATCACTGACTAGATGGACATGAGTTTGAGCAAACTCCAGGAGTTGGTGATGGACAGGGAAGGCTGGTGTGCTGCAGTCCATGGGGCTGCAAAGAGTCAGACACGACTGAGTGACAGAACTGAACTGAACTGAAACACTTGTGATACCATCACCAGTCAAGGTAATAGACCTATGTAACACCTCCCAATGTTTTCTTGTGTCTGTTTTTTGAATGCTATATTTTTGTAAAAGACTTACTTTCAGAAAAGTACATCTGCTTTCTCAATATGATGACTTCCTGCCATCCTTCTTTTTCACAATTTCTGAAAGAGTTGCTTAATGACTCTGACACAGTCTTACAACTTCCCATTATTTTTCATACTTCAAATCATGAAGGAATTATTGTAATCTTTTCGGGTCTGTCATCCAGTTCACTCACTATTAATTCCTTTTTGGGGCTCAGAGAGAAGACCTTAGGGAATTTATAGAGCCTTTTCTCATTCTTGTATCTGCTAAAAAAAACTTTATGTCACAAATCTTGATTATTGATTCCCTCCATGACATTTAAAATTATGTATTTCACAGGAACTTTGTCTGCTACCACCTTTCTGCCCAAAGTAATTTATAGCAGCCATGGACATTTTGAAATTAGATTGAAGACCTTCTGTTGCAAACCACATGCTTCTTGAAACAGATGGAATTTTCAGTAGTGTGAGGTTATTCCTAATCCTGGCAATATTACCAAACAACAAGGAAAGGCTTAATGGGTTGACCTGTTAAGTCCATTTTTCAAATCAAAGGTGAAGTTGTTTTTTTTTGGGAAATCAAGGTTATGTCTGTCTCCAGGCATGCATTAAGCAATTAACATGAGTTCTAGAGGAATGGAAGGCCTCTGAAGGTAAGCACAGGGCATACTCATTCACTTGGAAAGCCCTTTAACAAAGGAATTGCTTCCTCATGAGCAGTATTAAAGCAACCTCCCATTACTAAAGCATATTAAGCTACCTTGTGGGCATTTTGCCAAATCTTTAAGTTGTATTATAGGCTTTCTGTACAAAATATGTTTTTCTCTGAAACAGTTCAAACACTCTCCTCTCTCTTTTTTTCCCCACTATTCCTTACAGACACCATCAAAGTTACCTAACTTCAAACATTAACTACTTCTATAGCTCTTGTGAAGTTTCACACAGGGAGCTATTGACAAGCAAGACATCTGATGATGAAGCAGAGTTCTTTTGTGACTAGAAGAGATGAAATCCCTGTACAATGCAGAAAACTTGCCACAACTGTTCTTTTTGTCTTATACTAAAGTATAGTTTTTAGAATAAAGAACACCTACTGCAAAGAGATCCAACTAGTCCATTCTGAAGGAGATCAGCCCTGGGATTTCTTTGGAAGGAATGATGCTAAAGCTGAAACTCCAGTACTTTGGCCACCTCATGTGAAGAGTTGACTCACTGAAAAAGACTCTGATGCTGGGAGGGATTGGAGGCAGGAGGAGAAGGGGACGACAGAGGATGAGATGGCTAGATGGCATCACCGACTTGATGGACGTGAGTCTGAGTGAACTCCGGGAGTTGGTGATGGACAGGGAGGCCTGGTGTGCTGCGATTCATGGGGTTGCAAAGAGTTGGACACGACTGAGCGACTGAACTGAACTGAAGTGAACACATAGAAAGAGATAAACAACATGACTTTGATACAAAGCAAATTTAATCATGAATTCTAGGAAATTACTTCAAGTATTATTGCTACATCAAGTGGTTCCAAGTGACCAGATGTCTTGTGTAGGGTGTACATTTGACTGTTACTTGTGCCCTCTAAATCTATTGTACTTTTCTCCCTGGTTACTCAGGGCAACCCAACTGGGGACCACAGTACCCAGTCTCCTTTGTAGTTACATGTGGTCGCTCAACTAAATTCTTGCTAATAAAATATGAGCACAAGCAATTTTTGCTTCATCTGGATTCCTCTGTCTCCTCTTCACATAAGCTAGAAGCCAATCAAGGCAGGGGACAGCTATGAGCATGCAGAGGAGGGCTGTATACTAGGGGATGGCAAAGCACCAATGTTGACAGCACCTTCACCACTGAATATCTTGTTGGCATTAAGCCACACCTCCAGTCTGGATGTCGAACTTGCATGCGAAGGAAATATACTTCCATTCACTTTTACTCATTGTATGCTTTTATCTTTGTTATTGAAGCTACTATTTACCAGATAGGGTTATTGATTAATAATTTTTAGTATGCTTTCAACTTATTAAAAGAATGTGAAACAAATATTTGATGATTTCTAAAATAAAAATATTTTATATTTCCATAGGATATTTCTTTTATCAGGACCTTTCTCCATATTTTATTATATGAGAGTCAAAAGAATCCTGTGGTGGCAGTTAAGATGATTCATTATGCCTATTTCACTAAAAAGGAAACAACAACATTGGCAACTGGATCTTGATCTTTCCAAATTATCTCAGGAAACTATACAACTTCAGAGGAAATATGGTTTGCTTACTATATATTAAAGTCAACTCACAATACCATATTGAATGAAAATTCACAACTTTAAGAAGGTGACTTAGTCTTTTGGAGAATTTAATAAATATGGCTTCTTTTTTTTTACTGCATTCATTAACCACTAATTTATCTCTTTAATGAAATAAGAAGATAATTTTTCAATTAAATGCATTTTCAAGTTAAATGTTTGAAATATCAAGAAATTTTATATTTACTATTGAATTCTATTTATAAATGTAGCAAATTTGAAAATACATAGATGTTAAAAATTACTTTGTTTATTGTAAAATTGAGTAACAGAGGAAAGAAGAATATGACAATTATGTGTAAGTCCAAGACTCAGAGTTAACTACTGTTAATATATGTGTATACTTTTTTAATGAAAATAAACAATATTGTTTTAAGCATTTTCACTTGATGATAATAGGTGACATTCATGATCCCTACTAGGGCCAGGCAGTAGACTACAAATATTCTACCAATTATGTTAAATATAATATTCAGTAGAAGCCTGTAGATAAGTGCTATAATTATCACTATCTTTACATAATGAGCAACTGAGACTTGGGTATGCTAACCAACTGATGCCTCATAATGAAGATTGAAAGTAGTAAGTGATGTCACAGATTGTCTGTATTCAAAACTTGCACTCCAAACAGTTTGCTATTATTTGAGGATCAAGAAACACAAGGCAGCAATGTATTCCATCTTATGGGTCACAACGAGATCAGAGAAGCACCACAGATGTCCCAATCAATCTTTTACTTTTGGATATATAACTTGTTTCCTAATATTAACAGCATGTATTTGTTATTAAATCTTTGTACCTTGACATATTCATATGACTTTATTTTAGTAATTTTATAGAACTAGAGTTGCTGATCAGGACCTGTTTTAAGGATTTTGAATATATTGACAATTGGAGCTTAGGAGTTTGCCCTAATTTCCTCACAATATGTGGGAGCAACCAAGTATTCTTTGTGGAGACAAGATTTGGTATTAACATTGTTTTCTATATGTTTGACAGTTTTGAGAAATGATTTATTTTTTATGTATGGATTTTTAAAACTATTAATGTACAGTTGTAAAATATGCTTATTGATGATTTCTGCTTTATTTCTACTGATTTGCACACTTATACATTTTTATCAGATTTACATACTTTAAACACTTTTCTTATGTTATAGACCTTAACACACTGTGTGAAATAAATATCTCAAATACTTCTGATCACACTGCTAATAACCTTCAACTCTTTTGCAAGTGTATTTTCAGATGTACACATTCTTATGTTTCTGTAACCAAATGTATGAAGTAAATTCATTTGTTATTTTGGCCTCAGAAATCACCTATCTTTCCAGTACCTTTGATGACTAAATCTGCAGTTTCAATACCTTTGCTGTGGTATAACTTAGCATACAACAAACACGACATATTTAAATTATAAAATTTGAATGAGTTTTGATATAAGTATATGCCTATAAAACCATCACCATAAATAAGATAATGAACATCACCTCTAAAAGTTACTTAATGTTTCTTTGTACTTCCTCCCTTCTGCCCCTCACTTCCTATGCCCTCATTGCCAGGCAAGTACTGATCTGCTTTCTGTCATTGTAGATAAGTTTGCCTTTTCCAGAATTTTTCTATAAATGGAATCAGAGTACTATTTTTGGTCTACTTCTTCTAACTCATCATAAATATTTTGAAAATCATCAACATATCTGAATGTTTACTGCTTTTTATTGTTGAGTAGTATTCTATTGGGTGATACGTCCCAATTTGTTTATTCACTCACCTAGTAAAGGAGATTTGGATTATTTCCAGTCTGAGGGTGATACAGTTAAAAGCTGTTATGAACATTAATGTTTAAGTCTTTATATGTATATTTAATTTCTCTTCTAGAAGTGGAATGGTTGGATCATATGGTATGTGTATTTGTAACTTTCTATAAACCTTCCAAACAGTTTTCCTACATGGTTGTACTGTTTTATGCTCCTATCAGCAGTCAATTCAAGTTCCAGTAGTTCCAGTCCAGAGGTAAGATGACAGAGTAGAAGGACATGAGCTCACCTCTTCTTATGCAAACACCAAAAGAACAACTACCTTCTAAATAACCAGTGACAAAAATAAAACAAAATGCTAGAACCTACCAAAAATCATAGCCTACATCCAAAGACAAAGAAGTCACAATGAGATGGAAGGAGGGATGCAATCGTGATAAACTTAAGTCCCATATAGGCCAGGTAAAAAGTAAAACTGTTAGTTGCTCAGTCATGCCCAACCCTTTGTGACTCCATGGACTGTAGCCCACTAGGCTCCTCTGTCCATAGAGCTCTCCAGGCAAGAATATTGGAGTGGGCTGCCATTTCCTTCTCCCTTCTCAGGGGATCCTCATGATCTAGGGATCAAACCCAGGTCTCCTGCACTGCAGGCAGATTTTTTTTTTTTTTTAACCACTGAGCCACCTAGGGAGCCCACGTGCCTGGTAGGCAACCCACAAACTAGAAAATGATTATACCACAGAGGTTCCCCCACAGCAGTGAAAGTTCTGAACCCCACGTCAGGCTCCCCAGCCTGGGGGGGTCTGGCAATGGGAGGAGGAATACCCGGAGAATATGGCTCTGAAAGCCAATGGAGTTTCACTACAGGAATTCCACTCTTGAAGGGAGCACACAGGGTCTGGTGTGCACTGGGACCCAGAGGTGAAAGCAATAATCTCATAAGAGACTGGGCCAAACTTATCTGCAGGTATCAGAAGGTCTCCTGTGGAGGGAGGGGATGGGTGTGGCTCATTATGTGGACTAGGACACTGGCAGAAGCAGCTCTGGGGAGTACTCACTGGCAAAAATAAATGAAATAGAGATGAAGAACAGAATAGAAAAAAGATCAATGAAACTAAAATTTAATTCTTTGAAAATATAACCAAAATTGATAAGCCTTTAGCCAGACTCATCAAGAAAAAGAGGGAGAGAGCTCAAATCAATAAAATCGGAAATGGAAAAGGAGAAGTTACAACAGACACCAGAGAAATACAAAGGATCATAAGAGACTACTACAAGCAACTATATGCCAATAAAATGGACAATTTAGAAGAAATGGACAAATTCTTAGAAAAGCACAATCTCCCAAGAATGAACCAGAAGAAATAGAAAATAGGAACAGACCAAGTACTGACATTGAAACTGTGACTTAAAACCTCCCAACAAACAAAATTTCAGGAAGAGATGGCTTCATAGATGAATTATTATTATATCAAACATTTACAGAAGAATTAACACCTGAAACTGTTTCAAAAAATTGCAGAGGAAGGAATATTCCCAAACTCATTCTACAAGGCTACCATAGCCCTGATACCCAAACCAGAAAAAGATACTACGAAAAAACAAAATTATAGGCCAATATCACTGATGAACAAAGATGCAAAAATCCTCAAAATACTAGCAAACTGAATCCAACAATATTACATTAAAAGGATCATACACCATAATCAAGTGGGATTTATTCCAGAGATGCAAGGATTTTTCAATATCTGCAAATCAATCAGTGTGATATATAACATCAACAAATTGAAGAAAACCTTATGATTATGTCAATAGATGCAGAAAAAGCTTTCAACAAAATTCAACACCCATTTACAATAAAAACTCTCCAGAAAGTGAGCTTAGAGGGAACATACCTCAACATAATAAAGGCCACATATGACAAACTTACAGCTAGCATCATCCACAATGGTGAAAAGTTGAAAGTATTTGCTCTAAGATCAGGAACAAGACAAGGATGTCCACTCTCACCACTCTTATTCAACATAGTTTTGGAAGTCCCAACTACAGCAATCAGCAAAGAAAGAACTAAAGGGACTCTAAGTTGGAAAGCAAGTAAAACTGTCACTGTTTGCAGATGATGTGATACTATACATAGAAGATCCTAAAGATGTTACCAGAAAACCACTAGGGCAACAAACGGGACCTAGTTAAACTGAAAAGCTTTTTGCACAGCAAAGAAAACCTAAAAAAGACAAAAAGACAACCCTCAGAATGGGAGAAAATATTTGCAAATTAAGCAACTGACAAAGGATTAATCTCCAAAATATACAAGCAGCTCATGCAGCTCATACCAAATGACCCAATCAAAAACTGGGCAGAAGACCTTTTAAATAGACATTTCTCCAAAGAAGATGTACAGATGGCCAAACACATGAAAAGATGCTCAACATCACTAATAAAGAAATGCAAATCAAAACTACAATAAGGTATCACCTCACACCAGTCAGAATGGCCATCATCAAAAAATCTATAAACAATAAATACCAGAGAGTGTGTGGATAAAAGGGAACCATCTTGCACTGTTGGTGGGAATGTAACTTGGTGCAGCCACTGCTGCTGCTAAGTCGCTTCAGTCGTGTCCGACTCTGTGCGACCCCATAGATGGCAGCCCACAAGGCTCCCCCGTCCCTGGGATTCTCCAGGCAAGAACACTGGAGTGAGTTGCCATTTCCTTCTCCAATGCATGAAAGTGAAAAGTGAAAGTCAAGTCGCTCAGTCGTATCCGACTCTTAGCGACCCCATGGACTGCAGCCCACCAGGCTTCTCCATCCATAGGATTTTCCAGGCAAAAGTACTGGAGTGGGGTGCCATTGCCTTCTCCGGGTGCAGCCACTATGGAAATAAAAAATAAAAATAGAACTACCATATGATCTAGAAATACCACCAGGGGCATATACCCTGAGAAAACCAGAATTCAAAAAGACACATGTACTCCAATGTTCATTGAAGCACTATTTACAATAGCAAAGACATGGAAGCAACCTCAATGTCCATCAACAGATGAGTGGATAAAGAAGATGTGGACACACACACACATATACATACACATGCACAAGGGAATATTACTCACCCATAACAAGAAAGGTAAATAATGATGTGGATGGACCTAGCATCTGTCATATAGAGTGAAGTCAGAAAGAGAAAAATATCATATATTAATGCATATATATGAAATCTAAAAAAATAGTGCAGATGAACCTATGTAAGGAGGAATAAATGTAGACATACAGAGTTTACATGTGGGCACACAAGGGGAAGGGAGGGTGGGACAAACTGGGAGATTAGCATTAACATATATACACTACTGTATATAAAACAGATCACTAGTGTATAGCACAGGGAGTTCTGTGCTGTATAGTTGCAATAAAGCACAGGGAGCTCAACTTGGTCCTGTGATGACCTAGAGGAATGGGATGTGGGGGGAGGTGTGGGAGGGAGGCTCAAGAGAGGGGATTTAGGTATACATATAGCTGATTCACTTTGTTGTACAACAGAAACTAATACTGTAAGTATATTCCAATAATAAAATATACGTCTTGAAAAGCTCAAATGCATTCTGATTCATACTAACTTCTTTGTTTTGTGACACTGACATTTTGTCTTATAATATTATGTGTGCTAATCTCCTGTGCTAATCTCCTGAGACTTACTGCTTTAATAAATTGCCAACCAACTGGGAAAAAAGAGAACTACTATAGTTCATCAATGAATTCAGTAAAGCTGCAGGATACAAAATTAATACAAAGAAATCTGTTGCATTTCCATACACTAACAACGAAACATGAGAAAGAGAAATTAAAGAAACAATCCCATTTACCACTGCATCAAAAAGAATAAACTACCTAGAAATAAACCTACTTAATGAGGCAAAGACCTGGACTCCCAAAACACAAATAGCACAATACTCATATCAGATAAAATAGACTTTAAAACAAAGGCTGTGAAAAGAGACAAAGAAGGACAATACATAATGATCAAAGGATCAATTCAAGAAGAAGATATAACAATTATAAATATATATGCACCCAACATAGGAGCATCACAATATGTAAGACAAATGCTAAGAAGTATGAAAGGGGAAATTAACAATAACACAATAATAGTGGGAGACTTTAATACCCCACTTACATCTATGGATAGAAAAACTAAACAGAAAATTAACAAGTAAACACAAACTTTAAATGATACAATAGACCAGTTAGACCTAATTGATATCTATAGGACATTTCACCCCAAGACAATGAATTTCACCTTTTTTCTCAAGTGTGCATGGAACCTTCTCCAGGATAGATCACATCCTGGGCCATAAATCTAGCCTTGGTAAATTCAAAAAAAATTGAAATCATTCCAAGCATCTTTTCTGACCACAATACAGTAAGATTAGATGTCAATTACAGGAGAAAAACTATTAAAAAATTCCAACATATGGAGGCTGAACAACACGCTTCTGAATAACCAATAAATCACAGAAGAAATCAAAAAAGAAATCAAAATATGCACATAAACGAATGAAAATGAAAACACAACAACCCAAAACCTATGGGACACTGTAAAAGCAGTGCTAAGGGGTAGGTTCATAGCAATACAGGCTTACCTCAAGAAACAAGAAAAAAGTCAAATAAATAACCTAACTCTACACCTAAAGCAACTAGAAAAGGAAGAAATGAAGAACCCCAGGGTTAGTACAAGGAAAGAAATCTTAAAAATTAGGGCAGAAATAAATGCAAAAGAAACAAAAGAGACCATAGCAAAAATCAACAAAGCCAAAAGCTGGTTCTTTGAGAAGATAAATAAAATTGGCAAATCATTAGCCAGACTCATCAAGAAACAAAAGGAGAAAAATCAAATCACAAAATTAGAAATGAAAATGGAGAGATCACAACAGACAACACAGAGATACAAAGGATCATAAGAGACTACTATCAGCAACTATATGCCAATAAAATGACATCTTGGAATAAATGGACAAATTCTTAGAAATGTACAACTTTCCAGAACTGAACCAGGAAGAAATAGAAAATCTTAACAGACCCATCACAAGCACGGAAATTGAAACTGTAATCAGAAATCTTCCAGCAAACAAAAGTCCAGGACCAGACGGCTTCACAGCTGATTCTACCAAAAATGTAGAGAAGAGCTAACACCTATCCTACTCAAACTCTTCCAGAAAAGTGCAGAGGAAGTAAACTTCCAAACTCATTCTATGAGGCCACCATCACCCTAATCCCAAAACCAGACAAAGATGTCACAAAAAAAGAAAACTACAGGCCAATATCACTGATGAACATAGATGCAAAAGTCCTTAACAAAATTCTAGCAAACAGAATCCAACAACATATTAGAAAGATCATACATCATGACCAAGTGGGCTTTACCCCAGGGATGCAAAGATTCTTCAATATCCACAAATCAATCAACATAATATACCACATTAACAAATTGAAAAATAAAAACCATATGATTATCTCAATAGATGCAGAGAAAGCCTTTGACAAAATTCAACATCCATTTATGATAAAAACCCTCCAGAAAGCAGGACTAGAAAGAACATACCTCAACATAATAAAAGCTATATATGACAAACCCACAACAAACATTATCCTCAGTGGTGAAAAATTGAAAGCATTTCCCCTAAAGTCAGGAACAATACAAGGGTGCCCACTCTTACCACTACTATTCAACATAGTTTTGGAAGTTTTAGCCACAGCAATCAGAGCAGAAAAAGAAATAAAAGGAATCCAGATTGGAAAAGAAGAAGTAAAACTCTCACTGTTTGCAGATGACATGATCCTCTACATAGAAAACCCTAAAGACTCCACCAGAAAATTACTAGAGCTAATCAATGAATATAGTAAGGTTGCAGGATATAAAATCAACACACAAAAATCCCTTGCATTCCTATACACTAACAATGAGAAAACAGAAAGAGAAATTAAGGAAGAAATTCCATTCACCATTGAAATGAAAAGAATAAAAATAGGAATATATATCTACCTAAAAAAACTAAAGACCTATATATAGAAAACTATAAAACACTGATGAAAGAAATCAAAGAGGACACAAATAGATGGAGAAATATACCATGTTCACACATAAGAAGAATCAATATAGTGAATGAGTATGCTACCCAAAGCAATCTATAGATTCAATGCAATCCCTATCAAGCTACCAACAGTATTTTTCACAGAACTAGAACAAATAATTTCACAATTTGTGTGGAAATACAAAAAAAAAAACCTCGAATAGCCAAAGCAATCTTGAGAAAGAAGAATGGATAAGAAAGCAGTGGTACATATACACAATGGAATATTACTCACCCATTAAAAAATAATACATTTGAATCAATTTTAATGACTTGGATGAAACTTGAGCCTATTATACAGAGTGAAGTAAGCCAGAAAGAAAAACACCAATACAGTATACTAACGCATATATATGGAATTTAGAAAGATGGTAACGATAACTCTGTATGCGAAACAGCAAAAGAGACAGATGTATAGAACAGTCTTTTGGACTCTGTGGGAGAAGGCGAGGGTGGGATGATTTGGGAGAATGGCATTGAAACATGTATATTATCATATGTGAAATGAATCGCCAGTCCAGGTTTGATGCATGATACAGGGTGCTTGGGGCTGGTGCACTGGGATCACCCAGAGGGATGAGATGGGGAGGGAGGTGGGAGGGGGGTTCAGGATGGAGAACACATGTACACCCATGGTGGATTCATGTCAATGTATGGCAAAACCAATACAATATTGTAAAGTAATTAGCCTCCAATTAAAATAAATAAATTTATATTTAAAAAATAAATAAAAGTTAAGGAAAAAAAAAAAAGAATTACAACATCTTATTTTGAAATTTTATAGTTGTGCCTAGAAATCTAGGTGTTTTGGAAGAGCGTTTTGATGGCACTCATATTTCTAATTGAAAAAACTTATATTGTCCTGAAAAGGAGAGAAGTTGAAAGAACATGATTGTGTAGCATCTCAATCCAATGAAATACTTTAAAAACACCATCTATACCACAAGCTGCAACTGAACAATGAAGATTCTATGTGCTGAAACAAAGACCCGGCAGAGTCAAATAAATTTTTTTTTTAATGAATGTGCAAAAAAAAAAAAGCAACTTATTTGTTAAGTTTTGCCCTGGGACAGTATTTGTTCACAAAAGTTACTCAGTATGAGAGAAAAAATAAAATATTTGGAATTATATATTAACACCTTTCAATATGAAAAATAGGCCTAAGAATGTCTGCCATTTAGTAGGATTGTGCAGTTTACCAGGTATCTTGGCACCTGTACAGATACACTTTTCTCAATTAAAATGATTAAAGTCTAGAGTAAAGAGACATTAGAAGATGTCAACAACTTAGTTTGTCAGTCATCAAATGCAATTTTGAGGAAGGTGCAAGTTTTTTTTTGTTTTGGAAATTTTTTTTTGGTTTGTTTGTTTTGACTGCACCCTGCAGCATGTGGGGTCTCAGTTTCCCGACCAGGGATTGAACCCACAGCCCCTGCAATGGAAGTGTGAAATCTTAATCGCTGGACCACGAGGGAAGTCCCACGAATTATTTTTTAATAGAAAGGAAGATACATTGGAAAAATATATTCTTTAGAGAAATACAAGTGATACAGTATTAAAAACATATATAGTTAAAACCTGACAGAAGTATATGGACACGTAACCAGAATACTTATCACCATTAAGTTTTATATTCAGAATATGAATACAGAAATTGTTTAAAAGGGTGTAACATACATGATTTTTCACAAATTATTTTGGAAAATAACTTTTGAATAAAACTATTTTTAGGTTCATAAACACTAATCAAATATTTTTAAACGTATATATTTTACTATTTTAGTATGCCCTTTGATTTTATCATCTTCCTAGTTTGGACAATAAATCATATGGCCACCCTGCTCGTAAACATCTCCACCTGTGAGTGATGAATGCTCTTCTATTATCTCAGTCACTATCCTTTAATGATATCCTCTAACATTTCAATTAATAAGGTAAGTCACCAAATACATACTTTACATATAAAACTGTAGAAGATAAAAATTTATTTAATAAATAGAATGCATAATAACTATAGTTTTTCTTTCTACAACTAGTCATGTGCTTGCATACAGTATTTATAAATTCCTGCTTCTGTTACACATTTTATATTCCCTTTACTTTCAGATAAAACCTCAACTGGTCACAGTACTTCTCCTGGTGGGATGACTCAAAACTTCATTTTTCAAGTTTCTGAGCCTAGTGGTCCACCATTTTACCATTAGAATGACAACAGGTGCCCTTCTGGCTTTAATTTTATCAGGAAGATTACTGTCACAGCATCAGTGAAGGACTCAGTACCTGGTCCTGAAACTAATCCTCACCCAACTCCTAGAAGTGGATTTCCAGTCCTATTCAATCTCTGGCCCTTTCCTCCATCTTGGGTGGTCTCTTAGCCTCGTCTCTACCCAGTTTCTAGCTCCTTCCACTTCACTGTATTTCTGTGCCAGTGTTTTTCTAGCCAGCGTCATGTTTAAAGCTTCTTGGATTATGGAAGTTAACAGCAATTTTAGTTCTTTAGAATAATTTTTTTTAATACTTATAGTTCCTTTTTTATTGATTTACAGTCTCCAGTCAAAGTATTGATTCCCAAAGTAACTTAGGTTAGGTTAGTTCTTGTCTTCCCTACTCACCTCAGTGCAGATATTTTATTCATTTGTAGAATAAATTGACATGCCCAACACATTTATTTTCCTCGATGAACGCTGAAAAAAGTATGTTAAATTTTAAGTTAAAGGTAGGTATATTATCAAATTGATTAATATTTAGTTTTTAAAAGGTGCTTTTATGCCATAATATAATTTACTACTTGATTTTTGCCTTATATGAATTACCAGGGAAAATCATTTAAATTCTTTATTCATTTATATCTAACTCATCAAAAAGCTGTATTTTTAAATCTGTAACCAAGAGAATTGCATCTTAAAATAAAGTCCAATCTTGTAAGATATGTTTTTTTTAATGAAAATTCATCACACTGTAATGACTTTTTACGAAATAACAAAAAGCTATCGTTCCTAATTTAAACTGCAGTTGGAAGGAGTTTTCAGTATCTTTCTTAATTGACCCAATGAAAAGGAAGAAAACCCATCATTATCTATCTTCCTCTTGCTCTACACATGATAAGCAACATTTCAAGAAAAGACTAAAACGTTTTTTTTGGAAATTATTAGTTTTCTCTTTGCCTTACAGTGCGTTCTTTTAAAATTTTTTTTCTTTTCATTTCTAAAGGAACAACAAAATAAAACCTACAATACCTTCAGAAGCAAACAACAAAAGACTGAAGTTGAAAGAACAATCTGTTCTTCCGTTATGTGTTTGCTAGCTCTATCTTGTCACTGTAACAATCTATTGAATTTATTTAGTGCTTTGTGGTTTGTTAAGTACTTTCACAATGTGTAATTGTACATTTGATCCTTAAATAACTCTGAGGTATCTACTGTGGGTAATTTTTCCTGAAACAGAGATGTACTAGCTTACACATATTTTTTCCATCTCTCTTCAAGACCAATGATAAATACAGCTAAGATTATTCACTAGGTCCCAAAATTGACCCAGAGAGGTATTAAACCCATAAATTCAATTTAATCTCATTAAAGCCACTGTTGACTACTAATTTGTTCAATGTTGTTCTTTCAAAATGTTATAAAAACACCATTGAGCTGAATGCCTAATTTAACAACCAACATCTCACAGAATTCAGTTACTCTGATTAAAATGCTTTAAAGTAAATCAAAGAATTTTGCCATATTTATGCTATAATCCTCAACAGAAAAATAAAGAAGTACCCAAAAACATGATATTTGTCTACTGGTAATTTTGGTGCTGCCTAGGACCATTTTCGCACATGACATTTTCAGTCAGACATGACTGAAGCGACTTAGCAGCAGTAGCAGCAGCAGGACCATTTTGGAACCCTTAATGTTGTATAGTTATATTGTATTTTGTAGGATTTGTCAGGTTTAACACACTACCTGTTTCCTTTCTTTAAAATACATCATCAGTTATTCTAGCTTTTTCCTGTCATGTGCAACGTAAGAGACTCAGCCAAAATAAAGTATTTAACAAAAGCATAGACAAATATATTTTGCATGCTTCTATTTGTATTGGGCTACCCTGATAGCTCAGTTGGTAAAGAATCTGCCTGCAATGCAGGAGACCCTCGTTTGATTCCTGGATCAGGAAGATCTGCTGGAAAAGGGATAGGCTACCGACTCCAGTATTCTTGGGCTTCCTTTGTGGCTCAGCTGGTAAAGAATCTGCCCGCATTGCAGGAGACCTGGGTTTGATCCCTGAGTTGGGAAAATCGCCTGGAGAAGGGAAAGGCTACCCATTCCAATATTCTGGCCTGGAGAATTCCATGGACTGTATAGTCCATGGGGTTGCAAAGAATGACTTTCACTTCATAGACAAATAGATTTTGCATGCTTCTATTTTTATAGTGTTCATATCTATATATTAAGCTGATATGTTAAATTATTATTTTTGTAGATCAAAGTGAATAGCAATAGTTTCACATGGTATACACTAATATATATCTAAATATATGTAGACAAACACACAATTTGGAAACTTATACATTGAGAATTTGATAATGGTTATCACCTTTGGAAAGATTAGATGACAGTGATTTTTGGTTTTCTTTTATACGTCTGTATATTTTATTATTGAGGAATGAGAAGGCATGATTTGTAATATGGACAAAAATACCAGACAACACTATACAACAACAAAATGGGTGATTATATTTAAAAGAGTGACCTGAGGTATATGTTTTTAAACTTCCCACCTGAATTGATGAAACCAACAATTTATGACCTTTTACTTGATTGACAGTTGCTATCTCAAATAACGTATCCAAAGCTAAACTCATTTTCCCCAACTTTGGCCCCTATCCCTACAAAATGGTTTTCCCTTTCTCAGTTAAGTTCAGTTGCTCAGTCGTGTCCAATTCTTTGCTATCCCATGGGCTACAGCACGCCAGGCTTCCCTGTCCATTCAAATTCCCAGAGCATGCTTAAACTCATGTCCATCAAGTCAGTAATGCCATCCAACCATCTCATCCTTTGTTGTCCCCTTCTCCTCCTGCCTTCAATCTTTCCCAGTATCACGGCCTTTTCCAATGAGTCAGCTCTTCGTATCAGGTGGCCAAAGTATTGGAGTTTCAGCTTCAATATCAGTCCTTCCAATGAACACCCAGGACTGATCTCCTTTAGGACGGACTGTTTGGATCTCCTTGCAGTCCAAGGGACTCTCAAGAGTCTTCTCCACACCACAGTTCAAAGGCATCAATTCTCTGGTGCTCAGCTTTCTTTATAGTCCAACTCTCACATCCACACATGACTACTGGAAAAACCATAGCTTTGACTAGATGGATCTTTGTTGGCAAAGTAATATCTCTGCTTTTTAATATGCTGTCTAGGTTGCTCACAGCTTTTCTTCCAAGGAGCAAGTGTCTTTTAATTTCATGGCTTCAGTCACCATGTGCAATGCTTTTGGAGCCCCCCAAAATAAAAGTCTGTCACTGTTTCCATTGTTTCCCCATCTATTTGCCATGAAGTGATGGGACCAGATGCCAAGATCTTAGTTTTCTGAATGTTGAGTTTTAAGCCAGCTTTTTCACTCTCCTCTTTCACTTTCATCAAGAGGCTCTTTAGTTGTTCTTCACTTTCTGCCATAAGGCTGATGTCTTCTGCGTATCTGAGTTTATTGATATTTCTCCTGGCAATGTTGATTCCAGCTTGTGCTTCATCCAGTCCATCATTTCTCATGATGTACTCTGCATATAAGTTAAATAAGCAGGGTGACAATATACAGCCTTGACGTACTCCTTTCCTGACTTGGAACCAGTCTGTTGTTCCATGTCCAGTTCTAACTGTTGTTTCTTGACTTGCATACAGATTTCTCAGGAGGCAGGTAAGGTGGTCTGGTAGTCCCATCTCTTGAAGAATTTTCCACAGTTTGTTGTGATCTGCACAGTCAAAGGCTTTGGCATAGTCAATAAAGCAGAAATAGATGTTTTTTTCTGGAACTGTCTTGCTTTTTTGATGATCAAATGGATGTTGGCAATTTGATCTCTGGTTCCTCTGCCTTTTCTAAAACCAGCTTGAACGTCTGGAAGTTCACAGTTAACATACGGTTGAAGCCTCTCTTGGAGAATTTTGAGTATTACTTTGCTAGTGTGTGAGATGAGTGCAATTGTGCAGTAGTTGGAATATTTTTTGGCATTGCCTTTCTTTGAGATTGGAATGAAAACTGATCTTTTCCAGTCCTGTGGCCACTGCTGAGTTTTCCAAACTTGCTGCCATATTGAGTGCAGCACTTTCACAGCATCATCTTTTAGAATTTGAAATAGCTCAACTGAAATTCCATCACCTCCACTAGCTTTGTTCTTAGTGATGTTTCCTACAGCCCACTTGACTTCACATTCCGGGATGTCTGGCTTTAGGTGAGTGATCACATCATTGTGGTTATCTGGGTCATGAAGATCTTTTTTGTATAGTTCTTCTGTGTATTCTTGCCACCTGTTCTTAATATCTTTTGCTTCTGTTAGGTTCATACTGTTTATGTCCTTTATTATGCCCATCTTTTCATGAAAAGGTCCCTTGGTATCTCTAATTTTCTTAAAGAGATCTCTAATCTTTCCCATTCTGTTGTTTTCCTCTATTTCCTTGCACTGATCACTGAGGAAGGCTTTCTTATTTCTCCTTGCTATTCTTTGGAACTTTGCATTCAAACGGGTATATCTTTTCTTTTCTCCTTTGCCTTTTGCTTCTCTTCTTTTCTCAGGTATTTGTAAGGCCTCCTCAGATAACCATTTTGCCTTTTTGCATTTATTTTTCTTGGGGATGGTCTTAATCACTGCCTGCTGTACAATGTCACAAACCTCTATCCATAGTTCTTCAGGCACTCTGTCTACCAAATCTAATCCCTTGAATCTATTTGTCACTTCTACTGTATAATGATAAGGGATTTGATTTAGGTCATACCAGAATGGTCTAGTGGTTTCCCCTACTTTCTTCAATTTAAGCATGAATTTTGCAATAAGAAGTTAATTACCTGAGCCACAGTCAGCTCCCAGTCTTGTTTTTGCTGACTCTATAGAGCTTCTCCATCTTTGGCTGCAAAGAATATAATCAATCTGATTTCAGTATTGACCATCTGGTGACATCCATGTGTAGAGTCTTCTCTTGTATTGTTCGAAGAGGGTGTTTGCTATTTCCCTGTCTCAGTGAAAGGCAATTCAATTTTTAGTTCCTTCGGGCCTAAAATTTTTGAGTTGCTGTTAGACTCCTTCCTTTCTCTCATTCTCCACATTCAGCGTGAAAAGAAATACCACTACTCCCACCCCAATCACTCATGACATACTCACGACAACATCAAATCTCATCAGGTTTATTGCAGATTGTCTCCTAAAGGGTTTTCTTGCTTCAGTTGCTGGTAATCAGGGTGGTCTTTCTAAAATATCGCCACAGTGTTAGTCACCTCTCTTCTTAAAACCTCTTAAGGACTTCTCATTTCATTTGAAGTACAATGTAAATGGTCCCTGGCAACCCATTCCCTGGCTACCTCTGAGTTCATCCTCTTCCATCCAGCCCCTTTCTCATCACCACCACCCTGCCCAGTTATACCAGTCTCCTTTTTTTACCCCAGGTTACTTGGTTTGCTCTAATAGAACACTTCATCCTCATATAGCAACATCAATCACTTCATTCATGTCTTTGTTTAAATGTCAGTACATCAGAGGACCTCCTTACCATCATAATTAAAATAGCTAGACAGACAAATAAGTAGATACACATACAGAAAGATGTAGCTATGGCTATAGATACAGATATAATGGTAGGTCTTCAATCACACATAACCATTATTATATTATGAATTCTATAATTGAAGTCTCCAGGTTTTGTATTTGTTGACTATTGTTACCTTTTTGTTTAAAATAGCTCTTGACATATAACAGCCTAAAAAAGTTGACTGAATGAATTAGTACAAGCATTATATAGGTACATAGAGTTGGAGGGAGTGTCGGTTGAAAAGAACAGAACCATCACAAACCACCACTGGTTGGTTTTCCCATTCAATTCACTTAGTATTACAGGAACAACTATTAAATACCTGAACTTTACCTTAGAAGCTAGAATGATAATTAGCTGCTGTGAATCCTTTCTGTGTCTCTGAATTTGAATCATCAAGTTGAGAAATGATCAGCAGCCAAGTTGTAACAGTGGCAAAAAATTAAAATGAGGAGAATAGGTTGAGGTGATTGAGAAATGATTTGTAGAACCTTGAAATTGATCAGGTGTGGATATAAAAGGGAAAAGGACTGGAAAATGGGGCAATAAGGATAAAATCCCACCTTTATCTTCATCCAGGAGCTCCTACTTCTTCACCAAAAGACTTCTTAGGCATCAAAACCTACAATTCTCCTGACAAATAGCATTACCTGGAAGAAATAACACCACCAATGTAAAACCACAATGGCATCACCAAAAGACTTCTTAGGCATCAAAACCTACAATTCTCCTGACAAATAGCATTACCTGGAAGAAATAACACCACCAATGTAAAACCACAATGGCATCACCAAAAGACTTCTTAGGCATCAAAACCTACAATTCTCCTGACAAATAGCATTACCTGGAAGAAATAACACCACCAATGTAAAACCACAATGGCATCACCAAAAGACTTCTTAGGCATCAAAACCTACAATTCTCCTGACAAATAGCATTACCTGGAAGAAATAACACCACCAATGTAAAACCACAATGGCATCACCAAAAGACTTCTTAGGCATCAAAACCTACAATTCTCCTGACAAATAGCATTACCTGGAAGAAATAACACCACCAATGTAAAACCACAATGGCATCACCAAAAGACTTCTTAGGCATCAAAACCTACAATTCTCCTGACAAATAGCATTACCTGGAAGAAATAACACCACCAATGTAAAACCACAATGGCAAGTGTGGTGACTGAAATTACCGTAACACAAGATAGTGAAACGGAAAAAAAAAACAACAAAAAAAAACTTTAAACCAAATTCTGTAAGATAAGGCAGTATCCCAAGAATGAATATGATGACATTAAAAATCCTAACTTCCTCCTTGATGGTGAGGCACTGGTCCCCCAGATACTGACATCCCAGGACTTCCCTCCTGCCCCCCATGGTTAGGGAGTTGGAACAGCCTCAGTAGACCTATCATGTGACCTAGTCAAACCACCCGAGGCACAGATCTGAGTTCGGAACAGAGAGGTGCTTCCTGCAGGCACTGCTGTCAGCCTCCCCAGGCCTGGAGGTGGCCTGCCCTGGTGCCTGTGGGCCACTGGGGCAAAGCTGCAGAGCCTGGTGGCGGGTGAACTTCTTCCCCTAGAAGGTGGGGCTCAAGGCCAAGTAGAAGCATCCATGTGTTCCACCATCCATGGTCAGGAGGCTTCCACCGTAGCCGCCCTCCAGGCACTGAGGTGAGACTGTGCAGGCGGGCAGCCGGCCTTTGGGAAGCACTGAATTTCCCCAGTGTGGTGACACGAAAGGAAAAGGTGCAGTACAAGTGTACAGAGAAAGCACCGGTGCCTGTACGGGCTCCATGGGTGGACGGTACACAGCCAGAGTCGGGACAGCTCTCTGGACAGTACAGTTGTCCCTGCTTCTGTGGTGTGGCTTTCAGTTGTCCACCAGATATGGCCCTGGGTGTCATGGGTACTGTGATGGGGAGCATCTGGGAAAGCCCAGGGCCATGTGGGCTCTGAGCCTGACTTGGGTGTGAACCCTGGGTTCTTCCTCCTGTGGCTCCACCACTCTAAAAAGGGGCCATTAGATAAATATGAAGGGCTTCCCAGGTGGCACTAGTGGTGAAGAGACATGAGATGTGGGTTTGATCCCTGGGTCGGGAAGGTCCCCTGAAGAAGGAAATGGGCAGCCCACTCCAGTATCCTTGCCTAAAGAATCCCATGGACAGAGGAGTCTGGCGGGCTATGGTCCAAGGGGTTGCAAAGAGTCGGACATGAATGAAGCCAACTTAGCAGCAGCAGAGCACTTTTTCAGCTTGGAGACTTTGTTCAAACAAGCATTGCCACTTTTCAGCTGGCATTTCCTGCTTTTCAGATCTACTAAGATAATTAGTCGTTTTTGTGCCAATAGACCTACATGCTGTGAACTGCAATAAAACATTGATGGAGCCCTGTGGACTTGAACTAGTCTGCTTAACAAATTCAAAGGCAATGATTTAAGATTTAAATTACTAATTAATAATTTAACCCAAGTCTTCTTGTATCACTAAATAATATATTCATATACAACATAGTGAGGGAGTTGCATAGACCAATGGTTCCCAAACTTTATCATTCATCAGAATTGCCTGGGGGTTAAAACACAGATTACAGGGACCCTGATCCAAGGGATTCTGACTCAGTAGATCTGGAATGGGGCTTGATAATTTGCATTTCTAACAAGTTCCTCAAGGACAGTGATGCTGCTGATCTGAGGACCACAATTTGAGAACCACTGTCATAGAGTAATAGTTCTCTTTTCCCAGAGAAAGTGTTCTTTAAAATATTAAATTTTAAATCCAGCTGTACAGTAATAGCTATGAGAGTGGGATATTCCTTCATCCTTGTCATTGCCAGGAGGGCAATTTCACACTCTCCTGAATCTCTAAGAGATGTAATCCTTGGATGAAGTGTTAATTAACCAAATCACCAATGAGACAGAGAAAACAGAGAAAGGAGAAACAAAGAAATGCAGTTTCCAGGTCTCTGTCCTAGAAATGTAGTGCTGACTTTTATGAAAGGAATATTTTTAGACACCCAGAAAATCTCTTAATTCTCCACATCTCTTGTCAGTAGCTAAAATGATCTGGTCAGGCTTGATGGTTTAGCCTTAGGGAGTCAGGCTAAGGGGATAGAAAAACTATCTGCAGGCAATTTCTCCAAATGTTTATGTAAATCATAGGCTTCTTTCCCTCATACTTAAATACAATTTCAAATTTAACGTGTTTTCTAATACTGGCAATTAAAATACATATGTGTGTGTATATATATATATATATTTTAAAAGAAGCAAATCTCGAAATCTGTGACATCTTCCTGTAATTCACCAGTTCATTTTATAACATGAAATTTTTGTGCCAGAAATAAGTTTGTCCCACCCTAAGTGCTTTAGAATGCACTAATATTTTTTATGCCAACCTATTAAAGATTTTCCACTAAAACAGTTCTTGTTATATATTTGTGAACACCATATCTGCAAATGAAACATAAAAGCCTAAAAAAGTTCTCTTCACCAAAGACATTTCTGATGATAAAACATTTGTGAGTCTGCAGCAATACCAATAAGAGTGCCTGGCACATAGTAGGCATTTTATAACTCTGCTCAGTGATAGATGACATGGTTCAAATGAACTGATAATATATTAACTACTACTGATCTTATTCTCACATATTTGGCTTCCCAGAAGGACTGAGTGAATTAAGACAAAGTTTGATTTTGGAAAATGGCTGCATGAAATATTCAGTGATGACTAGTGGTGCATAACAAGAGTATGAATTTCAGAGGTCCAGGTGATATATATGGAAATAGAATATGAGATTAGTCATCATGAAAACACACTGATCAACATCCTTGATAATATTTTTCTGAGATATAGTTCTGTACTTCTAATTTACCAGATTAGAATCTGTTAGAATGCAACTTTATAATGATCAGGGAACAGTTTTCTCTACTATCCTTGAACTTCTCCTGTCCCTTTCAGAATTTTTCCCTTAGTAACTGCAGAGGAAGAAAAAGTTTTTCCTGACTGTCTTAGGGTGCCTGATTGGCCCTGAAAATTAAACTGACAAAGACAGATTAGCAGGAGAAAAGCATACAAGTTTTATTGAATGAAGACTGAAAGAAATGACCCAGAGCAGGAAGCTTTTACATCTTTTAGATAAACAGCAAATTTGTGAAGAACTGAAAAGACAAAGGGATTTGGACTAGATATAGTAAATGGTAAAGAAGTAACTAGGAACACAAGAGATTGTCTAACAACATTTCTTTATACAGATATCTGGGCCCTCTAATTCCCTGTCTCTGGTGATAAGAATGTCTTCCTTCCCTCTGGTACAGGTACAGACCGTACCTTTCACAAAGGAGTTTTATGACCTGTTTCAGGGAAGAAGGGCAAGAGATGTGAGGTCACAGTGATGCTCCCACTTCTGCCATTTTCTTAAACCCCTTCAGCTTAACATATTTAATATGCCAAGGTACCATATTTTGGATAGCACGTCCTAACACCATCACAATATTTCATCATCATTTCACCTTTGTGGGTGGGCCAGGGGGTACTGTACACTGAAGCCAAACTTCATATACCTTCTTAGAATTATGAACTAGGGAAAGGAGAAGAGAAAAAGATGGAGAGTACTCTAAGCAGTTCTGTGCTTCTACTAAGGGACCATTAGAGCTGTTGTAAAGGTACTATTATTATTTTTAATCATTGTTATTGGAGTATAGTTGATTTACAATGTTGTGTTAGTTTCTGCTGTACACCAAAGTGAATCAGTTATACATATACATATGTCCCCTCTTTTTTTAGATTCTTTTCCCATGTAGGTTATTACAGAGTATTGAGTAGAATTCCCTGTGCTATATAGTAGGTCCTTAACAGTTATTAGTAGAATTCCCTGTGCTATACAGTAGGTCCTTATTATGTCATTACAGAGTGTTGAGTGGATTCCCTGTACTATACATAGGTCCTTATTAATTTGCTATCATATATAGTAGTGTGTATATATCAATCCCACTCTCCCAATTTATCCCTCCCTTTCATACTCGGATGTAAACGGTCTCGTGGCTTACCGGTCATACATGACACACTAAAGAGTCAAATATCCTTCTGTGTAAATCTGAGCAGAGGCTTTGAGTCAATAACCTTGAAAAGAAAACTGGGAAAAGGGATGCAAAAATCTAGAAGAGGGAGCAGTTGTAAAACCACAGACATAGTGTGAATTTTGGCAGACATAAGACATAAGGCATTCTGGGATATAATTAACTCAGAGGAAATGCTGAAAATGATGAATTGAACTAGTCTTTCCTTAAAGGAGGACAGAATGTTCTAGGGAATATCATGATTAACACTCATGTGTCCTCCTTCCTCTTCCCTGAGTCTATCATATATCTATCTCCCCCATAAAAAGGTATTTAAAACAAAGCTTAGGAGTATTTCAGTCCTTCTCTCACTCTGCTGTACAAAAGGTGCTTTTTTATGTTTCTGCTTCGCAAACCAAATTGTAAGGATGCGAGTTTATCTCCTTTTTGTTTCTATCTTAATGCCTAGCAATGCATTTTATGCATAGCTTGCACTTCATAAAAGCTGGTTAGATTATTAGAATAATTATGTTTAGGTTCAGATTGCCCAAGATATCCTTGCTCAATAAGCATTTATTTAGCATTCATGATATGCCAGGTACAGAAGCAGTAAATTCACAATTCAGAAGTAGAGAAGTTCACATTAAAAAGAAGCAATAAATAAACCAATATGATAATACAGGCACAAGTAAAAGTATTCAGTATTGGGAAAAGGAATTAGAAAAAGAAAGATTATCCTTAAATATCAGTGGTTAAATAGACTAAAAAGGTAGAAGCACTTTTTTTTTTCAGTTACCAAGGACTCTACAAATCCCATTTTAACATGACTTCAGGAGGCAGGACACTTACTGGACAGTGTTCCCTTAGGTGAGACCATTGATTCAATTCAGAAACAAATAACTATGGAGGTTTCTATATACATGCCATTTTGCTTCATTGGTACCACCTTGGTATGCAATGAATTTTGCTTGCAAGGTCCTTTGGTTCTCTCTATACTCCAGGAAATACAGTTTAACAAGAAATAATTTCCGGTTTGATCAGTTTATAAGGTTTTTTCCCCCCATTTTTATTAATACAACTATCTTTGGACAAAGTCCACAGAGTAAACTATGTGCCCAGCTGTATTCATGTTTCGTGGAACTCTTTAAAAATATAAGGTCAGGTCAGTTCAGTTGCTCAGTCATATCTGCCTCTTTGTGAACCCACGGACTGCAACATGCCAGGCTTCCCTGTCCATTACCAATTCTCGGAGCTTGCTCAAACTCATGTCCATCGAGTCGGTGATGCCATCCAACTATCTCATCCTCTGTCATCCCTTTCTCCTCCTGCCTTCAATCTTTTCCAGTATCACAGTCTTTTCCAATGAGTTAGCTCTTCAGGTAGCCAATGCATTGGAGTTTCAGCTTTAGCATCATCAGTCCTTCCAATGAATATTCAGGACTGATTTCCTTTAGGATGGACTGGTTGGATCTCCTTGCAGTCCAAGGGACTCTCAAGAGTCTTCTCCAACAGCACAGTTCAAAAGCATCAATTCTTTGCTGCTCAGCTTTCTTTATGGTCCAAAACTCACATCCAAACATGACTACTGGAAAAACAATAGCTTTGACTAGATGGACCTCTGTCGGCAAAGTAGTGTCTTTGCTTTTTAATATGCTGTCTAGGTTGCTCATAACATTTCTTCCAAGGAGAGAGCATCTTTTAATTTCATGGCTGCAGTTATCATCTTCAGTTATTGTGGAGCCCCCCCAAAATAAAGTCTGTCACTCTTTCTGTTGTTTTCCCGTCTATTTGCCATGAAGTGATGGGACTGGATGCCATGATCTTCATTTTTTTTGAATGTTGAGTTTTAAGCCAGCTTTTTCACTCTCCTCTTTCACTTTCATCAAGAGGCTCTTTAGTTGTTCTTCACTTTCTGCCATAAGGGTGTCATCTGCGTATCTGAAGTTACTGATATTTCTCCCAGCAATCTTGATCCCAGCTTGTGCTTCATCCAGCCCAGCCCTTTGCATGAGGTACTCTGCATATAAGCTAAATAAGCAGTGTGACAATGTACACATCTTTGACGTACTCCTTTCCTAGTTTTGAACCAGTATGTTGTTCCATGTCCAGTTCTAACTGTTGCTTCTTGACCTGCATACAGATTTCTCAGGAGGCAGGTAAGGTGGTCTGTTATTCCTATCTCTTTAAGAATTCCCCACAGTTTATTGTGATCTATACAGTCAAAGGCTTTGGTGTAATAAATAAAGCAGAAGTAGATGTTTTCTTGGAACTCTTGCTTTTTTGATGATCCAATGGATGTTGGCAATTTGATCTCTGGTTCCTCTGCCTTTTCTAAATCCAGCTTGAACATCTGGAAGTTCTTGATTGACATACTGTTGAAGCCTTGCTTGGATAATTTTGAGCATTACTTTACTAGTGTGTGAGATGAGTGCAATTGTGCAATAGTTTGAACATTCTTTGGAATTGCTTTTCTTAGGGACTGGAATGAAACCTGACCTTTTCCAATTTTGTGGCCACTGCTGAGTTTTCCAAAGTTGCTGCCATATTGAGTGCAGCACTTTCACAGCATCATCTTTTAGGATTTGAAATAGCTCAACTGGAATTCCATCATCTCCACTAGCTTTGTTCTTAGTGATGTTTCCTATGGCCCACTTGACTTCACACTCCAGGATGTCTGGCTCTAGGTAAGTGATCACACCATCGTGGTTATCTGGGTCATGAAGATCTTTTCTGTATAGTTCTTCTATGTATTCTTGCCACCTGTTCTTAATATCTTTTGCTTCTGTTAGGTCCATACTGTTTCTGTCCTTTATTGTGCCCATTTTTGCATGAAAAGCTTCCCTGGTGACTCAGAGGTTAAAGCGTCTGCCTGCAACGTGGGAGACCTGGGTTCGATCCCTGGGTTAGGAAGATAACCTGGAGAAGGAAATGGCAACCCACTTCAGTATTCTTGCCTGGAGAATCCCATGGAGGGAGGAGCCTGGTAGGCTACAGTCCACAGGGTTGCAAAGAGTTGGACAGGACTGAGGGACTTCACTTTCACTTTCTTTTGCTTGAAAAGTTCCCTTGGTATCTCTAATTTTCTTAAAGAGATCTCTAATCTTTCTCATTCTATTGTTTTCCTCTATTTCTTTGCACTGATCACTGAGGAAGGCTTTCTTATCTCTCCTTGCTATTCTTTGGAGCTTTGCATTCAAATGGGTATATCTTTCCTTTTCTCCTTTGCCTTTCACTTCTCTTCTTTTCTCAGCCATTTTTAAGGCCTCCTCAGACAACCATTTTACCTTTTTGTATTTCTTTTTCTTGGGGATGGTCTTGATCACTACCTCCTGTACAATGTCACAAACATCCATCCATACTTCTTTAGGGACTCTATCAGATCTAATCCCTTGAATCTATTTGTCACTTCCATTGTATAATCGTTAGGGATTTTATTTAGGTCATACCTGAATGGTATAGTGGTTTTCCCTACTTTTTTCAATTTAAGCCTGAATTTTGCAATAAGGAGTTCATGATCTGAGCCATAGTCAGCTCCCAGTCTTGTTTTTGCTGACTCTATAGAGCTTCTCCATCTTTGGCTGCAAAGAATGTAATCAATCTGGTTTCAATATTGACCACCTGGCGATGTTCATGTGTGGAGTCATCTCTTATGTTGTTGGAAGAGGGTGTTTGCTATGACCAGTGTGTTCTCTTGGCAAAACTCTGTTAGCCTTTGCCCTGCTTCATTTTGTACTCCAAGGCCAACCTTGCCTGTTACTCCAGGTATCTCTTGACTTCCTACTTTGGCATTTCAATCCACTATGTTGAAAAGGACATCTTAGTGAATATGAATGACTGTCCACATTCATGTTTTTCCAATCAGGAAGGGGTGAACAGCTTGAAGTCCGAAAAGTAGACTTTATGATAATTCCTTAGTAAATGGAAACAAAGTCAAACACATTGAAAATTAAAGAACCTTTTTGAGAAATGTAATTACATTATATAACTTTACATACACAATTTAGGTGAACTCTAATATTGAAACTAATACCATACTCATATATAGGTTAAACATAATGTGAAAATTTCACTGTGACTAAAGGAGTCATTGCTTTCCCAAACAACCTGAATTATTCCATGTCTTGGTCAATCATATGCTTTTAAATCCTATTATCTATACCACAAATGTTACATTTTTCCTTTTGAGAGTTTCAAATTAATTTTATTGATGTTATCTTACTTCAGTTTCTTATAAACTTCCATGATCTTTTTAAATATTCACACCCTTTTAAAAGATTTACTTATTAAATATTTAATATTTACATACTTTTATCACAAAAAAAGTCAAATTTCGCACTTTGAATATATTTTTAAAGTTGGATTTTCCCCTTTGGTCTACAAAATAAGCCTTTTTTAACATCACAGAATTATACTGGGAGCCTGCCTCTGGAGTCTTAAAATAGTAATTTTTTTCCTTGGTCATAAGAATCAGTATTTTCAAAATTACTATACCACCCAATGCAATCTACAGATTCAATGCAATACCTATCAAATTACCAATGGCATTTTTCACAGAATTAGGACAAAAAATTTTACAATTTGTGTGGGAACACAAAAGACCCTGAATAGAGAAAGCAACCTTGAGAAAGAAAACCAGAGCTAGAGGTATCAGGGTCCCTGACTTCAGACTCTACTACAAAGCTGCAGTCATCAAAACAGCTTAGTACTGGAACAAAAACGGAAATACAGATCAATGGAACAGCATAGAATGTCTAGGGATAAACCCACACATCTACGGTCACCTAATCTATGACAATGGAGAAGGCAATGGCACCCCACTCCCGTACTCTTGCCTGGAAAATCCCATGGACAGAGGAGCCTGGAAGACTGCAGTCCATGGGGTCACTGAGGGTCAGACACGACTGAGCGACTTCACTTTCACTTTTCACTTTCATGCATTGGAGAAGGAAATGGCAACCCACTCCAGTGTTCTTGCCTGGAGAATCCCAGGGACGGGAGAGCCTGGTGGGCTGCCGTCTATGGCATCGCCCAGAGTCAGACACGACTGAGGTGACTTAGCAGCAGCAGCCCTCTGCTGGAGAAGGGTAAGAGGCTTATGGAAGCTTCCTGATGGGAGAGACTGACTGAGGGGGAAACTGGGTCTTGATCTGATGGGTGGGGTCATGCTCAGTAAATCTTTAATCCAATTTTCTGTGGAGTGGAGCTGTGTTCCCTCCCTGTTAGGTACCTGGAGCCAAACTATGGTGACTTCCTTGGTGGCTCAGATGGTAAGGCATCTGCCTACAATGCAGGAGACCTAGGTTCAATCCTTGGGTCGGGAAGATCTCCTGGAGAAAGAAATAGCAACCCACTCCAGTATTCTTGCCTCGAAAATCCCTTGGACAGAGGACCCTGGTAGGCTACAGTCCATGGGGTTGCAAAGAGTCGGACATGACTGAGCGACTTCAATTTCACTTAAACTATGGTGGAGGTAATGAAGATAATGGTGACCTCCTTCAAAAGATCCCATGCATGTACTGCTACACTCAGTGTCACCAACCCTGCAGCAGGCCACCACCAACCCACGCCTCCACTGGAGACTCCCGGACACTCACAGACAAGTCTGGGTCAGTCTCTTGTGGGAGGGTACTCAGGAAAACGAAGATTACACAGGTGAACATCCTCCCTGGGGATTAGTAGTTCGAGCCACATATTGGGTGCCCTAGTCCTGGGGTCCAACCAAGGGAAAGCAAGTCACCTTGGCGGGTTGGAGGGCAGTGGGGCTAACCAGAGGGCTGCAGGAAGCCTAAACTTTGTTTGTGAGTATCATACAAATGCTAGCTTCCTCCAAAAGCAAGGTAGAATGGGCAGAATGAGAATGCACAGGTTGCTTACTGGTTTCCTGTAACTGTCCTGGTGCATACCCCAGCCTGGGCCATGTGAATGTTCTGCTGCTGCTGCTAAGTCGCTTCAGTTGTGTCCAACTAATCCCACTTAACTCACATTGCAGCTCAGACTGGAGTGAAAGCTGCCACGACCCAGGAAAGACCTCAGCTGTGAGACACTGAGGTAGTTCAAATCCAAAGTGGTACATGAGCAGGATGGAGACAGCCACTACTTGGCAAAATATGGTAGCACATTGGAGGTAGTGCAGATCTCTGATGACAGCCAGACTGCCATAGCCCATGCCCTACCCTCACTGAGTGCCCATGCCATCCCTTCTTATTCCAGGGCTGCTCTCCTCTGGGGTGAGGATACCAGTGTTGGGAGGGAGATCTCACAGCTGAAGGGAACTGAATCAGCTCAGACCCAACCCTAAGGACTTTTGTTTCAATAGCTTGAGACTTGCCTCCATCCCTTATAGGGCGAGGATGGCCAATGATCACAGGAGAAGCCCCAGCTCACACCTGGCTTCAGCACTATCACCTCCCTGAAGCCCCAGTTCCTATCAAGGTGATAGCTACCAACACACCCTGAGACTTTTGTTCATGTCACCACACACTTTTGTTCATGTCAAATCCAGTTCTGTCCCCAAGCCACTGGGTACACATAGACTGTACAGGGAGCTCCCACATAAGGATAGCCCTTTGTAACCACCACAGACAACTGCTTCACCTCATATCATAGAGACTGAGAAGGCAGAGAAATGTCTCAATTGAAAGAGAAAACTCCTCAAATAACTAAACTGCTGCATGCGTGGTAAGTCACTTCTCTTGGTTCCAACTCTTTGTGACCCTATGGACTGTAGCCTGCCAGTAGCTCCCCTGTCCATGGGATTCTTCAGGAAAGAACATTTGAGTGGGTTGCCATGGTCTCCTCCAGGGGATCTTCCCAACCCAGGGATCTAACCTGCATCTTTAAAGTCTCCTGCACTAGGCAGGCAGGTTCTTTACCACCTGGGAAGCCCAAAATAACAACTAATGAAATGGCAATAAATTTACTAAATAATTCAAAGTATTAGTAATAAGAATGCTAACTAAATGAGGAAAAGTAATAGATGACCAGAGTTATAGCAAGAAACTAGAAAATATAGAAACTTCTGGAATAACCTCAAGTGTACCAACATTTGCATTACAGGGGTTACAGAAGAAAAAAGTGACTATGGGGTCAAAAATGTATTTAATGGAATGATGGCTGAAAACTTCCCCAAACCTGAAGGAAACAGATATTCAGATAGGAAACACAGAGGGTCCCAAACAAGACGAACTCAAACAGACCCATATCAAGACATAACAAAATTAAAATGGGAAAAATCAAAGATAAAGAGAGGATTCTACAGGCAGCAAGAAAAACTAAACAGCCATATACAAAGGAACCCCCTTAAGGCTACCAGCTGATTGTTCTGCAGAAACACTGTAGGTCAGAAGGGAGTGACATGATATATTTAAAGTGCTGAAAGGGAAAAACCTGGGAACTAGAATACTTCACCCAGCAAGATTAACACTGAGAATTGAAGGATAGATAAAATAAATTTCTCAAACAAAAACTGTGAGTGCATCAAGACTAAATAAGTCCTAAAAGCTGTATCTAAAAATATCTATAGGAAAGGAAAAATTCCACTAGTAAAGGCAAATATACAGTAAAGTCTGAGGATCCACCATTTAAATAAGCTAGTATGAAAATTAAAAGAAAAATAATGTAAATAAGTACAATTACAATAAATAGTGAAGAGAAAGACATCAAGGTGTAAAATATGACATCAAAAACAAAATGTGGGGGAAGGGAATAAAAAATGTAGATCTTTTAGAATGTGTTTGAACTTAAAGGACTACCTATTTAAGACAAATATGTATAGTTATAGGGCAACATATATGAAGCCCATTGCAGCCACAAAGCACAAACCTACAACAGACACACAGAACATAGACAGGAACACAAGGGTACCACTAAAGAAAACCATCAAACTGCAAGGGAAAAGAACTAAAAGAAGAGGAATTAACAGGCAAGAACTATAAAAACAACTGGAAAACAAGTAATAAATTGGAAATAAGTACAAACCTATCAATAATTATGTTAAATGTCAGTGGCTTAAATACTCCAATGAAAAGACATAGAGTGGATGATTGGATAATAAAACAAGACCTATCTATAGGCTACTTACAAGAAACTCACTTCTGAATTAAAGACACACCCAGATGGAAAGTGAGGGATGGAAGAAAGATGTTACACACAATTGGAAACAATAAAGTGGGGGGTACGATGATACTCATGTTGGACAAAATAGACTTTAAAACAATCTACGACCTCTTTGGTGGTCCGTGGTTAAGAATCTAGCTGTCAATTCAGGGGACATGGGATCGATCCCTGGTCATATCTTGATGCTCAAACTAGCATGAAATGTGAAAAAAGTTTAGGAATTTTCTTGTTAAGAGATGGATATTTAGGGACTCAGAAGCTGAATATCTGGGCTTACCTGATAACTTAGCTAGTAAAGAATCCACCTGCAATGTAGAAGGCCTGGGTTTGACCCCTGGATTGGGAAGATCCCCTGGAGGAGAGCATGGCAGCCCACTCCAGTATTTTTGCCTGGAGAATCCCCATGGACAGAGGTGCCTGGCTGGCTACAGTCCATGGAGTTGCAAAGAATCAGACATGACTGAACAACTAAGCACAGCACAGCATCCTTATTAAACAAGTTTTTGTAGAGGACAGAACTCTCCGAAATTCATTCTAGGAGACCACCATTTCTTTGATACCAAAAACCAGACAAGGTGATACAACAACAAAAAAAGAAAATTATAGGCCAATAACTCTGATGAATACAAGTGCAAATATTCTCAACAAAGTATTAGCAAACTGAATCCAAAAATACAAAAAGGATCTTACACCATTATCAAGTGGGATTTATTCCAGGGATGAAAGGATGAATCAACATTTTGCAAATTAATCAATGTGATATATCAGATTAACAAAAGAAAGATAAATCACACAATCATCTCAATACAGGCAGAGAAAGCATCTGACAAAATTCAACACCCATTCATGATAAAAATTCTCATCAAAGTTGGTGCAGAGGGAATATACCTCAATATAACAAACTGCAATTATGACAACCCACAGCTAATATCATACTCAATGGTGTAAAGCCTAAAGCCTTTCATCTAAAAGGACAAGGATGCCCACTCTTGACAGTTCTATTTAGCATAGTGTTGGAAGTCCCTAGGCATAGCAGTCACACAAACAAACAAAAATAATAAAAGACATCTAAACTGGAAGGGAAGAAGTGAAACTGTCACTATTTACAGATGACATGACAATATTTATAAAAAACCCTAAAGTCTCTAATAAAATCTATTAGAACTCATAAATGAATTCAGCAGTCGCTGCAAGATATACAATTAATATACAAAATCTGTTGTTCTATAATAAATAATGAACTATCAGAAAGATAAATTAAGGAAGCAATCCCATTAAACTGTATCAAAAAGAATAAAATACCTAGGAATAAACATAACCAAGGAGGTCAGTGACCTATACTCTGAACATTTTAAAACACTTATGAAGGAATGTCAAAATGATACAAAAAAATGGGAAGCTATCTCATGTTCCTGGATTGGAAGAACTAATATTGTTAAAATGGTCATACTATCCAAAGCACTCTCCATTAGTTAATGCTGCTGCTGCTGCTGCTGCTAAGTCGCTTCAGTCGTGTCCGACTCTGTGCGACCCCAGAGACGGCATCCCACCAGGCTCCCCTGTCCCTGGGATTCTCCAGGCAAGAACACTGGAGTGTATTGCCGTTTCCTTCTCCAATGCACGAAAGTGAAAAGTGAAAGTGAAGTCGCTCCTCGTGTCCGACTCTTAGCAACCCCATGGACTGTAGCCTACCAGGCTCCTCCGTCCATGGGATTTTCCAGGCAAGAGTACTGGAGTGGGGTGCCATTGCCTTCTCCGATTAGTTAATGCAATCCCTATCAAAATACCCAAGACATTCTTCACAGAATGAGACAAATAATCCTAAAGTTTATACAGAACCAGAGAAGACCCAAACAGCCAATGTAATCTTGAGGAAAAAGAACAAAGCTGAAGGTATCATGCTTCCTGACTTTAGAGTATACTTCAAACCCATATGCTATGGTCAATTAACGTACAACAAATGAGGCAAGGATACACTATGGAGAAAACACCATCTCTTTAATAAGTGGTGCTGGGACAACTCAACAACTACCTACAAAACAATGAGATTAGAAAATTTCCTCACATCATATACAAAAATAAACTCAAAATGGATTAAAGACCAAAGTGTAAGACTGGAAACCATAAAAGTCCTGGAAGAGAATATAGAACACTCTTGGACATAAATGGTAGCAAAATGTTTTAGATCTGTCTCCTAAGGCAAAAGAAATAAAAGCAAATATAAACAACTGAGACTTAATTAAACTTAAAAGTCTTTGGCACAGCAAAGGAAATGGTCAACAAAATGAAAAGACAACCTACTAAGTGGAGAAAATATTTGTAAATGATATGACTGATAATGGTTAATATCAAGAATATATAAACAGCTTATGCTATGCTATGCTAAGTCACTTCAGTTGTGTCCGACTCTTTGCGATCCCATAGATGGCAGCCCACGAGGTTCCGCCATCCCTGGGATTCTCCAGGCAAGAACACTGGAGTGGGTCGCCATTTCCTTCTCTAATGCATGAAAGTGAAAAGTGAAAGTGAAGTCGCTCAGTCGTGTCCGATCCTCAGCGACCCCATGGACTGCAGCCTACCAGGCTCGTCCATCCATGGGATTTTCCAGGCAAGAGTACTGGAGTGGGGTGCCATTTCCTTCTCCAACTACCAGGTATATATCCAAAGAATTCAAAAATACTAATTTGAAAAGATACATGTACCCCAATGTTCATAGCAACATTATTTACAACAGCCAAGAAATGGAAGCAACCTAAGTGTCCATCAACAGAAAAAATGGATAAAGAAGATGATGTATATATGCACACAATGGAATATTAGTCATAAAAAGAATTAAATTTTGTCATTTGCAGCAATGTGGACTTACTTGGAGGGCATTTGTCTAAATGAAATAAGTGACACAGAAAAAGACAAATACTGTATGATATCCCTTCTATGGGGAATCTAAAAAATAAAAACAAAAAATGTATATAATAAAATAGAACCAGACTCACAGGTGTAGAGAACAAATAAGTAGTTACCAGTGGGGAGAAGGACAGAGGGAAGGTGAGATAAGGGTATGGTATTAAGAGAAAAACTACTATGTATAAAATTAATAAGCAACAAAAATGTATTATACAGCACAAGGAAATATAGCCATTATTTTATAATCACCTTCAATGAAATAATCCATAAAACATTAAATCACTATGTTGTAAAAACTTGACACTAATATAAATTTTAATGCAACTGTACTTCACTAATAAAAAATAAATTTTCTTGGCTAATCAATAAACATTATTAATTTTATGAAACCTTGATTCAAAGAAGCAAGTTAGTTATTTTTATGAATGAACCCATGTGGATGATACACATGACTTTCATTCAGTATCAGGAAGCAAAGGAAAACCCAGAAAGCAGTTGTTTAATAACAGGAAACAAAATCTTGCATAAAGAAATAAGACAAAGATTTTTAGCCTTATTTGTTGTTTCATTTAGTTTGTTTTTCTGAAAAATACTTTACCTATCTTACTCATTCTCATAAAAAAATCACCTTTTTATAATTTTGGCAAAGTCATACGTATGCATGTTTGAAAATCAAATAGTATACAGAACAATATATAATATAATCAACAATTTTCTGTAATCATCCCACTTTTGTATTACTACCCACCCCACCACCCCAAGGAATAAAAAATTGAATTCTGCTTTCACTCTTTTTAAAAATTTTTAATTGAAGAATAATTGCTTTACACAATTTTGTGTCCTGTTTCTAAACACTATTGTTATATGATAACTTTTACTTATTAATTTTACAATTTATCTATGCTTTTCTCAGTTGATAATGACCCACTGGCTTATTAACAACATCTTATAATCTCTTTCTGCTTCTGCCAAATCAGTTTTATATCAGTAATCTCAATTCTTCCATGCACCTTTTCCTTCCTGTCAAACATTTTAAACCTCCATTTCTTGTTCCATTACTCTAAGTGCATTTTTGGATAACTTATTGTATTAATCAGCGTTCTCCAGAGAAACAGAACTAACAGTATATATGTATGCATGTGTGTGTGTGTGTGTGAATGGGTGTACACAATACACAAATTATAACATTATATATATATATATATATATATATATATTTAAGGAGATTTATTATCAGGAATCAGCTTGTGCCATCACAGGTCTGGCAAATTGCAAGGTCTGTAGCATGAGTTGGCAAGCTGGAGACCTGGGAGAGCCAATGAGTATAGGTTCCATTCTGAAGGCCCGTAGGTTTGAGACCCAGGAGGAGTTCATGTTTCAGTTCGTGTCCAAATTTACAGGCTGTCAAGCAGGAAGAATTGTCTCTTACTTGGGGGACGGTCAGCCTTTTTGTTCTTTCAAAACTTCACAGGATTGGAGGAGGTGCACCCACATTGTGGAGGGCAATCCACTTTACTCAGTCCACTGATTTAAATATTAATCTCATCCTGAATCACCCTCATAGACATACCCAGAATAATGTTTCACAGAATTTCTGGGCACCTTGAGACCTACTTAAGTTGACACTAAAAATTACCATGACAGCAGGCACCACGTAGAGAAGGCTGTCACGCAACCCTGGAGAGAGGCCCATCTGGAGAGGGACTGAGGCTGCCAGCCCTCACTCACACTACCTTGCCAGTCATGTGAGCAAGCTATCTTTGAATTTGATCCTCCCCTTCCAGTCAAGCTACCCAATCACAGCACCCTGGGCAACATTTTGACAGCAACCTTGTAAGAAACAGCAAGACAGGACCTCTCACCTGGCTGCTTCCAAATTCCTAAGCTATAGAAATGGTGAGAGATAACGTTTCTTATTGTTGTAACCACTGATTCGGAGGAATAACTTCTTATGCACCCATAGACACATAATAAACACACAGTATTTGGTTTAATTATTGTTTACCACCAGATCTAGCAATATTCTAGAGTAATATTTCCTTCTCTAACTGCTCTAATGATATGCCCCTATGACGCTTAGTGAGGGAAGTTTTCAATGTCAAATTCAAATGGGTCTTTTTTTTTTAAATCCAAAAACACTGTTTACCCTACCTCTAGTAGAAGAGCTACTCCACATTCAAGGTCAGGAGGGGCTGCCGTGAGGAGATTTCCCCTCATCCAAGGTAAGGAGCAGCGGCTGCACTTTGCTGGAGCAGCCGTGAAGAGATACCCCACATCCAAGGTAAGCGAAACCCAAGTCAGACGGTAGGTGTTGCAAGAGGGCATCAGAGGGCAGGCACACTGAAACCATAATCATAGAAAACTAGCCAATCTGATCACATGGACCACAGCCTTGTCTAACTCAATAAAACTAAGCCATGCTGTGTGGGGCCACCCAAGACGGGAGGGTCATGGTGGAGAGGTCTGACAGACTGTGGTCCACTGAGAAGGGAATGGCAAACCACTTCAGTATTCTTGCCTTGAGAACCCCATGAACAGTATGAAAAGGCAAAATGATAGGATACTGAAAGAGGAACTCCCCGAGTCAGTAGGTGCCCAATATGCTACAGGAGGTCAGTGCAGAAATAACTCCAAAAAGAATGAAGGGATGGAGCCAAAGCAAAAACAATACCCAGTTGTGGATGTGACCGGTGATAGAAGCAAGGTCCGATGCTGGAAAGAGCAATATTGCATAGGAACCTGGAATGTCAGGTCCATGAATCAAGGCAAATTGGAAGTGATCAAACAAGAGATGGCAAGAGTGAGCATCGACATTCTAGGAATCAGAGAAATAAAACAGACTGGAATGGGTGACTTTAACTCAGATGACCATTATATCTACTACTGTAGGCAGGAATCCCTTAGAAGAAATGGAGTAGCCATCATGGTCAACAAAAGTCTGAAATGCAGTACTTGGATGCAATCTCAAAAATGACAGAATGATCTCTGTTCGTTTCCAAGGCAAATCATTCAATATCACGGTAATCCAAGCCTATGCCCCAACCAGTAACACTGAAGAAGCTGAAGTTGAACGGTTCTTTGAAGACCTACAAGACATTTTAGAACTAACACCCAAAAAAGATGTCCTTTTCTATTAGGGGACTGGAATGCAAATGTAGGAAGTCAAGAAACACCTGGAGTAACAGGCAAATTTGTCCTTGGAGTATGGAATGAAGTAGGGCAAAGGCTAATAGAGTTTTGCCAAGAGAACACACTGGTCATAGAAAACACCCTCTTCCAAAAACACAAGAGAAGACGCTACACATGGACATCACCAGATGGTCAACACCAAAATCAGATTGATTATATTCTTTGTAGCCAAAGATGGAGAAGCTCTATACAGTCAGCAAAAACAAGACCAGGAGCTGACTATGGCTCATCATGAACTCCTTATTGCCAAATTCAGACTGAAATTGAAGAAAGTGAGGAAAACCACTACACCATTCAGGTATGACCTAAATCAAATCCCTTATAATTATACAGTGGAAGTGAGAAATAGATTTAAGGTCCTAGATCTGATAGACAGAGTGCAGGATGAACTATGGATGGAGGTTAGTTACATTGTACAGGAGACAGGGATCAAGACCATCCCCATGGAAAAGAAATGCAAAAAAGCAAAAGGGCTATCTGGGGAGGCCTTAGAAATAGCTGTGAAAAGAAGAGAAGTGAAAAGCGAAGGAGAAAAGGAAAGATATAAGCATCTGAATGCAGAGTTACAAAAAATAGCAAGGAGAGATAAGAAAGCCTTCCTCAGCGATCAATGCAAAGAAATAGAGGAAAACAACAGAATGGGAAAGACTAGAGATCTCTTCAAGAAAATTAGAGATACAAAGGGAACATTTCATGCAAAGATGGGCTCGATAAAGGACAGAAATGGTATGGACCTAACAGAGGCAGAAGATGTTAAGAAGAGGTGGCAAGAATACACAGAAGAACTGTACAAAAAAGATCTTCACGACCAAGATAATCATGATGGTGTGATCACTCACCTAGAGCCAGACATCTTGGAATGTGAAGTCAAGTGGGCCTTAGAAAGCATCACTATGAACAAAGCTAGTGGAGGTGATGGAATTCCAGTTGAGCTATTTCATATCCTGAAAGATGATGCTGTGAAAGTGTTGCACTCAATATGCCAGCAAATGTGGAAAACTCACAGTGGCCACAGGGCTGGAAAAGGTCAGTTTTAATTCCAATCCCAAAGAAAGGCAATGCCAAAGAATGCTCAAACTACCACACAATTGCACTCATTTCACACACTAGTGAAGTAATCCTCAAAATTCTCCAAGCCAGGCTTCAGTAATGGTTTTAGAAAAGGCAGAGGAACCAGAGATCAAATTGCCAACATCTGCTGGATCATCGAAAAAGCAAGAGAGTCCCAGAAAAACATCTATCTCTGCTTTATTGACTATGCCAAAGCCTTGATTGTGTGGATCACAATAAACTGTGGAAAATTCTGAAAGAGATGGGAATACCAGACCACCTGACCTGCATCTTGAGAAACCTATATGCAGGTCAGGAAGCAGTTAGAAGTGGACATGGAACAACAGACTGGTACCAAATAGGAAAAGGAGTATGTCAAGGCTGTATATTGTCACCCTGCTTATTTAACTTATATGCAGAGTACATCATGAGAAACGCTGGGCTGGAAGAAGCACAAGCTGGAATCAAGATTGCTGGCAGAAATATCAATAACCTCAGATATGCAGATGACACCACCCTTATGGCAGAAAGTGAAGAGGAACTCAAAAGCCTCTTGATGAAAGTGAAAGAGGAGAATGAAAAATTTGGCTTAAAGCTCAACATTCAGAAAACGAAGATCATGGCATCTGGTCTCATCACTTCATGGGAAATAAATGGGAAAAGAGTGGAAACAGTGTCAGACTTTATATTTTTGGGCTCCAAAATCACTGCAGATGGTGATTGCAGCCAATAAAAGACGCTTATTCCTTGGAAGGAAAGTTATGACCAACCTAGATAGCATATTCAAAAGCCAAGGTATTACTTTGCCAACAAAGGTCCATCTAGTCAAGGCTATGGTTTTTCCAGTGGTCATGTATGGATGTAAGAGTTGGACTGTGAAGAAAGCTGAGCGCCAAAGAATTGATGCTTTTGAACTGTGGTGTTGGAGAAGACTCTTGAGAGTCCCTTGGACTGCAAGGAGATCCAACTAGTCCATCCTAAAGGAGATCAGTTCTGGGTGTTCATTGGAAGGACTGATGCTAAAGCTGAAACTCCAATACTTTGGCCACCTCATGCAAAGAGTTGACTCATTGGAAAAGACTCTGATGCTGGGAGGGATCGGGGGCAGGAGGAGAAGGGGACGACAGAAGATGAGATGGCTGGATGGCATCACTGACTCAATGGACGTGAGTTTGAGTGAACTCTGGGAGTTGGTGATGGACAGGGAGGCCTGGCGTGCTGCTGTTCACGGGGTCGCAAAGAGTTGGACACGACTGAGTGACTGAACTGAATTGAATGTCTATTCCATCTATTCCACTCTCTGCACCATCCACGGACCTCTACTCTTCTGTTCTAGGACAAACTGATTCTTCACTTGCATGCTAGTTGACTGTCATACTAAACCTCCCTGCACAGGGCTCCTGGGATATGTTCACAGTTTCCAGGTAAGTAAGGGTTGCAAAGGTGTTGTCAATATCTGGATGCCATCATTTTTTTAAATGAGAATCAAAAGGAGGCAGCTGTGGTGAGAAATACTGGCTCCAATTGATCTGTTACCAGCATTAATTCTGATTCTTGCCTACTTCAAATCCTAAAAGGTGATGGTCTGACAGTGCTGCACTCAATATGCCAGCAAGTTTGGAAAACTCAGCAATTGCCACAGGACTGGAAAAGGTCAGCTTTCATTCCAATCCCAAAGAATGCTCAAACTACCATGCAATTGCACTCATCTCACATGCTAGTAAAGTAATGTTCAAAATTCTCCAAATCAGGTTTCAACAGTATGTAAAGTGTGAACTTCCAGATTTCAAGCTGGATTTAGAAAAGGCAGAGGGACCAGAGGTCAAATTGCAATCATCCGTTTATCATCGAAAAAGCAAGAGAGTTCCAGAAAAACAGCTACTTCTGCTTTACTGACTATGCCAAAGCCTTTGACTGTGTGGACCACAACAAACTCTGGAAAATTCTTCAAGAGATGGGAATACCAGACCACCTGATCTAGTTCTTGAGAAATCTGTATGCAGGTCAGGAAGCAACAGTTAGAACTGGACATGGAACAACAGACTGGTTCCCAATCGGGAAAGGAGTATGAAAAGGCTGTATATTGTCACCCTGCTTATTTAACTTATATGCAGAGTACATCACGCGGAATGCCAGACTGGATGAAACACAAGCTGGAATCAACATTGCCGGCAGAAATATCAATAACCTCAGATCTGCAAATGACACCATTCTTATGGCAGAAAGCAAAGAACAACTTAAGAGTCTCTTGATGAAAGTGAAAGAGGAGAGTGAAAAGCTGGCTCTGCTCTAACTCTGAGCAGAGTTTTGATTCTTTTTTCTAATTTTCCTTTTATTCCTTTTCCTAATTTTGTGGACAATTAGAATCCTAAAATTCTGGACCTTGCTGAAAAATTTGTTCAGTTCATTTCAGTCACTCGGTTGTATCCAACTCTTTGTGACCCCATGGACTACAGCATGCCAGGCCTCCCTGTCCATCACCAACTCCCAGAGCTTACTCAAACTCATGTCATCAGGTCGGTGATGCCATCCAGTCATCTCATCCTCTGTCGTCCCCTTCTCCTCCCACCTTCAATCTTTCCCAGCATCAGGGTCTTTTCCAGTGAGTCAGCTCTTCACATCAGGTGGCCAAAATATTGGAGTTTCAGCTTCAGCATCAGTCCTTCCAATGAATATTCAGGACTGATCTCCTTTAGGATGGACTGGTTGGATCTCCTTGCAGTCCAAGGGACTCTCAAGAATCTTTTCCAACACCACAGTACAAAAGCATCAATTCTTTCTTTATAGTCCAACTCTCACATCCATACATGACTACTGGAAAAACCATAGCTTTGACTAGACAGACCTTTGTTGGCAAAGTAATGTCTCTGCTTTTTAATATGTTGTCTCAAAGTCAAAAAGTGAAGTTGCTCAGTCGTGTCTGACTCTTTGTGATCCCATGGACTGCAGCCTCCCAGGCTCCTCCGTCTATGAGATTTTCCAGATAAGAGTAATGGAGTGGGTTGCCGTTTCCTTCTCCAATATGCTGTCTAGGTTGGTCATAACTTTTCTTCCAAGGAACAAGCATCTTTTAATTTCATGGCTGCAATCACCATTTGCAGTGATTTTGGAGCCCAAGAAAATAAAGTCTCTCACTGTTTCCATTGTTTCCCCATCTATTTGCCATGAAGTGATGGGACCAGATGCCAAGATCTTAAGTTTTCTGAATGTTGAGTTTTAAGCCAACTTTTTCACTCTCCCCTTTCACTTTTATCAAGAGGCTCTTTAGTTGTTCTTCACTTTCTGCCATAAGGGTGGTGTCATCTGCATATCTGAGGTTAACTGCTGATTATTCTGCATTTATCTGCCTGAGTGGCAGTCTCTACAATCAACTTGTTTCTGTTTGTTCCTCTAGTATCTGACAGAATTGTTCTCTGACTACTGGATTGAGCTGTTCACATTAAATAAGACATTTATTATAGAAATTTTGTAACATAAACTAAGAATAATATAATTAACCTCATGTATCCATCAACCAACTTCAACATTTCAATATTATACCGATCTTTCTCATTGCTTCATTTACCCTCCTCTTTATTAATTTTTCTGGATCCTCAAGGGAAATCTCAGACATATCATTTCACCCATAAATACTTAATCATACATTTCTGGTTGATACACAAATAAATACATTTGTTTATGTATTATTATTGAGCATTATTACATCTACTACCCTCAGCAGTAAGTCCTTAATACTTATTTCATACTGGACTTTTTTAAAATTTCTGTGACTGTTTCAAAGATGTCTCTTTATAGTTGGTTTCAATCAGGATCCAAACAAAGGCCACATAATACATTTAAGTGTTCTAGTCTCTTTTCTTCTGTAACAATTCCCTAACCCCTATTCTGACTTTATGCTTTTGTGTCTGAGAAAGAAGGACAAATTCCTAAGTATGGTTCTGCCAAGCATTTACTTCTCTTTTTGGAACTTTCTGGAATCAGCCTCTTTCTTGCCAAGCCATCTAGTAGCTAAAAAGCTAAAGAACACTTCTTTTCTAGTTGGATTCTACACATTCTTTCTCTGTAGTTAGCCCTGTTCAACTATCAACTATTAGTATTGGGGGACAATCTCTCCTCACTCTAGAAGTACTCATTTTTTCAACCCAAATGATTTCTTATAGATACTCTCTTGCTGCTGCTGCTGCTAAGTCACTTCAGTTGTGTCCGACTCTGTGTGACCCCATAGACGGCAGCCCACCAGGCTCCTCCATCCCTGGGATTCTCTAGGCAAGAACACTGGAGTGAGTTTCCATTTCCTTCTCCAATGCATGAAAGTGAAAAGTGACAGTGAAGTCACTCAGTCGTGTCCGACTCTTTGCAACCCCATGGACTGTAGCCTACCAGGCTTCTCCATCCATGGGATTCTCCAGGCAAGAATACTGGAGGGGGGTGCCATTGCCTTCTCCAAGATACTCTCTTAGACAAGGATAAATGTTACTTGAATATCCTGTTTATGACTCTAACTATTTTAAGAACTTGAATTAGCTACATTGGATATAAAAAATGAAAACATTGTATCACTAAAGAAATACCAATATTAAAAACAAAGAGGTTTTTATCAACAGAGGCAGGAAGGAAAAGAATTATAATATAAAAGTATCACAAATATCTATCAGATTTGGAACTGGTCCATGAGATCTAATTTATTCTGTGAATGTTTGTTTCTCCTACCAAAACACTTTCTGGTAGACTCAAACAGGTTACATATCAGTATTCTAAATTATGTCACTGCATACGATGCTGAGTTCTCCAGATTCATATCTGTCCAACACAGCCCTCAACTTTTAAGTTTGGATCCTTACTGGTACCAAGCTCTTGCTTTTTTCCCCCATTTCTGTGAAAGAAAGTATATACCTTCATTTGTTTCTTGTCACCCTTACAAGCTCTGGTGATGATATAAGAGGATATTAGCAAGTGTTTTAAATGCTTTGAAAGATGAGATCTATGCAATTGTAACAAACTCAATGGCAAAAAATGTTTTACCTAATTCCAAGTACAATTAATGTAATGATTAAGCAAAATTGTATAATGTCTACATTCTATGATCTAGTCAGTGATGTTACAGTGAATTTCAAGAGCACCTAGAGGGCAGTGTCATTTCTGTGTGTCTAGAAGAACACTGATATTTCTAGGTGAAATATCAACTACTAAATCAAATCATACCATGAGCAGTGAAGATTGTATATATAAAAGAAAAGAGGACTTCTATTTTTAGATGGAAAGTTTTAAGTTAGTATTCAGAAACTATTGATATCTTTGAAATAAAAGTTTTCAGTGTCGCTTGAATTCATTACCAGGTATAGAATATTAACAAAATAGCAACTTAAATCAGAAAGGCCTATAAATTCAAGGAAGCCTAATTGAATTAATGGATGGATATACTATATTTCATAAATACTAACTCAAAAAGAACTACAATGACCAAGAACAGAAAAAGAAGATCAATTTGGAATTCACATTCTTGAATAAATGATAATCTATCCTTTGAGCCCAGTTATCTTTCCAACAATATCTACATGTAGAAATAGTAATTTTTCCTTGCAGATATTATAAAGAAAGAAACAGTATTAAATACTAAGATGACTAAGATACTCTGAACTTTGTTTCAGATTCAATGGGCTAAGAAGAAGGGTGATTCCATTACTTACTACTGGAATAGAGATACTAACAGTATCCACTTTGAGAAACAGATTTTTTTTTCTCCTTTTAACTTCACAGGAAGAAAAGCAACCACATGAGTTATGCCATGCCTGAAGCATTTCCCCATTTACAAGACTCTCCCCTGTGGCAAGTGGATATCTTGGAAGTGGCATGCATGTGAGATGCCCTTACACTTCAACACTGGATTAAAAATGGAGACAAATATTCAGTCAAGTTTCTTTTCTTCTATTTATTTTTTCCAGTGGAAAACTCTGTGCCTTCTAAGGTTCCTTCTAAAATCCTTTAATAAGAGTGAGTTCATCAAATCTTGCCACTATCATTCAACATAGTCTTGGAAGTCCTAGGCATGGCAGTCAGTGATTAAAATAAGAAAGAAAGAAAGGATCCAAATTGGAAAAGAAGTAAAACTGTCACTGTTTGCATATGACATGATACTATACATGGAAAATCCTAAAGATGCTACCAGAGTTCATCAATGAATTTGGTAAAGCTGCAGGGTACAAAATTAACACACAGAAATCTCTTGCATTCCTATACACTGACAAAGAAAGAGCAGAAAGAGAAATTAAGGAAACAGTTCCATTTACTATTGCATCAAAAAGAATAAAACACCTAGGAATTAACCTATCAAAGGAGGCAAAAGATGTGTACTCAGAAAACTCTAAGATACTGATGACAGAAATCAAAGATGACACAGAAAGATGGAGAGATATACTATGTTCTTGGATTGGAACAATCAATATCAACAAAATTACTATATTACCCAAAGCAATCTTTTCACAGAATTAGAACAAAAAACTTCACAGTTTATATGAAAATATGAGCGTCTCTGAACAGCAAAAGCAACCTTGAGAAAGAAAAATGGAGCTGGAGGACTCAGGCTCCCTGACTTCGGACTGTACTACAAAGTTACAGTAATCAAAGGAGTATGGTACTGACAAAAAAAATCAGAAATATAGATAAATGAAACAGGATAGAAAGCCCAGAGATAAACCTATGCACCTATCACTTAATCTATGACAAAGGAGGCAAAATGTACAATGGAGAAAAGACAGTTTCTTCAAAAATTGGGAAAAGTGGACAGTAGCATGTAAATGAATGAAATTAGAACACTTCCTAACACTTCCACAAAAATAAACTCAAAATGGATTAAAAACCTAAATGTAAAGCCAGACACTACAAAATGCTTAGAGGAACACTCTGACACAAATCTCATCAAGATCTTTTCTGACCCATTTTCTAGAGTAATGAAAATAAAAATAAATGAGATCTAATTAAACTTGAAAGCTTTTGCACAGCAAAGGAAATCATAACAGATAACCCAGATAATGGGAGAAAATATTTGCAAATGAAGCAATCGACAAGGAATTAATCTCTAAAATACACAAACAGCTCATTCTACTTAATATAAGAAAAAGAAACAACCCAATCAAAAAATGAGTGGTAGACCTAAATAGACATTTCTCCAAAGATGACATACAGATGACCAAAAAGTCCAGGAAAAGATGCTCAACATCACTAATTATTAGATAAATAAAAAACAAATCTACAATGAGGTATCATCTCACACCAGTCAGAATGGCCATATTACTTATATGTGGGATCTAAAAAATAACGGAGAAATGAATTCATTTACAAAACAAAAACAGACTCACAGATGTATAAAACAGACTTATGGTTACCAGGGGGCAAGCATGGGAGAGATAAATTGGGAGATTGGGATCGACATATACACACTACTAGAAATAAAATAGATAACTAATAAAGACTTACTGTATAGCACAGGGAACTCTACTCAATACTCTGTAATGGCTTATATGGGAAAATAATCCCAAAATTGAGTGGTATATGACATGTATAACTGATTCACTTTGTTATATACTTGAAATTAATACAACACTGTAAATCAACTACACTCCAACAAAAATTTTAAAAGTATAAAGAGGAAAAGAAAAAGAAGTCATCTACTGAAACACTCCAGCCATAATAATCATCCAGTGAATATATGTCAAGCTGAATCAACTTGAACAGAGAGCAAAGACTATCTCTGGGACTTTGTCAAAGGGTAACAATTTATAGCTGAACCTCAAGGGAGGCACAGGGACAGGAAATGAGTATAGAGTATTCATATCTGAGGGAGTTAATTCTTAGGTAGGTTGATAAGAAGCCCCGGAGGAGGAGGAGAAATGGACAACCATTTTCCCCCCTACATTCCTTAATATTTTTCCTACATTCTTAGACACATAAAAGTTTTTTTCTTTAAGCCCAGAGTTAATGATTACACAACAAAACAACTCATCTTGGTCAAGGATATGTTTTTCCTTCAACTCTGTACCAATGATTATTTAACAACAATGTATCTTGCTTGAGGACATCAATGTATCTTGCTTGAGGACAACAGTGTATCTTGCAGAAGGAGAAATCCTTCTGACTAATCTTGTTATTTTAAGATGTAAGTTGTGGGAGTGGGTCTGGTAAGACCTTTCTATTGTTAGTTCTAATGCTGTTATCTTAAAATGTTAATTGTGGAAATGGGTCTAGTAAGACTTTACAACCTTGAAACATTCTTTTGATTTACTGTAATAACCAATTGAAAAAGTATATAGCTCCCTTGCTAAGACTAGTGAGGGGGCTGAAAGGTTGTTGCTGCTGCTGCTGCTAAGTCGCTTCAGTCATGTCCGACTCTGTGCAACCCCATAGACGGCAGCCCACCAGGCTCCCCCATCCCTGGGATTCTCCAGGCAAGAGCACTGGAGTGGGTTGCCATTTCCTTCTCTAATGCATGAAAGTGAAAAGTGAAAGTGAAGTTGCTCAGTCGTGTCCAACTCTCAGCGACCTCATGGACTGCAGCCCACCAGGCTCCTCCATCCATGGGATTTTCCAGGCAAGAGTACTGGAGTGGGTTGCCATTGAAAGGTTGTTGCTGAACCACAGAAGACACTGGGATTCTTGGCCTCTGGAGGAGAAGAATTCAATCCGGGGCCAGAAACAAGGCTTGATTGCTCAGAGCTTTTGTGTAATAGAGTTTTATTAAAGTATAAAAGGGATAGATAAAGCTTCCAACATTGACATCAGAAGTGGGCAGAAAGAGTACCCCCTCCCTAGTGTTAGCAAGGGAGTTATATACTTTTTGATTAGTTATTACAATGAATGGAAAGAATGTCTGGAGGTTGTAAAGATCTTACTAGACCCACTCTCATAATTTACATTTTAAGATAACAGGATTAGCCAGAAGGTTTTCAGGAAGGAGAAACTGTCTTCAAGCAGGATACATTGTTGTTATATATCCTTAGTACAGAGTTTAAACTGAGTTGTTCCTTGTGTAATCATCAGTTCCTGGCTTAAAGATAAAAATGTTTTATGTGACTAAGACTAAGGAATGTAGAGGAAAAAAAAAAAAAGTTTGTTCTTTCCTCCTCCTTGAAACAGAGAAGGCAATGGCAACCCACTCCAGTACTCTTGCCTGGAAAATCCCATGGATTGGGGAGCCTGGTAGGCTGCAGTCCATGGAGTCACACAGAGTCGGACACAACTGAAGCAGCAGCAGCAGCAGCCTCCTTGAGAATTCCAGACCCCTCTCTCCTTGGGGACCCCCAGACTTCTTATCAACCTGCCTAGGAATTGACTCTCTCAGGGCATGCTCCATTCCCATTCTGATGTCTATGTCTGATGTCCCTGTCCTTTTTCACTGTAATAAAACTTCTGCCACACAAAAGCTCTGAGTAATCAAGCCTGGTCCCTGATTTCAAAGCTAAATCTTCTTCAGAGATCACGAATCTGACATCGTTCACTGTAAGCTATCATATCCATGTCTGGATATTTGCAATAAACTAGACGTGAGAAAACAGGTGCTGTTGTGTGAAAACTACCCAGATATAGGCCTCTCCTTCCACAAGTACAAAATTCCATCTTGTTATGTAGCTGATAATTCATTTTAGAAACCCATGAAGGTTAAATGGACATCTAGAATTCTTTACAGAAATTGTTTTCATGTATCTAGGTAGCTTGTAAATATAATTTTTGTATCATTTAAATAAAACAAAATAATGAACAAAAATAATAAGAGTGAGTTAAATATTCCCACTGTGCATGTAGGAGGAATTCCTTAGTGAAGATCCACCACCATAGTTTTTCAATATCATTTTACTTCTCTCATTTTGTAGCAAGGAAATTAAATCAAGACCATTAATTAAAAAAAAAAAGCCCTATTTTCCATTAAAGATAAATGTACACTTACATTCTTTTCATGAAATGTGTTACTAAAGTTCATAAACCTTAACTGCTTTTGCAGAATTTCTCTGTATTAATAGGGATGAGAAATATTGCTCCTTCAGAAGACACTTGTTTTAAATAAAAAGTATAAGGCCCAATACAATTGATGTTGAGACATTTATTTCAGTATCTTTAAAATCAAACCTAAACTGCAATGCATTCATGTCCCTGCATGTGTTCAAACTATGGTGAAATTTGCAGGTGAGTGGGATAAATTGAGGTGTGTACATGCTAAGTCGCTTCACTTGTATCTGATTCTATGCGACCCCATGGACTGTAGCCCACTGACTCCTCTGTCCATGGGACTCTCTAGGAAAGAATACTGGAGTGGGCTGCCATTTCCTTCTCCATGGAATCTTCCCAACACAGGGATTGAACCTGCATCTCTTATGTCTACTGCATTCACAGGTGAGTTCTTTATCACTAAGACCACCTACAGCTGCTGCTGCTGCTAAGTTGCTTCAGTCGTGTCTGACTCTGTGTGACCCATGGGAAGCCCTAAATAAATTGAAGCTAGACAATCATTCATGCAATTATTTTCTTCTGGGGAACATAGGGAACATAGCCCTTATATTATATTCTCGAATAGTCCCAGGTCTGACATTTTCTAGCCCTAATTCTAATTCCTAACAACACCTTCGTTACAGACACAATAGCTGTAAAAATATCTAGACACCATGCACACATAAATGAGTAATAGAACAATTTTTCCTTTGATAGATCATCCAAATACAATAATACTGCCATATGTAGGTTAAATTCAATAGGTAAATTTTTAAATAACACTAATTCCTAAGTTGGGAGATGGTTTATGTGTATGTGTTGTGGGGGGACGTGTGTAGGTGTGGTGAACACATAAGGAAAGCTGCTTTATTATATAACCAGTGAACTTTAATCAAACTTCTTCAAACGTACTACCTCTTCCCATTTAATTTGTGACTATTTCCAAATTGTTCTGTGGCTTAGGGTTATTAGACATGTCTTAATTGTATGATTCATGTAAATTTCAAGTATTACAGTTTAGAAGGAAGAGTAAATTTTAACTACTCCGTGGCTCAAACTATTAGCATTATGTCTCTCCATGTAAATTTTGATGCACTTTTCATTAATACTGTTGTCATCTTTATTATTGGAGAAGGCAATGGCACCCCACTCCAGTACTCTTGCCTGGAAAATCCCATGGACGGAGGAGCCTGGTAGGCTGCGTTCCATGGGGTCGCTAAGAGTCGGACACGACTGAGCGACTTCACTTTCCCTTTTCACTTTCATGCATTGAAGAAGGAAATGGCAACCTGCTCCAGTATTCTTGCCTGGAGAATCCCAGGGACGGGGCAGCCTGGTGGGCTGCCGTCTATGGGGTCACGCAGAGTCGGACATGACTGAAGCGACTTAGCAGCAGCAGCATCTTTATTATATATGTTTTTATATTATATTATATATGTTTTATATTATATATGTTTATTATATATGTATACATCTTTATATATGTTTTTGATTTTAGCAATACTTTCTGAACTGAAGAGGATGTCAAATGCTTCTCTCTGTTATTATATCAGGTTCCTAACAACTGTTTCCAGTGGCTGGATCATATTCTATTGAGTTTCATTAACTATATTATTAGATATTTAAGTAGTTTTTCCCACTCTATTAATAACATTATGAAATCTATGTTAATGCATAAAGGTTTTATATATTTTACATTTTACCTTAGGCTAGAACACTGCCATGTACTGAACAGTAAAAGGGAAAAAAAAAAGCACGTGTTCCTTCTTGATAGGGCCCTCTCGTCTACATTTTTTCTTACGCCATTCCCCATGAACTTCCTCTCAGTCATCAATATGCTTATTTTTGTGCTCTCACCTGAAGGAAGAAACTCTTCCAAATTGAGCTCTCTTTCAGGCATTGTTTACTCTCATGCTAGCTCTTGAGGATTGTCTTGGAGTATGTTTCTCTCTTCGAGGCAGCAAGTTACAGTGGAAAGAGCATGAATCAACTTGTCATTCATTCTTGTGTCATACACAGCCTTAGTCTTCCAGCCTCAGTCTTCCCATCTCTAAAATGTGAGGAACGATACCTACCCATCAGGACTGTTGTGACAGTTAACAAAGAATAACATCCATGAATATGTAATGCTAGATATATCTGAGGCGCTCAGTAAATGTAACCTGAATCTTAATCAAGACCTAAGTTATTAACCAGATACTTTATAGACCTTTCAGCGCAGTGCTATCCAAGATAACTTTCTATTGTGATGGAAATAAAATGCATTGTCCAGGATGGTAGCCACCAACCACATGTGGATATTCAACACTTGAAATAGGTTCTTCTACAACCAAAGAACTGAATTTTTATGTTTAATTAATCTTAATTAGATTGATGTGGCTAGTGCTACTGCAATTGTCTAATACAGGTCTAGAGAATATGTCTTTGCTTTTGTTATCTAAACAATGACTACCTTAATAATGATAGAACTTTTGGATAGATAAAACCAAGGCTATTCCATGAAGATGGATGAACAAAATACTCGAAACTGAGGAGACTATGAAAATTTTCAGTTGTGGCTCTCTAGGCAGATATATACTCTTTCTCCACAGGAGGCTGAAACTGGCCTTATAAGGACAGCTAAACAGGCCACCCTGATCTTGTTAGAGCCATAATTCATCCCCTACAACCAAGGTGGTTGTTTGCAGGAACTGGAATACCCTGAGTAGTTCATTGCAGATTCAAAACTAAATATATTGATGAACCAACTTTGGCCTACTGAAAATAAAACCACCATTTCAAAAAATGAAAAATACTTAACAAATTTTAGTAATAATGAGCTAAAACAAGCCATTTGAGTTGGTGCCTTGCTCAGTGAGGCGTTTTCTTGAAGTTAAATTGATGGGTGAGATTTAGTTTACATTGTGAAGAAAATAATAACAGGAGCAATTTTTGAACCTAATTGCTAATAAAGTGCACAAATAATGGCTTATAAATGTTAACATGTGATTCTGCAGTGTTTAATGTATAAATGCCTAAAAGAAGTTAATTTTCAGAAATTCACATTTAATAATATTACTGATTAATAGTGTTGTACTTATAAATGTTGGAAATTATTCCTCTGTATTTCCATGGTGTAGTTATTATAGTAATATCAATTATACTTGTAATTGTCACAAGTATAAGGAAAAGCAGGCACCACATTTTATACAATTAACAGAGAGGAATTATTTACTAGGGTTTGTGGAATTTATCACAAGGTGTTGTTAATACATATTAAACTTAAAATTTTGTATTGGAATATACTTGATTTACAAATACATTTTAAATTTTGATGTGTTTAAAAGGTTAATTCTAAATCTATTAATAGAAGATTAAAAATTAAAATAGATTATCAATGAAAAGAAAAATGTACCTATTGATAATACTTTTGATGATATTTTCAATGTAGTAATGCATTACAAAAACAAAAATAAGAAAACTACTTTCAGAACAAAGAGTTGGTCTTCATTTGAGCACTTGTTTTCCTTATTAGAGTCATTGTCCCAATTTATTAATTTTTCCTATCTGATACTAACCACCACTGGAAAAATCTCACATTCTTACTTCTAATACCCTCTATGATCAGTATATAAATTGGTCTAATTATTCAACACTACTCTAGGTGTTGCTGTGAAGGTACATTTGGAGATGTCCCTATCATCTACAATCTGCTGGCTTTCTATAAAGATGAGCCTCAATAATCTGAGTGGGCCTCATCTAATCAGAATAAAGGCTTTAAATGCAAAATTTAGGTTTCTCTGAGGAAGAGGAAATTCCGCCTGTTAAATGAACTGTCACTTCAACTAGTGCCCATGAGCTCCAGCCTTCCTGACTTGCCCCTGTTGTTGGTGTTGTTTAGTTGCTCAGTCCGACTCTTTGCAACTCCATAGACTGCAGCATGCCAGGATCCCCTGTCCTCCACTATCTCCTGGAGTTTGCTCAAACTCATGTCCATTGAGTCAGTGATGCCATCCAACCATCTCATCCTCTGTCATCCCCTTCTCCTCCTGCCTTCAGTCTTTCCCAGGATCAGAGTCTCTTCCAATGAGTCGGTTCTCTGCACCAGGTGGCCAAGTATTGGGCTATGGATTTTCAAACTTGCCTAGGCATTCCCCGGGCTTCACTGGCAGCTCAGTGGTAAAGAACCCCCCTGAAATGCAGGAGACACTAATCTTCCCAACCCTCTGAAATGTGGGCTTGGAATATCCCCTGGAGAAGGGGATGGCTACCCACTCTAGTATTCTTGCCTGGGAAATCCCATGGACAGAGGAACTCGGCAGGCTATGGTCCATGATGTCACGAAGAGTCGGACATGACTGAGTGATTAAATAACAACAACGAGGCATCCCTTACAACCATGTAAACTGATCCTGCTGGTTCTGTTTCTCTGGTTAAAGCCTGACTGATACACCTGCCATGCTCAGTCACTACCAGGGAGCTGCCCAGGGAGACTGTGACCTTGGCATGAATGCCATGCATAATTCCCAAGTGATAACAACTGGAGGCTGTCAGCCAACTATATTCTTTTTAGCAGCTTCTCCTTTGTAAGATCTGAGCAGCCAGTGTTCATGGTTGCCACATACTTTTACAATGATCACCTAGAAAGCAAAGTGCTAAATCCAGGGAATTCATTGCAGGACTTATTTGAACTCCTTATAAAGCTCCATTCTCCTTCCTCTTCAGAATCACTACTGTTCCTTGTTCAGACTATTCCTTTCAAATTACTTCATGACAGATCCTGATTTCATCATTTTTATATTATTTATCCTTTAATTTAGGATCCCCTGGGAGCTGATCCAGAGACAAGGATTTGATTACAAGTGGTTTGTTTGGGAGATGGTAACCAGCAGCAAAGTGAGAACATTAGATTTAGATGAAAGGAAAGTAAAAATTTTAAAAGGTAGTTTTTCAAGCTACTTATCATGATATGTAAATGAAGTTTAGTCACCTGGAGAACTCGGGGAGAATGTTCAGGGCAACACCTCAGAGTTATCTTACAAAAGAGGTTATGGAAATGGAGTATTTATCCAGCAGTTCCCAGCAGCTGTGCTAAATGTTGCTTACAGGGTGGGTGGGTGATTATCAGTACTTATTGAAGAGCAAGCTTTGGGGCAAGAGAGAGCCCTCAAAGTCACAGGTTCCTGGCAGCTGGAAACTTGCCAATATGCACTGAAATGTCACATGTTAAAGGGATACAGGTGGGACACCATGACCATGTGCTACATATCACCCACCCATGGCACAGAGTAGATGCGAAAGTTTGTTTCCTGACTGACTGAATGACTATGCAGACCTGGACAAAAACTTCCATATCTGTTTCAAGGTTTGAGGTCCCATATAGAATGGAAATTAACTCCTTTGTCAGTCTGACTTTCAAGCTGAATGATGCCTGCAGACATGGGATTCTCAGCTATGCATCTATGCATCTCCCGAGGAATACTAGTTCGCAGTTTACTCTCAAATTTGCCTTACTCTAAAATTTGCTAACTTAAAGAAAATCTACACTGTTCAGAAAAATTGTGCCTTTCTGACTCTAAATTTCTGGGATATTTCAAAGAATGTGAAATAAAACTTGCATCATTTTATGACAGTCATAAAATTTTAAAAAAGTTATATTCTACCAATGATCATAGCAAGTACAAGCTATTTTAGGACACGACTGTAAGAAAATGGCAGACAAAAATACACAGTTTTGGTAACTTCTTCCATAGATTTTTCACAAGAAAGAATAAATGATAGACCAACTCTTAAATATTTTAAAACTGCAGGATTCTTTCGGTGCACATTCACACTACCTTGTCATCATGCTGACAGAATTTGCTAAACAAGCACAGCTTAAGAGGATTTCACATTACTGAGAGAAAAGGGCAACCTGTAATATAAAGCATTAAACTGCAAGGAAAGCTGGCCTGTTGGTAATACTTACAAAATTGATTTGTGTTGCTTGAGATCCTAGAGGTAATAGGGAAACTTTACAGCACTTAGCTACAAAATAAACCCTTTATCTTGCTGCCCTATGTATTTCCTTCTCTATGATCCACAGAGATTTTCTGAATAGGTAAATTCTTCATATTTTCACAGCACATAGAGATTTTAGAAGAGTGCATCAAGTGTTCAAAAATATTATCTAATATTATTAGTATTGCAAATTGATTGGATGCATTTTCAACCTTACAAAATTAGTAGGAGTGATCCCAGGATTGTGTTCATGGTGAGGTAAGTAACATGGCAGTGAATATCTACTTAGTTCCTGAAAGCAGATTGTGCATATTAAGACAATTACCATACATGAAGCAACTATGGGTACCTCTGATTTCTAAACAAATATATATATTTCCTTTAGCAATGACTTTCAACATATTCTAGAAAAGAAACACTTTGATTTTGAATAAACTGTCACATGTGCTATGTTCTGTTTTCATCTTAGTTGCATTTTTTAGTTATATAAATGGCCATATCATCTTTCCTTAAATGGGGAGAAGGATACAAGACTATCTCGGCCATTACAACAACACCCACAAAGATTAAAGAGCATAAACAAAGAACTTCTGACCAAATAAGAACTCTCTCCACTGCCCTTTTTCTACAAGTCTCAGTGGCTGAATCAGACTCGCAATGGCCCTATCCAATTTCTTTAAACAACCTGGTGTATTCACATAACCTGTGCTCTGATGGTTAAGAACGGAGGTTCTAATGCAAGCAGATCATAGTTCAAACCCTAGTTCTACCAAGATTATCACCTGAGTGACCATGAACACATAATTCAAGTACTCTTAGTTTCTTAATCTGCAAAATGCAAATAATATCATTTCAGAAACAACAGCAAGGTTGCTGTGGGGATAAAGTGAGATAACCACATTAATATCTGCTTATCTTAAACTTCAAAACTATTAACTGATGAAAATTTTAAAACCTTACATTTTTATATTGTCTTCAGTGACATCTATATATCATGCTTAGAAAAAATAATCTTTGTATTTTTAAGTATATAATTTAGAAACTTGGGAACGGAAATTCCTTTCCAAAGAAGACAGAATTGAGACAATCATTCAAGAAGAAAAGGGTGCAAGTCATCTTCCTTTACTTAACAACAGTCAAGTTAATTTCCTCCAAGAAAACTTAGATAAAAAAGAATCAAACACCATCTATGATTCCACACACCCAGGCTGGATTTCATATTGAGTTATTAAATATTTACTATTAATTTTAGAAATTTATAGTGACAGTCTGCCAATACTCTCAACTATTCATTTAGTGAAAGCTTAGCTGTATCACTGTAAAAATACAATTCCCTTACTATGTCAATTGTGGTGAGATATTTAATTTCTTATTCATCTGAAAGAAAAAATTACACACCTAGTGGACAAAAAGTCTCATTAAACTCTGAAATTAAATCTCAGCTGCAAACAGGTCAGTTTAACCCTATCTCCATAAAATATTACTTCAAGTGTTTTATAAATAAGTTTCTATCTTAACAAGGATGTATATATTTAGTATATGATTATTCAGATGAGAAAGAAGAAAATGTCTACCAAATGTGAAAAGACAATCTTGACTTCAAACCAGGGATTCTCAGACTGTACCATAGTTAACTTCTACCAGTAACCATGACTTACCACAGCATTTATGTTACTTGGCAGGGACTAAGAAGAGGGCGTTGCAAGGCTCCCTGGGGAGGGTATAACAGAATGCCTATGGAGGTACAGATTAAAATATGTCACTAGGGTTTTCTGGCATGATCTCCTGGGAGGTTGGATTTGGGCTGCACTGTCAAACTCTTCAAATTGTTTTAAATAATTTTCAATTCTGTAACACTGATTTAGATGTTCATGTTTTACATTTATATTTTACGTCATGAGATTTGCTCACATCTCTAGTTCTGAATATATTTTGTTGTTGCTGTTTCACTATGATCTAAGAGATGGCACATTTCTCTATAATGCTGCAGGAATTAAGTGTTTAGTGTTTGTGGTGAGTGACCATTTATACACTCCAAATACTCCCCAATTGACTTACGAAATTAAATAAAGAAAATGGAATTCTTCTAACCAGGGGCTTGTGTAGCTCAATGAGGCTATGAGCCATGCCATGCAGGATCACCCAAGATGGATGGGTCACAGTGAAGAGTTCTGATAAACATGGTCCACAGGAGGAGGAAATGGCAACATACTCCAGTACTCTTGGCATGAGAATCCATGAACAGTATTAAAAGGCAAAAAGATAAGACACCAAAAGATGAGCCTCCCAGGTTGGAAGGTGTCCAATATGCTAATGGGGAAGAGTGCCCTGGCAATTACTAAGAGCTACAGAAAGAATGAAGAGGATGGGTCAAAGCAGAAACTATGCTCAGTTGTGGATGTGTCTGGTGGTGAAAGTAAAATCTGATGCTATAAAGAAAGATACTGCATAGGAACCTGGAATATGAGGTCCACAAATCAAGGTAAGCTGGACATAGTCAAGCAGAAGATGGCAAGAGTGAACATTGACATCTTAGGAATCAGTGAACTAAAATGGATGGGAATGGGCAAATTTAATTCATATAAACATTATATCTATTACTGTGGGCAAGAATCCCTTAGAAAAAACAGAGTAGCCCTCATAGTCAACAAAAGAGTCTGAAATGCAGTACTTTGGGTACAGAATGATCTCTGTTTGTTTCCAAGGAAAACCATTCAACATCACAGTAATTCAAATCTATGTCCCAACCACTAATGCTGAAGAAGCTAAAGTCGAAGGGTTCTATGAAGACCAATAACACCTTCTAGAAATAACACCAAAAAAAGATGTCCTTTCATCATAGGGGATTGGAATGCAAAAGTAGGAAGTCAAGAGATACCTGGAGTAACAGGCAAGTTTGGCCTTGGAGTACAAAATGAAGCAGGGCAAAGGCTAACCAAGTTTTATCAAGAGAGCACACTGGTCACAGCAAACACTCTTTTCCAACAATTCAAGAGATGACTCTACACATGGACATCACCAGATGGTCAATACCAAATCAGATTGATCATATTCTTTGCAGCTAAAGATGGAGAATCTCTATACAGTCACCAAAAACAAGATCAGGAGTTGACTGTGGCTCTGATCAACAGCTCCTTTTTGCAAAATTCAGGCTTAAATTGAAGAAAGTAGGGAAAATCACTAAGTCAAAAGGTATGACCTAAATCAAATCCCTTATGATTATACAGTGGAGGTGACAAATAGATTCAAGGGGATGAGATCTAGTAGACAGAGTGCCTGAAGAACAATGGATGGAGGTTCGTGGCATTGTACACGAGGCAGTTACCAAAACAATCCTGAAGAAAGAGCAATGACAAGAAGGCAAAATGGTTGTCTGAGGAGGCTTTACAAATAACTGAGGAAAGAAGAGAAATGAAAGGCAAAGCAGAAAGGGAAAGATATACCCAACTGAATGCAAAGTTCCAAAGAATAGCAAGAAGAGATAAGAAGGCCTTTGGAAACAAATAGTTAAAAGAAATAGAGAAAAACAATTGAATGGGAAAGACTAGAGATCTCTTCAAGAAAACTGGAGATATCAAGGGAATGTTTCATGCAAGTGTGGGCACAATGAAGGACAGAAATGGTAAGGACCTAAGAGAAGCAGAAGATATTAAGAAGAGGTGGCAAGAATACACAGAAGAGCTATATAAGAAAGGTCTTATAGCCAAAGCAATCTTGAGAAAGAAGAATGGAGCTGGAGGAATCAACCTTCCTGATTTCAGACTATACTACAAAGCTACAGTCATCAAGAGAGTATGGTACTGGCACAAAACCAGAAATATAGACCAATGGAACAAGATAGAAAGCCCAGAAATAAACTCATGCACCTATGGGCACCTCATTTTTGACAAAGGAGGCAAGAATATGCAATGGGGCAAAGATAAGTGCTGCTGGGAAAACTGGACAGCTACATGTAAAAAAATGAAATTAGAACATTTCCTAACACCATACACAAGGATAAACTCAAAATGGATTAAAGGCATAACTGTAAGACTAGGAATTACAGAACTCTTAGAGGAATACATAGGCAGAACACTCTGACATAAAACACAGCAAGATCCTCTATGACCCACCTCCTAGAGTAATGGAAATAAAAACAAAAATAAACAAGTGGGACCTAATTAAACTTAAAAGGTTTTGTACAACAAAGGAAACAAGGTGGAAAGACACCCTCAGATGGGAGAAAATAATAGCAAATGAAACAAATGACAAAGGATTAATTTCAAAAATAAATAATCAGCTCCTACAAATCAATACCAGAAAAACAAACAACCCAATCAAAAAGTGGGGAAAAGACTTAAACAGACATTTCTCCAAAGCCAGCATACAGATGGCTAATAAACACACAAAAATATGTTCAACACCCCTCATTATTAGAGAAATGCAAATTAAATCACAATGAATTATCACCTCACACCAGTCAGAATGGCCATCATCAAAAAATCAACTAACAATAAATGCTGGAGATGGTGTGGAGAAAAGGGGACCCTCTTGTACTGTTGGTGGGTATGTAAATTGACACAGCTGCTATGGAAGACAGTATGGAGATTCCTTAAAAAACTAGGAATAAAATCACCATATGACACAGCAATCCCACTACCAGGCATATAGCCTGAGGAAACCAAGACTGAAAAAGACACATGTATCCCAATGTTCACTGAAGCACTATTTACAATAGCTAGACATGGAAGCAACATAGACGTCCATCGACAGATGAATGGATAAAGAAGCTGTGGTACATATATACAATGGTATATTATTCAGCCATAAAAAGGAACACATTTGAGTCAGTCCTAGTGAGGTGGGTAAATCTAGAGCCTATAACACAAAGTAAGTCAGAAAGAGTAAATATTGAATATTAATGTACACATATGAAATCTAGAAAGACAATACTGATGAACCTATTTTCAGGGCAGCAAAGGAGACACAGACATAGAGAAAAGACTTATGGACACTGGGGGAGGGGGGAGGAAGGAGAAGGTGGGATGTATGGAGAGAGTAACATGGAAATATACATTACCGTATGTAAAACAGATAGCCAATGGGAATTTGCTATATGACTCAGGGAACACAAAGTGGGGCTCTGTAACAATCTAGAGGGTTGGGATGGGGAAGGAGGTGGGAGGGATGTTTGAGAGGGAGGGGATGTAGGTAAAACTATGGCTTATTCATGCTGATGTTTGGCAGAAACCAACAGAATACTGTAAAGCAATTATTTTTCAATTAAAAATAAATTTAATTAAAAAACAGATAAGAAGACTTGGGGGAATAAAAAGAGCAGGGTGATTGGTAGGGTAAATATCTGGCTTTCTCTGATTGGTCCTAAATTGGAAGTGGGGCAAAAATTAAGGAAGCTGTCAGGTATTGGATATTTGGGGCCTATTTTTACAGAAGTGATTGTTTGGCTTCCTAGGTTGTTATCAAAGCTAACATTCTGTCTTCCTACAAGTCTGACTTACACAAGGCTGTCTTCCTGGGCTGTTTATTATTGATAAGACAGTTGATTTCTTTGGCAAGTTCTTGCAGATTGTGGGTCAGAGTTCCATTTTTACACAAGGTCTATTGTCCACATATTCAGTCTCTCAGCACCTATAAATGAGAATATCACACTGTAGCAGGTAATACATGAAAATTGTTAAGAGAGAGTAAATCTCAACAGTTCTCATTGAAAGGAGAAATTTTGTATTTATATGAGATGACAAGTAAAGTTAACTAAGTTTTGTGTAAGCATGTCAAAATATATTTAAGTCAAACCACTATGTTATATAATTTTAAATTATACAATGCTGTATCTCAGTTATATCTCACTAAAACTGGGAGGAAAAAAAAGTAGTCATAATAAAGAAGTTTCTAAAAAAAGAAAGAAGAAGTCTGAGTATATACAATGGAATACAATTCATTGAAAAAATAAGGAAATCCTGCCATTTGCAAAAATACAGATGAATCTTGAGGGCACTCTGCTAAGTGAAATAAATCAGACAGAGAAAGACAAATATTCTATGATTTCACTTTTATGCAGAATTTAAAACAAAAACAAAAATCCCTCATAGAAATTTCTGCTGGCTTCCAGGGGTTAGAAGGAGAGGGGGTAGAGAAGACAGAGGGAGAATTGGGTGAAGAAGATCAAACAGTACAAATTTCCAGTTATAATCTTGAGATGTAATGCATAGCATGGTAAATATAGGTAATAATACTGTATTGTATATTTGAAAGCTTTTAAGGGAGTGGATCTTAAAGTTCTCAACACAAGGATAAAACTTTATAACTGTGTGAGGTGATGGATGTTTGCTAAATTTATTGTGATAGTCATCTCATAATTTCAGTTCAGCTCAGTTCAGTCACTCAGTCGTGTCCAACTCTTTGCGACTCCATGAATCGCATAATTATATAAAATCATTATGTTGTATACTTGAAACTTATACAGTGTTATATGTCAATTATATCTGGATACAACTTAAAAAAGAAAAAAAATAAGGAAATTGAAATTTTAAAAAAGTGTGACTACCAATGATTGACTTTTGAGTGGTAAAACACTCATACATTCCTGGAATAAACCTGAATGTTTGTCATAGATTATCCTTCTTATAAATTACTGGATCAATTTACTAACTTTTTCTTTTTAGAATTTCTGCTTCTATTTATATGGGAGCTTGGCCTGTAATTTTTCTTCCTTGTAATATCCTTGTCATGCTATGATATCCCTGTGAAGCTGTTCTAATAAAATGAGCTGGAAAGTGTTCTTTTTCTATTGTCTAAAAGATTTTAAGACTGGTGTTATAAAAAAAAAAAAAGACGTGTTATAAATGTTTGGAGGAAACGTCAGTAAAACCTTCTGTGCCTTTCTAATATAGGCTTTTAAAGCTATAAAACTTTCTTCTAAGTACAATTATTCTTGTCATTCAATGAAAAATATGTTGTAATCTTCAAAAAAAGAGAAAGGTCTTAATGACCTGGATAACCACCGTGGTGTGGTCATTCAACTAGAGCCAGACATCCTGGAGTGTGAAGTCAAGTGGGCCTTAGGAAACATTATTACAAACAAGGCTACTGGAGGTGACAGAATTCCAGCTGAGCTATTTAATATCCTAAAAGATGATGCTGTTAAAGTGCTGCATTCAATATGCTAGCAAATTAGGAAAACTCAGCAGTGGCCCCAGGACTGGAAAAAGTCAGTTTTCATTCTAATCCCAAAGAACAGATATGCCAAAGAATGTTCAAACTACAGTACAGTTGCACTCATTTCACATGCTAGCAAGGTTATGCTCAAATCCTTCAAGCTAGGCTTCAGAAGCGGAGAAGGCAATGGTACCCCACTCCATTACTTTTGCCTGGAAAATCCAATGGACGGAGGAGCCAGGAAGACTGCAGTCCATGGGGTCACTGAGGGTCAGACACGACTGAGCGACTTCACTTTCACTTTTCACTTTCATGCATTGGAGAAGGAAATGGCAACCCACTCCAGTGTTCTTGCCTAGAGAATCCCAGGGACAGGGGAGCCTGGTGGGCTGCTATCTATGGAGTCGCACAGAGTCGGACACGACTGAAGTGACTTAGAAGCAGTAGCAGCAGGCTTCAGAAGTATGTGAACCGAGAATTTCCAGATGGACAAGTTGGGTTTCGAAAAGGCAGAGGAACAAGAGATCAAATTGCCAACATTTGTTGTATCATAGAAAAAGCAAGGGAATTTCAGAAAAACATCTACTTCTGCTCCATTCACTAGCTAAAGTCTTTGACTTTGTGGATCACAACAAACTGAAAAATTCTTAAAGAGATGGGAATACCAGACCACCTGATTTGCCTCCTGAGAAATTTGTATGTAGGTCAGGAAGCAACAGTTAGAACTGGACATGGAACAACAGAATGGTTCCAAATCAGGAAAGGAGTACATCAAGGCTGTATAATGGCACCCTGCTTATTTAACTTGTATTTAGAGTACATCATGAGAAACGCTGGGCTGGATGAAGCACAAGCTGGAATCAAGTTTGCTGAGAGAAATATCAATAACCTCAGATATGCAGATGACACCACCCTTATGGCAGAAAGTGAAGAGGAACTAAAGAGCCTCTTGATGAAAGTGATAGAGAAGAGTGAAAAAGTTGGCTTAAAACTCAACATTCAGAAAACTAACATCATGGCATCTGGTCCCATCACTTCATGGCAAATAGATGGGGAAACAATGGAGACAGTGAGAGAATTTATTTTGGGGGGCTCCAAAATCACTGCAGATGGTGATTGAAGCCACGAAATTAAAAGATGCTTGCTCCTTGGAAGAAAAGTTATGACCAACCTATACAGTGTATTAAAAAGCAGAGACATTACTTTGCCAACAAAAGTCCATCTAGTCAAAGCTATGGTTTTTCCAGTAGTCATGCATGGATGTGAGAGCTGGACTGTGAAGAAAGCTGAGTGCCGAAGAATTGATGCTTTTGAACTGTGGTGTTGGAGAAGACTCTTGAGAGGCCCTTGGACTGCAAGGAGATCCAACCAGTCCATTCTAAAGGAGATAAGTCCTGGGGATTATGTTGAAGCTGAAACTCCAATACTTTGGCCACCTGATGCAAAGAGCTGACTCATTGGAAAAGACCCTGATGCTGGGAAAGATTGAAGGCAGGAGGAGAATGGGATGACACAGGATGAGATGATTGTATGGCATCACTGATTCAATGTACATGAGTTTGAGTAAACTCCAGGAGTTGGTGATGGACAGGGTGGTCTGGCATGCTGCAGTCCATGGGGTTGCAAAGAGTCGGACATGACTGAGCAACTGAACTGTACTGAACAAGCAACTGAACAAGAAGAAATTCCTCTAACACAAATCATAATAATGATTAACATTTACATGGCACTTTTAGTGTGCAAGGTATTCTGCTATGTGAGTTACATGTATTAAATCATTACTTTATCCGAAGAATACATAACGAAACCTATCCTCATTTTACACATTTGTAGATAGTGGCAATAGAGAACATGTAACTTGCCCAGGGTTGTAATAACTAAAATTAGAAATATATAATAAGAATAAAGCTAACTATATTAATAAAATGATATCAATGATTACCACTTACTGAATTTTTATACAAAAATTCAATGTTCAGTTTTACATTTAATTATAATACTGCTCTAAAAAAGATCTTATTACTTGTCCTTTCCAGAAAGTAAACAAGTTCAAAGGGAAAAAAAACATATTTTCTTGAGGTCTCACAGCTAATTTATTGTCACAATTGAAATTAAACCATACATCCTTACTCTTGTATTTCTGAAAGTTGTTAAGAGAGTAAACCCTAAGAGTTCTCATTGTAAGGAAAAGATATTTTCTTCTATTTCTTTAACTTTGAGGGAATTACTGTTCACTATACTTTGGTAATCGTTTCATGATGTACATGTCAGATCATTATGTTTCACAGAAATGTACAGTGCTGTATGTCAATCATATCTCAATAAAACTGGAAGAAAAAATAAATTAAAAAATAAAATGCATATCTTTATAACTCTAAGGCTTGTGCTCTTTCAATTAGGCAACACTATTTTAACAGATAATAGCAGGATGAGTAGTAACATATTGCCATAATTTACTCTAAAGCTTGAGTAACCAAAATTAAATCTTCTTCTGGAATCTGATTTCAAAACACTAGTACAGGGAATGCAAGGTTTGTGAATGAAAAGTGGGACATCTCAAGAAATCCGCATACTCTGCATTCTGTAGCCATCAAAAGAGAAAAAAAAAAAATCTACATTTTTGCCAGTGATGGTTAGCTGCACTTTATGGCCCACTTCATACATATTTAAGTAGGAAGTGATTTTTAAAATGAAGCAATTCATAAGTTTCAGATTTATTCTACTGCTTATCTTTTTAGATTCCTCATTTATTTTTTTCTGACATGAATTGAATGTCCTTTATGTACTTCTTCAAAATCATTTATAGTATGTATTTTCAATATAATGCTAACTAACTGCCATTTCTTGTAGCCCTGAACCGGGAGTCAAGAGGCATATGTTCTATTCATTGATCACTGTTGACTGCTGCTGCTGCTAAGTCACTTCAGTCATGTCCGACTCTGTGCGACCCCAGAGACAGCAGCCCACCAAGCTTCCCGGTCCCTGGGATTCTCCAGGCAGGAACACTGGAGTGGATTGCCATTTCCTTCTCCCGTGCATGAAAATGAAAAGTGAAAGTGAAGTCGCTCAGTCGTTCCTTAGCGACCCCATGGACTGCAGCCCACCAGGCTCCTCTGGTCCATGGATTTTCCAGGCAAGAGTACTGGAGTGGGATGCCATTGCCTTCTCCAACTGTTGATTACATGACACCAAATCCTCCAAATGACAAGTAAATAATTGTTTTTAAAGTGTGCTAATATTTTACCCACACTATAACATTTATCTCATTATGTGGGAAATGCTCAACAATTGACAGGTTTTCTTTTCTATCTGGTTGACAACATGTAAGCTGTCATTTGAGATAGTGAAAAACCAATTTCCATGTATTTAATCAGCAACAAACAGGTATGAAATTCACACTCAGAATACTTTTAAGAGCTCTGGTTCCATATAGGAAAAAAATGGAGAATGGTTTAGAGCAGTAATTCTAAACACAGACCCATATATTATCAAGTAAGAAGGTGGGAGGGGGGTTCAGGATGGGGAACATGTGTACACCTGTGGCGGATGCATGTTGATGTATGGCAAAACCAATACGATATTGTAAAGTAATTAGTCTCCAATTAAAATAAATAAATTTAAATTAAAAAAAAGAGAAATGCATGCTTTGAACAGGGTATAACATTTAGTGCTAAAAATAATAAAATATAAGTAAAATTGCCTTGAGTTTTAACTTTCATTCTGTGTCGGCATGCATACATTTCCATGGGGTCACAAAGAGTCAGACACGACTGAGCGACTGAACTGATTTCAACTGTTAAAATATTCATAATTATTCAATAACTCAGCTTGTTGCTAGAAGAGAGGGACAAAAAATGACTGAGAAATTTTCAATTTATCAATGAGATTTATTTAATAATTTCACTACAAATTGCTTGTAAAATGCCTAATCACAGTCTTCTTACAAGTAACCCCTTGATGCCCTAACCCACAACTTGCTCTAAATTCTGATTTTATCTACTTCCCCCAGAAAGTGTGACAAAATATCTCTTTTTTGAAGGAAAGGTGGCTTTGGCCTTTCAATGAATATTTCATTCATAACAAGTAATCCATCTCCTTTCCTACCTCACCCAGTTAAAATAAATTCAGATAAACTATATATGCAGTTTTATTGCTTGTATTAATAACATATTGGCAAATTTTAAAACTCTAAAATATAGACTTGTCAATATTTATCATTTGTAGTTTCAAATTTTTGTATCGAATTGTATAGGGAAGAAATGTTTCTCAGAGTTCAAAATAAAGATGCTGGATGGGGAACACTTGTACACCCGTGGCGGATGCATGTTGATGTATGGCAAAACCAATACAATATTGTAAAGTAAAAAAAAAAAAAAATAATAATAAAATTAAAATGCTAAGGTGTCTTAAGTAGCTGCTTTTAAGAGGGGCATATATCTTGTTAAAACAAACAACTAAAAACAAAAATAAAAAAAACTTACATAAGAAATGTGTCTGAAGACAAAAGAAACAGAAGCAAAAACAAACAAATGGGACCTAATTAAAATCTTCTGCACAGCAAAAGAAACCATCAACAAAACAAAAAGGCAACTTACTGAATGGGAGAAAGTATTTGCAAATGATACGACTGATAAGGGGTTAATATCCAAAATATATAACAGCTCATACAACTCAGTATCAAAAACCAAAACAAAACCCTGATTTTTAAAAATGGTCAGGGCAGGAGACCTGAATAGACATTTTAATAAAGATGTACAGATGCCCAACAGACACAAAAGATTTTCAACACTGCCAATATTGAGAGAAATGCAAATCAAAACTACACTGAGATATATCACTTTACACCTGTTAGAATGACTGTCATCAAAAAGAACATATATAACAAACGTTGGTGAGGACATGGAGAAAAGGGAACCCCCTACATTGTTGGTAAACTGGTGCAACTGCTATGGAAAACAGTACAGAAATTTTCAAAAAACTAAAATTAGATCATAGGATCCACAATCCCACTCCTGGGTATCTATCAAAAAAAAGAAAACACTTATTCTAAAAACACATACATTCCACTGTTGATGGCAGCATTACTTATGATGGTCAATATATGAAAGAAATCTAAGTGTCAAACAGATGAATGGATAAAGAAGATGTGGTTTATATATCTACAATGAAACATTAGCCATAAAATAGAATGAAATTCGCCATTTGTAATGACAAGGATGAACCTGGAGGGCATTATGCTCAGTTAAATAGGTCAGGCAGAGGAAGACAAATACTGTATGTTATTATTTTTATGTGGAATCTAAAAAATGAAACGAATGAATATAACAAAAGAGAAACAGACTTACAGATACAGGGAACAAACTAGTGGCTACCGGAGGGGAGATGAAATGGGGGAGGAGCAAGATAAGTATATTGGATGAAGAAGTACAAACTACTATGTATAAAATAAATAAGCTACAAGTTCTACTGTACAGCAAGATATTGTATCAGTTCAGTTCAGTCGCTCAGTCGTGTTCGACTCTTTGCAACCCCATGAATCGCAGCACGCCAGGCCTCCCTGTCCATCACCAACTCCCGGAGTTCACCCAGACTTATGTCCATCGAGTCAGTGACGCCATCCAGCCATCTCATCCTCTGTCGTCCCCTTCTCCTCCTGCCCCCAATCCCTCCCAGCATCAGAGTCTTTTCCAATGAGTCAACTCTTTGCATGAGGTGGCCAAAGGACTGGAGTTTCAGCTTTAGCATCATTCCTTCCAAAGAAATCCTAGGGCTGATCTCCTTTAGAATGGACTGGTTGGATCTCCTTGATATTGTATAGCCAATATTTAAAAATAACTAAGTGGAGAATAATTTATAAAAATATTAAATCACTATGTTGCATACCTCAAAACTAATACAATATTGTAAATTAACTATACTTCAGTAAAAACAAATTTTTTAAAAAAGGAAATGTGCCTTCAGACAAAGAGCTAGATGATCACTCTTTGTAAGTGACACTGATTAGCTACATTTCCTTATAAACTTCCTCAAATAAGCTTGAAACAGAATGGGTGATGGAAAAGAGGCCAAAAGGGTGATTTTGCCAAGTTGACAGGAGAGAGTTCAAAGAAGACTAGACAATACCAAACTGGAAAACAATTTGCCTATTTCAGAAGGGAAATTTCTTCCCAATAGAAAATATTCAGACTTAATTTTGTTACATTCTGCCAAATTACTCTCCAGAAAGTCTTTGCTGCTGCTGCTGCTAAGTTGTTTCAGTCGTGTCCGACTCTGTGCGATCCCATAGACGGCAGCCCACCAGGCTCCCCCGTCCCTGGGATTCTCCAGGCAAGAACACTGGAGTGGGTTGCCATTTCCTTCTCCAATGCATGAAAGTGAAAAGTGAAAGTGAAGTCGCTCAGTCGTGTCCAACTCTTAGCGACCCCATGGACTGCAGCCTACCAGGCTCCTCCGTCCATGGGATTTTCCAGGCAAGAGTACTGGAGTGGGGTGCCATTGCCTTCTCCACCAGAAAGCCTTTACCAACTTATATTCCTTTACCAGTTTAGATTTATTTCTCCTCATTCTTGGAAAACTTTTTATACTATCAGCTCCTAATTTTATGCATCTGATGATTGTTGAGTAGTATCTCCTTTTTAAATTTGCATTTTTGGGGAATTTCCCTGGTGGTCCAGTGGCTAAGACTCCATGCTCCCAATGTAGGAGGCCCGGGTTCAATGCCTGGTCAGGGAACTAGGTCTCACATGTTGCAACTGAAAGACCCTGTGTGCCACAACTAAGACCTGGCACAACCAAATAAATAAATAAACCAATTCAGTTCAGTAGCTCCATTGAGTCCCACTCTTTGCGACCCCATGGACAGCAGCACACCAGGCTTACCTGTCCATCACCAACTCCTGGAGCTTGTTCAAACTCATGTCCATAGAGTTGGTGATGCCGTCCAACCATCTCATCTCAATAAATAGATTAAAAAATAATAAATTAGCTTTTTTATTGATTGATAGTGATGATGAGCATCTTTTCATGTACAAAATATCTATCCTTTCTCCATCTTCCTGTTGATATCCAGGGATTCACTATTTATTTACAATGTGATAAGCATTATAAATAGCTTCATATTGATACATATCAATACATATGACATTCTTGAGATAAATCTTTATTTTTTAGATAATTAAATCAATGTTAACATAATCATGAGTGCTTTATTTTTATCTTATTTAAGAAATCTTCTGCATTCCCCCAGATAAAAAGATACTCTCTCAGTTTCTTCTGTTTTTTTGAGAAGTTAACATTTAGGTCCTATATCCATCTAGAGTTCTTCATATTTGCATTTTATTTTAAAATTTTCTGGGTATATACTGCTAGACATTTTTGAAACTTTAAAGAAAAAATTCCAATCTTAGGGTTCTGAGTTTACAAATGCTCAAAAAACATATTTACTTTTTTTCAAATACTGTCACATTTGGATTTTTTGTCATTTTATTTAATTCTTTCTATTTGCATTACTTTTCTTTTCTCCTTTGCTTTTAATTTCAGCTTTATACAATTATTCACATGTCCCTTCTTATGTAGTGTCTCTGTCCCATTACCCTTGTTTCTGTGGCATCTTCTGAGTTGAACTTGAGAGGCACAGACACAAGTTAGTCTGCTATGTTGTCAGAAAAAAGATGTAGTAGCACCCCTCTCCCCCACCCCTCTTTAGAGCTGAAATATTCCTTTATCTAGTGGCTGGGAGTATAGGCAATTACAGTACACAACTAGGTTCCTCCCTCCCTGGGAACTGTCAGAGGACAAAGGTTGTTACATGACCTCCCACCAAGGTCATGTCCCAGTCAAAGACAGCCTAGTTTTACGTGTTAAATATTAACAAACTTTATGTATTAATGTTATCAAAACTTAATTTTCTAGCAGCATATCTTTCCCTTTTAAGGAATTTTTGGATAGAGTAAAAATATTTAATATACCATATTTTAAAATATTATTTGATACATTCAAAAGAATGTGTGTGTCTGTAATCTATAAATCATAATTATATAATGAATATTTATGAACTTAAAACCTAAACCCAAAATGAAAACATGATGGGGAAGTACCCTGTGTGCAAGACAGCAAAAGAGACACAGATGTAGAGAACAGTCTTTTGGACACTGTGGGAGAGGGCGAGGGTGGGATGATTTGGGAGAATGGCATTGAATCTTGTATAATATCATATAAGAAATGAATCACCAGTCCAGGTTCGATGCAGGATACAGGATGCTTGGGACTGGTGCACTGGGATGACCCAGAAGGATGGTACAGGGAGGGAGGTGGGAGGGGGGGGTTCAGGATGGGGAACACGTGTACACTCGTGGTGGATTCATGTTGATGTATGGCAAAACCAATACAATATTGTAAAGTAATTAGCCTCCAATTAAAATAAATAAATTTAAATTAAAATAAATAAATAAAAAGAAAAAGAAAAACTCCTGCCAATCTAGCAAACCTCTCCAACAAAGATAGAAGACAAAACAGTTTTATTATTTAATAAACATGAAACCAGAATGTGATGTACATCACAGGCAATCCACTAAAAATGCTGCACAAATAGAAAGAAACCTCCACTTCTCTATAGTCAAGGAGATACAACCTGTTACACTAATGTTCTCAAGAGAAAAAGCCACCAGTCTGCAGGTAAAAGGACTTGACAGCAACATTTCTCACACATGCTTCATCCTAAAATTCACTTGGTAGTTGGGCTGACCATCTAGCTAACTGGCTTTATCCAAAAGAAAAATAAATTTATCCTATCTTTATTACATAATTTAATTTTTCAGCAAGACTTGTGCTGAGGTTAGGCTCCTAGTCTCTCACAGAAAATGCGAGCAAGGGACGCTCTCTTCTTTGAATGATTACATTTCAAACATATGGCTCCCAAGTCTTAGAGAAAAAGATTCCTGGGTTGTAAGGCTATAAAGAGGCTTACTTCAGTTTTAAAAAGATTTATGGACATCTCAAAGAAACAGAGAAAGAATTTACAAGTTTTCTTTAAAAAAAAAAAAAATTGCTCCGAAAGGTTTCTTTCCCTTTTAGTACCAGGGAAAATTATTATTTCTTTTCTGATTAGCATTTATCCAAACAAATATATGCTATCTATCAGCACTATGTAACATCATTGTTTTATATCCTTGCCAACAATTGATGTAGCCAGACTTCTTAATTTCCACAAATACAGCAGGTAGAAAAAGGTATCTAGCATCTTTATCAGATATTTCTTATGAACCAGTTCAAAGTCTCAACTTCCCCATCTCCTGTTCCAGTTGCACCATAACCAGTGAAGACTTCTAGAATTTTCAAGCAGGCACAAAATAACAGCAATTGGTCTCATGCCCTTGCTAAGCTTGGGGATTTGAACTGAGGCCAAGATGTGGGATGCTATAAAACTCTGTTCTGCAGCCCCACATATGCCTCATGGGATGAATCCTGACTAGGGAATATGAGAAATGGAGTACATTTTTCTACCCCCTTCATTTCTCTCCTCTAAGTTAGACTGACGTGAGTCATAATTAAACAACTTCTCAGAAGACAATCCTATAGGATAATCAGGCACACTGAGCTGCAACCAGGTCATTAACACACCCTCATCTTGGCTCTCTCTCCCTACTTCATTATGCTTATCCCTCACTCCTGCTCCTTGGGGTTGTGGTCTCTTATAAGTAGCTTTCCGGGGAATCCAATTAAGATACGGTCTGAATTTTCAATTTGTTGATTACATACTATGTACTGGTCATAAGTGTAAAATGCCTGTTCCTGTGTTTTATTTTTATTGAGGAAAGGGAAGATGTTTGTTGTTTTCTCATGCATTTGTAAGATTTGTTTAAACATTCTAAAGACTAATGACTAGTACACTATCCATTATGGTTTCCTTTTTCTGTTTGCTGATTGTATTTAATGGACACCTTCATCTTTTCACTGGAAGAAACTCAATTTTTATTTGGTTGAGTTGAACAAATTTATTTGCATTTATCTGAGTACATTATTTATTAGTCCAAGGTCAGAAATACATAACTCTATTTTCTTCTGAAGATTTTCAAGCTTTGTTTTTTTTTCACATTTACATCTTTAACAAATATTTTATAAGATATTTCTTATGAATCTCATTATTGTAATTATAAATAGTATATTTTATTATTTTTGCCTTTTCATACTCTTCATGGGGTTCCTGAGGCAAGAATACTAAAATGGTTTGCCTACTAAGTGAACAATGCAAAAAAATAGAGACAGACAATAGAATAGGAAAGCCTAGAGATCTCTTCAAGAAAATAGGAGATATCAAGGGAACATTTCATGCAAAGATGAGCACAGCAAAAGACAGAAAAGGCAAGGACCTAACAGAAGCAGAAGATATTAAGAAGAGGTGGCAGGAATACACAGAAGAACTGTACCAAAAAGGTCTTAATGATCCAGATAACCATGATGGTGTGATGACTCACCTAGAGCCAGACAACCTGGAGTATGAAGACAAGTGGACCTTAGGAAGCATCACTATGCACAAAGCTAGTGGAGGTGATGGAGTCCAGCTGAGCTATTTCAAATCCTAAAAGATCATGCTGTGAAAGTGCTGCACTCAATATGTCAGCAAATCTGGAAAACTCAGCAGTGGCCACAGGACTGGAAAAGGTCAGTTTTCATTCCAATCCCAAAGAAAGGCAATGACAAACAATGTTCAAACTACTGCACAATTTCACTCATCTCACATGCTAGCAAGGTAATGCTCAAAATCCTTCAAGCTAGGCTTCAATAGTACATGAACCAAGGATTTCCAGATGTGCAAGCTGGATTTAGAAAAGGCAGAGGAACCAGAGATCAAATTGCCAACATCCACTGGAACACAGAAAAAGCTAGAGAGTTCCAGAAAAAACATCTACTTCTGCTTCATTGACTATGCTAAAGCTTTTGACTGTGTGGATCACAACAAACTATGGAAAATTCTTCAAGAGATGGGAATACCAGACCACCTTACCTGTCTCCTGAGAAACCTGTATGTAGGTTAAGAAGCAATAGTTAGAATCAGACATGGAACAATGGACTGGTTTGAAATTGGGAAAGGAGTACATCAAGGCTGTATACTGTCACCCTGCTTACTTAACTTATATACGGAGTACATCATGAGAAATGCCAGGCTGGATGAATCACAAGTTGGAATCAAGATTATCTGGAGAAATATCAACCACCTCAGATATGCAGATCATATCACTCTAATGGCAGAAAGCGAAAAAGAACTCATGACCTTCTTGATGAGGATGAAAGAGGAGAGTGTAAAATCTGACTTAAAACTCAACATTCTAAAAACTAAGATCATGACATCTGGTCCCATCACTTCATGGCAAATAGATGTGGAAAAAGTGGAAAAAGTACAGATTTTATTTTGTTGGTCTCCAAAAATAACTGGCTGCGTGCTAAATGGCTTTCTTGAATGTTATGAAAAAAGGCTTCTAGTTGTTTTCATTATAAGAGAGGCTTTGTTCATTTTTTTTTTGGTTGTTTCTGTTTGTCAGTTTTAGAAGGTTCACTTATATTCCTAGTTTACTGAGTATTCCTAGTTTGCTAAGAATTTTATTAGATTTTTCTACATTATGAAGTAAAAACATCGCTTTTCTCCTTTCACCTCCTATTGTGGAGAATGGTTTTTACACATATTCTAATGTTAAGCTACCACTGCAATCCTGCAGTATACTCATTTTTGTTATACCGTATTATAATGAATTCACCTCCATACAATGTGTGCTATGCTAAGACAATTCACTTCAGCTCAGACACTCAGTTGTATCTGACTCTTTGCAACCCCATGGACTGTAGCACACCAGGCGTCCCTGTCCATCACCAACTCCCTGAGCTTGCTCAAACTCATGTCCATTGAGTTGGTGATGCCATCCAACCATCTCATCCTCTATCATCCCCTTCTCCTGCCTTCAATCTTTCCCAGCATCAGGGTCTTTTCCAATGAGTCAGCTCTTCGCATCAGGTGGCCAGAGTATTGATGAGTTTCAGCATCAGTTCTTCCAATGAATATTCAGGACTGATTTTCTTTAGGATGAACTGGTTGGATCTCCTTGCAGTCCAAGGGACTCTCAAGAGTCTTCTCCACACCACAGTTCAAAAGCATGAATTCTTTGGCGCTCAGCTTTCTTTACGGCCCAACTCTCCCATCCATACATGACTACTGGAAAAACCTTAGCTTTGACAAGATGGGCCTTTGTTGGCAAAGTAATATCTCTGCTTTTTAATATGCTATCTAGGTTGGTCATAGCTTTTCTTCCAAGGAGCAAGCATCTTTTAATTTCATCACTGCAAGCACCATCTGCAGTGATTTTGGAGCCCCTCCAAAAATAGTCTCTCACTGTTTCCATTGTTTCCCCATCTATTTGCCACGAAGTGATGGGACTGGGCAATGATCTTCCTTTTTTGAATGTTGAGTTTTAAGCCAGATTTTTCACTCTCCTCTTTCACTTTCATCAAGAGGTTCTTTAGTTCCTTTTCACTTTCTGTCATAAGGGTGGTGTCATCTGCATATCTGAGGTTACTGATATTTCTCCTGGAAATCTTGGTTCCAGCTTGTGCTTCATCCAGCTCAACATTTCACACGATGTACATGGCATATAAGTTAAATAAGCAGGGTGACAATATATAGCCTTGACATACTCCTTTCCCAATTTGGAATCAGTGCATTGTTTCATATCTGGTATTAATTGTTGCTTCTTGACCTGCATACAGATTTTTCGGGAGCCAGGTAAGGTGGTCTGGTATTCCCATCTCTTGAAGAATTTTACACAGTTGGTTGTGATCCACACAGCCAAAGGCTTTAGTGTAGTCAATGAAGCAGAAGTAGTTGTTTTTTCTGGAATTCTCTTGCTTTTCCTATGACCCAAAGGATGTTGGCAATTTGATCTCTGGTTCCTCTGCCTTTTCTATATCCAGCTTGAACATCTGGAAGTTCTCGGTCCCCATACTTTTAAAGCCTAGCTTGGAGAATTTTGAGCATTACTCTGCTAGAGTGTGAGATGAGTGCAACTGTGCAGTAGTTTGAACATTCTTTGGCATTGCCTTTCTTTGGGACTGCAATGAAAACTGACCTTTTCCAGTCCTGTGGCCACTGCTGAGTTCTCCAAATTTGCTGGCTTATTGAGTGCAACACTTTCATAGCATCATCTTTTAGGATTTGAAATACCTCAACTGGAATTCCAACACCTCCAGTAGCTTTGTTCATAGTGATGCTTCCTAAGGCCCACTTGTCTTCACACTCCAAGATGTCTGGTTCTAGGTGAGTGATCCCATCATCGTGGTTATATGGGTCATGAAGATCTTTTTTGTATAGTTCTTCTCTGTATTCTTGCCACCTCTTCTTAATATCATCTGCTTCTGTTAGATCCATACTATTTCTGTCCTTTATTGTGCTCATCTTTGCATGAAATGTTCCTTCGGTATCTCCAATTTTCTTGAAGAGATCTCTAGTCTTTCCCATTCTATTGTTTTCCTCTATTTCTTTGCATTGATCACTTAGGAAGGCTTTCTTATCTCTCCTCCCTATTCTTTGGAACTCTTCATTCAGATGGGTATATCTTTGTTTTTCTCTTTTGCCTTTCACTTCTCTCCTCAGCTATTTGTAAGGCCTCTTCAGACAACAATTTTGCCTCAAAAAACCATTTTGCCTCAGACAACCATTTTAAGCAACCAAGTTGCTTCTGTTGTGTCTAACTGTTTGTGACACCATGGGCTGTAGCCTGTCAGGCTCCTCTGTCCATGGGATTCTCCAGGTAAGAATACTGGAGTGGGTTGCCATGCCCTCCTCCAGGGGATCTCCCCTACCCAGGGTTTGAACCTGTGTCTCTTATGTTTCCTGCATTGGCAGGCATGTTCTTTACCATTAGTGCCACTATGATTTTCTAATACTTTGGGACTTTTCCATCTGCATTAATTCAAGAGCCTTCCTAAATGAATTTTGATGAGGATTAATTTAAGTCAGTAAATTATTTTATGAAGAACTCATTGCAATAATCTATCTTTCCGCTGAGCAACAAGGTTTTTTGTTTCTTTTTTTTCTGGTCTATCAGCAAAATTTTATTCCTGTTATTCAAAAGTTTCCTTTTGCTGTTAAAATAATTCTTTGGCATAGCATTTATTTTTGTGGTTATTGATGCTGCTGTTACTGTTCTGATAATGTTTGGTTTTGTATTTGCTACTTTGTGCTCAGTCGTGTCCGACTCCTTGTGACTCCATGGACTCTAGCCTGCCAGGCTCCTCTGTCCATGGGGATTCTCCAGGCAAGAATACTGGAGTGGGTTGCCACGTCCTCCTCCAGGGGATCTTTCTAACCCAGGGATCGAACCCAGGTCTCCTGCACTGAAGGCAGATCATTTACCATCTGAGCCACCAGGGAAGCCCAAGAATACTGGAGTGGGTAGCCTATCCCTTCTCCTGGGGAACTTCCCCACCCAGGAATTGAGCCAGTGTCTCCTGCATTGCAGGCAGCTTCTTTACCAGCTGAGCTACCAGGGAAGCCAAAGGGAGTCTTTTTTCCTTTTTACAATTTTACAGATTATTAAAATTAAAGTGGAAATCTATTGATTTATTCAAATCCCTTTGCTGGCATTTCTTCTTGATTAGATTGTATTTCTAGGTACAAAACTATCATCTGCAAATGATAATGATATACTGTTTTTGTCAAACATCATATATTTCAATTTTGTGTTTTATGTCTGCCAGAAATTATATTGACTTTGTTTATTCTTATTTTTCACAATGACCTGAAAGTTTTGCGTTTGATCATACTAGTTGGTACAATTATGATTGCTTAATAATATACTTGAATATATATCTTTTATTATCAAAGCCTAAAATGAATGATTTCTCTGGGATTAGGCCTTTGTTAAGCAAAAAATGCCATATTCTTCTTTTTTAATTAATTAATTAATTAATTTTTTTTAACTTTACAATATTGTATTGGTTTTGCCATATATCAACATGCATCCGCCACAGGTGTACACATGTTCCCCATCCTGAACCCCCCTCCCACCTCCCTCCCCATACCATCCCTCTGGGTCATCCCAGTGCACCAGCCCCAAGCTTCCTGTATCCTGCATCAAACCTGGGTTCTTTTACTTCTGTTTCTTATCCTATTCACTTCTTGCTATCTATTGATATAATGTGCAATTTGAAAGTATATTCTTTTTATTTTCCAGATGTTCAAGCTGGTTTTATTTTTTTATTTTTTAAATATAAATTTATTTATTTAACTGGAGGCTGATTACTTTACAATATTAAATTGGTTTTGCCATACATCAACCTGAATCCGCCACAGGTGTACACGTGTTCCCCATCCTGAACCCCTCTGAAAGTATATTCTTGTTATCATCAGAATTAGTTCTGAAATTTGCCTTCAGCCTGGTAGCTATATTTGCTTAAAAGCTTAATGTGACAACACAGGATGAACAGAGCATTGTGTAGCCAAAGTATATCTTAATAGGCTTAGGTGAACCCCACAACCAAATTGGAAGAACAAACAAGGCACCAATGAGGTGACTCCCATTGAAGTAAATAAAGCTGCTGACTAGACAGATGACATCTTAAACATCAAACTAATAATCATGTTAAGGAAATTCAATTGTAGCATTCCAAAGGAAAAAACATTCCTGGAACTAAAAGAGAATAACAATTTGCTTCTTCATTTTAAAATTCAGTAGATAAACTGAAGATGATGATGGCCATTCTTGAGAAGCTACCATTAACCTGAAAGATTAGAGGGTCAAAACACAGTACAAAATATGAATACATATGATTTTCTGAAAAATTAAAAGGAATAGAGGAACAATGTCAATAAAAATGTCCTTGGTATGAAAAAATATGTTTGCATATTCAAGGGGCTCACAAATATTGTAGAGAATTGGTGGAAAATGACAGGCATTTAGGTAGAAGTCTTAAGATCAATGTGAGAAAATTAAAATCTACAAATTTCTAGAAAAAAAGACAGGTTACTGAATAGGAAAAAGGATCAGATTATCCATCAGACTTCTCATATGCAATCTGAAAACTTCAGACAGGGAAATATAGTATGTGCAGAATGTTGAGGAAAAAACATTACCACAACTCAAAAAATTTACACTTAGCCTGATATATATTCACTTCTCAGGGTGAGCAATGGTCATTTGTAGTTACAAAAATTATGGAACATATTACCCATTTTCCTTATCTCAAAAAACTACTAGAGAGACTATTCTAGCCAAACAACAAGTAAATCAATACAGAACCTTCAAAAGAGGGAGTGAGATAAAGGTGAGTAAGCAAAGAGTAAAAATGTATGGTCTAGCCATTTTTATATCTGATTGTATTGTGATATTGGGAATGAAGCTTTGAAATATGAATATTAACTAATGAGACTAAGGGATAATGATTCTTACAAGAGAGAAATGCTGCAAAGAAAAGACTAATCCTAGTTCAGTACTTTTGATACATAACTTTCTCATTAAAACCTTGGAATAAGTGGAACAGGAAAGGAGTGAAGTAAAGGCATTCTGAGCCAGTTGTGAGAACATGCAGCAGCAAAGAAAGTACAAATACTCAAAATGTTTCATCTTACTGGAAGAGGAAGTAAAGTCAAGAAGCATGGTCAGCATTTTCTTTTGGTTAGAGATAGATAAGTATTTGACTCAGTGCAAGAGGCAGGAAAATAATACTAGTAGAATGATAAGAGCCAATATAACATAAAATTACCAAAGGAAAGAAACAGAATTAATGATAATGCAGTGAATCCAGCACAAGTTAGGAAAAGAATAAAGAAATAAAATTATTTGTAAACATAAAGTGAGATGAAAGGAACAAATCTAAGAACATGAATTGTTAAAATACAAGTACATAGGATAAAGTTCCCTATTTAAAGGGAAACTTGAAGGCTGGAGAGAAAAGAAGGTCCTAGGTATATGATTTCCTAAAGGAAATCAACCCTGAATATTCACTGGAAGGACTGACGCTGAGGCTCCAATACTTTGGCCTCCTGATGCTGAGAGTCGACTCATTGGAAAAGACCCTAATGCTAGGGAAGATTGAGGGCAAGAGAAGGAGGAGATGGAGGATGAGGTGGTTGAATGGCATCACCCATTCATTTGACATGAGTTTGAGCAAGCTCCAGCAGATAGTGAAGGACAGGGAAGCCTGGCGTGTTTGCAGTCCATGGGGTTGTAAAGAGTTGGACACGACTGAGTGACTGAACAACAATATATGTTATGCTGGACTTAATTTCCTGTTTCACTGCTCTACCTTTAAACATAAAATCATTTTTTGCCTTATTAATCTTATTCTTCACATTTCTGTAGCTTGTTCTTGAATAATACCTTTTCCAGAAAAACGTTATATTAAGTTAAAATAATAAATCATATGGCTATATTAATTTCAATATATTTATATCTTAAGTAATAATAATGCACATATTTGGTATATAGATTCTCACATACAGGAACTTAGTATTTTTTTCAGTTTACCTCAATTTTTTTCTTAATCTTTCAGTAGAATTTTAGGTTTTTAATATAGGTCTTATACTTTTCTTGATAAATTTATTTCTTGATATATGATACTATAGCTCACTGTGTTTTAAAATTTTTATACTGATAAAATACATTAGAAATAAAACTTACTATCTTATCCATTTTTCTTTTTTAATATAAATTTATTTATTTTAATTGGAGGCTAATTACTTTACAGTATTGTAGTGGCTTTGCCATACATTGACATGAATCCACCATGGGTGCACGTGTGTTCCCCATCCTGAACCCCCCTCCCACCTCCCTCCCCATACCATCCCTCTGGGTCATCCCAGTGCACCAGCCCCGAGCATCCTGTCTCATGTATTGAACCTGGACTGGCGATTCACTTCGTATATGATATTATACATGATTCAATGTCATTCTCCCAAATGATCTCACCCTCTCCCTCTCCCACAGAGTCCAAAAGACTGTTTTATACATCTGTGTCTCTTTTGCTGTCTCGTATACAGGGTTATCATTACCATCTTTCTAAACTCCATATATATGTGTTAGTATACTGTATTGGTGTTTTTCTTTCTGGCTTACTTCACTCTGTATAATAGGCTCCAGTTTCATCCACCTCATTAGAACTGATTCAAATGTATTCTTTTTAATGGCTGAGTAATACTCCATTGTGTATGTGTACCACCGCTTTCTTATCCATTCATCTGCTGATGGACATCTAGGTTGCTTCCATATCCTGGCTATTATAAACAGTGCTTCGATGCACATTGGGGTACATGTGTCTCTTTCAATTCTGGTTTCCTCAGTGTGTATGCCCAGCAGTGGGATTGCTGGGTCATAAGGCAGTTGTATTTCCAGTTTTTTAAGGAATCTCCACACTGTTCTCCATAGTGGCTGTACTAGTTTGCATTCCCACCAACAGTGTAAGAGGGTTCCCTTTTCTCCACACCCTCTCCAGCATTTATTGCTTGTAGACTTTTGGATCGCAGCCATTCTGACTGGCGTGAAATGGTACCTCATAGTGGTTTTGATTTGCATTTCTCTGATAATAAGTGATGTTGAGCATCTTTTCATGTGTTTGTAAGCCATCTGTATGTCTTCTTTGGAGTAATGTCTGTTTAGTTCTTTGGCCCATTTTTTGATTGGGTCATTTATTTTTCTGGAATTGAGCTGCAGGAGTTGCTTGTATATTTTTGAGATTAGCTGTTTGTCAGTTCCTTCATTTGCTATTATTTTCTCCCATTCTGAAGGCTGTCTTTTCACATTGGTCATAGTTTCCTTTGTTGTGCAGAAGCTTTTAATTTTAATTAGGTCCCATATGTTTATTTTTGCTTTTATTTCCAATATTCTGGGAGGTGGGTCATAGAGGATCCTGCTGTGATTTATGTCAGAGAGTGTTTTGCCTATGTTCTCCTCTAGGAGTTTTATAGTTTCTGGTCTTACGTTTAGATCTTTAATCCATTTTGAGTTTATTTTTGTGTATGGTGTTAGAAAGTGTTCTAGTTTCATTCTTTTACAAGTGGTTGACCAGTTTTCCCAGCACCACTTGTTAAAGAGATTGTCTTTTCTTCATTGTATATTCTTGCCTCCTTCATCAAAGATAAGGTGTCCATGGGTGTGTGGATTTATCTCTGGGCTTTCTATTTTGTTCCATTGATCTATATTTCTGTCTTTGTGCCAGTACCATACTGTCTTGATGACTATGGCTTTGTAGTAGAGCCTGAAGTCAGGCAGGGTGATTCCTCCACTTCCATTCTTCTATCTCAAGATTGCTTTGGCTATTCGAGATTTCTTGTATTTCCATACAAATTGTGAAATTATTTATTCTAACTCTATCTTATCCTTTTTTCAAGTGTGCAGTTCAGTGGTATTAAGTATACTGAGCCATTACCACCAATGGATTGTAAACATAACAACCAATAGATTACTATTTAAAATTACCTTTTCAGTGGTATTTTCAAATGATCTTTTTGTTAGGTATCAAAGTTAATGCTTTTATATCAATTTAAAAACCAGCAGCCATGTTTAATTTTCTAATTTTTCAAGCATTCTACATTTGTTTCTCATAAATATTCTGAGTACATAATGAAGACATATGATGTCTCTTGTCTTCTCTTCTCCAGTATTTCAACTATTGGGAAAGGCAGTCTCCTGCATGCAGTCTTTCTACCTCCACTCAGCCACATGGGCATGGGCCTTGGGCCTGGAACACTTCCTTAGCAAGAGATAAACTGGACAGAGGCTGTGTGAACTATATCACCGTGTGGGGGAATATCTTTCCTTGTTTCAGATGTAACGAGCACTCTTTTGTTTCTACTGAAAGTGTGTGAGTCACATGGCACCTGACCAAGCCCACTGTTACCTCTGTCCTCTGAAAAGAATAGAGAAGGTTCCTTCTGCTGGAGCACCAGAGAGGTGCGCACAAGTGAATTGTCCTGTATCTGGTCACTGCGAGGAACTCACTGGCCGTGGGGGACTGACGCTCACCACTGAAGTTTATTTTGCTGTCTCTTCTCTAAGTAAGTGAAATTGTCATTCTATACAGTGCTTGACTGTGCTGTTTCTCTTGGCAACTCTGATACCAATATGCAATGGGCAGAAGTGTTTAGAGATTTCCCCTAGAACTGCTAACTGATACATGATGGTCTACACCTTTGGGATTGATAACTAGTGCATGGTTCTCTGTCCAACGTAGATTTCTCTTGCTTTTCTTTTTTTCCAACTGACGGCATTTGCAGTGGTGATGACAGTAAGCATTGTCTCTTTGATCTGAGAACAATGGAAAAACTCTAGGATTTCAAACAAGGTTATTGCCTTTGTTCCCTCTCTCTGCATTTCTTCTTTAGATATTCCAATTATTTATAGATTAGTGCTTTATATGGAGAAGGAAATGGCAACCCACTCCGGTGTTCTTGCCTGGAGAATCCCAGGGACAGGGGAGCCTGGTGGGCTGCCGTCTATGGGGTCGCACAGAGTCGGACATGACTGAAGTGACTTAGCAGCAGCAGCAGCAGCAGTGCTTTATACTCCAAATTTTAGTGCTTTATACTCCAATTTTCACATCAATCCTTTTTTTCCCCATCTTTCACTTTTCTGACCTCTTTTCAGGAGAACATTTATATATATTATTCTCTACATCAATTTTGTGTATTGCCAATCCTAATTCGTACCTTGTATTGTGAGTTTTAATTTTACACTTTCTTTTGTAGTTTCCTCACCAACATTTCAATTTCTCAGAGTATTATTTTAATATACTATCTTTTCATCTTAGTCCATTCTTAATACTCGGGATTCCCTTTCAATGGAGAGTAATGTCAGGTGGTATAACTTGGGATTTCTTAAAAATGCACAATCTGAGGCCACCACATGGAACTACTAAAATTAGGATCTATTCTTTAAAAGATCCCCAGTTCATTAGTATGTACTTTCAAGTTTGAGAAGTATCACCCTCCTATTTTATCCATTTGTTGTTTAGTCACTAAGTCATGTCCAACTCTTTGTGACCACATGGACTCTCCACCAGCCCACCAGGCTCCTCTCTCTATGGGATTTCCTAGGCAAGAATACTGGAGTGGGTTGCCATTTCCTTCTCCAGGGGATGATCCCAGGCTAGGGATCAAACCCACGTCTCCTGAATCTCCTGCATTGGCAGGAGGGTTCTTAACTACTGAGCCACATGGGACACCCATTTTATCCATAGCACATATCATTTTCAGATATATAACTTGTGTTTATGTTTATTTTAATTGAAATACAGTTGATTTACAATATCTTTGTTTTAGGTATACAACAGAGTGATACAATATTTTTGTGGATTAGTCTCCATTTAAAGTTACTATAAAATATTGGTTATACTCCTTGTGCTGTACAATATATACTTATAGCTTATTTACTTCACACATAGCAGTTTGTACCTCTTAATCCCCTAACCCTATCTTGTCCCCACCTTACCTCTCCACACTGGTAACCATTAATTTATTCTCTATATCTGCAAATCTGTGTTTTCTTTTTAGCTATATTCATTCATTTTTAAAATTCCACATAAAAAATACAATATTTCTCTTTTTGACTTATTTCATTAAGCGTGTCCTCCAGGTTCATCAATGTTGTTGCAAATGCAAAATGTCATTCTTATGGCTGAGTAATATCTCACTGTATATGTACATACCACATCTTCTTTAACCATTCATCTAATAAAGGGAATTTAGGTAGCTTCCCTGTCTTGGCTGTCATAAATAATGCTGCTATAAATGGTGGGGTGTATGTATCTTTTTAAATTAGTGTACAGTGACCATTTAACAATTTCAAAAATTAAAGAAAGGTCATCATTACTGATACCATGATGATTAAAAGAATAATAAAGAATACTACAAACAACTCTATGCCTACAAATTTGATAAAATAGCCAAAATGAACCAATAGGTTGAAAGACACAAACTAACAAATCTTACACAAGGAAAAATTATCTAAGAAGGCCTATATCTATTAAAACTAAATCAATAGTTAATAACCTTCTAAAAAAGAAAACACCAGACTCAGATGATTTTACTGATGAATTCTACCAAACTTCTAAGAAATTATATCAATTTCCCACAATCTTGTCCATGAAACAGAAGCAGCAGGAATGCTTCCTAACTCATTTCATGAGGCCCACATTATCCCTTACCACAACTAGATAAAGATGCTTAAAAATAAGCTATAGACCAGCATTTCTCATGAATATACATGCAATATCTTCCACAAAATAGTAGAAAATCTAACCCAAAAAATGTACAGAAAGAGTTATAAACCATAAGCAAGTGGAATTTACTCCAGATATGCAATGCTTGCAGCCATAGGAATCCAGAACTGACAAACAATCTAACTGTATTACAAATGTATGAAAAAATACAATGAAGAGAATAAGCCAAAAGGTGGTGATGTAAGTCCCTCTGGAAATAAGCCTAATATGTAAAACTGAGGCAAAAGAAACTGTACATAAGTGTAGTACTCTAGTTGATAACAATGTTTCCCACGGGGGTTAAGGTTAACCATCCTCATACAGCTATACACATATACTGGAACTGAACAACTAAATAAATGAATCATAGATAGTGAGAGCCAGATTTTAATAATTGATAGATCAATCAGAGTGCAATGGGAAATTACAGAGAAGAAAGAGAAGAAGCCGGTATGGTTCATGTAGTAATGAGAGTTGGAGACATAAATGTGAGCTCATGGTAAGTTTAGATATGTGTGTATATATGGGTTAATGTATTAAAACACACGTATATTCCCTTGCTTTGTCAGCCGAGAGGCCTAAACAATGACACCCCAGTAGCAATAAGTTTACCCAGTGTTGGGATCTTGGTTTCTAAACCTTTTCTTCCGAGAAAAGGAACTGGGGCTCTTTTGGGAAATGGCTTGTTCTAGTTCCTTGGGCAGCTAGGTGGGTTATCAAAGGAAGCAGTTAGGTTGTTTGTTGCTCTGGAAAACCTTTGGAGTTTAACTATGCGGTACACGTGACAGGCTGCTTCTGCACTATGTCTTTCAGTGTCCTTTTTAGCATTTCCGTCTTAGTGATTCCAAGTCTTCATCTTTTCCCTCACAAAAGTTCTCTCCCTTCCCTGCCTCAGTACAACTTTATGCATCCTCTCTCTCAAACACAAAACCCCATTTCCTTCTTAAGATGCTGTAATCATCTTACACCTTTGCTGACATCCTGAAGCATTTTTGTATGCCTCCTTTACATCCTCTCAAACTTTTGGTAAAAAGGTTTCCCTCTTATTGAAATGCATGTTCTTGTTTACTATCTGTGTTACTAAAAACCTAACCTGTAAGTCTAGAATCAACTCTGCCCACATTCCCTTCATTATGATGGGAGTCCCCTCTACTTAGTTTCAATATCAATTCTGTGTGTAAAAACACTAGCATTGTTGTACAGCACAGGGAGCTCAGCTTGGTGCTCTGTGTTGACCACGTGGGGTGGGATGGGGAGTAGGGGTGAGAGGGAGACTCAAGAGGGAGGGGATGAAAAGTGAAAAGTGTTAAGTCATTCAGTTGTGTCTTACTCTTTGTGATCCCATGGACCAGGCTCCTCTGTGCATAGGATTCTCCAGGCAAGAATACTGGAGTGGGTTGCCATTTCCTTCTCTGGGGGATCTTTCCAACCCAGAGATCGAACCCAGGTCTCCTGCATTGCAGGTGGATTCTTCACCGTCTGAGTCACCAGGGAAACCCAGGGAAGGGATATATATGTATGCTTACAGCTGATTCACATTGAATGGCAGAAACCAACACAACATTGTAAAGCAATTATCTTCCAATTAAAAAAAAAAAAACTAGCACTGTATCACGTTTACAGTCTGGGAGCATAATTTCAGGAGTCAGCATTTATTCTTTTATACCTTGAGATCCTGGTTTCACTTAATTAATTACAGGTAGATTTTTCTATCTTTTCAGAGCAAGCTGAACTAATGATTTCTCTTTGCAATAGAATTCACAGTTGTTTATATGCTTTCTAATGATTTTCTGCCCTCTTCTCCAAGGAGGGAGGGAAAGCTGTGTGTGTGACTGTGTGTGCACACACTTGTGGGAGTTTATTCTTGTTCCTTAATTTACAATGACTGCTTCTAGTCAGGGCTTTTGATTCTTACTGGATTCTTCATTTCTCATTTCTGTTTTGAATTTTCAAAAGTGTTTTTCTACTCGTAAGTGTTATACTTCTGACTTTCTAGATATCTTTTTTTTTTTTTTGCTAAAGTAAAACGTCACTACAATTTATACTCTGATTTTTTTTAGGCTTTTCCAAATTTTACAAAATGAAATAAGCAGTGTAAATGTGTTGTCATTTAAAAAATTTTAGTATCAATTCTGCAAGAGGAAACTTGTTAGAAATTTTAAGTCCAAAGTTTAACAAAGTTCAAAAGCAACACAAGGATTGAAATAGTCTGTAGTATGTGCTTTCCAATATGGTATCCACTGTCCACACATAGCTAATGAGCCCGTGAAATGTAGCAGTGCAACTGGGAAGCTGAAGTTTTAATTTTATTTAGTTTTAATTAATTTAAATATGAGTGGCTACCATTGTAGCTCTAAGGCCAGCAGATACTCTTGTGTACCTTCACTGGGTGCTTTATTACATTTTATTGCAGCATGACTTAGTTCCTTCATCCAAAAAATAAATTGAAAACATTAAAAAAAACTATGTGGATTAAAGGTTGCTGATAATATATGGTTGATTGCCTTCCAAAGACAGGATGCATCAATGCAGACAGAATGACTTTTCTTCCAAAATAACTGAACTACACTGATGTCTGTCATAAACGATAACACAGTTTACTACTGGTATTAGTTTACTATTGTTGCTGGAACAAACACCAAAAATTTAGCGGGATGAAACAACACAGATTTACTTTCTACAGTTTTGAAAGTCAGAAGTCTGAAATGAGTTTCCCTGGGTTAAAATCAAAGTGTTAGTGGGCCTGCACACCTTCTAGCAACTCTAGGGGAAAACTTACTTGACTTGTGGCCCCTTCCTCCATCTTCAAAACCAGCAGTGTAGTTCTGACTACATTATCTGACTCTGTTTCACCTGTTTCATCTGCAGTGTAGAGTTGACTAAACTGTCTGACTCTGTTTCACCTGCCTCCCTTTATAAAGAATACTTTTGGTGAGACTGAGCCACATGATAACCTCAAGATTCTTTTTTTTTTTTTCAATTTAAATTTATTTATTTTAATTAGTGGCTAATTACTTTACAATATTGTATTGGTTTTTCTTATCACATTTTCAAAGTCTCTTCTTTTCTTGCCATTTAAGGTACCAGATTCACAGGCACCAGGTATTAAGATATCTTTTGGAGGACCATCACTCTGTCGGTCACGCGAGTATAATAAACATTGCCTAAGAATTGAATGATAATGACTTATGAGGTGTGAATTTTGAAAAGTGGTTCTTTCTAGGGTTGCCCATGACTGAAATTGATCCTGTGGTGGGCATGACCCAGTTACCCTGGTCTATCATCTTAACCATATCCAGGTATGGTCACTAGGTATCCGCAGGGACATTTAAAGACTTCCCTCACAGCAGGAAAACCCAGGTCCTGAGAATAGTAAATGTAGTTCAGATATATGTATGCTATGGATGGATGTAGATAGCATCTCCTCATCATTCATTTCTGAGCTTAGGTATCTCTTCTTTCACTGATCATGGCCCAGGATTTAGTTAGATGCCAAATGTATCTGCAGCACCCCTGCATTTACCCTATTTTAATGCATTTTATTCCACATTGTAACTGATCATTTACCTGAAATTTGTAAGAAAACCTATATCCTCTCCTAAAGTAGTCCCCCCGCACCCCCGCCCCGTTCTCTATATATCAGTAAATGTAACTTTTAGTGCCTGGTCACTTCAAGTCAGAAACCTGAAAGGTCTGAGGCCTCTCTCTGCTCACCACTACTTGTCATCACTTCATGGCAAATAGATGGGGAAACAGTGGAAACAGTGTCAGACTTTATTTTTCTGGGCTCCAAAGTCACTGCAGATGGTGATTGCAGCCATGAAATTAAAAGACGCTTACTCCTTGGAAGGAAAGTTATGACCAACCTAGACAACATGTTAAAAAGCAGGGACGTTACTTTGTCAACAAAGGTCCGTCTAGTCAAGGCTATGGTTTTTCCAGTGGTCATGTATGGATGTGAGAGTTGGACTATAAAGAAAGCTGAGTGCAGAAGAATCGATGCTTTTGAACTATAGTGTTGGAGAAGACTCTTGAGAGTCCCTTGGACTGCAAGGAGATCCAACCAGTCCATCCTAAAGGAGACTAGTCCTGGGTGTTCTTTGGAAGGACTGATATTGAAGCTGAAACTCCAATACTTTGGCCACCTGATGCAAAGAGCTAATTCATTTGAAAAGACCCTGATTCTGGGAAAGATTGAGGGCAAGAGGAGAAGGGGATGACAGAGGATGAGATGGTTGGATGGCATCACTGACTTGATGCACATGGGTTTGGGTGGACTCCAGGAGTTGGTGATGGACAGGGAGGCCTGCTGTGCTGCGGTTCATGGGGTCAAAGAGTCGGACATGACTGAGTGACTGAACTGACTGAACTGAATACTATCTTGTCTATGTCTCTGAAACTCATCTACTTTTTTCCAATGCCATCTCCATATAAAGTTAACAATTCCTAAAATTATTCCAACAGCCTCTAACTAGTTTCCTCTTGCCTCCCTCATGTGATCTTCCAACAGAAGAAATAGGATCCTAATCTCAGCCCCATCACGGCCCCTACCTTCTCCAAATTCAATTGTTCTCCTTTTTTTATGGCAAAAAAAAAAATCATTAAAAGGTTTATAAGGGCCTTGTTTTGCTAACCCCTCCATCCTAGATTCCTGTTTGTTTTCATTATGACAACTGAAAATATAACGTAATGACTGCAGAGTGCAAGGCTCTAGAATTAGAATTCTGGTTCATCTTAGTGCAAGTCTGGTGATTTGACAAGTTCCTTCCTTCTGTGATTCACTTATACCATCTGTTAATTAGGATAATAATAGACTCTTCTTAATTGGCTCATGAGAACGCATAAAAAGGCCTCACCACACGTTCTCATGTACTTTTAAATGCTTAATTAATTATGTTGTAATTATTAGTACTATTATTCTTAGTTACAGGTGTCTCAGTTTGCATTCCTGCAGAATTTGAGCTTCAAATAAGGGTTCCAGTGTAAATAGCTTATTTGGGATGTGATCCCACCCAATAACCAACTAGAGAGCAGAGAAGTCAAATAGGGAAGGACACCACTAAAAATGATGTTAACAAGCAGGTCATCATTATAATGAAGTAAACTTCACCTCACTGTGAACATGTCTTAAGGGGAATTTACCCAAGGAATAGGAAGCCAGGTCTTAATCTCCAACTTGCATTCCCTCTTTTTTCCAGGAATATCAACAACCTCAAGTCTGTTTCCAGGAACATCAACAACCAAACACTTCTGTCCTGTTTTACTCACAGATCAAACATTCTCTGCTAGTCCAACAAAGCCTTCAGGTCAGAGTTCTAGACACTTGAAACAGGCAAGACATGCACATGATCTGGCAGTCAGGGCATATGTAGCAGAAAGCATCTGCTAAAACAGGTCAGAGAACTGAGGCTCAACGAGGCAAATGACTTATCCAAGATCATTACTACAAAGTTTTTGAGTCAGGATTTGAACCCACGGACATTTAACTCCAGAATACTTGAAGTTTTCAACAAATGATGGTAGTTATCAGGTTAACAGTAGAGACTAGAGAGAAGTAAGGCTAAATATGAGGCAATCAGTCAAAGACGCTGGGGAGAAATGAAGACAGTGAGCCACGCTAATCATTATAATTCAATAATCGGCCACTGTCAGAAGCAGATATTCAAGAAATATCCTTATCTACCAGCTTCCCATTTGGTACATGTTTGCCAGGGGGAGCATTACATTAGGGTATATTTTGGTATGAATTATATCATTCATGCATCATAAAATACATTTTATATTAAGATTACGATTTGATTCTGGCAGCATGATTTTAGAATCTACTCTCTTACACTTAACTGCTTTTCATATTCTAACTATTTAAGATGTTACATTAATGCTCAGATTTGATTCCGAATCTTGTGTATCTAATCAAATACATATCCTTTGGAAAAGTCATTTGATCTACTAATTCCTTAATTTAATTTTCCATAAATGGTTCTCATATAAGTATCTACTTTATATAGAGGGTATAATAACTAATATGAAGATTCATTGAAAGTGACTAGTATATGGCAGAAAGCAACACAATATTGTAAAGTAATTATTCTTCAATTAAAAAGAAATAAATTTTAAAAATCAAAACAAAAAAGTGATTAGTATAAAGAATTTGAAAAGCAGACTTAATAAAAATCAAAAACATAAAGAGCAGATCTAAAGTGAGAAAACATGGCAAACACGAACAACAGGACAATGCAGAGCAAACATGCAACATTCCCAATAGTGAAGAAAAGACCATAAATAAATTCTAATAGAGTAGAGGATATACATGCTGAAATAAAGGGAGACCTAAGTCTGTATTTTAAAACAATCAGCATGTTTCGTGTTCCAGGAATAATTAACAGAGATCAAAGTAAAACTATACTCCATAAAAATGTTCACAAGTGAAGGATAAGGAACAAATTCTGCAAGCATACTTTCAGAAAAGCAATGGGAAATGTCAGGCTCACCCTTGAATTATGTCTGTTTCATCGAGACAAGAAAGACTGTAGATCAGAAATCCACAGGATTCAGATGGGGCTCCTGGATAAAAAGAGAATCCCTTCCATTCCCCAGGGTTGGAGCTCATCTTGTCCTGTCTCCTTACTTTGCGGGTGAGCCACCACCTGGGCCTGACCTGAGAATTCTGAAAAGCAGAGAATATTTAACAAAACTAAAGAGCTGGAGGGCTTTCCTGGTGGCTCAGACAGTAAAGAATCCAGCTGCAATGTGGGAGACCTGGGTTTGATCCTTGGAAGATCCCCTGGAGGAGGGCACGGCAACCCACTCCAGTATTCTTGCCTGGAGAAGCCCCATGGCCAGAGGAGCCTGGCAGGCTAGAGTCCATGGGGTTGCAAAGAGTCAGACATGACTGAGCAACTAGGTTTAGCACAAAGAGCTGGAGAGGAAAGAGCCTCATGGGACACCCCAGTCAGCTGGGCATGTGCCAGGCCTGTTTCTGGGACTGTGGGAAGAGAGCAGCCATCAAGCACATCTGGCCCCTGGAAATGACCTGGAAAAGGAGGGAACCACAGAAGGCCTTGGGAGGCATGGGGCCAACAAGCCTGGGTTGGGACCCTTGAGGGTCCCACTTGCCAATGACCACTGGGTGGCCTCAGGCAGCCATTGTACCTCCCTGAGTCATGGTTTCTTCTTTCCAATATTCCCACTGCTTCCACCGTATAATGTTTCCAAGTTCCTGACCAATATCCTAGAATTAGGAAATAGAGACAAGATGTATGACCTTGTTCAAGGTTATGGCTAAGAAGTAAAGTGCCTGGCTGCAAATGCAGGCTCTGCCCCCACCTGTCATACTCCTACCCAGGGGAAAAGGCTCAGCTCCTGCCCTGACTCAGCCCCTCAGGGCAGAGGGCAGATTTACTCTCAGGTGGTTTCCCTAAATTAATCCATAATACAACACATTCTCCTTACTCCTCCCAACCACCTCAAGAGATCCCTGAGGGCAGAACAATGTACCATTTCCTCACTCAACCCACCACTGAGCACTCAGTGGAATGGCTCTGTATTGATTAGTTCAGTTCAGTTCAGTCGCTCAGTTGTGTCCGACTCTTTGCGACCCCATGAACAGCAGCACGCCAGGCCTCCCTGTCCATCACCAACTCCCAGAGTTCACCCAAACCCATGTCCATCGTGTTGGTGATGCCATCCAACCATCTCATCCTCTGTCATCCCCTTCTCCTCCTGCCCTCAATCTTTCCCAGCATCAGAGTCTTTTCAAATGAGTCAGCTCTTCGCATCAGGTGGCCAAGGTATTGGAGTTTCAGCTTCAACATCAGTCCTTCCAATGAACACCCAGGACTGATGCAACTATTTCCTTGAAAAATAATTAAAACCAAGTGGGCAATGGTAGCCTCAACTGTTATGGTGGCAAGTGCTGCCTTGGTTATTTCTGGAATAATTAATGACTGTGCTTGTCTAATCTTACTAGAGGTGTTAGGAGCAGGAAAAGGTGGGAAGTTACTGCATCTGTCCCATGAGGGACTTGGAGGGTTATTTTTATAAATTGGGCCTCAGAATCTCAGAGCGTTTGCTGAGACAGCCCCTTCTTCCCTGCTGGACAGCTTCAAGATGGCAGACAGTTCTGATTAACCTCCCCTTGAGGAGACAAATCTGAACACATTTTCCTCATACTCAGGCCCACACATCTCCACATACAAGCACTTATGACTGTCCTTGACAGCCATACCCATGGGGTAAAAAAGACAAAGAAGATTGTATTATAGGACTTCCCAGGTGGCTCAGTGGTGAAGAATCTGCCTGCCAGTGCAGGAGCCACAGGAGATACCAGTTCCATTCCTGGGTCAGTATAATCCCCTGGAGAAGGAAATGGCAACACACTCCAGTATTCTTGCCTGGAGAATCCCATGGACAGAGGAGCCTGGCAGGCTACAGTCCATGGGGTCACACAGAGTTGGACACGACTTAGCAACTGAACATAGCACAAGACTGTATTAGCTTCGATAATTTTTCCCTGCAAATTACAGGAGTTATGACTTAACAAGTTATAAACAATAAATATTACATATATAAAATGATAGAAAGTCCATAGATAAGCTAGCTCATTCATTAATTCACTCATCTCACTGAAGACCCACATAATTTCAAATCTTCTTTGCTATTGTCAGTGTTGGCTTGATTATTGATTTACATGCAAAATGGCTGGCTGTCAATGGATATATAGACAAGATGATATTCAGAGGAATATAAAAGGCTATCTCTTATTGGCATTCTATCTTAGGAGTAAAAATATCTTCCCCAAGAGTCTCCAGTAAATTCCATTTATGAATTTTTAGAATTGATTCCCATGCTGAATTCTGAACCAATCCCTGGTAATAGCAGTATGATCCTTATAGATGAATATGGAACTCAGGATAGGCTCAACATCCCCTCAGCCATTTGGCTAGGAGGAAAGAGAAAAGAAGGATGAGATAAATGATCAGGTTCAGGGTCAGAGAAGAGATAGCAATGGATACTAGGAAGGCAACTCACAGTGTGCACTGCAAAGGCAATGCAGTAAAAAAGGAGCAGATTCTAAATAAATTAGAAGGGAAAATGCTGTGACCCAGAAACTCTATACTTAGGCAACTTTCCATTCATATGTAATATTTTCTAAAGTTTTCAAGTAGGCAAGGACTCAGAAGATCCAACAACAAAGACAATCCTTAGAAACTTGGGGAATTCAAAAGTCAGCCTAACTGAATTACTGAAATATATAAGTACTGATGATGAGTCCTGAATTCAGTTAAAAATAATGAAATTCAAATTACTATTTTACTTATTGTAAAATCAGATTTCATATTAAAACACCTAAAGAGACGTTACAAAATTTAACTAAAATAAACTGAAAAATTCCAGAATGTACTACAGTTGACAAGAGAAAATGAAGTATAAGAATACCAACTATATTTACTAACATCTCAAAGAAAAAGAAAATATTTCCTGAAATTAAAAGTATAATATAAACAAAAATAAGTAACATAACTTACAAATTATTTGAGGATAAAAATAAAGCAAAATAGACCATTAAACTAAAAAAGAAAGTAAACATATTAAAAGGGGGAAAAAAACAGAAAAACACAGAAATAGGAGCACATAAAGGAATTCAGCTTGACATTTTTTCACAAGAAAAGTAACAAAGTTTATTATATTTTCTCTTCTGTAAAAGTATAGGCTTGGATAAGGCTTATAAGCACTTATCCAAAACCCTTAAGGCCTGATATGGTATGGAATTATTTTTGGAATTTAGAAGACAGTGTAAGGCTTATACTCTTCATGGCACTGTTCCCAATCACTTCCCTAAATAATGCTAATTAGCTTATATAGGAAACCTTTGCATTCTGCTCTAGGAAAAATATGGGGCTTCCGTCTTGGCTCAGTGGTAAAGAATCCTCCTGCCAATTCAGGAGAGGTGGGTTCAATCCTTTGGTCAGAAAGAGCCCGTGGACAAGGGCATGGCAACCCATTCTAGTATTCTTGCCCGGAGAATTCCATGGACAGAGAAGCCTGGCAGGCTACAACCCATGGGGTGGCAAAGAGTTGGACAGGATTTAGAGACAGAGTACATACACTATGTAAAATGTATTTTGAAGTTTCAGTATCAGCAGAACACATCAAGCTGGCATTTCAGGAGTGTAGGCATTCTGTTAATATAATCAACTGCATAAGTAGTTTAAAGGAAATAGTAAAAAGAATCATGAAGAAATTAAAAATATAATCATGGCTCTTAAGATAGAAAAGGGAAAGAAAGGAAGGTTCTTGATAATCTCATCAATGAAGAAAGAAACTAATCATGACAGTATTTTCTTCAAACTAAAAATTAAAAATCAAACAAGTGACAAAGCAAGAAAAATTTCCATTCAAATCAGTTCCTCCAATAAAAGAATGCCCAATTCTACTGTTATTTAATATTGTTAAGGATTTGAGCCAGCGACTTCCCTTGTGGTTCAGTGGCTAAGACTCTGTGCTCCTAATGAAGGGAGCCTGAGCTCAGTCCCTGGTTAGGGAACTAGATCCTACATTCTGCAACTTAGAACTGGAGCAGCCAATAAATAAATAAAAATTTTTTAAAAAGAATGTGAGCCATTTTAATAATGTAAACTCAAAAAATAAGATAACATGATCAAAGAACACAAGACAATTTAATGAAAAACAATTTCTAGAGACTTTGGTAAAACAGCATACTAAAAATATAATAAGATATAAAAAAGATATAAAAATGGCATAATATATATATAAATAGATAAATCTAAGTAATTTGTAAATAAGTTAGACAAACTGTATTTAAAAAACTATTTAAGGCCAGCACTATCCTGATTTCAAAGTCAGATAAACATACTACAGGACAACAAAACTATAGATCAATATCACTTATGAATTTTGATGCAAAAATCATCCACAGGAAACTAGCAAGCCAAAGCTAAGAGCACATTAAAAGAATTATACACTATGGCCAAGTGGAATTTGTTCTTATAATTGCAGGAATGTTTCAACATATGAAAAGCAACCAATATAATCCATCACATACACAGAATTAAGGAAAATCACACAATCATCTCCATTGATGCAAAAAAGAGATTTGACAAAATTTAATATCCTTTCACAATAAAAACAACTAGGGAAATAATACCTATTTGAAAAAAATAAAGGGTGCACATAGATAAACCCACAACTTTTCCTCTAAGACCAGAAACTGGACAAGGATGCCTGCTCTTACCAACTATATTCAATAACAACATATTCAGAGTTATAGATGGAGCAATTAGGCAAGGAAAAGAATAAAAGTCACTGAAATAGGGAAGGAAGATGTAAAATTCTGTTTGCAGACAATATCTTATATGTAGAAAACCCTAAAGATTACACACATACATAAAACAGATAACTTATAAGAACCTACTGTACAGCACAGGGAACTCCACTCAATATTCTGTAATGACCTGTACAACAGAAATTAACACAACACTGTAAATCAACTATACTCCAATAAAATTTTTTTTAATTTTTTTTTAAAAAGATTACACACACATCCTTGTTAGGATAATGAATTCGGCCATGTTGCTGGATAAAAATACAAAATTCCTGTTTTTTGCATTTCTATGCATGCTGTACTTGCTATTGCTTCAGTTGTGTCCAACTCTTTGCAATATTACAGACTGTAGCCTGCCAGGCTCCTCTGTCCATGGGGTTTCCCAGGCAAGAATACTGGAGTGGGTTGCCATGCCATTTCCTCCTCCAGGGGATCTTCCTGACCCAGGGATTGAACCTGTGTCTCTTATGTCTCCTACATGGAAGGTAGGTTCTTTACCATTAGCACCACCTGGCAAGCCTTTCTATACACTAACAATAAAAAATTCAAGACAGAAATTAAGAAAATAACTATTTTTAATAGCACCAAGAAATAAAAAGTATTCAAGAATAAACTTAAAGAAAAAGTGAAGGACTTGTGTACTTAAAACTGTAAAACACTGCTGAAAGAGAGTAAAGACACAAAAATAGATGTGAAACCATCTTGTGTTCATGGAATGGAAGACTAAGTAATGTTAAGATGTCAATATTACTCAAAATAACCACAGATTTAATGTAATCTTTATCAGTTATCTCAATGACATTTTTTCATGTGAAAATAGGAAGATCCACCCTAAAATTCATATCTGGAGAAGGAAATGGCAACCCACTCCAGTATTCTTGAGAATTCCATAGACAGAGGAGCCTTGTAGGCTACAGTCCATGGGGTTGCAAAGAGTTGGACACGACTGAGTGACACACACACGAAATTCATATGGCATCTCAAGGGACCACAAATAACCAAAACAATCTTGAAAAAGAAGAACAAAGTTGGCAGTTTCACACTTTCTGATTTCAAAACTTACTACAGAGCTACCATTATCATTATGGACTCATGGAATGGTTAAAAAACAAAACTGCAAATCATGAATCTCATAAAGGACTAATATCGAGGATATTTAAGGAACTCTTTGTAAGTCAACAAAAATCCAACAACCCAATTGAAAAAAGGAACTGAATAGACATTTTTCATCAAAATGCATACAGACACTAATAGACACCTGAAAAGATGCTCAGCATCAGTAATTATTTAAAAAATGCAAATCAATACCACAGTGTGATACCACTTTCCACACATTAGGACGATTATTACCAAAAGCAGAAAATAAATATTGGGGATGATGTAGAGAAAATGCAACCTCTATGCATTGCTGTTGGGAATATTGTGTCGCTGGTGTGGAAAACAGTATGGTGATCCCTCAAAAAGTTAAATATAGAATTACCATATGATTCAGCAATTCTGTTACCAAACAAGTTCGTTCTCCCCCTCCACTTGAAAGTGAAAGTGAAAGTGAAGTCGCTGAGTCGTGTCCGACTCTTTGCAACCCCATGGACTACAGCCTACCAGGCTCCTCCATCCATGGGATTTTCCAGGCAAGAGTACTGGAATGGGGTGCCACTGCCTTCTCCGTTGTATTCCTATGTGTATGTAAATATTACATATTTTCCATGATATCAAATATGTATTCCTGTGGTTAGTGTGGACCAGAGGATTAAAAACATAAATATTTGTGACCTCTGAAATGACAAATTGTTTTAGAATGAGGAAAGGTTAATTAAAAGTTATGGACGGCCGGTAAATCAGAAAGTCATTTTGTACAATTCTGTCCATTTGAATACATACTTAATGAGCGTCTAAAAGGAGGTCAGCTACTTTTCTTTGTTTCCATTCTCAGCCTTCATTTATTTCCTCAAAAGTGTAGACTAAGAGGACAATTAGATTTGCACAAGAACATGACAGGCAGGAAAATGAAGATCAGGGTTGTGGGGAAAAGCAGACAGACAGACAAAAACACTATACTCTGTAAGAAGAAAAGCAGAGAACTGCCACTTCCAGTTACCCACTGGCTTCCTAAGTGTTCACTTTCTCAGAGACCTTACATGGGAGTTAAACTTTGGAAGGAAGGAGGAGATGATGGGACGTTATATTAATAGACGCCTCTTCCATAGGTTACCATATGCGGCTCTATTTTCACAGGCTCCCAAATGATCTCCCATCTCCTCTGACACATGTACCCTAAACTGTTAACTTAACAGACTAAGCAAATTGATTGATAATTCTACAAAAATCTTTTCCCTGGTTACAAAATTTAATCGAAGTGGGAGTTTAGTGGGGGTGGGGGGGTGTTTCTTTCAAGAAAATCTGGGTTAAGTAAAACTTCTTTTACTGCTGTAACAGTTTCCCATATAAAGTGAACCTTCATTTCTGAGGATGAAATTCTAGTGAAATAAAAGGAGTGCACATTACTGACGCTTTCACACAGAGGTCAGTATTGGTCACTGTCCACAGTTTTATTTATAAATGCAAGATTTCCCACAAAAATTCTCTGCATCATCGTAGTCTACTGTTGGTATTTACTTTCTGTGCTTATTATTTGGGGCGGTCGATAAATGATTAACTGCAGCTTATTTTGTTTTAGCCAGAGCGTTGGCTAGACCGCATTTCTCACTTTGTCTTCCCAGCAGTTGTGTGGATTATGGAGATGAGCTGTGGCTCTAGCGGAAAATGCATCATTTATATATGTCAGTTGGACGGCATCACGTGCCCGCTCTGGACTTTTTCTCAGAGGCTGGGAGATTTATGACCGTCATAAAGCCTTCTTTTTTTCTTCCATAGATCATGCTAGTAGAATACTCATACCTTTTATGGACTTTACCCTTTCAGAGATCAGCCAGGTACAGAAAGAACAAGATGGTGTTTTGGTAATTTTTACCAAAATGAGAAAATGACTCCATTCTCCCCAAACTTCCCTCTCTTACCTAACTACTAATTACTCAGCATACATAGAGAGATCTAGCAGATTATTTTTCCTTTCCAACATTTCTTGTTTGGAAAAAAAAAAAAACATACATTTATTTTTACAAAAATCTTTTTAGAGCAAAAGGTATAAATTGCTTAACTTGGCAGAGGAAAACTCCATGGATTTAGTGTAAAAATGCACAAACACAGTGCTGTTTTCACTAATGCTTCCCCAATTCTCAGAAATACATATGTGTTTTCATTTGTTCCATCCAATGATTATTTACCATTGGTATCATCTAACCAGAAAATAATTTTCACAATCAGAGACCACTTCAGAAGCAGTTACATATGTAGCTGAAAGCAAAGCAGACCACGGTGTAACATCACCAAGTCAAAGCTCCAATTCATGAAGTAGCTGCTTAGAAAAGGGAGGTCCATGCTTGATCTCTCCTTCTCTCAGTTTAGCCTGCCTCAGTCCCTCCTCAGTCCCTCTTCAGCAATGCATTGAGGAATAGAACCTTCTTCTTACTTTGAAAAATAGCACCAATTAGCAAAAAGAAAAGCACCAACAACAATGATACAAAACATACATAATAGAAGACAAAGTGTGGTCAGAGGAGGATGATGAGATTATCTAAGAAAATGGACATAGGCTTCAAAGAGCTAGAGTTTTGAGAAATATATTTCCTTTCTAGCTGAGACCTCTCCTATCAGTAAGAAAAGAGAAAATCAGCAAATTCAAAGTATTAAAAACACAGGTAATGAAGATTATGTTATGTATCAAGTTTTCTCAAAAAACAAAACAAAACAAAACAAAAAACACCAAAATAAAGGTAGCGGAGCATATAGAATCAGAAAACAGTAATACAGGACTTTTTTGGTGGTCCTGTGGTTGAGAATCCGCCTGCCAATGCAGGGGACATGGGTTCAACCCCTGGTCCAGAAAGATTCCACATGCGATGAAGCAGCTAAGCCCATGCTGCAACTACTGAAGCCCACGCACCTAGAGCCTGTGCTCCACAACGAGAGAAGCCACTGCAATGAGAAGCCACACACACAACTACACAGCAGCCCCGGGTTCCCAGAACCCTTGTGAAGCAATGAAGACCCAGCACAGTCAAAAAATGTAATAAATAAAAATTTAAAAAACAATATAGTTTTAGATGGTAATATATGTAAACATGCTGAGTCATTGTTGTATTAACAGGGGTATTTATTATATCTATGAAAGTGAAAGTCAAAGTTGCTCAGTCATGTCCGACTCTTTGCGACCCCATGGACTATACAGTCCACGGAATTCTCCCGGCCAGAATACTGGAGTGGGTAGCCTTTCCCTTCTCCAGGGGATCTTCCCAACCCAGGGACTGAACTCAGGTCTCCTGCATTGCAGACGTATTCTTTACCAGCAGAGCCACAAGGGAAGCCCAAGAATAATGGAATGGGTAACCTATCCCTTCTCCAGGAGATTTTCCTGACCCAGGAATCAAACTGGGGTCTCCTGCATTGCAGGTGGATTCTTTACCAACTGAGCTATGAGGGAAGCCCTCTACTATATCTATACATTTACACAATATTTATCTAGATCTAGATAGACACAAATACATACACAGCATATACAAGAGCAAAGACAAATGTCAGAAGGCAAAACTTGTTTTTAAATGAATGAATCATCCTTGAGCAACTACTCCTGTATCTTTCATTTTCATTTGTCCTCTCTTGCAGCATCATCATAGATTAAAAAGGGAATCTCTTTCTCTACCACTTTTCATCCTTTTAAATGTTTTCTTCATTGATTTTCCCCTTTTTTGCATGAAATCTTGAAATTTGTAAAAATAGGATTTATTTACATTTCTACAGTCAATTCATAAGCATACGTTAAAGGCTTACTGGGTGACATGGAAATATGACTATAAAAGGTTTAGATTGAATATGTTGTGACTTCAGGAAAAGGAAAAGCAAATAAAAACAAAGAAAAAGTCTTGGTATGAGGTTCTTTCTTGGTGACTTTTTATTTATTAATGTCTCAACATTTAATTCATCAAAGATTTATGATACTGAGTTTTGTTCTCCCTTGGGAGGACCAAAGTTTGTCTGCGTGTCACTGAATTATATTCAATAAAAGGTTATGTGATCATTTAAGTTATGTAATAGACAGACCACTTATTACCCTGACAGCATGTGAAAAAGAACCTAAATTCATGGATTTAGGGAGTATTCAAGATGGAAAGATCATAGAAATGTTTGAACACATCTCAGTCATACAGATGGAGAAGTTGAAATACAGAGAAAAATGTAGTCAGGATCCTACCTTAGGTATTACTGATTATACTGGTTTAGTAATATGGATCTAGGTATTTTTAAATGAGTTTTTTTTTTAGCAAATTAAGCACCTTATATTGAATGTCTACAGGCTCAGATGATAAAGAACCTGCCTTCAATGTAGGAGACCTGGGTTCGATCCCTGGGTTGGGAGGATCTCCTGGAGGAGGGCAACCCACTCCAGTAGTCTTGCCTGGAGAAACCCAATGGTCAGAGGAGCCTGGCAGGCTACAGTCCATGGGGTCACAGAGTCAGACATGACCGAGCGACTAACACTTTCACATGTAGTAAAGCTAACAGTCCATCTTTATTAAACATTTATGTATTTTTGGTGCTGCTAATCCTTAAGCTATTTCAGAAGTTCTTTATATATACAACTAATATAATTTTTCAAATATCTTATTTTGAATTAAATTTTTTATAATATTTTTTATAAGGAACTTGAGAAGCCTTCTGCACATCCTTACATGCCCTAAATGAAACAAGAATTTGAGTTTTTCACTTTATACCATAATGGAACTGATCTATCCTCAGGAAAATTAGTCTTCCATGTAAATGTCTATCTTTGACAGGAAAGGAAGCTTAGAGATGTGTGAAAATATATATATACTTTTACAATTGTAATACTCTCCCATCAGAAAGTGCCAAAATACCTGCAAAGAAAACTCTTGTCAAAATCAATTTTAGAAGAAGGTTGATTTAATGAGTAGTTTTTATGGGGCACAGAAATCTCCGGCATCTTCTCTCTTCATTGCCAACCAGTTTCATTAATCACAAAGCAGCTAGATTTCATGACCAACTACCTGTCCTTTAGGACTGATTTCCAGGACTTCAGCAGATCTTACCTCCAAAAATTCTTCAGCAACACAGAATCACTTTCTCTAAGAATATAGGGTCTCAAACTTAAAATCCTGTAGATTGAAACAGGCATTCTAGTTAATAGGAGTTAGGGATGGGATACATTTTGTATATCTAATATTAACTAGAACAAAATGTCACCTTCCTATTATTCTAGCACAAAGTTTACACTAAATCCTTATTCCCTGCTCAGGAGTAGAAGGGGATTAGCAATGAGGTGACCTTAATCACAAAAGACTGGGCAGATCTACAAAAGCCTCCTAAATTCAGAGCAAGTGGCAGTCCAAAATACATTATTGTAATCTCCTCAGGCCACATGGTTGATTTTCAGTTTTGTCAAGAAACACTATCTTGTGGTAATTCCAGTAGTTCCTGTTAGATTGTCAACTTTTACTTTCTGAATTCTAACTTCCACAAAATTCTTTCATTTTTCTGATTCTCCCTGGAATCAGAAAGGGCATTCATAGTCAAAGAAGAATTGAACAGGAGATTCTGTTTTCTTAAGGATTCAGAAATATATTACCTTGCTCAGTCCTGGGCCAGCTTAAAGCAAATATTTTATAATAGATCTTTTTAGAAATTTTAATTTGTGAATGCTAGCATTTCAAAGTTGATATAAAATAGAGCTGTAGATACACTGAAGAGACTATGTTTGAAATTTTAAACATATCTGCCCCCATTCTCACAAACACAAAGATTTAAAAAAATCTTCTAAGGGATTTCAGTTCCTGGTGGTATGATGGGTTAGATACCCTAAACAACTCTGCAAAGCAAAAAAAAAAAAAAAAATTGAATGAAATACATGAACATAATTAAATGTATACCCAAGTTGGCAAGGAAAAAACATTTCAACTTCAAAATAAAGTGGAAATGGTAAAAGTGGAAGATCAGTGTTGACATAAATTTTTGAGGTAAGGGTAACTGCAGAAGCAAGGTGAATCTGAGCTTTTTTTTCTTTTCTTTTTTTTTTCTAATTTTATTTTTAAACTTTACATAATTGTATTAGTTTTGCCAAAAATCAAAATGAATCCGCCACAGGTATACATGTGTTCCCCATCCCGAACCCTCCTCCCTCCTCCCTCCCCATACCATCCCTCTGGGTCGTCCCAGTGCACCAGCCCCAAGCATCCAGCATCGTGCATCGAACCTGGACTGGCAACTCATTTCCTACATGATATTTTACATGTTTCATTGCCATTCTCCCAAATCTTCCCACCCTCTCCCTCTCCCACAGAGTCCATAAGACTGTTCTATACATCAGTGTCTCTTGCTGTCTCATACACCGGCTTTTTTTTCTGATCAGGATTACAAGACAGGAGGAAAAGCTATGGTTTGCCTTTACCAGAGAGTCTATAAAGAGGGCTACCTCCTCCTTGTGATGTTAAAGAGAAATAAGCCTGTCACACAGAAGAGGATGGAAACACAGCAGCAAGGAAATTACCTACTTGACATGAGTGCTTAAAGTATCTACGGTAGGGACTTCCCTGGCAATCCAGTGGCTAAGACTCTACACTCCCATTGCAGGGGGCCCAGATTCGATCCCTAGCCAGGGAACTAGACCCCACATGCTGAACTAAGAATTTCATGCCACAACTGAGAGTTTCCAAGTTGTAACTAAAAGATCCCATGTGCCACAACTAAGACCTGGAGCAGCCAAATAAATAAATGCAGATATCTTTTAAATCTATGGTAAACACTAAAGGATTATATATAATAATTTATAATCAAAACAAATTAAATTGAGCAAATAATCATAATACATAAATATGGACAAATGTATTCAATTTTTAAAAGGGCTTCCCAGGTGGTGCTAGTGGTAAAGAACCCTCCTGCCAATACAGGAGACTTAAGAGATGTGGGTTCGATCTCTGGGTTGGGAAGATCCCTTGGAGGATGGCATGGAAACTCACTCCAGTATTCTTGCCTGGAGAATTCCATGGACAGAGAAGCCTGGTGGGCTGCAGTCCATAGTGTTGCAAAGAGCTAGACATGACTAAAGCAACCTAGCACACACACATGCATGCACTCATTCAATTAAAAGTAAAAGAAATTCAGTCCTAAGTTCACTATATCTAGCAATATGTTTTTATAAAAGGGACCCTCAAAACATTAGGACACGTAATTCTGTAACTATACATGGTGATGGATGTTAACTAGACTTACTGTGGTGATCATTTTCCACTATATACAAATATCAAGTCATTATGTTGTACGCTTGAAACTAATATAATGTTGTATGTCAAGTGTATTTCAATTTAAGACAAATCCAAATAATCCTAAAACATTAAGATATAGAAGTTTGAAAATCAAAGAGAGGAATCATATATACCAGGCTGCTGCTGCTGCTGCTGCTGCTGCTAAGTCGCTTCAGTCGTGTTTGACTCTGTGCGACCCAGTAGACGGCAGCCCACCAGGCTCCCCTGTCCCTGGGATTCTCCAGGCAAGAGTACTGGAGTGGGTTGCCATTTCCTTCTCCAATATATACTAACAAAAAAAAAAGTTGGTATAGATAAGCTAATAACAAACAAAATAGACTCGACAACACATAAAAAAGTATGTAATACTTGAAATAAAGAGGATCTGGTCATATGATAAAAATTTCAATTCACCAGAAGACATGCAAACTTTAGATTTGTGTGTATAATACACACAAGTATTAAAACAACTACATCAAAAAATTACAGAAATAAAAGGAGAAATACACATATACATTGACATAGTGGAAGATTTTAAAACACTTCTTTCAATAATATATAGATAAAGGCTATAAAGATCAATCAGTAAAAATAAAAGAGATGAACAAGCTTTGTCTGTGATATATGGGGTGCTAAACCAAAAATTTTATTCTCATTTCTCCTCAAGAACACATGAAATACTTAAGGAAACTGATCATGTATTAGGTCATAAAGCAGGTTTCACCAAAGTTCAAGGAAATGCTATAACACAGATAATATTCTTTGACTATAATTTTAAATTAATAAAAATAATGTTAAATATCCATATCCCTGGAGATTCAAAACACAAACTTTCAAATAACCTATGGATAAAATGAAAATAATGAATATTAAAAAATACTCAACACACATGTGTGAATGTTATACCTCAAGAAAGCTGTTCAATATAGTTAAGATCTAAATACACACCTAAATTATCTTTAGATCTCAATCCTTTTAATCAGAATCCTAATAGTGATCCTCAAGGTAATGTATAAACTGATTCTACCATGCTTATGTAAAAGCAAATGTCAACAGTCTGAAGAAGAACAGAACCAAGATTTGGTCCAACCAGATAGCAGGACATTAAAAGCAGTGTTAATTAAGGCATATAGATTTGGTACTGCGATATATACTGCTTCCCTGGTGGCTCAGAGGGTAAAGCATCTGCCTGCAATGCGGGAGACCCGGGTTTGATCCCTGGGTCTGTGATATACAACCTGATTCAGAGATTGGAAAATGCAGAAATTGGGCAACAGTGGATTATTCAACAAGGCACTGAGACAACTTGTAATCTACAAGGAAAAGCAAATTAGATCCTTACCCTTATACTACTATAAACATTGAGTTGGATTAAATCATTATAAAAATAAAAAATTAAAACTTTTAGAGGACAGTATAGATAACTAATTTATGAACCCTGGGTAGAGAAAAATTTCTTAAACAGGACTAAAAATGCATAGCCATAAGAAAAAAAATTGTAATCTGAAAATTAAGAACATTTGATTAACAAGAGACACTGGAGAAGAAATGAAAATTCAGGGTACATACTTGGAGAAATCATTTCCAATTTGTATAACTGATAAACGAATAGCTGTCTACTTACCTATCATCTATCAAAAGACAGATAAATAATAAGAAAAAAAGTAGACCCTCCGAAATCTCACAAACAATAGTTTTCAGAAGAAAAAAATCTCATAGACACCAAGAAAATAAAATAAAAGCTGCTAAGACTTTTTAAGAATAAATAAAAGTCTGAGAAATTAAATGACATTAAGAATGGAAGACAATAGGAATTATACACTGCTGACTGGATGGCACAATCATACAAACATTTAAAAAAATGACATGGCATTATCAAGCAATTGTGATAGTACAGATAATGATGACACAACTGACCAACTCCTAGGTATATACTCTATAAATTCTTACCTTCTGCTCCAGGAGACAAACACAAGAAAGTCCACAGTAGACAAACACAAGAAATGTCCAGTAGCCACATTTACTCTGGGAGTTGGATGGGATCAGTTTGGACATCATCACTTGGCCCCCTTGCCTTCCAGCCAAGGGGAGGCTCTAGAAGACTCTGAGAGGTTTGAAGGAGGGTGAGGTCTGTGCATTTGTTCCAGAATCACCTCCCTGCAAGGTCATTGTGAATTGGCTGCATTTTACCTCTGTGGAGACGACAGTTCTCTTCAGGCAGTCCTCTCCCTATACTTTCTCTGTGTCTATTGTACCTTCTCCAGGTTTCTGTAACTGCTTTCTCTCCCTTTAGATCTCCAGGGTTGGAAGGAGCTATCCACTATTGCACTATCCATTATTGGTTTGCTGAAACCCTATCACACTTTTGAAAAATAGCCCCTTTATTAAACTCTATCAATGTGCTAAGTTTGAGTTAGCCATCTGATTCCTGTGCAGATTGTTACTAATACAAACTCAATGAAACACTGCTAATAAAATGAAAATATAATTTGCATTACATTTATATAATTGCATTTATATAATTACATTTGTATAATTTAGATTGTTTAAGTATAATAGAGTAGTAAAATATATGAGTTATAGTGAAGTTGTGAAGTTGCTCAGTCGTGTCCAACTCTTCTCGACCCCATGGACTACAGCCCACCAGGCCCTCCGTCCATGGGATTTTCCAGGCAAGAGTAGAGTGGGGTGCCATTGCCTTCTCCATTAACAGCGGCTAGGCATATTATATTTACTTGGAGCTGGTATACTTGGTGACAGCCTTACTGCCCTCAGACACGGCATATGAATTAATATGGTTATATCTCCATAACTTTACTGAGCTAATAAAAAAGACAGAAAGGGCTTAAGTATCATTTCATTTATGAAAAGGTATAAAAACAGAACCAAGCATATATATTTGCAAATACATTCACATATCATAAAGCTATACATTTAAACAAAGAAATAAATTGTGTTCTTATCTGGATGGCAACTATAGGATGTATAGGAGAAGAAAAGTGGGCATCTAACATTTTGCTCCAGACTTTTTCTATCTACAGTGCCAATGTAGACACTCCATTATAGAACTGTTGTTGCTGTTATCAGCATTTAGAAGGACATATTGCATGGTTTAAAATGGTTATCCTTAGATCTCCAGTTTCACTTATTATCTGTACCCTGCAATTGGGCTTCAGTATGCATAACTTCCTTGGAGAAGGCAATGGCACCCACTCCAGTACTCTTGCCTGGAAAATCCAGGACGGAGGAGCCTGGTAGGCTTTGGTCCATGGGGTCGCTAAGAGTCGGACACGACAGAGCGACTTCACTTTCACTTTTCACTTTCATGCATTGGAGAAGGAAATGGCAACCCACTCCAGTGTTCTTGCCTGGAGAATCCCAGGGACGGGGGAGCCTGGTGGGCTGCCGTCTATGGGGTTGCACAGAGTCGGACACGACTGAAGTGACTTAGCAGTAGCATGCATAACTTCCTACTGTGAGCTCAAGTTTAATAGGTTATAGGGCATCTGCATTTCCAAGAGAAGGGTTATAAGTCCTCAGACCAAGAGGAATATTTGAGTTCCCCCAACAAAATGAAAAACTGTGAGAGACTAGAAGGAAATGAGTCCCGGAAGAGATGGAAATAGAATTGTTACACATGCTATTGTTTCCTCTTACTACCTTCCCCACCCATTAAAACATTGCAGCTGATGACAGTTTTTTATTTAATTGAAGAGACAGGAAAGTAGAACTATTCCAAGCCAATAAAATAGTCTTTGATCTGGGTGAACATCTAAATAGTAAAATGGAATGACAATTTTGAAGCATGGGTTCGAAATCTGCCTACTCGGGGCATCAGCCTACTCATTTTCTCTCTACTTCCTCTTGAGTAGAGTCTTTCAGGGATTTAAGTGTATGTGGGGGTAAAAGGCTAATGAACAACATTTCAAATCCTTTTCAAATTGGTCTGAGAATGTGAACCATGAGGTTCAGATGAAAGGAGTCCTTGTTAGAGGAGGGAGATTGGGTATAGGAGGACAAAACAGTCCTAGAAAGGAAAATGCACTCTTACCACTAAGGGATCTCCTGTGTTTCTCTTATACTTTGTAGGGGAGGAGAAATAATTTTCCCTCTTCTAGGTTCTTGGCTGAGACCCCATGTAATAAAAAGACAGACAAACAGGAGAAAAGCAAACAGAAGTTTAATAACATATATGCCTCCTATATGGGCTTCCCTGGTGGCTCGGTGGTAAAGAATCTGCCAGCCAATGCAGGAGACATGGGTTCTATCCCTGGGTCGGGGAGATCCCATGGAGAAGGAAATGGCAACCCACCCCAGTAATCTTGCCTGGGAAATCCCATGGACAGAGGAGCTTGGCGGGCTACAGTCCATGGGGTCACAAAAGAGTCAGACATGACTTAGAAATTAAACAACAACAATATCACCTATATACACAGGAGAGACCCAGGAAAACTGAGTAACTGCAGGAAAAGATCCAAGCTTCCACATTAAGCACCATCTCCAGCTAAAAACAAAAGATGTTGGGAGCAGGGAGCTAGTTATGAAAGGTTTTCCGGAAAAACACAGTAAGCAAGAGTAAGGTTGCTTTGCATATCTAAATTGTTGTCTTCTCTACAGCTATATATAAAATAAACAAGGACCTATTGCACAGCACGGGGAACTACTCTCAATACATTGTAATTTTTTTAAAATTTTATTTTATTTTTAAACTTTACAATATTGTATTAGTTTTGCCAAATATTGAAATGAATCCACCACAGGTATACCTGTGTTCCCCATCCTGAACCCTCCTCCCTCCTCCCTCCCCATACCCTCCCTCTGGGTCGTCCCAGTGCACCAGCCCCAAGCATCCAGTATCGTGCATCGAACCTGGACTGGCGACTCGTTTCATACATGATATTATACATGTTTCAATGCCATTCTCCCAAATCTCCCCACCCTCTCCCTCTCCCACAGAGTCCATAAGACTGATCTATATACATCAGTGTCTCTTTTGCTGTCTCGTACACAGGGTTATTGTTACCATCCTTCTAAATTCCATAACCTATAAGGGAAAATATCTGAAAAGGAATATATACACACACACACACACACACACACACACAACCGAATCACTGTGTTGTACACCTGAAATTAACATGATATTGTAAATCAACTATACTTAACAAAAATAAATTACAAAAATAAATGAATAAATTGGTGCCTTCTCCATTGATAAGAGTTTCTAGAGATTTCATCATCCCTTCTTCTTGGTACGGAGAGGGAGACACCCTTACAGATGAGGTTTTAAATATTTAAACATAAATGTTTCTAACAAAAGGCTAACTTCTATTGGGTTTTCAGAGTTTCTCTGGTGTCTGCAGATTCTTAAAAATAATCAGCCTAAAATAATTCTTATGCCAAAGAGGCATATTTTGGTATGGCAAATTTTACTCCCCTTCGGTGTCCCATTAAGTAAATTCTCAAAGAGCAGGGAGTTCATTCTTTCATTACTGCTCCCATCAAGTTCTTTTAGTAAAGAATATTTGTTGGTTGATGACATGATAAACTTAAATATCCTGTTGACACTAGGATAGTTACACAGCAGATTTACTGAGAGGTTATTTGGGGATGACCCATAAATTTTATTATTTACTTAAACCAAAAGGTAATCAGTGGAATTCCAATATTGTATTGCTGGAAAAAAAAAAAAAAACACCTATAAACTCTTTCAGAATCCTCAAGTTCAAAACTGTGTAAAACATAGACTGAATTGAGCTTAGTGGGTACAAGCTATAAGGAGAAGGATTTTCACACAATTTATTCATTGAACCATTCACTCATTCATTAAATACATTTTGAGTGACAAACACTATTTTAAAAATTGGAGGTACAAATATGAATAAGACACAATTTTGATTATTTTTGGGTAGGAGGAAATTTCCTTCTTTACCCTTCTTGAGTTCTTGTAGCTGGACTAATAATAAAATTGACATAAGACAGATTAACAGAAGAAAAAGAAATTTTACTTCGTGCACACAAAGGCCTCATAGAAATGGGACCTAAGAAATAGCCAAAGCAGTCTGTTTTTATACTTTTTAGACAAAGAAACAGTAAATTTGTGAGGAATTGACAGGACAATGAAACTTGGGCTTCTGTGCTTAATTAGTGAAGACTAAGGGGAATTTGAGCTCCGGGTAGTAAATTAAAGACTTAACAAGGTTTGTGTATATAGCCTTCTCTGCTTGATCTCCCTAGTTTTGGTTAGAAGGGTGTCCTGCCTCCAGATGCACGGAGTGCATCTTCCATATAAGAGATTTATTTCCTGCTTTCAGGGAGACAGAAAAGGGGGGTCAGGGTGCCCCTCTTGCATTAACCATTTCTTAAGTAAGTTTAACTCAGAATAGTCAATATGCTATTGAGGCATATTTTGCAGTGGCTTGCCCCGGGTTGCAGCAATATTTAGGATTTCATGGTCTATTTTGAGAGATGTAAACATGAATCAATATATTTCTATACAAGGTAACATGGACTGTACTAGCAACAATAACAAAATATTGTACAAAACAAAAATGTTACAATGCCTGCAACATTGAAGGAAGGGTTCACAGCAGAGGTGACACTGTGTTTTAGAGAACCAGTAGTAGAAAAAAAGTGATAAAGCCATTAAAGCTGTCCAAACTTGATGCTATTGATGATGAAATATTTCTTTTTGCAGAAATTTCTTTATGCAATTTTCTTTGATGTGATTGCTTCAATAATCACACGAGCTGGGCTTCAACTCCATATTTTTTTTTCCAGGGGAATAAACAGAAGTTCAGAGGGGTTAAATTATTTGACCAAATTTCATGGCTGCTAAAATAATAAATGAAAATCCCCCAAAGAGAATTGTCCATCTCAGGAAGTTGGGAGTCTCCCACCATGGTGGATGTTTGGGAATAAATTAGATGAGCAGTTGGCAGGAAAGACAGATTGATGATTAGTATTAGGAAGTGGATGAATCCTTTTAAATCTCACCATTTTGTAATTTTCAGGGCTGTAGTAATTATGAATTTAAATAATGAATGTAAAAGAGCTTTGTAAATAAAGAAGAACCACCATCAGCTTCATTTATCAGGCACTTCTTGAAATACTATCCCAATAGCAGAAATGTCATATTGGGAGCTTGGGACACTAACTGAATAAAGTTTGGCCTCTGCTTATCAAAGAAGAGAGTATATACTTCAGTTACATTTCTGTACAAGTTAGGAGCAGTGGTATAAGTAGCAGCAGTAGTAGTAGGGTCATTTAATTATCATGTTTATTTAAGATCTGTCCCAAATAACTAAGAATTATCAGTGTTTTCAATATTGTTAATAGCCAGGAAAAAAGAACACACAAAGAGAAATGAAATATAAAGGCAATTATTCATGTTGCTTGGGAAAATCATTTGAGAAAAACATTCAGACTCCAAAAAGTTGCAAAATTATACCAGTTATTCAAGTAGTTAGCACATGCAAGGGCTTATATAGTCTGAACGAATTAACTGATTATTTTCTACATATCTCATATGCTAAATAGAGTGTGAATCACTGTCATACTGCTACAAAAATATGTCAAGGTCAATGTCTTCTTATTAGAAGTTATTTGCATTTTGTGATACTGGAGCCTGTTCTCATGAAACATGTTAAGAAACAAAATCAACAAATGCCATAAAAATCTCTCAACTCCGCCACCCTCCCCACTTACCATCCTCAACCTAGGCAACTGAGTAATTCTTTCTCATCCACTTGCATTCAGTACTCCAAACCTAGAAAAGCCCCAGAAGTGATCCTCTGACTTTGGATGAGAAACACAGGCATTTACTAAACACTTTGCCCTCTGCTCATAGTATCTTTCCTCTCTTCTACCAGTTTCTAATTAAGTATGCAATGTGGCAGACCCACCAGTGAGCTGATCCATTAAAAGACATTGTGTTGTTAAATATTTCATTGTTATGAGCTCACACTTAAATCTAAAGAGCAATCGGTGAGAGAAGTATTCAAAGATTTTATAGCCCATAAAACAAGGAAATGACTTTTAAGGGAACTACCACATCAAGGAGGCACTGCCTTTTCGCATTTTTCTCTTTCCTACTGATTGCCCCCTCTTCCCTGTTTTTCTTTACAAAACCACAATACATCAGATCTGAACTACAGAAAAGTATACCCTCTGAGCCACAAGTCAACGAAGGGCACAGGATGGTTAAAGACCCAGGATCTTCCTGCCCACTTTGGTAACTCCTTCTTTATGCTGTGCTTAGTCGCTCAGTCATGTCCAACTCTTTGCAACCCCATGGTCTGTAGCCCACCAGGTTCCTCTGTCCAAGGGGATTCTGCAGGCAAGAATACTGGAGTGGGTTGCCATGCCCTCCTCCAACGTTCTTCCCAACCCAGAGATCGAACCCAGGTCTCCCACATTGCAGGTGGATTCTTTACTGTCTGAGCCACCAGGGAAGCCCAAGAATACTGGAGTGGGTAGCCTATCCCTTCTCTAGGGGATCTTCCCGACCCAGGAATCGAACCGGGGTTTCCTGCATTGCAGGCAGGTTCTTTACCAGCTGAGCTACCAGGGAAGCCCAACTCCTTCTTTTAGAAGGCTCATTTCCATGTCCGTGATCAGTACTGTACCACCACCACTAAGAAGACTTTCTTCTGTTCTGCTTCCACTCACAGCAATTAGCAAGTAATCTCACTGGCATTATGAAATAATTTTCTCACACAATGTAGGGGCACTGGAAAACTAAAGGAAGCAAGAGGAACGCACCAGCAGAAAGCCAGGAACAGAGGAAAACTACTTTGAAACACCAGGAGAGCCAGGACTCCTGGACTTGTATGAAAATGATGCTGGGAGGGTGAGAGATGCCAATTTTGCCATCTTTACTTCTGGGTCTGCTGCTTGCCCTAAAGCATCTTTTCTCCCCTACTGAGTTTCACTGACAACAACACCCTTCCCTCGGGGTCCTAAAGCTGTTTGTTGCAGCTGTGCTGGCAACTAAATGATTTCCTGTCATATTGCTTCCAGGGTGAATGTATTAAGTTGAATCTTTGTCTCTTTCGACACAAATAGTTGAGCTCCATGTGTAGGAGAATAGGCATTAAGGAAATGGAATCAGTTGAGCTACCACTAATTTAACACTGAACAATGACATAAAAAAATAAATAAATAAACCTTACTGCCAAAAAGGACAAAAACAATCTCCTGTTAATTCTGTACCTCCTTTATTTTAAACTCTCATTTGAGAAATGAAAATTTTAATTTCTGAAAATAATGTGACTGATTAGCGATAATATCAAGTCACCAAGGCAGAATGATATACTATTCATATAAGAATAAATTTCTTACTCTAACCACATAGCTAAATTCTTAAAGCTTCTCCATAATATTGGTTTCATAATAGGCATATTAACCTATGCTTAAATACACCCAGAGGGAGAACACTCGTTTCTTATGCAACCAAAGCATTTTGGAAGTTTTAAGAATTAGAAAATTTTTTTACTGTTCACCTGAAAGTTATGTTTCTATATGTTCCATTTCTTCATTCCCTTTGACCTTTTGGAGCCAAAGAGAACAGCCTTATTTTGCTTCCATATGACTCACATATTTTAACCATGCTTTCAACAACTTTTCTTAGCCCCTGCCCCACCCCTCAGGCAGTTTTTCTCACTAGAGATATTATGTTTCTTAATCTCCTTTTCTCTCTGCAAAAAGCTACATATTCTCCAACCAAGGCTTCCCAGCTACCAAATATTAATCCATTAGTACAGGTGTCTACTATACCTCAACTGTCGGCTGGTTTCCTTCATTTATTTTCACAATGATGATGATTTTGTCAGACAATTTTGACCACCTGGTGCCACTGGACACTTGTGCAAATACATCCATAAGATAAAAATGTTGGCCACTGAATTGCCAGATCAAAGCATTTGTGTACTATTCAGGAAAAACGTCTGTATTCTTTTGCCAGTCTCTTACCTACCAGTTACATCTGTCCAATTTTGCTTCCAAAAGACAATTTGTAAGCTCTTTGGAAACAGAGTATGTGTGCATGCATGCTAAGTTGCTTCTGTTGTGTCTGACTCTTTGCAACACTATGGGCTGTAGCCCATAAGGCTCCTCTGTCCATGGGGTTTTCCAGGCAAGAATACTGGAGTGGGTTGCCATGCCCTCCTTCAGGGGACCTTCCTGACCCAGGGATAGAATCCACATCTCTTATGTCTCCTGCATTGGCAGGCCACCTGGGAAGCCCAGAAACAAAGTATGCTGTAGAGGAATCAGTGCTCTGAATGTCATGAACTGGGCATGAAACGGGCTTCTTGTGATTTTGATGAGGTATCTAGGGCAACATGTCTTAATTTATAAAAAGGAGGGTCATTTCCTAAATGGGAAAGAAATTCAAAAAAGAGGGGGATATATGTAAACATATAGCCATTTCACTTTGCTGTACAGCAGAAATTAACACGACATTGTAAATCAACTATACTCCAATAAAATTTTTTTAAAAAAGAGTCATTCCATCACTGGCATTCTTTCTGCCCTCTCTTCATGGCACTTCATAACTTGTACTTATATTCATTACATATTCACTATCTTGAAGTTTTTAAATGATCTTCACATGTATTTTCAATGTTTTATGCTGTCTCTTTTCTATCAATATGGCTTTTCAAAGACCCTTTTAAAATGTTGAACTAGAGATAACTAACAAGAACCTACTGTACAGTACAGGGAACTATACTTAATATTTTGTAATAACCTATAAGGGAAGAGAATCTGAAGAATATATATATATAGAGAGAGAATATGTATTATATATATAAATGAATTGCTCTGCTATATACCTGAAACTATCACAACACTGCAAATCAAGTATACTTCAATTTTTTAAAAAAAGTAACAGAAATGAACACAGAACTCACAGTCAGACCAATATAAAACAGAGATACCAGCTAACTAACTTGCTCTTGAGACTATAATTCTACTAGTATAGCCTTATGCTGTGATATGCTGTTAGGTTTTTAGGTTTTGTCTTCCTTTTTAGTTTTTGGTTTGATTTTTTTCTTAACTGTGTTACACTGAACCTTTTCAAATTGAACTTTAATCTTTGAATTTTTTATTATCCATGTTTTTCTTATCTTCTATGTTGATTAACTACTATTTGAAAACCAAATTACTGGCCAATGCATTAATCTCAGTTAAACTTACTTTGGGGGCTTTGGTATACCATTCCAGTATGTTTGGTATGTTTTTAATGTTGCTTCTGCTGCCAGTTTTATTATTATTACTTATAGCATATTATACCTAAATGTTGTTTCACATTGTAGGGGAGTAAAAAGTTTTCCTCAACCTTCTTAAGGTCCCTGGTATGAAAATTAAACTGATAAAGACAGAGTAACAGATGAAAGGCATTTAATGTACGTTTTATATCTCATGGGAGCCTCTATAAGGAAATGAGACCTGAAGAAATAGTTAAACCTGAGTATTTTTATGCTGGGTTTGATGAACAGTGGATAGTCATGTAGAAAAGTGATATGTCAAAGAGTATAAGGTGAATGCAGGAAGCTAGGGATCCACAGCATGGCCTGTTTGAATTTTTTTCAGAGTCCCTTTGTCTTCAGAGATAAAGGATACTCCTTTCCTTTGGGTACAGGTGTGGGCACCTCTCACATCATGGTTTTGAGACCTGTTGCAGAAGATACAGGAGGGAGGAAGTCACAGTGACTTTCCTGTTTCTGCTGTTTTCTCAAACTCCTTCAGCTAAAATATTCAGTATCTCAAGGTGCCATATTTGGGTGTAGCTTGTCCCAAATCCCATCAATATGTTTCCATGCCTTGGCAAACAGAATGTCTTGAGGGAAACAAACATGGAACATGTCCTACAGTCTGCTGCACTGAAATAAAAATGTAACACCTATCAATCTAGTAGATTTACAAAAAAAGAATGTTTTTCATAATCCATTTGGTTCCTGTTTACTACCATTTTTTCAAGCATCTGTTCTGTTAGTGGCTCAGCCGTGTCCGACTCTTTGTGACTCCTCAGTCCACATAATTTTCTAGGCAAGAATACTGGAGTGGGTTGCCATTTCCTTCACCAGGGGATCTTCCTGACCCAGGGATTGAACCTGGGTCTCCTGTACTGCAGCCAGATTACCATCTGAGCCACCAGGGAAGCCCTTTTCTAGCATAGTTGTTTGTTATTAACTAATTATTAATCTATGCACCAATTATGTTGAAATTGTACAATGAACTTCCCCCTGCCTATCTGCTTTTCCTGTTTTGAAAATCAGAATATGTGTCTCTTTCACTCTCATGGATAACCTCCGCTGTCTCATTTTTCAAAAAAATGTTTAATGTGTATCTCTGAGCTTATCTAATGTACTTGCATTATCTGAGAATATAATTTACTGAAAGCTGAGGTTTGATCTCATTTACAGCAGGTAGTTGTTATCCTACTTTTATTGTCCTTTGACTTTTATTGATTTTGAGTTTGTATTATTTGTCATAACTTAACTGAATGTAATGTTAATTATTAGAAAGTATAAAATCAGTACTAAATAAAAATAAACACAAAAGGTTACCTTTGTGGGCAAGTGCTCTTGAAAGAGAGCAATTGAGGATGAATTACTAAGCTTTATCTAGCGTTCAAATATTCATTAGCTATTCTTTTAGATAAATGTAGAAATGCTTGATGGTTTAGGACAGTCTTTCTTTATTCTTAGTTATCTTAGTCACTATGAGTGGTTACTTAAGAGCAGCCAATTCATCTAAATTTCTAAAGTATATTCCACAAATGCCTTTACCTTAAGGTAATTCAAAAATATTTGGAAAATCCTTTGTTGTATATCCCAGTGTAGGAAATTCTTATTTTACCTTAGCATGTTCACTTCAAAGAAGTATTGTTGAACCCAGAATACCAAAGTGGTAACAAAATCCCCTGCCTTTGTTTTCCGTATATTTAACATGAGGTGCAACAACTCTTTGGGTACTACTGCAGAAAGCTAATCTTCATGTAGAAAGTTAAAAATGTGAGGCCACATTTTATGTAGAGTCTGACTCCACATTCTATTTCTCTGGGTTCTTCCATCAAACTTCCAGGGACTTCCGAATATATTTAATTTTCACCATGATATTTATTTTTATTATTTATTTTTATTGAGTATACAAGTGCAGTGAACAAGATACTATCTCTTTGATTTGTGTCCCTTTAAAACCCATCCTTTATTTTGAACATATTTACCCAGGCTCTGAGTCACAAACTAAGCATAATCACCAAGTTGTTTTTTTTTCCTTATGTGTGTGTGTGTGTAAATAAAATTCTTCCTACTGGATAATTTTATTTACACTTAACAATTGTTTTTTTCATTTATACTAATGGTGCTCATCATCTTTAACTTTGAATTAAAACTTATTTGATTATTCTAGTACATAATTATATAAAAAAATTCTGTTTCCTGAAATCAGCTTCACATAATATAATACATTTACCAATATAATTGCAATTAACTTGTGTCTCACAGAAGACAAAAATAAAATAGAACAGGGTGGTGATTAACAATTTGCATTCAGCAGGCAGCTTATCCAAGATTTCAATTCTGAGTCTGAGATGAGTCCTTTTTTCTCATTTGTTAAAAGAAATAATAGTTTCTTTCTCAAAGAGTTGCTGCAGGACTTGAAATTAGATGACAAAACATATATCAAACAGAGTTCCAGAAGAGTGGCAAGCACTTCAGTGAGTGTAATTTAAATAGGAAGAAATTCTATCTCTTTCCTGGTGGCTCAGACAGTATTAATCTGCCTGCAGTCAATGAGACCTGGGTTTGATTTTGGGGTCCAGAAGATTCCCTGGAGAAGGGAATGGCAACCCGCTCCAGTAGTCTTGCCTGGAGAAGTCCATGGACAGAGGAGCCTGGTGGGCTATAGTCCATAGCGTCACAGAGTCAGACACGACTGAGTGACTAACACTTTCACTTTTCACAATTCTTAAATATACAGTTCAATGAATTTTGGTAAATGCATACACCCATATGATACATGCCCCAATCAAGACATAAAGCATTTTCATTATCTCAAAAATTTCTCAAATAACTCTTTCTAGTCTATCCCTACTTTCTCCCTCCAAAACCACTGTTCTCACTTCTGTCCCCACGTACCAGTTTTGCCTATTCTACAACTTCAGGTAAATTGAAGCACACAATAAGTGCTTTTATTTGACTGCCTTCTTTGGTTCAAAATAATCCTTTAAGAATTCATCCATATTGTTGTGTGTATCAGTAGCTTATTTCTTTTAATTACTGAACTACTATCATGTTTTTGTCATTTATTAGCAATATCATACTTTCCTCCTAAAATGTATGCAAAAATATGCAAGGTATTATTAATCTTTAGAATTATAGCTTTAAAAAAATCACATATATGTGTATGTTCTTTTTTTCCCCAGTTTTGTGTGTATCTTTGAGTTAAAATATAAATTCACAGTAGTTATTTTTTAAAATTCTTTATGATATTATTTAGAATTATAATAAAAAACTTATTTTAGCCTCGTATTCATCTTAGACTTCTGTTGGAATTTATAGTGATTTCCACTACTTTCTCTGAGTTTTCAAGTGCTTCTGAAGTTTGACCATATCAAAATAGGCTCAGTTTCATCTTTCTTTACTCTTAACAAGGTTCAGTCCATGTCCATATACCCAATTAAATTTTGTTGTTTGTAATTAAGTTAGAGTTGCAATTTCTATAATTCTCAGCATTGCTTTGTAATAACTGCCATTTGCTGTCGAGGTTATGCTATATTTTCTACCATTAAGAACTTTCACACAAGTCTTTAATTTTTTTGTCATTCAGTTAAGTTTCTTAAGGAGAGCATGCTTTTTCTGGATTTATATTTTAGTGGCTAAACCAGAATTTTTACCAACAAGTATTTTTAAATTATTTCAGTTTAAATAGTGTTTAAATAATGTATTTTAAAGACTGTTTAGTGATTTATTTAACTGGAAACATGTTTTATATTGAATTTCTTTGAAAGCAATATTACATCTTATTCATGATCATACTCTAAAGCTTTACCAGGCATTACCAGGGTAAAATAAATCTTTATTGTTTAGCCAATAAAACCCTGCCCCTTAAAATTAATATAATTAAGTTGAAAAGAGATTGTTTAAATCTCCTTTATCATCTTCACATTTGCCATAATCCTAAGTGAGAATATGCTGTAAGTGATGAAGACATTTTTGAGAACTCAAGATCAGAACTGGAAAAACCTGAATGAATACTGAAACAGCCACTGACTGGCTTTGTGTCCTAGACAAATTACTTTATCCCTCTGTACTTCAAGTATTGGTATTATTTATTTTGTTGGAGTTTTAACTGATTTTTATTGGGGGTATAATTGATATACAACCTTATATTAGTTTCAGGTGTACAAGATAATGATTCAATATTTAGATATGTTGTGAAATGATCAGCACAATTGGTTTACATCCATCATCATATAGTTACAGTGTATTTTTTCTTTGATGAGAACTTTTAAGATTTACTGTCTTAGCAACTTTTAAATATGCAATACAGTATGCTAACTATAACTGCCATGCTGTACATTTCATGCCTGGATTTAATATTTTTTTTTAATGAACTGCAGATCATCATAATAGCTCTTCATAAGGCTATTGTGTGGGTTTAATAAGGTAATTCATGTAGTGTGTGTTGACTTGGCAAAAAAGCATTATGCAAAAGTGTTGTGCAACTTATTATTATCAATATTACTACTATTGTCATATATTTAAAAGAGATCTGAATAACGGTAACATCTGTTTGCATAAATAATTTTAGGATCCAGGAGTAAAGTTTATAAAGTCCTGCTGCTGCTGCTGCTGCTGCTGCTAAGTCGCTTCAGTTGTGTCCAGCGCTGTGAGACCCCATAGATGGCAGCTCACCAGGCTCCACCATCCCTATGCAGACAAATGTCCTGATTGTTAAACATTGGATCCTATAAACACATTCAATTCTTGTCTTGAAACTTAAATATCTGTTGGGAACAGAGCTCCACAGGGCTCCTGACTCTTACCCATCAGTCTGAAATGTCAGGCACAGCTTGATTGGAATAATATATAGCCTAAGACAGCTGTGAATCACTAACATTTCAGCAAAAAGGTAAGACAGTTACACATCTCTTAAAACTTCAAGATGACTAAATCTTGCTGCTCCTATATCCCTGTATTGTGAAAAACACAGCTGTTATCAAGTTGCATGAAACTTTTAAACAAACTATAAATTGATCCTTATGGCAAACATAGGCTTTGTAATGTAAAAAACAAAGGTATCTAGGCCTGCATTGGAATTCTGTATCTTAAGAGTTTTTTTCTACATATCATTACATGTATAGAAACATGCAGACAGATTAAGACAACCATTTACTTCATTCATGATAGTAACAAAGAAGAAGAAAATAAAATTTGTAATGAGAAGATTAAAAATTATTGAAAATATATTAAATGAAAAACTTGCTTTTTCTAAAGGAAGACCTTGGAATTAATTATACATGGTTACATTTTACACTCCATTAGGAAAAATTACGTGTTGAAAAGAGGCTGAATGGATATAGCTCCTGCTCTGTGAATTGATAACAGCTCTCTTAAGCTGTTATGTCTTTCTTATAGCAGAGAACAAATACCAAGTATGCCATGGAAACTTCTCACATACATATGTGACAAGATGCAGAGATCCTTTGAGGTTGTGAGATTTCCAGAGATTTCAAAATAAAGCCCAATTGGACATACCGGACATTAGGTGGTAACATAAGCTTCATATATTGAGACTTAGGAGGGAAAAGTGATAATCTGTGTCATTTTAGGGCTTCCCAGGTGGTACTAGTGGTAAAACACCCACTGAGCAAATCTCAAGATATAAATTATTTAATCAAGATGAGTCATTAGTCAAAAGTTCCATAATTTCCAAAGGAGATGGGAGAAGCTGGTTAAGGGCAGCTTCTTTTACAAAGAATAGGTACCCAAAGCTCATTTCACAATGAAATAAGAGGGACTAATGAAGAAAAGCAAAAGTTAGTGAGGTCAAATTTTAAAAAGTATATCGCATTTAGGTGAGATCTGAAACACACACATACACATATTTCTTGCCTACCCTAGATCATAGCAAAGCTCGTCCTCTTCAGTTCCATCCCATCCTTCTCTGGACTCCACTCTCCACTGCAGGGTCTATAGACCTCCAATCTGGAGATTCAATTTCATTACTCAGTCTGGAGTCAATCCTGGCTGAGGGTATCAGTGAAAGAAAGTGAAAGTTGGTCACTTGTGTCTGACTCTTTGTGACCCCACAGACTTATACAGTCCATGGAATTCTCCAGGCCAGATACTGGAGTGGGTAGCCTTTCCCTTCTCCAGGGGATCTTCCCAATCCAGGGATTGAACCCAGGTCTCCTGCATTGCAGGCAGATTCTTTACCAGCTGAGACACCAGGGAAGCAAGTTGGGGTGAGTTTTACTGTCCTCAAACTGGTGTTATATGGTTCTGAGCCACACCACACTGGCCAAACTCCAGTTGCTAAACTCTCACTTTACTTTACTTGTTCATTTAGCAGGACTTTTTTAAATAGTTTTGTGTCAGGGGATGCTATGCTCATTTTTCTGGGATTTTTTGAAGAGAACTTTTAAAATAAAGGAATTATTTTAAAAGGTAATTGGACCCTGCTTTATGATACCTCCACTTACTTGTCTGGAGTCCTCTTTCATATTGAAAAGGTCCCCTGAGGCATATCAATATTCTCTATCCAACCAACTTCTATAAATACAGAGCAGAACTGTTCCTAGGAGAATGACAGTGGGTCTATTGACTACTGACTTCCTATGTTCTTCTGATCAACCCTGCAGCCAGATGAGTAATCATACATCTCTGGTACTCTTCAAATATATACTGTATCAGCAGCACATTAGGAACTGTTGACTCAAGATAACCTAAAAACTGTTCTTACCTTCAAAGAACTCAGAGTAATCATCCTGCTCTCAACTGTTCAAGTACTCCTTTTCTTTTCCCCAAATTTTGCAATTCAGATTCCAAAATCCATCTCCTGCATTGGCAGGCAGATTCTTTACCACTGCACCACCTAGGGAGTACAGGAAAAGTTTAGGTAAAACCTAACGCAACATACTTAATTTCCCATTTGACTCTTATGTTAGGAAGAATTTATGGGACTCTATCTAGGTTGATACTTGGGTGACTCAACATTAAAACAACCTTGCTTTTAGTATGGATTGTTGCCTGACCCTTGAAAGCAGATTTCTATTTTCTGTCTCTTTTCCAGTAACAGGATTCATATACTTATAATCTTTCCAGTTGTCCTATGTTTCAAAGAATAGATCTCTTTACGTCCTTAGGTCAAGAAATTATGAGCCTCCATCAGCCCAGTATTAGGCAATTTTGACCTAACGAGTGAAATTACTTCCTGTCTTAATTATCTTGAGGAAATGCCTATGGAATTGCTATTTAAAAAATTACCTTTGTATCACTGCATTTATGAAACTGTGTGTGTGTGTGTGGATGTCTGCGTGTTTACCTGATTCATTGAGGTTCTTATATCTTTTAGTTTATACTCTCCTAAATCTGTGAATGTTTTGGAATTATTTCCTGAATTATTTTTCTCTCTTACCTTGCCTTCTTTTATCTGGGAATCCAATTATTTTATATATATATATATATATATATGTGTGTGTGTGTGTGTGTGTGTATACACATGTATATTTTAGACTTTTAAATATACAGTTCACTAAGGTATCAAAGTGTTAGTCTCTCAATCATGTCTGACTCTTTGCGAACCCATGGACTATAGCCTGTCAGGCTCCTCCATGCATGGGATTCTCCAGGCAAGAATACTGGAGTGGGTTGCCATTTCTTCCTCCCGGGGATCTTCCCAACCCAGGGATCAAACCTGGGTCTCCTGCATTACAGGCAGATTCTTTACCATCTAAGCCACCAGGGAAGTTCCACTAACGTACACTGTTCATTTATTCAGTATACCTTAGTGGTATACTGAGGTGGTTCATTTTGAATAATTTTTATCACTATGTTTTCATCTCCTTTGATCTTTTCTTATGCAGGTCTATTATGTTGTAATTCAATTCAGTGAAATTTTTAAGTGTTGTAATTTTTACTTCCATAAATTTGAATCTTCCTTATGTCATCCATTTCCCTCCTCACTACATTTCTTAAAATTCCTGAACATATTTATAACAGTAGAAGAGACACAGCAAAGGACAATTAGCTTACCAAGTTGATTTAATATACATGGAATCTGGAAACCAGGTTTTTAAAATAATCTAGAAGAGAATAATGTCTTGCAGCACAAGGAGGAACAAGAGAGAAAAGAAGGGAGTAGTATGAAGAGAGATAATGAAAGTAGATTCTACACGAGTAGATAATTAGTAGTGTGAAGATCAAAGAAAAACTCACCACTGATTCTCAAGTTTTAAACCTGAGTAATAGCAAAAAGGCTGATTCTTCTGTCTGTCTATCTGTCTGTCTGTCTCTATGTAGGAAAGTCAAGAGGAAAAGTAACTGGAGGAGGAAAGATACTGAGTTTTAACATTTGAAATGCTGTTCAAGAAGCAGGAACATAAAATAAGCCTTGGGAAACTTGAGTCAAGATCTGTAGAGAAAAAGAGGTCAAAGGTGATGTCAAAGTGGATAAGATAAGATCACGAAAGGACATCTAGGCTGAAGACAGAACCTTTGGTTACACTCTAGTATTAAGAAAAACTACACAATACACAAACTAATTCTTTTATAAATGGCAACCCACTCCAGTACTCTTGCCTGGAAAATCCCATGGACAGAGGAGCCTGGTAGGCTGTAGTCCATGGGCTCGCTGAGGGTCGGACAAGACTGAGTGACTTCACTTTCGCTTTTCACTTTCATGCATTGGAGAAGGAAATGGCAACCCACTCCAGTGTTCTTGCCTGGAGAATCCCAGGGATGGGGGAGCCTGGTGGGCTGCCATCTATGGGGTCACACAGAGTCGGACATGACTGACGTGACTTAGCAGCAGCAGCAGGTTTGTAGACATGTTGGATCAAAATCTGTGTATAAAATAACTACAGAAACAGATTTTATATAATTTTCTAAAAGCTTCCTGGAATTAGAATTAATGACTAAATGGTAACAATCTCAGAAAAGACAAATAAGTTTGAGTAAAACAACAGCATGCTTATTTGGTTTTCAATTGTGTTAAAGTTAATTATTTGACAGCTGGGTCTATTTTCAAACACACAAAGTTCCTCCCAGTGGGAGAGAAAACACATAATAAGAAAATAGTATACATAATCCTATTTACATTGTTACTCCAAATATCCTATTGTTTAATAGGTAATTTAGTTTTTAAGCAAACCTGTTTGGCAAATTGTCAGAAGTGTAATAATATCCTATTATTTTAATATCCTATTTATACAAAGGACATTTCTATTTTTTATTTCCCCATCTAAGTGGAGTCTTGATGTAATATAATGTTATGAGAGAAAAAAACAACTTCTACTGCTGGTGTTTGCTTAGGAAAGATGAAAATAAACCTCTCCACCCCTGGCCAACACACACACACACATTTAAGGAAAGAAGCACAAGGGCCTTGACCCTCAATTTTGCCTAAGAAATTTATCAGAGACCTGAGGGGCTCTGCAAGAAAAATTGCCATTTCAAACGCTTTGGGTATTGCTAAAGATGGAACCATGAAATCATTTTTGATAGTATAAAATGCTTTCCTTTAGGAACATACAGTTAAAAGGGTCTTGAGTCAGATCAAGCAAAAGAAAAATACAAATTGGCAAAGTTCAGAACAATATAAGAATCTGAATACTAATGCAACATGGTTATTTTATTTGAAGAATTTTTTTAAGGATAGCTTTAGTTTTCCTTGGTGTCTGAGAGATCAGCTAATCGAAGGAATCTGGAAGTGGATTAAAGAGGATCTGAAAGAAGTGATTAGCTATCTCTTGAATTCTAGGAAATTCCTAAGAGTTCTCATACAGGAAGCCAAGGCTCAGGGAGGGGAAAAAAAAACAAACCCACATCTACTAGTTTGGAATTTCCTATGCCAGACTTCAGAAATATTATCTAATATATAAAATATCTTGGCCTTTCATTCTGTAATTACTCTTTTACCTCCATCCCTTAATAAAGTGTGCTAATCACTGAAATGCTAGTATCAGCATAGCTTAAGTATCATCACAGGGAAAGAGGAATGCTTTGAAGATAAGGAAAACCTAGAAAGAAATAGAAATAGAAATCCAAGTCGCCTATATGAAACAGTAGTTTTCAAACAACAGAGAGCACAGGATGGTGATAGTTCAGATAGTGAAAGTGAAGTCGCTCAGTCGTGTCTGACTCTTTGCGACCCCATGGACTGTATCCTATCAGGCTCCTCCGTCCATGGGCTTTTCCAGGCAAGAGTGCTGGAGTGGATTGCCATTTCCTTCTCCAGGGGATCTTCCCGACCCAGGAATCGAACCCAGGTCTCCCGCATTGCAGGCAGATGCTTTACCGTCTGAGCCACCAGGAAAGCCCCTAGATAGTTCAGATAACTGCATTTGAAAAAGCAAGTGACGTCAAAATGCTGAAATGACTTCAAAAATGCAAAATGTGGAGGAATCATACACCCTGATAATAGGATCTAGAACAAAACTGCAGTGAATAAGAACTTTAAAAGAGAAACACAAACGTCAATGAAACAGAGTCTAAAAGTGAATCTACATACATAAGGTAAATTATTTTCTGACAAAGGTGCAAAGGCAATATAATGGAAAAACATAGTCTTTTCAGTAATACTTCTGGAATCACTGCATATCCATTTGCAGAAAAAATTGTTTTGAATTTTACTTCTTATTAAACACAAAAATTAACTCAAAATCAATGGTTTGTACAAATGTAAAACTAAAAACTATAAGGCTCTTCAAAGAAAGAATAAGAGAAAGCAATCATGACTTTGAGTTAGGCAAAGAAATCTTGGATAGACCACAAAAAGCACAATCCATGAAAGAAAAAGAAAGATTAGTTAGACTTTTAAATTATACAATTAAACTACAATTTAAACATCAAATGAAAAAAGTTAATTGCATTTTAAATTTTTTAATTAAAAATTTCTTCTCTTTGAGAGATCCTATGAGAAAATCTAAAAATAAGCTACTAACTAGGAGAAAATATTTGGAAATATGTATCTGATTGTGACAGTTTCATATGCTAATTTGACTAGGCTACCTAGTTGGGGCTTCCTGGAGGGTAGCACAGTGGTAAAGAATCCACCTGCCAATGTAGGAGATGCAAGAAATGAAGGTTCAATCCCTGGATCAGGAATATCCCCTGCAGTAGGAAATGGCAACCCACTCCAGTATTCTTGACTGGAAAATTCCACGGACAGTGGGCTACAGTCCATGGGGTTGCCAGTAGTCAGACATGACTGAGCAACTGAGAGCATGAGTGCGTGCACGCACACACACACACACACACACACACACACAATACCTAGTTAATTAAATACTTGTCTAGGTGGTTCTGTGAAGGTATTTTATAGATGGGAATAACATCTACAATCAGTTGACTTTATGTAAAGGAGATAATCTTTGATCATCTGGGTGAGCCTCATCCAATCAGTTGAAAGTCTCTAAAGCAAAACTGAAGTTTCCCAAGAGAAAAAACTCTGCCTGTGGAAGAATAAATTTCACTTCCAACTTTGTTGGTCTCTTTCAGTGTCACATTGGCTAGTCTGGGTCATTCATTTTCCATGCAAACTTTGCAATCAATTTGTCAGTATTTCCAGAATAATGTGCTGGGATTTTGATTGAGACTGCATTAAATCTATAGATTAAGTTGGGAAGACCTAAGATTTTGACAGTATTGCATCTTCCTATCCCTGAACAGGGAATGTCTGTCCATTTATTAAGTTTTTAAAATTGTGTTCATCAGTTTTATAGTTTTCCTCATATAGATACTATCTATATTTTGTTAGATTTATACGTAAGTACTTCATTTTGTGGGATGCTAGTAGTGCAGAATCCCAGGGACAAGGCAGCCTGGTGGGCTGCCGTCTATGGGGTCGCACAGAGTCTGACATGACTGAAGTGACTTAGCAGCAGCAGCAGAGTAGTGCAAATGGTGGGCTTCCCAGGTGGCGCTAGTGGTAAAGAACCTGCTTGCCAATGCAGGAGACATAAGAGACACAGGTTCAATCCCTGGGTCGGGAAGATCCCCTGTAGGAGGGCATGAAAATCCACTCCAGTGTTCTTACCTGGAGAATCCCATGGACAGAGGACAGTCCATGGGGTTGCAAAGAGTCAGACATGACTAAAGCAACTTAGCAGCAGCAGCAGTGGTATTTTGTTTTAATTTCATATTTCTTTGTTCATTGCTGGTATATAGAAAAATGACTGACTTTTGTATTTTAACCTTGTTTCCTGCAAACTTACTATTAATTGCTTATTAGTTCCAGGAATTTTTTGGTTGATTCTTTCAGATTTTCTACATAGATGACCGTGTCATCTGTGAGCAAAGATAGTTATAGTTCTCCCATTCCGGCCTTTTCCTGTCTACCCCCTTAACTAGAGCTTCTTAATACAAAGTTGAGAAGGATGGTGAAAGGAGATATCCTTGCTTTGTACCTGATCTTAGTGGGAGAGCTTTGAGTTTCTCACCATTAACCATGATGTTGCCTGTAGGTTTTTTATAGATATTCTTTCTCACATTGAGGAAATTCCCCCCTCTCTTCCTAGTTTACTGAGTTTTTATCATGAATCATGAATGGTTGTTGTTGGATTTTGCCAAGTGCTTTTTCTGCAACTATTGATATGATAATGTGATTTAAGCTTGTTGCTGTGGTGAATTCTATTCCTTAATTTTCAAATGTAGTTCCAGCCTTGCATATTGGGTCCATCTGGGGTTTTTAAGTCTCAGTGTTTTCAACACTGAACCTCCAGCAAGTCATCAACTACAGTTCAAGTTTTCCTATCCTGGAAAATTATTTTGCCATTATATTGGTTGTGGTTATATATATTGTACACTTAAAACTGATGAGAGCTTTTGTAAATTTTACTTCAATAAACTTGATTTTGCAAAAAAGAAACTATCTCAGAAATCTGGAGAATGCACAAGTGAAAAGAAAATTTCAAGTTATTCTTAGCTCCATGATCTATCAGTTTGGGTATGATTTATATACACACCAAGATTAACATTCAAAAAATGAAAAATTCCTTCAAACAAATAATCCTTATATGTATACATATACATATATATATATATATATATATGTTTCTCCTTGAACATTTGGTTTCACCTAGAAATCTAAATACTGAAGCCATCCAATGTCAACAGTTTTAGTATGTTGATAGCTATAATTGTACCATGATAATTAAGTTGTTCAATGGCCAAGCTGGAAAAAAAAAAAGGTGAGATGTTTATGCTCCGTTCTGATATTAAAAAAAATGGAATTATCTTATATTCCTTTCCAATTTGAATTAAACATGCAATACTGGATTATGCGGAAATGGAAAAACATTTCCATTTCAATCTCTTCAATCACAACATTATTGTAATAATACCATGGTTAACAGTATAGACTTCAAAGCCAAATATCTGGGTTCAGACTCACTTCTATGGCTTATTAGCTATGTGGCTTAGGGCAAATTCCTTAACTTTTCTATTTATCAACTTCTTTATCTGAAAAATTGATATAGTGCTTATCCCATAAGGTTGTCATATTGGCTAAATGAATTAATACTGTAAAACAATTGAAATTGTTTCTATTACACAGTAAGCATCAAACAAATCATGGCTACTATTGTTGCAGGAAGGGGGACCCCTTCCAGGGCCTGAAACTGGGCTCTTGTCTAACACTTAGAAATGAATTGTCCGAGGAGACACATGTGCCGACAGAGCAAGAGATTTTATCAGGAAAGGGCGTGCTGGCAGAGAGCAGCAGGGTAAGGGATTAGTTTCCAGGTTGTCTTTAGCCAATCTTTCTGACTCAGAGTCCTTCCTGGTGGTGCATTCCTTGTTCAGCCAAGACAGATGCCAGCGAGAAGGATTCTGGGAGGTGGTCAGACATGTGGTGTCTCCTTTTAGTGTTTCCTGACTCTTCCAGTTGGTGGTGGCTTACTAGTTCTGTTTTCCTTACCAAGATCTCCTGTCATAAAACAACTCATGCAAATGGTTACTATGGTGCCTGGCCAAGGTGGGCAATTTCAGTCAGTGCACTTCTCCTAACACTATTATTACTTACTATCCTCCACTGTCAGTGGACAACTAAAAGTGTAGTCATTCAAAACTCAAGAATAAAAAATAGAGATGCAAAGAAATACTGTGATAAAAGTGGCTGTGACAGAAACAAAATCTACGATTTTGAGGCAAGTTATTATATCTCTTCAACTCTTAATGTTCTGCATATTTCAACTTTCTTTCTGGTATAGAATATATTTACATTTTAATATTCTTTTTTTTTAGATTTTTTTTTGATGTGGACCCTTTTAAAGGTCTGTATTGAATTTGTTACAATATTGCTTCCATTTTATGTTTTGGTTTTTTGGCCCTGAGGCATGTGGGATCTTTGCTCCCTGACCAGGGATCGAACCTGCACCCTCTGCACTGGAAGGCAAAGCCTTAACCACTGGACCACCAGGGAAGTCCCCTACATTTTAATATTCTTTACTGTCATATACTTTTAAAGTTTCTTTTAAAGTATCTCCTAGAGACTTGGATATATCAAGATACAATTTTCATGAATGGGACAATTCTGCCTCATTAGTTTGAATTACAATGAAATGTATTTGGATCAAAGTAGAAGGCTTGAAAACCATCTAATAAACTTCTGTAACTACTAATAAGTTTTACTTCATGAAGACAGACTCCTATACACAATAAATTTCTAGCTTGCACTCAAAAGGTTCAAGAAAACTATGTTGGCATAAAAAAACAACGGTTTTTAGAATTGTCTTAAAATCGTTTCATCTTACCAAAAGAGAAAGACATAAATGAATTAAAATTGTTCTTTATATTTTAAATTTTGGAAACAATAAACACTTCCTGGTGATAACAGTTCTGATATGCTGCATATTAAACTGCTCTGAAACTTGAAAAAAATCACTTCTAAAAATGATAACAGATTGGATTCTGGGACATAACTTTGAATTACAGGGATTAGTTATTTCATGTCATCACTATAGCATAATGATATTTTAAAACTATTCTGTTTCCACAGTATCTCACAAGTACTAATATATAAAAGATTTTTTTTTTGCCCCCACTCACACAGAAAGTTATAAATAGGATGACAGAAGTGAAGAATCGAGAACAAATGACACAAATTCTTACAAAAAAATTGAGAAGCAAAAATATTTGTAGTCAATCTATCAGTTTGCATTTATATAATTAAAGATTTTATTGCCATAGTTAGGGCATCATTTGGATATATATATATATATATATATATATGGATATATACATTTGGATACATGTATATACACACACACACACACACACATAAGCATTATACATTATATACATTATATATATGTGTGTGTGTTTGTGTCTGTGTGTGTGTATTCTCAACCATCCTTCAGAATCTCAAGACCATACTGATATGATGAATTTCATTCATACTGATCAGTGAACTTCATAGACATAGAAGTCACAAGAGTGGAAAGGGGTTTTGGCCTTTAGTTTCAATCCTCTTAAATTCAACTTCTTCTTCATTCTTATTGACTCTGATTTTTGTAACGGCTGGCAATCTTAAGTGATTTTGTGACCTTTCACTTAGAATATATCTGTTCTCCATCTTCAGGTTTAGATAATCTAATGTTTAAATGATATAAAATATAAACCAGAAAGTTCCTATTCCATTTGATCACTGAATCCAAAGGAAATAAGTACTAGTGACATCATATAGCACACTACATTTAACTTGTGCAAGGCTTATTTTTTCAAGAGGCTCATGTATCCACAATATAGTTTAGAAATATGAAAGTATTTTTAAAGCTTCTGAGCATTTGAAATCAATGTCATACATTTCAATATCCTTAACATAAAGAAAATCCTCTCAGGCTATCACACATAACTTCTTTTTTCTTTAAATATTTTTCTATAATATTTGGTTTTCAGATTATTTTAGTTAGGAAGATTAGAAAAGCATGGAGCTAAAGCTCAAATATCAGCACACTGATGACTCTCAGAAATAATAACTGCTAAACTGAAAGTGCATTAGAGATCAGAAAACAATTTTAATATTTTGAGAAAAAAACATTATAGCAGGGCAATATGGGTAAATTTCAGGTGGGGATAATGAGTCACGTGTATTTCAACTATCCCCCTGCCTCCGACCTCCCCAGGTTATAGCTGCTTTTTTGCAATGCTTTTCACAATAGTGAAATAATTGATGTGCTTGTTTATAACCATTTTTTATAAAGAGTTCATAAGTAATTTTGCTATAATTTTTAAGTCAACATAGTATTGTTAAAATGTCACTTTGAAAGTTTTTTTTTTTAATTTAAGACTTTGATAATTAAAGGTGAATTTGAGTTACCTAGACAATTCACTTGGCCTAGAGTGGAAGCACCTCCCTTCCTTGTGGGCTCAGTATTATAGAGTTTTTCATGTTTCTTGCTTATTGCTGAGAAATTATGTATATGACAACATCATTACCTGTATTAGATATAGTGCACTAAAGGAGTATTTGAGGAAATAGCACCATAGCTGGAAGCAATGTTAGCAGCTTAGAAATACTTTAATCCTCATAACTTTGTCTTCCACACGAAGCAAACAAAAATATCAAAGCCTTTAAAAATTGCTCCTGTGTGTGTTTGCCAAATGGCATGTTGTTTGTGTCCTTTGTTCTTTGATGTCAATGATGCTATAGAATCATTTGATGATACTTTGATGCTGTCCAGTCCAACTCTCTCATTAGATAAATGAGGGAAAAGATCCAGAGAACTCAGGATATGTTTCTATGCTCTTATCAACTCTGGATGGAGCACAAATTTAAATTTCTTCATTTCTAGCTTTTTCTTTTTTTATTTTACTATGACTCTAAGTAAAAGTAGAGCCTTTAAAGAGATACATCCAGTTGATATGGGTCCACAGGCCTGACATACCCTAGAAACAGCTTCTTTGCTTCCCCTGGGTTAAAAGCTTTCTCCCTTTGATCTGAATTAAGTCCTTTTCACTTGCTCCAGCCTGGACTGCATGCCCTTCTTGGTTTTACTCAGTTCAAAGCTGCATATCTTAAGCTACATTACTAGCCAGAGTTCTCTGACTTACCACTTACATTAGTCTTAGCCTTGTTTTGGCCACAGAAAGGGGATCAGACTGACCTGCCTGCCTTTACATGTAATGCCTTGCTCTCCTTGAACTGGCTGGAATCACCTTCTTTTGGGGAAAACCCTATCATCTAGTCCTATGATCATGTCCTGTTGCCAGGCCTTCAGTTTTGATCCAGTTATCTTTAAAACTCCAGCTTTCTGATGGTCCATCTACCCTTTCAGATTCTTTCTGTTGTTTCATATTAGGTGGCAAGGTGGCACACTGTTGCTGTTGTTTAGTCACTAAGTCGTGTCCGACTCTTTGTAACCCTATGGACTGTAGCCCACCAGGCTATTCTGTCCATGGGATTCTCCAGGCAAGAATACTGGAGTGGGTTGCCATTCTCTTCTCCAGGGGATCTTCCTGACCCAGGGATCGAACCCTCATCTCTTGTGTCTCCTGTATTGGCAGGCAGATTCTTTATCACTGCGCCACCTGGGAAGCCCAAGGTGGCACATAGGAGCCTCCAAATCACCCACATATTAAAAAATAAGCCATGTCAGAAACTGTGAAGAAAAACAAAGGAATTTGTGCTCTATGTTGATGAAGAATTGGGTTACACAAATGTATGCATTTGTCAAAATTTAGTAAGTGTCCACTTAAAATCTGTACACTTCATTGTGCATGACTATTACCACCAAATAAATATGAATTTCAAACAAATAAGGATATTTATGTTGAAATATTCAGGGAAGAAATGTACAGAACTCTGCAATGCATTAACAGAAAAAAAGGGGGCTGATGGTTGGAAAAATTAATGAAGAGATGATAAATAAATGTAGACAAATGTTCATGATATACCCATGGAAGAGGTATGCAGGTATTTAGAAAAACCTTTTCGATTTTAGGGGCTTCCTAGATGGTGCTAGTGGTAAAGGACCCACCCGCCAATGCAGGAAACATAAGAGATGCAAGTTTGATCCCTGGGTCTGGAAGATCCCCTGGAGGAGGGCATGGCAACCCACTGCAGTATACTTGCCTGGAAAATCCCATGGACAGAGAAGCCTGGCAGGCTACAGTTCATAGGGTCATAAAAGAGTCAGACATAACTGAAGCAACTTAGCAGAGCATGCTTTCAATTTTGCCCTAAATTTGAAAATTTTCATAATAAAATGTTACAGGGTCTGCTTTGCCATAGAGAGCGAGTATATTATCCAAGGGATTGCTTTTTAATTGAATAATTTTTACATATAATATTATGTATATTGAACATACACACATTACTTTGATAACATTTATATGCTGTATTATGGTTGCCACTGCAGTGATATTTATCCCATTGCCTAATTATAATACAATACCATCATCCACAGGGATTTTTAATTTAGGATAACTGTACTCTAAGGTGGAGAAGGCAATGGCACCCCACTCCAGTACTCTTGCCTAGAAAATCCCATGGACGGAGGAGCCTGGAAGGCTGCAGTCCAAGGGGGTCGCTGAGGGTTGGACACGACTGAGCGACTTCACTTTCACTTTCCACTTTCATGCATTGGAGAAGGAAATGGCAACCCACTCCAGTGCTCTTGCCTGGAGAATCCCAGGGACGGGGGAGCCTGGTGGGCTGCCGTCTATGGGGTCGCACAGAGTCAGACATGACTGAAGCGACTTAGCAGCAGCAGTACCCTAAGGAGATCACGGCTAGAATTCATGGAGTCTGTATACTTGGATTAGAAAAAAATCCTACATCTTTATTTTCACAAATATCCAACTGAAATTTGGCATTTTCTTTGGTTATGAATTTAGGCAACATCCTATAGTAGCTTCAACAGTACCTATGAGTTTTTCACCAAGAGATTTAATTTTTATATTACATTAAAATTATTTCACCTAACTAGAATTATTGTTTATACCCATCACGATTCTGAAATTACAGAGCTATTCACATCCTCTACTAGTTCTTATTATTTACTGTCTTAATGAAAGCAAATATATTACAATGTCACAATATGCTTCCAATCATTTTTATAACAGTAGTTTAAAATACAACTTATTTCCTTGGTAGTCCCATGTATTATATTTATGTATTTAAAAACATTGTTTTGAGAAGGAGTCTACTGGCACCAGACTGTCTCCATGACACAAAATAAGTTTAAGATCCTCTGACATCTTCCACTACACTCTGCTGTCCTTTCCAAGATGTGGCATATATGGCACCATATAGGATGGAGGGCTTGTATGGAAGTTTGGCAGCATCCCTCAGTCTAGGCCTGGAAACAATGATCCCAAGGACACATTACCTTGGTTTTCAAACCCAAGTTGTAGAACTAAAGATCTTTTCACTTTATCACTGATCTGTCTCCTCTCCCCATGCAGTACTTGAGGGACAGATTTTACTACCAAAAAAAAAAAAAAAAAAGTCTCATTTATCTGGAAGTCAGATTTAACTAGGTATCTATCCTATGTTTTACCTGTCCACCTTGGTCATGGGATCAGGAAGTATTCCCATGGATATTTAAGGCAAATATACAAACCCCTTCCAGTGACATGTAAGTAGGACTGGAGGGGGTGGTTTGAATCTGGCAATTGAAATTCAGGAACTCCACCCAGCTGGGTGCTGGTTAGCACTGGTCTCTATTTCCTTAAATTTGCAGTCACTTGGTCATGTGGATCCGCTATGGATTGATTTTTTTGAACCTTACTCATTGCATTATGATAAAGTTTTACTGTTGCTCAGTTCTTTATAATTATTCTCATTTAAATTTCACAAAGTCTGGGAGAGTGTTCATGTTTCCCCCAGGTTAGAAAGGTCAATCAACTTGCCCTAATTTACACAACTATTCATTGTCAGAGACAAGGACTTGACCAAAATCTATCTGGCTCATGCTTTCCCACATACTATGATGTCTCTTATGTTAAGTTAGAAAATGTCAGAAGCAGAGCACATTATGCTAGGTGCATTAGAGAATTTCACATTTCAATGGAGTGAAATAATAGGGCAAAGTTTAAGAATATTTACAAATGTGTAGTCCCGCTGAAACCTAAAAATATTTTAAATAAAATTGTCTCTTTTGTTTAAACATCAAAACAGACTGTATTGACAAAGCAACATTTTTTTTTCTCCTAGCATCAGAAAATGCTGAGAGATGTGATAAAAATCAACAAACGTAAAAATGTGTACCACTTTGTTTTTAAATTAAGTGTGATTAAAACATCAAAAATCCCAACATAATAACAGTGGATGGAAAATCCTGATATTTGGCATGCAAAATAATGGCAAAACAGAAAGCAGTGATTATAACTTGAAAAAAGCAAATAATACACAGAAAGCGAGTAAATGTAGATTACAGTATTTAACCAATGAAAAACATAGATGAATAGTTGTACATATAATGTCTTCCTTGTACATTAGAAAATATAAATATGAGTTCTGTCTTCTCTTATGTATGTCTCTGATGAAAACCAAAACTGTTGGTGACCTTAAAGGGGTAAGAGAATATAAAAACAAAGTGTAATTATGCTTGCCAAGTAGAAGAATTACTTTGCACTTTTAGTTGTATCATGCTATTATAGTAAACACTCTACCTTTATTTTATAAAGGAAAAACATCTCTAGAGACTAAAGGAGTTTTTCAAAAAAGAACTTTGCAATTCTCGACAAATACCAAGGGAGTAGCCTTATTGTGCACAACATGACTGCTTTTGTAAAGATCAGCTATTGACTGAAAGGTGTGTGTGATTAAAGGTGTGTGCATGTATGCGTGTGTGTGAATTAAATCATATTTTAAGTAAATCCGTGGAGACCTTTTTAAGAACCACCTATTATATTTGTTCAAAAGTATATTGCTGTTTTACATGGATGGACCTAGAGATTGTTAGACTGAGTTAAGTAAGTCAAACAGAGAAGGAGAAATATCATATGACATCCTTTATATGCAGGATCTAAAAAGAAATGACACAAATGAACTTCTTTACAAAACAGAAGCAGGCTCACAGACTTAAAGAATGAACTTACGGTTGCCAGAGGGGATGGATCAGGGGAAAGGACAGTTAGGCAGTCTGGGATGGTCATGTACACATTGCTATACTTGAAATGGATAACCAACAAGGAAATACTGTATAGCCCTGGGAACTCTACTCAGTGTATGTGGCAGCCTGGATGCAGGGGAGTTTTGGGGAGAATAGATACATGTAAATACATAGCTGAGTCCCTAAGCTGTTCTCCTGAAACCATCACAACATTGTTAACTGGTTATACTTCAATATAAACTAAAAAGTTTAAAGAAGGTATGTTGCTGCCTTATAACATGAATAAGCACCTAATAATAATCTACAGATTTAGGATTTTAAAAATTCCCTTTTAAAGTGCTGCTGCTAAGTCACTTCAGTCGTGTCCGACTCTGTGCGACCCCATAAACGGCAGCCCACCAGGCTCCCCTGTCCCTGGGATTCTCCAGGCAAGAACACTGGAGTGGGTTGCCATTTCCTTCTCCAATGCATGAAAGTGAAAAGTGAAAGTGAAGTCACTCAGTCCTATCCAACTCGTAGGGACCCCATAGACTGCAGCCTACCAGGCTCCTCCGTCCATAGGATTTAAAGTGCTAGATAACTCTTTACATCAACACAAACATTCATAGTATTGTTTTGCTTTTTGCTAATTCATTTATATTTTTTGTGTAGCATATATTTTAATGTGTCCATATTCATCATTATATAACAAAAGATTAGAATAAAACCATTAAGGCATTTAACGGAATGGGGCAATCTATATTTATATATTGCAACTATATGACATATATTACAACTAAATGATATTATCATTGTAGTCATATAGCATTTGTTATAGACGTGTGAATAAACAACCAGATGGCCTGATTTTTTTTTTTTTTATGTATAGCACACCCTCCTCCAATTCATAGCAGCTGTTTCTGTATTCATTTTGCTAAGTTGACTCTGGATATGCCAGGTATTTTCTTAGGTGCTAGATACGGACAAAGCCAAAGATTTTAAATGAAAAAAAGGCAATTCGCCAACTTATTGATTTTTCTCCATGACATCAAGTAATGCATTTTACCTCCATCATGTTCTATTAAATGACTCCTCAGGATATTCTTCCTTTGCTTCTGACACCTCTGACTGGGTGTACACCTCTTTGTCAAAATACTACCATCCCAACAACTGGCCTGGGTGAAACATGAGAGAGAGAGACTGAAAAATCATAGGTAGTTTATGTGATACAGCCCTTGTCCATTGGACTCTTGTGAATGCTGATTGATATACCTTGTTCTTCACTTGTGTATTCTGTGACTTGGACTCTGAAATTTTAAATTATAGATTAGTGGAAAAATTCTCAACCTTGATTCCAATGTTACATTGGAATCACAAGAAACACATCTGCTGGAGTTGCCTCCTGACATATAAGAGAGAAAATCAAGGCATGGGGCCCTGTATAAAGCTCTACAGATGTCCTCTGTGTGTGCTCATGACAGAAAGATGGCTCTAGAGTTGTACCTTTTTGTTGTTCCCTTTCCTCTCTGCTGATATCTGGCCTTTAGCTTGAGATACAGACGCTGTGTCACATATCGCTGAGTTTAGATGGGTATACTATTTACTTGTTTGGACCTTGTTAAATTATTTAGTTAATTTATTTTGGTTTTAGATTCTGTTTTCTCTCCATGGCCCACATCTGTTTGTTGTTCTCCCAATGCCTAGTTTCCATGTCCAAAAAAAATAGCTTTCATTCCGCAGGTTTTTTGTTGCATCACAAAATAAAATAATCCCCTGGATATTCTATCATCTAGAAAGCAGGAAAACAAATAAACAAAAGCTAGATATTTGTATTGAAAGTTTATTATTTTAATTATTTATAATTAGAGTGCCAGATGAACTATGGAATGAGGTTCGTGACACTGTACAGGAGACAGGGATCAAGACCATCCCCATGGAAAAGAAATGCAAAAAAGCAAAATGGCTGTCTGGGGAGGCCTTACAAATAGCTGTGAAAAGAAGAGAAGTGAAAAGCAAAGGAGAAAAGGAAATATATAAACATCTGAATGCAGAGTTCCAAAGAATAGCAAGAAGAGATAAGAAAGCCTTCTTCAGCGATCAATGCAAAGAAATAGAGGAAAACAACAGAATGGGAAAGACTAGGGATCTCTTCAAGAAAATCGGAGATACCAAAGGAACATTTCATGCGAAGATGAGCTCGATAAAGGACAGAAATTGTATGGACCTAACAGAAGCAGAAGATATTAAGAAGAGGTGGCAAGAATACACAGAAGAACTGTACAAAAAAGATCTTCATGACCCAGATAATCATGATGGTGTGATCACTGACCTAGAGCCAGACATCCTGGAATGTGAAGTCAAGCGGGCCTTAGAAAGCATCACTACGAACAAAGCTAGTGGAGGTGATGGAATTCCAGTTGAGCTATTCCAAATCCTGAAAGATGATGCTGTGAAAGTGCTGCACTCAATATGCCAGCAAATGTGGAAAACTCAGTAGTGGCCACAGGACTGGAAAAGGGCAGTTTTCATTCCAATCCCAAAGAAAAGCAATGCCAAAGAATGCTCAAACTACCGCACAATTGCACTCATCTCACACACTAGTAAAGTAATGCTCAAAATTCTCCAAGCCAGGCTTCAGCAATATGTGAACCATGAACTTCCTGATGTTCAAGCTGGTTTTAGAAAAGGCAAAGGAAACAGAGATCAAATTGCCAACATCTGCTGGATCATCAAAAAAGCAAGAGAGTTCCAGAAAAACATCTATTTCTTCTTTATTGACTATGCCAAAGCCTTTGACTGTGTGGATCACAATAAACTGTGGAAAATTCTGAAAGAGATGGGAATACCAGACCACCTGATCTGCCTCTTGAGAAATTTGTATGCAGGTCAGGAAGCAACAGTTAGAACCGGAAATGGAACAACAGACTGGTTCCAAATAGGAAAAGGAGTTCGTCAAGGCTGTATATTGTCACCCTGTTTATTTAACTTATATGCAGAGTACATCATGAGAAACGCTGGACTGGAAGAAACACAAACTGGAATCAAGATTGCCGGGAGAAATATCAATAACCTCAGATATGCAGATGACACCACCCTTATGGCAGAAAGTGAAGAGGAACTCAAAAGTCTCTTGATGAAAGTGAAAGTGGAGAGTGAAAAAGTTGGCTTAAAGCTCAACGTTCAGAAAACGAAGATCATGGCATCCGGTCCCACCACTTCATGGGAAATAGATGGGGAAACAGTAGAAACAGTGTCAGACTTTATTTTTCTGGGCTCCAAAATCACTGCAGATGGTGACTGCAGCCATGAAATTAAAAGACGCTTACTCCTTGGAAGGAAAGTTATGACCAACCTAGACAGCATATTCAAAAGCAGAGACATTACTTTGCCAACAAAGGTTTGTCTAGTCAAGGCTATGGTTTTTCCTGTGGTCATGTATGGATGTGAGAGTTGGACTGTGAAGAAGGGTGAGCGTCGAAGAATTGATGCTTTTGAACTGTGGTGTTGGAGAAGACTCTTGAGAGTCCCTTGGACTGCAAGGAGATCCATCCAGTCCATTCTGAAGATCGGCCTTGGAATTTCTTTGGAGGGAATGATGCTAAAGCTGAAACTCCAGTACTTTGGCCACCTCATGCGAAGAGTTGACTCATTGGAAAAGACTCTGATGCTAGGAGGGATTGGGTGCAGGAGGAGAAGGGGAGGACAGAGGATGAGATGGCTGGATGGCATCACTGACTCGATGGACATGAGTCTGGGTGAACTCTGGGAGTTGGTGATGGACAGGGAGGCCTGGTGTGCTGCGGTTCATGGGGTCGCAAAGAGTCGGACAGACTGAGGGACTGATCTGATCTGATAAATATGCAAGAGTCTCAGAGAAAGTAGCTTAAAAATAAAATTCTAGCTATCAACCCTCACTGCCAATGGGCATGGAAATGCTGCTAAGTAATCCTAGGTATCATTTAAACATATGAAGGATTTTAGAGATAGTTTCAGGTCGAAGTTTTGAGTCAGAATGCTTGAGGCTGGCAAAGGAACTGCTATGCTATTCAGATGTGACCCTAACACCTTTAAATCCCAAGGCCTGGCTCACATTATTGAATCATTGTTGCAAAGGCATAAAGGCATTCAATATTAAAAGCATTAATATTTTATTTTTGCCTCCCAGCTAAAACATTTCTCCTACCACTGTGCATCATAAAGTTATGCTGAAAAAAGGGTGGACAGGTGTAGGCATATTATTTGGTTCACTTATTCCTAGTTAATTACCTTTATGGTTCAAATACCAAGTGATAATAGGAAAGCATGATAAATAGCTCTCCATTAAAATGCTTAGATTATTATAAAAAATGACTTGCTTTCTGCCAGCCAATTCTCAGCAAATTATTTACCTCCATAGCATGTTGTTCAAAACAAGACATAGATATTTTCTCCCCTATCCAAGGGATATGTGATAATGCCCCAAGCTAGTTAAGATATGCCACTAAAATATTTGCTACAATAAGTACTTTAATGTGTAATTTACTTTTATTTGTTCCTTCATTTAAGAAAATAATTTTAAAAAAAGAAAATAAATTTAGGATTAAATTTCTACAGATGTTTTACTTTAAATTCATGTATTATAAAAGAACAGAAAACATGTCTGAAGGGTAAAATTTATTAATATTGCTAAAAATGCTATTCTTGCTGTGCAGATATATTTTTTGAAATTTTATAATGGTTTCCATGTGATTAGAATTAGGGTTAATCACTGCATGTGTAAATATCCATGTCCTAATCCCTAGAATCTGTCAATGTGTCATGTTACAAGAGAGAAGGGAATTAAGACTGTTCATCAGCTGACCAGAAGATAGGAAGATTAGCCTGTATTTTCCAGGTGGGCCCAATGGTGTCACAAAGGTCTTGTGTGCGTGTATGTGTGTGTGTGTTAATCGCCCAGTTGTGTCTGACTCTTTGTGACCCCATGGACTGTAGCCCGCCAGGCTCCTCTGTCTATGGCATTCTCCAGGCAAGAATACTGGACAGGGTTGCCATTCCCTTCTCCAGGGATCTTCCTGACCCAGGGATTGAACCAGGTCTTCTGCACTGCAGGCAGATTCTTTGCCATCTGAGCCACCAGGAAAGCCCCACAAAGGTCGTAGAAGTGAAATTGGAAGACAAGAGAGTAGAGCTAGAGGGAAACATTAGGAATCAGAGAGGTGTGACACAGTTGCCTTGGAAAATACAGGAAAGGAAACAGAGGCCAAGAAATATGGATTGTCTCTAAAAGCTGAAAAAGGGAAAGAAATATATTTTCTCCTTGAGTCTCCAGAAGGAACACAGCCTTGCTAAAAACCTTGATTTTTAGCCCAATGAAACTTGTGCCACACTTGATTACAGAACTGTAAGATTACATATTTCTGTTTTTTCTTTTTAAATGAAAAGTTTGTAGTAATTTTTTTAAAGAATACAGGTATATTATTCTTTTAAAAGATATAATTTTCCTTTCTCCTAGCCACTGAGTTGGAAATATAGTCATACCTCAGAGATACTGTGAGTTTGGTTCCAGAGTATCACAATAAAGCAAATATTGCAATAAAGCAAGTCACACGAATTTTTTGGTTTCCCAGTGCATGTTTATAATAAACATGTTTACACTATAGTGCAGCCTATTTAGCTTGCAATAGCATTATGTCTAAAAAAATATACATACCTTAATCTTAAGATGCTTTATTGCTAAACAATTCTAATCACCTGAGCCTTAGGTAAGTCATATTTTTTGCAGTAGTAACATCAAAAGATCAATGATCACATTGCCATGACAAATAAAATAATAATTAAAAAGTTTTAAATGATGAGAGAATTACCAAAATATGACAGAGACACGAAGTGAGCAAATGCTGTTGGGAAAATGTCACCGATACGTTTGCTCAACACAGAGTGTCACAAAGCTTCAATGTGTAAAATATGCAGTGTCTATGAAGCACAGTAAAGCAAAGCACAATTAAACGGAATACTACTCAGCCATAAAAGGAATGAAATAATGCCATTTGTAGCAACATGGATCGGAGAAGGCAATGGCGCCCCACTCCAGTACTCTTGCCTGGAAAATCCCATGGACGGAGGAGCCTGGAAGGCTGCAGTCCAAGGGGGTCGCTGAGGGTCAGACACGACTGAGCGACTTCACTTTCACTTTTCACTTTCATGCATTGGAGAAGGAAATGGCAACCCACTCCAGTGTTCTTGCCTGGAGAATCCCAGGGACGGGGGAGCCCAGTGGGCTGCTGTCTATGGGATCACACAGAGTTGGACACGACTGAAGTGACTTAGCAGCAGCAGCAGCAACATGGATAGATCTGGAAATTATCATACTGAGTTAAGTAACTCAGAAAGACAAATGCCATATGATATCACACATATGGAATGTAAAATATGACAAACGAACCTATCTACAAAACAGAAACAGACTCACAAACATAGAGAACAGACCACGGGTTGCCAAGGAGGAGAGGGGCGGGAAAGCAATGGAGTGGGAGGTTGGGGTTAGCAGATATAAGCTTTTATATATGGAATGGATGAACAACAAGGTCTTACTGTATAGCAGAGAGACCCATATGCAGTACCCTATGATAAAGCATAATGGAAAAGAATAGTTTAAAAAAGGAATGCATATATGTGTGTATATATATATATATATATATATATACACAGAGAGAGAGAGAGTTGAGTTCAGTCACACAGTTGTGTCCGACTCTTTGCGACCCCACGGACTGCAGCACGTCAGGCCTCCTTGTTCATCACCAACTCCTGGAGCTTACTCAAACTCATGTCTATTGAGTCGGTGATGCCATCCAACCATCTCATCCTCTGTCGTCTCCTTCTCCAACTGCCTTCAATCCTTCTCAGCATCAGGGTCTTTTCTAATGAGTCACTTCTTCACATCAGGTGGCCAAAGTATTGGAGTTTCAGCTTCATCATTAGTCCTTTCAATGAATATTTAGGACTGATTTCCTTTAGGATGGACTGCTTGGATCTCCTTGTAGTCCAAGGGACTCTCAAGAGTCTTCTCCAACACCACAGTTCAAAAGCATCAATTCTTTGGCACTCAGCTATCTTTATAGTCCAACTCTCACATTCATACATGACCACTGGAAAAACCATAGCTTTGACTAGATGGACCTTTGTTGGAAAAGTAATGTCTCTGCTTTTTAATATGCTGTCTAGGTTGGTCATACCTTTTCTTTCAAGGAGCAAGTGTCTTTTAATTTCATGGCTGCAATCACCATCTGCAGTTATTTTGGAGCCCACAAAAATAAAGTCTGTCACTGTTTCCATTGTTTCCCCAACTATTTGCCATGAAGTGATGGGACCAGATGTCATGATTTTTGTTTTCTGAATGTTGAGTTTTAAGCCAACTTTTTAACTCTCCTCTTGCACTTTCATCAAGAGGCTCTTTAGTTCTTCACTTTCTTCCATAAGGGTGGTATCATCTGCATATCTGAGGTTATTGATATTTTCTCCCAGCGATCTTGATTCCAGCTTGTGCTTCATCCAGCCTGGCATTTCTCAGGATGTACTCTGCATATAATTTAAATAAGTAGGATAACAATATACAGCCTTGACATACTCCTTTCCTTATTTGGAACCAGTCTGTCATTCCATGTCTAGTTCTAACTGTTGCTTCCTGACCTGCATACAGGTTTCTCAGGAAGCAGGTCAGGTGGTCTGGTATTCCCATCTCTTTAAGAATTTTCCACAATTTGTTGTGATCCACATGGTCAAAGGCTTTCACATAGTCAATAAAGCAGAAGTAGATGTTTGTCTGGAACTCTCTTGCTTTTTCGATAATCTATCTATCTATCTATCTATCTATCTATATATATAACTGAATCAGTTTGCTGTAGAACAGAAATTAGCACAACACTGTAGATCAACTATATTTCAATTAAAAAAAAATAATGGGGACTCCCTGGGTGGTCCAGTGCTTGAGTCCTCTGCCAGTGTGGGGGACACAGGTTTGATCCCTGCTCTCAGAATCCGTGTTCCCTACATGCCACAGGGCAACTAGGCCCAGGAGCCACAATGACTGAGTCCATGTGCCCAGAGCCCATGCTCCACAAGAGAAGCCACTGCAGTGAGAAGCCCATGTACCACAATGAAGAGTAGTGCCTGCTCACCACAACTAGAGAAAGCCCACGCAGCAACAAAGACCCAGTGCAGCCAAAAAGAAAGAAAGAAAGAAAGAATGAAAAACAAACAAATAAAAAAGAAATCCTATAGGTTGTTTTTGACTTTTCCCCACCTTATAGTTGTTTCTTCCTTTTCTCACAGTGAGACTCTTGGCTTATAATAACATCAATATATTAATCATCTGCACTATCCTACGATGTACACAATGTAGTTTAGAATCACCATGCCAATATCATTACTAACAACAAGCTTGCTGTGTAAGATTAAATATTTCTTTGTAGATTTTTATCCTTAAAAATTATTCACTAAATATTTAGTCATAGTCCTGGAAATTTTTTTAAAGAATTTTCCTATGTGATTATATAATCTGTCCTATATAGAGCTAAGTCCATTTACCTATGTTTTCAATTTTAGGATTTGCTTAATTCCCTTTCTTGTCTTTGAAATGAAAAATATTCTTTGGTTCAAAGTGGATGCTGCATTTTAAAGGCTCTTTAAGTCTTCCCTGTTAGATCATCATCTATCTCAGAGAGGTGCTATGACTGCATCCCTAATGGTTACTTTATTCCCCCAAACACTGTAATTTTCTGCTTATAATATTGGGCTTCCCTGGTGTTCAGTGGTAAAGATGCAAGTTCAATTCCTGGGGCAGGAATATCCCCTGGAGGAGGAAATGGTCACCCATTCCAGTATTCTTGCCTGGGAAATCCCATGGGCAGAGGAGCCTGGTGGGCTACAGTCCACAAGGTCACAGAGTCGGACATGACTAAAGTGACTGAGCATGCATGCATGCACTAAATATATTTAGTACATATTATGTACTTTATGTTTAAATTAAGAAGCATGATAATAAGTACCCAAGAACCTACCATCCAACTTAGAACTAGAACATAACAATATCTTGCTTCTATCTATAGCCCCTATTTTATATCTTCATCTAACCCTCTTACAAGATTTAAACACTATTCTAAATGCTGAGTTTGTTATCTTGCTTTTAAAAATATTATTAGAATACAATGTTCATCAATATCTTTATCCTTCTCCCAGACAACTAAAAAAAAGCCTAGAACACTTTATTATAAAATATCTTTTGACTTACTTTATCATGTATTTTGCTTTTTTAAAAAATCATACATTATTAATTTTGTGTGGTTCTTTACTTTTCATTCCTTCATGAATCTCTACCTTTCAGAGTTTTCTTTATCTCTGAAGTACAGTTTTTAGTATTTCCTTTAAACTGAGTCTGCTTCTGGCAAATTCTAAATTTAGCTTTATTTTTTGTCTCATTTTGCCTAAGACTACTCTTATTTAATATTAATTATGGAAAAGTTTTCCCCTGGATATAGATAAAGGATTTAATTTACCTTTTAAAAAAGTAAATTCAATAAATTATTCTATTATCTTCTGATTTCCACTGTAACAGTCTGCCTCCCCTCTGAGGATTATCTATATTATTTTCATTAGTGATTTATAATTTTCCTTTTATTCACTTCACTATGATGTGCCTAATGAGTTGTGTGTATATATTTGTATGTTTATATGCATGTATAATTCATCTTGATGGACATTTTTGGGGGGTTACTTGAACCTATGGCATGATATCTGTCATCAATTTCAGTACTTTTTTTCAACTATTATCTCTTAAAATATTATCTCTTCACGTCTATTTTTCTCCTCTCCTTCTAACTGATATTAACTGTGTATTAAAGCTTCTTACTGTATCCTCTATGACTTTTATCCTCTGTTTTATATTCTTTAATTTTTGTTTCACTGTGCTTTATTCTGATAATTTTTCTGATCTATCTTCCAGTTCACTAATTCTCTTTGTAAATCTTCTCTTTCTCCTTCTTCCTTTCCAATTCTGATGCTTTTTGTTTCTCTTTCTTGACTGATTGCTCTGGTTAAAATTTCTATTATTATGTTGAATAAGAGCAGTAAAAGTGGGTACCTTTGTATTGTTCCTGATCTTAGAGGAAAATCTTTCAATCTTTTTAACATGGAGTATGTTAGCTGCAGGCTTATACAGCCTTTATTATGTTCAGATATGTTCCTTCTATACCTAATTTTCTAGGGATTTTTATCATGAATGGATGCTAAATTTTGTCAATTGCTTTTCATGAGTCAGTTGAGCTCATCATAAAACTTTTTTTCATTCCATTGATGTGCTGTATTACATTTATTGGTTTGTGTACGTTGAACCATTCTTCCATCTCAGGGACAAATCCCACTTGATCATGGAGAATGATCCTTTTTATATGTTAATGGATTTGGTATTTTATTAAGAAATTTTCCATCTATATTCATCAGAGATGTTGTCTATAGTTTTCTTTTTCTGTAGTTCTCTTTTCTGGCTTTATCAAAGCAATGTTGGCCATGTAAAATGACTTCAGGAGTGTTACATCCTCTTCTATTTCGTGGAAGAGTTTGAAGAAGGACTGGCGCTAATTCTTCTTTAAATGTTTAGTAAAATTCACCAATGAAGCCATACAGTTCTGGGGTTTTCTTTGTTGGGAGATTTTTGATTAGTGATTCAGTCTCCTTACTAGTAATTGGTATGTTCGGATTATCTATTGCTTCCTGATTCAGTCTTGGTAGGTTATATGTTTCTAAGAATTTTTTCATTTCTTCTAGGTTGTCTAGTTTGTTGGTGTATAGCTGTTCCATTCAGTTTTTTTTTTTTTCTAGTTTGCCTAAGCAACATTACAAATCTACATCCCCCCGTTTTCATTTACTGTAGGATTTTCCTCTTCTTATTCTTGTAAGCAAAATGATAAAGCTCTCCTTTTTTTGTTGTTTCTGAATCTTCATAAAATACATTGATCTAGGTTTCAGATTTAATAGGTACTTGCCAGCTTGTAAGTGGTTTTCTTAAAAAAATGATTTCAAACAAAAAATGACAATAGATAATCACTTCTTATATTTCCAGGTGATTTAAATACTAAACAAAAAGCAGTTGAAGATTTTGTTTTAAGAGATACTATATATCTGTTGAAAATAAGAATTACATAAGGAAATAACAATATCCAAATCATAGGACCCATGTTTCCAAATATAAAAAATATTTAAACCAGTCATTCAGGTATCCAGTCTGACTTCATATGAAATGTTACTCATCTAACATTCATGATTTTCCTAAAAATGGAAAAGTGTGTAAAATCTTCAAATTCCTGCATATATTTGTAGGGAAATATGCCATTACCTACCATGAAACTTTCTAGGAGTAGTCTCTATTGGGCAACCCAATAGAAGAATCTAAGCTAAGTCAAAATTACATGTATAGCTGGAGCAAGCATGCAGCCTGCAGATTCCCACCTTGCACCATAAAGTAGAGAAGTATAAAAAAAATAAACTCCCACCTATCTATACAACCTTCCCTGTGCTGTGCTAAATTGCTTAAGTCGTGTCTGACTCTCTGCCACTCAATGGGCTGTAACCCACCAGGCTCCTCAGTCCATGGGATTCTCCAGGCAAGAATACTGGACTGGGTTGCCATGCCTTCCTTCAGGGGATCTTCCGGACCCAGGGATCCAACCCAAGTCTTTTGTGTCTCTTGAATTGCAAGTGTATTCTTTACCACTGAGCCACTGGGGAAGCCCATATTTACCTGAAATCCTTCCAACTTAACACTCTCCTCCAAGTTAAGTCATCTTCTTATAAAGAACTCTGTTAAAATGGTAATACCTAATTCAGAAGGATAACACATTATTACATCTGCCATTACCCTACTTTCTATGATTAGGTTTAGACTCATTCCCAGGCCTACTGTCCTCAGAGTCTCATGTAGTAAGACTGAAACTTAGCTGAGGAATCTGTATATTGTAACAAGCATCCCTATTGAGTCTACTGTGGTTGGTCTGGGAAAATATTTTTAGAAATGCTGCCTAAGAAATCTGAACAAAGTTAATAAACAGCTGGGAGAAACTTCAAATAGTTAAAGTGATTATGAGATAGGCAGCAGTATCTTTGAGAGCAAATCATCTATTTTGTAGTTTTTACCTCAAATGACCTCTGATGGTGTCCTTTATACACTGTGTGACCATCCCTCATGGTATCTAAGCTCTGTAAGAATATGTATATAAGTAAAAAATAAATAAATAAACTGCTACAAAGTATAACCTATTAACAAAGCAGTTTGTAAAATATACTTTAAATACAATTTTTACGCCCATATTCAAATTTTTATTTCTATCTTCATTCATTTTAATTGTTATTGCTACTATAAAGGGTCTGAGAAATTCCTGTAAAAGTTTTCACATGGCTTCCATGTGAAAGTTGGAAAAATAAATTGTATAAGCCATTTGGCACACCCCTTCTGTAGCATTCAACTCTTCAAAACTCTTATTTATGAAGACTAGTTTGGTATCTGTTTTTAATCCTTGGCTGTTATAGCTCTAAGACAGTAGAGAGACTGGGTCTACTGTTTTCATCACTGTATCACTGAAATGTATCATGGAATAGCCATAACCTAAATGGGGGAAAAAAAAAATCAGGGAGTTCAGGGAAGAATGGATACATGTAAATGTATGGCTGAGTCCCTTTGCTGTTCACCTGAAACAATCACAGCATTGTTAATCGGCTATACCCCAATACAAAATAAAAAGTTAAAAAAAAAAGAAAAAGAAGAAAATCACAACCTGGGGTAGATAAGTGGTACATTATGAAATATATGTGTCTCTGAGTGAAGCAAAAACAATCCACTGTAATTTTGAACCTGAAATCAGTAATCATCATCTATGATTTTTTATTTTAATTTTTAAGTTAGATGGGAAAACCTTAAATAATGAAATATAATTTCCTATTTTTTAATGATCCCAGCAACTAGAGCACATTTGCCCTTTATGGGGATAATCTGTGTTTTTATAAAATCATTTTACAATAATAGCTTATACCATTATATCTTGTTTTAGATATTTTCTAAAAAATAAAATCATATGCAATTTTAATACTTATGATTAAAATGGAAATTAAGTACCTTAGTATCCTCCATTTAGACTGGAATACATGATGCATTATTTATTGCAAAAATAGGTTTGAGGATGCAAAGCCTTATTTTAGCAACTCCTTACAGGCCTACTATTTAAAACATGCCCCAGGTAGCTGTAGGATTTATTCCACATTTTACAGCCCCTTTACATCTATTTTTTAAAACTATTTACAAATGTTAAAACTTATATCACTGCAATATAAAATATCTGAAACTGGACTGGCGACTCATTTCATATATGATATTATACATGTTTCAATGCCATTCTCGCCAGTCCAGTTTCGATGCATGATACTGGATGCTTGGGGCTGGTGCACCGGGACGACCCAGAGGGATGGTATGGGGAGGGAGGAGGGAGGAGGGTTCAGGATGGGGAACACATGTATACCTGTGGCGGATTCATTTTGATATATGGCAAAACCAATACAATATTGTAAAGTTAAAAAATAAAATTAAATTAAAAAATATCTGAAACTAAAAAGTATAATTTTATAGACAATTTGTCTTTGTGTTCATATATTTGTAAATGAAAGATGACTATGCTGCTGCTGCTGCTGCTAAGGCGCTTCAGTCATGTCTGACTGTGAGATGCCACAGACGGCAGCCCACCAAGCTCCTCTGTCCCTGGGATTCTCTAGGCAAGAATATTGGAGTGGGTTGCCATTTCCTTCTCCAAAAGATGACTATAAATACATTCAAAACTGGCCTCCACAGGCAGGAAATCATTACAAAGAAATGCCGTTCAATAAAATTTCCCAGTGTTCCTTAATTCACTTTCAGTTTGAACTTTTTTGAAACTAAAGAGCCAACACTGTTAACCAAGTGTTACGGTTGGATTTTAATAGTTTTTGATAGTTTTCTGTGAGATAAAAATGGAAGGTTTTTAATGAAAAAGGAAGTTTAATGTTCACTTCTCATGGGTCTAAAGCAGGGGTGGATGGGCAAATGTTTTTTGGAAAAGTCCAGATAGTAAATATTTTCAGCTTTGGGGACCACATGCAGTCTCTGTCACAACTACTGAACTCTGCCATCATAACTTGAAATAGCCATAGACCGTACATAAATAAATGGACGTGACTGTGTTCCAGTGACACTTTATTTACAAAAAAAAGGCAGTGTCCTGACCCCTGACTTTAAACATAGAATGCAAGTACACAAGAGTAAAATGGCTATATTTTTGACATTGAAGTTGAGCCCTGAGCCAGGAGTGTCGATTCTACATCTGAAAGCCATTAACTGTGACATCATTACTGACCACTTCTGTACCCCTTAATTTAAATGAATTCTGTTACCTGAAAGAATAAATACCACTTATCCTTTATTTTCTGTTGTTTCATCATCCTTTGAACACAAGACCTTCGTATCACAAAGATAGTTAGGTACTGGCAACTAGATAAGATTAAAACTAACAAATCATCAAAAATATTAATCATTTCCACAATGAATAACTGTTACTCTAAAATTTAAAAAAAGTACTATTTAAATGCATGGTAGAAAGTTTATCATAGGAAAAAAAATTACTGTAAAGAAGGCGCATGGATTGACAATGGTAAAAGATTTTTTTTCCTATTTTCAGTGGGAGAGATTTAGGACAAAGATGTACTCAGGGTTGGTATATGAAAGGATTGGCACAAAGTCTAACTATGTATCAATAAGATTTAAGTTACCTAAGTAAGGACCATTTTTCATCTTATTATGTTCCTGAGGAAGATGACAAAGTCCAATTTTTTAATTTGGCCAGCAACTTAAGAATAATGTATAAATCCTTGTGGGAGAAAAACTTTTTTAATGTTGTGACAAAAAATATTGTTTCTCACAAATATTCGTGTTTCTTCTCTGCTTTTGAGGCACATATAATTCTTTACCCTTTGGAAATTATGTGGGGACATATGGTTGTATTCTGGCCAGTGAAATATGGACAGAAGTTATACACATTACTTCAAAGACTGGTTTTTAAGACTTCTGCAGAAATTTCCATGCTTTTTCTTACTTTATTTACTGGCCATATACAGAGACTACAATAGATACCTCCAAGGCCCAAGAGTGACTGAAACATGAAATCATGGGATTAAAGAGAGTTTTGGCTGTCACTGGGTTTAACAGCCAAGGTTGTAACATCTTAAGAGGAATATATGAACAAAGGATAAATAAATTTCCAAGCATATAACTTTTCTGTTCTAATTTACTATCACATAAAATACTTATAGCTATAAAAATTAAAGTACATGTTATATATATGTGTACTAAACATATATATATATGTACATTATATTTATATATAAATTTTTTAGAGTTCTATTTAAAATAAGTGTCAAGTTATAGCTCAGAAAATAGATAATGATTTCCATTATCCTTTCGGATTCTTTACCGCCTGAGCCACCAGGGAAGACCTCACTTCACATAGAATGTTTAAATCTAAATTGTTCAATCCTACCCATATAATCTTTTTGTAGTAAATTCAGTTTTTTATCAATCTTTCTTCTTCTTAAGTGTCAATGTGAGGAATACTTTTTGCCTTTTAATAGTTCATATCAGAAAAGCAGACATAAATAATTTGCCTTATTTCATTTTATAGAATAATGTTCAGCCTCTGCATTCTGCAGGAATTTTAGAAAAAAAATTGCTCTAAATAAAATGGATCAACTGATTGATCTTAAAAAACAAATAATACAGTCACATTTTGAAATTTAGTTTAAAATTTGTGGTAATCAACTAAATAATTTTTGGATATCTTGCTGCAGTATAAAGAGGAAAATGAAAATAAAAAAGGATTCAGTGATAAGTTAAATTGTAGATTATTCTTATGACATAGATTCCTATTTTATATTTTTCAGCTCTAATAGAAGCATGCTTTTATGCTTTAAAAATCATGTGGTATTGAGCCTATCTAAATTATGCTTAATAACTAGCTTCAAAACTAAATTTCAATAAAAGAGACAAACTATGTTGAAAATCCGGGGCGGGGGGGGAAGGCAAGCTCTTATTTCAGTGCTCCTGGGTATTCAACTGTAATTGTCATTTTTCCTAGAGTATGCAAAAGCACCAAGAAGTTTCATGCAAACAGCTTGCTGAATAACCAAAATGATATCACAAATACTTTGGGAGTTTAACTAATGCAATTCAATGAAACTGCTGATTGAAGAGATTTCTTATGTTATTAGTAAATGAATTTAGAGTTACAAGAGACAAGTTGTAAAAAGGGAAACATGAGTAATTATCAGATGCTTACAGTGCATTACAATGTGCCTGCATCATTTAAACAGTAAATTATCACCTTTTAGCATAATAAAATAATAAGAAGTAGAAGATTATAGAAAAGCATGAAAAGATTAAAGCAAAAATTATTAAACATACTAGTATCAAGTTAGAAAAAGTAATTATGGATAAAGAAAAATAACAAAATGCTAACACTTCAACATATTTCATGTTTGGGTTTTTAATTAATATAGCATGAACTCTAAATCTATTAATTACATTATATAACTCGGTATATTTATATTTTGAGAGTTAAGATACTGATTTTTGATTGACTATATGCAATCCTAATCAGATTTATGTTTAAATGATTTAATAATCATTTCCTATCTATTATGAATTGAATGTTTGTGTTCCCCTCCGAACTCTTGCTAAAGTCCTAATCCCCAATATGACTGTTTTGGAGACAGGGTCTATCTGCAATCCAAAAGAGGGCTTTCACCAAGAACTGACCAGGCTGGCACCTGGATCCTGATCTTCTAACCTACAGAATTGTGAAGGAATAAATATCTGTTGTTTAAGCCACCCAGTCTATGGTATTTTGTTATGGCAACCCAAGGGGACCAATATGCTGTTTTTAAAACCAAAATTTCATTCCTGAATCTGAGTCTTCATTCTCAGTGTTAGAGTATTTTGGTCAGGAACAGTGTTCTGGGAATATATGCTTGAGCCCCAAGTGTCAAAAGTGAAGTTTTTAACAGGTTAACATCTGGTGAATTGTTACCTGTTTATAAGAAATAATAGAGTCTTTACAATATTGTATTGGTTTTGCCATGTATCAAAATGAATCCACCACAGGTATACATGTAATAAAATTTAAAAAAAAAAGAAATAATAGAGTCGCAAATATTTTTCTCTCAAAATTTAGTGGTTTTAGTATTTACCATGATGGAAAAGAATACTGAAAGTATTCAGGCTGGTTTTTTTCTGTATGTAACTTAATATTTCTGCTGAATGCTTATACGATCTTGCTTCTGATGGTTACTATTTTCTTTTCTTTAAGAATACCAATTGTCAATTTCTTGGGGGCAATTCTCTTCTTACCGTCTATAATGCCCCTTGTTGGTATTATTTGTATGCCAAATTTCTCTGTATTTGGGAGGAGTTCCTTATATTGGTTTTTTATACTTGCAGTTGTTCAGTTAGATGTAGATATAATCATGGAAGTTCTTTTCCCTTTATGTTAAGATACTCATGGAATTTTTAAAAACTTTTATCAATCTGTCCTTGTTTGACTTTGAGTACTGTTTTGTCTGCTATTTATATTGTTGCTATTGCTTTTCCTTCCTTCTTATCATACGTCTAATATATAATTCTCTCTTCATTTTCAATCTTTACCACCATTTTAACTAACATATCTTTGTAAATAGAATATAGCTGAGTCTTGCTTGTTTTAAATACCAATCTGAAAAGCTATCTTTTAAATAGGCAAATTAGCTTATACATATTTAGAGTAATCACTGATATGTTTGGATGTATTTTTACCATTCTATTTTTTCCTGCTTTACATGATTTCTTATTCTTTAGCTTCTTTCCTGCCATTCATTGGTTTGTTCAAGTTTTACTTTCATTCCATTTGTTTTTCTTTACTTTTTTGTACTTTCTCACATGAATGCTCCTAAGTCTTAGAGCTTATTATTTCATTTTATCTAATAAACTATTTCACTATTAAAATGTTATACAAAAATCATTTTAAAACACCCAGCTTCCTCAAATCCAGTTTAGAAACAAACCATTATAAATATACTTCAAGGTTCTTTTATTGTTTTCCCTTATTACAGTCCCTTTCTTCCTGCCAGAGGTAATCTCTTTGCTGGTATTAATGTTTATCATCCTATTATTTATTTAATGCTTTAACAGCATATGCATGCATTGACTTTAAAATGTTTGATTACTTTGTTGTATTAAACTTTGTTAAAGTGGTATTACATATCTAGTTTTCTAACTTTATTTTTTGACTCAAAATTAAGTTTTCTAAGACTGTGTCATGTTGATAGATCATGTTGGATACAAGGCTTAGGAGCCTCTTCACATTTCCTTCACTGCCTCTTTCCTTCCAATTGTGTCCCAGTCTTGTTGACTATACTGCACAGAACAGGGGCCAGGACATTTGCCTCTGCTAGACCGTCCTACTTGGTTCATATCACACAGCCATTTGACCGACCCTAAACCCAATTTCTAGTTCCTCACACTGCTTCCATACTTGGATGGAACAATATACTATAAGATTAGTAATGACTCAGAGACTACTCTGAGGTACAACTTCACCTCATGGCCTATCCAGAGAAATCTCAGATCCTGAGTGAATCCACTTGCTGAGCAGCCTTTTGTATCTCTTCTTGGCTTGCCATGAAATAGTAGCCAATGGGTAACACAAGCTTTGTTTCACAATTTTATTTGCCTTTCCTCATGCATGCTGCCTTAGGTTTCCATGTCCCAAATAAATTATCAACTCTTTTAACCCATGTCTCAAATTCTGTTTATTAGAGATCTGATCAAAGAATAATATAACCTTATCATTTTCACTTATCATTTTACACTTCTAGCTATAAAACATTTTAAGAGATACCATAATGAAATACTCAGATTTAATGGAATTGATGCTCTTCCATAAATTTTGACCACTGTCATCATGACATCTAAGATGAGCCTCATATTCTGTTAATGTGCAACTGAATTCATGACACAACCCTTCCATTTTCTCTTCCCTGCTTCAACCAAAATTTGCTTCCTCTTGAATATGTTATCTATCTCAATGAAAACTCCCACTAACCTGGGGACCAATTGTTCTTACTCTTTACCCAAATTTAATTATTCATCAGGCCTGTCAATTCTACTGCTAAGTATTTCATTTTTTAATTAATTAATTTATTTTAATTGGAGGCTAATTACTTTACAATATTGTAGTGGTTTTTGCCATACACTGACATGTGTATTTCTTGAATTCAATCTCTTTTCACTTCCCCCTTTCACAGTTTAAAAATGACAGCCACCATCTTTCACTGGAACAATTTCAATAATGTCTCAGTCAGGCTCTCTTCCTTCAGTCTCTGAAGTCTCTAGTCCATCTTTTGGCCTGCTGCCAAAATATTCAGTTGAAAGTGGTAACAACCAATACGTACTAAAAATCTCTTCAATAACACCCATTGGCAAAACTGTAACATATAATCCAAGCTCCCAGCATGCCATACGATGACCTTTGTGATCAGATGGTTTCCATACAACTGAGTTTTTTTTTTTTTTTAACATGCCAAGGTTTTTCATGCTTCCTAGTTTTTTTACATGACATTTCTCCCACCTAAAATATCCTTTTGCTCCACTGTTCACCTGATAAATTCCTATTAATATTTAAGAGACAGCTTAATATTCATATCATTTCCTCTCTTAGGCCTTTCCTGATGTCCATGTCACTTCTTCTTGAGTGATAACTTAATTCTTTCCATGTGTCTCTTACACACGTCCAATAACTTTGGTCTTAAGATAAGGACAGATAAGCAAGAGATGAAAGGGAGATGTGTAAGTACTCTGTAGAGCTTCTGTTTGGGTCAAGTATGCTATCATTCTATTGATCAACGTAACTCACATGGAAGAGTCTAGAATCAAGAAGGGAAACAGAATGACCCAAAAGAGTGAGAAGGAACTGTGAAATTCTATGGAAAAGAACAAAGATAAAAGGAAAAGTTAATAGCCATAAGCACAACTGATCTACCACACAATGTGAATATTAATTCCTGAAAACCTGGGCTCCATAGAATCCTTTTCTTAAAGCATGCATGCTCAGTTGTGTCCAACTCTCTGTGACCCCATGGACTGTAGCCTACCAGACTCCTCTGTCCATAGGATTCTCCAGGCAAGAATACTGGAGTGGGTTGTCATTTCATTCTCCAGGGTATCTTTCCTACCCAGGGACCGAACCCACATCTTCTGTGGCTCCTGCACTGGCAGGTGGATTCTTTACCACTGAGCCACTTGGGAAGCACTCTTAAAGCATATCTAGAGGTCAAATACAGCAATCAAATCAATCAAATCTCTACTTGACAATGCATTTGCTATATGGAAAAGGAATAAAAGAAGTCAGGGATCACTGGAAACCATGAGCTTTTGGAAATGATGCTCAATTTAAATATTATTGGGATTTCTTTGGCAGTCCAGTGGCTGAGGCTCTGCAAATCTGATGCAGGAGGCTGGGGTTCATTCCTGGTCAGGGAACTAGATCGCACGTGTCCTAACTAAGAGTTCACATGCTGCAACTAAAATCCTGGATGCTGCAATGAAGATCGAAGATCCCACATACAGCAATCAACTAAGATCTGGTGCAGCCAAATAAACAAATAAATAAATAATTTTTTAAAAATATTACAGACACATCTCCTTGCCAGTTAATGCCGTGGTTTTAGTGGTTTAACAGGTATGCTTTTAGAGAGCTGGGTGCTGCGTGAGATTGAGGAATTTGGGTAGAAATAACATGAAAGTCAATACCATAAAATACTACACAACAAGGTAACAGTTGCTGCAAATTGAAAAGAAAACGTATTTTTTGTGGTTCTGTTCAATTAATAGATCTTGATTTTCACAGACCAGGATACATTTTGGGAATTCTGATTTTCTTTCTCAACTATGACAGGAAGAGAAAACATCTTTAAAAATGTGTATTAGGTTATCCTTAAGAACCTTAATGAATACATAAATAATATGCATTCACATTAAAGCCATAATTGGGCTTCCCTTATGGCTCAGCTGGTAAAGAATCCGCCTGCAATGTGGGAGACCCGGGTTTGATCCCTGGGTTGGGAAGATCCTCTGGAGAAGGGAAAGGCTACCCACTCCAGTATTCTGGCCTGGAGAGTTCCATGGATTGAATAGTCCATGGGGTCGCAAAGAGTCAGACATGACTGACAGACTCTCACTCCACTTCACTTAAAACCATAATTGAGTGATAGCCCAATGTGTCTACCCAGTCCCTTTGCTGTGGTCTAGCTATTCAAGAAGATGGCTTTATGTGCTTCTAAAAGACACTTTTCTTAACCTAAGTTTGAATAAAGAAGTATATTGAATGAACCCCACAGATATTAAAAAGTTAAGTCCTAGACATGAAGGGACCTGGCATTGAATGAGAAATCTAAGCTAATCACAAATTACTGTAGGTGTAATAAGAAATCATTGGGTTGAATGAAACCATGATTTTACCTACTTCTTTGCTGTTGTTGGATGCTATTATATTGTCATCATTTTCACTGTTGATTTCTCTTAGTGGTTGTCATATAAGCATAGGTATATGTGAGGGATAGCCTAATTCTTGTTGGAGGGAGGGGCTGATCTTATAAATGGAGCCATCCTGGGGTGCCAGAGAAGTCAAATTGGACATCCCAGTAAGCGAGCAGAGGGCAATGTTATGGTTGATGTGTAGGCTAATAGGGAGTCAGTCCAAGAACAAGATGCTGGAAAAATGTAGTACTGTATTTTCTAGGATAATAACTAAATACTATATTAATGATACTAATAATGTTAATGGCAATAGCAGTAAGTGCTATTTCTTGACCTCTGGCTATATGTTAGGTACCTGATAAGTAGATTTCATATATTATCTCTTATTGAGGTTAGTTTTATTGGCCCGTGTTACAAAAGGGACTATCTGCCACAGGTTATACTTACTGCCTGGAGTAGTTTTTAAGGTTGTTTTTAAACAGCTTTATTGAGGTAAAAATGATATACAAAGAACTGCACATATTTAATGTGTACAATTTGATGTTTGATGAGTTTGGCCATAGGCAAACACCCATGATGGCATCACCATAGTCAAGGTAACAGATATATCCATGACCTCCAAAGTTTTCCCCTGTCCCTTTGTCTCTATTTATTATTTTATTTTATTTTTTGTGTGTAGTAAGAACACTTAACATGAGATCTACTGTCTTAAATTCTGAGGTGTACAATACCATATTGTTAACTATAGGCAGTATGTTAGACAGCAGATATCTAGAACATATTCATCTAGTATAACTGAAACCTTATATTCATTGACCAATAACTCCCTGAAGTAATTTTTAATACTCTCCTTTCACTCTAAAAAGTATTCTGGGTTAGAGGATAATATATATGGTCATCCTGTTGATATACCATATGAGTGTTAACTGTATGTGGTTTTATTTATTTTTTTAATCCAAAACAATGGAGGAATTGGGAATTGAATTCACAAAGGCAGGATGGCAAAACAGACAATACCTCAGGGTCAGGAAGAGGAGTATTTCACTCCCAACTGCTGTTGCTTGTTAGCTCTGGAGACTTGGGTCAGTTCATTTCTCTGAAGCTGCAATGGTATCTGCAAAAGGAGACTAATAAACCCCTCAGTGAAGGGTTGTTTTAAAGTATCAGAGAATGTACAAAGTGCCCTGCAGGTAGTAAATGCTTAATAGTATTATGTTAAAACAATTATTACTGAAATACAAGTATTCATCTTTGAACTTCTATAACAGTCCTTTATATAAAACAGGTATTTGAAAATGTTTAATAGAATTGTTTAATAGATGATTTTCAAATGTGAATCAATTATAAACCCAAACTGGATTCTTAGCTATCGTCAGTTTTGAAAGAATTTTTCATAATGATCCTCTTTAACAATATAATTTTCCTTAAATTTTAATGAGTTCCTAAAAACTAAACAATTATTACCTCCAACTTCAATTACAATTATGAATGTATTCTAGGCTGTTAGCTTGGTTTGTGTTCATATGGGCAATCAGGGCTTACCTCTTTCTGTCTGCCCGCTAATTGATCTGTTCTAGGCAATAAATTAAGGGGACTGGATAAAAATCTCAGTGTACCTGAGCAGTCTACAGTCTCAGTCTACAGACCATTGGCTGTAGGCTGAAGCAGAGTGGGAAGGACTTCTTACTCAAAGACCAAAACACTGAGGAAATACGATTGGATGGCAGTGTATAGAGAGTCAATAAATATAACAGTGGGCTCACAGAAATTCAGACTGGCCTAGGCATGGCCTAACATAGCAGGGCTGACCTGGTGGTTCTATCATTCCTACTTTCCAACTTCTGTGGAGGACCATTATATCCCTTTATGAATACTCTGTGAACTTGTTATGGCTACTATAGTGCCTTGTCAGTTTAAGCTTTTAACCAAAGTCCTGCCTTAAGCCACTTCAAGAAACACCAATGAAATAATATGTCAAAACATAATATATACAAACTATGTATAGTACATAATGTATAGGTAAATTTGTTTTCTCTTTTTCATACTATAAACAGGATATGTTGCTAGATATCATAAAGGATATAATACTGGTAAAACAGGATGGTGTTCTACTCTAGCACAGATGTCACCTAGTAGAGGAGAAGAAATGAATGCTGTTAACTACATCATACATTCATAAGTCAGCATTTATTTACATCTGACACCAAGCATTAGGCAACGCATTGGAGACATGAAGATAAATAAGCATGGTATACCATGTTCAAGAAATTTACCCTCTCTTGTAATTTTCTTCCTTTCTCTTACCCATTATAATCAGTTATTCTCTCTAGAATATGGACTTTGTTCAGATACCAATTAAAATTTCTATCACTATGAGCATACAAACCAACCCACCACTATGTTATGAAGTACATTACCTATGCTGTATTATTTTACACATAGATCACTGACCTGGTAAGGGATCCTGCTCAATATTTATTGCTAAAATGTCCCTATAGCAATCTACTGGTTTAAGGTGAGTTATGAGTCTGATTTTATTATAACTGTTAAAATTACACCTTATGGAACACAGAACTAATGAAAAAGTATAAAACTCCTAGAAGATAACACAGGAGAAAACCTAGAAGACCTTGGTTAAGGTCATGACTTTTTAGATATAACACCAAAGCATGATCCAAGAAAGAAATAATTGATAAGCTGGACTGCATTAAAATTAAAAACACCTTTGAGAAAAATAATGTCAAGAGAACAAGACAATCACAGACTCAGAAAAAAATATTTGCAAAGACATATCTGATAAAGGATTATTATCCAAAATATACAAAAAACTGTTATATGCACAAGAAATTCTCCAATGGAGATTGGGAACATATGTCAACATAGAGACCACAGTAAACAATAGAGTGGGGTTTGGAATAAGAGTTCTTATTTTCTTTCTTTATTGTTAACCAAGTATAATTTTAAGATTTTTTTTGAAAGAAAGTATAGTCTCAAATGCCTAATTACCCTCTACAGTAGTTACACACTGGTTCATCTATAATCACTAGATACTTTTAAGACTGAGTATTGACTCTAGAGAGTTAATGGCTGTAAAGCGTGAAACAGGGGACAACAAAAGGTAACTAAGTCTTCTGTAAAAAGAAGGAATAATTATGTAGTTCCCATTGTTTCCCTTTGAAATTCTAAAAAGAAAGAAATATAAACCGAGAATATAAGTAACTCAAGAATGTTCTATTTCAACTCTACTGGCCTCTGAACACCTAATTTTCAAAGTCAGGCAAATATGATATAAAATATTTAAAAGTCTATCTTTCATCCTAACTTGGGAAAAAAGTGTCAGACTAAAAAGAAACTATAAAGTTGGCTTGGTTTGCCTTTAGCATGACACCTTCCTTCTCTGGTGGCTCAGATAGTAAAAGCATCTGCCTACAATGCAGGAGGCCCGGGTTTGATCCCTGGGTCAGGAAGATCCCCTGGAGTAGGAAATGGCAACCCACTCCAGTACTTTTGCCTTGAAAATCCCATGGATGGAGGAGCCTGATAGGCTACAGGGGTCGCAAAGAGTAGGCCACAATTGAGCGACTTCACTTTCACTTTCACTTTCACTTTTCTCCTTCTCAGCTTAACCCCAACTTGAGCAATCACTTCTTTCTCTCTTACAAGCCTTCCCTCATGAACACGTTCATGTTTTACACAGTTTCTCCATGTAAGGAAAGAATGGCATGATAAATAGATCCACAGTAAGGTACTAGAAATTCTTGTTTCTCAAAGTGTGTTCCACAGAGCAGAGAAAGTGGCATTACCTTATCTACTGAGTAAGGATCTGTATTTTCATAAGATCCCCATGGGATTTCTATATATTTTAGTAAGATAACCAGGAGATTCAGATCTACATAAAAGTCAGAGAACATTAGTGGAAACTGCTGTTTTCCAGAGCTCTCAAAGTGTGATCTCTGGGTAAGCAGAATCAGCATCAACGGGAAATTTATCAGAAATGTGAGTTCCCAGCCCCTGCCCCAGACCTGCTACAAGAGAAACTCTGGGCATGGGACCCAGCCATTGGGATTCTAAAAAGCTCTCCAGGGGATTCTGATGCATGAAAAACATTTAAAGACCACTGTTTCAGAGCATCTATGGCAAAGATTTGCTAATTTCAGAATTATAGAGCTGACTGCACTATAAAAAGTAAAGAGTGGGCATTTTATCCCATAGAGCCTCCTGGGTTTCCTTTAACTTGCATAACCCAGAAATTTCAAGAGTTTCCCAAAATGCCCTAAGTGTGCTTCTCCGATTCAGCCATTAACTCGTTCCATGTCTTTTGAGAGTAAATCCCTTGATACCAATTGGTTTAATTCAAGAATTCTGCTCCATTACTTTAGCTATTTCAACCTGTGAAATTTCACACCACCAGGACACCAAGCTGTATAGCAATTTTAATTAGCTGCCTCTGATATGGAGAAGATCATTGACTTATTGGAATTCAGTAACTTAAAAGCTCCTTCAAAACTGAACTCTGTGTTTTTTCCTTTTCTCCCCCAACTCATTGCCCAGATGTCCCCTTGTTTAAATTTATTAACACTGCTTTTTAATCTAAACCGGAGTCTCTGTGTGTTTGTGTCTGTGCCGATTAACTGAAGTTTCAGATCACAGCCTACTGCTAGTAAATATCACTGCGAGGAGGCATTCTTCACTGGTTTTAATGTGTTTTCCAATTCAAGGAGTAGTGATTAATGCAGCTTAAACTCCAAAGCAAACAAGGAGTATATGAAAGTATGAATGATTGTCCTTGGTAGTGGTTACACTGTAGAATAAGGCACTTTACCACAGTCAAAGTAGTTATAATATTTTACTATTTTAAGATAGCCTCCTCCCAGACTAGACAATGAACTAAGGGAATGGCTAGGCAAGAATGTCCTGTACTACTCACATAATTCATCTGCTATTCTTTAAAGCCTTTTCCCGGTGTTAAGCAAGAGAAAAGTTGCCGTTTGCTTAAGTACTTTTCCAGTAATATGGCTCTTAGTACATCTCACTATTATGGCATTAAATGAGTTGTTTATACTTTCATTACTGCTTATTTTGTTAGAAACTAGGAAATATTTGCTCTACTTTACATGGAGGTGTAAAGAAGCCAGTCTTGATGCTGAAGATAACTGAAATGAATCACTCACTCCTTTGGCAAATTCATGAAAGTGTTAAGCATGTTCAGCTTATTCATTATGACATATTTGTTATATTTAACAGGGGAGCATATTTGTGTAAGTGCTATAGACTTACAGCTATATATGTGCCCTGAAGAAGATGTGTTGAGACTTTCCTGTAAATTGTTCAAACTAAGTGAGAATCATAGATAACAAAGGAAAACCATCTCTCAGGGAACTTTTCTGTGTCCTATTAAAAATTATTTTTGGCACCTTCTTAGAGTGCAGCAACAACACATTCATACTGAGGTTGGAATTAATGGATAAGAACAGATAAGAACTATTAATTAATATCCTTTCACAACACTGAAGTGAAGAGAATCTTTAAACCAGCCAAGAAATTAACTTTTAAGAAACGTTTGCAGAGTGAAAATACAGACTGAATTAAGGGGTTTACTGGAAATTGAAAGATGGGTGCAATTCCATTCTAACAGACCTAGGAAATGGAATCAGTTTACCTCTCAGGTATGCAGTAATGACTGTCACCAGCAAGAAATGTTCACTTCAAAAATAAATGCAAGTGTAAACATAATTCTAATGAATGTCTAGCTTAGTCACTATTTAGAAAATTAAATTTGTTTAGTGTTAAATTGCAAATGCAAATTTTGACTCAGTGCATACATGCTTCTGCATTCATCACCAGCTGATCAAACTATGCATCAATTACATTTCACTAATACAAATTAGTAGGGATAATGAGACTGGCATTTATGCTTTCCTTTTATATACTTTAGCTTTTTACTAAATTATAGCCTACACATGGTAAAGGTGGAAATAAGTACATCTGACTCTGATTTGCACTAACTGATTTACAGTCATGGGATTAACACATCAAGAAAGAGTACCATGCCAGTACCCCAGAAGTTTCTTGTCCCCTTCCAGTTTCTACTCATCCCCAGCTCAAGATTAATCACTGTCCTGTATTCTATAATCACTTTGTCTTATGCTGCATTAAAAAATTCTTAAATAGAAAATCAAGGTGGTCCTTGCCTTACATGCTCATGTTTCTCAGGGTACTGCCACAATCCTCTTATCATTTCAGTCTATATACACACCACGTGTGATCTGTTATCACCAGTGTAAAGGATCAGAACTTTTTACATTAGCTTTAGGTACTTTGATCTAATTTCATAGTAGATATCTTTATCTGGTTATCAGATGGGCACTTCAAATTCAACACAAAGAACATTAATCAAATCATCATTTACCACTCGGCCATGGGGAGTGGGGATAGGGGGTAAGCGTTCTTCATTGTTTAAATTCTTTATAACAATCACATGTTTTCCATCACTCAAATTGAAATTAGATGCCATTTTTCTTTTTTTACTGTTCTCCAATATCCAAACATTCTGCATATCTGCTGATATTCTTCTCTTAGGTATTTCTTGGATCTGGTCTGTTCTCTTGATAGCTACCTCTATAGCCTATGTTCAGGAGCTCAGCATCTACAGAAAATAGCCTCTAATGATTCTCTACATATTTAGCTTCATTGTCCTCCACTGCATCTTCCCCATAAATCCTAAATGGCCTAGAGGTAGGGAAAGGGGACAGGTTTTGGTAACAGACTGACTCTGTTTGACTCAGAATATTGAGCTTCTAGTACTGTTCCTTGTTTGTAACATGAGGGCAACAGTATCTCCATTATGAAGTAAATTGTTAGAATTACATATATTGAATTAAAAAAAATTGCACAATGTAAGAGTAGCGAGTTAAGTTTTATTTGGGGCAAAATGAGAACTGCAGCCCGGGAGACAGCACCTCAGATGGCTCTGAGAGACTGCTCCAAAGAAGAAGGGGGGAAGGATAGTATACATGTGATTTTGGTAAAGGGAGAATACATGCAATCAAGCACACATTTTTTAGTAGAAGGTTTCCACTGGTCTCGGGAAGCTTCTGCTAGTCACGAGAAACAACTGTCACCATGAAGGATGTTAGTGCTTTCCTAGATATGAGGAGATATAAGAGATGGGCTCATAAAATCAGCTCCTGAGAATACCTGACTACCTGAAGACTTGTCCTGATAGTTTTCCTGGAGCACAGAGTGCTTCATTTCTGCTCTCTACCTTGAACTCCTTCAGGGGGTTTTGAAGGTTAGCAGCTGCATCAGCACCTGACTTAATCCTTGTAGATGGCAAGTGCCCACGGCAAGTGCCAATTTGTAGTTGACACACAGTATGATATATATATTTACAAGTTCAATTTAGGGTGAGTTGATTCTTAAAAATACTCTGCTCCTCTTGCTCTTCATCTAAAAACAATTAAAATTTTTCAATCACCATGACCTGGATAACCACGATGGTATGGTCACTCACCTAGAACCAGGCATCCTGGAGTGTGAAGTCAAGTGGGCCTTAGGAAGCATTACTACCAACAAAGTTGGTGCAGGTGATGGAATTCCAGTTGAGCTATTTTAAAAAAAAAATGCTACTGCTAAAGTGCTGCACTCAATATGTCAGCAAATTTGGAAAACTCAGCAGTGGCCAAAGGACCGGAAAAGGTCACTTTTCATTCAAATGTCAAAGGAAGGCAATGGCAAAGAATTCAAACTATCGTACAAGTGTGCTCATTTCACATGCTAACAAGGTAATGCTCAAAATCCTTCAAGCTAGTCTTCAACAGTATGTGAATTGAGAACTTTCAGATGTACAAGCTGGGTTTCAAAGAGGCAGAAGAACCAGAGATCAAATTGTGAACATTTGTTGTATCATGAAGAAAGCAAGGGGGTTCCAGAGAAACATCTACTTCTGCTTCATTGACTATGCTAAAGTCTTTGACAGTGTGGATCACAACAACTGGAAAATTCTTAAAGAGATGGAAATACCAGAGCACCTTAACTGCCTTCTGAGAAACCTGTATGCAGGTCAAGAAGCAGCAGTTAGAACTGGACATGGAACAATGGACTGGTTCAAAATTGAGAAAGGAATACGTCAAGGTTCTATACTGTCGCCCTGCTTATTTAACTTATATACAGAGTACATCATGAGAAATGCTGGGTTGAAGGAATAACAAACTAGAATCAAGATTGCTGGGAGAAATATCAACAATCTCAGATATGTAGATAATACTACTCTAATGAGAGAAAATGAAGAAGAACTGAAGAGCCTCTTGATGAGGGTCAAAGAGGAGAGTGAAAAAGTTGGCTTAAAACTCAACATTCAAAAAACTAAGATCATGGCATCCAGTCCCATCACTTCATGACAAATAGATGGGGAAAAAGTGGAATCAGTGACAGATTTTCTTCTCTTAGGCTCCAAAATCACAGCAGATGGTGACTACAGCCATGAAATTAAAAGACACTTGCTCTTTGGAAGGAAAACTATGACAAACCTAGACAGCATATTAAAAAACAGAAGCATCACTTTGCTGACAAAAGTAAGTACAAAGATACGGTTTTTCCAGTAGCCATGAGAGCTGGACCACAAAGAAGGCTGAGTGCTGAAGAATTCCCATGCTTTTGAACTGTGGTGCTGGAGAAGACTCTTGAGAGTCCCTTGGGCTGCAAGGAGATCAAACCAGTCCATCCTAAAGGAAATCAGTCCTGAATATTCATTGGAAGGACTGATGCTGAAGCTGAAGCTCCAATACTGTGGCCACCTGATGTGAAGAGCTGACTCTTTGGAAGAGACCCTGATGCTGGGAAAGACTGAAAGCAAAAGGAGAAAGGGGTCGATAGAGGATGAGATGGTTAGATAGCATTTACTGACTCAATGGACATGAGTTTGAGCAAACTCCGGGAGAAAGTGAAGGACAGGCAAGTCTGGCGTGCTGTAGTTCATGTGGTCACAAAGAGTCAAAGATGACTTAGCGACTGAACAACAACAATGATTCACCATAAAAATAAACTCAAACTCTTACCATCAAATATAACCCATTTCTTGATCTGTGAGATGCGTGCGTGCATGCTCAGTTGCTTCTGTCGTGTCTGATTCTATGTGACCCCATAGACTGTAGCCCGCCAGGCTCCTCTGTCCATGGGATTCTCCAGGCAAAAATACTGGAGTGGGGTGCCATGCCCTCCTCCTGGGGATCTTCCCGACCCAGGTATTGCACATGTGCCTCTTATAACTCCAGCATTGGCAGACGGGTTCTTTACTGCTAGTGCCACCCGGGACACCTGGATCTGTGAGATATCCAGTTTCATTTTCCCCATGCTTCTGACATTTTTTCAATGGTAGAATTCCACATTGATATATATATATATATATAAGTGACATAGAGATACTGGAGGACAGGGAAGCTTGGCATGCTGCAGTCTATGGGGTCGCAAAGAGTCGGATATGACTTAGTGACTGAACAACAACAAGAATTATTAAAATTCACTTCTACTACTGCAATGTAAAACATATAGGGAACAAATCTATTAATACTAAATTAACAGTAGTAGAAATAAATATGGACTCATTAGTTTTACTAAAATTTCCAATAAGTACTTCATAGTTGACCTCTGCATGAAACATCACAGAGGCCACAGAGAAAATGAGTTTTAAAATGTGTAAAGATCATAGGGGAGGAAAAATAATTTTCTCTCTACCCTTCTAGGCTGAGGCCCCCTATAACAAAAGACATTTTAAAAGGAGAATAAGAAATAAAAGGTTAATAACACGTATATCTCCTATATACATGGGAGATACCCAGGAAAAATGGAGTAACTCCCCAAATGGCCCAAGTCAACCATTTCAATACCATTTCAAATTAAAGATAAAAAACTGTCGGTTGGGTAGGAAGTCAGTTTTGGGAGGTGACCAGGAAAGGCACAGTAAACAAGGATAAAGTTGTGATGCAGAATTAAATTGCTGCTTTCTCCATTGCTAAGTGTTTTGAAAGATTTAATCACTTTCCTCTCCTTGGAAGAGAGAGGAAGACAAGTTTACAAATGGTGATTTTCCCTATATATATATATATGTAAGTGCTTCTTACAAAAGGGTAATTTTTACTTGATTTTCAGAATTTCTCCTGTGCTATTTCTTGAAAATAATCAGTCTAAGATCATCTTTATGCCAAAGAGGCATACTTCAGAGTGAAATCTTCTGCTCCCCATAAGTTCTTTCATTTATCTAAGAAATACAGTGATGGGGGTCCAAATTAGAAGAATGAAGAAAACATGCACTATTTACACTGATGACCAACTGTATGAAAGAAAGACCTGCTGCAGTGGATTATAAAAACTTTCAGCATTACACAATGCAATTATTCAAGTATTTGTCATATGGCAAAGCACTGTTTCAAGAAAGCAAACAATAACTTTGTATATAATCCATAGAGACTAATACATACAAATATGCAAGAGTAGCCTATTTTAAAATATACTTTTGTTTAGAGATAATCTAAAGTTTATATCCATTTAGTGTCCCTGATGTCTCAGCAGGTCAAAGAATCCATCTGCAAGCAGGAAGGAGATAGAGGAGACTCAGGTTCGATCCCTGGGTTGGGATGAGCCCCTGGAGAAGGAAATGGCAACCCACTCCAGTCTTCTTGTCTGAAAAACTCCATGGAGGCAGGAGCCTGGAGGGCTACAGTCCATGGAGTCACAGAGTTGGACACAACTGAATGACTAAGCACAATGCATAAATAGTTTTTTTTTTTTTTTGCATTTCATTGTTATGACTAGAAGGAAGAATAGATAACATATTTCTTCTGTGAAGTAAGGTCCATAATTAACATTTACTAATGTGCATCTTAGGGTATCTCTTGAAAAAATAATGTTAAGGCTGACTAATGATCATAATGGGCTGTTGTCTCTCCTTTTTTGTGATGAAATAAAAAAAGGCCCTTAGTGGAAAACTGGTGAAATGAGTTAAAGTCTAGAGTTAAGAATACTGTACCAGGGTCAATTTCTTACTCTTTATAAATATATCATGATTATGTATGATGTCAGTATTAGAGGAAGCTGGATGAAGGATATATACGAACTCTGTATATACTATTTTTTCAACTTTTTTTGTAAATCTACATTCATTTTTTAAATAAAAAAAATTATTGATATCCCAGAACTAGTATGTGGTTGACCTATTTGGAACAGTGGGAGGAAAAAGTCCATGGAGTGTCATGATCCTTTAGATACCTAAAGGCAGGTAAAGGGAGCTATAAGTTAAGAGAGACATAAGTTGAAAATAATAAATTCTGTTATTTGCATGCGACCAACCATCTGATTGTTGTTGTTTAGTCACTAAGTTGTGTCCGACTTGTTTTGTGGCTCCATGGACTGTAGCCCACCAGGCTCCTCTCTCCATGGGATTTCCCAGGCAAAAATATTGGAGTGGGTTGCCATTTCCTTCTCCAGGGGATCTTCCCAATCAGGGATCGAACCTGAGTCTCTAGGATTGGCAGGTGGATTATTTACCATGAAGCCACCAGGGAAGCCCCAACCATCTGATTACAGTCTCTGAACACTATATCACAATTTTACTCTCTATGTAAAAGAAGCTCTGAAGGCCACAAAAACAAATGAGACAGTACTTATATTCAGGTAAACAATTAGGCTAGTCAGACATGTAAACAATTAGCTACAATGTAAATTTCTATGGAGCAAATACTTCAGTATTTGCTTCAGTATACTTTAATATTGTTATACTAGAGTCTGTTGTTTTAACAACTGTGTTATCTTTGTGCAATAATTCATAATTAGAAACTCAAATTCTTATCAACAAGAAAATAATTAAGTTAGACTATTGTCCATATGAAACATGAAATATTCTGTGCCAATTAAAAAGGAGTATCTTTAAGATATTTTGTGAATGGGAAAAATGGAATTTGGAGAATGGTATATATTGTGAGCCAATGAGTCTATGGTAAACAGAATGTCTAATATGTTCTAAGAAGCTATCTTGCTATAATTTCCAGATTCCGTGAATATGATGTTTTTTATTTATATACTTCTGTATTTTACTTTTTTGTATAATGGGGATGAATTATTACATTAGCTTAGTATTTAATAAGCAATTTTAAAGTATAAAGGCATTTATAGAGACCTAATTGTTCAGAAGGTTGGAATATTCCCATTCAGATTCTCCCTATATTTTGTGAATGATTAACTGGGCAAGGCAGTACTAGGCAGTAGGTATATAGTAGTTGATTAGATATTATCCCCAGCCTGGTGGAGGTCAGAGTCTGGTGGAGGATATAAAATAAAGCCAAGTTTGTTACGTTCTTTTTGTTAAACAGCTAAGTGAAAGGTGCTAAGCAGATCGCAAAGTCACTTCAGAGACAAGGCAGGAGAAATTGACCAGAGCAGAGTCCAAGAATTGCATTGTAAGCAATGTTTAAAACTTTTAATTTTGGAGAAGGAAATGGCAACCCACTCCAGTATTCATGCCTGGAAAATCCCATGGACCGAGGAGCCTGGTGGGCTACAATCCATGGGGTCGCAAAGAGTCAGACACGACTGAGCAACTTCTGTGTTTTTGAAGTTCAAAGGGATATGGGCCACCGAAAAGGATATAAACCAGGGCAGAATTTCTTAAAGAAGTAACAGATTAGTTAGTTACAACATCAAGATAAATGGAATTGAAACAGAGATGCTACCAAGAGAGTTGGGCAGTACTGCTTAAATAATGCTCAAGAGTTTCTATTCTTAAACTGTTTCCTCTTGAGAGAAGATGAGCAGCACTGGGCCCACTCAACTCTGCCTTTTTTTGTTCCCCACTTTGGTTATGTGTTGTTACTTTCGGAATTGCACTTTTTTCACCTTGTCATAGTAGCTGCCAAAGTGTGTTTTTATAAACATGGGGTTCTAGAGTGCTGGCTTCCTGGGGCAGAGGAAAGAAAGAAACGCATGTTGTACGTTCATATGTTTAATAAAATAGTTCTATTATTGAAAAAAAAGTTTTAATTTGATTCTGGGCACAATGGGATGCTTGTGAAACATTAAAATAGGCAACGGCTTAATCTTACTCTTTTTTTCCTTTCTCATTGTTATGAAATAGTACTCAGGCTATCACACATGCAATACATTGGAGAAGGGAATGGGAAACAGGTATTTGCTTCTTAAGAATGTATTGCACATGTGTTGATATTCCCTTGTCTGTATATTCACTATACTCCACATTTTAAAAATACAATAAAAAGTTCTAAAATAAGCTAGCAGAAGTAGGGATGAGGTGACAAATGTTGAAGATATTTAGGAGGTAGTATCAGCAATTCTTATTCATCTTGATGTAGGAGTGAGGAAATGGGAGATAGACAGCAAAAATGGCACCAAAGTTTCCAGAGATGGTAATGCCAATTACTACCAAGAGGATACAAGAGGAAGAGCAGTCTTACAGGGAGAGATTGATGACACCCATCCTGGGCTTGCTGGATTTGAAGTATTTCTGAGACATCCAAATGCAGATGTTAGACAGCTGAGTTCTAGAGTTCAGGGGAGCAACTGGGATTTTATATCATTTTCCTCCCTAGCTTTATTGAAGTATAATTAGTACACAAAAACTGCACATAGTTAATATACATACTTTTGTGAGTTTAACATATGTATTGTACACACTTGTGTTACCATCACCACAATCAAGGTAATAAACACTGGATTTTATGTCTTATGAAGGCTGTTAACACTGAAATAACAGAAAATATGACTAATAGTAGCTTGTAAGACACAGGTTTATTTTTCTTACATGAAAAACAATTAGAGCTGGCAGCTTCAAGCACTAGTTTAGTGGCTCAAAAATGCTATCAAAATCTTGCTTCTTTTTAGGTTTCTGTTCTCCTATTCCTAAATGGCTTGTTTTTTAATGTCTCCTTTAAGACATTTTTTAATGTCTCTTTTAACTAGCTGCCATAGATCCAGACATCACGTCTAAGTTCAAAGGATGAATGAAAAGGGAAGAGAAGATATGGGCCCAAGAAGATTTCCTTATTTTTATCAGAAAGCTCCCTAGAAGACTTCCCTTACAGTTCATTGTCTTTAAAGTGGGAGATGGCGGGGAATAAAGAGACTGATCTATTATCAGTATAGTAGCTGGGTTAGTGATGCAATAAAATAAGTCCCCAAAATTTCATAGATAGCATTTCAATCTATGGCACCAGGTCCAGGAAAAGTGTGTAGAATTAAAAATACTTGTTATTTTGCACATCTGATAAAGAACTATTATCCAACAACAACAACAACAACAAAAATCTTCTTAAAACTCGGCAAGAAAGTTCACAACACAATCATAAATGGGCCATAGATATGAACAGACACCTCATTAAAGAAGATATACAGATGAGAAATAAGCATATGAAAAGATGTCCCACATCATGCATGATCAGGTAAATACATATTAAAACAACATGATACTATTATCACCTATTAGAATGGCCAAAACCCTGAACATGGACAACAGCAAATACTGGTGAGGCTGTGGAGCAACAGGAACTCTCAATCATTGCTGGTAGGAATGCAAAATGACAGGGTCACTTTGAAAAACACTGGCTGGAAGTTGAATCCATCACTGATGGCCAATGATTTACTCAATCATGGCTATGTAATGAAGCCTTCATAAAAACCCAAAAGGATAGAGTTCAGAGAGCTTCCTGGTTGGTGAACACGTGAAGAGTAGCACGCTGGAGAAAACACGGGAATTCTTTCACTTTTCCCATGTCTTGCCCTATGCACCTCTTCATCTAGCTGTTGATTTGTATCCTTTAATATCCTTTTATAATAAATAGGTGGTTTAATAAGTTTAATAAGAAAATTAATCAGCTGAGGAGAGGGTTGTGGAAATCTCTGATTTATAGCCAGTCGGCCAGAAGCACAGAAAACAACTTGGACTTGGGACTGGTGTCTGAAGTAGAGGGAAGTCTTGGGGGATTGAGCCCTTTACCTGTGGTATCTGGTTTTAGCTCCAAGTAGATGGCATTAGAATTGAGTTGAAATCTTGGACCTGTGCTGGCATCCAAGAACTGCTTGTTGGTGTGAGAAAGCCTACACACACACACACACATGTTGAAATTGGGTTCAGGAATTCAAAAGAGGGACACCGTGCATGTGTGTGGGGGCAGAATGTATATGAGAAATCTCTGTATCTTCTTTTCAATTTTGCCATGAACTTAATACTTCTCCAAAGATATAGTCTTTTTTAAAAAGTCAAATTATAATAAGTTATTTGGGAAGCATGAAATCACTAAGAGAGCATTAATTTGTTCACTCATCAAACTGACAATCAGCACATTTGTTCTAGGCACCCTACCAATCACTGGCGATCCAGCCTGTATTATAATGCAAGGTGACAGGAACCCAAATGAATGCCTATGCTTGTCCTGCAATGCCCGTAACAGACATCACTAATTAATTCCAGACCTCCTTCCCACTCATGCCAAACATGACTTCAGAATCATTACCAACACAACCCAACAGGTCACAACTACCCATTGATCAGAATGCAGCATATAACCTATTTCTCATCTCTTATCTACTGCATTGTACATATGCCAGATTTTAACCTTACTTAAGTGTGATAAATAAAACAGATTTTTTATTTAAAAAAATCAGAGTTCTTATTTAAATCTAGAAATACACATTTTAACTAAAACACTAATCACATGTGCATTACTATATTATAACAGTTCTTTGTTTCCTGATTTATAGGTTATATGCTAAACATGTACATATTTTTCCTTCCTTTTTATCCACCTCATATATTTACAAAAGTGCAGAATGCAAAGTCATCAACATGATTAATGCAGAGCTTAAAAATTTCCCAGAATATATTCTCTCCTTCTTTTATATATTCAAATAGATAAAATCTAAGAATATATTAGGCTTTGAAAATTACCAGAAAATATTTCTCAAATGTGGCTGTCTTTACTGTATGTGAAATATAGTGATTGCTGGCATATTTGGTTTTGCATCCATAACTGACATGTGAATTAGTTGTTTTTTATGCATTGGTTTGAGGGATTTAACCCTCAACCTTCTACTAAAACTCGCAAGCCAAAAATACAAGTTTTGTCAATCAACACAGGTTATCTGTTTGCCACAGGAATGGTTTTACAAATAAGGAAATCTAGTTAACATTTTAAAAGATTACAGTGAAATGTGACCCCCTACCAATAATAAGTACCATTTCTGAGCACAGAATCTCTGATAAGCAACTTACATCACATGTAATTGTCATGATGTATTTAATTATCACACTTAATTATCTCAATTGTCACAAAGCAGTCCTGCAAGGGGTCAGCATAACCATTTGAAGATGAAAAACAACTGAAGTTTAGATTCAAGATCAACATACATATAGGTTGTAGAGCTAGGAACTGAATTCAAACATAGGCTTACACTTGGACTTCCCTGGTGGCTCAGACGGTAAAGCGTCTGCCTACAATGCGGGAGACCTGGGTTCATTCCCTGGGTTGGGAAGATCTCCTGGAGAAGGAAATGGCAACCCACTCCAGTATTCTTGCCTGGAGAATCCCATGGACGGAGAAGCCTGGTAGGCTGCAGTCCATGGGGTCGCAAAGAGTCGGACACGACTGAGCTACTTCACTTTCACTTTCACAAATATGTTACTGAGTAAATATACTTCGATGCTTTTCAAATGTTGTAGAGAAATGCATAGTTATGTGTTATGACATGTTCATCTAGAACAGAATCTATAAAATTTGAGCTGGACATAATGCCTCTCTTCCCTGGTGGCTCAGATGGTAAAGCCTGCAATATAGGAGACCCACGTTCAATCCCTGGGTCAGAAAGATCCCCTTGGAAAAAGAAATGGCAACCCACTCTAGTATTCTTGCTTGGGAAATCTCATGGACAGAGGAGCCTGGTGGGCTACATACAGTCCAAGGGATCACAAAAAGTCCCAAAGAGTCACAAAGACACAACTGAGCAACTAACAACACTAATGTCTCTCAGGTACAGACTATATTTCCTAGACTCCCTTTCAGCTCAGTAGGCCCAAGACATGGTATTAAACCAACCATATTATCTCCTTAGAGGTAAAGCAGCTTGTCCTAGACTTTTGCTTTCTTCCAGATTTTATTAGTACTTTCTGTAGACTACAGTGGAAACAGTGTCAGACTTTATTTTTTTGGGCTCCAAAATCACTGCAGATGGTGACTGTAGCCATGAAATTAAAAGACGCTTACTCCTTGGAAGGAAAGTTATGACCAACCTAGATAGCATATTTGGAGAAGGAAATGGCAACCCACTCCAGTGTTCTTGCCTGGAGAATCCCATGGACGAAGAGCTTGGTGGGCTGCAGTCCATGCGGTTGGGAAGAGTCTGACACTGCTAAGCGACTTCACTTTCACTTTTCACTTTCGTGCATTGGAGAAGGAAATGGCAACCCACCCCAGCGTTCTTGCCTGGAGAATTCCAGGAACATCGGAACCTGGTGGGCTGCCGTCTCTGGGGTTGCACAGAGTCAGACACGACTGAACTGACTTAGCAGCAGCAGCAGAAGATAGCATATTGAAAAGCAGAGACATTACTTTGCCAACAAAGGTCTGTCTAGTCAAGGCTATGCTTTTTCCAGTGGTCATGTATGGATGTGAGAGTTGGACTGTGAAGAAAGCTGAGCACCGAAGAATTGATGCTTTTGAACTGTGGTGTTGGAGAAGACTCTTGAGAGTCCCTTGGACTGCAAGGAGATCCAACCAGTCCATTCTTTGAAGGAGATCAGCCCTGGGATTTGGAAGAAATGATGCTAAAGCTGAAACTCCAGTACTTTGGCCACCTCATGCGAACACTTGACTCATTGGAAAAGACTCTGATGCTGGGAGGGATTGGGGGCAGGAGGAGAAGGGGACGACAGAGGATGAGATGGCTGGATGGCATCACTGACTCGATGGACGTGAGTCTGAGTGAATTCCGGGAGTTGGTGATGGACAGTGAGGCCTGGCGTGCTGTGATTCATGGGGTCGCAAACAGTCGGACACGACTGAGCGACTGATCTGAACTGAACTGATAGACTACATGTTTGTGTCCCTTCCCAAATTCACATGTTAAAGTCCTATCCCTCAAGGTGACTGTCTTAGGAGATGGGGCCATTGGGTATTGATTAGGCCAGGAGGAGGGAGTCCTCATGGATGGGATTAGTACTGATATAAAAGAGGCCCCAGAGATCTCCTTATCCCTTCTGCTATGTGAAGTTACAGCATAAAAACAACCTTCTGGGAAGTGGGCTCCCAACAGACACTGATTCTGCTGGCACTTGACCTTCAACTTCCCAGCCTCCACAACCGTAAGAAATAAATGTCTGTTCTTTATAAAGCCACCCAGGCTGTGGTATTACTTACAGTGGCCTGAAGGGACTAAGACAGGACGTACACTCTTCAGCCATGCTATATCATGGAGGGAGGAAGATGAGTGGAATCCTCTCTTGTTTTCAATCCAGCAGAATATTAGACATGTAAAGAAAGAAATCCCATCACAGTGTATGTGGTAGTAAAGAACACAGTCTTATGGGAGAAGTAAGGGAAAAAATCACTTATTTATGCTAGGGATTTCAGGAGGGTTTCCCAGATTGTATTAGTCTGCCCAGGCTGCTGTAACAAAATACCACAGACTGAGTGGCTTAAACTACAGGAATTTATTTCTCACAGTCTGGAGGCTGTGAAGTCCAAGGTGAAGGTGCTGGCCAATAGGATTCCTTAGCAAGGTCCCTTTTCTTGGCTTGTGGATGGCCGCCTTCCTGATGTGTCCTTACATGGCAGGGGGTTGGGTAGCACTCTGGTTTCTCTTCTTCTTTCTAAAAAGACATTAATCCCATTATGGGAGCTCCATCCTCAAGACTTCATCTAACCTAATTATCTCTCAAAGACCCTACTTCCAAATACTATTACATTGGGGGTTAGAGTTTTAACATACAAATATGGGGGGGGGGACACTTATTCAGTTCATAACCCACATGATGTAAAAAAGTGAACTGAATACTTAAGGTTCTCTGGCTTCTAGTCTTGGAGTTGAACCTGTTTTTCAGGCATTCGGGATACTGGGGAAAGCTCAGTGCTTTCTGTATTCTGCAGATGCTGTGGTATCTGGTTTATCTTCTGCATCACACTGTAGAAAAACTATCCCTTCTCATTTACAAAGCTGGAAATCACTACTCAAAAATATCATTATTCATTAGAAGGACCTTTTCCATAGATTTTCAAAAAGTTATTTTGGAATAATCATAGGGTCTCAGGAAGTTACAACAATATAATAGTACAGAGATGTCACATGTACCCTTCATCCAGCTTCCTCCAATAGTAACATCTTATATAACTATAGTATAATATCAAATCCAGGACTACACAGCTTATTTAGATGTCACCAGTCTTTAAAAGAACTTGTATGTGTTTGTGTATATGTGTGTGTGCAGTTCTATGCAATTTCACTACATAAATAGATTCATGTTACCACAACCATGATCAAGACACCAAAATGTTCCATCATTAAAAAGGAACTCCTAGACTTCTTTGGTGGTACAGTGGATGAGAATATGCCTGCCAATGCAGGGGACACTGGTTAGATCCCTGATCCGGTAGGATTCCACATGCCACTGAGCAACTAAGCTGGTGTGCCACAACTACTGAGCCCACGTGCTGCAACTACTGAAGCCCGCACACCTAGAGCCTGTGCTCCACAATTAGACAAGCCGCTGCAATGAGATCCTCAAGCACCACAACGAAGTGTAGGCCTTGCTCACTGCAACTGGAGAAAAAGCCCATGCAAAGCAACGGAGACCCAGTGCAACGAAAAATAAATAAAATAATTTTTTTTTTAAAAAAACAGGAACTCCCTATAATTAATCCTGAGCAAAATTTCTCTCTCGCTCTGACCTGTAAAACCAAACAAGTTATGTGATTCTAAATGAAACAGGCATAGGATAGATATTTTCCATTCCAAAAAGAAGACATAGTAAAGAATAAAGGAGTGACAGGTCTCACACAATGTTAAAACTTAGCAAGGCAAACTCCATGAGATCTTAAGGCTTGAGAACAATCTCTTTGACACAGTGCTCTGCCCTCAGACCTGCTGGGAAAGCAACATCACCCCATGACTCAGCAGGGTGTTGCTCATGCCTTGGCTCTCTGTGGCACCCCAAGCTATGCCGCAGCTCTGCCAGGAGGGGTCTGATCCCAATAAGTTCTGTTGGAGGTCACTTACCTTTTAGAAGAAGAAAAAACAGAGCTCCCTTGTGTGACTCCTTTATAGTAGCATAGCCCCCATACCTAACCTCTGACAACCACTGTTTTCTATCTCTATGATTTTGTCATTTCAAGAATGCTAATAAAAACCACTACAAAATTGTAAAGTAATTAGCCTCCAATTAAAATAAATAAATTTAATAAAAAAAAGAATGCTAATAAAATAGTATATAATCTTGCTTTTTAATAGCAAATATACAGTACAATATTGGGAGAAGGCAATGGCAACCCACTCCAGTACTCTTGCCTGGAAAATCCCATGGACGGAGGAGCATGGTAGGCTGCAGTCCATGGGGTCGCTAAGGGTTGGACACGACTGAGCGACTTCCCTTTCACTTTTCACTTTCATGCATTGGAGAAGGAAATGGCAACCCACTCCAGCGTTCTTGCCTGGAGAATCCCAGGGATGGGGGAGCCTTGTGGGCTGCCATCTCAGGGGTCGCACAGAGTCAGACACGACCGAAGCGACTTAGCATAGCATACAGTACAATGCAGTACAATGCATGTGGCCAAGGTCAAGCAAATATTGTCTCTTATCTGGCTCAGTGTTTTGGCTTTTCCTGGATGTTTCCTTCCAATATCTGCTAGTACCACCCTTGGGCTCTTCTCTGTTGATCTTGGGAACAGGAGCCAGACCAAAGGTGGCCATACCTGCTGATTAAGAGGTATAGAGGGCCACATTCCTAACCACAAACACTCCGAAAGGGCTTAACAGAGCTCAATTTTCTAGTTTACATGTGAGGTGACAGTCTTCCCATGGTGCATTCAGAGGGATGACAAGACTAGCTCACTAGCTGTGGGCAGCAGGTGGGGTTATTATTCCACTCAAAGTCAAGTCAAAGTCACTCAGAAGTGTCCGACTCTTGTGACCCCATGGACTGCAGCCCGCAAGGTTTCTCTGTCCATGGGATTCTCCAGGCAAGAATACTGGAGTGGGTTGCCATTTCCTTCTCCAAAATTATTCCACTAGAGGGCAACAAATATTCAGTGGTGTTAATGAGCAGTGCTGTGTCTTTAGATGAAATAACAATGAGGGGGAAGAAAGCCAACTGGCAACAAATAATGAGCATCGACAGTATGGTCCTTCATTGCCGGACAGTCACAAGAAGTCAAAACAGAACAAGGAGACCGGGTTGCTGGTGAGCGTTGTTGCACCAGGACCTAGAGTGAATTCCAGGACATTTTTTCTTACCTTTGGTGAAAACAAGCTAGCTTCATTGCTGCCTGCTCATCAGGACCAAGGGGCAGGTGTGCTCTTTCTGTGGGAAGTAAAAAGACAAAAGATGAGTTTCTTTTTAACTCAAAACCCTCTTCATATAAAATAGTCTTAGATGGATTTCTTCTGATATAAAAAGTTAATCTGTACAATTACTAGACTAAAACATAGACACACATTTTATAATTTAGGGTTCGAAAAAACTTTTCAAAGCATTATAATAACATAAATAATTGATGTATTTTCAAAAAGTTTTAAATAATAAATTAAAAAGTTTGGCAAGAATCTAATGTATAAATTAGAAGGCAAGTGCCAAATGAAAAACCACTATGTATTTTATAGTTAACAGAGTACAAAGGGTTTCAGTTTCAGTTCAGTTGCTCAGTCGTGTCCAACTCTTTGCGACCCCATGAACCGCAGCACGCCAGGCCTCCCTGTCCATCACCAACTCCCGGAGTTCACTCAAACTCATGTCCATCGAGTCAGTGATGCCATCCAACCATCTCATCTTCTGTCGTCCCCTTTTCCTCCTGCCCTCAATCTTTCCCAGCATCAGGGTATTTTCCAATGAGTCAGCTCTTTGCATCAGGTGGCTAAAGTATTGGAGCTTCAGCTTCAACATCAGTCCTTCCAATGAACATCCAGGACTGATCTCCTTTAGGATGGACTGGTTGGATCTCCTTGCAGTCCAAGGGACTCTCAAGAGTCTTCTCCAACAACACAGTTCAAAAGCATCAATTCTTTGGCACTCAGCTTTCCTTACAGTCCAACTCTCACATCCATACATGACCAGTGGAAAAACCATAGACTTGACTAGACGGACCTTTGTTGGCAAAGTAATGTCTCTGCTTTTTAATATACTGTCTAGGTTGGTCATAACTTTCCTTCCAGGGAGTAAGCGTCTTTTAATTTCATGGCTGCAATCACCATCTGCAGTGATTTTGGAGCCCCGAAAAATAAAGTCTGACACTGTTTCCACTGTTTCCCCATCTATTTCCCATGCAGTGATGGGACCGGATGCCATGATCTTAGTTTTCTGAATGTTGAGTTTTAAGCCAACTTTTTCACTCTCCTCTTTGACTTTCATCAAGATGCTCTTTAGTTCTTCTTCACTTTCTGCCATAAGGGTGGTGTCATCTGCATTCCAACTTGTGCTTCCTTCAGCCCAGCGTTTCTCATGATGTACTCTGCATATATGTTAAATAAGCAGGGTGACAATATACAGTCTTGAGGTACTCCTTTTCCTATTTGGAACCAGTCTGTTGTTCCATGTCCAGTTCTAACTGTTGCTTCCTGACCTGCATACAGGTTTCTCAAGAGGCAGGTCAGGTGGTCTGGTATGCCCATTTCTTTCAGAATTTTCCACAGTTTACTGTGATCCACACAGTCAAAGGCTTCGGCATAGCCAATAAAGCAGAAATAGATGTTTTTCTGGAACTCTCTTGCTTTTTCCATGATCCAGCGGATGTTGGCAATTTGATCTGTGGGTCCTCTGCCTTTTCTAAAACCAGCGTAAAGGGTTAATATATTAATTATATGAAAACATGATATACATTATATTTATATGTTAATATACTAATGAGTGTGTGCTAAGTCACTTCAGTCATGTCTAACTCTTTGTGACCACATGGACTGTGGCCCGCCAGGCTCCTCTGTCCATGGGATTCTCCAGGCAAGAATACTAGAGTGGGTTGCCATGCCCTCCTCCAGGGGATCTTCCCACCACAGGGATCAAAACCATGTCTCATTTCTCCTGCATTGGAAGACACATTTTTTACCACTAATACCACCTAGTTAATATCTTTTGATAATTAATGAAAAACTATTAATTATCCAATAGAAAAAATGACCTAAGATTTTTAGAAAACAAACAAAGATATTTATTGAGTATTACTTTCTGCCTAGTATATTGTTATGTATTAGGAATAGAGCAGAAGGTCTGAAATGAACAATTTATTAGAAACTTACAGGAGATTCACAGTTTAATAGGAATAATATCAGTGGTTAATAACCAGGTCAAAAACAGATACAGTCTTACACTTAGCCAAATAAATGAAAATTAAAACAATCATAAAATATAAATCTTCAGCTGATCAAACTGCCAATAAATGAAAAAGAATAGCCAATGTTGACTTGAATGTTGGGAAATAGGCATTTTGTAATCACTGACAACTTTTTGGATATAATAGTCAAATTATATTTGAATTATTTCATAATATATGTGTATAGGTATTTACACATATAGACAGAGACATAGGCAGAAAGGTTCTTATCATAGCATTGCTTAAAATTGTAAAAAAAAAAAAAAAGGAAACAATATAAATAATCAACAAAGGGAGAATGGGTAAGGGAATTATGTTACACACCCAGAATGGAGTCCCTAGAGAAAGGAAATGGCAATCTACTCCATTATTCTTGCCTAGGAAATTCCATAGACAGAGGAGACTGGAACAATCCTGCCTGCTTTACAAGGACAAAGACACAAGGATGCTTAAGCGTATGCATATGTGTACATGAACATACACACAAATTACATACATAAAGAAGAAATGTTTTTAACTTTTTAAAATTTGTATTTCCTAAACAGGTATTGATATTGCTATTTTGTTGACTGATGTTGTTTAGTCAATAAGTGGTGTCTAACTCTTTTGCAACTCCATGGACTACAGCCTGCCAGGCTCCTCTGTCCATGGGATTTCCCAAGCAAGAATACTGGAGTGGGTTGCTGTTTCCTTCTCCAGGGGATCTTCTCCAACCAGGGATTGAACCCGTGTCTCCTGCATTGACAGATGGGTTCTTTGCCACTGAGTCACCAGGGAAGCCCATTGTTATTTTACAGATGATAAAATCAAGATTCTTACTCTGTGAATATGACTGAATTGACTAACATACTATTCCTGAGTCTCCCAGCCTGAACTTAAATCCAAGTTTCCTGGTTAAAAAGACCATGCCCTCCCCATTAACATCTTGCCTCCTCAACAGTCCTGCAAATACTTTCTGGCTCTGAAATGCTAAAACTTAGATTCCCTGTAAGAGGAGTGCCTCAAATTATGCAGTAGGTTGCCTTCTCAGAGTGAGGAGTCAAGCAAGACAAAGTAATTAATCAACCAGAGTGTGAATGCTAAGTATTCAATAGATCGCAAATAGTTGTGGGATCCAGACCAGTGCCATTACATCATGGGAGCTATGTGTTCACCACTGTATCTGCCTTAGCAATCCTGTAAGTGAGAAATATAACCTCGAGCCCATTAAAACATTGCTAGCATGGGGTCGCACAGAGTCGGACACGACTGAAGCGACTTAACAGCAGCAGCAGCAGCATGGCCATATACATTCGAATGTGTTCCAATAAATATCTGGTGTTTTTACTTTTGCCAAGTCCCATGGTGCCCCACCAAGAGAAACTGACAACATAAACTGAGATTTGGCAAAAAGCATAACAGATAACCATTCAATCGCAAAGTTCTTTTTCCATGGCAAATTTTCTGAGTCATCCAAGAACTGGAACTCCTGGAAATTCCTTTTCAGTAGGACACCAAAGCAATTCTCTTGCCTCCAAGCTCTTGATAACTTAATGCAGTATAGAGTTTTTTGGAGGAAAAGCTTGGTTTCTAAATTCTCACTTATCCTGTGTTTTCTACTGTGAAGCTCTGAGTGGATATATAACACTTTACTGGTGCTATAGTGCTCTTCTGAGGAGCCAGAGACCTTCAGAAACTCCCAGATTTCATCATAAAGAGGATTACAATAGATTTATTGTACATAGGAAGTGAGTTATGAAGTGTTTTCTGTTAGGCATCGTTTTAACAGAGAATCTTTCTTGAAAATTCGGTGTTGGCAGAAAAGAACACTCTTGCCTGAATGAACAAATTATTTTTTTGAGCAGAGATTTTCCCATAAACTCAGTCTTCCTTGAAGAGTTATCGATTTACTTCTTGGCTTATGAATCACTGATAAAACTAAAAGAATCAAAAGGGAAATTAAAAATATACTTCAAAGTGAGCAAAGAGCTGAATCTTTATATTTTTTATCCTCTTTGATATAACTGTGGTTAGAGAAAGCCCAGGAGCAGCTATGTAGCCATTATTTGAATAATATAGTTCTTAACATAATCAGACTCCACCCCAAAAATAACCATTATTAATTAAAAGGTTAAATGTGGGTGAAATATTGTAGGTGTTGGTGCCCATTATATTTCTGGGATCTTATTATATTAAATTTTATTCATCATCAAATCAGGAAATAGATGTGTTCACTAGAATGGCCATGCTTGTGTGCAGCCCAGAACAGTTTTCACAAACCTCAAATAATGAAGAAAAAGACAGGTTCTCATACCGCTTATCTAGAAAGCTTCAAGAACTGATTTTCTTTCTTTTTAAACACAATGGAAAACACAAACTGGTTATTCTGTTTCTTGAATACTGCATGCCCCTTCCAGATTCAGGAAGTTTTACAAACACTTTTTCCTGTGCCTGGAAGGTTTTTGTTTTTTTTTTAACTTTTGATTTTGTATTGGAGTATAGCCCATTAACAATGTTGTGATAGTTTCAGGTAGACAGTGAAGGGATTCAGCCATTGATATACATCATATTCATTCTCCCCCAAACTCCCCTCCCATGTAGGCTGCCACATAACATTCAGCAGAGTTATATGTGCTGTACAGTAGATCCTTGTTGATTATCCATTTTAAATACAGCAGTGTGTACATGCCCATCCCAAACACCCTAACTATTCCTTCCCACCCCATCCTTCCTGCCCACCCTCCTGTCCCCCTTCCTATGCCTAGAAGGCTTCTGCCCAACTCTTTCTTGTTCTCAGGTCTTAACTTAAATGGCAAATATTTAGAGAGAGTCTTTCTCTGACTCAGTGAGTGTTGTCATACACATGCACCCCATTATTTTTTTCCCCCATATTACTTATAATTTTTCAATATTTGTTTACTTGTTTAATTTGTGTGGCTCTCTTTGGAATATAAAATCTATAAAGCTACTGTATCTCAAGTGTAGTTTGAATGACCATGACACCAGTGAAGTGTAAGCTTCAGAAGCACTTGCTTGAGCTATACTCATAAATGTATCTTATTTTTATTTTCTTCAAGAGAGTTCCCAAATATAAGTATTAGGCCCCGAAAATCTGGATTTGCTTTGCCCACTGTTGCAGACACACTCTAAGGTTATCCTTAGTGGGTCATGCCCTTGTATAATGCCTTCCTCTGAAGTGTGAGAAGAACTTATGACTTGAACTAGCCACTGCTGCTGCTAAGTCACTTCAGTCGTGTCCGACTCTGTGTGACCCCATAGACGGCAGCCCACCAGGCTCCGCCGTCCCTGGGATTCTCCAGGCAAGAACACTGGAGTGGGTTGCCATTTCCTTCTAATATATGGCAAAGGTGAAGGAACAGGCATTCTTGTGATGGAGCTCCATGCTACAAGACTCTGTCTTTACACTGGAATGGTGGATTCTCCTGCTGGCCTTGAAGAAATAAGTTCTCATATTTTGAAAGGGCCTATGAAGGCAGCCTTCTAGGATATAACTACAGGCCTCAGCTAATAGCCATCCAGAAAATGGTGTCCTCAGCCCCACAACCACTATAAACTGAATTCTACCCACAATCACAAGGGCAGAGAAGAGAATGCCAGGTTTCTGAAGGGAAGACAGCTTTGATTTAGCTTTGTGAAATCCTGAGCAGAGGATCCAGCTAATCTGTGCCCAAACTCCAGATCCATGGAAACTATAAGATTAAAAAATAGAGGTTGTTTTAAGCTGCTAACTATGTGGTTATTTGTTATATAGTAATAATAACTAATACAATCACCAGTGTCTGCTGTAGTGCCTATCACACCCTAAGAACTCAAATAATTTAATGAAACATGGATTATATTCAGGCTTCAGAGCTTATCTAAAGAAGAGATCAACTGAATTGGAACAATCTAACTTAAAACATTTCCTTAATTATACTATCTTGTTTTAGTTTGTCTCATTAAACTAAAAATATTCTTAGTTTTGCTTTTTATCCATCTAGAAGACTTAAGTCCAGTTACATTTATCATAGAACTGTAGCTTAATGTCTATAATTCTATTTTGTGGGTTTTCTTTTTCTTTTTCTGTTACCTGGTTATCCCTTATTTATTTTCACTTTCAATTACTGAACTTTCATCCTACTTATGTTTAACCCTTATATGGTTTGCAAGATAAAATAATAGATTCAAATAATAAGGTAAAAAGACTAGGAAAGTTATTTGTACCTGGTCAATGGAAAAATATTCAATCTCTGAATTAAAATACAGCCAGATACAGGCACGCAGGAAATACCATTCTTGCTCAAGCTGTTCCCTATTCCCAAAATGACCTCACCTATCTTCTCTGCTTGGTTTATTTTTCAATTCTCACAACAACAGTCTCCCTAAAGTTATACCTACCCCTCTTCTCACCTCGTGAGTTAGGTATTTCTAAAATGTACTGCTTTAGTTCTTTGTAAACATCTCCATCAAGTCACTCTCCCCAGGCATTCTTCTTTCTGTTTACTTGCCTACCCTCACAGAGAGACTATGAGCAACCTGAGAAGTGGAAGGGAAGACTGTATTCCATTTCTATACCTTCAGCACTGAGCAGAATGCCTGGCAGCTTGGAGGGCTTGCTATGTATTTGATGACTAGAGAGAGAAGTAAATGAACTAGAACTAGACTTTAGTAAAAGGTACAAAGGGCAGAAAAGGCTATAAGGAATGTAAGGTTTGATCTGAACCCAACAAATAAACTGGCCTGACTTAGTGGAGAGGAAGCAGTCTGAGACCAGGCACAGGGTGGGATGAGGAAGAAATATGTGGAGCTATGAGATTATGCTGGCCAGAGGGAGATTTCATAGGAATGGGGATACTTAAGGCCTTAAATAGCAAATAGAGCAGTTGGTTTTTGATGCACTAGGCAAAAAGGGGTGCCAGTGCTATTATAATCTGGAGGCCAAAGGAGGTTTTAAAGTTTTCATTGAAGTTGCTGAGTCTTGATATTCTTGTGGATTTTTCCTGAGAGCGTTATGCTGTGATTTCTTTCTGGTCTTGTTCTGTGTGACATAATTAATATGGCTCCTTTGGACAGAACTGTTAGGGATATTAAATAAAATTATTATGATCCTACTGACTGTTGTACAAGCATTTAAAGCCAGAGAAAAACTTTGGTAATTGAAAAATCTTATAAGACATAAGCTTGCAACCACTGTTTATGCTTTAGCAATGCATAAAGATGCAGTCAGCCCTCTGTGTTCTGCATCCATGGATTCAACCAACTTCAGATGAAAATAATTTTTTTTCTAGATTCCAGAAAGTTTCAAAAAGCAAAATGTAAATTTGTGGCACACTAGCAACTATTTACATAACATTTACATTGTATTAGACATTGTAAGTAGTCTAGAGATGAGTTAGAGTTTACAGCAGGATACAGAACCAACTCATTGGAAAAGACCTTGATGCTGGGAAAAACTGAAGGTGGGAGGAGAAGGGGATGACAGAGGATGAGATGGTTGGATGGCATCACTGACTCGATGGACATGAGTTTGAGTAGGTTCAGGGAGTTGGGGATGGACAGGGAGGCCTGGCGTGCTGCAGTCCATGGGGTCGCAAAGAGCTGGACATGACTGAGCGACCGAACCGAACTGAACTGACACGTAGGCTATATGCAAGCACTATACCATTTTACCGGAGAAGGCAATGGCAACCCACTCCAGTACTCTTGCCTGGAAAATCCCATGGACGGAGGAGCCTGGTAGGCTGCAGTCCATGGGGTCGCGAAGAGTCAGACACGACTGAGTGACTTCCCTTTCACTTTTCACTTTCATGCATTGGAGAAGGAAATGGCAACCCGCTCCAGTGTTCTTGCCTGGAGAATCCCAGGGATGGCGGAGCCTGGTGGGCTGCCATCTATGGGGTCGCACAGAGTCGGACACGACTGAAGTGACTTAGCAGCAGTAGCAGCAGCATACCATTTTACATAAAGAACTTAAGTATCTGAGAATTTCAGTATCCACAGGGATCCTGGAACTAATCCCTCATGGCTATCAAGGTCAGCTGTGCTAAGTGAGAAAATCAAGGTACTGTTGTTGTTAATGTCAAATAATACCTATTTAAGTGGAGAGGCAACTATTTTTGGATAACAATATATGATGTACTGCAGAACAAATACTCTCAGTTTCAAAGAAGTTTTTTTTTTCTTATACTAGTGAAACTTTAGTTATCAAATCAAATATATAAGAGAAAAGACTCTTTAAAACTCCTGTTATACATTTTCCATGTAGGTAGCAACCTTGTACTTAGCTGTTAGTTTCCTTATAATCATGATTTAGATAAGTGAGGCTTCTAATTGTATCTTCTGAATGAGGTGCTCATCTTTATGCAACAGAAAAAGTTGATTACATTCTACTGAAAATGGTTAAATTTTGATCAAATGTGCCTGCCTTCATCACATAATTCCCTACCAAATGAAATTAATATTTAAAAGTTTTTCAAGATGATTTTTCTTGTGCCTTTTATGTCAAAGTTTGAGGCCATATTAAAGTTATCAAGTACTTATCCCCAAGTGCTCTATTGTAGATGCAAAATATGATCAAAGAGGACTCACAACTAAGTATGCCTAGAAACTGAAAAACGTCATGAATAGGATTGAATTTCAGAAGTATCTCCACAGAAGTTCATTTTTTAATATAAATTACCTTAAATCTTTTTTTTTTTTTTCCTTACGAGAGCAGAAACTACGGCAAAGAGAACAGAATACAGAGATGTAATGACTTTGACATCTTGGAAAGGAAATGGCATTGATGAATTTAACCCTAAGGCAAGCAGAGTATCCTTCCTTATGTGTTTCATTCCTTTAACAATTAAAGCTATTCATGGGCTGCTCTGATGCAAAATTAAAGTGACATCAAAACTTCTGCAGATAGACTTTCTCCCAAAGGAGACCTAAGCAATAACAGTGCAATCCCCATTGGAGTCTTAGAACACATTTTAGCCCAAGCACAACTCTATTCATGATAGTCAGCCAGGGCTTTGTAGCTGTAGAAATTGCAAGCCAGGCTAAAACAGGATAGTCCCCAAGTTTCCCTGTGTTTCAGTATCTATTGCTATGAAATAAATCCACCAGTTGCTTAAAAAACAGCAATGAATCATTTCTTACAATTTTGTAGGTGAGGAATTCCGGCAGGGCTTGGCTGCAGTCACTTTCTCAGCTGCATTTGACTGGTGGTTGAGCTAGTCTGGGAGATACAGAAAGGCTTCATTCAGAGGGCTGGTTCTCTCTATCCTCATATGCTGTCTCATATTTCAGTTTTCCGGTCTAAGCTTCTTTACAGCATGGAGGCTAGCTCCTAATAAAGAGAAAACAGTAGATGCCTCGTCAAAGTTAGACCTGGAACTTACCCGGTGTCACACCTGCCAAATCCTATTGGTCAGAGTATCACAAAGCCAGCTCAGATTTAGGAAGAGAGGACCCCAGCTCTTGATGGTATGGATACAACAAAGAAGTGATAGTGGTCAACTTTGAAAACAAATTGAACACTGCATCTCTATGTTGGTTACTCAGAGTCCCAGACTGGCCTTCCTTCTGTTCCCAGAGGAGCTCACTGACCTTTGCACGTCCTCCGGCAATGTGGTATAAACAAGTAGAGAGCAATGTGCAACAGATCTAGAGTTTCATTGTGGTTCCATCTCTTCTGAGTTAAGTAATGCAATGTAATAAATGCCCATCTGAACATTGTTTTCAAAATCTATGAAATTGGGATAATGCTATTACCTTGGATAGTTATAAGAATTAGAGACAAATATAGAGACTGGCATATATCAGGTGCTCATAAATATTTGTTGTTGTTGTTGTTGTTGTTAGATGATTGATGGGGAATAGCTCTCTAGCATACTTCTACCTAGAATCCTTATTATTAAGAAGGGGAAGTGAAAAACAACTGTGAAGCTCTTCTGAGACATCTCAAATCACAGAAGCACTCTGGCCTCCAAACATCAGAAGCCTCTTAAACGGGAGGAAATCTGAAAGAATGAAGGATAAGTCACACACTCAGAATTTTAGTTCAACCCTGAAAGTTGTGGAGACTGTTGATCTTCACCCCTCTTCAACATAGGAATCAGATAAGATCCTGAAAGATGTATTTAGGATACTACAGACCTTCTATCAATGCTTTGACTACATAGCTCAAATAAATAATAGTAAGTATATAAAGTAGACTCTCCATGTTGAAATTATATGGCATACTATACAATAAATATGTGTTTATTCATATCTATTACATATATATGCAAATATGTATACATATGCTAAAAGAAATTCACTCTGTTAAGCTTCCCAAAGACAATGATTTATTATTTTTGTTATATGAAAGAAAGTGCATTCTATACACAGCACATACTCAATCAGAACCAGCTTTATGGACATGCTACCGCTGCAATTGAAAAGGGGACCATGCTTAGAAATCCCCATGCTTACTTCAAGGCTCTGCTGTCACCATCTTGAAATCCTTAGTAATTTCTGAACAAGGGCCCTACATTTTCATTTTTCACTGGGCCTGGAAAATTACTTAGCTGATCCTCACTTCAATATACTGTTAACTATAGATTCATATAATCCTGATGAGAAATTTTAATATATTTATTTATATGTGCTTATGAGTAAACCAATACATGCATAAAGTATTCAATAGACACAATGTATTTTGTATCCTATAGACAAAATGTCATTCAGCCATTCAACAAATAACTACTGAGGGCAGATTTATACCTATATTAAGGATATATTACTTCATTTTTTATTGGTATATTATTTTACATATTTTTTCTCAGGAAGAGAGAATGATCAAGAAGTTGTGTGATTCCTAAGACAAATGTTCCAACAGATGTTACTTGAAAGCTCCTCATTAACTATTCGGTAGAGGACCAGTGACGTGTAGACACTTTTTCCCTAAGTATCAACCCAGAGGTGTCTCTCATGGCCTGTTCAGTTCTCCACGTACGCAGTCAAGGGTAGTACTTTTACCGTCAGAAAAATAATGTTCATCATGTAGAATATAGTGATTCAACTGCCAAAGGCAATCTTCATGACATAAAACAGCAGCTCTTTTTTCTCTTTTTACAAATAAAATTAAGTATAATATTAATAACAGTATGATAAACTTTAGGAATGATGAAATTCTCTTATTTTTTCTGTATGTGGTTTCAGAATTCCTTTGGTTAATGAACAAGAGTAATTCCTTTCTGTAGAAACATTCTGATATAAAACATTGGGTGATTTTCAGAAATTTTCATATTTTGAAACTTAAAAAGATAAAATATAAGTTGTCAAATTAAGCAACTTAATAAAGGCCATGATAGTGAGGGAGGCCTCATAGTTTCCAATGGCTTTCAAAATACAAACTAGTAAATCAAATTTCATTGTGTCCTCACAGAAATATCATAACTCAGTCTCCATCATAGAAGTGGGATTAGCAAATGTTTGCTTCTAACTAATGATAGCCCTGGTAAGAAAATTGCCAATCTTTAGCACATTCAAAAGTCCCAAGCCTTTATTAAGCCCAATCAACAAATCTGCAGTTTGAATTCTATTTTTGCACCTCCCTAACAAAGCTCTAATTAAAAATACAATAATTTTTACTATCTTACTGAGGCAGTGGATTATATTTTATGCCTTCTTGTTTCTAAATATTAATATGATAGTCCAATCATCTAGAGAGTCCTCCCCACTTTTTAAAAATGTTGACAAACAATTTCAAAAAGCTAAGAATGAGCAAAATATCTGTATATATGTGAGAGAACTTTGATTACATAGGCCTGTGGTGCAAAATGCCCTCAAGTTTTTGCATTATGAACAAATAATGTCTTAAAGATTTTCTGACCTTAAAACACTTAGCTACTATGCTATTTTCTTTGTGAAACAAGAAGAAAATAGTCTGTGTTCTGGGGATCCATAACAAAAACTCAATGGCAGATTCCATTCTGATTAAGATATGGATGATAGATTAGGCTATTGTTAAAACAGTCACTCCCCACCTTCTCCACACTGACCTGGATGAGAAAAGTACGTATCTATGATCCACTGATGCTGGGGTTGGCCATGACTTGATTTTGCCAACAGGATGTTAGTGGACATGACAAACTGAGACTGGAAATGTGCTTATATGATTGTGGCCTACAACTTGCTCTCATACATGCATATTGTCTCACTGCCATGAGAAGAGGCTACAAAGTAGCCCCTGGAGCAAAGACAGTGAGAGACACATGTAGCGGACTTGGATCCTAGCTTCAATTTGGATCCAAGCCCAAACAAACTCAGCCAAAATCACAAAATTTCAGCCAACTTGCATAAGCATGAGAGAGAAATAAACACTTGCTGCGTGCATTGAATTTGGGCTTTTTAAAAATACAACACAATTGTGACAAAAGCTAACTGATTCAACAAATAATTCAAAGAACTAAACAAGTGTAGCTCTTCCAGGGCAAAATCTGGTTCCATATCTACTCAGGCAAGGTACATTAGATTCATTGCTAGAATTGTTAAACTGAGACTTTAAACAACATGAAATTACTTGAAAATGACATTCCCTACAAAAATTCATGCAAAATGACTAAGCATTCTTTTTAAAATATTTATAACTTTCAATTTTTTTGTACCATCAACAATATGTTCATCCTGACATTCAGCAAATATGTTAAAATGTCTATCATAAGTTATCAGGCACATTCAAGCATCATTTAGACCCCTAACCAGGTATGCACAAGGACTGGTCAACAGTTCAATAAGCACAGGAAAGAAGATCCATCTAGGAACTTTCTGACACATTCTCCTTGTCACATTTATCTCATGGTGTCTTGAGTTGTTTACTATAGTCTTTACCACTGACTTGGCTAATTCTAGCAGTTTTACTACTATTACTGTTCACTACATTTCTCTACCTCTTTCCTCCTACTTTCTTTTTCTTTCCTTTTTTTTTCCCCCCACAGCATTTTAAACAAAGTATCACCATGAAGAAAATTCTCCCAGAACAGCTATCTTTCTAATTTAGAGCAATTAGTTCCTGGGAATAGAAGGAAAGAATGGTAAAATATTCAAATATTGAAGTATTGAATGGTAAAATATTCAAATACTGAAGGGCTTCCCTGGTGGCTCAGAGGGTAAAGAATCGGTCTGCAAGACAGGAGGCCTGGGTTCGATCCCTGGATTGGGAAGATCCCCTGGAGAAGGGAAAGGCTAGTATTCTTGCCTGGAGAATTCCATGGACAGAGGAGTCTGGCAGGCTACAGTCCATGGGGTAACAAACAGTCGGACACAACTGAGTGACTTTCATTTTCACACTCTGTGAAATGTATTTTTTACACAATTCAAACAAATCACTTAGCTTAACCGTGCCTCAGTTTCCTTTCTCATCCATGCTCTGGGAAAAAGAACAATATATAACCACATGTTTTAGTATTGAGATGATCAAATGTTGTGTCTGAAAACACTGAAGTAATATGTCATTTTTTCTTCTTTATTTAAAAGCAGCTTTCAGCCATATCAAATTCTCTTCTTACAAAAAAAGCAGCCTTTCACTATTTCAATAATATACCTCTTTAAAGAGTCTTCCGCTAGGTATTTTGTCTTTACAAAAGCCAGATAAAAATTTTACAGGATGGGGAACACATGTATACCTGTGGCGAATTCATTTCGATATTTGGCAAAACCAATACAATACTGTAAAGCTTAAAAATTAAATTAAATTAAAAAAAATACATGACTACTGGAAAAGCCAAAAATAAAAAAATAAAAATGCCAAAAAAAATTTTACATGTAAAAACTTTTTTTTTCTAAATTTCTGTTGTAACATGGCTATTATGTATATACTTGATCATGAGTTTATTGCTACACAGTGGTGCAAATGGTTCAGAATACACTGTGTCAAAGAACAGATTGCTATTGTGATTGACATGTCTGCACCAGGGTTATAAGTGTTTCACAAAATATGTATGTTGTTTTGCTTTATTTGGTTTTGTTCTGTTTTATTTCTTCATAGTGTTTTTGTTTGATGTTGATGTGTTTAGTTCAGCTATGGCTCGGTCACTGCTACATGACTTCTCTTTTGATGTTTGTCTTTGGATTATTTATCCAGTCATCAGTCCAAGAATCAGGAAAAGGAAACAAAAACTAGTTTCATTCAAACAGGAAATGGTTTGGCATGGAATTATAAAAGGGAAGAGTTGGTTAAAACCATTGTTGAGATTTTCATATATTATCTCTGTACAGAGACAATATATGAAAATCTCAACAATGGTTATATTTTATTATCTATATATCCTACACTTCATTGCCATGAATATCTCAGAGATTTTTTATTGTTTAGTGAAATCCTCTACACCTTTAAAAGTGTCAAATCATAAAAACTGAGTTAAAAAAAAAACTATCCAGTCACTAAGATAAAACCCATATTTAAAGACCTAGATTAAAACTAAAGTTTAATAGGGATTACTTATTTTTATTTAAAAGCTCAGTGTCCTCTACACATAACTTCCTTAAAAGGACAATAAATGTACATATGTCTCAATAACCATCACAATATTAAATGTAGATGCAATGGAACATGAAATTTAATAATTCTGGAGAGTTTCTTAAGTTTTGAAAAAACATGACTCTAAGCCATGAAGAAGTTAATTACTTCAAAGCTTATTGATTCATTCTGAAAACATAAATTTTTAAATATCTTAGTCATCCTAAGGTTCAGTTGGTGTCTTACATTATACATAATACAACTGCAACAGACCCATCAACTATGTATCACTGAAAATAGAAAACAATTATAATGTAAATATAAAATATCACACATTAATCACAATATGCTTTGCCATCAGTTTCACATTTATATATAAGTACAATGCACGTAATCATTTTCTTTTAAATAAATTTTAAGTGCATTAAAAATGTATTATGCTTGCAGATATTGGCATTTTTAAAAGCTGTTCAAACTGAAATCAAATTAGAAAAAAAGTTAATATTCATTTTAATAGGAACACAGATGACTCAGTCTAGGAAAAGCCAATGATGAGTTGCTCTATTTTATACATTTAATGTAAATCTAATGTGTTGTCCTTCACATAGCAACATGATGCCATCATCAATAGAACATATGCTTTATGCTATTTTTCAAATGGTGATAATGAGTTTTTCTGAAGCAAATACAGTACACAACTGAATTTCACCAAATTCTATAGATGCCATAACTAGAGTAATTGAGTATATATTAATAGATTTAACTCTTTATGTTGTTGTTGTTGTTCAGTCATTAAATTGTGTCAGACTCTTTGAGACCCCATGGACTGGAGCCAGTCCAGGCTCTTCTGTCCATGGGATTTCCCAGACAAGAATATTGGAGTGGGTTGCCATTTCCTTCTGCAGGGGATCTTCCTGACCCAGGGATTGGACCCAAGTCTCCCTTATCTTCTGCATTACCAGGTGGTTCTTTACCACTGAGGCACCAGGGAAGCCCTTATATAGGACGTATTTATTTCTTTATTCATTACTTTCATATGCTTGTAGCTTAACAAGATTTTGGGTGGATTAATTTGTTCATCAACATTGAATAAGAAATTACTATCTCTGCTGATTAAAAGTAAAATGTTTATTGGATATTCATAGGAATTGCAAGCTGTGGCACCAAATTATTGTATGTATATCTATATATGTATATATGCAACAGAATTATGGGTGATCAAATAGCTTTCTATATGTTCTAAGTCTTCTACAAAGAGTATGCTTCTCTATCCATTTTTAAAATGTTGGGTTGCCTTCATACTTTTTATTTCACTCTGTACTCTCTTCTTTGTCATGTCCATTCATGTTCAATGCTTCCATTTTCAAATGCCTCTTCTGACTTCAGATATACATCTCAAGCCCAGATCTCTTCTCTAATATTCAGCTTCATATATATATTTCTGCTTATCTGACATCTTCACTTGAATATTTATCAAAAGTGCCTCAAACACAACCTTCTTTAAACTGAACAAACAACCAAAACTCCAAATTACATCCATTTTTATGACTCCCACTTGTGGTAAATTGTACACTCACAGAATTCCCAATCTCAGTAGACACTGCAGTCATGAATGTAGCTGTGCAGACCCTGGATGTAAGCCGGTATTTTTGACACTATGTTCTCCTACATGAGCCATGTGCCAACAAGCACATGAGTCCTGCAAATTGTACCTACACACAGCTTTCTAATCTATCCAAATTTCTCCATCTCTGATGTCACAACCCTGGAATATGGTTCAAGTACCTGGAATTCTTTTTCCTATGTGGTTTTTGTTTGTCTTCCTTTGCTTCCCTGTTTTATATATATATATATACATATATATATAATTATGTAATATAATCCTTATATAATATAATTATATTGAATTATATATATTATATATAATTCAATATAATGTCTGTCCACATTTTGCTTATAATTTTATCTCAGCTCCCAGCACACTGCATGGTTGAATTCCTTATCAATACAATACTGTTGAATTAAGGATTATAATGTCTTGCATTCAGAAAAATATTAAAGTGGGAACAAAATACATGAAGTCAAGCTGGTATTCAAAGTGTATAGAATAATAACATTTTCACTTGCTCTAAGAATACATAAATCTGACCTTGAGACTCCACTTTTGACTTGAGTAAAAAAGACATCTAATTGTCTACCAGATTAAAAATAACATGGTTTCTTTTAAAAAGAGCTAAATTAAGAGCATATTTCCTAAAGGTCTTCAACTGAATGTTTAAGATAATTTTATCATGAATAATGTCCTATCATTAAGTGTTCCTGTAATAAATATCATGTTAATTTTTTCTTTATAATGACTTTAATACTAATTTATAGTTGAGACCAATGTTTAACTATTATTTTGCTTATCAAAATTATAAGTGATAGTATAAACAAAAAAAATGAAAAGGCTAAAACAGAAAGTAATGAACAGGGTTGAATTCAATAATAAAACTGTATAAAGTTGCTTATCTACTGTCAAGGAAACTGCCACTTCTGACCAGGAAAAAAAACTTCTCTGACACCTTTCTTCTCTATCTCTTTTTCAGTCTAAGCCTTTGGTATCTTCATGACTTTGGTCAAGATCCTGGTTTAGTAAATAAAAACTAATGGATGAAAGAAAGCTTTTTAATCTTATGAGCCTCACTTTCTTTGCCTGTATGATCCAATAAGTGAAACCCATGCCACAGGTGAAGTAAAACAGACACAGCACACTTCCTTGAATATAATAGGTCCTCAACAGATACATAGTTATTATTATTTTTACTTTAAAATATTTGTCCTCCCTCCTTACTCTTTCTCTTCATATCTCTGTGACTCAATAACAAACAGATGTTTTAGAGAATGGGGTGGGGAAACCTGTGTGTCCCATTCCATAGTTCAGCCACACTTTAGATTTAAAACAGTCTGGGACACTAGGATAATTAAATTTTCCCAGTCACAATTGCTTCTTTCTTGGAGCACTTCTCACTTATTTTATAGTAGTTGATAACTTGTCTTCCCATGACTTCTTATCTGCCCCATGAGTGCACATACATATACTGAGAGAGTTAGTTCTAACATTCCACTAAGAGTGAAAATAATAAAACAGATGAGCAACAAACCAAAACCTCCCAACTGATCAGATTTTAAAAGCGTCAAATAACCCAGTATTTGATATTTGCTAACAGTCATCAGGCACAATTGTTTTTTTGAAAAAAAGTAAAAAGCAAAAACAGGACCCATAGCATTAGAGACTTTAAAACCTTTCATTCTAAATTTAGTATAGTATATGCAACTTGGGAGTTTCAGCTACCATTATGGTCAGAAATTCTTCTACATGAAGGAGATTTTTCATGGTGGACTTTGAAAATGGAAAGGGCCACATCGCAAGGAATGCAATCAACTTCTAGGAATTAAGAATGGCCCCTGTCTGACAGCCAGCAATAAAAAGGAGACCTCAGTTCTACTTAGTAACTTGATTCTGCCAACAACCTTAACCCTTGAACTGGATCCTTGCCCAGAGACTCCTGATAAGAACACAGCTCAGCCAACAAGACACTTTGAGAGTGAGGACCTGAGCAGAGAACACAAATGAACTGTACCAAGACAACTGACCAACAGAACTGGGAGATAATAAGTGGGTTATCTTAAGCCACTGAGTCTGTGATAACTTACTATGTAGCAATGGAAAGTTAAGCCACTGGGTATCTCAAAGAATGGATCAAGACTGAATTTAGGACTTTCTCAAAGTTTCAACCCAATAAATATTTCTAAGCAACTAACAATTTGTAAAGTTTGCAAAGTATTTTCTCACATATACTTTTATTTAATCATCCCACCAACTCAGTAAAAAGAGTATCTGTAGTCTCTATTCTAAACATTTTTTTTAACAGAGTCTCTTATAGGGTAATTTTATTGGTCAAGATCACAAAAGCAGACAGTGAAATGATACCTAAAATTCAAAACAAGGCAAGTGATAAGTAATAATGCTCAAAAGTGTGAGGCCATGATCAATATTAAACACTAAAGACTCACCAGGACCAGGATGAGAAAAGTCAGGCATTCACTTTGAGTTCAAAATTTGAGGATGAGGGAGGATCAAAAAATCTCATTAATCAAGATAAATTATGTCTCAATTCAGTATTTTAAAAAATCAAAATAATTGCCAAAACCCATGATAAGAAAATACCATACATAAAAAAAAAAAACATTCACTGGCTGAAAACAGGGTTAGACAACTGAAGCACTCACTCTCAGGGTCATACAAGTGCAGGCTCAGATCCTGTCTTTATGTATAACTTTGTATTTATTTATTTAATTATTTAAAATAAAGACAATGTTTTTATCACTCACCTCCACCTTAGTTCTAGTCCTGACTCAGTAACATGTACCGTTAGAACATTTCCTTATCTTCCATTTACTAAGCCATATTAACATATTCTATTTCTGAAATAAACTCTCTACTGTTATTTTGGTTGCCTGGCAAGTAGCAAACTTATGTGTTCAAAAACAGAGTTCACTTAAGCTGACAAAGTGACTCCTGGCTATGTCATTCTGAGCATGCTGTCATAGGTATTTGGCTCACTGAAGACAGTGCATCCATTCCTCTAAAATGGCCTCTATCTAAAATGGTCTTGTTCCTCCTTAATATCATTATCTTGGCTGGAGCGGATGTTTTAGAGGATGAGGTATAGGGATAAGGAAGACTCCAGAAATTCAGTCCTCCATGGGCAGTGTGGCCATTAAAATGGCTGAAATGGTATTGGATGCAGCAGACCTAAGTGTGGACAATTTGTTCAAACTGAACTGAAACAGAAAGTAAAGGTGAACAAAGTCCTCAACTACTGAAAGGCTGCACTTGTTATCAGGGGCAGAATCACTCTAAATGCCTTGTGCTTGAGAAGGCATTATTATACCATTCAGGGAGAAGCAGCATGGGCAGAAGCACAGAGGGAGAGGGAGGTTATAAAAAGTAAAGAACTCTAAAATAGTTCTAACAGTTTGTTTCTTACTTAAGACTCCTTACTCACAGTTTGAGTCTCTTTGCTCCAGAACATTCTATATTTCCAGACTTATTACCTTAGAAACAACCAAAAATGTCACCTACTCAAGAAGTAAATATTCATTTAAAAATCTAAATATTTAAATTACTAACGAGTGAATTGAGAAGTTGGAAAAATTATTTTTAATAAATTGAGAGAGCATATTAATTCAAAAAAGCAGATAAGTTTGCACTGACCACATTAATGGAGTTCTAATATGAAGTTCATTAGGACAGGCCTATATTAAATAAATTGTGAACCCAGAGGACAGAGTGCCACAATTTGTTTTTATGTCTAAATGTGTATAAACTAAAGTAGTAATAACACTTACAATACTTGCCATAATCCATGTTAGAATTTATAAAGAAAATAATAAAACTCAACTAGCATAATGATTGTATAGCTATATAGAAAGAATAGAGAAATTATACCCCTTCAAAGAATGCTGACTTTGAATAAATCATAGGAATATTTTCTATGTCTTCCAAAATCATAACTATTTGTAAGCACAAATACTATATCATGTAACAAACTCTAGGGCCTAAACACTGATTACCCCAATGCTGCTTGTTAATAGTAATTAATAGCAGATGAATTATTCAACCAGTTATTAACTGGTTTAGTTCTCAAGCAAGATTTTTTTGCTATTTAAAATTACAAAAAACAAAACAATTTTGGGCTAAAGAGTGTTCTGATATTGATTAGACAGAGAGATTTAGCTTTCTTTATCAGTCTATCTAGGCAGTAAAATAGGGCTATTGAAGGCTCACCTCAAAAAAAAAAGAGAGAGGATAACAGAGGGTTCTACCTATACATATATTTCAGGTAATAGTCTTGAGAAAGAATGATAGAATTAGAGAATTACAACTCAGCAGCTTCTAGTGGATTAATGGATGACAGTGATGATCCTCAATGATTGACAACATCACCACAATGGAAACTACAGACGGTATGGATCTCCAAACAGAATTTCAGTGTCACCTCTGGAATGGCTTTGCCAACAAAGCGTATTGGAATTCACTATATTATCAGACAGAAAAGAGAAAGCATTTGATCAAGTGTAGGAGTAAAGAAAAAACCTTTGATAAAAGTTCAACACCAGTTCATGGTAATAACTTTTAGAAAACTTACATTAGAATGCAATTTCCATATTGTTAAATCAATAGCAAACATATATAAGTGTGAAACTTTTAGAAACATTTCCAGTAAAGTCCAGAAGAGGGCATGGAGGTACAGTACCAACTCTACTGTTCAAACCTGGACTGGACTGCATAACCAGTATACAGCCATACACAGCAATACCAAAACAAAGTTATGAATAATGAAAAAAGGTAATATGATTCTCTAATTAAAAACCCCAAGGAAATTGGCTGCCAAAGATTCAAATTTATAAGAAACTTCAAAAGCTGGTGCAGATCACTGTATCAAAAGGAAGATTTTTTTTTTAAAGGCTGTACCTCGTAGCATGTGGATCTTAGATCCCCTGCAGGGACTGAATCCATGCCCCTGCATTAGGAGCTCGGAGTCTTATCCACTGGACTCCCAGGGAAGTCCCAATAGGAGGACGCTTATCACAAAACAAGTAACTAGGATATATAATGGTAAATATATCTTAAAACAGCAGTGCTATCCAAAAGATACCTCAAAAGAAAACTAACAACAATGCACATGATGTTTATGGAAGTAAATGTAAAAAAAATTACTGACAGACTTAGGTAAAAGAAATCTCAAATAGAGCAACATATCTTATGTTTACTCATAGTGAGTAGAGTATTGTACAGTAGTCAATTCTCCTTAAATTTACAGATTTATGCCTTGCTTGATTGGTCTGGCACCCTACCAGATTAATAGCTCACTTGCAAAACATCAAGGTAAGAAACTGAGTGAGGACTGAGGGGAGAGCCCATTCCAAAATAAAAGTCCACAAAGAGCCACCCCCCCCGCCCCGACTATCAGTCTTGGGAGGCCCTAGACATGGTTGCTAGGCTCAGGCTACCCCTTACTTCCTACTGGGGGATCCGAGGGAAATGAGAACCCTGGTCTGTGGCCAGCTGACTTAGCTCAGCAGAGGAAGAAGTCCCAGGCCCTGTCATGAGTCAGGTAAAACTCCCTCATGTGAGTTCTGCACGATTTCTCCACCTACCAGGACAGACAGGGAGGCCCTTCCAGAACCGGTTCCCCCCCGCCCTCAAACCCAGTTGGGCGATACCGGAAGTGCTTTCCCTGCCTTCCGCCGCGGCAGCTTTGGAGCTTGAGGCTTCAGTTGGAGAGGTGTGGTGTCGTGTATCTATAGAGGAACGAGTTCCAGGATTGGACAAGTGTCCAGGTGAACAATCTTAGAACTCAGGTGGTCCCGTAGAGCCCCTCCCTATCCTAACTTGCGCCATCCCGACCCTCAACCCCCGAGTGTCTCAAAAGTGACTGTTAGGCCCAACACCCCCTACTTCCACCAGGAGAATTTGTGGGATAGGAAGCCGTGGTCTGAAGGGGCAGCCTCAAGTCAGCAGAGGGAGTCGTAAAAGGACTGGTCAGGAGTCAAGTTCAGTATTCCGGGTTAGAATTAAGGTGACAAGCCCCTGATGAACAAAGGAGGCCCACAGAGTTCCGTTGGCCTCTGTCTTGTGGGTTCCTAAAACGGTACCCTTAAGGGGATCAACAAAGGCAGTTTTCTTGGAGCCAAGATAGAAGAATCTCCCTACGGAGGCTATACACGCCTTCTTTTCCTCTGTCTTCTAGGGTGAGCTCATCAACCTTGGCAGCTTAAGCAATTGCCTGCGGTCCCTGACCAGTCATCATGCCTCGGGGTCAGAAGAGTAAGCTCCGTGCCCGTGAGAAACGCCGCCAGGCCCGTACTGAGACCCAGGGCCTAGAGGTTGCTAAGGCCACTGGGGCAGCAGCAGCAGGAAAGCCCCATTCCCCGGTCTTTGGGGACAGACCTGAGAATCTGCCTGCTGCTGGGACACCCAGCACTCCTGAGGCACGTGAGGGAGCCACCGGTGCTACTGCAGCTAGTTCAGGCACCAACTCAGCTGAAAATATCAATAGCCCAAAGGCGGAAAGCGCAAGCTTCCCCAGGGGCGCTGAGAGCTCACTCAGTGAGATTTTAAGTAAGAAAGTGGTTTTGTTGGTGCAGTTTCTGCTGCAGAAGTATCAAAAGAGAGAGCCAATTAAGAAGGCAGACATGCTGAAGTTTGTTATCAAACAGTACAAGAATCATTTCAATGAGATCCTTAAGAGAGCTTCTGATCATATGGAGCTGGCTTTTGGTGTTGATTTGAAGGAAGTAGATCCTACCAGGCACTGCTACACCCTTGTCAACAAACTAGACCTCTCCTATGATTCAGCTCTGAATGAATATGAGCACATGCCAAAGACCGGCATCCTGATGATTGTGCTTGGTGTGATCTTCATGAGAGGCAACTGCGCCCCTGAAGAGGCAATCTGGGAAGTGCTGAATATGATGGGCATATATGCTGAAAGGAAGCACTTCATCTATGGGGATCCCAAGAAGGTCCTCACAGAAGATCTGGTGCAGCTCAAGTACCTGGAGTACCGCCAGGTGGCCAACAGTGAGCCTCCATGCTATGAGTTCCTGTGGGGCCCGAGAGCCCATGCTGAAACAAGCAAAATGAAAGTCCTGGAGTTTTTAGCCAAGGTTCACGATACCGTTCCCACTGCCTTCCCATCCTGGTATCAAGAGGCTTTGAGAGATGAGGAAGAGAGAGCCCGAGCCAGAGCTGCAGCCAGGGCTCGTACTGCTGCCCTGGCCAGTGCCCGCTCCAGAGCCAGAGCCAGCACCTCCTCCCAGGCTAAGTGAAATTCAAAAAGGTGTGTCAGCATTCTAACAGTGGAGGGCCAGGGTGGGACTGGAGAAGTGTATACCATCCTGGAGTTCCTGGTATATATTGCTAACTTGAAATTTTACCTTTCTCTTTTTTTTTCTTTTTTAGGTTGAAAAAGAGCAGTAACGTTCTAAGCTGTGGATGACCAGGGTGGGCCCACAGGGAAAACTATAATATCATCTTTGTGTTGCTGTTCTATATGGCAAACTTAGAGTTTAATCTTTTCTCTTTTCTTTTTCTTTCTATTTTTTCCTCTCTCTCTCTCTCCCTTCCTTTCTTTCCTTTTGTTATATTTCAAAGGTTTTCTTTTAAAGAAGATATACATTTCAGAATCTAAACTTACTAGTGATTTTGGTTGCATGTTAGATTTAACTCAATAGATATAAGAGTTTCATTATTTTGCAACATAAATGGGGAAACCTTTAGTATATATTGAACTAGAACAACACAACATGGCATGGTACTTTGGACCATGTGAAAAAATTCAACAGCAAAATTACTGGGATGAAAACATGCAGGGGGGTAAAATCTTAAAAAATATACAGTTCTTGCTTTCCCTTAATCATTTTAATCTGTTATTCTATAAAAATAAAAGATACATACCTGGCTTTGCTTAGCTTGTTAAAGAACATAAGAGAAATAAAATGTTTATAAACTGGAACTCATGCTGTCTGTCTCATTCATTCCCCAAATATTAATTGAGCATCTGCTCTTTGAAAACTATTGTGTTAGAAATGGTGAAACCATTTCTAGGGGGATACAAAACACCCCTGCCTTTAGAATTGTACAGTTAAGGAGCAGTAATTATATACAGAACATGGTGAAATACTCTTTAAGATTTAAAGGAGTAAAGAGGCGAGGGGACAAATATGGGATTGGGAGAAGTGGGAGGGGGAAGGTGTTTGGCTGAAAACAATAGAGTGCAAATTTCCTGGGGAATAGTAGTTTGGGGTTTGGGGAAAATATAAGTCTCTCAGTGGGCTATCCTGTTCAGTTAAGCTGGGTGGTAGGCTAGATGAGGCTGTGGGACTGAAGAACAGAGGCCAGGTATACAAATGGTGTTTTCTCAGTGCTGGAGGACAAAACCCTGGAAGGCAAACCTGCTTGTAAGTTACTTTAGTATCAATATACCAGAGGAAAAGCTTCTCCTGGGCAGAAATGGAAGGTGTCTGGTGCTCTTGTTCAGGTGCAGCTGAACACAGAGCACAACCTAGCTGTTTTATGCACATCATCTCCAAGGAATTTCTGAGAAATAAAGGTGATACTCCCTTGAGGTGGAATGCTGAGAACCAGCTCCTAAGGCATTAGAAAGGCATTTTAATTAGGTTATCTTGGGTATAATTTTGCAAACTCTAAGGGAGGGCTCCATGTCTTGTGGTGAAGAAATGAATAAAAATACAGGTAATTTGGATGGAAAGGCACCCAAGGGGAAGTTGTTGGTCCTTGACACAAATTCTAGGACCTTGGAGTTGGCATCCAACTGGGATAGACAGCCACACACACAAATTAAGTAGTCCTCAATTGGGGGAATTTATTTTGCTTTTTTTGCTAAGCAGAATTATGGGATCATTAGGTGGAAAGCTGCATATTTGGTGATACCATCCAAATTAATATAACAAAAATCTTTGCAGAGGGGAGGGTGGTACCATCTGCAGTAAAAAAAAAAAAAAAATCATATACCTGCCATTCATTAAAGATGTTACTCAGTCAAGTGCTTCATATCCATTGCATATATTCCAACAGTCCTACAAGGTAGGGCTTATCAGACATTGCAGATGAAGAACTTGTAGTTTTCTCAAGCTCACATAGCTGATAAGTGAAAACAGCTGGGACTAGACCCTTGGTCCACATTTTTCTAGAGCCCACAGTTGTCCACTCCTCCAGCCCGAGGCAGACCTGTCTCTTCATTCTCTGTTATTCTCACTACTACAAGATATATCACATACGATTAAAAAATAAGACGCTCTAATCAAAGTACAAAAAGCAATCCTGATGAAGGAAGGTGAATATGAGAATGAAGCACAGTTTGGGGCTTGTCTGTGGGTTTCATTTGCTGAGAATCCTCTTGTCACTAACTAGCCCCAGGGATCTGTGGTAGCTGACTCTGCTCACATACGGGCATAAGTCCTGTTCCAGCACTTCCCTGCATTATAGCTTGTTCCCCCCGGGTCTTCCCCAGTGTGCCCTCTTGCCCAGATAAAACTTCATATGCTGACGAGCTCTCTACTGTGACCTCGAGCTGCATCAAGCTCCCTGTGACACAAGCAGTCCAGAGTCACCTGCCCTCCCTTGATTAGAGCATTCCAACTCTCTGTACATGAAGGTCCCATCCCTGCCAGTGGAACCCTGATTATGAAGTCTAGATACCTGGTTACCACAGCCCCACTCCAAGCCCACAAATATCAACGTGTATTTCAAATAAGCTGGTGATCACAATCTTATTTCTTACAGAATACTGGTTCTTGGTACCAGTTTGAAGGCACATGGGGGATTTTTGTAAGTGACCCAAATATTGTTGGTAGGATTCTGCAGGGATGTGTTATTTGATACTGGCCACCACTCCAGTATTCTTGCCTGGAGAATTCTATGGACAGAGGAGCCTGGTGGGCTACAGTCCATGGGGTCACAAAGAGTCAGACACCACTGACTAACACTAACACTGAATACATACACCAGTGAGTGAGCTTACAAAAGCCTCCCTTATAAGTTGAGGATGAGAAAAGACCATGGAAATCACTCTCAAGTGAACATCTACTGAGGCTGAATTCCTCAGAACCACAGTCCTTCTAGGAGAGGAAAATGATTTCTTGGCAAACATTCTGCCTTTGAACAATAAAGATCAAAAGAATTCACCATCTTTCATACACCTCTTATCTCAGTTCATGCCCCAGAGAAAAATCCTAGTTTTCCTTTGTGCCTAATGTCACCTATAAATGTGTTCTACACGTTCGTTCCAATCTACTTGTACTTGGGAAGACCCATGTGACTACAGAGACACTGAAATATGAACAGAAACATTGTTTGTCACCCCCCCCCCCCCCCGGGCCAAGGTATTTGAAAGCAAGTACGCCACCTCCAGGCTTTCTGTTCCATTCAGCAGCAAACATGGAGACTGCTCGTTGAGAAGTGGAAGCACTGATGGGAGCTGATCCCTGGGTTGTATGACAGTGGAGGCCCCTGTCTACCCACATTGGACTTCATATGTATAGGAATAAACTGTTGCTTTAAGCCATTGTAGGTCCACAGGTTTTGTCTGTTGCATCAGTTACTTTATCGGATTAATGCATACCTACTATTTTGGTAGTCAGATGTATTTAAATATTATAATTACAAAGGTAATAAATAGTACATGTATTTTTCTTTCAAAAATTCTAACAATACAAATATATTACAGTTTCCCCCTTCCCTCAAAATCCAGCCCCCTCCTCAGAGGCAACCACAATTAACAACGTGAAAATGAAAAGTGAAAGTGAAAGTTGCTCAGTCATGTCTGACTCTTTGCGACCCCATGGACTATAGAGCCCATGGAATTCTCCAGGCCAGAATACTGGAGTGGGTAGCCTTTCCCTTCTCCAGGGGATCTTCCCAACCCAGGTATCGAACCCAGGCCTCCCACATTGCAGGTGGATTCTTTACCAGCTAAGCCACAAGGGAAGCCCAACAACCTGATGTGTGTCACTTTAAAGCTAATCTGAGGCTTTCTCATATGTAGATGCACTATAAAAATATACTGAGGACTCTGGTAATATAGTGGATGAGAGTCCGCCTGCCAATGCAGGAGACATGGGTTCCATCCCAGGAATCTTCCAGGAAAATCCCACATACCGCAGAGCAACTAAGCCCATGCACCACAACTACTTAGCCCATGCTCTAGAGCCTGTGAGCTGCAACTACGGAGCCCATGTACCTGGAGTCTGTGCTCTGCAACAAAAGAAGCCACCACAATGAGAAGCCTGAGCACCACAACTGAAGAGTAGCCCCCACTCACTGCAATGAGAGAAAGCCCACACACAGCAACAAAGACCCAGTGCAGCCAAAAATTAATCAATTTTAGAAATATATGTTGAATTTAGCATACATGATCAACAACGTACATATTGTTCTGCTTCTTGACCCTGTCACTTAACAAAATGAATGCAGGATATTTCCATGACAGCACACATAGATCCACCATACTCTTTTAACTACTCTCTAGGGTTATTTTTCTTTAAAAAAAAAAAAACAAACAAATCTTTACTGAGATATAGTTAATAAAAAACTGCAATTTTAAAATGTACAATTGGATGAGTTTGGACATTTGCATACCCCTGTGAGGGTTTCCCTGGTAGCTCAGCTGGTAAAGAATCCACCTGCAATGCAGGAGACCCAGTTCAATTCCTGGGGCAGGAAGATCCCCTGGAGAAGGGATAGGCTAACCACTCCAGTATTCTTGGGCTTCCCTGGTGGCAGAGATGGTAAAGAATCCGCCTGCAATGAGGGAGTTCTGGGTTCAATCCCTGGATTGGGTAGATCTCCTGGAGGAGGGCTTGGCAACCCACTCCAGTATTCTTGCCTGGAGAATCCCCATTGACAGAGGAGCCTGGAAGGCTATAGTCTATGGGGTTGCAAAGAGTCGGACATAACTGAGAGACTAAGCACAGCACAGCACATACACCTGTGAAATCATCACCACAGTCATTGTAACAGACATATCCATCTCCTCCAAAAGTGTCCTCATGTCCCTTTGTTTTTTTCTTTCAGAGTGAAAACACCTGACATGAGATCTATGCTCTTTCAAACTTTTTCAGTATTGTTACCTGTGGGTACTATGTTGTACAGCAGATCTCTAGAACTAATTCATTTTGTGTATCTGAACCAGTATAACAATTGAAAGAAAAAAAAAGTGAAAGTGTTAGTCACTTAGTCATGTCTGACTTTTTGCTATAGCCTGCCAGGTTCCTCTGTCCATGGGATTTCCCAGGTAAGAATACTGGAGTGGGTTGCCATTCGCTTCTCCAAGGGATCTTCCTGACCCAGGGATCAAACCTGTGTCTCCTGCATTGCAGGCAGATTCTTTACTGTCTGAGCCACTAGGGAAGCCCATTAAGCAACTCCTCATTTTCCACTCACCCCAGCCCCTAGTAACTACACTTAATTCTCTGCTTCTATGAGTTTGATAATTTTAGGTACCTCCCTTAAGCAGAACCATGAAGTATTTGTCCTTCTGTGATTGGCTTATTTCACTTAGCATAATGTCCTTCAAGTCCATCATATTGTTGCAAATGGCAGGATTTCCTCTTTTAAGACTGAATAATATTCCATTGTGTATGTGAGTGTATGTATGTGTATGAATCACATTTTCTTTCTTCATTTACCTTTGATGGACATTTGGGTTGTTTACATATCTTCGCTGAAGAGTGCTACAAGGAACATGAATGCAGACATCTTTTCAAGATCTTGATTTCCATTCTTTTGAATACATATCTAGAAATGAGATTGCTGAATTATATGGTAGTTCTACATTTAACTTTTTAAAGAAACTTTCATACTGTTTTCTATAGTGGCTGCACCATTTTACATGTCCAACAATAGTATACAGGGCTTCCCTGATGGCTCAGCAGGTAAAGAATCCTCTTGCAATGCAGGAGACATAGGAGATGTGGGTTCGATCCCTGGGTGAGGAAAGAAACCCTGAATGAGGAAATGGCAACCTACTCCAGTATTCTTGCCTGGGAAACCCCATGAACAGAGAAGCCTGGCGGGCTACAGTCCATGGGGTCCCAAGAGTTGGACATGACTATGCAAGCACGCAGTGCAGAAACAATACACAAAAGCTCAATTTCTCAACATCCTAGCTAACACTTAATTATCCTTTTTAAAAAGTATAACCATCCTAACTGGTGTGAAGTATTATCTCATTGTGGCTTTGACTTTCATTTTCTTGATAATTAGTGATATTGAACATCTTTTCATACCTTTTGGCCATTTGAAGGGAAGATCATCAGGAAGAATATGATAGGAGCAATCAAGGTGTTACAAGTATTCATTATGCACAGATGTTAATTGCACACCAGTCATCATGTTCCAACCTTCATTCCAAGAAAAAGACAGGTAAGGATTATCTTACTTCTGTTTGTGTGATAATTAACCGTTTTCCTCCTGATGGACATTAAAAACTGTTTGAGATTTGTTGCTATGAGTAATAGGACTGAAATCAGTATCTTTGAATATGAAATCTTAGACAGATATGCATACTTTCTCTCAGGAAAAACATAGTAACATGCAAACTTGATTAAACTGGGAAGAATGTGAAGACTTAAAATTTTTACAAATATTGCTGAACTTCTGTTCCAAAAATGCCATACCAATTTATAGTCTCTCAGATTCATGTGTGTGAATGCTTTACATTCTCACAGACATTTTATTTCATTAGTCTTTTAAATTTTGGCCAAATTTTGGGATGAAAGTTACTGTCTCATTGTTATTTTAGTTCCTTATTTTCAAATAGGTTGAGTATAAAATTAAACTCTCACCCATATGGAGCTGGACTTCAGCATTAATGTCTTGAATGCCAGGATTCTCCTAGGCGTACTTTACATTCTGAAATATCAACAAGACATTCCTCCTTTACTTTGAAATGCAAGAACTCAATGAGAATGATCAGTTGCTGGGCAAGAGAACTGGGCAGGACGCCCTTAGGTAGTGAAGATGTGTGATCAGAAAAATTGCCAAAGGTCATGAGAGGCCACATGAAAAACCTCATCCAGAGAGCCCATGGCAGGCTGGCAGGCAGCATTCTGGATTTAGAGTTTAGCAGAAGGGAGAGAAGGGACTATAAGGGGAGAAGGTAGAAAATCTGGGCAGAGGGTTAAAGATCACTTCTGTTAATCAACTTGGGAAATCTCTGAATTACCACCAGCAGCTGGAAGTTGAGAAGTCTCTGGGCATATCTACTAGATGAAAGGCATAGAGAGGCATGCCAAACATCTCACATGCCTTTGAATTCTCTGTGCCTACCATCAGGCAGAGTATAGGGAGCTTTTCTGTGTCACCCAGTGATTCTAGATGCTGGGAGAGCGCTATATCTCTTGGCTATTCTGGTGGTTCACTGCATCCTTGCTAGTGTTCCTGGCTGGGAGCTGTGCTAATGGCTGCTGGAGACTGGTATTTTCACCCTGTGTACAGGCCCTCCTCCACTGAATTTGGGGCAGAATGAGTGGGAAGGCTCGGGAAGTGGTGACAGTTGAGACAGAACACAAATACCAGTAAGTAGTGAAAGAGGACCTAAAACTGCAGAGAAAGAGAAACTGGCGGGAGATCTCCTGAGGCTAATTACCATAATGACTGCATATAAAGAGCTGAGTGTGAACATGTCTGGAAAAAATAATCTAGATGACATCTCCAACTCAGACTGTCCCACATGGTTCCTGAATTCTTTTTTTTCCCAATTCTTTTCAGTTCTATTTCTTCTCAATAACTGTGTAAAATAGTTATACCTATTTCTTGATTTAACAACTGTGACATTTATTTACTTTAAATGTTCAGAACAGATTTTAATTTTTATACATAAAAATTTCATTAAAATCCTAATACACCAAATATTGGCAAAAATCATAAACAATAAACAGTAAACATAAATCCAAATGAATAATAAACATAGGAATATGTTAAACATGAAAAAATAATGTTATTTTTTCACCTATCAAAGCAAAATTATAAACCTAATTGTAATTATGTTACAGTATTCCCATGTATCCAAATAACTGTTTGTTTGTGGGGTTGTTTTCTTTTTTTTTTTTTGGTATCTTTGGCTGGTTTTGATATCCATGTGATAGTGGCCTCACAGTATAAGTTTGGGAGTGTTCCTTCCTCTGCAATTTTTTGGAATAGTTTCAGATGGATAGGTGTTAACATTTCCCTAAATGTTTGATAGAATTTGCCTGGGAAGCCATCTGCATGTGGGCTCTTGTCTGTTAGAATTTTTTAAATCACAGTTTCAATGTTAGTACTTATGATTGGTCTGTTCGTATTTCCTGCTTCTTTCTTGGGAGACTGTACATTTCTAAGAAATTGTCTATTTCTTCTAAGTTTTCCGTTTTATTGGCATACAGTTGCTTATAGTAGTCTCTTAGGTTCCTTTGTATTTCTGTGGTTTCCGTTTTAATTTCTCCTCTTTCACTTCTAATTTTATTAATTTGAGTCCTCTCCCTTGTTTTTTGTTCATGAGTCTGGCTGAAAGTTATCAATTTTGTTTATATTTTAGAAGAATCAGCTTTTAGGTTCATTGATCTTTTCTATTGTTTTCTTCATCCTATATCATTTATTTCTGCTCTGATCTTTATGATTTATTTCCTTCTACTAACTTTAGATTTTGTTTGTTCTTCTCTAGTTGTTTTAGGTATAAGGTTAGGCTGTTTGAGATTTTTATTGTTTCCTGAGGTAAGATTGTATTGCTATAAACTTCCCTCTCAGAACTTCTATGTTCCATAGGTTTTGGATCATCATGTTTTCATTTTAATTTGTCTCTAGGTAATTTTTTATTTCTTCTTTGATTTCTTCAGTGATCTATTGGTTATTTAGCAAAATATTGTTTAGCCTCCATGTGCTTGTGGGTTTTTTTTTTTTTTAGCTTTTTTCCTTGTAGTTGATTTCTAATCTCATAGCATTCTGGTTGGAATATATAGGCATATATACATACACACACATATACATTCCTATATAGTCATACTCATACTATACAAAAAAGCTGAAGCTCCAATACTTGATGCTAGGAAAGACTAGGGGCAAGAGCAGAGGGGGGTGGTAGAGGATGAGATGGTTGGATGGTATCACTGACTCAGTGGACGTGAGTTTGAGCAAACTCTGGGAGAAGGGAAGGACTGGGAAGCCTAGTGTGCTGCAGTCTATGGGGTGGTAAAGAGTTGTACATGACTTAGTGACTGAACAACAATAACAACACTTATACTAACAAATACACACAATTGGTAGTTGTTTCTGTGTGAGCACCCATGCAGAGACTTAACCCAGAAGGGGACTTTGTTTGTATAGTTCCTTTTGCTCAATTATAAAATGAATGCCCATTACAAAGGCAAATACACTGAAAAAAGTCAATAAAGAATAAAGGGACCACATCCTCATGATCTTCTGAAAAGCCTCTGAATACATGGAGCTGCTCTTTTACCTTAGGTTGAAAGAAGTAGAATCTATCAAGCACTTCATGGCCTTGTCAGCAAACTGGATGTCACTAACGTTGGGAGTCTAAATGGTGGCAGGGGCTTCCCAAGAGAGTCTTCTGATGAGTCTCCTTTCATGAAAGGTAACTGCCCTACTAAGGAGGAGATCAAGGAATTCTTGAATATAATGAGGGTGAGACGGAGAAAACACTTCATCGTTAGGAGCCCAGAAAGCCTATCACTCAAGATTTATGCAGGAAAAGTAACTGGAGTGCCAGCAGGTGCCAACAGTGATCCTCCATAGTATGAATTCCTATGGGGTCCAAGGGCCCATTCAGAAACCAGCAAGATGAACATCCTGGAGGTTTGGCAAGGTCACTTACACTATCCACAGTTCCTTCCCACACCAATATGAGGAAGCTTTTAGAAATGAGGAAAAGAGAACCTGACCAAGTTGTAATGAGGGTAAGCACTACTGACACAGACAGCACATGTTCCAGGGTCATGTCCAGTTTCTTCTCCTACCCACAATGAGTCTGCGCTGGTTTCTTTAATTTGTTGTTGAAGAGAGCAGTGAATGTTTCAACTAATGGAGAATTGGTGCTGGGCTAGAAGAAACAACGTTTATCATTTTGTCTTCCTGTTTTATGTGATACCTTGGAGATTTCCCTTCCTTCCTTCTTCCTTCTTTTTATAAAATAAAATTTTCATTCTTTTTAAATTTCTTTCTTCTTTCTAATTAATTCCTAAATGTGTCTTTTAACAGGAGATTTAAATAGCTTCAGAATATAAGTTTACTAATCAAATCTTTGGTTACATACTTAACTCTGTGTATCAGGTTTAAGAGCATAGGAACTATGTATTTTGGAAAACAAATTGGGAAATTTTTATCTTATTTTGTGATATAAAGCAGAATATTATGCGATTGAGTAGCTGTTTCTTTGGAAATATAAAAAAATTAGTAGTAAAATTGTTGGGCTTAAGAAATAGGTAATGTGAAAGACGGTGACTCATGGCCTTCCTAATACTTTCAGTCCATCATTTTGTAAAATTAAAAGATGTGTACATGAATTACTTAATCAAAGAAAGTAGGAGAAATTAAAACAAATTAGATAGCACTTCACTGGCTCATTAATTCTCTAAATATTAACAGACCGCATGCTCTGTGGAAGACACCTTGATATTCTTGGGGATGTTACCGATTGTGTGTCTAGGAGCAATTAGAAGTTAAAATGTATCACATTAGTGCAATTTAAAAGGAGTAAAGGGATAGGAGCCCAAGTAAGAGCAGGTAGGTGTAAAAGCCCTGAGGCAAATCAATTTGGACATTTGGGAAACTGCAGCTTTTCAGTGTAAAGTAAGTTTTAAGCTTATCTATAAGGTGAATGAGGTAAGGCTATGGGGGACCCTCAGATGGTATGTCTCAAAGTTGAGAGACTAAAGCCTAAAGTATAAAATGGCCCTTAGCAGTTACCCTTGAATCCTTGATAAATTAGAAAGAAACTCTCCACTGGGAGAGACAAGGTAGGTGTTACTAGTTCCAACGCATTTGATCACAGTTTACAAAGTAGCTATTTTACATTCTCAACCACAAACTCATGCTGCTGCTGCTGCTGCTAAGTCACTTCAGTCGTGTCCGACTCTGTGCGACCCCATAGACGGCAGCCCACCAGGCTCCCCCGTCCCTGGGATTCTCCAGGCAAGAACACTGGAGTGGGTTGCCATTTCCTTCTCCAATGCATGAAAGTGAAAAGTGAAAGTGAAGTCACTCAGTCGTGTCCATCTCTTAGCGATTCCACGGACTGCAGTCTTCCTGGCTCCTCCGTTCATGGGATTTTCCAGGCAAGAGTACTGGAGTGGGGTGCCATTGCCTTCTCCACAAACTCATGCTATCTTCCATAAAAAAGGAAGGATGACTCAGAGGGTAGAAAGGAGAACTCACAAGACTGAGGTGATAACCAGAGTTTTTCCCAGGCTTTGAAATCAAATCAGGGAACTGAAACATTTGTCCATTGCTGTTGCCCAGTGACTCTTATACTTCCCATTTGCTTGTTTCTAAACAAGAATGTCTATAGATTCCTACTGCTATATCTCCATTGTACATTGGATTTGTTAGAACAGATGTCTTGTCTCTTTATCTTACTGCTACTGCTAAGTCACTTCAGTCGTGTCCGACTCTGTGTGACCCCATAGACGGCAGCCCACCAGGCTCCCCTGTCCCTGGGATTCTCCAGGCAAGAACACTGGAGTGGCTTGCCATTTCCTTCTCCAACGCATGAAAGTGAAAAGTGAAAGCGAAGTCGCTCAGTCATGTCCGACCCTCAGCGACCCCATGGATTGCAGCCTACCAGGCTCCTCCATCCTTGGGATTTTCCAGGCAGGAATACTGGAGTGGGGTGCCATTGCCTTCGGAGATTCATTCTGCCCAAGTGGTATGCTTAATGAACTTCCACCCAAGAGTCTCATCATCTGCAGTTGGACCTGGTTTAGATGATGAGACTTGGATTTTAAGTCAATTGTGTAATGAGGCAAAACTCTGAGGGATCTTGAGAGAGGGTGAATGAATTTTGTATAAGGTAGGGGCAGGAAATATTGAAGCCTGGAGAGTAAACTGTGGCAGGCAGAACCTCATGTGACCCCCCCTGATCACCAATTCCTGGTGATCATGCCTTTGTATATTGGTTTAGGGTGGGGCCTCTGACTTGCTTCTAATTAATATATTATGACAAAGGTGATGAGATGTCACCTCTATGATGACATTACATTATATGTGTTACAGAAATAATTAGAAAAACAAACCATCCTGCTGATTCAAAAATTCCTCTCCACATATTATGCATAAAATAAAAAACAAATATAGATTATTAAGGAAATATCTTTCTTGAAAAAATTATTACCAAGGTACAAAGGGAATTTTGAAATAGGGGGAGGGGAAATATTGCAATAGAGAAAAGCTGTAACCATAAGATCTCCAAGAATCTCAAGTATTAGGCAAAAAGGGTTTTTCTTTTCTAAATGGGAGTTAACAACACTAGAACGACTGGGTGTGGGGAGAGGGCATGAAGTGGGTAGCGTGACTGGATACTGAATCAGAGAATGTTTTACCCTGAGGCCTGCCTATTCTCAAGACAGGTTGTCTGCTAGGTCTGGTGAGAGGAGGCCAAAATTCAGGAGACTGGAGGAAAAAGAGAAGCTTAACCCAAGTTTGGATAACAAGCATTTTGTTTCAACTGATCACTTATGAAACAAAAAGTGGTATTTCTGAGTATCCGTATCTGACCTTGTCATAGGTAAACAAAGGAACATCCATGAGTCTTATTTAAATTATATGGGGAAGAATGGTTCTTTCAGGTAAGCAATTTCCTGAAACACAAAGCAGGAGGATCTCTTAACCTTCACTGTTTTCCAGAATCACACGGTTCAGGTAAAATATTATCATATAGGCAAGAAAATAATTTTAATATTAAATAAACATTAAACTGGGATATGAGGTGCATCACAAGCAAGCAACTAAAGAGATATCAAAGTCAACAAGAAATCTCACCCTTTTATATAGCCAAGCAGATATAACCCATTACATTCACATTCTCGAGATAAAAGATAGCTAGACCTCAAGAAAGAGGACTCAATATCACTGTTGGTGCTTTGCTAAGTCTCTTTAGTCATGTCCGACTCAAACCTAGACTTTTTTTAATATGCTAGACAGCATATTAAAAAGCAGAGACATCACTTTGCCGACAAAAGTCAGTATAGTCAAAGCTATGGTTCTTCCAGTAGTCATGTATGGATGTGAGAGTTGAACCAAGGAAAGCTGAGTGCTCAAGAATTGATACTTTCGAATTGGGGTGCCGGAGAAGACTCTTGAGAGCCCCTTGGACTCCAAGGAGATGAAACCAATCACTCCTAAAGGAAATCAGTCCTGAATATTCATTGGAAGGACTGATGCTGAGGCTGAAGCTCCAATACTTTGGCCACCTGATGCAAAGAGCTGACTCATTGTAAAAGACCTTGATGCAGGGAAAGATTGAAGGCAAAAGAAGAGAACGGCAGAGGATGAGACAGTTGGATGGCATCACCGACTTAATGGACATGAGTTTGCGCAAAGGCCGGGAGATAGTGAAGGACAGGGAAGCCTGGTGTGTTGCAGTCCATAGGGTCACAAAGAGTTGGACATGACTTAGTGACTGAACAACAATCACCATGTGTTAGACAATTCTTCCTGAATGCATGTGGTAAGTGGGGTGGTACAATGTATTAGCCTTTATCCAAAGGAAAACATTCATGGGTGGAAAAATTGGCAAGAATATTGAAAAGAGAATGGTTTTCTATTTACAAGTTTTCTAAAGTAAATGCTCTAAAAAGAGAAAGTCTCATGCCTTTTTTGGGGCACCAAAAGAATTATTTTTTATTTTTTTAATTTATATTTTTCTTTCCAATACCCTCCCTTTGTTGCTACAGAATAGTAACACTACAGTTTTAACTTTTATTTCCACTGCCATTTCTACCTTTCACTGGGCAAATTATAACCATCTAAATAACCAATAAATCTATGGTAAATTACAAAAGCAATGAAAATATAAAAATAAAGTAGGGTGGATTGAAAAATTCAGTACATTATTTGCCCAGAGGGGAAAATTTTTAAATATGTCACACTAAAGGAGAATGGTTAAAGCAAATTTTTGGTTAGCAATGTACAAAAGTTCTCCATCATACATTAATTTCAAAAACTGTTGTGATGCTTTGTTGCTCAAGCTTCCAAATGATTAACTAGTTGAGTATTATTTAGTAGTGCCTTGTAAAACAGTACCCATTCTAAGCCTAAACTTAACTCCAGAGTCTGAGAATCTAAAATTTTAATTAGGAGTTTCTCTTGCAAGGGCCAATAAATTTCTGAGTTTCCCTTAATAACATAAGTAAAATAATATTTATATGATCACTTAGAACTCTTAAATAAGTGCTCTATCTCACCACATAGTTCTTCCCAGATGTGAAGCACAAAGACATTTGGCCATTATCTAGTACCAAGATTTTATTACAAGGCACCTGTTGAAAGGCAAAGTTTGAATTTCCAGTGTTTAATGGGTTGTTGTTGTTCAGGTGCTAAGTCGTGTCCAATTATTTTTGACCCCGTGGACTGGATGCAGCACACCAGGCTTCCCTGTCCTTCACTATCTCCCAGAGTTTGCTCAAACTCATGACCATTGAGTTGGTGATGCCATCCAACCATCTCATCCTCTGTCGTCCCCTTCTCCTCCTTCATTCAATCTTTCCAAGCATTAGAGTCTTTTCCAATGAGTCAACTCTTCACATCAGGTGGCCAAAGTATTGGAGTTCCAGCTTTAGCATCAGTCCTTCCAAAGAACACCCAGGACTGATCTACTTTAGAATGGACTGGTTGGATCTCCTTGCAGTCCAAGGGACTCTCAAGAGTCTTCTCCAACACCACAGTTCAAAAGCATCAATTCTTCGGTGCTCAGCTTTCTTCATGGTCCAACTCTCACATCCATATATGACCACTGGAAAAACCACAGCCTTGACTAGATGGACCTTTGTTGACAAAGTGATCCTTCTGCTTTTTAGTACACTGACTTTCCTTCAAAGGAGCAAGTTATTTCAATTTCATGGATGCAGTCAACATCTGCAGTCATTTTGGAGCCCACAAAAATAAAGTCTGTCACTGTTTCCATTGTTTCACCAACTATTTGCCACAAAGTGATGGGACCAGATGTCATGATCTTAGTTTTCTGAATGCTGAGTTTATTTTTCCTTTAAAAAAATTATTTATTTAGGCTAATTACTTTAAAATATTGTATTGGTTTTGCCATACATTGGCATGAATCTGCCACAGGTGTACATGTGTTCCCCATCCTGAACTCCCCTCCCTGAGTTTTAAGCCAGCTTTTCCTACTTCCCTCTTCACCTTCATGAATAGGTTCTTTGGTTTTCTTTGCTTTTTGCCATTAGATTTTTGTCATCTACATGTCTGAGGTTGTTATTTCTCTCAGCAATCTTGATTCCAGCTTATTATTCATCCAGCGTAACATTTTGCATAATGTACTCTGTGCATAAGTTAAATAAGCAGGGTTACAATATAGAGCCTTGATATACTCCTTTCCCAGTTTGAACCAGTCTGTCCGGTTCTAACTGTTGCTTCCTGACCCACATACAGTTTCTCAGGAAGTAGATAAAGTGGTCTGGTATTTCCATGTCTTTAAGAATTTTCCACAGTTTGTTGTGATCTGCACAGTCAAAGGATTTAGCGTAGTCAATGAAGCAGAAGTAGGTATGTTTCTGGAATTTCCTTGCTTTTTCTATGACCCAACGGATGTTGGCAATTTGATCTCTGGTCCCTCTGCCTTTTCTAAATCTAGCTTCTACATCTGGAAGTTCTTGGTTCATGTATTGCTGAAGTTTTGCTGAAGGGATTTTGAACATTACTTTAATAGCATGTGAAATGAATGCAATTGTAAAGTAGTTTGAACATTGTTTAGCACTGCCTTTCTTTGGGATTGGAAATGAAAACTGACCTTTTCCAGTCCTGTGACCATGATGAGTTTTCCAAATTAGCTGCATATTGAGTGCAGCAGTCTAACACCATCATCTTTTGGGATTTTAAAATAGCTCAGCTGGAATTCCATCACCTCCACTTGCTTTGTTCCTAGTAATGTTTCCTAATGCCCATGTGACCTCTCTCTCCAGGATGTCTGACTTTAGGTGAGTGACCACATCATCGTGGTTATCCAGGTTATTAAGAAATTTTTAGTACAGTTCTTCTGTGTATTCCTGCCACCTTTTCTTAATCTCTTCTGCTTCTATTAGATCCTTGCATTTTCTGCCCTTTCTTGTGCTCATCTTTCCATGAAATGTTCCCTTGGGATATCCAATTTTCTTGAAGAGATCTCTATAAGTCTTTTCCATTCTACTATTTTCCTCTATTTTTTTTTTTGTTTGTTTTGCATTATTCACTTAGGAAGGCTTTCTTATCTCTCTCTGCTATTCTCTGAAACTCTCAATTCAGTTGGGTATATCCTTCCCTTTTTCCTTTTCCTTTTGCTTCTCTTCTTTTCTCAGCTATTTTTAAAGCCTCCTCAGACAACCATTTTGCCTCCTTGCATTTTCTTTTCTTGGGGATGGTTTTGATCACTGCCTCCTGTATAATGTTACAAACCTTGGTCCATAGTTCTTTAGGCACTCTGTCTACCAGATCTAATCCCTTGAATCTATTGGTCACCTCCACTGTATAACTGACTTCCCTCATGTCTCAACCCATAAGGAGTCTGCCTGCAATGCAGGAGGCCTGGGTTTGATACCTGGGTTGGGAAGATAATCTGGAGAAGGAAATGGCAACCAATTCCAATATTCTTGCCTGGAAAATCCCATGGACAGAGGAGCCTGGCAGGCTACAGTTCACGGGGTCACAAAGAGTCAGAGACGACTGAGAAACTTCACTTCACTGTATAATTACAAGGGATATGACTTAAGTCATACCTGAATAGCTTAGTAGTTTCCTCTACTTTCTTCAATTTAAGCCCTTAATTTTGCAATAAGGAGCTCATGATCTGAGCGACAGTCAGCTCAAGGTCTTGTTTTTGCTGACTGTGTAGAGCTTCTCCATCTTTGGCTGCAAAGAATATAATCAATCTAATTTTGGTATTGACCATCTGATGATGTCTATGAGGGTGTTTGCTATGACCAGTGTGTCTACTCTTGGAAAAACTCTGTTAGGCTTTGTCCTGCTTCATTTTGTACTCCATGCCCAACTTGCCTGTTACTCTAGGTATCTCTTAACTTCCTATTTCTGCATCCCAGTCCCATATGATTAAAAGGACATCCTTTTTTTTTTTTTTTTTTTTGGTGTTAATTCTAGAAGGTATTGTCTGTCTTCATAGAATCTTTTGACTTAGTTGTTGGGGCACAGACTTGGATTACTGTGATGTTTAATGGCTGGCCTTAGAAATGAACCAAGATCATTCTTTTGTCTTGGAGATTATACCCAAGTATTGCATTTCAGACTCTTTTGTTGACTATGAGGGCTATTACAGTTCTTCTAAGGGATTCTTGCCCACAGTAGTACACATAATGGTCATCTGAATTAAACCCACTCATTCTCATCCATTTTAGTTCACTGATTTCTAAAATATCAATGTTCACTCTTGCCACCTCCTGCTTGACCATGTCTAGTTTACCTTGATTCATCGACTTAATACTTTATGCTCCTATGCAGTACTATTCTTTATTCCACTGGACTTTACTTTCACCACCAAACACATCCACAGCGGAGCACTGTTTCAGCCTTGGCCCATCCTCGTCATTCTTTCTGGAGCTATTTCTCTATTCTTCCCTGTCAGGAAGCATTTAACAGCAGGCTTCCTGTGTGCTGTTTTGGATCTGTCAGGAATTTTCTGCTCCTTATTAATTCAGGAATCAAGAGGAGAGGCAAGCCTCTCCCGGGACTGAGGAATCCAGACATTTCCTTCATTAGTTTTTCTATACGGTGATAAGTACCCTCTTCCTTTTTATGAACCATATGGTAAAAGTGGTTATTTACAACTCTCTCTTTCATATGGATGACCTCATGCTTTCTTGATAACTTGTAAGTTTTGATTTTATCTCTGCTGAAAATAGCTACCTTGTAAGACAGTATATATATGCCCACACCATGTTGATTAAAACCCTTTGCTCCGTCAGGGCTCTGGTGCCCATGTCTTTCTTCCTTTCTCTCTCTTTCTCCCTCTCTTTTTCAGGCTGATCCCCTGGAGCACAGAGGCCCTCTGAGTTCACTTTCCTGCGCGGGCTTCTAAGAGCCTCTCGAGAAGGCACTCTGCATTTTCACCCCATCGAGAGGGCGCCTGAGGCCTCCGTGGACAAAGCAAGTCCTGTGTCAGGGGCTTTATTGGCTTTCTGCGTAAACCAAGGAATATCAGCCTCTTTCTCTCCTTTACTTTCTTATTGTCGACTGCAGACCACCAAGTTCCGGTCCATTAAAGGAATTCAACAAGTGGCGCCCAGAACAAGAACTTGGTACACATAGGCAGATTCTTGGACGGAGTGACCCCAAGGCCTATTGAGGCCGGTAAGTACTAAGACATGGGTAAAATGGCTGGAAAGCCCCATCACTTTTCTACTTTACTTCATCACTTATTTAAAGTTCAGTGATCTAATGAAACGTATGCTGATTTTTTAGCTAGATTATAAACTGCTATTTCCCGTACTGTAATTGGAAAAGAAGCCAAAAGGCAACTAGAGAAATTACTTGCTTATGAAAATGCAATTCAGGAATGTCAAAAAGCTATAGCTCCAATTGGTGAGACAGGGACTATTATTGATTATTTGAAGGCTTGTTGCAGTCTAGGATTAGAAACTCAAAAGATGCAAACGGCAGCTGAAACAATAGCTGCAGCCTTAAGAAAGGGAAATAAAGGATGCTTTACATGTGGAAATAAGAACCATTTAAAACGGGATGGCCCTAAGAAAGCTAAAAAAAAAAAAAAAAAAGAAAAAATACATAAAAATAAAAACCTCCAAAAATCTGCCCTCGCTACCGTAGAGGAATTCATTGGGCCAAAGATTGTAAGTCTAAATTTGACATTGAAGAAAACCTATTCCGGAAAACTCCAAGCAGGGACCCCTCAGATCCCCTTCAACAAAAACCTGGGGCAAATTCCATCTTTTACCTAAAACCCTCAACATCTGGCAGTGCTGCCATCAATATACCAGCTTTGTTTTTATATAATATGAAGTTAATGAGCTCTATTTAAATTCAAATTCACGTGAACTGAAAAATATTAAATATATATATAATGTTTATTTAAATATAATTTGAATATAATTGTTTGCTAATCTAATTAAGACATGTCTTAAGTCATCAACATTATATAATACTTTTATTATGCCTGCTGCTGCTGCTAAGTCACTTCAGTCATGTCTGACTCTGTGTGACCCCATAGATGGCAGCCCACCAGGCCCCCCCATCCCTGGGATTCTCCAGGCAAGAACACTGGAATGGGTTGCCATTTCCTTCTCCAATGCAGGAAAGTGAGAAGTGAAAGTGAAGTTGTTCAGTCGTGTCTGACCCTCAGCGACCCCATGGACTGCAGCCCACCAGGCTCCTCCACCCATGGGATTTTCCAGGCAAGAGTACTGGAGTGGGGTGCCATTATTATGCCTAGGTTTAAGGTAAACTAAATTTGTCAACAAAAAGGTAACTATATGTATATATAAATATATAAATGAGATAAAAACTTTTAGATAAACTCTATTAAAAATAATTATATTTTAATAGAATAATCTATTATTATAATCTGTTATTATAATCTAAAATAATCTCTTAAGATTGAGATAACTTAAATTTCTAGAGTTGTACTAAACTAAACAATAAAAGTTTATTAAATAGGTAGGTCATTTCCAAATAAAATAAGTTTTTAAAACATTAATTACTAAACATTAACTTCCTCTTACAAAAAGTTTTTCTTACAGAAAAACTAAAGAGATTTTAAACTATTAATAAATATATTATATAATGCATAATATATTGATATATATAAATATAGACATATATTTATATATAATATATATTATAATATGATATAATAAATATGTTCACCAATCTATAAAATGCTAATATACAAGACACTTCATAGTTGCTAAGGAAAAGTAAGATATATGCTTTTAATAAAAAGATATAAGATATGACAAACTCAGATATACATTCCACACTTTTCCTTGGGGCCACTGCTCATTTAACAAACAATACAATTATTAAAATAACCTGGAAATATGACAAGCCTATTTGGACAGAGCAGTGGCCCCTCACAAAAGAGAAATTACAGTCGACTAAAGAACTTATAGATACACAACTAAAATTAAAGCATATTGAGAAATCTTTTTCTCCTTGGAACTCTCTTATTTTTGTAATTAAAAAATAGTCTAACAAATGGCATCTCCTAACAGACCTTAGAAAAGTTAATGCATCTATGAAACCTATGGGTACATTACTACCAGAAATCCTATCACCTACCACTATTCCTTAAAATGGGCATATTATTATTATTGATTTACAAGATTGCTTTTTTAATATACCTTTACACTCTTTAGACCAAGAGAGATTCACTTTCTCTCTCCCTTATCTTAATCGTATTAGACCTTATAAATGGTACCAATGAACTGTACTGCCACAGTTCAGTTCAGTTCAGTCACTCAGTTGTGTCCGACTCTTTGTGACCCCATGAATCGCAGCACACCAGGCCTCCCTGTCTATCACCAACTCCCGGAGTTCACTCAGACTCACATCCATCGAGTCAGTGATGCCATCCAGCCATCTCATCCTCTGTCGTCCCCTTCTCCTCCTGCCCCCAATCCCTCCCAGCATCAGAGTCTTTTCCAATGAGTCAACTGTTCGCATGAGGTGGCCAAAGTACTGGAGTTTCAGCTTTAGCATCATTCCTTCCAAAGAAATCCCAGGGCTGATAGGGATGATGAATTCTCCATGTGTCAGTACTATGTAGCCAAAGCCCTTGAGCCTGTGAGAAAACAATTTCCTAATTTTCTTGTTATTAACTATATGGATGATGTATTGTTTTTGGCTCCATCTATCTTAAAAACTCAACACATGTTTGATATAGCTCAAATATGCTTAAAAAACTCTGGATTAATCATTACCCCTAAAAAAAATTCAAACCTCTACACCTTACCATTACTTGGGGTTTGTTGTTAATAGGCAACACATTACTCCCCAACTAACTCGGATCCGTACTGATAAATTACCAACCTTATATGATTTTCAAAAGCTCTTAGGTGATATTAATTGGATTAGACCTTCTTTGCTGCTGCTGCTAAGTCACTTCAGTGGTGTCTGACTCTGTGCGACCCATAGAAGGAAGCCCACCAGGCTCCCCCGTCCCTGGGATTCTCCAGGCAAGAACACTGGAGGTTGCCACCTCCTTCTCCAATGCATGAAAGTGAAGTTGCTCAGTTGTGCCCGACTCTTTGCAACCCCATGGACTGCAGCCCACCAGGCTCCTCCGTCCATGGGATTTTCCAGGCAAGAGTACTGGAGTGGGCTGCCATCACCTTCTCCAGGAGACCTTTGCTGCCGCTGCTAAGTTGCTTCAGTTGTGTCCGACTCTGTGCAACCCCAGAGACGGCAGCCCACCAGGCTCCCCCGTCCCTGGGATTCTCCAGGCAAGAACACTGGAGTGGGTTGCCATTTCCCTCTCCAAAGCATGAAAGTGAAAAGTGAAAGTGAAGTCGATCAGTCGTGTCCGAGTCTCCGCGACCCCATGGACTGCAGCCCACCAGGCTCCTCCGTCCATAGGATCCTCCAGGCAAGAGTACTGGAGTGGGGTGCCATTGCCTTCTCCAAATTATCAACTGAATAACCTATTTAATACTTTAAAAGGAGATCCTGATTTAAATAGCCCTTGTTCACTTCCTCAAGAGGCATGAGAGGAACTCTGTTTGGTGCAAAATAAATTACAAAAACAATTTCTTACTCACATCAAACTAGATTTACCTCTAAAATTGTTTACACTCCCCTCTCCTATATTTCTAGAAACTTTAAACAATTTTTACAATCTTTTCCTATTATACACATTACAAGTATTCTTTATAATCCACAGACACAAGACATAGTCAAACAAACACATCACACACTAAAGTTACAAATAAAAAAATTTTAAAAGGGAGAATACACAGGTACACTACTGTCTTCCTTATCTAAAACAGACTTTACTAGATTCCAACATATTTTCTAAACCTATAACTATTGTTAATACAGCTTTGCTTGTTTTAAATTTTTTAACCTCTTCTTAAGATTCGACCCAAGGGGGCCCTCAGCATTCAAAATGGAGATGAAACAAAAACCCCAGAAAAGAAAAATTCAAAAACGGGCTATGTCTGCTCTAAAGATCTCCAAAAAACACAGCCTTTGGGGGCATCACCCCTATGATCTCCCCAGTTGGGGACAAATAAAAACCCTTACTAATCAAGCTGAAAATTTGGTCTTTCAACAGAGATTGCCTCCGAGTCCTGAATACATTGTCCTGACAATGCTCAGTCTTTTGACCTGTACCTCCCCCATGCTCGAGCTCGGACTAATACCCAACCCCCCTCTATTACAGGTGGTCGAATAGACAGAGAGAGGACCAATCGTTTCAACTAATGACTCTATACATATGCCTTCTCCCTAGTAGAGGAAAGGGCCCTCACACCCTGGGCAAAAAAGAAAACTAATTAACATTTCTCTAGGCTATGAAGTCCTTCCCTTGTGCATGGGCCTAACAAAATTGTACATAAACATCAGCTAACAAACTTGGGCTTTTGTCCTGCCTCCAAAAAAAGACTTTCAGATATTGCTTAGATTATTTACTGCCCTTTCTTTGTCTATAAACCATGTTTATACTACTGAGACTTTAGGGAAAGAGTTAGAAAAAAAGTTAGGGAAAAAACAAAGAACATTATGCAAAGTGTTCACTTATAAAAACTTTACTTATACTCCTGTTCATTGAGACAAATGTCAATCAAACCAAATCAAAAAAAATAAATGTTTGTGGCTAATTATACAATTGTTGATTGGGAACCCAAGGTATGTGGTTATCTGACTACTCAGAATATATTAACAACACTGTGTGTGATATGGAAGGTTACTGACACTACGATGAAACATTACTATGACAAAAGACTTCTTGAGTGGCTTAAAGGTGGATTAGCCCCACCTCGTCCTAGGATCATCCTTGATAAACAGAGTGGGCCTGAACAATGGGACATTTGAAAACTTGCTGCGAACACCAGAGCACGAAAAAACTTGAGACTTGGACTGGACATTTCATAGGAACCAGTTGTGGTCATAATAACTATTTCTTTCGCTATAATCAGTGATATTTTATACAGGCCTGTGTTCCACTTCCTTTTGTTATAGCCATAAAAAAATTTACAATTTAATAAGACTTTTACATTCTGTAACTTGTATTAATTACAAACTATATACTTGTCTTAATTCCTCTATTTCTTTAAGCTACTCGATTTTGTGTTACTCCTGTTCAATTCAATCATAGTGCCTACAACTGGGAACAAATCAAATTTCATTTACAAAATATACATGATAATGCCTCTCTGAATGTACAATTACTACAAAAGAAAATCTTTAAAACTTTTTCTAAAAATCTGCCCTCTTCCCCTAATTTAATAACTTTAGCTAAACAAATTATCTGGGCTAGACCCTCGAAGATAGTTTCAAAGTATTACCCACAGTATCAGGTCTGGAAATGTAACTTTGGTAATTGTCTTGATAATTATATTTGTTGTTTACCGTCGCCTTTCTATAAGGATGGTTAATACTAACCAAACTCATTTGGTCAAGACCTTTTTTACAAATATAATAAAATAGGGGGAATTGTTAGGAAGCATTTAACAGCAGGCTTCCTGTGTGCTGTTTTGGATCTGTCAGGAATTCTCTGCTCCTTATTAATTCCTGAATATTCAGGAATTAAGAGGAGAGGCAAGCCTCTCCCGGGACTGAGGAATCCAGACATTTCCTTCATTAGTTTTTCTATACGGTGATAAGTACCCTCTTCCTTTTTATGAACCATATGGTAAAAGTGGTTATTTACAACTCTCTCTTTCATATGGATGACCTCATGCTTTCTTGATAATTTTTAAGTTTTGATTTTATCTCTGCTGAAAATAGCTACCTTGTAAGACAGTATATATGCCCACACCATATTGATTAAAACACCTTTGCTCCATGAGAGCTCTGGTCCCAGTGTCTTTCTTTCTTTCTCTCTCTTTTTCTCTTTCTCTCTCTCTCTCTCCCCCTCTCTTTTTCAGGCTGATCCCCTGGAGTGCAGAGGCCCTCTGAGTTTACTTTCCTGCCGGGGATTCTAAGACCCTCTCGAGAAGGCACTCTGTGTCTTCACCCCATTGAGAGGGCACCTGAGGCCTCCGTGAACAGAACAAGTCCCATGTCAGGGGCTTTATTGGCTTTCTGCGTAAACCAAAAAATATCAACCTCTTTCTCTCCTTTACTTTCTTATCATCGACTCCAGACCACCAAGTTCCAGTCCATTAAAGGACCTCAACACTTCCCCAGTAACATATTGGACACCTACGAACAAGGGGGCTCATCTTCTGATGTCATATCTTTTTGCCTTTTCATATTATTGAGAAATATCAATAACCTCAGATATGCAGATGACACCACCCTTATGTCAGTAAGCAAAGAAGACCTAAAGAGCCTCTTGATGAAAGTGAAAGAGGAGAGTGAAAAAGTTGGCTTAAAGCTCAACATTCAGAAAACTAACATCATGGCATCTGGTCCCATTACTTCATGGCAAATAGAGGGGGAAACAGTGGAAACAGTGACAGACTTTATTTTGAGGGGGCGCCAAAATCACTGCAGATGGCGAATGCAGCCATGAAATTAAAAGATGCTTGCTCCTTGGAAGAAAAGTTATGACCAACCTAGACAGCATACTAAAAAGCAGAGACATTAATTTGCCAACAAAGGTCCGTCTAGTCAAAGGTATGGTTTTTTTCAGTAGTCATGTATGGATGTGAGAGTTGGACTATAAAGAAAGCTGAGCACCAAAGAATTGATGCTTTTGAACTGTAGTGCTGGAGAAGACTCTTGAGAGTCCCTTGGACTGCAAGGACATCCAAGCAGTTCATCCTAAAGGAAATTAGTCCTGAATATTCATTGGAAGGACTGATACTGAGGCTGAAACTCCAATACTTTGGTCACCTGATGCGAAGAACTGATTCATTTGAAAAGACCCTAATGCTGGGAAACAATGAAGGTGGGAGGAGAAGGGGATGACAGAGGATGAGATGATTGGTTGGCATCACTGACTCAATGGACATGAGTTTGAGTAAGCTCTGGAAGTTGGTGATGGACAGGGAGGCCTGGTGTACCGCAGTTCATGGGGTCACAAAGAGTTGGACATGACTGAGTGACTGAACTGACTGACTGACTGTTCATGGGGTTCTCGAGGCAAGAATACTGAAGTGGTTTGCCAATTTCTTCTCCAGTGGACCACGTTTTGTCAGAACTCTCTACCATGACCTGCCCTTCTTGTGTGGCCCTGCACAGCATGACTGATAACGTCATTGAGTTACAGAAGGCTGTGATCCATGTGATCATATTGGCTAGCTTTCTGTGATTGTGGTTTTCTTTTTGAGGCAGTGGGATTACAGTCCTTTCTTTTTCTGTTTGCCTTCTGATGGATGAGGATAAGAGGCTTGTGCAAGCTTTCTGATGGGACAAACTGGCTGTGGGGAAACCTGGGTCTTACTCTGGTGGGCAGCACAATGCTCAGTAAATCTTTAATCCAACTGTCTGCTGATGGTTGGGGCTGTGCTCCCTCACTGTTTGTTGTTTGGCCTGAGGATTTCTAGTCCTAGAGTCTATAGGCTCTATGGTAGGACTAAAGGCAACCTCCAAAAGGACTTATGCCAACAAGTACCTCCCAGGACTGTTGCTGCCAGTGCCCCTGCTCCTGCTGCAGGCCACTGCTGACCCACACCTCTGCAGTAGACCCTCAAACACTAATAGGCAGGTCTGGCTTAGTGTCTTGTGGGGCTACTGCTCCTTTTGCCTGTATTCTGGTGTGCACAAGGTTTTTTTTGTGCCTTCCAGGAATCTCGCTTCCCCCAGTTCTATGGAAGCTCTGTAATCATATCCCACTGTCCTTCAAAGTCAGATTCCCTGGGGACTCAGTCCTTTTGCTATATACCCAGGTTGGGAAGTCTGAGGTGTGCCCTAGAATGTTTGCAACAGTATGAAAACTTGTTTGGTATTATTGTCCTCCAGTTCATGGGTCACCTACCCAGCAGGTATATGGTTTGATTTTCATGTGATTGACCCCCTCCTACCACCTTGTTGTGGCTTCCTTTATCCTTGGACATGGAGTAGCTTTCTTCTGTGGGTTCCAACATCCTCCTGTCAATGATTGTTCAGCAGCTAGTTGAGATATTGGTGTTCTCAAAGGAGTTGAGCAAACATCCTTCTACTCTACCATCTGAATGTACATGGCTCTAATTTTTTTAAGCCTTGAGGACACACCCAAGCTCTTTTTAGCATCCATCCAAATCAGTAGTTATATTATTATAGCAGTCAATTAAATGTCCACAAACAATGACTTTTGTTTATCTCCATATATTGGGACTGTATCCCAAATTAAACAAAGTGACAGTAGACCTGTCCTCTGAAGTCTCTATCAGCAAGTAACAGATTTATCTACTAATTTGATGCTTTGCTTTTTTACATTATCCTTCTGTTTCTTTCAGGATAGTCATAGTCCCCATACTTAACTGTCATCTTAAATATGAACATTCCTGTAATTTTGAACATGTGATTATATCTTGGAGTGAGTGCCTTGAGAGTTTTGTGCAGTTGTTGTTGTTCCAGGATGAAATAGTCCAAGTGGTATGTTTACAAATTTTAACAACTAACCTGTCTATTTTCCAGTAAAACATGACTCTTAAAGAACTTGAAATAGTAAAACATGACTCTTAAAGAACTTGAAATAGCCACTACTGTGAACAGGACAGCAAGGTGGTCTGTGAGAATAGTAAGTTTGCTAGGATGTCTCCTTTCAGTTGTATTAAGAATCAATTTAGTTACTCTAGAAAATGTAAGTTTCATGTCCTCTAGAGAATCAGTCCTAGTCCTTCTGTAGTGCTGGCTTCACATGGAAGTATGAATCTGTTTGAGTTTATCCTTTTTAGATTCCACGTATAAATGATATCATCCAGTATTTGCCTTTCTCTGAGTTATTTCACTTAGCATAGTGTCTCCAAGGTCCACCCAAATTATTGAAAATGATACCATTTCCTTCTTTCTCATGGAAGAATAATATTCCATTGTGTATATATATATATATATATATATATATATATACATATATATATACACACACACACACACACACACACACTACATCTTCTTTATCCATTCATCTTTGATGGACACTTGGATTGTTTCTTTATCTTGGCAACTATGAATAATGCTGCAATAAAAAAAGAGGTGCAGACATCTTTTTTATATTCTGTTTCCATTTCTTTTTGATATCCAGAAGTAGGACTGCTGTATGATTTGCTACATGTATTTTATTAGAAAGGAACCAAATAGCCAAGAAATCTTGAGAAAGAAGAACAAAGCCAGAGGCATGATACTTCTGAATAACAAACCATAATACACAGCTGTAGTAATCAAAATAGTATGGTATTGATATAAAAACAGACACATAGACTAATGAAATGGAATCAATAGCCCAGAAATAAACCCCCTCATATATGATCAACTCACATTTGACACCCCTTCATGGATCACTGCCTTGTCATGGTGAAGAGGCTTGCATAACTCAATGAAGCAATGCATATAGGGCCACTCAAGACAGACGGGTCAGGTTGGAGAGTTCTGACAAAATGTGGTCCACTGGAGGAGGGAATGGAAAAACACTCCAGTATTCTTGCCATGAGAACCCCATAAACAGTATAAAAAGGGGAAAAAATATGACACCAGAAGATGAGCTCCCCAGGTCTCAAGATGTCTAATATGCTACTGGGAGAGAGTGGAGAGATATTATTAATAGCTCCAGAAATAACAAAGTAGATAGGCCAAAGCAGAAATGACACTCAGTTGTGGATATGTCTGTGATGAAAGTAAAGTCCAATGCTATAAAGAACAATATTGCATATGAACCTGGAGTATTAGGTCCATGAATCAAGGTAAATTAGACATGGTAAAACAGGAGATTGCAAGATGAACACTGATATCTTTAGGAATCAGTGAACAAAACTGGACAGGAATGACTGAATTTAATTCATATGACCTTTATATCTACTACTGTGGGCAAGAATCCCTTAGAAGAAATGGACTAGCCCTACCAGTCAACAAAAGAGTCCGAAATGCAGTACTTGGGTGCAATCTCAAAAACGACAGAATATTCTCAGTTAGTTTCCAAGGAAAATCATTCAATATCACAGTAATCCAAGTCTATGCCCCAACCACTGATTCTGAAGAAGCTGAAGTCTACCAGTTTTATGATGACCTATAAGACTTTCTAGAACTAACATCAAGAAAAGATGTCCTTTTCATCATGGGGGACTGGAATACAAAAGTAGGAAGTTGAGGGATACCTGGGGTAATGGGCAAGTTTGACTTTGGAGCAAAAAATGAAGCAGAACAAAGCCTAACAGAGTTTTATAAAGAGAACACACTGGTCATAGCAAAAACTCTCTTCCAACAATACAAGAAATGACATTACATGTGGACATCACCAAATGGTCAATAATGAAATCAGACTGATTATATTCTTTGCAGCCAAAGTTGGAGAAACTCTATAGAGTCAGCAAAAAAGAAGACCTGGAGCTGACTGTGGCTCAGATCATGAGCTTCTTATTGCAAAATTCAGGCTTAAATTGAAGAAAGCAGGGAAAACAACTAGGCCATTAGGGTATGACCTAAGTCAAATCCCTTATAATTATACAACAGATTCAAGTGATTAGATCCAGTGACCAATAGATTCAAGGGATTATATCTGGTAGACAGAGTGCCTGAAGAACTATAGATGGAAGTTTGTAACACTGCACAGGAGGTGGTGACCAAAACTATTCCAAAGAAAAAGAAATACAAGAAGGCAAAGTGGTTTTCTGAGGAGGCTTTACAAAGAGCTGAGGAAAGAAGAGAAGTGAAAAGCAAGGGAGAAAGGGAAAGATATACCCAACTTAATGTAGAGTTCCAGAAAATAGCAAAGAGAGATAAGAAGACCTTCTTAAATGAACAATGCAAAGAAGTAGAGGAAAACAACAGAATGGGAAAGACTAGAGATCTCTTCCAAAATAACTGGAGATATCAAGAGAACATTTCATACAAGGATAGGCACAATGAAGGACAGAAATATCAAGGACCTAACAGAAGTAGAAGAGATTAAGAAGAGGTGGCAAGAATACACAGAAGAACTATGCCAAAAGGGTCTTAATGACCTGGATAATCACAATGGTGTGGTCACTCACCTAAAGCCAGACATCCTATAGTATGAAATGAAATGGGCCTTAGGAAGCATTACTACAAACAAAACTAATGGGGGTGATGGAATTCCAGATAAGCTATTTAAAATCCTAAAAGATGATGCTGTTGAAGTGTTGCACTCAATACTTTAGCAAAGTTGGAAAACTCAGCAGTGGCCACAGGACTGGATAAGGTCAGTTTTCATTTCAATCCCAAAGAATGCATACATTCATGCTAAGTTGCTTCATTTGTGTCTGACTCTTTGTGACCCTATGGCTGTAGCCTGCCAGGCTCCTCTGTCCAAAGGATTCTCCAGTCCAGAATATTGGAGTGGGTTGCCATTTCCTTCTCCTGGAGATCTTCTTGACCCAAGGATTGAGCCCATGTCTCTTTATGTCTCCTGCATTGGTAGGCAGGTTATTTACCACTAAGCCACCTGGGAATCCCAAAGAAAGGCAATATCAAAAAATGTTCAAACTACTGTACAGTTGTGCTCATTTCACATGCTAACTAGGTTATGCTCAAACTCCTTTAGGCTAGGCTTCAGCAGTACATGAACCAAGAAATTCCAGATGTACATGCTGGATTGAGAAAAGGCACAGGAACCAGAGGTCAAATTGCCAACATCCATTGGATCATAGAGAAAGCAAGGGGATTACAGGAAAACATCTATTTCTGCTTCACTGACAATGCTAAAGCCTTTGACTGTGTGGATCACAACAAACTGTGGAAAATTCTTAAAGAGATGGGAATACCAGACCACCTTACCTACATCCTGAGAAATCTGTATGCAGGTCATGAAGCAACAGTTAGAAATTTACATGGAAAAACAGACTGGTTCAAAATTGGGAAAGGAGTACCTCAAGGCTGTATATTGTCACCTTGCTTGTTTAATGTATATGCAGAGTACATCATCAGAGAAGGCAATAGCAACCCACTCCAGTACTTTTGCCTGGAAAATCCCATGGACGGAGGAGCCTGGTAGGCTGCAGTCCACGGGGTCACTAAGAGTCAGACACGACTGAGTGACTTCACTTTCACTTTTCACTTTCATGCATTGGAGAAGGAAACGGCAAACCAATCCAGTGTTCTTGCCTGGAGAATCCCAGGGAGGGGGGGAGCCTCGTGGGCTGCCATCTATGGGGTTGCACAGAGTTGGACACGACTGACGCGACTTAGCAGCAGCAGCAGCAGAGTACATCATGCGAAGTGTCGGGCTGGATGAAGCACAAGATGGATTCAAGATTGCTGGGAGAAATATCAACAGTCTAAGATATTCAGATGATACCACTCTAAAGGCAGAAAGTGAAGAGCAACTGAAGAGGCTCCTGATGAAAGTGAAGAGGAGAGCAAAAAGGCTGGCTTAAAACTCAACATTCAAAAAACCAAGATTATGGCATCTGGTCCCATCACTTCATGACAAACATAAGGGAGGAAAGTGGCAACAGTAACAGATTTTATTTTCTTGGTCTCCAAAATCACTGGGGACAGTGACTTCAGCCATGAAATTAAAAGATGCTTGCTCCTTGGAAGAAAAGCTATGATAAACCTAGACAGCTCATTAAAAAGCAAAGACTTCACTTTGCCAGCAAGGTCCATATAGTTAAAGCTATGGTTTTTCCTGCAGTATGTATGGATATGAGACTTGGACCATAAAAAAGGCTGAGCACTGAAGAAGTGATCCTTTTGAACTGTAGTGTTGGAGAAAACTCTTGAGAGTCCCTTGGACTGCAAGGAGATCAAATCAGCCTATCCTAAAGGAAATCAGTCTTGAATATTCATTGGAAGGACTGATGCTGAAGCTGAAGCTCCAATACTTTGGCCACCTGATGTGAAGAGCTGACTCAATGGAAAAGACCCTGATGTTGGAAAACACTGAGGGCAGGAGAAGGGGGGCAACAGAGGATGAGATGGTTGGATGGCATCACTGACTCAATGGACATGAGTTTGAGCAAAGCCTGGGAGATTGTGAAGGATAGGAAGCCTGGTGTGCTGCAGTCCATGGGGTTGCAAAGAGCTGGACATGACTTAGCAGCTAAGCAACTACAACAACATATGACAAGATGCCAACAATAACATATGACCCAATGGGAGAAAGCAATGTGTCATCAAAAAAAAAAAAAGCTGTTGGAAAAACTGAATAACCACATGCAGAGGAATGAGGTTCATGCCCTATGTTATACTCCTATGTTATACTGGTGACAAAAATGAACTGAAAATAGTGTAAAAACTTAAATTTAAAACCTGAAACTGTAAAACTCCTAGAAGAAAACTAGGAAAAGCTCCTTGACATTGGTCTTGGCAGTGGTTTCCTGGATATGACAGCAAAAGCACAAGCAACAAAAGCAAAAATAAGTGAGTCTGCTAGGTTTGAAGAGCAAATTTTATAGCTCTATCAGCAAAGTTCTTACTACCTTTAGAAACTTCATCCTTCTGCCCTGAGTTCTACCCTGAATTACTGCTATCTGAGTAGACAGTTGGAAAGCCTCTAACAAACTAGCTATCACTTTTCCAAAAGAAAATTTTTTCTCATCAAAGTAAAAATTCCCCTTCTCCAAATTTACCCTGTGGCATGGCAGAACCAAGCTGGAGGAGGGCATGGCAACCCATTCCAGTATTCTTGCCTGGAAAATCTCATGGACAGAAGAGCCTGGGGGGCTACAGTCCATGGATTCAAAAAGAGTCAGACACAACTGAGCAACTGAATACACGTATGGCCGAACCAAATATTTATTAGTAGTATATGTATCCATTTTAAGTCTAGGACCAAGAATTGAAGCTCTAGGAACTGTTAACTCATGTGCTTCTGCAGACCTAACTCCAGACAAAACATCTAAGATTTCATGTCACTGCTGCAGAGGAAGCCTTAAGTCGGCCACTTTTATCTTGAGTACATGACTCAGCAGTAAACATTAACAAATTTGCCTTTTAAACAGAAATATCAAATAAATTATGCCAGATTTTTCAAAATTTAGACTCCAAAGCTTAGGGTGAGAGAGAAGCTGTAGCCAATTTCAATTATTCAAAAGCCTCTTCAGACTCTAGGGATAAACCCCAGAGGATCTAGAGAACAACCATGTAGTTGTTTTGTCAGAAGTTACGACTGTCCTATAAAAAACTAGAATCCCCTGTCCCCAATATCCTACTAGTTCCCAAATTATCTAAGATATTTTTCTGTAGTTGGCGATTTTATCTGCAAAATTGGCTGGCTCCTCACTCATAACACTTAGCCACCTTCCTCTGACAACAGATGTCCTAACTGTTTTCCCTCAGTTTGCCAATATTGCACTTTGCCTAGGGAGGCCTTATGGCCCTGTGAAGAGAGGAATTTTAACAAAGTGTCATCTCTGCATTGTTCTTTAGTTTTTGAGTGGGCCAGCAAATCATCTGCATGTTGCATGATTATCCCTCTACTAGTGGCACGAATTTCTCTACATTTTCCTGTAAATGATAAGAGAAAATAGTGGGAGAGTCCTAAAACATTTGAGGAATCCTTTGCCATAAATGCTGTACTCTTTTTTAAGCCAACACACATAAGAATATAGATCGGTATGCTAGAGGAACAGAGAAGGAGAAACAAAACCAGAATGCAGATCAACTACAAAGAAAAAACACTGCAGATGCAGGTATGAAAGTCATGAGTGAGAACAGTGGGAGGCTTAGGGACTACAGGAATTAATGGACAACAGGTTTACTTACTTCTCTAAGATCTTGCACAAAATGATTTAGTGGTTAAACATCTTCCTAAAATTTCCCTTCCTTCTTTACTATAAGTATGGGAGTATTACAGGGCAAGTATCATGTTCATCTTTTTTATTGTCTCCCCTTTTCTCTAATTCTTTTATAACAAGTTTTATTCCTTCTAACTGACCTCTCAACAAGGAATATTGTTTTACATATGGCCATGACATCCCTTCCATGAGCTATTTTTATTGGTTCCGTATGTCTCCACATCCAATAACGATACTGGTTCCATTCCCAGTATCATTATTCCCTAGGGTCTAAAGTGATGCATAGTTCATTTCAGCTTAGGGTGCTTTTCCAGCATGGTATGACACTGCCACTTTCTGCTACACCCCATTTCATTCATAAGGCACAATGAACCCAATCAGGGTCTTTTCTCCCCCTTGCGTGCTCCACAGATAGTCTGTCCAGTGTATAGAATGCAGTAGGTAACCTTTAATTTCCAAGGCATGTCTCTCCCCAGTGGGTTTACAGGAGGATCAAGAGAAAGTAAGAAAGGATTTTCTTTAGTCATGGGACTATCTGTATGGGAATCATGGATGAAAAGGGACAAGAAGAAGGCTGACCCAAAATGCCAGAAACCTGTATTGATCTATCACCAAATGAAAAAGCAAAAAAAAAAAAAAAAAAAAAAATCCTGAGGAAATTTCAGAATAAGCAGCACCAGTACCACCAATTCCCACCTGCAAGATTCCAGTATCTGTCCATTTTTAGCTATTTTGCTAATTATCCCTCAATCTCCCTGGGCTTTCCTGATACCCTGATTCTGGCAACTTTGGCATTTGGAATTTCTCTTCAGTTCCTCTTCCAATGTCCTGGCTTCTTGTAAAAATGACACACAATTTCCCTTCTTCACTCTTTTCAGAAGTTGGTCAGATTAGGGGTTAGTCCTCTACTAAATATTTTTAACTGAGCAGCTAAGACAATGATTTTTAATTTCTTCTTTCCTTCATCTTTCTTTTGATAGTCAGAAAATGAGGTGGCTGCTGCCAAGATTTCAGTAACAATCTGTCCTTACCATCCTTCCCGTTTCTGCCTAACTTGAGTATGGATAGTCATCAAGAGTGCCCAGACAAAGGTGCTGAAGGCCAGACAGTGATTCTGATCTGCCTTTGGGCCTGAGCCAATAGATTTTGAGACTGCCTCAGTAAAGAGCCAATTGAAATCAGTTGTGGGGGGGGACTCACCAGTTTTCTGGTTACACCTCTGCAATGTCTCTCAGCTCACCTTTAGCAGAAAGGCTTCAAGCACGGCTATTAGTAACCCTTCCTGCAGGTCTTTAATGTCCTTGGTTCTTTCATACTTGTGTGAGGGGGAGTGGAGGGGGGCAGAGGTTTCCTTTGGCCACCATACACCTTGATGCATGAATTTTCTGGACCTTGACATGCTTGTTCCATCAAACACACCAAGACAGCTGGTTGAAAAATTCCACACACCAATCAATGCATATCCCCACACAGGGGGCTGTCAACTGAAAACACACTGCAAAGTATTTCTAGGATACAGTGAAAGAAAGTCTTTAAATGAGTCACATCGGCTTGTTAGAAAGGCAAGCAGATGCCCTCGGAGGCCTAGGTGGCTCCTCGGCACTTGGCATTGCTGGTGATCCAATAGGAAGAGGTGGTTGTTCTCATACTGAAACAAGAAAAATGTAAATTATGTGGTCTTTTGTCTAATCTTCCCATGTTGACATTTATTAGTGTAACACAACACCTCTTTTTTTGTTTGCTTTGCTTCAAGTGCCTAGTGGAATTACTTTTCACCCTGTTTCCTTCAGATGGGGAAACAATCTTTTATCCACATTTTCAATTATTACATGATCCTGTAGCTTTAATATTTCTGTTCTCCTACCAACCTGGTGGGGAGGATACTGGAATCTTATAGGTAAAATTAGGCTAAGACATGAAGTGGACTCAGGCTAGGGCATGAAGTACACACACCTGTGTCCTCCAATAGGGCAGATAATAATAACTTCTTAGCAGTTAAAAAATCATGCCTTAGTCCCTCTGTGCAAAGGAATCACTCATGAAAGGAACTATGCATCCAAAAGGTCACTGCCTCCTCTTCTCCAGAAACTGATTTGAGTTTGGGAAAGATGAGGAGAAGCAGGGAAACAGAGAGAGCTGGGACGTCAGGGAAGAGCTGGGACTGCCTCTAAGTCAGTAACATCTTGGTTCTCCTCAGTGTGTCTATAATCAGAACCATATCCCCTAGCCACTATGTCTATCACTATCATCCAGGTTATGCTTCCTTAAAGTCCAGTGATTGACATCTCAGTGGGGAGACTGGTGCAGAGGTAGATGGAATGAACAGATCATTGGTCCAGGAAGTGTTCTCCCAAGGCACTGCTAAATTCCCATGCACTTTTCTTTGAAAGTTAAAGCCCAAGATGGTACCCAGACCAACTATGCAGGAAACGAGGGAACTGAAGGTGCTGCCATTTCCTCTTCCTCTTCAGTTCTGTTACTCAGTTGACTAATGTACTCATTTCCTTCCAGCCTTTTCCTTCCAGCCTTTTCCTTCCAGATGCCCTACCTGAACAATGCTGGTATCTCCCTAGTTGATGGAAAACACACATTCTTTTTGCACATCTCAACTGGATGTAACTTTGAAAATTACCCTAATATATGTAAAAGGTTCTTAGTCCCCAAAGAACTGAATTTTGCGTCTAATGTGAGGGAGTGTTTGAGTTGCATTTTTTTTGTTATATTAATATTTATTTATTTGGCTGTGCCAGGTCTGACTTGTAGCATGCAAGGTCTTCCATCTTCGTTGAGGCATGAAAGATTTGTAGGTGCAGCACATGAACTCTCAGGTGCAGTATGTGGGATCTAGTTCCCCAACCAGGGATCGAACCTGGGCCCCCTGTATTGGGAGCACAGAGTTGCAGCCAATGGACCACTAGGGAAGCTCCTGCATTATTTTTCAATGAGGATATACAGTTGTTCCATTATCACACCTTAGTAAAAAGGCTGTTCTTGCTCCACTTCTCTGCAATGGCAGTTTTAATAATTAGAGGTTCACATGCAAGTGGGTCTTTTATGACATTCCATTCAGTTCTATTGGTCTATTTGCTTATATTGACATATGCAACACAAATTTTTAATAACTGCAGTGTTTTTTCCTCTGGAACTCTGCCTTCAGTTGGATATATCTTTCCCTTTCTCTTTTGTCTTTTGCTTCTCTTCTTTCCTCAGATGTTTGTAAGGCCTCCTCAGGCAACCACTTTGCCTTTTTGCATTGCTTTTTCCTTGGGATGATTTTGGTTACTGACTCCTGCACAATGTTATGAACCTCCATCCATAGTTTTTCAGGCACTCTATCAGATCTAATCCTTTGAATCTGTTTGTCACCTCCATTGTATAATTATAAGGGATTTCATTTAGGTCATACCTGAATGGCATAGTTATTTTCCATACTTTCTTCTATTAAACCTGAATTTTGGAATAAGGTGCTCATGATCTGAGCCATATTCAGCTCCAGGTCTTATTTTTACTGATTATACAGAGCTTCTCCATCTTTGGCTTCAAAGAACATAAACAATCTGATTTCAGTATTAACCATCTGGTGAGGTCCATGTGTATAGTAATCTATTGCGTTGTTGGAAAACAGCATTTGCTATGACCAGTGCATTTTATTGGCAAACTCTGTTAGCCTTCACTCTGCTTCATTTTGTATTCCAAGGCCAAACTTGCTTATTACTCCAGCTATCTCTTGATTTCCTACTTTTGCATTCCAGTCCCCTATGATGAAAAGGGCATCTTTTTAGCTGTTAGTTCTAAAAGGTCTTATAGGTCTTCATAGAACCTGTCAGCTTTAGCTTCTTTGGCATTAGTTATTGGGACATACACTTGGATTACTATGATGTTGAATGGTTTGCCTTGGAAATGAACCAAGATCATTCTGTTGTTTTTGAGACTGTACCCAAGGACTGTGTTTCAGACTCTTTGGGGGGGCTACTCCATTTCTTTTAAGGTATTCTTGCCCACAGTAGTAGATATAATAGTCATCTGAACTAAATTTGCCCATTCCTGTACATTTTAGTTCACTGATTCCTAAAGATGTCGATGTTCATTCTTGCCATCTCTGGCTTGACCACATTAATTTACCTTGATTCATGGACCTAACATTCAAGGATCCTATGCAATATTGCTCTTTACAGCATCAGACTTCACTTTTACACTAGACAGGAAAAGATATACCCAACTGAATGCAAGAGTTCCAGAGAACAGCAAGGAGAGATAAATAAACAATGGAAAGAAATAGAGGAAAACAATCAAATGGGAAAAACTGGAGATCTCTTCCAGAAAACTGGAGATATCACTCTTCCAGAAAACTGGAGATATCAAGGGAACATTTCATGCAACAATTGGCACAATAAAGAACAGAAACCTAAGGACCTAACAGAAGCAGAAGATATTAAGAAGAGGAGGCAAGAATACACAGAAGAACTATATAAGAAAGGTCTTAATGACTCAGATATCCACAATATTCTGTCCCTAATCTAGACCTGGACATACTGGAGTATGAAGTCAAATGGGCCTTAGGAAGAATTGTTACCAACAAAGCTAGTGGAGGTGATGGATTCCAGCTGAGCTATTTCAAATCCTAAAAGACGATGTTGTTAAAATGCTGCACTCAATACATCAGCAAATTTGTAAAACTCACCAGTGGCCACAGGACTGGAAAAGGTTCATTTGCATTCTAATCCCAAAGAAAGGCAATGTCAAAGAACGTTCAAACTAAGGCATAATTGCACTCATTTCACATGCTAGCAAGGTAATGCTCAAAATCCTTCAAGCTAGGCTTCAGAAGTAAGTGAACTGAGAACTTCCAGATGTATAAGCTGGATTTAGAAAAGGAGAGGAACCAGATATCAAATTGAATCATGGAGAAAGCAAGAGAATTCCAGAAAAACATCTATTTCTGATTCACTGACTATGTGAAAGCCTTTGTGTGGATTACAGCAAACTGTGGAAAGTTCTTAAGGAAATGGGAATACCAGACCACTTTACTTGCCTCCTGAGAAACCAGTATGTGGGTCAAAAAGCAACAGTTAGAGCCGGACATGGAACAACAGACTGGTTCAAAATTGGGAAAGGAGTCTGTCAAGGCTGGATATTGTTACCCTGCTTATTTGACTTACATGCAGAGTACATCATGTGAAATGTTGGGCTGGATGACTCACAAACTGGAATCAAGATGGCCGGGAAAAATATCAACAACCTCAGGTACGCAGATAATACCACTGTAATGGCAGAAATTGAAGAGGAACCAAAAAGCCTCTTGCTGAGAGTGAAAGAGGAGAGTGAAAAAGCTGGCTTAAAACTCAACATTCAATAAACTATGATCAAGGCATCTGGTCCCATCACTTCATGGCAATAGAAGGGGAAAAATCATAAACAATGACAGATTTTATTTTCTTGGGCTCCAAAATCACTGCAACAGTGACTGCAGCTACGAAATTAAAAGACACTTGCTCCTTTGAAGGAAAGCTATGACAAATGCAGACAGCATATTACAAAGCAGAGACATTACTTTAAGAGTCAGACATGACTGAGCACCCTTTCATTTTTTCACTTTGTCGACAAAAGTGCATATACTCAAAGCTATGGTTTTTCCAGTAGACATGTATGGATGTGAGAGTTAGACCATAAAGAAGGCGGAGTGCTGAAGAATTGATATTTTTGAACTGTGGTGCTGGAGAAGACTCTTGAGAGTCCCTTGGACTGCAAGGAGATCAAACCAGTCAATCCTTAAGGAAATCAACCTTGAATATTCATTGGAAGGACTGATGCTGAAGCTGAAGCTCCAATACTTTGACCACCTGATATGAAGAGCCGACTCACTCGAAAAGACCATGATGCTGGGAAACATTGAAGGCAAAAGAAGGTGGTGTCAGGGGATGAGATATTTGGATGGCATCACCGACTCAAGGGGCATGAATTTGAGCAAACTCTGAGAGATAGAGAACAGAGTATCCTGGAATGCTGCAGTCCATAGAGTTGCAAAGAGTTGGACATGAGTTAGGGACTGAACAACATCAAAAATTCTAGTGTAGATCTAAGGGAGAGAAGCAATTATGAAATTGTATCCACAATAAGCAAGATCACCATGGTTGGGTAAAGCAGTCTGAAACCCGAGCAGGGCCCTCCTCCCCAGAGTTCAGTTGGGAGACTACAACCACGCATTTTCTTTCGGTTGAATAAGATGAGTCAGAAGAGGAATGGTAGTGAGTTCTGGACCATCCATACCCTGGCATTTTGGAAACTGAGACAAATGGAAATGAACAAAAATGCTACCTCCAAACATTGGGAGGTTCTATATAGCCCGAGTTTTTTCCCACTTGTTAAGGAAGATAGCCATCCAGCAGCAGCCTGAAAACATGAAGATAGACACTTAGTGAGCACCTCCTTGTTTTATAGATGCTATCCACTGCCTCCATAGATTCCTGAGTTCTTTGCAGCCATAAGGCAGACGTCTTTTCAGTGGTCTGTTGACACCAGATACTCTCTTGGGTAGACAGTTGGCCCCTGGTGTGTATGCATTTTATAGACTGGGTGGAGGGAATCATTGCAAATAGTGCAGATTGAGAGTTTGGGATTGACACATCCATGCATGCTCAGTCATGTCTGAACTTTGTGACCCCATGGACAGCCCATCAGGCTCCTCTGTCGATGGGATTTTCAAGGCAAGAATACTGGAGAGGATTGCTATGCCCTGCTCCAGGGGATCTTCTCGACCCAGGGACTGAACCTGCATCTTTTGCGTCTCCTGCACTGGCAGGATTCTTTATCACTGAGCCATCTGATTGACATGTACACATTGCTATATTTAAGTAGATCACCAACAAGGACATACTGTAAAAAAAAATTTTTTTTTAATCATTGGAGTTGATATGCGATGTCCAACTTACGGGCCTGTCCACGTGGCACAGTGGTAAAGAACCTGCCTGCCAATGCAGGAGACCCAAGAGACTTGAGTTCAAACCCTGGGTCACAAAGATCCCCTGGAGAAGGAAATGGAAACTCACTCCAGTATTCTTGCCTGGACAATCCACATGGACAGGCTCCCATTGAGCCTGGTGGGCTACAGTACATTGGGTCGTAAAGAGTTGGGTATGGCTTCACGACAGAACAACAAAAATAAGTGCTTTTTTTAAAAGTAATTCTCATTATCTAGTAGAGTACATCCTCATATTTCTTTCTTTATCAAGAGGAAACTGACACTTCTTGGCCATGCATGGGTATTTTATTTAGTAATTTACAAGTTGCATTTTGTTTAATTTCATGGTGACATGTTTGTTACTGCAGAAGCAGAATGCATGTTTATATACTGACTTTATACTCACCAGCTTTTAAAACTAATTTTATTGATTTCATAGGTTATTCTTACTTATTGTTTTCATAGATATCCTTTACTTGCTTGATAGCATAACTTCTTTTATCATGAATGAAAGAAAAAATAAATCTTATGAAACACTATTCTGTATTAATTTAGATGTGATTTTTCTCTCATTTAGTCTATCCACGAGATATGCCAGCCATGGATTTATCCTCTGTCAGATCAATTCCTTACTCTTCTGCTCTGCTCTTTAGTGTAAAATGCCTGACTCCCATTTCTCATGCTCTGTGCTGTCCAACACCTGGATGCCAGCTCAGATAAACAAGGAGTGACAGCTAGAGATTAGAGTCCAGGAGGATCAACATGCCTAGAATTTGTCACCTTCTTACTCTCTGAAGCAGGTGGTTTCCATTCAATGGCTACGTAATGTCCATGGCTCCAATTTCCCTCAGTAACAATACTTTTCCTCTTTGTTCCCCTAGCCTAGAGACGGGAGTGCTTATTTCAAGTTGTATTGTTTTGCTCAACTCTCTCCAATAGGCTTTTGAAATAACCAATCTCCTACACTAAATTCTCCCATTTATTTTTTCCTGTGAAAGCCTTCTTTCAGTCCTAAGAAAAACTTAACTCTATCACATATGTGTATATACACCAACACACACATAAAAAAAATTTGGCAGGCTCCTCTGTCCATGGAATCTTCCAGGCAAGAATACTGGAGTGTGTTGCCATTCCCTTCTCCAGTGGAACTTTCTGACCCAGGAATTTGAACCCAGGTCTCCTGCTGCAGGCAGATTCTTTATTGTCTGAGCCATCAGGGAAGCCCATATTAAAAAACACTAACAGTATAAGGGAGAGATTTATCCAATATTTAAAAATTTTGAGCACTACACATAAAGCTCTACAGTACAGCCTGTGAGAAACAGTTCAAGTGGTACTTGGATATTATAGTCTTAAATAGATCTATCAAAAAATATTTAAAACCTTTAAAATATTTAAAACCCTCTAATTCAAGAGCTATAGAAACAATAATACATTACACTCAAGTAATTAGAAGGTAGGAATTGATGAAGATAAATGCAGAAGTGATGAATTAGAAGACAGTAGAACAAACTAATGAAAGCCAGTTCTTTGAAATTATTTCTGTAACATTTTCTGTAGGTATTATCAATTACAAAATAAAGAAGCATGAAAGTGCTATTAGTCAATAGAATTCTATAAGATATACCTACAGGAGAGATTTGGGGCTTCCCGGGTGGTGCAGTGGTAAAGAATCTGCCTGCCAATGCAGGAGACACAAGAGACACAGATTCGATCCCTGGGTTGGGAATATTCCCTGGAGGAGGAAATGGCAACCCACTTCAATATTCTTGCCTGGGAAATCTCACGAACAGGGGAGCCTGGCAAAGAGTCGTCGTAAAGAGGGTTGCAAAGAGTTGGGCACTACTGAGCACACATGCACTTGCAGAGGAGAGATTTAAAGGCTATAATAGAACACTATAAATACTTTTCAGGATACCAAATGGTGGATATGGAAAAAAATTCTACCTAAAGCATTTTTTAGCTAATAATCACAAAAGAATGCTAGCATGACCATTCTGCAGCCCCTAATGGATTAACGGTTGAGGGTAATGTTCCTCAGTGACTGGCAACATCACCACAAAGGAGATAACAGACACAATGTGTTCCCTGATGGAAATGCACAGTGTCACCTTAGGAGTAGGTTATTTACTAGTAATTAAACCTTCATGTTCAAACTTTTTCCTATTACAACTGAGGATTGTTGATGTTGAATACCAGATATGTTGGGTTTATTATTCTATTCTCTGTACTCCTGTAAGTCTGAGAATTTTAATAACATGATTTTATTGTAAGTAGCATGTCTTTAAATCAGGATTGGGAACACGTGTACACCCATGGTAGATTCACGTTGATGTATGGCAAAATCAATACAATATTGTAAAGTAAAAAATAAATAAATAAAAAAGAAACAAGAACAGCCAAAATTTTGAAAAAAAAATACAATTGAAATTAAAGGTTTTTTAGCAAAATATAAATGACTAAATAGGTCCATAAAGAAACAGAAAATTAGTATAAGAATAAAAACTAAAATTGTAGTGAAAATCACAGCATCCTCAAAATGTTCCTGGAAGCTTCTTACACTAAATGAAAGAGAAATGAACTGTTGCAAATCATACCAAAAAATGGGAAATGACTCATCCACTCTAATGGGCTAATGCTCCTTGATACAAAGACCAGGTAAGCCTACCCTGAAGAAAGAACACTTGAGTCAAGCTAATTCATGTAGAGATGAGTCTTAAATAACCTCATAGCTCATGCAATGTAGTGGTGTACTAATAAAAAAACAGACACTGTCAAAGAAATGCAAAGGATACTATATTAGAAAACATGAATTGGAAGTCACTATACTAACAGATAAGGGAGAAAAAAAGCATTTGCTCATGTGCAGGGGTGAAGAAAAAGCTTTGATTAAAAAACAGCATAAATTAATGGTAATAACTTTGAGAAAGCTTATAAGAATGGAATATCCATTATCATCAAGTTGTCAGCAAATATACATAAATGTGAAATATTAGAAACATTCCAAATAAAGTCTGGAAAAATACACAGAGGTATTGTACCACAATATGAATAATGAAAAAGAACATAATAATAATACCAAGATGGGCTTCCCTGTGATTCCATGGTAAAGAATCCACCTGCCAATGAAGGAGACATGGGTTTGACCCCTGGTCCAGGAAGATCCCACATGTCACTGGACAACTAAGCCCAAGGGCCACAGCTATTGAGCCTGTACTCCAGAGCCTGGGAACCACAAATATTGAGCTGACATTCTGCAACTACTAAAGCCCAAGTGCCCTAGAGCCCGTGCTCCACAAAAGGGAAGCCACCACAATGAGAAGCTCCTGCACTGCAACTAGAGAGGAGCCCCTCTTGCCGCAACTAGAGAAAAGCCCGCACAGCAACAAAGACCCAGCATAGTCAAAATTAAAACAAATAAATAATAAATAAAATCGTTAAAAAATTATAATACCGAGATGATTTTGTAAGTAAAATGCCTAAACTAATAGGCAAACATGATATTTCAATATATAAGGAGCATAAAAACTCTAGCATGTTGAAAATCATACAGCAAAATCAGCAGCCTGGTCACACAAAATTGATAGCTAATCAATACCATTCACAGCAGCAACAATATCTAAAATATACCTGAAATTAAGTGCTTCCCTGGTGGCTCGGTGAATCCACCTGCCAATGCAGGAGATGTAGGTTCGGTATCTGGGTCAGGAAGATCCCCTGGAGAAGGAAATGGCAACCCACTCCAGCGCGCTTGCCTGGAAAACTTCATGGACAGAGGGGCCTGGAGGACTACAGTCCATGGGGTCACAAAAGAGCCAGACATGACTTAGTGACTGACCAACAACAACGAAAATGAAAACTAATAAAATTGTAGAAGATCTTTATGGAAGTAACTACAAACATTTACTGATAGAGAAAAAAATGTCCTGAATAGAGCACTATAATATTTTTATTCAGGGGAACAGAATACTGCAAAGATATCAGTTCTCCCTAACTTATTTACAGTTGTAGTGCTGTACATGTAGCTTCCAAGATGACAATCAAACTCGGGGTGCTATCTCCTGTGCCCCAAATCAACCCTGGAAAAACTAAAGAAGGAATAAATCAAATGATATCAACAATAAGAGTGAAACAATAGTGAGAAACCTGAGGATAAAAAGAAAACTGAGGATAACAAGTCTGTACTGTTAAGTGCTTGTGTGAGGGCAAGTAAGAGAGGTCTAGGTAAGACAAGGATCAGTTGAAGGAAAGGTTTTAAAGTTTGGCCCTTGTATCTTTTGTTGTGTCCTGAGTAAACGAATTTCTACTGCCTCATAGCACTTAAGGGAACTTCAGGCAGCATCTCAGAGCCTGTATGCCAGGACTATTGGGTTATGCCAGGACAATGGGGTGATATCAGGACAGCGCCAAAGGTTGGTTTGTTGAGACAATATGAGTCCAGAGATTGTCCTAAAAACCACCTGAATCTTCTTTCATTGGTGAGGATGGGGCTTTTTTTAATGGTTCTCTTAAAAAGACTATAAAGCATGAATCAGAATAGTAAGAACACTTGAGCTCTACTCTTTAAGCAAATTTCAAATATATAATACATTATAACTAACTGCTGTCACCATGCTGTACAGTTGATTTCCAGAACTTATTCATCTTATGACTGAAAGTTGTACCCCTTGACCAGTATACCCCTACTCACTAACCCCTCAGCCTCCGGTAACCACTGTTTTATTCTCTATTATTAGGAATTCAACTTTGTTTTTTAGATTCTACATATAAGTTAGATCATTAATACTTGTCTCTCTGTGTCTGACATTTCATTTAGCATAAAGTCCTCCTAGGATCATTTACCTAGTTAAAAATGATGGGAGTTCTCAACATACACAAAAATATGGTAACTATGGGAGGATTTAAGTTACGTAGTTAGATCCTGGCACTAATTTCACAATGTATGCAAATATCAAAAACACTGTAATATATATATATATATATATATATATATATATATATATATATAAAACAGTTACATTTGTCAAAATATAAAGAAAAATATCAAAATAGAATAGCAAGTAACACAGTAATTGCACACAAGGACAAAATTTCATATCAGAAAATTTCATTAATGACACTGGTATCAGTGAAGAAAGAACCCACGGAGAGCTGTCAGTCTAAGGAGTTGCCTCTATTTCTCCATGGGTTCTTGAGGACCCTGGTGCAGTTAGGGGTCTGAAGTTAGAAAAGGAAAGGATTCCAGGATTCCTAGAACTCGATGCAAGTTCCCTAACTGGGAACACTGAAACCCACAGATTTCTCACCTCCTGCAGGAATTTCCAGGAAGTCTCAGGTATATAAGTGTCCAGGTGAGATGTACATGCATTTCATACCAGGGGTCTCAGGAGCTGATGTCTTCAATGTGAGGCCTTAGCCTCAGGTCAGCAGATGGGATGTAGCCCAGCACCTACACGGGTCAAGGAAAATATGGAAAGAGAAAAGAGCATCACTCACCACAGAAGAGGGAACCCAAGAGAGGCCTCACTGTTGGTCTCAGGGGCTCCAGGATGGCTGTTAGGTTTGGGCTCACAAATACTTCCTGCTGGGTGTGCAGACAGAAGTGAGTATGAAGGGATGAGGCCAGTTCACTGAGCTCAGCACAGGGACCCCTTAACAGTCAATGAAAGGACCACATCTCATCCAGCAGGAAGCTCCCCCAGAACCCACCCCCCCTCACCCAGGTCCCACCCTTGCTGTCCTCCTGGAGCCCAGATGCACATGATAGGAAGTGACATCCCCCTAATCACACTGGGGGTACTACACCATCTTTGATAGTATTGCTATCTCTGGGAGCTGCAGTACATGGTGACCAGAGGGAGGAGGTCCAAGTTTCAATCAGGTGTAAATGTGTGAGGTGACATGAGTTACCAGTGCAGGGATATACCCCGGAACCCCCAATCCATTTTCCCTCCAAGAAAGGGGGCCACACAGCCCCAGCCAACCCTGCTCTCAGCCCAGAGGCTAGGGCCTGGCTCTTAGGTCCCAAGTCCATTGACTTCACACGTGGGGTCTCTGTAAGAAATGCCTGGATCTGGGGGTGGTGGATCTGGGTGCAGGGTTGGTGGACCCTGGCTCTGTTCAGTAGAGGGAAGTCCAGGATTCTGTGGAATGAAGGAGGGATCTGCAGGGGGACTGAGTTTCTCAACACCCCAGATTGGCCACACCTAACCCTTTACCCAGCGTGACTTGGCCGGGGAGCAACCGGTCAGCATCTGGGGAGTTCTAAAGGCTGAGGGCTCCCTGACTGCAATCACCAACACAGGACACTCGGGGAAGATGGGACCTCGTTCTGAAGGGCTGGCAGCAGGTCAGCAGAGGGAGGATGTCAGGGCTCGGGTGGAGTCAGGGTAATGACCATCTTCCGCATCACACAGCCGACTCAGGACCCTCCCCTGTGGCCAGCACTTCCTCCCAGCCAAACATGGGGACGGGGGCGGTGGTCTGTCAGGGGAGGTTGCAGCTTGGTTGTGAACGGGCAGCTTCGAGACAGCAGAAGGGCGGGTCCCGGCTCCCTTCATTGGGGGCCTGAACATTCCCTCCTCTCATCATCTGGGGTGACAGGGAAGGTGGCAGCGTCAACTTCAAAGCAAGAGAGGGAACAGGGTGGGTGGGTTTGGGGGCGGGGGGGGGATATGAGGGAGTCTTGCCCCAGGTTTCCTCATGACTCTGAAATGTGAATTGAAAGGACTGCCTCCCCTGCCAGCTCCCACAGGCCTCCCTCTTAACACCGAGGCAGGGCTGTCTGGCTGTGCCCCAGCGATCACTCTCATTTTCTACTCAGTTGTCTCAAGGGAGGGGATCACCAGGAGAACAGACTTGTGGGTCCTAGAGCACTGGGCTCAAGGACTGCTCAGAGGCGGCTTTGGTTCAAGCCAGGGAGGAATCTCCTCAGTGCAGTTGTTCACAACATCTGCTTGTCCTTCCTCTAGGTGCCCTCCTTGCCTGCCACCCTGCCCACATGTGCCTGTGATCCATAACCTGTGTCACCATGCCTCGGAGGCACAAAAACAAGTATCATGCCCGTGTGAAATGCCACCAGGTCCAGGGGGACACTCAGTGTCCCCAGGAAGCCCAGACCAGTGCTGTTGCAGCCCCCAAAGAGGAGTGCCCCTCCTCCCCCTTGTCTGTCCCTCAGGGTTCTCCCCCAAGCTCCCCTGCTATTGGAGATCACCAGGAGCTTCAGGGAGCCATGGCCTCTAGCTCTCTTGATGCAGGGCCTTCCTGCTCAGGATGTGATGAAGGTGCCCAGGGCCCAGAGGACGAAAGTGCATGTGCCTCCCAGGCAGGCCCTGCCACTCAGAGCCCTCCCATAGATCCTCTGACCAGTAAGGCCAGCATGCTGGTGGAATTCCTGCTGGAGAAGTACACCAGGAAGGAACCCATCTCCCAGCACGCCCTGCTGAAGGTCGTTGGCAGCAAGTATAGGCAGCACTTCCCTGAGTTCCTCAGGAGAGCCTGTAAGCACATGGAGCTGGTATTTTGCCTGGAGCTGACGGAAGTCGACTGTAGCAGGAACATCTATGCCCGCATCAACAAGCTCAACCTCGGGGGTGATGAAGGTCTGAGTGATGAGTGGGGTCTGCCCAAGTCTGGTTTTCTCATGGTGCTCCTGGGCATTATCTTCATGAAGGGTAACCGAGCTACCGGGTAGGAGGTCTGGGAAAGGCTCAGTGTGTTGGGGGTCTATATGGGGAGGAGGCATTGGATCTTTGGGGAGTCCAGAAGGCTCATCACCAAAGATCTGGTACAGAAAAAGTACCTGAAGTACGGACAGGTGCCCAGTGGCGATCCTCCACACTACGAGTTCCTATGGGGCCCGAGAGCCTGTGTTCAGACCAATAAGATGAAGGTGTTGGAGGTGTAGGCCAAGATCCACGATACCCTCCCAATTTCCTTCCCAGACCTCTGTGACAATGGTCTGAGAAATCAGGCGGAGAGAGCAGGGCTGAGAGGTGTGGCCAGGGCTCCAACAACGGCTGAAGCCAGTGCCCCTTCCAGGGCCAAGTCCTACAGCTCCTCTCACATCTAGGGAGGGAGGCCCAGACACTTTCTTCCCTTTTGTTTTGGAACAGAGCTGTCAAGATCCTAAACAGTAGAGAGTACTAGGGTGGAGGGAACAAAACTGGTATGTTCTTTAGTGTTTTATGTAGTAAGGGAGTTTAAGTGCAACTCATTTTTAAAAATATATATCATTTTTCCTTTATCCATAGGAGAAATATCTAGTGAAAGTTGATTTAAATTAGATTAAGGAGATGAGGGAGGAGTTCAGTATTTTCAAATGTTAATTACTTTTCATAAGGTTTCTTGTGCTTCAGAATACAAATGGATTAATCATATAAATCACATTGTTTGCTGTTTTAAAGTTTTGAAAGCCACAGGTTGGGTATATGTAAAACACACTGAACATATTGAATATGTTGTTCACCATCTAAACAAGGTAAGATGACATTGGAACAGAATTTTCTCAAAGGGTAGTCAAGCTCCTAGATAGTGCAGGTTAGTAGGGGTCGAGAAAACCAAGTTTAGATCTCTATTTTCTTCCTGATTTAAACTAGTAACTTCTGTATATTATCTATTTCATTTTTATCGAATATTTTTACTTCTACAAGATTCCATTTCTTTAGAATACTGATTTGGTAATGATATTCCAGTTTTATTTATTGCTGTTTTAGGATTTTCAAGTTACAGTTTTGGTAGATGTAAAAGAAACCTGACATGCCTCTTGAGAAATTTGTATGCAGGTCAGGAAGCAAGCGTTAGAACTGGACATGGAACAACAGAATGGTTCCAAATAGGAAAAGGAGTACGTCAAGGCTGTATATTGTCACCCTGCTTATTTACTTATTAACTTATATGCAGAGTATATCATGAGAAACGCTTGGCTGGAAGAAGCACAAGCTGGAATCAAGATTGCCGGGAGAAATATCAATAACCTCAGATATGCAGATGACACCACCCTGATGGCAGAAAGTGAAGAGGAACTAAAAAGCCTCTTGCTGAAGGTGAAAGAGGAGAGTGAATAAGTTGGCTTAAAACTGAACATTCAGAAAACGAAGATCATGGCATCTGGTCCCATCACTTCATGGGAAATAGATGGGGAAACAGTGGAAACAGTGTCAGACTTTATTTTTCTGGGCTCCAAAATCACTGCAGATGGTGACTAGCAGCCATGAAATTAAAAGACACTTACTCTTTGGAAGAAAAGTTATGACCAACCAAGATAGCATATTGAAAACCAGAGACATTACTTTGCCAATAAAGGTCCATCTAGTCAAGGGTATGGTTTTTCCAGTGGTCATGTATGGATGTGAGAGTTGGACTGTGAAGAAAGCTGAGCGCTGAAGAACTGATGCTTTTGAACTGTGGTGTTGGAGAAGACTCTTGAGAGTCCCTAGGACTGCATGGAGATCCAACCAGTCCATTCTGAAGGAGATCAGACCTGGGATTTCTTTGGAAGGAATGATGCTAAAGCTGAAACTCCAGTACTTTGGCCACCTCACGCGAAGAGTTGACTCACTGGAAAAGACTCTGATGCTGGGAGGGATTGGGGGCAGGAGGAGAAAGGGATGACAGAGGATGAGATGGCTGGATGGCATCACTGACTCGATCGACGTGAGTCTCAGTGAACTCCGGGAGTTGGTGATGGACAGGGAGGCATGGCGTGCTTCGATTCATGGAGTCTCAAAGAGTGGTACACGACTGAGTGACTGAACTGAACTGAAATGAACTGGAAAGAAATTCATGAACCATCTGTATTGTCTTTATGATCTGGAAGTAGGTAATATGTCGCTGAAAGAGAGATTTTCATGGTAATGTGAAATGTGACCACAGAAATTATTGAGAAACCAAAAAGCAATTAAGCAAATATAAAGGAAAAAGCTGTTAATTTGTAGCATGCCTTATTTTCTCTAACCTCTTTTTTTTTTTGGTTAAAAAATATATATATTTTGCCTTAATTTGGCTCATTTAAGAATATTCATTTCTTTTGTCCCAGTGCACTGCATAGTCTGTGCTATCCACTGGATAAAAATAACCGCAGATAGGAAGGTGGTATTTTGGAGGTTCATAATAATCATAGCTTCTGTTAAATTAAAGACCAGTGTTTCTTAATCAGTATGACTCTGCTTTATATGTAGTACATGCATTCCAGCATTCATGCAGGATAGGATTTAGCAGACTCCATTTATAGATGGATAACTTGCAGTCTTCTGAAGTTCACAAGACTGATAAAGTGACCTTCATCAGACAAGTCCCCTGATGTGCTCTAGTCCAGAGTCCTTCCCTTTCTTTGCAAGAGCAAGCACTGAGGAAATCTCTTTTCACCGTGACATATTTGGTACCATAACTAGGATTGTTGCCACGGTGAACTGCAGTTGTCTTGCCCAAACTGCTGGCTGGAGACCCCTGACTTTTGCTCTATCTCTCCCATGAAAATTTGCTTGCTGTCACTCTCTGCTTTGTTCTTTTTCCATGACCCACAGGGCAAGATCTGGGTCAGCCCACTGTGTCATGGCTCCCCTCAATTAAGAGCTGCAAGGAGTACCCCCAGGCTGTGCATACCCAAAGAACACTTGGGTGGCAGCTGACACTGTCTTAGGCCTGGAAGACACAGAATTTCCAATGATGAAGGCGCCCACTGAGGCCAAGACTTTTCTCCTCTCAGTCTTTGTCATTTCCTCTATGGCTCTACCCATTTTGAGGTGAGAAGTTTAACCGAGAAGACTGCATGATGTTCAAATTAAGACTGGACAAATAATCACGGACTTGACTGGGTGAGTTTCTTTTCTGTAAGTCCTCGAGCCCAATTCCCTCCCACACATTCTTAATCCCAGTGTGGTTCCCGGACCAGAACTGCATCAGGGGCCAAAACTGGGGGAGTCTGCATCCTTCTCTAGATTTTTGGCATAACTCACCACACCCCAACCTTACACTGTGGGCGATCACCTCCCTTCTGGGGATCTCAAGCAGACTTTACCTATAAAAAGGGCAATGTGTCCTGGAACTGCAAGCTGAGCTTAGGAACAGAGAACTGCAAAAACTATTGGCATGAACAACTCTGTCCAAACATTTACATTAAGAACCTTGACTGACCTCTGGCATGGTTTCTAGCAGCAACCCAAGGCCACGTTCTAGGACAATTCAGCTACCCCTGAGTTCCTGTTTAGAAAATTTCAAGGCTGCCAAAGGAATCAGTTCCAGCCAACATCTGACATAAGCCCCTCATCTTCCTTTATTGAGACTGTCTATTTAAAACAAAGACCAAAAAAAAAAAAGAAAAGAAAAAGAAAAAACCCTCATGATTACAAGAAAAGTGTGATGGAAATAAACTAGAAATTGATAACAAAAAGTCAGCAGGAAAATTAAAGATAATTTGCAGACTAAACAATAAACATCTAAATAACACATGGGCCAAAGATAAAATCTAATGAGAAAGTTTAAAATATTTTTACAAAATGAAAACAAAATTACAACTTATCAGAAGGTGTATGATAACAGCAAAATCAGTAAAGAGGTATACACAGTATTGAGTGCCTATAACAAAAAAACCTACAATTAATAACTTAAGCTTCTATACTAGTAAACCTGTGAAAGAAAAGAAAAAGCAGAGGAAGAATAAATCAAAGTGGAAACCAATGACACTGAAAAAAGGAAGGCAATGCAGAAAAAAACAAAACCCAAAGAAGTTTCTTTAAAGATACAAAATAAAAAGAACATAAAATTCTCCCCAGGCTAAAGAAGAACAAAGAGAAAAAACACAAATTACATTACTAATAGTAGAAATGAAGGAGGGGCCATTACTACTGATTCCATAGACTTTAAAAGGATAATGAGTGAATATTATAAACAACTCTGTGCCTACAAAAAGGAAAGGTTCCATTGAGAAACTGCTTGAAGGTATAACTTAGCACCACTTTCACAAAGAAAAATAGATACTCTGAATTGGTCTGTATCTATTAAAGAGAATTAATCTATAACTAATAAGCTTCCAATAAAGACACTAACAGACCCAGATGTTTCCACTGATGAATTCTAACAAAAATTTAAGGAAGAAATGATAACAATTCTCTACAATCTCTCCCAGAAAATAGAAGCAAAAGGAACACCTCCTAATTCCTTTTCTGTGAGGTGAGTATTACACTCGAATATCAAAATCAGATGAAATTAAGAGAAAAAAATTGAACACAAATGCCTCTCATGAACATAGAAGCAAAATCCCCAACAAAATATAAGAAAAGAAACCTAACAATTCATAGAAGGAATTACATACTATAGCTAAGTAGGATGCATTTTAGATGTGCAACATTTGAAAATCGGTAATCACAAATCATAATAACAATAGTCTAAGGAAGATAATCACAAGATGAGATCAACAGATGAAGGAAAAAATCATCTGATAAAATCCAACACCCATTCATCATAAAAAATCTCAGCAAACTAGATACAGACAGGCATTTCCTCAGTTTCGTATACAACATCTGAAACTACAGGTAAAACATCATACTTTATAGTGAGAAGACAGATGCTGTCAAAGGTGAGGAACAAGGCGAGGATATCCCTTCTCACCATGCCTATTCAACACTGTAGTGAAAGTCCTAGCCAATGCAGTGAGATAAGAGAAGGAAGCAAAAGATACAGATATTTGGAAGGGAAAAATGGAATTATAATCATCAACAATAAGAAAACTCCTGGCATTAGTAAGCCAGGACTATATGTTAATAAGGTTAATATATTATCAATATATAACTACTATATAATTAATACATTAATAAGGTTAATACATAATAGTCAATTCTTTTCCAATAAAGAGATGGAAATTGCAAATAAAAACCTAATACCATTCACATTAGCACCAAAATATATTAGAAATAATTCTTCAAAAATATGTATAAGATTTACATGAGTAAAACTCATAAACTGCACTGAAAAAAATTAAAGAAGATCTATATAAGTAGACACACCATGTTCATAGATAGGGAGATGCTGTATTGTTGAGATGTCACTTATTTCCAACTTAACCTAGATACTTAATGCAATTCTGTTTAAAATTCCAGCAAGATAGCTTGTAGATAGCAGCCACCAACTTAAATTTTACGTCAAAAATGAAATGATCCATAATACCCACTGAAGTCAATATGAAAGGTCAAAGTTAGAGAATTGATATTACGGGATTTCAAAACTTGCTTTAAAGCTACAATACTCAAGACTGTATGCTATTAACAGAACAATAGACAGATCAATGGCACAGAACAGAAAATCTAGAAACAGACACCCCAAACACTCAACCGACTTTTAACAAAGGCGCAAAGGCAATTCAATGGAAAACGACAGTCTTTTAAACTTACAGTCCTGGGATAACTAGACATCCATATCTAAGAAAAATGAATCCACATACAAACTCTAAACCTTTCAAAATAATTAACTCAAAGGGAATCACAGACCTGAATGAAAAACTCACAATTTAAAAGAAATTGCAGGGACATCCCTGGCAGTCCAGTGTTTAAGACTCAACACTTCCACTGCTGGGGGAAGAGGTTTGATCGCTGGTCAGGTACTAGGATTCTACATGCCATATGCAATAGGCAAGAAAATCTAGAAGATAACACGGGGGCAAAACATAAGTTTGGTAATGAGATTTTAGGCTCAACACCAAAAGCACAGTCCATGAAAGAAAATAATAAGCTGAACCTTGTTATTATTAAAAACTTCTACCTATTTGCAGGGCAAGAATGGAGACACAGATGTAGAGAACGGGCATGTGGACACATCGGGGGAAGCAGACAGTGAGACGAATTGAGAGAGTGGTGTGGACAAATATGCACTACCATGTGGACAACAGGCATGAGGGGGAAGTTGCTGGGTGACACAAGGAATCAGCTCAGTGATGACCTAGAGGGGTGAGGTCGGGGGTGGGAGGGAGGTTCATGAGGGAGGAGATATATGTATACTTATAGCTGTTTCATACAATAAGCCTGACACACCATTTAATTATCTTCTAATTAAAAATAATTGTTAAAAAATCTATGAATTTAAAAACTAGAAAAAAAATCTGGAGAAGTACATATAGCCACTAGAGTTATATACAACAATGCCAAATGAATAAAAGTCAGAAGTGATAAAAAGCAAAGGATCACAGTAACAATTTGATTCTCGAATTACAAATCTTAGAAAACAGGACAGGAAATATTCAAACATGTAAGAGACTTCAAAAATCTGGAATAAACAAAGATCACGGCAGCAAGATCATCCAGTTGGTCTGGAAGAATCAACAATTACTTACACCAAGTAACAGAAAATACACCATAAACAGAAGCACCATAGAAAAAATTTACCTACAAAGAAACTTTAGAAAAATGTATACAGTCTTCATGTAGGCAACAAGAATTTCCTGAGAGTCTCAGGAAAAATAAGGCTCGAACAGAATAGTATGTTATGTATATTCATGAAGAACAGATCTTGTAAGACTGTCAATTTTCTGTAACTCTTTTACAGATTTAGTACCACATTCAGGGTAGCTGAGACCACAGTGAAACACGGTGTGCTGCTTTTTGTACTCAGAAGTAACCACAGAAATCTTATGGAAAGAATGAAGAAAACTATTAACAAAAGTGAAAATATAAAATTAAATAATCCGTGATGGACAGTAAGTCTCCACTGAACTTACCCTATGTGTGCCCAAGTTGGGGAGTACTTAAGAGACTGGCACAGATGTGCAGGCTGCAAGGGAAGCAGACAACAGGATCAGCTGCAAAAGGCTTTAAACTTGAGCCCTGGATTCTTCCACTCTGCCCTGGGATCATGAATCTCCACTGCTTCACTGAAGGAATCTGAGGCAGCATCTCCAAGGCCCCATGCCAGGACCATGGGGCACCAAAGTTTGGCTTGGATGTGGCAGCATGGCCCAGATCATAAAATAACCAACACAAAGTTTGTTGTGTGTGTGCTTAGTCACTCAGTTGTGTCCGACTCTTTGCGACCCCATGGACTGTAGCCCACCAGGCTCCTCTGTCCAAGGGGAAACTCCAGGCAAGACCACCAGCTTCGGTTGCCATGCCCTCCTTCAGGGGGTCTTCCCAACCCACGGATTGAACCCAGGTCTCCCAGGCTGCAGGCAGATTCTTTACTGTCTGAGCCACCAGGGAATGCTAGTGGATGAGAACTGGCCCTTTAAATGATCACCTTAATAGACTATCACCCAGGGACTAAAAGAGAAAAGTTAGTATCACAGTAATTGTGCAAAACGACAAACATCATCTCAGAACTTTTGATCAATGACCCTGCAGTCGACTAACAGCCCACAGTGAGAACTGTCAGGCTAAGGAGGCCCTTCACTTGCTTTTCTGGAATTGTATGAGCATGGTTGTGGACAGGGGTGGACTTATACCAGAAAGGGAAGGATTTCCAGGCCCTGTCAGCAGTCAATATGAATGAAGTTTCTGAGTGAGATGTGAGGGGTTCCACACCACAGAAGACAGTCTCTCATCCTTCCCTCTCAGCTCATCTTACCTGTAGCAGCCATTTCCAGGAAGCCTCCAGTATAAATGGCGAGATGAGATGTATGTACACTTCATACCAGGAGACTCGGGGGTTCACATCTTCGATATGAAGCCTTGGCCTCAGGTCAGCAGATGGGATGCAGCCCAGCATCTACAGGGGTTAAGGCAAGGCATGGAGAATGACAGAACATCGCTTACTATAATAGCAAAGAGAGCCCAAGAGAGCCTTCGGTGTTGGTCTCATGGGCTCCAGGAAGGCTGTTAGGCTTGGGCTCCCCAATTCTTCCTGTTGGGAGTGCTGACACAAGTGAGAGGCATGGAGTGAGCCAGCTGACAGTTCAGGACAGGGACCTCCCAGGACCCCTTAAGAGTCAAGGTAAAGTCCACGTGCCAATCCTGTGAGAAGCTCGCCCAGAACCCGGCCTGTCCAGGTCCCGCCCTTGCTGTCCTCCAGGAGCCCAGATGCGCATGACAGGAAGTGACGTCCTCCTAAGCACGCTGGGGGAGCGACGCCATCCTTGATAGTGCCGCTATCTCTGAGAACTGCCGTTGACGGTTGCCAGAGGGAGCAGTCCGAAGTGTCATCGGGTGTGAAGATCGGAGGTGACGTGAGTTACGAGTGCAGGGACACGTCTCTGTACCCCCATTTTCTTTTCCCTCTGAAAAGAGGGGGCCGCACAGCCTCCGGCCACCCTACCCCTGCACTCAGACCAGAGGATCCAGGCTAGCTCTTAGGCCCCAAGACCATCCACTAACCCCTGGGGGGTCTCGGGAAAGAATGCCTCGGTCAGGCTCTGCTGGACCCCAGCTCTGCTCGGTAGAGGAAGAGCCACGAGCCCTGTCGAGTGAAGGAGGGACCCTCGAGGGGACTGAGGGCCTCCATACACCAGAACGGCAGCCATGTGTAACCCCCACTCACCGCAATTTGGCTGCGGATTATCCGGCTGAGGGGCTCCCTCACTGCCACCTCGGACACGGGACACTCGGAGAAGAGGGGACTTTGGTCTGAGGGGCTGGCAGCTGGTCAGTAGAGTGAGGATATGAGGGTTCAGGAAGAGTCAGGATGAGGGCCATCCTCCCCGACAAATGGGTCACTCAGGAACCTCCCCTCTGCTCAGCGCTTCCCCCCGGCCAAACATCGGGAAGGGGGATGGCGGTCTGAGAGGGGAGCTTGGAGCCTTGTTGTGAAGAGGCAGACACGAGACAGCAGAAGGGAAGGTCCTGGGACCCTTCAGTGAGGGGCTGAGTATGCCCTCCTCTCCTCGTCTGGGGTGACAGGGAAGGTGGCAGCGTCAATTTCAGACCGGAGAGGGAACAGGCTGGGTCCGGGAGAGGGGGCGTCGGATATGGGGGTGTCTCGCACCAGTTTTCATCCTGACTCTGAATGTCAGCTGAGAGGACCTGCCTCTCCTTCCAGCCCCCACTGGTCCCCCTTTTAACACCCAGGCAGGACTGTCTGCAGTGCCCCAGGGCTCACTCTCCGTTGCTACTCAGTGGTCTCAGGGGACAGGCGGACCAGGAGAACAGGAGCCTTGTGGGTCCTAGAGAACTGGCCTCGAGGACCCCTCAGAGGTGGCTACCACTCTCCTCGCTGAAGGTTCTCACAGCATGTCCTTGTCCCTCCTCCAGGTGCCTTCCTGCCTGCTTTCCTGCCCGCACTCCCACCTGCAGTCCCTGACCTGCTGTCACCATGCCTCGGAGGCACAAGAGCAAGTCCCATGCCCGTGGGAAACGCCACCAGGTCCGGGGGGACACTCAGGAGGCCCAGGCCAGTGCTGCTGAAGCCCCAAAGGAGGAGTGCCCCTCCTCCCACTCTACTGCCCCTCAGGGTTCTCTCCCGAGCTCCCCTGCTGCTGGCAATCACCAGCAGCTTCAGGGAGCCATGGTCCCTAGCTCTCCTGATGCAGGGCCTTCATGTGCAGGATCTGGTGCAGGTGCCTCCCAGGCAGCCCCTCGCAAAGATCTTCTGGCCAGGAAGGCCAGGATACTCGTGGAGTTCCTGCTGGAGAAGTACACCAAGAAGGAGCCCATCACGCAGAACGCCCTGATGAAAATCGTCAGCAGGAAGTACAGGCAGCACTTCTCTGAGATCCTCAGTACAGTCCGTGAGCGCATGGAGCTGGTCTTTGGCCTGGAGATGAAGGAAGTCGACGGTAGAGGGAACATCTACACCCTGATCAGGAAGCTCAACCTCGGGGGAAACGATTGTCCGCGTGATGAGGGAGCGCTGCCCAAGTCCCGTCTCCTCATGGTGCTGCTGGGGGTCATCTTCATGAATGGTAACCGCGCCACTGAGGAGAAGATCTGGGAATTCCTCAGTATGTTGGGGGTCTATGCTGGGAGGAGGCACTGCATCTTTGGGGAGCCCAGAAGGCTCATCACCAAAGATCTGGTGCAGAAGGAGTACCTGAACTACCACCGGGTACCCAATAGTGACCCTCCGCGCTACGAGTTCCTGTGGGGCCCGAGAGCTTGTGTTGAGACCAGTAAGATGAAGGTGCTGGAGGCTCTAGCTAAGTTCCACGGTAGGGTCCCTAGTTCCTTCCCAGACCTCTATGACGAGGCTCTGAGAGATCAGGCGGAGAGAGCAGGGCTGAGAGGTGCGGCCGGGGCTCGAAGCAAGGCTGAGGCCAGTGCCCCTTCCAGGGCCTCCTCCCACATCTAGGGAGGGGGGCAGGGCACTTTGTTCCCTTTGTGTTGGAAGAGAGCAGTGAAGCTCCTAAATAGTGCAGAGTAGTAGGGGTGGAGGGAACAAAACCCATATCTTCTTACAGTTTAAGTGGTAAGCGAGTTTAGGTCTAGTTTGTTTTAACAAAATATATATCTGTTTTCTTGTATTCACATGAGAAATACCTAATGAACGATGATTTAAATTAGAAATGTAAAGAGGTGAAGGAGGTGTTTAGTATTTTCAAATGTTCTTACTTCTGATAAGGTGTATTGTGCTTCAGAGTTCAAATGTATGAATCATATAAATCATAGTTTTCAGCTGTTTTAATGTTTTAAAAGTTTGTGTATTTGTAAATCACACTGAAAGTACTGAATATATTGTTCACAATGAAAACAAGATAACATGACATTAGAAGAGAATTTTTCTTGAAGACTAGTCAAGCTTCTAAAGAGTGCATGGTGGTGGGGGTTACATCACATTTCTTTCCATCACATTTCTCTTTCTGTGTCACACGAGTAACTTCTACATATTATTTGTTTCATTTTTTTTTCAAATGTTTTTACTTCTAAGAGGTTGTTTTTCCTCAGAGTATTAATTTGGTAATGATACTGCTGTTATGTTCATTGCTGTTTGAAAAGTTTTAAAGGTACAGTTTTGGTAGATATAAAAGAAATTCAGGAGCCATCTATATTGTCTTTATGATCTGAAAGTAGGTAACATAGCACTGCAAGAGTGATTTTCATGTTAATTTGAAAGAAGACTACAGAAACTTTTGAGAATCATAAAGAAAATGGAGAAAAGAATAGAGTAAAAAGTCTTTAAGTTGTGGTTTACCTTCTTGCTTTTAAACTTTCTTTTAGTAAAAATAAAAAAATACTTTGACTTATTTAGCTCATTTAAGAATATTTGTTTCTTTTGTCCCAATTCACTGCATATTCTCTGTTCTCTCCTGGATTAAAAGTTAACTCAGATGGGAAGGTGGTATTTGAGGGGTTCATAGTAATCGTAACTTCCACTTATTACAAACCAATACTTAATCAGTATGCCACTGCTTTATATGTAGAACATGCATTCCAGCATTCATGCAGCATCAGATTTAGCACTCCATTTATGGATGGATAACTTGCAAATTTCTCAAGTTCACGAACTGATGAAGTGACCTTCCTAGGACTAGTCCCCCGATCTGGATTAGTGCAGAGCCCACAATGTGCCACTTCTCCCAGCCTAAGCCAGACATCATGTCTTTTCATTCATTTTTCCTCTAAACACTCCAAAAAATGTGTCTGGTTGGATACATGGGGCCCTGTCCCAAAGAACTGTTTTGGAATAAAGTTTAAAAAATGCTAAAAAATGAATGGTATGAAAGAAGACAAAACTACTCAGGGACAATGTGGTCATGAACACATGCAATGACAGATATCCTGAAAAGATCAATATGCCCTCATTTATCCCTCTTGATTCTCAGGGACATAAAAGCCTTTGCTTAAGCACTGTGTCCTCAGGTCAATGGATGGAAGAGTCCCAGTCTCTGATACTTATCAAGGGGAAGATTTTAGAACACTAGGGGTCCCACAAACTATACCCTGCTTCTTGCCTTGTGTGGCCATGGGGAGAGCAGTCTGTCTGAGGTGTGCCTTCCTTTCCTGCAGGGCAAGGGTGGAGGGGTTCGCAGGGAGTTGAGTGCCTTGGTCTTGTGACAGCAGCTCCAATTCTGCCCAAGTAGGAGATCCTAAGAGGCCTTCATAGGATTTACAGTGAGGACACTGGGGGCTGACGAGTGGACACCCCGGCCCATAGCAAGGGGGATGGCATGGAGGAACAGGCAAGGGTAGCCAGGGAGTAGCTCTCTCACCTCCCCTTCTGTTGTCTCAAGAAGGCAAAAGCCTTGGCCACAGGCCAGCTGATTCAGCCAATAGAGAGGGTGGATTCCCATATGCTACTGGAAGTCAAGGTAAGAAACCTGATCTAAAACAGGGGGACCACTGACTCCAGAAGAAGAGTGGAGCCCTAGAATGTTCTCCTCCTCAGAAGGCCCCAGTAGCTTTGCACACATCTGGTTCATCCTGTCTTCCAATCCAGAACTTCCAAGAAAGTAATGCCTTTGTTCTGAGGAGCACAGCCTCAGGTGAGCGGAGGCTGCAGTCTGGGTCTGGTCAGGAGTGAGGATGAGGTCCCTGAACGGGGTGCAAGAGGACCACTCAGCCCAGAACAGGGGAGACTGTGGAGGCCCAGCCCTGATGCCAGCCCTATGAGACCCAGGAGAAAGCTTTCTGGCTGAAGAGCTTCTCTTTCCACTGGAGTGGTCTCAGGGAGGTGAGGGCCTTGGTCTACTGGGAGAAGCCTCACTTCAGTACAGAGTGGAAGCTAGTGACTCCAAATGAGAATAAAGGGACTGCACCTAGAACACAGCCCTGCCCCTCTACACCTCGCACTGGCACATTTGGGAACACAGGCATGATGCACCCCACACATTTCTTTTTAAGAGAATCTCAGGAGGTGAGGTGCTGGGGCTCAGGGGTCAACCTCAGGAGGAATTCCAGTTCATGCCAAGAGTCACGTAGAGGACCATGAGGACTAAAGGAACCACTCACACTATACCACTTTTATAGAATCCCTCCCCTAGGGTCAGCCATGAGTGACCACAGGTTGGCAGCCCTCACATCCTCCGAGGAGGTCTCAGGGAATTTAAGGCTGTCACATGAGAGGACAGGTATCGTTAGGAGATGGGAAGTCAGTGTGAGGACCTGGAGAGAGGACATTAATAATGAAGAGAGGGAAGAAATACAGGTCTTCCTAGGAGCCTGACTGAGGACAGGTGCAGCCAGCCATCAGAAGGCCTCAATTTCCAGTCACAGCTTTCTGTCCTGAGAGACAACGGGTAGATGTGGTAAGTTAAGCAACCTCTGCTTTCTTCTATTGGGTCTCAGAGAGTTGTGGGCCTTACTCTGAGGACATGTCCTCAGGTAAATAGATAGGAGCTGCAAGACCTCCCAACAGTTCCCAGAGGACCCCTGGTCATTTCCCCAGAGGAGCTTCAGGTAACCCTTGATGTGGCAGGGAGGATAGTTCTTTCATACCTGGGTCAGCTACTCTGTGCAGACTGATTTCCCTGGGCCTTTGTCCTTCCAATCCTCCATGATAAAGGGAATTGAAGTTAGGCTTCAAACCAAGTGGCGTGCTCCTCCCCTAAAGTCCTTGCTAGGCAAGTTTACCTTTGATGTTTCTGCACATGTATGACTGCCCCTTTCACTTTTTGGGAAGAAAATTGCTCACTAAAAGCCAGACAATAGTCCAAGCTGGAGACCTTCATTAGAAGGCTCCCACCAAGAGAAACGACAGCTCTTGGCTCGGGGAGCCTGCCTCCATATGACAGGGATAGAATAGCATAGGATACAGGTAGCTGTCCCAGGTGATTCTGTGGAAAAGAATCCACGTGCAATGCAGGAGATGAAGGTTTGATCGCTGTTCTGAAATATCTCCTGGAGGAGGAAGTGGCTACCCATTCCAGTATTCCTGCCTGGAGAATCCCATGGACAGAGAGCCTGGAGTGCTGCAGTTCATGGGGTTGCAAAGAGTCAGACATGAATGAGGGCTTGAGCACAGACAGACAGACTGGTAGATCTAGAAGTCTAGGAGGGGAATAGAGGTAGAGAAACATAGGAACAATTGGTAGACCATTGTAAGTTAACATCGTTCAAGAAAGGCATCATAATGTAGTGGAAGAAGGCAGGTTTGTTTAAATATAAAGGCATAAATAATACATGAGATGTTCCCCAGGCCTTTAGGTAAAAGAGGAATGTCACGACCCTTCTATCCATTTGAAGAAGTTCTACAATAATCCAAGTTTGACCTCATAAGGTCAGACACTCTCCTGCTCCAAATGAATTGGGAGGCAGTGATGTAAGCCTGACCTGTACTCAAAGAAGGCAGTCTTTCCTAGTCCTCCACTTTCCATTGACTATAGAATGTATTCCACTTAATCCTCCAGGCAGAGCTCCAACACCTGACTGCTTGCATCTCTTACAAGCATCCTATATACATTAATCTATTTCTTGCCTAACACTTTGCCTCTTGCTGAATTCCTTCTGTGCTGAGACACAAACAACCTGAGCTGCCCTAAGTCCAGCTACCAGGTGAGTGATTCTAATTAAAAAACCACGGTTCAAGTTCCAATCTGGATTTTTGGGGGGTTGGAGTCCTGGCCATGTGGATTTGAGTCAAAACCTGGTGTGATAGGTTTGGAAGTCTCCATGCCACCCCTTCGAAAATTTAAACTACGGCCTGTTAAACTGGCTCATAGGGGTAGTATGAAAGTCACTTTCTTCTGCATGTCTCTGCACATAGACTCCCAATATCTTTGCCTTTGGGTGTCCAAATCCAGACACTGTATGCCATGAATGCCTCCACTTTGTGTTTATAAAATTCAAGCTGAGAGTGTCTAAAGGATAAGGTGAGAATGGACAAAAAAAGAAAAGAAAAGAAATTGAGCTAAACATTTTCTGGCTACCTTCTGAAATATGGCTGTCCTGGTGCTTCAGATGGTAAAGAATCTACCTGAAATGGCAGGAGATCGGGGTTCGATCCCTGGATTGGGAAGCTCCCCTGAAGTTGGGAATGGCAACCCACTTCAGTATTCCTACCCAGAGAATCCCATGGACAGGGATCCGGAGGGCTACAATCCATGGGGCCACAATGAGTCAGACATGACTTAGAGACTGAACAACAACAGCAATCTTCTAAACCTTCTTCTACTTTACCACTTCTTGCTGCAACTAGTGAAGCCCATGCGTCCTAGAGCCTGTGCTCCACAGTAAGAGAAGCCACCACAATGAGAAGCCAGTGCACCCCAATGAAGGGTAGCCCCTGCTCCTCGAAACTAGAGAACACACACGCAGCAGAAAGAGCCAGCCCAACCAAAATGAAATACATAAATAATTTCTTAAAAAAAAATACTCAGGGAAGCCACAACGTCCCCTGGGGTGAGAACTGAACCACATTCTGCCCAGCAAGATCACAGGTGAGGGATGCCACAGCCATGAAAAATCCATAAGGGAATTCAGTGACACCAAAAGCCCCTTATGAGCATTCGTCATTTCCTTTTCAGATGGGTAACTGACTGTCCATTGCTGAAGACTTGCCCTTAGGATTCCAGCGAGGTCCCTTATGTCCAAGTCTTCCTTGCCTTTAGGAAAAACTCTGAACTTTGAAAGACTTGCCAGGTAGACTCTGCTGGCTTGGCAATGCTTAATTTGCCTACAAAAGCCCTTCCCCTTCTCCAGATGGTACTAACCATCAGCCAGCCACTGAGCCCTGTTCACAGGAACTCTTTTTGGACAAAAGAAGGAGCCTCTTGGACCACAGACCTCTTCTTCATTTGTACTCAGCATTGAACACCACTATTCCCGGCCCTCATCTAACCTGGGGCTCTAGAACTCCTTAAACTCTATCCACCTCAGGAAGTCATAGGGCCCACCAGACTTCCATAAGAATCCAAGTTCCCCTCTCCATGCAGGATCTCAGTTGGATAAAACAAGATTAGGGAAAATTCTCAGATGACCCCAAAAAATATCTAGACAAGTTTAGACATCTATGACTTTTGAATTAATCCAGAAGGACATTTATATCATCCTTGCTCAGACACTCTCTCAGGCAGAAAGGACAACTCTATACAGATTCTGCACTCAGCTGGGAGACAGTTATCACATGGCAAAGTCCCAACCATTTCCCATGGGAACGATGGCTGTTCCCTGCTCAGAATCTAATTGGGAGTATAATACTTGAGCCAGGTTAGCAGCCAGGGATGCTTTGTCTTCCTCTTCCCCACCTGAACACTGGTGGTCAGAGCACACCCAGAGAGGCTCCCTGTTCTGGCCAATGACCACCACTAGGTTTCCAGCCATGTCAGGACCAAGCAAGACAAAGTGCCAGCAAGGGGTGTCACAGGTGCACCAAGACCTAAACGGTGACTACTGTAACCCAGGGTTCATGATGCCATATTTATAAAAAATAGCACTGTGGTTTCTGTCGTTCTTCCCACTCCATGGATTTTGCGTGGGTACTTATGGGTAACTGCCTGCACACTAGGAGAAAAGTTATATAACCTAAAGCTGTCCATCAACTTGTCAGTCAAATGACACAGGACACACATGACCCTACCACATGGCAGGACCACTTCTGGTTTCCAGACAGCCTGCTCTCCTCCTTCTCAGGAGTGTAATTTTGCTCTGCTTCATAAAACTGCTACTTAAAACTGCTCTGTTTCTCCAATAAATTCTTTCTCTTTGGGAGGACAAAAACAGGAAATCAGTGTTCTGCTGGTGAAAATATGGATCACATATTTATTACTGTTCATCAGGTTCCAGTTAAAGTTTTTATATTTTATAACACAAATTTAGAAACTTTTGATTGCTGTGTGATCTAGAACAAGAAAACACAGCAATGGAAGAGGGATTTTCATGCAAATTTGAAGAGACTCTGAGGTAAAATAACTTAGGTCAAGTAAAAAAGAAAAGAAAAAGTCAATTTTGGTAAGTTTTTGGTGAAATTCTTTTAATACTCCTTTTTAGTAAAAGTATTTCCTGAGTTTATTCAAGATTGTGGGAGAAATTACATAGTAATAAAGTAGACAACTTTATCATTGTCACTCTTATTTCCAACCAGTAATTGAGTACTCCTTGGAATGCTCCATGGCAGAACTGGGGATGGTAATAAAAAGAAGCCTGAGCCACTGTCCATAGAAGTTAACTGTCTATAAGTTGCTGCCATATCAAGCAGATGGGGAGATACCCTTTGAGACCTAAACATGTGACAAGTTGAAACCAGGGATGAGAACGAGAGGAGGTTGCAGATTAGAGCAAGTCAAAAGTAAATGCTTTGAGGCGAGGCATGTGGGTGCTTTGGAACACTGCAGTTCCCTTGAGGATGTAATTTGAAGTTACGTGGGTTGGTGGGCTAAATGAGGCTGAGTGAATTGAGGGCAGTGGGTGACCCTGAAATGGGGGGTTTAAGTTGAGAAGTTGAAGAACGGAATGGAAGATTACCCTTGATTCTTACTTTGAGACTGTGGGTAAAACAGAGAGACTCTCCACCTCGGACAGGAATAAAATGGGTTCTGTGCTCCTGCCCTAGTATGGAGAAATACAGTGCACGAACTGGGGATTTAACCCCACTGCCTCCAGGGTGTTTGCCGGAAAGAAGGATGGTATTTCCTTGAACTGAGATATCTAATACTCACTGTAAAGCAGTCTCCACATTGGGGTCAGAGGCCACTATGTTACAGAAATGTTCTACTACATATTTTAAGCATAATTTGGGGGAACTTCAAATGAAAGCTACACTTTTGGTGCTGGTAAAATTAATGAAAATGGGGGGTGTTGGTATGGATGAAAAGGCAACTGGAAGGGAAGATCTTTGTCCTTGACACAAATTCTAGAAGTTCTGAGTAGCATCCAGGCAGGGGAGATTCCTCTACATTCAAATGGCATATTTACAAATGGGGAAATTTTATTTAGTTTTACTAAGCAGAACTGTGTTCATTCTGAAAGTGCCACATATTTCTGATATCTCATGCAACTAAAAAAAACAAAATTCACAAACTATGGTCTGTAGTCATTATCAGAGGAATAAATGTCATTCTTTGAAATCCATTTTTGCAAGAGCTTTAGATCCTCTACATAGAAAACCCTAAAGACTCCACCAGAAAATTACTATAACTAATCAAGGAATACAGTAAAGTTGCAGGATATAAAATCAACACACAGAAATCCCTTGATTTCTATACACTAATTCCTATACACTAATAATGAGAAAATAGAAAGAGAAATTCAGGAAACAATTCCATTCACCATTGCAACGAAAAGAATAAAATACTTAGGAATATATCTACATAAAGAAACTAAAGACCTATATATAGAAAACTATTAAACACTGGTAAAAGAAATAAAAGAGGACACTAATAGATGGAGAAATATACCATGTTCATGGATTGGAAGAATCAATACAGTGAAAATGAGTATACTACCCAAAGCAATTTATAGATTCAATGCAATCCCTATCAAGCTACCAACGGTATTCTTCATAGAGCTAGAACAAATAATTTCACAATTTGTATGGAAATACAAAAAACCTCGAAGAGCCAAAGCTATCTTGAGAAAGAAGAATGGAACTGGAGGAATCAACCTGCCTGACTTCAGGCTCTACTACAAAGCCACAGTCATTAAGACAGTATGGTACTGGCACAAAGACATAAATATAGATCAATGGAACAAAATAGAAAGCCCAGAGATAAATCCACGCACATATGGACAACTTATCTTTGACGAAGGAGGCAAGAATATACAATGGATTAAAGACAATCTCTTTAACAAGTGCTGCTGGGAAAACTGGTCAACCACTTGTAAAAGAATGAAACTAGAGCACTTTCTAACACCATACACAAAAATAAACTCAAAATGGATCAAAGATCTAAACTTAAGACCAGAAACTATAAAACTCCTGGAGGAGAACATAGACAAAACACTCTCCGACATACATCACAGCAGGATCCTCTATGACCCACCTCACAGAATATTGGAAATAAAAGCAAAAATAAACAAATGGGACCTAATTAAACTTAAAAGCTTCTGCACAACAAGGAAACTATAAGCAACGTGAAAAGACAGCCTTCAGAATGGGAGAAAATAATAGCAAATGAAGCAACTGACAAACAACTAATCTCAAAAATATACAAGCAACTCCTACAGCTCAATTCCAGAAAAATAAATGACCCAATCAAAAAATGGGCCAAAGAACTAAATAGACATTTCTCCAAAGAAGACATACAGATGGCTAACAAACACATGAAAAGATGCTCAACATCACTCATTATCAGAGAAATGCAAATCAAAACCACTATGAAGTACCATTTCACGCCAGTCAGAATGGCTGCGATCCAAAAGTCTACAAGCAATAAATGCTGGAGAGGGTGTGGAGAAAAGGGAACCCTCTTACACTGCTGGTGGGAATGCAAACTAGTACGGCCACTATGGAGAACAGTGTGGAGATTCCTTAAAAAACTGGAAATAGAACTGCCTTATGATCCAGCAATCCCACTGCTGGGCATACACACCGAGGAAACCATAAGTGAAAGAGACACATGTACCCCAATGTTCATCAGAGCACTGTTTATAATAGCCAGGACATGGAAGCAACCTAGATGTCCATCAGCAGATGAATGGATAAGAAAGCGGTGGTACATGTACACAATTGAATATTACTCAGCCATTAAAAAGAATACATTTGAATCAGTTCTAATGAGGTGGATGAAACTGGAGCCTATTATACAGAGTGAAGTAAGCCAGAAAGAAAAACACCAATACAGTATACTAACGCATATATATAGAATTTAGAAAGATGGTAACAATAACCCTGTATACGAGACAGCAAAAGAGACACTGATGTATAGAACAGTCTTTTGGACTCTGTGGGAGAGGGAGAGGGAGATGGTGGGATGATTTGGGAGAATGGCATTGAAATATGTATATCATATATGAAATGAGTCACCAGTCCAGGTTCGATGCACGATACTAGATGTTTGGGGCTGGTGCACTGGGATGACCCAGAAGGATGGTATTGGGAGGGAGGAGGGAGGAGGGTTCAGGATGGGGAACACATGTATACCTGTGGCAGATTCATTTTGATATATGGCAAAACCAATACAATATTGTAAAGTTAAATAAAATAATATTTAAAAAAATCACATATATTACAATAGTTCTACAAAATACGGTTTAGAACACTCACTTTGCAGATTACAAATTTGGTAATATTCTCAAGTTCATAAGACTTGTGACAGAGCTGGAAATAGACATTTGGTCTGCATCTGTCGAGAGGCCACACTGTTCCACTCTTCCCAGCCTGAGGCAGACCTAGTGTCCTTCAGTTCTCCTGTCATCTCCCTACTCCAAACTGTATTTCAGAGGCTTCTGTTTCAAGACAGCGGTGTAGGAGGATGTCTGTTCATCTCCTCCTGCACCATAACTGCAACTAGCTGTTGAACAACTATCAACAGGAGGACGCTGGAACACACCACAAATGATACCCCAAATTCAAAGAATAAGTGGAAGTCGCAACAAGATAATAGGAGGGGTACAATCACAATGAATTCAAATCCCATACCCTCTGAGTAGGTAACTGGAGAACAAAAATACCAAAGAAGTTCTCCCACGATTGTGAAAGCTCTGCACCTCACATCAAGGAACGCAGCCTGTGGTTCTGACAAAGGGACTTGGAATTCCCTGGTCATCTGACCTTCAAGGGCAATGGGATTTGATTATAGGACTCCCACAGAAGTAGGGGAAACAGGCACACCACTCTTGGAGGGCACAAACAAATCTCGCATGCACCAAGACCCAGAGAAAAGGAGCATTTACTCCACAGGAGACTGAATCAAACCTACCTCCAAGTGTTCGAAAGTCTCCTGTGGATTCATGGGTCAGCTGGGGCTCAACACAGGGATGGGGGCACTGGCAGAAGCAGTCCTAGAGGTCCTCCTTGTAGTAAGCCTTCCTACAGGTCAGCATTAACTCTGCCATAGAGACCACAGACCCATAATTCAAAGAGAGGCAAGCACTCTAATGTTCACTGCAGAACTGTTTACAACAACCAGCACATGGAAGAAACGTGGATGTACATCGACAGATGCAAGTATAAAGAAGCTGTGGAAGGCACATTCAATGGAATATTGCTCTTGTTATTTTGTCACTAAGTTGTATGTGATTCTTCTGAGACCCCAAGGACTGTAGCTCACCAGAATGCTCTGTCCTTGGGATTTCCCAGGTAAAAATACTGGGGTGTGTTGCCATTTCCTTCTTCAGGGAGTCTTCCTGACCTAGAGATTGGTCACAGTTCCTGCCTTGGCAGGCAGATTACTTACCATTGACTCACAAGGGTAACCCAGTGGAATATTACTCAGTCATAAAAATGAACAAAATTGTGTCATTGTTAGAGAGATGGATGGACCTAGAGAGTGTTATACCGAGAAGGAAGTCAGAAAGAGAAAAACAAAGATTGAAAATTAATGTATATATGTGGGAACAAGAAGAACGGCACAGGTCACCCTATTTGCAAAGCAGAAATAAAGACAGTGATATAGAGAACTAATGTATGGTACCAAGGGGGAAAGGGTAAGGGTGGGAGGAATTAAAATATTGGGATTGACACATACACACTATTGATACTATGTATAAACTAGACAACTGTTGGGAATATACTGTATAGCACAGGGAACTCTCCTTAATTCACTGGGATGCCCTCAATGCGAGGGAAATCCAAAGTGAGAGGATATATGTATATGTATGTCTGATTATTTTTAGCATGGAATAGAAGTTAACACAACATTGTAAAGCAACATACTGCAAGAAATATTTGCTGCCATTGACTCAAAACAGTGACTGTAAATGTACTTTTATTTAAACATTCCATGGTTTTCCAAAGAACAATGCAAAGTAAATCAGATTTTTCCTTCACAGGCTGTTATTTCACACAGTGTTTTTTTATGTTAACATGTATCTTTCAAAATGTAAATGTCATACAAAGGAAACTAGGATTAATAACTTTTTAAATTTCTCTTCTTTACTGTAATTGTTTTTACTTTCCTAGTTAGTATGGGAGAGCAAAACATGCCATCTCAAACTGTCTCTTTTGATACACAGATTATTCTAACTGAAAACAATCAAGGCCAAAATACTCAGAAAGGAACATGACCTTTGGCCTAACTGCTGAAAGAACTTAGGCAAAGGTCCTGTTTCCTGAAGAGAACTATGACCAGAGATAGCTGCAAAGATTATGGGCAAGGTGTGGTGGCGAAATCTTGGCAGGGCCTAGAGATGAGAGTCCACTCTGTGGCCCGGGGTCTCTGCCTGGCACAGAAAACATTCTTTTACCAACATTCCCTTTCCCATCTCCATGTGAACTTCCTTCTTATTATTTCAGGTCCCAAAGAACTACCATTAAAATTTTCTTTTCTCTTTGGCTCTGGGCTTTGGCCATGTTGATGAGCTATTTAGTTTTCCTGGGTCTCTCTCATGTCTATGTGTTATTATACATTTATTTTATCTTATTAATCTGTCTCACATCAGTTTAATTCTTCGACCACCTGCAAAAACCCAGAAGGGCAGAGGGAAGTATCATGCTCCTCCATATTAGCTACATCTCACATATTTCTCTCTGTGTTCAAAATCCCTAATGAGGTATTCAGTAACAAACTAATGGCTACGAATGTCATTAAGGATTTTACTTATATTGATATAATTACATATTTCTTTATGCTTTTCTAATTTTTATTTATTTATTTACTGAGCATTACCCCGCCCAATATAGCAAGAGCCAGGTTTCCTCATAGCCAGTCCCTCCCATCAACAAGCTTCCAAAAGCCTCTTAAACTCATTTTTTCAGAGGGGAGACAGAAGAACTACAATGCCCTATTCTCTAGAATGAAAACCACAGTCACACGAAGCTAACCTAAATGATCACATGGATCACACCTTTGTGTAACTCAAAAGCTACAGGCCAGGCTTTGCATGGCCACCCAAGGTGGATGGCTCCTGGTGGAGAATTCTAACAAAATGCAGTCCACTGGAGAGGAGAATAGCAAATCACTTCACTATCCTTGCCTCGAGAACCCCATGAACATCATGAAAAGGCAAAAAATATGATACCAAGAGATCATACCAGGGGGAGATACCTGCGCACCCCAGGTCAGTAGATGTCTAATATGCTATTGGGGAAGAGCCCAGAAACAGCTCCACAAAGAATGAAGAGACTGGGCCAAGTCAAAACGACACTTAGTTGTGTATGTGTCTGGTGGTAAAAGTAAAGTCTGATGCTGTAAAGAATAGTACTACATAGGAACCTTGAATGTTAGGTCCATGAATCAATGGAAATTGGTCAAGCAGGCGATGGCAAGAGTGACCATCAACATTTAAGAAATCAGACAACTAACATGGACAGGAATGGGTGAATTTAATTGAGATTACCATTGTATCTGTGGGCAAAAATCCATTAGAAGAAAGGGAATATATCATAGTCAAAAAAAGAGTGCAAACTGCAGGTACTGGGTGCAGTGTCTATAAGGACAGAATGATCTTGGTTCATTTCTAAGGCAAAGCATTCAGCATCACAGTAATCCAAGTCTATGCTCCAACCACTGATGCCAAAGAAGGTAGAGTCCAGTGGTGCTATGAAGATGTACATCACAGCCTAGAACTAACATCCCTAAAAAATGTGCTTTTCATAATAGGGGACTGGAATGGAAAAGTAGGAACTAAAGGAATAACTTGCAACTGAAGATGGAGAAGCTCTATATAGTCTACATAAACATGACCCGGAGCTCACTCTGGCTCAGATCATAAGTTCCTTACTGCAAAATACAGACTTACATTGAAGAAAGTAGAGAAAAGCACTAGGCCATTGAAATATGACCTAAATCAAGTTCCTTATGATTATACAGTGGAGGTGAGGAATAGTTTCAAGGGATATGATCTGGTAGGAAGACTGCCTGAAAAACTAAATATGAAGGTTCAGAACAAGGTATAGGTGGTAACCAAAATCATCCACAAGAAAAAGAAATGAAAAACGCTAAATGGTTGTCTGAGGCCTTACGAATACCTGACAACAAAGGGAAGCAAAAGGCAAAGGAAAGGTGTACAAATCTGAATGCAGATTTCCAAAGAGCAGCAAGGAGTAATAAGAAAGCATTTTCAAGTGAACAATGCAAAGAAATAGAGGGGAAAAATAGAATGGGAAAGACTAGAGTTCTCTTCAAGAAAATTAGAGATACCAAGAGAACATTTCATGCAAAGATGGGCACAATAAAGGACAGAAACTATAGGGACACAACAGAAGCAAAAGATTTTAAGAAGAGGTGGCAAGGATATACAGAAGGACTGTTCAACAAAGGTCTTTATGACCCAGATAACAGTGATGTTGTGATCACTCACTTAGAGCCAGACATCCAGGAGTGTGAAGTCAAGTGGGCCTTAGCAAGCATTCCTAAGAACAAAGCTAGTGGAGGTGACGGAATTTCAGCTGAGCTATTTCAAACCCTAAATGATGATGTTGTTAAAGTACTGCACTCAATATGCCAGCAAATTTGGACCACTCAGCAGAGGACACAGGACTGGAAAAGGTAAGCTTTCATTTCAATCCCAAAGAAATGCAATGCCAACGAATGTTCAAACTATCATATAATTGCGCTCATTTCACATGCAAGCAAGGGAATGCTCAAAATCCTTCGAGCTACGCTTCAACAGTATCTGAAAAGAGAACTTCAATATGTACAAGCTGGATTCAGAAAAGGCAGAAGAATGAGATATCAAATTGGTAATCTCCACTGGGTCATAGGCAAAGCAAGTGAATTCCAGAAAAACTTCTACTTGTTTGACTATGCAAAAGCCTTTGCCTGTGTGTATCACAGGAAACTGCAAAATTATTAAAGAGTTGGGAATACCCGACCACCTTTCCTGCCTTCTGAAAAACCGGTGTACAGGTCAAGAAGCAACAGTTAGAAGTGGACAAGGAACAACAGACAGGTTCAAAATTGGGATATGGGTACATTAGGTTGCATATTGTCACCCTGATTATTTAAGTTATATGCACAGTACATCATGAAAATTCCCGGATGGATGAACACAAGCTGGAATCAAATTGCCGGGAGAAATATCAATACCTTCAGACATGCATATGATACCACCCTTATGGCATAAATTGAAGTGGAACTAAAGAGACTCTTGATGAGAGTGAAAGAAGAGAATGAAAAAGCTAGCTTAAAACTCAACATTCAAGAAATTAAGATCATGGCATCTGGTCCCAACACTTCATGGCAAACAGATGAGGAAAAACTAGAAACAATGGAAGATTTAATTTTCTTCTCCAAAATCACTGTGGATGGTGTATGCAGCCACGACGGTGGTGGTGGTGGTTTAGTGACTAAGTCGTGTCCGACTCTTGTGACCCCATGGGCTGTAGCCTCCCAACCTCTTCTGTTCATGAGATTCTGTAGGCATGAATACTGAAGTGGGTTGCCATTTCCTTCTCCAGGGGAACTATCTGACCCAGGAATTGACCCCAGATATCCTGCACTGCAGGCACATTCTTTACCAACTGAGCTACGAGGGAAGCCCCAAATTAAAAGATGCCATGAAATTAAAAAACGCTGTTTCCTTGAAAGAGAAGCTATGACAAACGTAGATCACATAATACACAGCAGAGACATCACATTAGTAAAAGAGGTGTGACTAGTCAAAGCTATGATTTTCCCAGGGATCATGTGTGGATGTGAGTGAGCGCTGGACTGTAAAGAAGGCTGAGCGCTGACAAATTGATGCTGTTGAATTGTGGTGCTGGAGAAGACTCTTGAGAGTCCCCTGGACAGAAAGGGGACCAAACCAGTCATTTCTGAAGGGAATCAATGCTGAATATTCATGGGAATATCTGATGCTGAAGTTGAAGCTCGAAACATTTGGCCACCTGATGGGAAGAGCTGATTCATTGGTAAAGACCCTGATGTTGGGAAAGATTGAAGGGAAAAAGAAAAGGAGGCAGCAGAGGATGAGATGGTTGGATGGCATCACTAATTGGATGGATAAGAGTCTGAGCCAACTCCAAGAGTTTGTGAAGAATAGGGAGCCTGGCGTGCTACGGATCATGCGGTCACAGTCAGAGATGACTGAGCAACTGAACAAAAGCAACAACACAGAACTGCAAAACAACAAAAGTAAAATATACTGTAAGCAATGGACAATAAGTAATAACACCATATTGATATTAGTTGCTCATTTTTAATAAACGAACTTGTATCAGTTGAACCATTCCAAGATGTTAATAACAGAAGATGCTAAGTGGAGGAAGAGACTGGCTCTATAGGAACTCTGTACACTATCTGCTAAATTTTCTATAATCCTAAATCTGTTCTTTAGAAAAATAGAGAGGCTCACAAGACAAGATGTTGACCACTCATTATGAAAGAAATGCAAACCAAAGCTACAATGATGCATCATCTCACACTTGCCAGAAAGGCTATCATAAAAAAATCTAGAAACAATCAGTGCTGAAGTGGCATGGAGAAAAGAGAACCCTCTTGCACTTTGAGGGGGAATGTAAATTGATATAGCCACTATGGAGAACAGTATGGAGAGTCCTTTAAAAACTAGAAATAAAACTACCCAATGACTCAGCAATCCCACTACTGGGCATACACACTGAGAAAGCCATGTGTGAAAAGATTCACGGACTGCACTGTTTATTGCAGTACTATTTACAATAGCTAGGACATGGAAGCAACCACCTCAACTTCCACTAACAGATGAATAGATACAGAAGTTGTGGTAGATATATACAGTGGAATATTCTTCAACCATAAAAGTAACAAATTTAAGTCAGTGGCAGTGAGGTGGATGCACCTAGAGTCTGTTTCACGGAGTGAAGTAAGTCAGAAAGAGAACAAAAAGTATTGCGCAGTAACACATTTATATGGAATCTAGAAAATAGCACTGATGAATCTATTTGCAGGGTAGGAATAGAGACACATGTAGAGAAAAGACATGTACACAGCAAGCGATGGAGAGAGAGGGACAAACTGAGAGTGGCTATGACATATATGCACTACCATGTGTACAAGAGAGAGCTAGTGGGGAGGTGCTCTACAACAGAGGGAGCTCAGACTGCTGTTCCGTGATAACCTGGAGGACTGAGATGGGGGTGGCGTGAGGGATGCTCATGGAGGGGATATATGCATACTTACAGCTGCTTCATACTGTTGTACAACAGAAACTAACACACTATAAAGCAATTCTCCTCCAAATAAAATTTTTCATAAACTCTCTACTGATTTAAAATGTAGAAAAAATCTGGACAGTAACACATAGCCAGTACAGAGTTATATACAACAATGCCAAATGAATAAGAGACAGGAACAATGAAGAACAAAAGATAATGTAGGAATTTATCCTCGAATTAAAAATCTGAGGAAACACGCACAGAAAGTATTCAAACATATAAATAACTTCAGCTATCTCGTATAAAATAGATCACCATAGCAAAACCAAGAGTCTGGCCTGGAAGAATCAACAATTACTTAGACCACGTAATAGAAAATCCAGCACAAATAAAAGCAACCATACCAAAAAAACATACCTACAAAGAATCCTCAGAACAATGTATAGGTTCCACATAGAGGCAACAAGAAGAATTTCTTGACAGCTTTAGGACAAAGAAGTCTCAAACAGAATAGTATGTTATGTGTATTCATGAGGAGCAGATATTGTAAGACTGTTAATATTGCTTAACTCCTTTGCAGATCTACTCCAGTCAGACCAGCTGAGACCACAATCAAACATGGGCTGCTGTTTCCTGTACCCAGAATAAACCACGGAAAACTTACACAAGGAATAAAGACAAGTATTAACAAAAGCAAAAGCACAAAACTAAATAATCCCCGAGGCAAAGTAAGTCTCTAATGAACTTGACCCTATGAGTGTTAAGGTGAGGGAGTCCTCAGAGACTGACAAGGGGTGTGCAGGCTACAAGGGAAGAAGACAACAGGATCAGCTGGAAAAGGCTTTAAAGTGCAGCCCTTGATTCTTCCACTGTGCCCTGGGGCCATGAATCGCTACAGCCTCACTGAAGGAATCTGAGGTAGCATCTCAGAGCTCCCATGCCAAGACCATGGGGAACCAGTCTGAGTTGGATGTGGCAGCATGGCCCAGACGTCATGAAATAACCAGCACAAACTTTGTTAGTGCATGACAACTGGCCCTTTTAAGTGATCACCTTAATAGACTATCACCCAGGGACTAAAAGAGAAAATTGAGTACCCCAAAAATTATACCAAAGGACAGAAATTCACCTCAGAACTTTCGAGCAATGCCCCTGCAGTCGACTAAGAGCCCACAGTGAGAATCGTCAGGCTAAGGAGCCCCTTCACTTACTCTGCTGGGATGGTGTGGGGCATGGTGAGGGACAGGGGTGGATTCATACCAGAAAGGGAAGGATTTCCAGGCCCTGCCAGCAGTCAATATGTAGATCCTGAGTGAGATGTGAGGGGTTCCACACCACAGAAAGCAGTCTCCCATCCTTCCCTCTCAGCTCATCTTACCTGCGACAGCCATTTCCTGGAAGCCTCAGGCAGAAGGGTCCAGAGGAGATGTACGTGCACTTCTCAGCAGGAGTCTCGGGACTTGATATCTTCGATGGGAGGCCTTGGCCTCAGGTCAGCAGATGGGACGTAGCGCACCACCTACAGGGGTTAAGGGAAGACACGGAGAGCGGACAGAGCATCACTCAGCCCGGAAGACGGGGCCCGAAAGTGCCCCCACTGTCATTCTCAGGAGCTCCAGGAAGCCCGTTCGGCCAGGCCAGAAACAATTCCTGCTGGGGTGCTGATGGAACCTAGAGCCTGGGAGGGAGGCCCGTAGACTCTGCTCGGTACAGGGAAGGTCTCAGGATCCGCGACGATGCAAGGAGAAGTGCACATGCCAATCCTCCGGGAAGCTCCCCCGGAACCCCGCCCGCCCTGGCCCCGCCTCTGCTGTCCGCATGGAACACAGATCCACATGACCGGAAGTGACGACAACGCACCACGATGAGGCTGCGAAGCCATCTTTGAGAGCTGCTGCCGTCTTAGAGAACTGCCGTGTAGGGTGCCCAGACGGAGGACTCCCAGGTCTCAACAGGGGTCTGAGTGTGAGGTGACGTGAGTTACAAGTGTGGGACACACGTCCAGCACGCCCAAGCCTTTCCCTCTGAAAAGAGAGGGCCGGACAACCCCCGGCCATTCTGCCCCTGCTCTCCCCTGGAAGATTCGGGCCTGCATCTTAAGCCCCAAGTCCATCCACTTCACCCAGGTGGTCTCCGAGAGGAAGGCTTCGGTCCGGGGCTGGTGGACTCCAGTTCTGCTCATTAGAGGGAAAGCCCCGAGCCCTGTAGCTAAAGGAGGGACCGTCGGGGAGTACTGAGGGCCTCCTCACCCTAGAACGGCAGCCACGCGAAACCCCCACCCCCCGAACTTGGCCTCGGAGCATCCGGGTAGGATCTGGGCAGCTCTAACGGCTGCAGATCACCCTCATTGCGATCTCGGATGCGGGACACTGAGGGAGGAGGGCACCTCGGTCCGAGGGATTGGTAGCTGGTCAGTACAGGGAGGATGTCAGGGCTCAAGAGGAGCCAGGGTGAGGACCATCCTCGCGGACACACGGACGAATCAGGACCCTCCTCTGTAGTCAGTGCTTACTCCCGGCCAAGCACAGGGAAGGGAGGCTGCGGTCTGAGTGGGGAGGTTAGAGCTTGCATACAGAAGGGCGGGTCCCGGGACCCTTAGGTGGGAGGCTGAGCACTCCCTCCTCTCCTTCTCCAGAGTCACAGGGAAGGTGGCAGCATCAGCCTTCAGAGCAGAAGAGGGATCGGGATGGGTGCTAGGGAGTCATTCCCCATTTTTCATCCTAACTATGAATGTGAACTGAAAGGACATGCCTCCCCTGCCAGCCCCCACAGGCCCCCCTCTAACGCCCAGGCAGGGATGTCTGGCTGTGCCCCAGGGCTCACTCTCACTTCTTCCTCAGGGTTCTCAGGGAACAGTCTGACTAGGAGAACAGGAGACTTGTGGGTCCTAGAGCAGTGGACTCAAGGCCACCTACGAAGCAGACTTGGTTTAAACCGGGGACGACCCTCTCTGGTGTAGGTGCTAATTTTTCTTTTTCCTTCCTCAAGGCCACTCAAAGCCTGCCTTCGTAACTGCACGCCCGCCTGCAGTCCCTGACCTGTGTCATCATGCCTCGGAAGCACAAAAACAAGCAACATGCCCATGGGAAACGCCACCAGGTCCAGGGGGACACTCAGGAGGCCCAGGCCAGTGCTGCTGCAGCCCCAGGAGAGGAGTGCCCATCCTCCCCCTCTTCTGCCCCTCAGGGTTCTCCCCCGAGCTCCCCTGCTGCTGGCGATCGCCAGGAGCTTCAGGGAGCCATGGCCCCTAGCTCTCCTGTTGCAGAGGCTTCCTGGGCAGGATCTGAGGAAGGTGCCCAGGGCCCCGAGGAGGAAAGTGCAGATGCCGCCCGGGCAGCCCTGCTCGCTCGGAGCATTCGCAAAGATCCTCTGATGAGGAAGGCCAGCTTGGTGATGGATTTCCTGCTGGAGAGGTACACCAAGAAGGAGCCCATCACACAGAACGGCATGCTGAATGTCATCGGCAGGAAGTACAAGCAGCACTTGCCTGAGATCCTGAGCAGAGCCTCTGAGCGCGTGGAGCTGGTGTTTGGCCTGGAGCTGAAGGAAGTCGACTGCAGCAGGAACATCTACACCCTCGTCAACAAGTTCAGTCTCGGGGTTGAGGAAGGTTCAAGTGATGAGGAGCTGCCCAAGTCTGGTCTCCTCATGGCGCTCCTGGGCATCATCTTTACGAAGGGTAACCGCGCCAGTGAGGAGGAGATCTGGGATTTCCTCAATGTGTTGGGGATCCATGCTGGGAAGAAGCACTCCATCTTTGGGGAGCCCAGAAAGCTCATCACCAAAGATCTGGTGCAGAAGGGGTACCTCATCTACCGCCGGGTGCCCAATAGTGATCCTCCGGGCTATGAGTTCCTGTGGGGCCCGCGAGCTTATGCTGAGACCACTAAGATGAAGGTGTTGGAAGTTCTGGCCAAGATCCAGGATAAGGTCCCGAGTTCCTTCCCAGACCTCTATGATGAGGCTCTGAGAGATCAGGTGGAGAGAGCAGCACTGAGAGGCGCGGCCAGGGCTCCAACAATGGCTGAAGCCAGTGCCCCTACCCGGGCCAAGTCCTACAGCTCCTCCCATATCTAGAGAGGGATCAGGGCACTTTGTTCCCTTCGTGTTGGAAGAGAACAGTCCACCTCTTAAATAGTTGAGGGTAGTAGGGGTGGGGGGAACAAAACCCATATGTTCTTCACAGTTTTAAGTAGTAAGGGAGTTTAGGTGCAGGTTTAACAAAATATACATGTTTTCTTTTTATCCATATGAATAATATCTAGTCAAAAATAGATGATTTAGGTAGGGAGGTAGAGGTTTTTTGTATTTTTAAATGTCACTACTCTTCATAAGGTTTATTATGCTTCAGAGTATCGGTTAATTAATGTCATGGATGTCATGTTTACTGCTGTTAGGTTTAAGACTAGGAGTTCATTGTAAACAAGTCGAAAAGACTTCAATATTTTCCTTATGGTCCAGAACAAGGTAACATAACATTGGAATAGAATTTTACTTGGAAATGTGTAAGAATCTTAGAGATAAGTATTTGGGAATCACAAAGGTTTCAGAGTAAACACTAGTTTATTCTTTGTCTTCTTATCTGTCCTCTTTTTTGCTTGTAAAAGTTAATAACATGGACTTAGATTTGTTTAGCTTATTCAAACTGTATGACATTTAAATCATAATAAAAGAGAGTCTTTGCTCATTATTCCTTTTTTCTCCCAAATTAATTGACCATCTTGTGTTTAGAAGGCTTTTTTATAGTACTGGGTTGATAAGAAAATGAAGCCCAAGCCACTGCCCATGGAATTTTGAGTCTAGCAGCAGGGACCATATAAGGAAGGTGGTGAGCTAACTCTAAGGAATAAACAAATCATAAATTTAAATGGGGGAGGTGTGGAAGAGGAGGTTCCAGATGAGAGCAAGGAAGGCGAAGTTACCTGATTAAGGTGGCATTGGGTCTTGGGAAAAGTCTAGTTCCTCGGTGGGAGGTCCTGTTCAGTCCAGATGCATGATGGGCTAGATGAAGCTGTGGGAGTGATGCCAGACACTCATATGATGGTGCTCAGAGGTGAGGCTGTAAACCTGGAATATATCTAAACCATATATTCACCATTATTTGGGGATATCCGAAAACCATAGGGAATGGAAGGGGCCCTGTGCACTTGAGCCAGGGCAAGTGAACACTCACACTATGTGTTTTCATCAAAAGCTGTCCAGAGAGTTTCTGAGAAATAAAGGTGATACCCATTGAAGCGAGATGCCAAGACGTCACTGGACTGTCTCTCTTTTTCTGGGATGGGAGCACCAGAACTTGCTCTGTTAAACAGTTTAATTAGGTTATGTTTAGTGTAATTTGGCAAACTTTAAGGGAGGGCTCAATTTTTACTGTCAGTGGGATTAAATTAGGGGTGGTTTGGACAAAAAAAAAGCATCTGAGAGGGAAGTTGCTGGTCCTTGAGACAAATGAACTTGTCCTTGCATCCATGTGGAGAAGATAACCCCAAACACCTATTAAAACAAGTGCTCAAATAGGGAAATACTGCTTAGTTTTTACTTGCTTGGGAGCATTAGTGCTGATGTCGATTTGATTATTGTTTGGAGTTGCATATTCTCTAGTATAGCCTGGAAATAAAATTATGTGATGGAAGTTTGTTATCATTCGGGGTCAAAATCACCTTCGTAATAACGGCTATTCATTCAAAGTACCAAAGCTTGCCTCATACTGTGCCAGGTGATTTACATACATCACACATGTCTGTGGTCCTACACTATAGACTCTTTCAAACACAATTTGCAGATAAAGAAGCTGGAATAAAGCAGCTCAGACTCAAAGCTCATAAATGATAGGAGCTGGACTGAACCCCGGCACTGAATTCCTCCAGAGCCCATACTGTGCCACTCCTCCAGGATGAGGCTAACCTTGGGTCACTTCCTCTTTCTGAACATTAGTCCAAAAGGTATTTCACATGTGAAATAGCAGAATTTCATACCCCAAACACAGTTTTGGAATAAAAAGCCCCAGAAATAAGTAACAAAAAATGAAAATAAAAGTGAAGTACAAATAAGGAAGGAGACTGCATTCAGTGACAATTTATCTACAAAGGAAATGTCAGTAAACTGCAATAGATCAGGGGTGCAGAAAATCATTTAATTCAGCCCCTTCCTTTCAGAGAGTAAATCTGTTAAGAGTGAAGGTTCTACAAGAGGCTGTGTCTGGTCAGTGAAGAGAAGGAAGAGATCAGCGTGTTTTCTCTGATAGCACACCACCTATGCTGGGGCCCCCTCCCAGACTATAGCCTCCCTATCACTCCTGGGACTCAGTCCACTCTCTGTGAGATTTGTTGCAGGCAGACTAAGACTTTTCAAAGACGTGGCTTTTACCAAGAACTCTTTCATAGAAGAGACAGGAGTCAAGGTAAAGACAGATGAATGAGGAACTGAAGTCACAGAGAGACTGGCCTGTGTCGGCTCTCAGAAGGCCAAGAGAGGGTTGCCAGGCTGCACGTTCGCTCACTTCTTTTCAGGGCTTGCAAGGACATGGTCTTTGGTCTACATGGGTCACCTTAGGTTGAAAGAAAGAGGAAATCCAGAGTCCCCCAGGAGTCAAGGTGAGGTACCTGAGTGAGGGCATACCCCTACACTGAATACAGAGGGCCCCAAGAAGCCTGAATCCTGATGTCATCCCTGAAGGCACAGGTAAGAGTAGCCTCATGTGGCATTCCCAGACTTTCCCTCTCTGGCACCACAGGGAGTGAGGACCTTGGCCTGAGGAGAGCTCCCTTATGTAAACAGAGAAAGGAGCCCCAAATGCTTCCAGGAGTCCAGCTTTGGACTTACAAAACCCCCTGATCTCAGAACTCTGAGGAAACCACACAGAACCCTGCCCTTCCTGGCATCCCTGGGATACCTGCTTATTGTTGACATGACATGCCCATTTCCTTCTATGATGTCACAAGGGGGGTTGGGACATGGTCCAAGGGGTATAGCCTAGGGCCAGCAGTGGGATTATTTCCAGGTTTTCCAGAAACCAACTGAATACGTTGAAGACGAAGGGAACCACACAGCCCATAACCATATGATTCATCTCATCCACCCTCGCCTCAGAAAACCAAGGACAGCTATGGACGGATGAGGAGAATCTTACTTTCTCCTAGGGGTCTCACAGGGATGCTTGCCCTACTGTAAGAAAGTATAGTAGTAGACGGGGTGGACCTAAGTGGAAGGGAGTGTAGAATTTCAGGCCACAACAGAGGTCAAAGCAAGGACTGAGGGATCATCTACCAATAAAAAGAAGTGATAACGAAACCAGCCCTGTTCCTTATAGCCCTTGAAGAACCAGGGCAGAGCTATCAAGCTGAAGTTCCATCAACATTTATTTACATCAGGTGTGTAGGAGGTAAACCCCTTAGTATGAAGGTGCAAATACTATTCCAAGAAAGGGGTGGGGACACCAGGCCCTATGGGGGAACCAAAGGAAGCACTCTTAATTCGTGTTGAGGACTCCAGAGGCCACACAGAAAACTTCCCACTGAGCACTCAGTACTGGGTGATAACTACTGACACGGGTCATAAGCTGAGGACGTCTTCACTTCTCAGAAATCCCAGGGAAATTTGTGATGACAACTAGAGGACAGCAGAGGGAATGGGTCCTATGACTGGTCCCTAGTTGGGTGGTGGTCTTGAATGTGAAATAACAGATGCATCTGCGTAGGAGACTACCAGCCCCTTCTGTCACCCCAGCATGCCTGAGGCAGGGGTAGCAGGATGAACCCTAAAGATCACTCTAATTTCCTTCAATATGTTTCCCAAAGGACAGGCTGATTAGGAGAATAGGAACCCTGGGGGTTTTCAGAACAGTGCCCTCAAGAAAACCACAAATGTAGCCTTCGTGATAACCAAGGTGGTATTTCCCTGCTGCAGCTGTACACTCAACCTTCGTCTTCCTGTGGGCCCTTATCACCTGCCCTCCTACTCACACTTCTAATCATTGTCCCCCAGCGCAGGCATCATGCCTCAGGGTCAGAATCATAAGCTCTGCACCTGTGAGAAATGCCACCAGGCCTGATGTGAGCCCCAGAGTCACAGGGGACTTCAGCCCGCTGCAGTAATGGAAGAGCTTCCCTCTACTTCTTCTCTTTTAGAAGATAATTCACAGAGCTCCTCAGCTACTGGGTCAAATAGCAATTCCCAGGGGTCTTTGGAAGCCCCATCTACTACCAACACTTTTTCAACTACTTCTGACACAACATCTGATGAAGAAGATACCAGTCAAGATGAGGAAGATCCATGTTCCTCCGATGTCTCATCTTCTACTGAGAACACCTACAGTGATACTCTGAACAGCATGACAAGTTTGTTGGAAGAGTTCCTTCTGCATAAATATAAAATGAAGCAGCCCATTATGAAGGAAAGCATACTGAAGATTATCCACCCAAGATACCATAACCGATTTGCCGAGATTCTCAAGAGAGCCTCTGAACACATCGAGGCTGTCTTTGCAGTTGACTTGAAGGAAGTTGATTCAACCATCCACTCCTATGACCTTGTCAGAAAACTGAACCTGCCCAACAATGGGAGGGTGTGGGATGGTAGGGGCTTACCTAAGATTGGTCTCTTGATGACAGTTCTGGGTGTGATCTTCGTGAAGGGCAATTGTCCTGCTGAGGAAGACATCTGGAAATTCTTGTATATGGTGCGAGTATATGCTGGGAGAAAACACTTCATCTACGGAGAGCCCAGGAAGCTCATCACCAAAGACTTTGTGACGATGAAGTACCTGGAGTACCGCCAGGTTGCCAACAGCGATCCTCCACGTTAGGAGTTCCTGTGGGGCCCACGAGCCCATGCGGAAACCAGCAAAATGAAAGTTTTGGAGTTTTTGGCAAAAGTCAATGATACGGTCCCCAGTGCCTTCTCATCACAATATGAAGAATCTTTGCGAGATGAAGAGGAGAGAGCTCGAGCCACAGTTCCAGCCAGGCCTGGCACCACTGTCACTTCCAGGCATGTTCCACGGCCACGTCCAGCAGCTTCTCCCACCCCTATTGAAGACCAAGACTTTTAAAAAATCATCCAGATAAGAAAATTTGACATCAAAATAGGGACTTTTGCCAAAACGGGAAGCAATCCCACAATAACACTGATGGGACAATGGAATGAAAAAATGAAAAAAATTTCAAAACATCGTCAACCTTGATTGTTCTCCATCTTTTCTGTGTTCTATTTTGTAAAATTAAATAATTTATACCTCGATATGCTTCTTGAAAAATGCAGGAGCTATTAAACCTTAACAAGTTAGACCTCTTACTGTCTTCATTTATTTTTTGAGCATCTGCTCTTTGAAAGGCTCTATGCCAGTTCTGGTGAGGCTAAGGTCAAGACCTAGCCTATGCCCATACAACTTTAGAAACAAGGAGCTGCAATCACATAAGCAAGATCTTGAGATAGCCTTTAGGAATGACAGAAAACTAGAAAGACTATCCAGGAGGAAATCTCTACCTGGGGTAACATACTGATTTGTTGGGCTTTCCACAACAAAACCCCACAGAATGGATGGCTGAAACAACAGAAATTTATTTTCTCAGAGTGCTAGAGGCTAAAAGTCCAAGATAAGGGCTGGTTTATCCTGAGGCTTCTCCTCTTGGCTGCCAGGTGGCCACCTCTTCACTTGGCATTCCTTTTGAATGCATATATCCCTGGTGTCTCCTTTTGTGTCTCCATTTCTTCTTATAGTCGCATTGGGGTATGGCCCACCCTAATGACCTCATTTTAACTCTACGATCTCTTTATTTTTTGTTTATTATATTGTGCTCATTGATCTTTATTTATTTATCTTTTTTTTTTTGTTTATTTTGGGTTTTTTTGATCACTGGGATGACCCAGAGGGCTGGTATGGGGAGGCAGGTGGGATGGGGGTTCAGGATTATACACACGTGTACACCCATGGCAGCTTCATGCTGATGTATGGCAAAACCAATACAATATTGTAAACTAATTAGCCTTCAATTAAAATTAAAAAAATATTTAAATCAACCATATCTTTAAAGACCTTATTTCTAACTACAGTTCCATTCTCAAGTACTCTGAGTTATGCCTTCAATATGCATTTGTGGAGGGGACACAATTTGGCCCCTAACAGACAGAAATCTAAGGTGTCTCTGCTCTTATCTCAATGCAGGAGATTCCAGGGCACAGACTGGTATTCTACGCACATCATCTCCAGGGAGTTTCTGAGATGTAAGGGTGAACTCCCTTGAGGTGTTTAGGGAAGAAGGACATTCCTCCCTTTATCCCTTTTGAATTCTTGTGGTTAGACTACTAGTGAACTTGACACAAGACAGGGTAACAGAAGAAAAAGAGACAAATTGCAATTCATGTGCACAAGAAGTGTCATAGAAATGGGACCTAAGAAGTGGGCAAAGCAGGCAGCTTCTTTATTTTGTAGACAACAAAACAATTTGTGAGGAATCGACAGGACAAATCAACTTAGGTTTTAGGTACTCAACTAGTAAGGAATCTAAACAGAATCTGTACCCAGGGTAGTAAATGAAAGACTTAACAAGGTTTGTGTATACAGGCTTCTCTGCTTGAACTGCCTACTTCTGGTTAGAAGGGTTTCCCTCTGCCTCCAGATACAGGCAGTACATCCTTCATATGAGATGTATTTCCTGCTCTCAGGGAGGCAGATATCGGGGGGCGGTGGAATGTCCCTCCTCTGTTGGCTGTTTCTTAAGTTACTTGAAATCAAAATAATCAATATGCCACTGTGGTATATTTGGGGGCAGAGTGCCCTAAGCCTTGACAGGTGCCTCCTCTGAAACTTGCCTGCAAGTCTCACATGGTAAAAGCTGACCTGGTCACTGTGGAGAGAGAGAATGGATTAGTGGAGTCCTCCATTTCATGGCAGCAGTTGCATCATTCTGAGAACAGGTCAGTTTATTTGAACAGTGGTATCTCATTTCAATAGGTGGTGATGCAGGTGGGCTCCCAAAGCTAGGTCTAGGGTGCAAGCGGTATCAGGTAGTTATTAATAAGAGGCATTTCTATGGAAACAAAAAAAAAAAAAGCAGACATTAATGATTGGAGCTGGTTATAAACCAGTTTCTGAGCCCAGGGGGTAGTCAGTCAAGAAGTTTTCTAGGTGTGAGGATCGAAGCAACTATTGTAGTTTGAAATGTCTCTATCACAGTTAGCAATATTTCTGGGTGATCAGGTTAACTTTCTGAGTGGCTCGTATAGCAACAGTCATGAAGTCTATTTCAAAATGAGCTGTTGTACCCCAGTGTTCATCGCAGCACTGTTTATAATAGCCAGGATGTGGAAGCAACCTAGATGTCCATCAGCAGATGAATGGATAAGAAAGCTGTGGTACATATACACAATGGAGTATTACTCAGCCATTAAAAAGAATACATTTGAATCAGTTCTAATGAGGTGGATGAAACTGGAGCCTATTATACAGAGTGAAGTAAGCCAGGAAGAAAAGCACCAATACAGTATACTAATGCATATATATGGAATTTAGAAAGATGGTAACAATAACCCTGTGTACGAGACAGCAAAAGAGACACCGATGTATAGATCAGTCTTATGGACTCTGTGGGAGAGGGAGAGGGTGGGGACATTTGGGAGATTAGCATTGAAACATGTATAATATCATGTATGAAACGAGTCGCCAGTCCAGGTTCGATGCACGGTACTGGATGCTTGGGGCTGGTGCACTGGGACGACCCAGAGGGAGGGTAGGGGAGGGAGGAGGGTGGAGGGTTCAGGATGGGGAACGCGGGTATACCTGTGGCAGATTCATTTCGATATTTGGCAAAACTAATACAATATTGTAAAGTTTAAAAATAAAATAAAATTAAAAAACAAAACAAAACAAAACAACAATGACAAAAAAATGAGCTGTTGTGACAATTTCTCTGATCTTTGCATCAAGTCATCTAGCTTCACCTTGCAGGACTTCAGGAAAATGGCAATGTTAGTTCTCAGTGATTCAAGTCAAAAGAATGGGAGAGTGACTGGATCAAGATGGCAGAGGTGTATCACTTGGAGCTTACCATCTTCCCACAGACACATCAAAAGGATGGGAGAAATTGGGAATTTTAGTAAGAAAATTCCGTAGTCCAGCTAGATACGGGTGGACACTAGAAAAATTCAGGATCCAACCTAGTTTGCAGGTAAATAATAAAACTTCAAGGAAACGTAATACCACTAGAACCTAATACCCACACATGTGTAGTACACTTTCTATTGAACCAATTTTTTCTATCATCTCCCTTATTTCTACTGTAGACAGGAAAACTAAGACCTAATATGTTTGCAAAGGAAGTCTAAATTCAATAAACTTGGCCTGATTATTTATCTGAGTACAGTAAGAATAACAATTTGCCAATAGGCGCTTTTAAATCTGCTTTGCTGGAACAGTTCATAAGGAGTCTCCAGAAAGACATTTTAATAGCCTCTTGAGGCTAGGAAGCCACAGCAAAAACTTGTTGTCAAACCTAGAGATCTGGATGAATTCCTCTCTTCCTGAAGTCCCCAAAACATCCTAAAGTTCCTGTGCCTGCCAGAAGTGATCATCCTTACTCACCTGGTAAGGCTGATGGGAATTCTGTCAGCAAGGTCCCAGGCTGTTTTTCCAATGGGTTTTTATGGCTCCATGGAAAAAGCAAGAGTTCCAGAAAAATATCTCTTTCTGCTTTCTTGACTATGCCAAAGCCTTTGACTGTGTGGATCACAATAAACTGTGGAAAATTCTGAAAGAGATGGGAATACCAGACCACCTTACCTACCTCTTGAGAAACCTATAAGCAGGTTAGGAAGCAACAGTTAGAACTGTACATGGAACAACAGACTGATTCCAAATAGGAAAAGGTGTACATCAAGGCTGTATATTGTCATGCTGCTCATTTAAATTATATGCAGAGTACATCATGAGAAATGCTGGGCTGCAAGAAGCACAAGCTGGAATCAAGATTGCTGGAAGAAATATCAATAACCTCACATATGCAGATGACACCACTCTGATGGCAGAAAGTTAAGAGGAACTAAAAAGCCTCTTGATGAAAGTGAAAGACAAGAGTGAAAAAGCTGGTTTAAAACTCACCATTCACAAAATTAAGATCATGGCATCTGGTCCCATCACTTCATGGGAAATAGATGGGGAAACAGTGGAAACGGTGTCAGACTTTATTTTTGGGGGCTCCAAAATCACTGCAGATGGTGATTGCAGCCATGAAATTAAAAGACGCCTACTCTCTGGAAGGAAAGTTATGACCAACCTAGATAGCATATTCAAAGGCATAGATATTACTTTGCCAGCAAAGGTCCGTCTAGTCAAGGCTATGGTTGTTCCAGTGGTCATGTATGGATGTGTGAGTTAGACTGTGAAGAAAGCTGAGCACCGAAGAATTGATGCTTTTGCACTGTGGTGTTGGAGAAGACACTTGAGAGTCCCTTGGACTGCAAGGAGATCCAACTAGTCCATTCTAAAGGAGATCAGAACTGGGTGTTTTTTGGAAGGTCTGATGCTAAAGCTGTAACTCCAATACTTTGGCCAGCTCACGCGAAGGGTTGACCCATTGGAAAAGACTCTGATACTGGGATTGGGGGCAGGAGGAGAAGGGGACGACAGAGGATGAGATGGCTGAATGGCATCACCAGCTCAATGGACCTGAATTTCAGTGAACTCTGGGAATTGGTGATGGACATGGAGGCCTGGCATGCTGCAATTCATGGGGTCACAAAGAGCCGGACATAACCGAGTGACTGAACTGAACTGAACTGATGGTTAACCTTAGTTTCCTGAAGTTATCTGGTCATATCCAAGTCCACCTGTGTGTGTCAAATATGACATTCCAGTCAAAGTCTCTGTAGTGTAATCAATGTTTCCACTTGTGTCCCACTATAAGAACAGATTCTTACTGAACTTTTGAAAAATAACTATTTCCCTAAGGAAATAAGAACACTGAGAGTTTCTAATTTCTGGAGTGGTATGGTAGGGAGAGAAAAATTAGTGTTTCAATTCTAATGACAAATGTACAATTTATCAAATTTCTGTGTTAAAAAATTTCCTTATATCTAGAAAATTAAAGATTTTTAAAAGACAGTACTCTTTTAAAAAATCAGGAAAATTATCATTATATTTGTAATTCATTAAGCCCCATGTTAGCCCAACAGACTGGTTCCAAATAGGAAAAGGTGTACGTCAAGGCTGTATATTGTCACCCTGCTTATTTAACTTATTTGCAGAGTACATCATGAGGAATGCTGGGCTGGAAGAAGCACAAGCTGGAATCAAGATTGCTGGGAGAAATATCAATAACCTCTCATATGCAGAGGACACCACCCTGATGGCAGAAAGTGAAGAGGAACTAAAAAGCCTCTTGATGAAAGTGAAAGGGGAGAGTGAAAAAGTTGGCTTAAAGCTCAACATTCAGAAAACAAAGATCATGGCATCTGGTCCCATCACTTAATGAGAAACAGATGGGGAAACAGTGGAAACGGTGTCAGACTTTATTTTGGGGGGATCCAAAATCACTTCAGATGGTGACTTCAGCCATGAAATTAAAAGATGCTTACTCCTTGGAAGAAAAGTTATGACCAACCTACATAGCATATTGAAAAGAAGACAGTACTTTGCCAACAAAGGTCCGTCTAATCAAGTATATGGTTTTTCCAGTGGTCATGTATGGATGTGAGAGTTGGACTGTGAAGAAAGCTGAGTGCTGAAGAATTGATGCTTTTGAACTGTAGTGTTGGGGAAGACTCTTGAGAGTCCCTTGGACTGAAAGGAGATTCAACCAGTACATTCTCAAGGAGATCAGTCCTGGGATTTCTTTGGAAGGAATGATGCTAAAGCTGAAACTCCAGTACTTTGGCCACCTCATGCAAAGTGTTGACTCATTGGAAAAAACTCTGATGCTGGGATTGGGGGCAGGAGGAGAAGGGGGCCACAGAGGATGAGATGGCTGGATGGCATCACTGACTCAAGGGACCTGAGTCTGAGTGAACTCCAGGAGTTGGTGATGGACAGGAAGGCATGGCGTGCTGCGATTCTTGGAGTTGCAAGGAGTCGGACACGACTGAGAGACTGAACTGAAAGCCCCGTGTTCCTAATTCTTAAATTGCCAGAGTCCAGTTTTTGTATTGTTTCTGTCAATCCTCCCTCAAGTTTGTGGCTCATATGGACAATGGTTAATTTCAAGAAGCCTTCAAGGTTTTGGTTAAAGCTTGTATAATTTGCCCAGAGAAATGTGTGCCTGGATCACACTTGATAAACCAAGCAGAGAACACATTTTCTCACACTTTCTTTGCCACCGTAAGGGAATCAGCCTTGCAGCAAGGTAAGGCTTCAACTCGTCCAGAAAATATAGGAATGACAAGAATATTTTGATGACTCATCTGTTCTGTTCAGTCTCTCGGTCGTGTCTGACTCTTCGCAACCCCATGGACTGCAGCACACCAGGCTTCCATGTCCATCACCAATTCCTAGAGCTTGCTCAGACTCATGTCCATTGAGTAGGTGATGCCATCCCACCATTTCATCCTCTGTCATTCCCTTCTCTTCCTGCCTTCAATCTTTCCCAGCATCGGGGTTTTTTCCAATGAGTCAGTTCTTCACATCAGGTCGCCAAAGTACTGGGGCTTCAGATTCAGCATCAGTCCTTCCAATGCATATTCAGGACTGATATCCTTTAGAACTGACTGGTTAGATCTCCTTGCAGTCCAAGGGACTCTCACGAATCTTGCCCAGGAGGAACAAGATGGCAAGAGGAGTTGGTGGACATTCTAGAATACATCTCTCTCCAAGGATACATCTGGAATACACCTTCAGACACAGAAGTGCATGCAGAATACCAGCTGAGAGTGGACAGGAGTACATGACCAGCAGAAAAGAATATATAGACCCATGCAAAACTCAATGTCAAGCCCTGAGCCTTTAGAGTGGGTGCACTGGCTCCAAGATCCTAGACTACCAGAGAACTAACCCTAGGATATCAAATAGTGAGAACTGACACAAAGGAAACCACTGGAATACAAGACTCGGCATCACCAAACCACTGATAGCACCCTCTGCAGGACGCCTCATCTAAACCACAAAGAAAACAAAAATGCAAACCCGATCATCGGCAGACAGAATTACCACCTTACTCAGCCTTGCCCCTCAGAGGAAAAAGCAAACAAACAAACAAACAAAACCTCAGCACAAATCTCATTCTATAAGAAGCTTACACAAACCACTGGACCAACCTTAGAGGGCAGAAACAAAAAGGAAGAAAAAATTCAACCCTGAAGCCTGGGAAAAGGAGACCTCAAACACGATAACTAAAATAATAATAATAATGGAAAAGGCAGAGAAATACTACACAAATGAAGGAACAAACCAGAAACACAGAAGTCCAAATCAATGAAGAGGAAACAGGCAAACTACCTGAAAATGAATTCATGCTAAAGGGAAGGCAGTGATACTGATACTTTGGAAACTGTCTGGCAAACTCTTTTAAGCTAAATATAGTCCTATCATATGATCTAACAAGTGAACGTTAAGGTATTTACTCAAAAGAGCCAAAACCTTAAGCCCATCCAAAAACCTTCAACCAAATTTTAATAGCAGAATGAGTCATAGCTGCCAAAAACCGAAATCACCAAAGATGACCTTCAGTAGATGAGTGGGTAAACAAAATATTGGAAAGCTACATGGAATACTATTCAGTTCTAGAAGAAAACATTTCAAACCATAAAAAGATACAGAGAAAATTCAATGTATATTGATTAGCAGAAGGAGCCAGTATAAAAAGCCTACATACTGTATGATTCCATCAGTGTTACATTCTGGAAAATGCAAATCTTTAGAAAGAGTAAAATGGTCAGTAGTCATCAGGGGTTCCAAGTGAGGTTTTGAGGGATGAACAGATGGAGCATGGGAGATCCATAGGGCATTCACACTCCTCTGCAAGACATCATGTTGGCTGAGTTGATACTATCATGCATCTGTCAAACACTAAAGAACTGTAAAACACAAAAAGTAAAATGTATTGTAAGCAATGGACAGTAGTGAATAATAACGTATTGACATTAGTTGGTCAATTGTAAAAAACGAACTTGTATCCATTGAACCAATACAAGATGTTAATAATAGAAGATACCAAGTGGAGGAAGAGAGTGGCTGTATGGGACCTCTCTATTCTATCTGCTGAATTTTCTCCAATCCTAAATGTGTGCTTTCAAAAAGAAATACAGAGGGGCAACAAACACATAAACACATGAAAAGAGGAGCTACATCGCTCATGATGAAAGAAATGCACATCAAAATTACAATGAGGTGTCACCTCATACAGGTCAGAATGGTCATCATCAAAATTTGTACAAGCAGTAAATGCTCGGGAGAGTTTAGAGAAAAGGTGGGACTGGAAATTGATATAGCCACAATGGAGAACACTGGGCAGATTCCTTTAAAACTAGAATTAAAACTACATATGACCCAGCAATAGAAATACTGGGCATATACACTGAGAAAAGAATCATTGAAAAGACACCTGTATCCAGTGTTCACTGCAGCACTGCTTACAATAGACAGGACATGCAAGCAAAGTAGACTTCAACTGACCGATGACTGGATAACGAAGTTGTGGTAGCCACATACAGTGGAATATTAGCCATAAAAAGGAACTAATTTAAGTCACTTGTAGTGAGGTGGATGCACCTAGAGCCTGTTTACAGAGCGAACTAAGTTAGAAACAGAAAAGTAACATACATTAACGAATATACATGGAAAGTTCGAATGGTACTCACGAACCTATTTGAAGGGCAAGAATAGTGACTCAGATGTGGAGAATGGACCTGTGGACACAGCAAGGGAAGGCATGGGTAGGACGAATTGAGAGCGTGGCACTGACATATATCGAGTCCCATGTGTACAAAAGATAGCTGGTGGGAAATTGCTATATAATACAGGGAGCTCAGCTTGGTGCTGTGTGACATCCTAGAGGGGTGAGATGAGGGGGTGGGAGGAAGTCTCATCAGGCAGGAGGAATATGTATACGTAGCGCTGATTCATCCTGTTGTATAGCAGAAACAACACAACATTATAAAACAAGAATCTGTCGATTAAAACAACTTTTTAAAAGTCTACTAATTTAAAAACTAGAAAAAATATCATAAGAACACAGTCAAAATAGAGTTACATGCACCAATGCAAAATGAAAAAATGTCAGCAATAATGAAAAGCAAATTATCATGGTAAGAATTTGATCCTCGAATTAAAATTCTTAGGAAACAGGCACAGAAAACATTGACACATATAACTAACTTCAGAAATCTGGCACAAAAAAGATCAACACAGCAAAATCAAGAGACTGGTCTGGAAGAATCGACAATGCTTAGACCATGTAATAGAAAACATACCATACACAAAAGCAACAAACTTAGAAAAATGTATGCACTCTACACGAAGGCAACAAGAAGAATTTCCTGAGCGCCTTAGGAAAAAGAAGTCTCAAACAGAGTAGTATGTTATGTGTTTTCATGAGGACAAATTTTAAGACTGTCCATTTTCCTTAAATCCTTTACAGATTTAGTACCACATCCAGAGTAGCTGAGACCACAGTCACACGTGGGCGGCTGTTTCCTGTACCCAGAACAAACCATGGAAAACTTACACAAGGAATAAAGACAACTACTAACAAAAGCAAGAACACAAAACTAAATAATCCCTGAGGAACAATAAGTCTCCATTGAACTTGACCCTATGAGTACCCAGGTGGGGGAGTACTCTGAGGCTGACACAGGCGTGCAGGCCACAAAGGAAACAGACAACAGGATCAGCTGGAAAAGGCTTGAAACTGGAGCGGTTGATTCTTCCACTGGGCCGTGGGACCATGAACCTCTACTGGTTCACTGAAGGAACCTGAGGCAGCATCTCAAAGCCCCATGCCAGGATCATGGGGCACCAAAGTTTGGGATGGACATGGCAGTATGGCCCAGAGGTCATGCAATAACCAGCAGAAACTTTGTTAGTGGATGACAACTGGCTCTTGTAAATGACCAGCTTAAGAGACTGTCACACATGGACTAAAAGAGAAAAGCTTGTATCACAGTAATTGTACAAAAGGACAGAAATTCATCTCAGGACTTTTGAGCAATGCCCCTGCAGTCAACTAAGAGCCCATAGTGAGAACCGTCAGGCTAAGGAGCCCCTTCACTTTCTCTGCTGGGATTGTGTGGGGCATGGTTGGGGACAGGGGTGATTTTATACCAGAAAGGGAAGGGTTTACAGGCTCTGCCTGCAGTCAATATGAAGATCCTGAGTGAGTGTGAGGGGTTCCACACCACAGAAGGTATTCTCCCATCATTGCCTCTCGCTTATCTTACCTGCAGCAGCCTTAGGCAGAAGCGTCCAGATGAGATGCTGGTACACTTCTCACCAGGAGTCTGGGGATTTGACATCTTCCAGGTGAGGCATTACCCTCAGGTCTGCAGATGGGACGTAACGTAGCATTACATTCAGGGGAAGACAGGGATAGAGGACAGAGAGCATCACTCAGCACACAAGGAGCCCCAGAGTGTCCTCACTGTCTGTCTCAGCAGCTCCAGGAAGGCTTTCAGGCTCGGGCTCACAAATTCTTCCTGCTTGATCTACTGAGAGAAGTGAGAGGCAAGGAGTGAGGCCAGTTGACTGAGATCAGCAGGGACGTCCCAGGAGCCACTATGAGTCGAAGAAGGGAACACATCCCCCCTCTTGCCGGAAACTCCCCCAGAACCCCGCCCACCCAGGCCCCGCCCCTGCTGTCCTCTTGGAGCCCAGATGCACATGATAGGAAGTGACTGCACCCTATCCACGCTGGGGTGTGATGCCATCTTTGAGAGGGCTGCTGTCTTTGAGAGCTGCTGTAGCTGTGACCAGAGGGATGAGTCCGAGGTCTCATCAGGGGTCCAAGTCGGAGGTGACATGAGTTACAAATGCACTGGATAGTTACAAAGATACGCCCTGGCATTCCCAACACCTTTTCCATCTAAAAGAGGGGACTTCACAGCCCCCGGCAAACCCCCACCTGCTCTACGCCTGGAGGCTCGGGCCAGGTGCAATGTCCATCGGCTATGCACACAGGTTCTCAGGACATAACCTGGGTCCAGGGGTTGCTGGACCCTGGCTTTGTTCAGTAGAGGGAAATCCGGGATTCTGTGGAGTGAAGGAGGGACCCGCTGGGGGACTGTGTCTCCATACCCCAGATTGGTGGCAACGCCTAATCCCTTACCCAGTGTTACTTGGCCGGAGAGCAACTGGTCAGCGTCTTGGCAGTTCTAAAGTCTGAGGGCTCCCTGCCTGCGATCACTGACACGGGACACTCGGGGAAGAGGGGACCTCGTTCAGAAGGGCTGGCAGCAGGTCAGCAGAGGGAGGATGTCAGGGCTCAGGGGGAGTCAGGGTAATGACCATCCTCCGCATCACACGGCTGACTCAGGACCCTCCCCTGTGGCCAGCACTTCCTCCCAGCCAAAAACGGGGACGGGGGCGGTGGTCTGCCACGGGAGGTTGCAGCTTGCTTGTGAAGGGGCAGCCTCCAGACAGCAGAAGGGCGGGTCCCAGATCCTTTCATTGGAGGCCTGTACATTCCCTGCTCTCATCGTCTGGGGTGACAGGGAAGGTGGCAGCATCAACTTCAAAGCAAGAGAGGGAACAGGGTGGGTGGTTTGGGGACGGGAGGGATATGAGGGAGTCTTACCCCATTTTTCATCATGACTCTGAAATGTGAACTGAAAGGACCTGCCTCCCCTGCCAGCCCCACAGGCCTCCCTCTAATGCCCAGGGAGGGCTGTCTGGCTGTGCCCCAGAGATCACTCTCACTTCCTACTCAGCGGTCTCAAGGGCGCGGCTCACCAGGAGAACAGGAGACTTGTGGGTCCTAGAGCAGTGGCCTCAAGGACCCCTCAGAGGCGGCTTTGGTTCAAGCCAGGGAGGAATCTCCTCACTGCAGTTGCTCACAACATCTGCTTGTCCCTCCTCTAGGTGCCCTCTTTGCCTGCCACCCAGCCTGCATGCGCCTGTCATCCATAACCTGTGTCACCATGCCTCAGAGGCACAGGAACAAGTACCATGCCCATGTGAAATGCCAAAAGGTCCAGGGGGACATTCAGTGTCCCCAAGAGGCCCTGGCCAGTGCTGCTGCAGCCCCCAAAGAGGAGTGCCCCTCTTCCCCCTCATCTGTCCCTCAGGGTTCTCCCCCAGGCTCCCCTGCTACTGGAGATCACCAAGAGCTTCAGGGAGCCATGGTCCCTAGCTCTCCTGATGCAGGGCCTTCCTGTGCAGGATCTGATGAAGGTGCCCAGGGCCCAGGGGAGGAAAGTGCAGGTGCCTCCCAGGCAGCCCCTGCCACTCAGAGCCCTTGAAAAGATCCTCTGACCAGGAAGGCCAGCATGCTTATGGAATTCCTGCTGGAGAAGTATACCAAGAAGGAGCCCATCTCACAGCAGGCCCTGCTGAAGGTCGTTTGCAGCAAGTATAGGCAGCACATCCCTGAAATCCTCAGGAGAGACTCTAACTAAGCATATGGAGCTGGTATTTGGCCTGGAGCTGATGGAAGTCGACCATAGGAGGAACATCTATGCCCTCATCAACAAGCTCAACCTCGGGGGTGATGAAGGTCCGAGTGATGAGGGGGGTCTGCCCAAGTCCGGATTCCTCATGGTGCTCCTGGGCATTATCTTCATGAAGGGTAACCATGCCCCCAGGGAGGAGGTCTGGGAATTCCTCAGTGTGTTGGGGGTCTATACTGGGAGGAGGCACTGGATCTTTGGGGAGCCCAGAAGGCTCATCACCAAACATCTGGTGCAGAAAAAGTACCTGAGGTACCGACAGGTACCCAATGTCAATCTTCCATACTACGAGTTCCTGTGGGGCCCGAGAGCTTGTTTGAAACTAATAAGATGAAGGTGTTGGAGGTGCTGGCGAAGATCCAAGACACCGTCTGGACTTCCTTCCCAGACCTCTATGATGAGGGTCTGAGAGATCAGGCGGAGAGAGCAGGGCTGAGAGGTGTGGCCAGGGCTCCAATGACAGCTAAAGCCAGTGCCCCTTCCAGGGCCAAGTCCTACAGCTCCTCTCACATCTAGGGAAGGATGCCCGGACACTTTCTTCCCTTTTGTGTTGGAACAGAGCTGTCAAGCTTCTAAATAGTAGAGAGTAATAGGGTGGAGGGAACAAAACTTGTATGTTTTTTACAGTTTTATGTAGTAAGGGAGTTTAGGTACAACTCATTTTAACAAAATATATATCTTTTTTTCCTTTATCCATAGGAGAAATATCTATTGAAAGTTGATTTAAATTAGATTAAGGCAACGAGGGAGGAGTCTAGTATTTTCAAATACTAATTACTTTTCATAAGGTTTATTGTGCTTCAGAATACAAATGCATTAATCATATAAATCACATTGTTTGCTGTTTTAAAGTTTTATAAGCCATACGTTGGGTATATGTAAAACACATTGAATGTATTGAATATGTTGTTCACCATCTACACAAGGTAAGATGACACTGGAATAGAGTTTTCTCAAAGAGTAGTCAAGCTCCTAGATAGTGCAGGTTAGTAGGGGTCGAGCAAACCATGTTTTGGTCTCTATTTTCTTCCTGACTTAAACCAGTAACTTCTGCATGTTATTTATTTCATTTTTATCGAATACTTTTACTTCTACCAGATTCTTTTTCTTCAGAATATTGATTTGGTAATGATTTTCCAGTTTTATTTATTGCTGTTTTAGGATTTTTAAAGTTACAGTTTTGGTAGATGTAAAAGAAATTCATGAACCATCTGTATTGTCTTTATTACCTGGAAGTGGGATTTCTTTGGAAGGAATGATGCTAAAGCTGAAACTCCAGTACTTTGGCCACCTCATGCAAAGAGTTGACTCATTGGAAAAGATCTGATGCTGGGAGGGATTGGGGGCAGGAGGAGAAGGGGACGACAGAGGATGAGATTGCTGAATGGCATAACTGAGTCGATGGATGTGAGTCTGAGTGAACTCCGGGAGTTGGTGATGGACAGGGAGGCCTGGCGTGCTGCGATTCATGGGATCACAAAGAGTCGGACACGACTGACCGACTGAACTGAACTGAACTGAATATGTCGCTGAAAGAGAGATTTTCATGGTAATGTGAAACATGACCACAGAAAATATTGAAAAACCAAAAAAAAATTAGGCAAATATAAAGGAAAAAGCTTTTAATTTGTAGTTTGCCTTATTTCCTCTATTTTTTTTTTTTTTTTGGTAAAAATAAAATATACTTTGCCTTAATTTAGCTCTTTTAAGAATATTTATTTTTTTGTCCCAATGCACTGCATAGTCTCTGCTATCTACTGGATAAAAATAACCTCAGATAGGAAGGTGGTATTTTGGAGGTTCATAATAATCATAACCACCATTAAATTAAAGACCAGTGTTTCTTAATCAGTATGACTGCTTTATATGTATACATGAATTCCAGCATTCATGCAGGATGGGATTTAGCAGACTCCATCTATAGATGGATAACTTGCAGTCTTCTCAAGTTCACAAGACTGATAAAGTGACCTTCATCAGACAAGTCCCCTGATGTGCACTAGTCCAGAGTCCTTCCCTTTCTTTGCAAGGGCAAGCACTGAGGAAATCTCTTTTTACCAGTGACATATTTGGTACCGTGACTAGGATTGCTGCCATGGTGAACTCCAGTGGTCTTGCCCAAACTGCTGGCTGGAGACCCCTGACTTTCACCCTATCTCTCCCATGAAAACTTGCCTGCTGTCACTCTCTGCTTTGTTCTCTTTCCATGACCCACAGGGCAAGATCTGGATCAGCTCACTGTGTCATAAGAGCTGCAAGGAGTATGCCCAGGCTGTGCATACCCAAAGAACACTTGGGTGGCATTTGACACTGTCCTTGGGCCTGGTACCCAAACTTGCTCTTACTCTAGGCAGGTATCACTTGACTTCCTACTTTCGCATTCCAAGCCTCTATGATGAAAAGGACATATTTTCTTGGTTTTAGTTCTAGATGGTCTCGTAGGTCATCACAGAACTGTTCAACTTCAGTTTCTTTGGCATTAATTTTTGGGGCATAGACTTGGATTACTGTTGTATTGAATGGTTTGCCTTGGAAACGAACAGAGATCATTCTGTACTTTTTGAGATTGCACCCAAGTACTACATTTTGGACTCTTTTGTTGACTATGAGGCTATTCCATTTCTTCTTTAAGATTCTTGCCCACAGTAGTAAATATAATGGTCACCTGAATTAAATTTGCTCATTCCCATCCATTTTAGTTCACTGATTACTAAAATGTTCATGTTCACTCTTGCCATCTCCTGTTCGACCACTTCCAACTTACTTTGATTCATGGACCTAACATTCCAGGTTCCTATGCAATACTGTTCTTTACAGCATCAGAGTTTACTTTCATCACCAGTCACATCCACCACTGGGTGTTGCTTTCACTTTGGCTCTGTCTCTTCATTGTTTCTGAAATTATTTCTCCACTCTTCTCCAGTAGCATATTGGGCACCTACTGACCTGGGGTGTTCCTCTTTCAGTGTCATATCTTTGTGTCTTTTCATACTGTCCATGGGATTCTCAAGGCAAGAATACTGAAGTGCTTGGCTTTTCCCTTCTCCAGTGGACCATGTTTTGTCAGAACTCTCCACCATGACCTGTCTGTCTTGGGTGCCCCTACATGGCTTCACTGAGTTAGACAAGGCTGTGATCCATGTGATCAGCTTGGTTAGTTTTCTGATTGTGGTTTTCATTCTGTCTGCCCTTTGATGGATAAGGTTAAGAGGCTTGTGGAAGCTTCCTGATGGGAGGGACTGGCTGTGGCAATACTAAGTGACTCATACTAAGTGGCAAATATTTGTGACTCATACTAAGCGGCAAATATTTGTGACTCATACTAAGCGGCAAATAAATGAAATTTTGTTGCAGGTGTTCAAAGTGTCCAGGGAAAGGAGGTCTGAGGCCTCTGGGGCAAAAATCTGTTTTCCTTTCCTTTCCAGAGTTATGGACCTGGCAGGATAGACATTGCTGGTAGACTTTGCACAATTTTATAAAAATCTTCCTACCAGTGTCTATAATTTGAGTCATCTTAAATGATGGTCAGGGAAAGAGTTGCTAGAAAGCTGGGAGAAACCAAGGGGTCATCTTGAATTTCTCATAGCCCCAACTATTTATTTCATTTAAAGCTATTGTTTACCCACTTACTTTCTCCAATGTGGGAGCTGACTGGTGCCATATTAAATAGACATCAGGATGGCAAAAGTGTGGCAAGGAAGGGTCAATTTTTTTGGCAGAAGCAAAATGGACTTTATCTACATGTGCCACAATGTTCACAGATTCTTTTGTTGTTCTGCCTGTACATACAAGTCAGCTTCAGTGTTTCTCTGATACTTGGGTTTAGTCCTTTTAGTGTGAGCTTCAATTTTGATGACAGACAACATTCTACTACAGGACATAGAAGACTTCCAAAAGTTTCTAATAATTCCTGAAACACTTATTATGCACATCCATACAAGTCTGAAAGTGTGAGTTGCTCAGTTGTGTCTGACTCTTTGCGACCCCTTGCACTGTAGCCCACCAGGCTTCTCTGTCCATGGAATTCTCCAGGTAAGAATACTGGAGTAGGTAGCCATTCCCTTCTCCAGGGGATGTTCCTGACCCAGAGAGCGAAGTCAGATCTCCTGCACTGCAGGCAGATTCCTTACTATCTGAGCCACCTGGTAAGCCAGACACAACATAAAAAAGGTTTAACATTCCTTCTTACTTGGCAATGCTTCCCATGGTTAAATTTCATATAACTAATATTCTTAGTTCATTTTTTATTTAAATTTATTTATTTTAATTAGAGGCTAATTACTTTACAATATTGTATTGGTTTTGCCATACATCAACATGAATCCACCACGGGTGTACATGTGTTCCCAATCCTGAACCCCTCTCCCACCTCCCTCACCATACCATCCCTCTGGGTCATCCCAGTGCACCAGCCCCAAGCTTCCTGTATCCTGCATCGAACCTGGACTGGCGATTGGTTTCTTATATGATATTATACATGTTTCAATGCCATTCTTCCAAATCATGCCCCCCCTCCCTCTCCCACAGAGTCCAAAAGACTTCTATACATCTGTGTCCCTTTTGCTGTCTCACATACAAGGTTATTGTTACCATCTTTCTAAATTCCATATATATGCATTAGTATACTGTATTGGTACTTTTCTTTCTGGCTTACTTCACTCTGTATAATCGGCTCCAGTTTCATCCACCTCATTAGAACTGATTCAAATGTATTCTTTTTAATGGCTGAGTAATACTCCATTGTATATATGTACCACAGCTTTCTTATCCATTCATCTGCTAATGGATATCTAGGTTGCTTCCATGTCCTGGCTATCATAAACAGTGCTGTGATGAACACTGGGGTACACATGTCTCTTTTTATAAGGAGAGAGAACAAATCTTTGAGATATTTCAGGGGCCCTCTGAAATATACCTCAAAGCTACTTCTAAGTCAAAAAGACATGTAGAATTTGATTTGGAGGACGCTTGTCAAAAATATCAAAGAGGCTTTAGAACACTTAGTCACATAGATCACTGGGAAAAAAATGCTTAGTTATCCATTTAACCAAAATAACAATTAAAGACTTCATAGGCAAATATAGGTTATCAGTACAGTTCAATTCAGTCGCTCAGTCGTGTCCAACTCTTTGCGACCCCATGAATCGCAGCACGCCAGGCCTCCCTGTCCATCACCAACTCCCGGAGTTCACTCAGACTCACGTCCATCCAGTCAGTGATGCCATCCAGACATCTCATTCTCTGTTGTCCCCTTCTCCTCCTGCCCCCAATCCCTCCCAGCATCAGATCTTTTCCAATGAGTCAACTCTTCGCATGAGGTGGCCAAAGTACTGGAGATTCAGCTTTAGCATTATTCCTTCCAAAGAAATCCCAGGGCTTATCTCCTTCAGAATGGACTAGTTAGATCTCCTTGCAGTCCAAGGGACTCTCAAGAGTCTTCTCCAACACCACAGTTCAAAAGCATCAGTTCTTCGGTGCTCAGCCTTCTTTACACTCCAACTCTCACATTCATACATGACCACAGGAAAAACCATAGCCTTGACTAGACAGACCTTTGTTGGCAAAGTAATATCTCTGCTTTTCAATATGCTACCTAGGTTGGTCATAACTTTCCTTCCAAGGAGTAAGCGTCTTTTAATTTCATGGCTGCGGTGACCATCTACAGTGAATTTGGAGCCCAGAAAAATAAAATCTGACACTGTTTCCCCATCTATTTCCCATGAAGTGATGGGACCGGATGCCATGATCTTCGTTTTCTGAATGTTGAGCTTTAAGCCAATTTTTTCACTCTCCTCTTTCACTTTCATCAAGAGGCTTTTGAGTTCCTCTTCACTTTCTGCCATAAGGGTGGTGTCATCTACATATCTGAGGTTATTGATATTTCTCCCGGCAATCTTGATTCCAGCTTGTGCTTCCTTCAGCCCAGCGTTTCTCATGATGTACTCTGCATATAAGTTAAATAAGCAGGGTGACAATATACTGCCTTGACGTACTCCTTTTCCTATTTGGAACCAGTCTGTTGTTCCATGTCCAGTTCTAACTGTTGCTTCCTGACCTCCATACAGATTTCTCAAGAGGCAGGTCAGGTGGTCTGGTATTCCCATCTCTTGAAGAATTTTCCAGTTTATTGTGAGGTTCTGAATAAAATTTAGCTCTTTTAACATCCAGAGGACTAGGTTTACTTGAGCAATCATGGTCTGATAAAGATAAAACAAGATTACTCTCTCTCTCTTTCTCTCTCTCTCTCTCTCTCTCTATATATATATATATAGTCAGATTCCTTTAAGGTAAAGAAAAACTTTAATAATTTCTTCTTACTAAGAACAAACTCATAGAAAAAATACAGTTTGTCCTTTTAACAGAGATAAAACCAAATTCCAATTTTATACCAGGTTACTTTTGATATTTAAACTCATTTACTTAATTAAATTGATCCCAATTTTATTTATTCCTGATCACATATAAAATTCCTTTCCAAAGATTTATTTTTTCACAAAACTTACAATTTTCTATGTCCATTTTAGTTTGTGCCTTGTTTTCTTTCCCATTTGGGAATAACCAGCCTTACTGAAAATCCCATGGATGGAGGAGCCTGGTGGGCTGCAGTCCATGGGGTGGCTAAGAGTCGGACACAACTGAGCGACTTCACTTTCACTTTTCACTTTTATGCGCTGGAGAAGGAAATGGCAACCCACTCCAGTGTTCTTGCCTCGAGAATCCCAGGGACGGGGGAGCCTGGTGGGCTGCCGTCTACGGGGTCGCACAGAGTCGGACATGACTGAAGTGACTTAGCAGCAGCAGCAGCAGCAGCCTTACAAAAAACGACTTTCTTTTTCCTTAACAAAAACATCTCCATACCATATAACTTTTATTACCACCAAACACATTCTATGTCTGTTATTATACTCAGTAGCTTTAACCACATATTAAACTTCTTAATCCTTTTAATTTTAATTTTTTTAGTGAAAATAAAGAAGTAATTTTTTTCCTTTTTTTAAATTTAAATTTATTTATATTAATTGGAGGCTAATTACTTTACAATATTGTATTGGTTTTGCATAAATCAACATGAATCCGCCACGGGAGTACATGTGTTCCCCATCCTGAACCCCCTCCCACCTCCCTCCCCATACCATCCCTCTGGGTCATCCCAGTGCACCAGCCCCAAGCATCCTGTTTCCTGCATTGAACCTGGACTGGCGATTTGTTTCTTTCTTAATTGTATTAATATTTTGTGGCTCGGCAAACTTAAAAATACACATTATAATTTCCAGAAATATATAGAATAATCTTTCAATAAAGCATAAGGTACATTTATTAATAAATCAAAACATACTTAGTCTCTTGTAGTAACAGGTGAAATATATGCAAACTTAGACTTGTTCAACAATTAGTGTTTTAGTATTTTATCTTATTTGGAAATGACCAGAGAGTCAACAAATTTTCATCACTTAATTTAACTTAGCCAAACTCTAAGAGTATAAATTACCAAAGAGATTTAGGAAACAATTTGAGTAGACATATCACAAACGATTATTATTAAAAAGTTCACCTAGAAAGTCCTATCTCATTTATATCTATTTAATTCTTTTGTTCTTAATAATCATACTTAGATTCCTCATGAAAATCTCATTAAAGCATTTAGTCATTATCTTAAGACCTTTTGACTCTTTTTTGTTTGTTTGTTCCCGACAAATGTTGCAACAGAGACATTAGCTCATTTGACTAGTAAACCCAGTAGAACAAAAGTTGGTTATCCATATTTTATTTTATGCTAACTCTGAAGATATACCCATATTAAACCAGTAAGCTTAAATTTAGCTTTTATTTACTCAAGATTATTCTAGCTCATGTGAACTTGAAAAATATTTGGGTTGGTGTTTCTTAAACTTTAAGAATTTTTATATAAGCACGAGTTTTTGTAAGCCAATTAAATAGAGCTCTTTTACAAATATGATTTTGGCAACATAATCTGGAAGTAGAAAGATACGATATTTACAATGTATACATATAGACATACAGACAGACAATTAGCTTAAAGTTTTCATTGTAAAACTTTAGTCATGAATCAGGCACAGTACAAAACTCATTAGTTTATAAATAACAACTGGAATTAATTAAGTATACTCATTCAGATGGCTAAAGTATTTTTCTTTGTTTGTGGAGAAAATTTTAAGACCAGTATTTTCCCTTGACAAGCAATTTTAAAGAGACTGTTTAGGTAAGGGGGTGTTTTAGCAGTATGTGTTTAAAGAGGTCCCTTTTTTTTTTTTTTAATTCTACAGACTGAGCTAACCCAGACTCATTCTCAGGTGCTGTGACCTGTGTTAACACTTGAAAGACATGATAGAATTTATAACTTCAAGGGGCAGAGACAGAAAATGTGTTTTCTCCTAGGAGTTTTGGAGCATATTTGTCTATTATCATAAGTATTTGAGTAATTGCTATTAATTTTTTCCTTAAGTAAAGGAAAATTTTACTCTAATACCCTGGTTATTTATAATATCTACAAGCATTTTAGTAGGGATGGGCAAAGCCTTGGGACTTGTCAAGTTAGGTGTGTTTTGACTTGCTTCTAGAATCGTATTTCTGATTTTATATGTACAAGACAAAGACAGTTGTTTCTGTTAGCCCTTGGCTCCAGCTGATTTGTTCTGAGATTATGTGTAGGAGGTCCTGAAAATTTACTGAGGAAGCAGGGTTATTTTTAAGAAGGAGAATTTTGTTGGATTTTTGTTTAAGTTCTTTCATCATAATAAGGAATGTCTTAAGGGCAGTCATAATTTATTTTCCTTTCAATTTGATCCTCACATAAGTATCAATATGACAGATGTTTATGATGACAGCTCCCACAAAATGTTTTCCTTTTAAATACAGCCAATTTAAAGGATCCATCATCTGGCAATTGGTAAGTAGGCTCTTATATTAATTTCAAACAGCAACTCAAACCAGTAAGTTTTTTTTTTTTTATTGCTTAACCAAAGATGCAAGAAACATAATACAAGAGAGTATGTACCCCTCACAAAATCCAGAAAGTTCATTCCCAGAGTTAGTCAAAAAAGTAAAAGCGTTTTGTTGCTACAGGTGGTATGAATGATGTAGTGAAAACAAGCTCTGTAGTGTCCCACAAAACGTGGGGCACTCCAGCCATAAGCTCACTAATTCATGACACCAGGCAGGCACTACTGGCATGAGGCTTTCCAGTGCTAACAAGAAACACAAGCTGAGATGACAAATGCCCTTTATGGACCAGGACCCCTTATGACAACCCCCCCTGAGAGCTGGCCCAACCAGACAAAGGGAGTGCTGCTGGTGACTTCATGTCTTGGAACTCCAGTCTATTCAACAAGCCACCAGATATACCCCAGTAAATGTATCTCCTGGATGGCAGAGATCAGACAGAATATTCTCACTGGACAAAATGATGAGCTCTCAAGATATAAAAGAAGATGGAAGGTAAAGTCTCATCTGGTTTTTACTTACGGGAACCACAGCAAAGTTTGTCTAAATAGACGCAGGTCTGGTGAGAATTGCTAACTCATCACTCTGTGAGGCTGGCTTGAACAGCAGGCTTATAGAGCCTATGCCTGCTGTCCTGCCCTATGGTTCCTGCTCCTTATGACAAATGACACAACAGACAAAGTAAAACAGTGACCATGTTTGAGAAGAAAAGAATCCCTAAGTTTCCCTAAGTCCAAGGAACTAGCTACGCAAATATTATCTCCTGCTAATCTAAATTTAGAGAGAAAAAAGGGACTCTGACTACTTTCCCTCACATCAGACCTTGAAGGCAGAGATCTGGGGGACTGACATGATAAGACATCTTACCTTCTGTGGCCTTTGTCAGATGTCCCAGGATCTCTCAGTAGCAGCAGTCTCAGGATGAGAAACCTCCTGGCTGGCTTGCCAACTGTCAGGGAGAGAGAAATTTATGCCTCTATGCCTCTTGGGTTCCTGTGATTGGACTAATAATAAAATTGACACAGACAGATTAACAGGAGAAGAAGAAACAAATTGTAATTCATGTGCATGAGGGTGTCTTAGAAATGGGACCTGAAGAAGTGGCCAAAGCAGGCAGCTTTTATATGGTTCATACCTAGAAACAATACATTCTTGAGGAATGGACAGGACAAATAAACGTAAGTTTTGAGGGCTCAATTAGTGAAGAATCTAAACAGAATTTGAGCTTGGGGTAGTAAATTAAAGACATTTGTGTATACAGACTTCTCTGACTGAATTCTCTATTTTTGGCTATCGGGATGTTCTTCTACCTCCAGATGCAGGCAGTGCACCTTTCATATGACAGACACATTTCCTGCTTTCAGGGAGACAGAAAAGAGGGTCAAAATATTACTCCTGCAATGGCCTTTTCTTAAGTAACCTGAATACAAGGTAATCAACATGTCACTGTGGCATATTTTGGTGCAACCTGCATTGAGCCCCAACAGGTGAGATGCACAAGAGCCACTCTGTTGACTCTTTCTGCCTTGAACTGGTAGAGCCAAATCCCAATGCACTAATAGAGCATTTTAATTGGGTTATCTTGAGTAATTTGGCAAATTCAAAGAGGAGGCTAGATTTTGGTGGGGAAGAAACAAATAAAAATAGACATGGTTTAGATAGAAGGGAAACTGGAAAGGACTAAAAGAGTTGGTACATGACAAAATTCCAGGAACTTTGAGTTGCTTCCAGGTAGGGAAAAAAAAAAGAAAAGAAAAGAAAAGAAAACCTCCACACCAAAATTAAATAATAAATGCTCTAACGTGGAAAAGATACTTAAGTTTACTTGCTAAAGCAAAATTTTGACTGATTTGGTATTGTTCTGTCTGAGAGTGCTGCATTTCCCCTGACATATGCTGGATTTAAGAAAACATTCCTACACAGGAGGGTGATATTGTCTAGGTAAAAATATTAACTGCCATTCATGAAACATGCAATATTTGCCAAGATTTTGATGGGTGCTTTATACACAATACATACATTCCCACAGTCATACAGTTGAGTTCAGTTCAGTCGCTCAGTCGTGTCCGACTCTTTGAGATGCCATGAATTGCAGCACGCCAGGCCTCCCTGTCCATCACCAATTCCCAGAGTTCACTCAGACTCACGTCCATCTAGTCCGTGATGTCATCCAGCCATCTCATCCTCTGTCGTCCCCTTCTCCTCCTGCCCCCAATCCCTCCCAGCATCAGATCTTTTCCAATGAGTCAACTCTTTGCATGAGGTGGCCAAAGTATTGGAGTTTCAGCTTTAACATCATTCCTTCCAAATAACACAGTCATACAAGTTAGGGTTTATCAAATTCATTCGGCAGATGAAGAACTTGCATTATTCTCATATTCACAAGGTGGTAAGTAACAGAGCTAGACTAGACTCCTGGTCTCAATGTCTCTAGGGCACACTCTTGTCTACCACTCCCACCCTGAAGTTGACCTTGTGTATTTTTACTCACTTTTCTTCTCTCTATTCTTGAATATATTTCAGGTGATTGAAGGAACAATAAAAATAAAAAGCAGTGTGTGCCCAAAGTACTGGATTGAAATACATAACCAGGGCAATAAGAAAACCCAAATAAGTGAGGGGTATGAATAATGAAAAGAAGCTTACTACCTGGTAACAATATGATCATTTATATGTGCAGTGTCAGTTAACCATGAAATAGGGGAATCTCATGAAATTATCAGGCTCAGCCCACTTCTGTAGTATGTAAGTCTCATAGAATAGAAGTTGTATTGGAAGCCAAGTCTGGGTGGTAAAGAGAAGAAAGAAATCAGCATGTTTTTTGCTTTGTTCTCTGAAAGCTCAACTCCAATCTAAGTCCTCTACCTGGCACTTCAGCTTCTCTATCTTACATCATTCCTGGGACACAGACCCATTGCCCTTAAGACTCACAGTGGAGATGGTACTTAGGAATTTGCATGGATATGACTTTTACAAAGAAGCCATTCATTAAAGAGACAGGATCTGAGACAGGACTCGGGTGCAGGACTGGAGAACACCACCCAATCGTTTAGGGAATCCTGCAGGGACAACCCCGTACCTACTCTTAGACCTGTGCCATCAGGCAGCTTCCTACAAGGAAGGTCTCAAGTAGGTGAGGACCTCGTTGTAAGGACAGTAACAGAAGGAAGTGCCCAAGGTCCTGAAAGGAGTGTAATTGAGTGTAATTGAGTGTAATTGTAATTGAGTGTAATTGTGGGAGTGTAATCACGCCCACAAAGCCCTGACGCTCTGGTGGAGGAAGATTCCTTCCCAGAGGCTATCCGGGAGGTGAGGACCTTGGTTGAAGTGGGTGGCCCCAGTTTAGAGGGGGAAGAAGACCCTAAAAAGTGTCTGAGAGAGGAAATTCAGGTGCAAAGTCTGAACAAGGCCCTGGTTGTTGCTCTCAGAGGACCCAAGCATGGCAGTCAGGTAGAGGTGAGCCTTCCTTTTCTATATGATAGATTAGGAGCTCGACCACCTTGCCCTGAAGGAATTTGAGGAGGCAACTCTGAGTGAGGTCTGAGGGGACCTCCACCCCAGAACAGTGAAGTGGTACAGGACTTGTGGTTCTGTCAATCTTAGGAAGACCCAAACAGGACGATCAGGCTGATTTCTTTGAGGAGGGTCTCTGAGATTGTGAGGGTGTTGGTTTTTTAGGGGAGGGGCCTCAAGATAGCAGACGAAAGCATTCTAGGGTGGCCAGGAGTTGGGATGAAGGCCCTATGTGAGGACAGAGGGAATTCCTGCCCTGCTGGCAGCCTGGCGTGTCTGTGCAACTGGTGATGTGATGACTGACACTCATTTTCTCTTATAGTATCTCGAGGATGGAATGGTGAAGGGATGGCGGGCAGGGGGAGAGGCAGGAAGGCAGCATGTGGGGTGAGTGAAAGATTTTATTTATAAGGGGTAGTTTATTCCCCCACAGTAGGAGGATTTCCAGATCTTTCCAGGAGTTGTATGGGGTACAAAAGAACCCATCTGCTATTCTCAGCCTTAGAGACCATGGGAAAGTGGGGGAACCCTCAAATGTTACTGGGTTGTTGTTTCAGCAGAGGCTGGCAGGAAGACAGAAAACCCAGACCATGCAAAGGGTCAAAGGAAAGATTGAAAGGACTACCAATCATTGAATCAGTTCAATTCAATTTGGTCACTCAGTCATGCCTGACTCTTTGTGACCCCATGGACTGCAGCATGCCAGGCTTCCCTGTCCATCACCAACTCCCAGCACTTAATTAAAACTCATGTCCATGGAGTTGGTGATGCCATCCAACCATCTCACCCTCTGTTGTCCACTTTTCCTCCCGTCTTCAATATTTCCCAGCATCAGGGTCTTTTCCAATGAATCAGTTCTTCCCATAAGGTGCCCAAAGTATTCACCTTCAGCATCAGTCCCTCCAATCAATATTCAGGACCAATTTCCTGTAGTTTTGACTTGTTTAATCTCCTTGCAGTCTAAGGGACTCTCAAGAGTCTTCTCCAACACCACAGTTCAAAAGCATCAATTCTCTGGTGCTCAGTTTTCTTATAGTCCAACTCTCACATCCATACAGTTCAGTTCAGTCGCTCAGTTGTGTCCAACTCGTTGCAACCCCATGAATCACAGCACGGAAGGCCTCCCTGTCCATCACCAACTGTCGGAGTTCACTCAAACTCATGTCCATCGAGTCGGTGATGCCATCCAGCCATCTCATCCTCTGTTGTCCCCTTCTCCTCTTGCCCCCAATCTCTCCTAGCATCAGGGTCTTTCCCAATGAGTCAACTTTTCGCATGAGGTGGCCAAAGTATTAGAGTTTCAGCTTCAGCATCAGTCCTTCCAATCAATACCCAGGACTGGTCTCTTTAGGATGGACTGCTTGGATCTCCTTGCAGTCCAAGGGACTTGCAAAAGTCTTCTCCAGCACCACAGTTCAAAAGCATCAGTTCTTCGGTGCTCAGCTTTCTTTATAGCCCAACTCTTACATCCATACATGACTACTGGAAAAACCATAGCCTTGACTAGATAGACCTTTGGTGGCAAAGTAATATCTCTGCTTTTCAATATGCTCTCTAGGTTGGTCACAGGTTTTCTTCCAAGGAGTAAGCATCTTTTACTTGCATGGCTGCAATCACCATCTGCAGTGATTTTGGAGCCCCAAAAAATAAAGTCTGACACTGTTTCCACTGTTTCCCCATCTATCAGCCATGAAGTGGTGCTACCAGATGCCATGATCTTAGTTTTCTGAATGTTGAGATTTAAGTCAACTTTTTCACTCTCCTCTTTCACTTTCATCAAGAGGCTTTTTAGTTCCTCTTCACTTTCTGCCATCAGGGTGGTGTCATCTGCATATCTGAGGTTATTGATATTTCCCCCGGCAATCTTGATTCCAGCTTGTGATTCTTCCAGCCCAGCGTTTCTCATGATGTACTCTGCATATAAGTTAAATAAGCAGGGTGACAGTATACAACCTTGATGTACTCCTTTTCCTATTTGGAACCAGTCTGTTGTTCCATGTCCAGTTCTAACTGTTGCTTCCTGACTTCCATATAAGTTTCTCAAGAGGCAGGTCAGGTGGTCTGGTACTCCCATCTCTTTCAGAATTTTCCACAGTTTGTGGTGATCCACACAGTCAAAGGCTTTGGCATAGTCAATAAAGCAGAAATAGATGTTTTTTCTGGAACTCTCTTGCTTTTTTGATGATCCAGCGGATGTTGGCAATTTGATCTCTGTTTTCTCTGCCTTTTCTAAAACCAGCTTGAACATCTGGAAGTTCACGGTTCACGTACTGTTGAAGCCTGGCTTGCAGAATTTTGAGCATTACTTTTCTAGTGTGTGAGATGAGTGCAGTTGTGAGGTAGTTTGAGCATTCTTTGGCATTGCCTTTCCTTGGGATTGGAATGAAAACTGACCTTTTACATACATGACTACTGGAAAAACCATAGCTTTGACTAGATGGACCTTTACAGCAAAGTAATGTCTCTGCTTTTTAATATGCTATCTAGTTTGCTCTTAGCTTTTCTTCCAAGGAGCAAGCGTCTTTTAATTTCATGGCTGAAGTCACCATCTGCCATGATTTTGGAGCCCAAGAACATAAAGTCTCTCACTGTTTCCATTGTTTCCCCATCTATTTGCCATGAAGTGATGGGACTGGATGCCATCATCTTAGTTTTTTAAATGTTGAGTTTTAAGCCAACTTTTTCACTCTCCTCTTTCACCAAGAGGCTCTTTAGTTCTTCTTTGCTTTCTGCCATAAGGGTGGTGTCATGTATGTATCTGAGGTTATTGATATTTCTCCCAGCAACCTTGATTACAGCTTGTGTTTCATCCAGCCTGGCATTTCAGATAAGTTAAATAAGCAGAGTGACAATAGATCACAAAAAATCTAGGCCCCACATTTTTCATTCGGAACTTGCAGGCTCAGGGCAGGACTGTCAGACTGAGGCTGACAATCCACATCAAATTTGAGAGAGAAGAGTATGAGGTTAGTATGACGTTGCAGCCATCAGTCAGCAGAGGGGAAGTATACCAGGTACTGCCTGGAGACCAGGTGAGCATCCTTAACGAGAACTGAGGACCCAAGCACCCCTAAAGGAGTGGGTTCCACATAGCTCTCATTTGGGTATCCTCTGACAGAGAGAAGGGCTAAGGAACCAATTCACTTCTTCCTCTGGGGTGTCAGGGAACTGCTGACTTTGGTTTGAGGTGTCAGCTTCAAAGCATCAGAAAAGAGGAGGCTCTAGACCTGCCAACAATTGACTATATGAGTATGATGACCCTGACTATAAACTGAGAATACCCTCAAACCCAGAAGCGAGGCTCCCTACTGCCAGCCCCTGCTGTCACCATAGTATACCCCTAGCAGGGTTGGCAGGCTGCATTCTAAGGCTGTAATATCCTGTACAGTTTTCTCAGGGGACAGGCTGATCAAAACAGAAGCCTTGAGAGGTCCTCGACCAGTGCCCCCAAGGACCCTGCAGAGGTGGCTTTGGTTAAAGCCAAGGTGGAATCTCCCTGCTGAGGTGCTTACAGCGTCTTATTCTCCTTCCTCCAGGTGCCCACGTCTTCTGAGCTCCTGTCTATACTCCTTCCTGCTGTCCCTGACCATGCCTCAAAGTAAGAAGAGTAAGGCCCATGGTGGTGATAAATGTCCCCAAGCCCAAGGCAAGACCCAGAGTTGTGGTGGTGCTCAGGCCATAGCAACAGCAGAAGAGGAGTCCACTACCTCCTCTCTTCAGTGTGAAGATATTACCCAGAGTCTGCCTGGTGCTGAGTCATGTAGCACTTCCCGGGAGCGTCAAAGAGTACCGACCATTGCCACTACTGCTCTCTTTTCTTACACTAGATCTTGTGAAGCATTTGATGGCCAATAAAAGTATACAGCACTTGCCTATGAGGTCCCACCCTTCACTGAGACCCCAGGAACTGACTGTTTAACCAGGAAACCTAGCTTGTTGGAGCAGTTCCTTCTGTACAAGTATAAAATGAAGCAGCTCATGGTGAAGGAAGACATCCTGAAGATTATCCACCAAAGCCACCATGACCGATTTGCTGAGATTCTCAAGAGAGCCTCTGAATGCACTGAGCTAGTCTTTGCAGTAGATCTGAAGGAAGGCGACTCAGTTGTTCCCTGCTATAATCTGGTCAGCAAATTGAAACTCCCCAACAATGGGAGGGTGCGTGGCAGAAGGGGTTTACCCAAGACTGGTGTCCTGATGAATCTCCTGGGTATGATCTTCCTGAAGGGCAACTGTGCCCCTGAGGAAGACATCTGGAAATACCTGGGTACGATGCGAGTATATGCTGGAAGAAAGCACATTATCTATGGAGAGCCCAGAAAGCTCATCACCAAAGATTTAGTGAGGCTGAAGTACCTGGAATACCACCAGGTTGCCAACAGTGATCCTCCACCTTATGAGTTTCTCTGGGGCCCCAAAGCACATCTTGAAACCAGAGAGATGAAAGTCCTGGAATTTTTGGCAAAGGTCAATGATGCTGTTCCCAGTGACTTCCCTGCTTATTATGAAGAAGCTTTGCGAGATGAAGAAGAGAAAGCCCAAGGCATGCATGCAGCCAGGCCTGACACTACTGTCAAAGTCAGTATACCTCCCAGGGACATGCTCAATATTATCATCCCACCCATAAGGAAGTATGTGAAGTTTTTACCCCGAGCCAGGAAAATATAACATCACAATAGGGATTATATTATTGGAAATGTGAAAGAATCCCATAGTAAAATAGTTAGGATAATGGAATAGAAAAAAAGTAAAATATGGTCAATGTTAGTTTTTCTTGTTCCTTTTAGTCTTTAGCTTTGTTAAAGTAATTGATCTGTGCTCTGAGTTCCTTAGCTTCTTCAAGAAAGTAAGAGAAGTAAAATGCTAGTAAAGTAACCTTGTGTTTATTGGCTCTTTTATTCATCAAACATTGAGAATATGCTCTTGGGAAGGCTCAGTGCTAGTACTGGGGATGCTAATATAAAGAAAACCCAGCCTCTACTCACAGAATTTTAGAGCTTATGAGTTACACTCATATGAGTAAGATACTGAAATATTCTCTATGACTTATACATAAAGTAAAAAGAATGGTTGAAGTGGAGGGTATTCCTTATGATGGCCCTGCCTGCCTGGCTGCTCAATCACTTAAGTCATGTGTGACCCCATGGATGATAGCCCACCATGCCCCTCTGGTACATGAAATTTTCCCAGAAAGAATACCGGAGTGGGTTGCAATGCCCTCCTCCTGGCGATCTTCCCGACCCAGTGATTGAACCCACATCTCCTGTTCCTCCTGCATTGCAGGAGGATTCTTTGCCACTGGGTGATGGCAGTTAAGTGTAAATTTCCTGAGTAAGGCAGTTTGGGACTTTAGGAAACTATGAGTCCTCACTGGAATGTAATTTTCATTGCTGTTGTGTGGTGGGGTAGTTGAGATCCTGAAGTGATGAGTAGAGGCCAAACCTTCCAACAGCTGATAGAAAAAACCCTGTATCAGTCTGCCCAGGCTGCTGTAACAACACCATAGATAGGGTGGCTTAAACAACAGACATTTATTTTTCACAGTTACAGAAGTTGGGAAGGCCACAATCAGTGTGCCAGTGGATTCTGTTCCTGGTGAGAGCTCTCTTTCTGGCTACCTTCTCTCTGTCCTCACATGATGGAGGGAGAGAATTCTGGTCTCTATTGCTCTTCTTCTAAGATACCTGATTGCATCATAGGTGCCCAATCCTCATGACCTCATCTAAACCTAATTATCTCCCTAAACTTTCACCTTCAAATACAATTACATGGACACGGTGGGAAGGAGAAAGTGGTTAGGGCTTCAACACATGAATTTTGCCAGGGACACAAACATCTGGTCTATAATGGCAAACTGCTGCTACAAATTATTTTGGGATTGTGGATAAACTATAGAAAAATCTCCACCAGGGGCAGGAAAGGAAGGTGTCCTTTGCTCTCGTTCTAGTGCAGATGAACACAGTGTGCAAACTAGGTATTGTAGGCACATTATTTCCTGGGAGTTTCTGAAAAATAATGGAGACGTTCCCCTTAGGTGAGATGCCAAGAAACCACTGTGCTGGCACTGTTTGCCCCAAACTGGGAGAGCCAGGGTCTGATCCATTATAAAGGCATTTTAAATAGGTTATCTTAAGTAGAGTTTGGCAAACTCTTGAGGGATAGCTTTCTTACGAGAGTGTAATGAATGTAAACAGAGCTGGTTTGGATGCAAGGGCACCTGGAAGGGATGGTAGGGTTAATCTCCTAGATAGACCACATCTAGGAGCATGAGCTGTACCCAGCTAGGGGCAACAACTCCATACCTAAATTAAATGCTCAAATGGGTAAAGTTAGTTTTGTCAGCTAGAGAGACTTTTTGGTTGATTCAGTATTCTTTTTCTAAGAAAATTACATATTTGAAATTTCCTGAGTTAAACATTCCAAGGGAGGTAAATGGTATCATCTGAGATCAAAATAATATAAATTACTGCTATTCTTTAACTATTGGGTGATATTTGCTGGTCCTCTTGCCATGTGATTTATATATGGTACATACATTTCATCCATCTTACAAGATAGGGCTTACCAAACTCAGCAGATGAAGAACTCACAGTTTTCTCAAGTTCACAAGACTGGTTATTAGCAGAGCTGGGAACAGACTCCTGGTCTGAATTTGTCCACAGGCCATACTGTTTCATTCTTCCCAGCCTGGGGCAGACCTGTCTCTTAATTCACTTCTCTTTGCACTATGTATCTCAAATAATAAAAAGGCCTTTGAAGTTAAAGTGCTAAAAGCAAGTCTACTGAAGGGGAGAGTGAATATGAGAATAGATCAGTATGTGGGAACTGTCCCTGGGTTTCATTTTCCTAGGATCCTACTGAGAGCTAGCTCTGTCCAGAAACTAGTATTTTGTTTAGCTCCAGTTCTTTCCACCATTACAGCATCCTCTCCTCTCCTGACCCCAGAATTCCCCAGTGTGTCCTCCTTCCAGCTCTGGAACCTGACCTCCTGCTGACTAGTTCTTCTCTGCAGCCTCTTCTGAGGGCTGCACTCTGCTCAGTGGAGTTGACAGTCCATATCTTCTGCTATCCCTGCCCCCCTACCCCCCACCTTATAGCATCGCAACTCCCTGGATATCACTTCCTTTATCATGGATGTGTACCATCTTTATTTTCCTATTTATGTGGTAATTTGGAGATCTTTATTTCTCTAACTGTCTCTCTGTATCACTGTCTCTGTCTTTGTCTCTCTCTTTTCATTATTTTTCAAATATTGTCTGTTTTAATAGATGGTTTAAATAGCTTCTGAGTACATTTATGTATCACTTGTTTATACATTTATTGCTGTGTATCAAGTTTGCAAGTAGGAATTTCTATATTTTGTGAATCAAAGTGGGACATTTTCATTCTTATTTTTTGATTTGGAATGGGTAACATGACATTGGAATAGGTGTTACTTTAGAAAAGTAAAGTATGTCGGTAGAAAAATTGTTGGGATCAAGAAATAGAGCAAAATAAAGTAAAAGATTGTCACTTCCTGTCTTCCTTATCTTTAGTCTGTTGTACAGTAAAAATTAAATGATACATACCTGCATTTGTTTAGCTTAGCTAAGAATTTAGGAGAAATTAAATCTTAATAAATTAGATACTATGCTCCTGGGCTCATTTATTCCCTTAACACCAATTGGGCATCTGCTCTTTGGAATACACTGTGTTATTTCTGGGTGCTAGGATCTGTGTGTCTAACAGCCATCATCTTACAATAAAGATGGTAAGATATTATGGTAAACCAGAGGGCAATTAAAAAGAGAGTGAGGGAGTTGAGGTCTAGATAAATGCAATGAAGTGGAAGCTAAGTTTAAATGCTCCAAGCTACGTCCACTTGGGAAATTGCAAGCTCTTCAGACTAAAGTTTAAGTTTAGTTATGTCCTGGGGAGTTTAGTGGGAGTGAGGAACAAAGGCCAGCTCTGTGCAAGATGTATCTCAGAATGGAGAGACTTAAGCTTGGAGCACAATGACACCTTTATCACTGGATATATTGACACCTTTATCATTATGTAATTCCCTTCTTAATCCCTGATACCTTTCTATGCTCTGAACTCTGCTCTGTCTGTAATTAGTACAGCCACTCCCACTTTATTTTGATTACTGTTACCAAGGTATATCCTTCTCTGTTCCTTTACTTTAATCTGTGCGTCTTTGTATTTAAAGTGGGTTTCTTTCTTTAAACAACATATTGTTGGGGTTTGGTTTTGGGTCCACACTGATAATCTCTGCCTTTTAATTGGTGATTTTAGACTGTTGATATGCAAAGTAATTATTGATGTGATTGGGTTAATATCTACCATATTTGTTACTGTTTTGTATTTGTGGCCTTTTTTTTCCCCTCTTGTTTTTGTTTTATACTCTTTTTGCTCTGTTTGTGGTTTTTAGGCTAATTAGCTTGATTGGGGGTATCATTTCACAATATACATATATATCAATATCACATTTCATACCTTAAATATATATAATGTTTATTGGTCATTCATATTAATACCTCAGTAAAACTGGAAAAAATTAGTTGAGCTTTTATGGGATTCCAATTTCTATACTTTAGCATATCAATTATTTTTAAAAAATTATTTTCAGTGGTGGCCCTAATGTTTGTAATACACATTTACACCTAATTCAAGATCACTTTGCAATAACCCTCTATTATTTTACGTATAGTGCAAGTAGCTCATAATCACAGAGTAGTCCTAATTATATCCTCCTGTCCCTTGATTATTTCTCTTATTCATTTTGCTTGTACATAGGCCATAATTGGACTTCCCAGGTAGCACTAGTGGTAAAGAACCCACCTGCCAATGCAGGTTAGATGTAAGATGCAGGTTCGATCCCTGGGTCGGGAAGATCCCCTGGAGAAGGGCACAGCAATCCACTCCAGTATTCTTGACTGGAGAATCCCATGGACAGAGGAGACTGGCAGGCTACAGTCTATAGGGTCTTACAGAGTCGGACATGAGTGAAGCAACTTAGCACACATGCAGGCCATAATCATCTAAAACATTGTTGTAATTATTGTTTTGAACAAACTGATACCTGTTAGATCAATTATGAATGAGAAAAATATGTTTTCTTTCACTTCCATTTATTCTACCTCTAATTCTCTTCTCTTTAGAAGGATTCAATATCATTTTCCTTCTTTTTGAAAAATTTCCTTTATTTCTTACAAGGTCGATCTACTAGTAACAAGTCTCTTCAATTTTTGTTTGTCTGGAAAAGTCTCTATTTGTTCTTCCCTTTTGAGGGATAATTTTGCAGGATAGAGAATTCCTATATATTTTCCTCTCAACACTTAAATGTTGAGAGGAAAAAATACTCCCCTTTTTTCTGATGTGTATGGTTTCTGAGGAATAGTCAAACATAACTCTTATCTTTGCTCTTCTACAGATAGGCTGTTTTTCCTCTGGCTTCTTTTAAAATTTATCTTTATCTTTGATTTTCTGCAGTTTGATGTGTGGGTTTTTTTTTGTTTGTTTGTTTGTTTTTGTTTTTTTGACACCATCAAGTGGTTCTCTAATTCTCAGCAGACAGTGACTGGGTGTCCTACAAATATAACTCAATTCTGACACTGTCTACCTGGAGAATGCATCACAGACCCCAGGTTAAAGGTTCAGTCCTACAAGACTGACTCTACTTCAAATGCCAGTCACAGGTCCCAAGTAGCTACTTGTCCTTCTGACCTACTGGCTACAAAGTTCACAAGCGATTCACAGTCCTACACTCCTCTTAAACTGGACTGGATGGCTATGTGGAATTGGAATTATTTCCCTTGTCCCATATAGAAGGATAGAGAAGGCTAGAGCTAGGTATTTTATTTCTCCCAAGCCAGTCTGGCTCTGATAAAACTTCAATAGATTAGGCTCTGATAATATAATTTCTCCTGAGGGCAGGTTTTGTTAAGGACAGAGTGTTCTGGCATATGTCAGCTGATTACTTTTTCCTCTACCTGCAGGAAGCCCAAAGGGATTTTTTTTAGTCTTAACTGTGAGAATCTGGTAACACTCCTGGATGTAAAATTCACAAAATGTAAAGAATTTTTAACTCTCAGACTTTTCCACAATGAGCTTCCTAGAAATTTCTCAATTATAGTTTAGATTTTCCTACCCTGGCACTGGTTCCCATTGAGGTTTCTGTTTTTTAAATTCTGATTCTCTGTATTGACCTGACAGCCCTTCCAATTAGAGGGGCAGCAGTTTTCTCTGTGGTCTCACCTCTCTGGCTGATGTAAAAAGATTTATTGATTTTTTTCAGCTTTTTATTTGTTGTCAGGATGGAATGACAACTTCTAAGTGACTCACATGCCAGAGAGGAAACTGTAACTTTATTATTTCAATTATTCTTTCTGCCCCTTTCTCTACTCTGAGACTTATTTTACATATGATTTCATAACTGATGATGTTCCACAAGTCTCTTAGGCATTTCTCATTTTCCTTATGTATTTTACTTTCTGTTCCTCAGATTATATAATCTCAATTGACCTGTCTTCTGGTGAGTCTTTCTTTGGCCTGCCCGAATCCCCTACTGAATCCCTCTAATGTATTTTTTATTTCTGTTACTGTACTTTTCAACTCCAGAATTTCTATTTTGTTCATTTTAATAATTTTAAAAACTTGGTTGCTGGTCTTCATTTGGGGAAACAGAATTCTTAGTTTCCTTTAGTTCTTTGTACATGGTTTCCCTTACCTCTTTCATAATATTTAAATGGCTGATTTAAGGTCTTTGTTTACTAAGTTCAATATCTGGGCTTCCTCTTGTACAGTTTCTATTAATCTCCTTTTTCTCTACTTTTTTTCATTGCATCAGTTCAGTTCAGTTCAGTCACTCAGTCGTGTCTGACTCTTTGCGACCCCATGAATCGCAGCACGCCAGGCCTCCCTGTCCATCACCAACTCCCGGAGTTCACCCAGACACACGGCCATCGGCTCAATGATGCCATCCAGCCATCTCATCCTCTGTCGTCCCCTTCTCCTCCTGCCCCCAATCCCTCCCAGCATCAAAGTTTTTTCCAATGATACCTCATGGTTTTTTCTTGAAAACAATACATTTTGAGTATTATAATGTGTTAACTTTGAAATCAAATTCTTCCCCCATTCACGGCTTATTTTTGCTTCTTCTTATGGTTTCTGTTTGTTTGCTTCATTAATTTTCTGAACTCACTTTTTAAGATATGTGTTCTTTGTAATGAGTGGTCACTGACTCTGTTCAATTAGTTGATTGATCAGCTAGTGACTTGACAGAAATTTCTTAATGCCTGAAATAAAAAATATAAATCACCTCCATTCTTTGCAGATGGGCGATATGTGTTTGTGTTGGAGCATGCCTTCTACAATCAGTTGGGCAGTCTGCAACTTTGCTTATACTTTTGCTTGCACAGAGTCTAACTGTGAGCCTTAGGTAAGAGACTAGGGCCTTCCAGGTATATTTTTTTAGCATTAGCTAGTTCTGGGCATTCATATGATACTCCAGATTCTCAGAAATATATAGTAGCTTTAGAAAGCTCCTTTCCCCCAAAGCATCTCATTCTTTACCTTTCTTGCCATGCCTTTTGGTTTGTCTGTGATTTGTTCCAACTATTATCTTTCAGGCCTCAGTGGCTTATACCCTTAGCTCTAAATATTTCTGATAAACATTTTGCAGTAAAATGCCTCTTCCCTGGGAGAGTTTAGAAAAATAAAGGAGTCCTTTGAACGCATCCTTCAGGGAGCCATTGGATAGGCCAAAACAACCACAATTCCCTCCGAACAGGCCACTTTGCCCTCTCTAAAATAAGGAACCCATATCTGGAAAATTGGCTCCCTTCCTTAAGGACAGTACTCATTGGAGGAGCCAGGTAAGAGGTAGGTGAAAATTCCATGAAGTTTGCTTATCAAGATTCAGGCTCCCCCTTTTTCTTCTAATCAATGACTTTATCTTTCTTTTTTAAATTGAAGTATAGTTGATCTACAATATTGCTCAATGTTGTGGTTTCTGCTGTATAGCAAAATGATGCAATTATACATATATATATATATATATATATACACACATTTTTTTCCATTATGGTTTATTATAGGATATTGGATATAGTTCCTTGTGCTACAATGGTAGGACCTTGTTGTTTATCTATTTTATATATAGTAGTGTGTATCTGCTAACCCCCAAATACTAATTTACCCCTCACCTACCCCTATCCCATTTGGTAACCATAAGTTTGTTTTCTGTGTCTGTGAGTTTGTTTTCATTTTGTAAATAACCTCATTTGTGTCATATTTTGCCCTTCCTGACATTCAACGTGGGATAGCTCCTCTAAGCCCTCCTGTGCCCGCGCAGCCACCACTCCCTGGACATGGGGTTGGTCCTCAGAAAACGAAAATCATGGCATCTGGTCCCATCACTTCATGGGAAATAGATGGGGAAACAGTGGAAACAGTGTCAGACTTTATTTTTGGGGGCTCCAAAATCACTGCAGATGGTGACTGCAGCCATGAAATTAAAAGATGCTTACTCCTTGGAAGGAAAGTTATGTCCAACCTAGATAGCATATTCAAAAGCAGAGACATTACTTTGCCAACAAAGGTCCGTCTAGTCAAGGCTATGGTTTTTCCTGTGGTCATGTTTGGATATGAGAGTTGGACTGTGAAGAAGGGTGAGCGCCGAAGAATTGATGCTTTTGAACTGTGGTGTTGGAGAAGACTCTTGAGAGTCCCTTGGACTGCAGGGAGCTCTAACTAGTCCATTCTGAAGGAGATAAGCCCTGGGATTTCTTTGGAAGGAATGATGCTAAAGCTGAAACTCCAGTACTTTAGCCACCTCATGCGAAGAGTTGACTCATTGGAAGACTCTGGTGCTGGGAGGGATTGGGGCAGGAGGAGAAGGGGATGACAGAGGATGAGATGGCTGGATGGCATCACTGACTGGATGGATGTGAGTCTGAGTGAACTCTGGTAGTTGGTGATGGACAGGGAGGCCTGGCGTGCTGCGATTCATGGGGTCGCAAAGAGTCGGACACGACTGAGCAACTGAACTGAACTGTGTCATATTTTAGATTCCATATGTAAGTGATATTATATGGTAATTGTCTCTCTTTCTAACTTATTTCAATAAGTATGATAATGTCTAGGCCATCCATGTTGCTACAAATGGCATTATTCATTCTTTTTTTAAAGATTATATAATTCCCTTCTTAATATTGTAAATTGGATCCACAGTTGCATAGCCTAAAGAATGATGAAATCATTAATTTTCCTTGGAAGACTTTGGATACACTGATAGTGTGACCACAGACAGGTTGTGTAAATAAACTAACACATCCACAATGTCACATGCATAATAATTACAAAACAAATATGTTAAAATAATAATTTCAAAAAATTGAAATATATCAACTATTTTGGCATTCTGGGCTTATGCATGCAGGTCAGATAATAAAACAGTAATACTCATTCTTACAAAGATGCATACAGTGAATACTGACAGGAGATCCTTGAGAATTAATATGTACAATTGCTTCCACTGCATGAAAAGAAATTGTAAAAATTGAAATTTAACTCATAATGCTAAAATACTGCATGGGTCCAAGGCACCTGCTATCCATGAATACTGATCTTAAGGTAATATTTGGAAATTTAGAAGTTTGTCATATAAGTATTATAGAGATAATGTACATTACAGCAACTTAAAAAAAATAAAAAACTTTAATGTGACTATTTCATGATATGGTCCAATTATGTATAAAATTTCTTCTAGAGAACCAAAGAAGGTTTTTGGAACAATATGTACAACAGAAGCTAAAATTTCCTCCTTTGCTTGCCAGTCATGTGACTATACTTATTAAATAGTCTTTCAAACACTCCAAATACTTTAGTTTTTACAAATGGAGTTATTCATTTTGCAAAGATGAGATACTCATTTCTTGATTTTCTGTTTGTCTAGAATAAAGTATTTGTCATGAGGGGAGGAGGATTCTTAAACTGCAGCAAACTAAGTAAATTTCTTAACAAAATCTTTAAAATAAAATGCCACACTATTCTTTGCAAGATAAAAGTACTGTATTATATAACTTATTTTTGTCAAACCATACCAAACACAGAGCACAAATTTATGTAGATTAAAATGATTATACTTACCTATAACAGAGGGACAATTTTAATCCTAGTACCACCTCATACCAGTCAGAATGGCTATCATTAAAATGACTACAAATAGCAAATGCTGGAAAGAGTGTGGAGAAAAGGGAACCAACCCTCCTACACTGTTGGTAGGAATATAAGTTGGTACAGTCACTATGGAAAACAGTATAGAGTTTCTTCAGAAAACTAAGAATAGAATTACCATATAATCCAGCAGTCTCACTCCTGGGACTATACCAGGACAAAACTATAATTCTGAGAGATATATACACCCCTATGTTTGTAGCAGCACTATTCACAATAGCTAAAACATGGAAACAACTTAAATGCCCATCAACAAGGGAATAGATAAAGAAAAAGTGGTACACATATGCAATGGAATACTACTCAGTCATAAAAAATAAAAGTAAAAAAAATTTAAAATAAGGTAAAAAAAGCCAAAAAATAACAGTAACTGGAAAACTCACAGTAAAGGGGTTGGGGAGGGTCCAGAGGGGTTCCTGAATCTAATTAGGGGAATCTTTCAGATCCATGACCTAACCTGGCTAATATCCAGAGCCTCCTCAATGTACTCCTAACAAGGAAGAAAAAGCCATGGTCTTTTAAAAAACCCGAGATGAAGCAGAGAAAGAGAACAGAACAGAAACAATGCACATGGTGCTATTTTCAGACGGGGAATCAAGGGCTCCCAGATAATGGACCCAATTGGGACCACCGAGACAGAGGAGAAGGGAGTGGAAACAGAGGCTGGCCCATTATATAATTATGATAATTATGATCCTAAACAGAATCCAGGAAGCAGAAAAGAAACCCAGCAAGTGGAATAAGATAAAAGAAATTTATCAGAGCCAACAAAAAACCCTTTGGCATTCCTAGAGCCTCAGGGGATGCCTCTGAATCTATGCTATTGATGATTGAGTCCTTGGAAGGAAGACAATCCTGAGGTGCTATTTCTCATTTCCCAAAGTGCTTCAGCATTAGGCATAAATTTCAGAAAGTGGAAATAGAACCAGATAGCCCTACTTTTCACCTGGTCAAGGTTGCCTACCAGGTATTTAATGAACAAGATATAGAGGAGGAAGTGGAGAAAGAAATGGCAACCCACTCCAGTATTCTTGCCTGGAGAATCCCAGGGACAGAGGAGCCTGGTGGGCTGCCGTCTATGGGGTTGCACAGAGTCAGACACAACTGAAGCGACTTAGAAGCAGCAGCAGCAGAGGAGAAAAAGTCAGAGGGTAAAAAGGCCTAGAGACCCACCTACTGGCTATTGCTCTCTGATGTCAGTCAGCATGAGAATTTGGACTAACTGCCCATGGAGACTCTCTTCTCTGGTGAGTGACCCCAGGCCCCATGGAAAGATAGAAAGCCAAGGAAACTGGGACCCAATAAGTGCACCATAGTTAAACAGGAAGGGCATTGGAAAAGAGACTGCCTGAAGGGGGATAGAAATTGCATATCCCAGTCACTACCCTGGAAGGCAGGTTGTCCAAGTAGAAAAAGGATGACAGGGCCTAAGCAGGCACTCCAGCTGACCCTGAGGAGCCCTGACTGACTTCAGATAGAGTGGGGAAGGCTGTTGAATTCTTAGTCAACACCAGTGCCACTTACTCAGTTCTGAACACCAGATCATGCAAACTCAATTCACAAGAGTTGTAAAATTATGAGAGTATCAGGGAAGGCCCAAGAATGGATATTCACAGAATCATTTGAATATCCATTGGGTAAACACACACTTATCCATTCCTTTCTGTGTGTCCCTGAATGCTCTATACCCTACTAGGAAGAGAGATCTTATACAGATTGGGGAGCTACTATCCACCTAATGGCGGACAAATTGGAGTCTGGGATCCCCTTAGTAAAAGGGCGTAAGATCACAGTGTTAATGGCTGAGAGTATACCTCCCCGGACAGAGCAAGTTGATCTTTCCAGAATTATCCTGAGGTATGGGCCCAGGGATGGGTGGAACAAACTGTAGGAGCCAGTGCCATGATAGTCCGTCTAAAACCTAGACATACATGTCCCAGTAGAAAACAGTATCCTCTTCTTCAGGAGGCCTTGTTGGGCATAGCCCCTGTTATACAGGGCCTAAGTGACCAGGGCCATATTAGACCATGACAATCAGCCTGTAATACCTCCATTCTCCCTATATTTACAAGTGACAAGTGTTAGTCACTCAGTTGTGTCTGACTCTTTGTCGCCCCATGGACTATAGCCCACCAGGCTCCTCTGTCCATGGGATTCTCCAGGCAAGAATATTGGAGTGGGTTGCCATTCCCTTTTCCAGGGGATCTTCCTGACCCAGGGATCAAACCCAGGTCTCCATCACAGGCAGATCTGTTACCATCTGAGCCACCAGGGAAGCCTCCATTCTCCCTATAAAGATATCCAATAAGGAATACTGGATGGTACAGGGCCTCAGGGCAGTCAGTGAAACCACTGAGGAGGTACATCCAGTAGTCCCTAATACCTGTACCTTGGTGGCTACTCTATTGTCCACCAGGACTTGGTATTCTGTACTGGATTTAAAAGATGACTTCTTTTGTATTCCACCAGCTCTCGAGTCACAAGAAATTTTTTCTCTTGAGTGGCAGGATCTAAAAGTACCACAAAAACATACTAGAGACTGAGAATGGATCAAGTTGGCAGAGTAGAATATGGAGCTCACCTTCCCCCACAAACACATCAAAAATACATCTACATGTGGAACAATTCTCACATAAAACTAACCAGAAACTGGCAGAAGAACTTCTATACAACCAAAGATTATAGGCAAGAAATATTTCCACATAACCAGGTAGGACAGAAAAAAAGTATAGGGTCAGGACGTCCCTCCCTGGAAGGATCTGAAAGGAAAAGAAGAGGACCCTCAACACGGGAGGCAAGTGTGTGAAGCCACAAACTGGACATCCTATGCAGAGGAGACAAGCCCCTTTGATGGCTGGGAAATTTACTGGGATAGGTAGAAAGTCGGGAGAAGCCTAGATTCTTCTCACAAAGAGTTTACACATGCTAGCTTGCTAACAATCAGCAGAGAGCAAATAGGACCTAATTAAACTTCAAAGGTTTGCACAGCAGAGGAAACCATCAACAAAATGTAAAGACAGCATACAGAATGAGAGAAAAATATTAGATTGGCCAAAGGTTCATTCAGGAATTCCTTCCCATCTTACGAAAAATCCAAACGAACTTTTTGTTCAACTCAATATTTGCAAATGAAGCAACTGACAAAGGCTTAATTTTCATAATATACAAAGAGCTCATACAAATCAATATCAATAAAACAACCCAATCAAAAAATGGGAGAAGGCCTAAACAGACATTTCCCCAAGAAGACATACAGATGGCCAACAGGCACACGAAAAGATGTTCAACATTGTTAATTATTAGAGAAATGCAAATAAAAAAATGAGATTTCACCTTGTACCATTCAGAATGGCTATAATAAAAAAAAAATCTACAAATAATAAATGCTGCAGATGGTGTGGAGAAAAGGGAACCTTCCTACACTGTTGGTAAGAATATAAATTGGTGCAGCCACCATGGAAAATGGTATGCAGATTCCTTTAAAATCTGAAAATAAAGCTACCATACAATCCAGCAATTCCATTCCCATGTATATATCTGGAAAAACAAACATTTTAATTTGAAAAGATGCATGCACCCCAATGTTCATATCAGTTCATTTCAGTTCAGTCACTCAGTCCTGTCCGACTCTTTGCGACCCTATGAATTGCATCACCCCAGGCCTCCCTGTCCATCACCAACTCCCTGAGTTCACTCAAACTCATGTCCATTGAGTTGGTGATGCCATCCAGTCATCTCATCCTCTGTTGTCCCATTCTCCGCCAGCAATCCCTCCCAGCATCAGGGTCTTTTCCAATGTGTCAACTTTTCGCATGAGGTGGCCAAAGTATTGGAGTTTCAGCTTTAGCATCATTCCTTCCAATGAACACCCAGGACTGATCTCCTGTAGGATGGACTGGTTGGATCTCCTTGCAGTCGAAGGGACTCTCAAGATTCTTCTCCAACACCACAGTTCAAAGGTATCAATTCTTCAGCACTCGGCTTTCTTCACAGTCCAACTCTCACATCCATACATGACCACTGGAAAAACCATAGCCTTGACTAGACGGACCTTTGTTGGCAAAGTAATTTCTCTGCTTTTCAATATGCTATCTAGGTTGGTCATAGCTTTTCTTCCAAGGAGCGAGCGTGTTTTAATTTCATGGCTGCAGTCACCATCTGCAGTGATTTTGGAGCCCCGAAAAATAAAGTCTGACACTGTTTCCACTGTTTCCCCATCTATTTCCCATGAAGTGATGGGACCAGGTGCCATGGTCTTAGTTTTCTGAATGTTGAGCTTTAAGCCAACTTTTTCACTCTCCTCTTTCACTATCATCAAGAGGCTTTTTAGTTCCTCTTCACTTTCTCCCATAAGGGTGGTGTCATCTGCATATCTGAGGTTATTGATAATTCTCCCAGCAATCTTGATTCCAGCTTGTGCTTCAGCACTATTTCAATAGCCAAGACATGGAAACAATCCAAGTGTCCCTCAACAGATGATTGAATTAAGAAGATACACACACACACACACACACACACACACACACATACAATGGAATATAACTCAGCTATAAAAAAATAAAATATTGTCATTTGCAGTAAAATAAATGGATCTAGGGAATATCTAGCTCAGGCAATAAGTCAGAGAAAAACAAATACTATATGATATCACTTATATGTGTACTCTAAAAAATTAATATAAATGAATGTATGTACAAAATAGCTGTTGACTTATAGAAAACAAATTTAAGGTTACCAAAGGGGTCGGGGGAGGAACAAATGAGGAATATGGGATCTATACATACAAATTATTAGACATAAAACAGATGAACAATAAGGAGTTATATATACATTAATAACACAAGGAATATTACCTAATATCTTATAATCCTCTATAATGGAACATAATCTGCAAAGAAAGCCCCAAGTTACTTTGCTGTACAACTGAAACCAACACAATATTGCAAATCAACTCTATTTCAATTAACAACAACAACAAAAAATCCCCCAAAAGGGAATTCTCTGGTGATCCAGTGGTTAGGACTCCATGCTGTCACAGCCGAGGGCCTGGGTTCAATCCTTGATTGGGGAACTAAGATCCCATAAGGCACATGGCAAAGCCAAAATGAACAAACAAACAAAAAACAATACTGCTGGATGGTCCTGCTCCCAATCTCCAAAGGGGAAGAAAAAAAACTGCCCCATCATTTCTGGGGAAACTTTAGCTGAAGACCTTAAAGAAATCTCCTCTGGTATGTAGAGGATATTCTAGCCACGAGCCCTATGATGGGCATCTGGTCCCACCACTTCATATAAATTGATGGGGAAACAGTGGATGAATTTATTTTTCTGGGCTCCAGAATCACTGCAGATGGTGATTGCAGCCATGAAATTGAAAGACACTTACTCCTTGGAAGGAAAGTTATGACCAACCTAGACAGCATATTGAAAAGCAGAGACATTAGTTTGTCAACAAAGGTCTATCTAGTCAAGGCTATGGTTTTTCCAGTGGTCAGATATGGATGTGAGAGTTGGACTACAAAGAAAGCTGAGTGCCGAAGAATTGATGCCTTTGAACTGTGGTGTTGGAGAAGAGTCTTGAGAGTCCCTTGGACTGCAAGGAGATCCAACCAGTCTATCCTAGAGGAGATCAGTCCTGGGTGTTCATTGGAAGGACTGATGGTGAAGCTGAAACTCCAATTCTCTGGCCAACTGATGCGAAGAGCTGACTCATTGGAAAAAAACCCTGATGCTGGGAAAGATTGAGGGCAGGCGGAGAAGGGGATGATAGAGGATAAGATGGTTGGATGGCATCACCGACTCAATGGACATGGGTTTGGGTGGACTCCGGGTGTTAGTGATGGACAGGGAGGCCTGGCGCGCTGTGGTTCATGGGGTCGCAGAGAGTCAGACACGACTGAGAGACTGAACTGAACTGAACTGAACAGAGCCCTACGAAGGAGTCCTCCGACAAAAAACACTGTAGCCACCCTAAACCACCTAGCTGATAAAGGATACAGCTGTCCAAGAAAATGATCAAGTATCACAAACTAGGATGAACTACCTAGGCTTCATCCTCACACGTCAGAGAAGCCCACCCCAGGAAAGGAAAGAAGCCATCTGCAGCCTCACTCCTCCTAAAGCTAGAAAACAGCTAAGGGGTTTCCCGAGGATGGCCACGTTTTCCCACAACTGGATCCCTAACTGTGGTCTAATAGCTAGTCCTCAATATGAAGAATTGAAAGGAAAGGAGGATGATCCTTTTGAATGTGATTCAGAATGCAATTCAGAATGTGAAGGGGCCTTTTAAGAAGTGAAAAAGCAATTACTTTAGGCCACTTCCCTGGCTCTCCCAGATTTAGCTAAACCCTTCACCTTTACATTTATAAGAGAAGGGGAATTGCCATTGAGGTATTTTAGCTTATAAACTGGGACACCTTATTAAGGTGGTTGCTTATTTCTCTAAACAATTAGATCAAACCATGAAGGGATGGCCTCCTAGTCTGCTAGCAACAGCTACAGCCCTGCTAAAGGAAGCGAAAAGTTAAAGTTTGGTCAGCCAATCACTATATGGACTCCACACCAGGTTCAGGCTTTCGTAAGTTCTAAGGAAATAGAACGGCTATGTCCCAGAAGGTCTATTCAAGTTCAGGCTCTGCTTTTAGACACAACCCAGTGGCTACCATAAAAACCTGTCACATACTACATTCTGCCACGCTGCTATCCACAGAAATGGGGCCCCTGGAGCATGACTATATAGAAATCATAGACATGATCTATTCCAGTCACCCAAACTTAGGAAGTGAGCCTCTCCCAAATGCCAAAGAGGAATGGTTCACAGACAGGAGGGATTTTATGAGAGAGAGGAAAAAGGCTGGTGAGATATGCAGTCACCTCCCCGGCCCAAGTCACAGAGGCACAAAACCTACTGTTACAGACTTCTGCCCTAAAAGTGGAGCTGATAGAGAGCCTTAGAGCTTGGAACAGGGAAGATCTTAAATGTTTACACAGATTCCCAGTATTTGCATGCTAACCTTCACACACAGGGCCATTTGGAAGGAAAGAGATATGTTTACTGCAGAGAACAGACTGATGAAACATGGCTTAAGCATACTGAAGCTCTTAGAAGCAGTGCAGCTTCCCCAAAATGTGGCAGTGATTCACTGTAGGGGTCACCAAAAGGGGGTGCAGAGTTAATAAAGGGAAACAACAAGGCCAAGGCAGATGCAGTTGCAAGAAGTACACCCCTGAACTATTAACTTGGCAATTATCTTCTTATGTAAGAGGCCAGGTCCATTCAGTTACTACCCAGTCTATACAAAGGAAGAATTAGACAAAGCCCCAAAACAGAACTTCATTATAGATCTAGGAACCCATGGGTGGCTAGTTAATAAACATGGGCGATAGTCCTTTTTCCAAACTGCATGTGTCATGCCATCAGGGAGGCTCATCAAGGAATTCACTATGGGAAGGAAGCCTTCCTTATACAATTGATCAGTTGAAGTCATGGTAACTCCTGGCATGAAAAGTATTAATATACTCAGTTGGAGAGCTGAGACACGCCTCATCTGCACAATAAACAACTCCAACACCAGTCTCCCCAGAAGCTCCCAGATAAGGTCCATGGAAACCAGGGGAACATATCCTGGAGAACACTGGAAGTTTGATTTCACTGGCATGCCGAGAGTCCCGAGCAATTTCAGGTATCTCCTGGTGCTTGTAGACATGTTTTCTGGGTAGATAGAAGCATTCCCTGCTAGAATTGAAGAGGCAGCTGAAGTGCCTAATGCATTCCTACAAGAAATAATCCTTAGATTTTTGCTCCCAGGATCCCTACAAAGTGATAATGGTTCAGAATTTGTGTCTCAAATGACAAAGGGCCTTCATCATAAAATGGACCTTGCACTCAGCCTCAAGACCCCAATCACTGGGGAAAGCAGAGAGGTCCAATCAGACCTTGAAATGGGTTGTAGCCAAGTTATGTCAGGAAACTCAAGAAAATTGGATTAAGTTGCTTCCAATGACCCTTCTCCCAGTGCCATTATTAGTTCAAGGGATAAGCTACAGTTAAGTGTATTTGAACTCATGTATAGGGGGCTTCCCCTGTGGCTCAGCTGGAAAAGAACTTGCCTGCCACATTGGAGACCTGGGTTCGATCCCTGGGTTGGGAAGATCCCCTGGAGAAGGGAAAGGCTACTCACTCCAGCATTCTGGCCTGGAGAATTCCATAGATTGTATAGTCCCTGGGGTCGCAAAGAGTCGCACACAACTGAGCGACTTTCACTCACTCATAGTAGAGCCATTCCCCAAGCCCAAGGGAAGGAATGGACTTGAAAGGGAACAACCCAAGTATGCCCTCCAGGTGGGAGAAACCATGAAAGCTCTCACGGAATATAGTAACCAGATGCTGACCGCATCCACCAACCTGGGCCTCCACCCTGTCCAGCCAGGAGACTGGGTGAACCTAAACACTGGGAAAACCTGCAGCCACAAACCAACTCACTCTTAAGAAGAACAGACACTACTCGGTGATCCTAACCACCCATTACACCCTGAAGTTGCAGGGCCACTCTGTGGGGACTTTGCATTTGAGGGAAGAGGCCCCTCAGCCCCAACCTGGGGCAACGACACCCCCCGACTACTCGTGTGACCCACTCTCTGACCTGAAGCTTCTCTGCAGAAAACCCACAAAAGCATGAGCAAGGAGATTCAGGCCACAGTGGTGAGCCTCGACACCAAGGCACAGTTTTGCCTTCGGGCAAAAGAACTGGAGACCTTCATTTTTAGGAAAACTTGGCCATGTGCCCATTGTTCTCTTGCTAAAATTTGGGCCGTGTATCTTAAATTGGGCATCGCTCAGAGCTATGAACAATTGGGGCCGAGCTGACAGAACTGAAGCGGTGGGAGAAGTTCTGTTCCTCCACACGCAGTCAGGACGATGGCCACACACAGCAGGGAGCAGTGACACAGGACAGACTTGACTGGCGCCCCTCAGTGCCCTTCGAGCACCACGAGCAGGATGAAAGGCAGTTTCACCTGCACAGCCCATTAACAAAGCCCAGGAAATAAAAATAAATCTGAGTAACAAAGTCTAACCTTTTCCTTTGCTTTTGTGCTTAGTCTAGTTCTGCTTGCTCATAGGGGGCCATGTGCAGAGCCCTTCCACCTGGCTCCTCAGACCTGCGTGGCCAGGGAGAAAGGGCTGCTCTGACATCTCAGCTCTGAAGGCCTCATGCAGGCCTGACACTGTCATTCAACATGGCCACGGCCGTCGTGCAGAGACGATGCATCCAGCACTGAGATCTGAAGTGCACCTGTGGCTGTTCCCGCCTCACGAGAACTCCTCTCTCCACCCCACTCAACGGAGGAGATCCCTGTGAAGCAGCCCTGCCCCATCTCACGTGGCCTCAGCCTGTAGCAGCTTAAAGCTGGGCATCAGTTCCAGATCAGAAATTGAGGCAGAATCTAGGCGGTGAGGGCACTGAATCCTAGCCCCTAGACCAGCGGTCAGGGACAAGGCTTTGGCCCTTGACCTTTCCGGAAAAGAATTCCCACATAAGATGGGAAGTGTAGGGTGAGGGAGTTAGTTAGAGAAGGCGAGGTTCGGAAAAAGAAGGAGACCGCGCTTTACAGGAACAGATCACCTTTAATGAGGTGAGAAGGGGCATCAGTCAGATTAGTAAGCTGCTGCACTAACCCAAGAAAAGAGTAAGTATATATAGGCATATATATGTGGAAATCTACTGTCTTAAGGGGGCCTGTTCTTCTCCCAGGTTGTTCAGAGTAGTTATCTTTTAAACGGCTGGGGCAAGGAATTCTGGAGATCAGCCAGAGGCTGTGACCAGCTGGGAGCTGGGCGTTATCAACCTTAATGTCCATTTTTTCCTTCGGGTGAGAGAGTTCTTTGTTTTGCATAGAATGGTGGGGAGGACCTGGAGGGGAGTTTTAACTCTAGGCTATTTTGAGCCGTGTAAGTTTCCTTCAGGAAGTATTGAGACATGTGTTTATTAGGAAAAAAAAGAGTGCAGTACAGTGTGGATAGACGCACGGGCGGACCCAGAGAGAGTCTCGCCTCCGTGGTAATTTGAATCAGCTTTATGGGGCATTTGCTTCTTTGGCCAAGCATTTTTATTTGTCTGGTTCTGTGTCCATATTTGGTATATCTCAGGATCCTCCCAGGTGTACATGCACATCGCTCAGCCAAGATGAATTCCCCTGAAGAGGCCTGTGGGTAGGTAGACTTACCGTCATTTACCTTTTGATCTCTAAGGAGCTTTCTAAACAGGAGGGTTTCCTTGACTTTGAGAATGAGACATATGTGATTTTTTTCTCTCTGAGCAGGGCTCAGCCTCCTCTCTTGATTGTCCTGCTATTCTCGTCTTGGGATATGGGACCACCGGGAACGAATCTCCAATTGCTTTACCCTGGGTGGGGGATGGGGAGGTCTTGCTTCATGCCCACCACCTGTCCAGGACAGCATGGATGAACTCTAGAGCATGAACTCACCCGTCTCCATTCTTTATTCAAAAATAAAACTTTCTTTGCTTTAGAACCAAACAGTCTTGTTCTACCCGAGTGACACTGGGCAGGAGGACTCTTGTTGGGCACTGACTTGGGCTTGTCCATAACAGTATCTGCAAAGAACGTGGGCAAGGTGTGGTGGGAGAAACTCTAGGCATCACCTAGAGATCAGAGCCCACTCTGTGTTCTATGGTTTCTGCCTGGCCCAGCAAATACTTGTTTACCAATCATTTGCTTTTCCATCTCCATTTCAGTACCTTCCTTCCTTCCTTTGCAAATCTCAAACTACTACCCTCAACTTCCTCTCTGTCTTTAGCTGTGATGGTATTGAAGGTGAGGATTTTGGCCAATTTGGTGAGTTATTCAGGTCTCCTCAGTCTCTCTCATGTACACATGTTATTAAACTTTTGTTTGATTTTCTCTCATTTATCTGTTTCATGTCAATTTTATTCTTAGATTAGCCAGAAGAGGGTGGAATGGCACCCCACTCCAGTACTCTTGCCTGGAAAATCCCATGGATGGAGGAGCCTGGTAGGCTGCAATCCATGGGGTTGCTAAGAGTCGGACACGACTGAGCGACTTCGCTTTCACTTTTCACTTTCATGCATTGGAGGAGGAAATGGCAACCCACTGCAGTGTTCTTGCCTGGAGAATACCAGGGACGGTGGGGCCTGGTGGGCTGCCGTCTATGGGGTCGCACAGAGTCGGACACGACTGAAGCGACTTAGCAGCAGCAGCAGCAGCCAGAAGAACCTAGATGGCTGGAGGACAACTTCTTCTTCCCTACCACCTTCATTATAATGTTTGTTATTTTTGTTGCATATCACGTATCCAAAAATAACTACCAGTAATAGATCATATTCAAAGGTGATATAAAATTCATCTTGAACACTTTCAAATATTCAATAAGAATAATCTTGATGTCTTTCTTTAAATATTTTCCAAAAAGTGTTCCTTTTCATTCTGATTTGTACGATTTCATTAGTCTATAAATATACGGGCCCAAGTACACTTGTGATTAATCTTTTTACTTTTCATTCTGTGCCCTTTTATGGTTTGCAGTCTCAAGTCTATTCATAAAATATTTTTCTTCACAACATACACCATGTATTTTGGCTTTATTCCCAAGCAAAGTCTTCCCATCCAAGTGTCTCTTACCTTGTCACTGTCAGCCAGTTGTGGTCTCTGTAGACTCAGTTTTGTTTGACACAGTTCTACTTTTAGTTTAGGTTACTTTCTGAATCAGAAGTGTGAAGAGTACCTTCTGTTCTTTTACATTCTCCCTAATATAAATATTAAAGTTATTATATTCAAAATCAAAGGACAAAATCTGCTCTTTACCAATAAATACATAAAGTTGACAGATGATTTTATCAGTATCTTAAATCTTCTGGGTTTGACGAATTATTTGAAGTATAAACATCAATTATGTTTCTTGTCATAAAACTACTCTCACCAGCATTGATCAATGAATATTAGATTCTCAGAGGCCTCTGATTTCATGATCAGCACCTGTTTTGGGTTCTATAAGGAATCCCAATCAAATAACAATTTCCAAATGAAAATAGTCATGTTATATATATATATATATATATATATGTATATATATGCATATATTTTAAGCAGAAAGTGTCAAAAAATTGGAATTAAGCTGATAATAATTTTAATGTTCTTATTGTATATCAGAGGTCCCATTAAGTTAGATCATATTTTTTGATGCTGTTGTTCTTTAGTCGCTCAATCATGTCTGACTCTTAGATCATATTTACTGATCAAGAAAATGCCTAATTTTCATAGATCGCAAACATTAAAATAATTACTTATATTCACTATTGTTCATAGAAAATAACTTGCATGTTTGATACTATATTTCACTCTAGATAGATATTTTCCATAATTACTTTAAAAATTACCCTGTTTCCTCTGCTGTATTGTAATTAAAAATGTACGTGTAGTTATGCTACATTCAAATTAAAACTATTCGATTATTAATTTATAGATAAAATGGGACAGAATTAAATGAACGTATAGTTGAAAAGAGAATGGAGAAAAAATAAAATAATTCAGAGGACAAAACCACAGCAGTAAAAACAAAACTCACTAGGAGTTGTGAATAGCAGTGTTGGCAAAGGAGGAATTTCCCTCTAGGTTCTCCTGGTTGGTCTAAGAGTTAAATTGACATGAGACAGATTAACAGGAGAAAATCAAACACAAGTTTAATAGCATGTATATATGTGAGAGACCCAGGAGAACTAACTTGCCAAATTGGCCAGAACCCTCACCTTGAACATGATCTTTAGCTAAAGACAAAAGAGGATGTTGCAGGTTGTGGTTTGGGACTTCAGAGGGGAGGAAGGCAATTGACATGGAGATGGAAAGGCAAGTGTTTAGTAAACCAGTGTTTGCTGGGCCAAGCAGAGACCATGGAACACAGAGTGGACTCTGATCCCAGGCTCACCCTAGAGTTTCCCCCACCACATCTTGCACGTATTATTTGCAGAGATCTCTGATGATAGCTCTTTTCTGGGAACAGATCCACAATCCAAACGATTTTAGGCAGTTTGGAGGAAGGTCAAAGTCTCTTCCTTAGTCTTTTGTCCCTTGATTGTTTTCGGCTAAAAATAATCTGCATGTTAAAGAGACATTTTGCGATGGCAACTATTGCTTCCCTACAAGTAGCAAGACAGAGAATAGATCCATGAAAAGTGCAAAAATGAAAACAAGGAGGCATGAGCTGAAACAGGTGTTTTTAAATAAATGACAATAAATATTCACTCTGTTATTGATGGAAGATTAATCAATCAGTCTACGAAAGAGGGAAATTTTGTTCAAGCCAAAGTTGAGGATTATAACTCAGGAAGAGCATCCCAGAAAGCTCTGAGAACTGTGCCACTCATTAGAAGTCAAGGCACAGTTATACTGTATACACTTTTTTGAGACAGAGGGCTCTACATTAAATGATGTATTATTGACAATTTACACAATGTAGGTCTAAGTGTCATTGTGGCCATTACAAGATCAAGAAGGAATATTATCTTTTAAGGAATTGTCTTCTTAATGCTAGGAGAATGTTGCTCTTTATGGTCACATAGATATTTCTGCCTATTGTGGCGGTTCGGTCAACCCATAATGCAGGTACACAATGCATAACGGTGAGGAGTTGTTTAGTTGCTAAGTTGTGTCCCACTCTTGAGACCCCACGGTCTGTAGCCTGCCAAGCTCCTCTGTCCATGGGATTTCCCATGTGAGAATACTGGAGTGGGTTGCCATTTATTTCTCCAGGGAGTCCTCCCAACCCAGAGACTGAACCCATGTCTCCTATATTGGCAGGTGGATTCCTTACCACAGAGCCACCAGGGAAGCCCAACAATGGTGAGAGAGGAGGCCAAAGGGCAGAGAAATTTTTTTATGTTTAAATTTTTTCTTGTTTTTCCATAAAAAAATGAATTTTATTTCACACTACAAATTCCCAGTGCCCTTCAAGGGGGAAAAAAATAATAGAAGAACTGGAGCAAAGGTAAATACATAGCATGGAGCAACCTAAATGCCCATCAATGGATGATAGGATAAGCAAAATGTGAGAGAGATATATTATTTAGCCATAAAAATGAAGGACATCTTGCCATTTGTGACAATGTGGATGAAACTTACAGGCATTATGCTAAGTGAAGTAAGCCATACAGGGGAAGACAAATAGTATAGGATGGCACTTGTAGGTAGACTCTAAAAAATAAACCCAAACTGACAGATTCAGAGAACAGGTTGGTGGTTGCCAGAGGTAGGGGTTAGGGGGTAGGGAAAATGAGTGAAGGTGGTCAAAAGGTACAAGCTTCCTGTTATAAAATAAGTCATGGGTATGTGATAGTATACAGAAAAGTGACTATAGTTAATAATGCTGTGCTTAATGGCTCAGTCATGTCTGACTCTTTGTGACCCCCATGGACTGTAGCCCACCAGGCTCCTCTGTCCATGGGGATTCTTCAAGCAAGAATACCGGAGTGGGTTGCCATGCTCTCCTCCAGGGGGTCTTCCCAACCCAGGGATCAAACCCAGGTCTCCTGCATTACAAGCAGATTCTTAACCATTTGAGCCACCAGTGAAGCCCAGAGTTAATAATACTGTATTCTATATTTGAAAGTTGCAAAGAGAGTACATTTTAAAAATCCTTAGCAAAAAAATAAATAAATAAAAATCCTTAGCACAAGAAAAGAAAAATCATGTAATGATGGATGTTAACTGTACTTATTGTGATAGTCATTTCACCATATATACAAATATTGAATCATTATGTTATGGAATTAAAACTAATGTTATATATCACTTTTTAAAACAGATACAATCTGATATAGCCAATTAAATATTTGAAATAAAGATGGAAGGAATTCCCTGGTGGTCCGGTGGTTAGGACTCCACACTTTCACTGTCAAGGGCCTGGGTTCAATCCTTGGTCAGGCTGATCCCACAGGCTGTTTGGCATGGCCAAAAAAGAAAAAAATAATAATAACATTTATAAACAACCAGGTCCTACTGTATAGCACAGGGAACTATATCCAATCTCCTGGGATAAACCATAATAGACAAGAATATTTTTAAAAGAAAATATAGATGTGTTAAAAAAGAAAAGAAAGAAAGATGGAGGGAAATACTCCATGCACCAATCCAAAGAAAATGACTTAGAAAAAAATGCAACTTTTCTTTTTTCTACAAAGTAATGATACCTTGCTAGAATGTACACATTGAATCTAGAAGAAAATGGGAAAAACTTTATACCTAACCCATTTGACAATGATTAGCACTCAATTAAGACTTTCTACCATTCTGTAATGATACTAGGATCGCATGAAACAACATTATGTAGGTTAAGTTTGCTAAAGTCACAAAACCTGTGACAGAGCCAGAAGTCAAACCAAAGATTCTACGTGCTTTCCTCTTACCAACTCTACCTTAGTATCCTCCTTTTCAGGCTATATAATAATGTAGGAAAATATCTCTACAAGTATATATTCAGGTCGATATGTATATAAAAGCAACATATATGTACATGTGTGCGTGCTCATGCTCAGTCACTTCAGTCATGTCCAGCTCTTTGCAAACCCATGGACTGTAGCCCGCCAGGCTCCTCTGTCCATGGGATTTTTCAGGCAAGAATACTGGAGTGGGTTGCCATTTCCTACTCCAGGGGCCCTACCCGACCTAGGGATTGAACCCGCATCTCTTGCGTCTTCTGCATTGGCAGGCAGATTCTTTACCACTGTGCTACCTGGGTAAGCCCAAAAAACAAATGAACATTCTTAAATAGTCAATTTTGCTCTGAATATCAGAAATCTTAGATTTTGTCCTGATTTGACACTAACTCAAATTGGGCAAGTTACTAAAAAGTCCAAATAAAAAGCTTCATATTTGACAATCATTAACTGAGAATCTGTTAACCACTCCTCTGTCAACAATATTATGCCTTAGATATTGGTTTAATTATGCACAGAATGAAGTGTGCATCCTGGCTGATACATGAAATGCCTTCTAAGTGATAATATACTCTGAATAGTAATGCTGAAAACTGAATCATCTGAAACTGTGAACTGGCATAAGATTACTTTCTAATGTCCACTTTCTTAGTAATAAAATGTTGGCCACTGCTGTGAAAAAATGGAGAAACAAACATTTTAAAAGCTTAGTAATATTGAGAAGAGACTGTGAAGAAGAAATAATGTCATACTTTGCTGATTGGAGAGTAAAGTTTCTGAAACTGCTTTGGAGAGCAATTGCTAGAATATTTTAAAATAACAAAGTGCTTATTTTATGAGTGTTTACACTAGAGATTTGCCCCATAGGAGGTGAGTACAAAAATGTTTTATTCATTTATTTGTTTTATTCATTTATTCATATATTTGTAGTAATTACAAGTGTGATAAAAGCTAAATGTCTTATCAAGTGGCTATTGGCAAAAACCACAGCATACCAAGAAATATTCTTCAATAATTATATAAGTTTGTGATTAACATAGGTGTATGGATTTGTCAATATAACCAAGGTAGATTGTTAAGTAATAAAAAAACAAATGCAAAATGGTACACATAAGTTATATTTTAAAACACCATGTGATTTATGGTAAAGACAAAACTCAATCCATGGCAGAGATCTGGCTGATTTATAGCTATCTGAGGGAGGGACGGGGCTTTGTAGTGATGTTCAAGGAAGATTTTATCTATAATGCTGACTTTTGTGTTTTGGCTGCACCACAAGACATGTGGGATCTCAGTTCCCTGACTAGGGATCAAACTCGTGTTCCCTCTATTGGAAGCACCGAGCCTTAACCACTGGACCCCCAAGGAAGCCCCTAATGCTGTTTTTAGTGCATATGTATTTATAATTATTGGAATTTGATTAAATTTAACTAAAATAATGGGGATTTTTTTTTTCCCATTTATATAGTGCTGTGATCTGAATGCTTGTGTTTCTCCTGATTTTGTGTTGCAATCCTAATACCCAATGAACTGCTGTTAGGAGGTGGGGTCTTTAGAAGGTGATGAGGTCATAAGGGCTCTGAATGAGATTGAGGTCCTCATAAAAGAGAGCCAAGCGAGGTACCTTGCCCCTTCTATGTCATGAGGACATAACAGGAAGTCTGTAATCTAGAAAAGGGCCCTCACCCAACTGTGCTGGCACCCAGATCTCAGACTTCATAGCCTTTGTCAGCCAGCTAGTGCATGCTCAGTCAGGTCCAACTCTATGCAATCCCATGGACTGTAGGCCACCAGGCTCCTCTGTCCATGGAATTTTCCAAGCAAGAATATTGGAGTGGGTTGCCATTCCCTACTCCAGGGGGTCCTCCCGACCCAGGGATCAAACCTGAGTATCTTGTGTCTCCTGCACTGGCAGGTGGATTCTTTACCAACTATGCCAAATTCATAGCCTCTAGAATGGTGAAAAATAAATTTGCTGTTTATAAGCCACCCAGTCTGTGGTATTTCTTAATAGCAGCCTGAATGGACTAAGATATATAGCCACTGAATTTCATATAACACAATTCTAAGTATACTTTAAATATAATATGATGGCCTGTATTAAGAAAGGTATGAAGCTTATATTGAGGATCATGCAACAATACACAAACAAAAGGAAGAGATAAACTCTTTTTTTGAAATTTAAGTTTTAAATTATTTATATGATTTCACTTACTCTCAAATTAAAATTAATTTCCTATTCTGGTTTGGAGTGATGAAAATTAACATCTCAATTAGAGATGGGATTTCCTTCAAGAAATAAACAGGTGAAATACTAAAGTATATTCAGTAAAAGAAGAATGAATGGTGGCTTATTCTGCCATATTTCAAAACAAAAAAGTAAGTACTTGAACATAACAAAAGAAAAACTCTAGATATATGCCTGAATTAATAGGGACGTGGACCATTTTAAAAATGGACTTTTAAATGAATTGGGAGGGATCATTTTAAAATGGTTATAAAGGAAGTATATACACATTTGAGAAAAAAATAAGTTTAGGACAGCATCTTACACCTTACAAAAAAGTGCACTTCAGTGTACACCTTAAACTTTTAAAAATAAAACATAAAAACCTTAAAGAAAGACTAGAACTTAATGTAAGTGAATATTTATCTACTCCTTGGGTTAAGAGTATGTTTCTAAAATTTTAAAATAGATATAAAAACATAAAGGGAAAATTAATAAATTTGTCTAGTTAATGAAAACAGCTTCATATTCAAAAATATATGTAAAAGATGAGTGAGCTCCAGAAATATATCTAGCATATTTGGTAGTCAAAGAATGAAATCTTTAATATATGTAAAGAATTTTCAAAGAGGAAATGCACAAGAAAATGCCATATTTTAAAAAATAGATAAACGATAGTTCAGAGGAACACTCTTAGACCCTGAAAATCTGGCAGCAGAATTATTATGCATGTATACCTGGTAACAGACCAATCTTGATGCTTCTCTTTGCTGATGATATACTCCTCTGAGTAACATTTAAGAAAAAAGAATGCATTAATTTTTTGTTTGCATTCATTTGAACAGAAGTGTATTGAGCATTGGTTAATTGCTTCTGGTATGGTGATGTAAGCTTCTAGTATAGAAGAGCAGTAGTAGAGAAGTTATTCAGCTGTTTTCTTAAAAAGAACATATCAGTACGAAACATGTCCCTGGCAGATGTGTATCTTACTAAGAAACACAGGGGCCAAGGAAATTCAACCAACATGCTCGCCATTTAACCTTAACCCTGCTCTAGTAGTCATCTCACTTCTATAAGTTTCACTTTCTTAGCTGAGTAACTGCTGAACTTATAGAGGGTGTCTTGTTTCCTCTGGCCAGTGTGCAAACCATCTGAAATTCTGTAATTCAAGGCATGGTTTTTTTTTTTTTTTTAGCCTGGGTGCTACAGTATTATATTTAGAATTTAGAGGGGAGTGTCCAGAACTGAAGAAGGAAACAGGAAGCTTTGTGTGGGCAAGGGAGAAAGTTGTTGTTCACTTGCTCAGTCGTGTCCCACTCTTTGTGACCCCATGGACTGCAGCACACCAGGCTTCCCTGTTCTTCACCATCTCCCAGAGTTTGCACGAACTCATGTCCATTGAGTCGATGATGTTATCCAATCATCTTATCCTCTGTTGCCTCTTCTCCTCCTGCCTTCCATCTTTCCCAGCATCAGGGTCTTTTCTAATGAGTCAGCTCTTCACATCAGGTGGCCAAAGTATTGGAGTTTGAGCTTCAGCATCAGTCCTTCCAATGAATATTCAAGGTTGATTTCCATTAGGATGGACTGGTTTGATCTCCTTGCAGTCCAAGGGACTCTCAATAGTCTTCTCGAGCACCACAATTTGAAGGCATCTGTTCTTCGGCACTCAACCTTTTTTATGTCCAGCTCTCACATCTGTACATGACTGTTGGAAAAGCCATAGCTTTGACTATACGAACCTTTGTTGGCAAAGTAATGTCTGCATTTTAATACGTTGTCTAGGTTGGTCATAGCTTTTCTTCCAAGGAGTAAGCATCTTTTAATTTCATGGCTGCAGTCACGACCCACAGTGATTTTGGAGCCCAAGAAAATAAAGTCTGTCACTGTTTCTATTGTTTCTCTATTTGCCGTGAAGTGATGGGACTGGATGCCATGATCTTCATTTTTGAACACTGAGTTTTAAGCCAGCTTTTTCACTCTCCTCTTTCACCAACAAGAGGCTCTTCAGTTCCTCTTTGCTTTCTGCTATTAGGGTGGTGTCATCTGCATATCTGAGGCTTTTGATATTTCTCCCAATAATCTTGATTCCAGTTTGTGCTTCATTCAGCCTGGCATTTCCTATGATGTACTCTGCATTTAAGTTAAATAAGCAGGGTGACAATGTACAGCTTAGATGCACTCCTTTCCCAATTTGGAAAGTAGGGCTCCAAACTCAAGATGATTAGGTTGATTAAGGAAGTTTACTTGGTAAGGACATTGTGTCAGTACATTTGTCTTCCCCTATGTATAACTGGTTAGGCCTTGTGGACAATGTATGGACAACTTGAGGCAAAGTCAAGGGGGTCCAGGATGCAGTTTCTAGATTCCTCCTACACTGCTGTTAGCCAAAGCTGTGTGGATGATACAACAGCTGCCAAACGTTAGCAAGCACAGAATCACCTGGAGGGTTTGTTAGAACACGGAGGCCAGGAATTTGCATTTATACCAAGTTTTCAAGGGTAATTAATGTTGCTGGTACTAAAACTACCAAAGGGATCTAGAATCCCCCAAAAGGGATTTGAAACTGCCAAGGTTCAGATTACATCTCAGATACACCTAACGGCTACATGTTATCACTGTGTGAGCATGCTAAGTCGCTTTAGCTGTGTCCCACTCTTTGTGACCCTATGGACTGGACTGTGGCCCACAGGCTCCTCTGTCCATGGGATTCTCCAGGCAAGACTACTGGAGTGGGTTGCCATAACCTCCTCCAGGGGATCTTCCCAACCCAGGGATCAAACCCACATCTCTTATATCTGCTTCATTGGCAGGCAGGTTCTTTACCACTAATGCCACCTGGGAAGCCCTTCTTACCAGTTGGATAATGCTAGACTGATAGTCAATACATTTTGTGAGGGAGAAACAAAACTGTTCTGTACCCAGTTCTTCTGGCTGGTCTAGAATTAAATTGATATTAGACAGATTAATAGAAGAAAATCAAACAAAATTTAATAACATGGATACATGGGAGAGACCCAGGAGAACTGAGTAACTCACCAAATTAGCCAAAACCCACACCTTAAACATCATCTTCAGTTAACAACAAAAGAGGATGTTTCAGGTAGTGGATTGGGACTTCAAAGGGGAGGAAGGCAATTGACATGGAGGTGGAAAAGCAAGTGTTTTATACACAAATGTTTGCTGGGATGGAGAGACCATGGGACACAGAGTAGACTCTTATCTCTAGGTGCTGCCTAAAATCTCCCCCACCACACCTTTCCCATATTCTTTGCAGATATCTCTGGTGATAGTTCTGTTTCAGGAATATGCTCTCTATCTAAATTGTTTTAGGAGATTGGAGGAATGTAGAAAGAAAGACTTCCTCGGAGAAGGCAATGGTACCCCACTCCAGTACTCTTGCCTGGAAAATCCTATGGATGGAGGAGCCTGGTAGGCTGCAGTCCATGAGGTCGCTAAGAGTCGGACACGACTGAGCGACTTCACTTTGACTTTTCACTTTCATGCACTGGAGAAGGAAATGGCAACCCACTCTAGTATACTTGCCTGGAGAATCCCAGGGACTGGGGAGCCTGGTGGGCTGCTGTCTATGGGGTCGCACAGAGTCAGACACGACTAAAGCGACTTAGCAGCAGCAGCAGCAGCAGAAAGAAAGATTTCCTAAGACTTTTGATTCTTCAAAATTGAATAATCCTCATGACAGAGAGACACATTTTGGGGTGGCATTTTTTCCCCCTACACTTTCTAGGTAGATAAGTGTTGAGGCTTTGAAACCCAGCAAGGCCTTGTGGGGCTCCTGGGCATGGAAGCCTTTCTTTCCCGTTTTCTTGCTTGTATGAAACAGACTCCAGCCTGTATGACCTACCCTGAGTTCCAAAGGGTGGATTCAAGCTGTTGTTAATCAAGGGAGGAGCAGCCATGAAACCACCCAAGGGAAGATTAAAGGGACTAGAGAAACTCATCAAGGTTACCTGAGACCAGATTAAAGGAGTACAAGCCCTGCACACACCTGAATCTTCTGAAACTCCATCCTTAAACTATTGCTATAAAACTTCTCATCACATCCTCCTGGATTGGAACTCATACTTATTGAGGGCAGGAGCCAGCTGTGGCCCCCTTTACCTGGCAAAGCAATAAAGCTATTCCTTTCTACTTCCTTTCTACCAACATGCTACTGAAGATCAGTGGAGAAATATCTTCAGAAAGAATGAAGAGATGGAGCCAAAGCAAAAACAACACCCATTTGTGGATGTGACTGGTGATGGAGGCAAGGTCTGATGCTGTAAAGAGCAATATTGTATAGGAACCTGGAATGTTAGGTCCATGAATCAAGGCAATTTGGAAGTCGTCAAACAGGAGATGCCAAGAGTGAACATTGACATTTTAGGAATTAGTGAACTAAAATGGACTGGAATAGGTGAATGTAACTCAGATGACCATTATATCCACTACTGTGGGCAAGAATCCCTTAGAAGAAATGGAGTCACCATCATAGTCAACAAAAGTGTCTGAAATGTGATACTTGGATGCAATCTCAAAAACGACAGAATGATCTGTTTGTTTTCAAAGCAAACCATTCAATATCACAGTAATCCAAGTCTATGCCCCGACCAGTAATGGTGGAGAAGCTGAAGCTGAATGGTTCTATGAAGACCAACAAGACCTTCTAGTACTAACACCCCAAAAGATGTCCTTTTCGTTATAGGGAACTAGACTGCAAAAGTAGGAAGTCAAGAAACACCTGGAGTAACAGGCAAATTTGGCTTTGGAATATAGAATGAAGCAGTGCAAAGGCTACTAGAGTTTTGCCAAGAGAATGCACCAAGAGAATGCAAACACCCTCTTCAAACAACACAAGAGAAGACTCTACACACGGGCATCACCAGATGGTCAATACCGAAATCAGACTGATTATATTCTTTGCAGCCAAAGGTGAAAAACCTCTATACCATCAACAAAAAGAAGACTGGGAGCTGACTGTGGCTCACACCATGAACTCCTTATTGCCAAATTCAGACGTAAATTGAAGTAAGTAGGGAAAAACACTAGGCCATTCAGGTATGACCTAAATAAAATCCCTGACAATTATACAGTGGAAGTGAGAAATAGATTTAAGGCAGTAGATCTGATAGACAGAGTGCCTGATGAACTATGGACAGAGGTTCATGACATTGTACAGGAGACAGGGATAAAGAACATCCCCAGAAAAAGAAATGCAAAAAAGCAAAATGGCTCTCTGAGGAGCCCTTACCAATAGCTGGGAAAAGAAGAGAAGCGAAAGGCAAAGGAGAAAAGGAAAGATATACCCATTTGAATGCAGAATTCCAAAGAATAGCAAGGAGAGATAAGAAAGCCTTCCTCAGTGATCAGTGCAAAGAAATAGAGGGAAACAAGAGATCTCTTCAAGAAAATTAGAGATACCAAGGGAACATTTACATGCAAAGATGGACTCAATAAAGGATGGAAATTGTATGCACCTAACAGAAGCAGAAGATACTAAGAAGAGGTGGCAAGAATACACAGAAGAACTGTACAAAAAAGATCTTCACGACCCAGATGATCATGATGGTGTGATCACACACCTAGAGCCCGACATCCTGGAGTGTGAAGTCAAGTGGGCCTTAGGAAGCATCACTATGAACAAAGCTAGTGGAGGTGAAGGAATTCCAGTTGAGCTATTTCAAATCCTAAAAGATGATGCTGTGAAAGTGCTGTACTCAATAAGCCAGCAAATTTGGAAAACTCAGCAGCAGCCACAGGACTGGAAAAGGTCAGTTTTCATTCCAGTCCCTAAGAAAGGCAATGTCAAAGAATGTTCAAACTACCACACAATTGCACTCATCTCACGGAAATGGCAACCCACTCCAGTGTTCTTGCCTGGAGAACCCCAGGGATGGCGGGGCCTGGTGGGCTGCCATCTATGGGGTGGCACAGAGTCGGACATGACTGAAGCGACTTAGCAGCAGCAGCAGCAGCAGCACACGCTAGTAAAGTAATGCTCAAAATTCTCCAAGCCAGGCTTCAACAATACGTGAACCATGATTTTCCAGATGTTCAAGCTGGTTTTAGAAAAGGCAGAGGAACCGGAGGTGAAATTGCCAACATCCGCTGGATCATCAAAAAAGCAAAAGATTTCCCCCAAAACATCTATTTCTGCTTTATTGACTGTGCCAAAGCCTTTTGTGGTTCACAATAAACTGTGGGGAATTCTGAAAGAGATCAGAATACAAGCCCACCTGACCTGCCTCTTGAGAAATCTGTATTTAGGTCAGGAAGCAACAGTTAGAACTGGACATGGAACAACAGACTGGTTCCAAATAGGGAAAGGAGTATGTCAAGGCTGTATATTTCCACCCTGCTTATTTAACTTTTATGCAGAGTACATCATGAGAAATGCTGTGCTGGAGGAAGCACAAGCTGGAATCAAGACTGTTGGGAGAAATATCACTAACCTCAGATATGCAGATGACACCACCCTTATGCCAGAAAGTGAAGAAGAACTAAAGGGCCTCTTGATGAAAGTGAAAGAGGAGAGTGAATAAGTTGGCTTAAAGCTCAACATTCAGAAAACTAAGATCATGGCATCTGGTCCCATCACTTCATGGCAAACAGATAGGGAAACAGTGGCAGACTTTATTTTTGGGTGCTCAAAAATCACCGCAGAAAGTAACTGCGGCCATGAATTTAAAAGACGCTTACTTCTCAGCAGGAAAGTTATGACCAATCTAGACAGCATATTAAAAAGAAGAGACATTACTTTGCCAACAAAGGTCTGTCTAGTCATGGCTATGGTTTTTTCCAGTAGTCATGTATGGATGTGAGAGTTGGACTATCAAGAAAGCTGAGCACTGAAGAATTGATGCTTTTGAACTGTGGTGTTGGAGAAGACTCTTGAGTGTCCCTTGGTCTGCAAGGAGATCCAACCAGTCCATCCTAAAGGAAATCAGTCCTGAATGTTCACTAGAAGGACTGATGTTGAAGCTGAAACGCTAATACTTTGGCCATCTGATGCAAAGAGCTGACTCATTTGAAAAGACCCTGATGCTGGGAAAGATTCAAGGTGGAGAAGGGGATGACAGAGGATGAGATGGTTGGATGGCATCACTGACTGAGTTTGTGTAGATTCCAGGAGTTGGTGATGGACAGGGAGGACTGGCGCACTGAAGTCCATGGGGTTGTAAAGAGTCGGATATGACTGAGCGACGGAACTGAACTTTCTACCTCACCCAAAACCTGTCTCCAAGATTCGATTCGGCACCAGTGCACAGAGGCTGTGTTTTGACATCAGTTTCAGGGACAAAGAGGAGAGCCTAGAGCTGAGATATGTTTTTACTCTTACTGACTCCATTTCCTTCAAACAAACAACCAAACAAACAACTAGTTGGAAGTGAGGAGGAAAACCTCAGCAAAGCAAAAAACAAGTTTATCACTTTAACTATGAGCAATTTTATTTTAATTTGGAGATCACTTTTTGATTTTCCTGCTTTTCTGTTTTCAATAGTTTTGATTCTGCAGCTAATGGGAGCAATTCATCTGTTTTAGGAACAAATAAATGGCAGTTAGAGGGCTGGAATTCAGCCATAATTGTCTTTTGAAGTTCAGGTGTCTTCAAAATAGAAAATTAAAAGGCTATCTTAGGCAAGAGTATAAAAAATGTACTTGTATACATTTGCAAAATATATGTAAGTTTGTATATACATTTATAAAAATGTACTTATATAACCTTGGGACAAGTACATTAAAAACTTTTTCTTTGAAATCTCTCTTTGTTACTGAGTCCCAGTCCAAACTTGCTCTGCTCACCACACGACAGGCCAATGAATCTGAGTGACGAGGTGTTGAGGCAAGGAAAACAACTTTATTCGGAATGCCGCTGACCAAGAAGATGGCAGTCTGGTATCTCAAAATATCCATCTTGTCCAGGTCTGGATGCCAAGTTCTTTTGTAGAGTCACAGGAAAAGCAATGAGAAGCTAAAGTTAAAAGGGAGAATAGAGAGGGAGAGGCAGTGTGGAAGTAAAATGAAAGGATCTTCATTCTTGGAAAACATCTGCAAAAGACAGGGTGTATTAATCTCTTCTGTTCACAGGTGGATAGGGACCTATGAGCTGAAGTAAGGCACTTTAGTTTACAGTCAAGCAGAGGGGCAGGGTCCTGTGATGCAAGCTATTAAGTATGATTATAACAACAAAAGCAAAAAGGAAAGGCAAGTCAAAGGGACAGTTTCCAACATGGAGTCAGAATTGGCTTCCTTCTTGCAACATTTCTGTTCTGAGATCTTGGGATAGGGTTAAATTCATTAGCCAAATAATACTGGGTTACCAAGTTCATATGGAAGAGTCAAAAAGCTTTATTTCTGACATAATTTTTAGGTAAAGAAGACCTGTTTAGTTAGAGCCAACAAATGTCGGAAGAGGGGTGTAGTGATGTCAAGTATGTAGTCAACATACTTGACTTCACTGAAGCTGGTGAAAGGGAGCAGAATAGCACCCACAAATTTGTCTCTTTGGCATAAGGATTATTTTGCACTGATTTGTTTTAAGCACCTCCAGACAGGAAAAGCTCTGAAAATGATAGTAGGAGTAACCCTTTTGTAAGAGACATTTACATCAATTAGGGAAATCTCCATTTGTAAAGGTATCTGTCTTACTGCTCCAGGAAGAGAAGGATGACTCTAAATCCCTAGAAACTCTTATCAACGGAGAAAAGGATAACTTAAATCTGCATAACAACCACATCCCTATTTGCTGGGCTTTGCCTGAAAACTGTGCGTAACTGGCCAACATCTTTCTTTTGCTTTTAACTGTAGATAGTATTTAAAGTGGCAGCTTGGGTCATATCTGGGAGTTATTGTGTCCCTGGGTCTCTTCCATGTGTACAGGAGGTATACATGTTATTAAACTTGTTTGTTTTCTCCCATTAATCCATTTTTTTTTTATTACAGCAGGGGCCTCAGCCAGGAGCCTAGAAGAGTAGAAGGAAAATTATGTTTCCTCCCTGACACTGGGAACCTTGGGATTGTTTTGTCTTTCCCTTGGGATATTTCAAAGTCTCAACTTGAGGAAATGGCTTCTGAACTGAAAAAGAATACAATGTCAGAGTTTCTCTCCCTCTGTGCTTTCTTATTGTAAAGGTTAGGGAAATGCTGTAGAGGATAAAGGGGAGCTGGGGTAAATCTAAAAATAATAAATGGACAGTACTCAGTAGCGGGTGCTTCCCAGATGGCTCAGCAGTAAAGAATCCACTTGCCAATGCAGGAAATGCTGGAGACATGGGTTCGACCCTGGGTGAGTAAGATGCCCTGGAGGAGGAAATGGCAACCCACTCCAGTATTCTTGCCTGGAAAATTCCACGGACAGAGGAGCTTGGCAGGCTACAGTTCATGAGGTTGCAAAGAGTCAGACATGACTGAGCATGGACACACACACAAGTAGAGGGTAAATCTATTGTATTGGAGAGCATAAGGAGGAACCACAAAAAAAGAAGGCAGTGGTTTAAGAAGCCACTGGAGCATGAAGAGAAGGTCAGATTTGCGGCCAGGTCATTCTCCCTCACCCGTGTGAATGGCTAGCTGTCACTGGGGAGGCTGGAATTCCTTTTTCTCTTTAGATGAATAGCGGTTGACTAATGATGAAAGAATTGACTGGATAGGTGTGCTTTGAAGCCAGTTCCAGGATGTTAGGTGCAAGAGTCAACAACAAAAGAAAATGAAAACTACTGGAATTGCAAGCAATAGAATAGATTAAACACATGCTTTTCTATGATAATGTATAATAGGGTACCTCAAAGTGAGTAGATGAAGGTCAGGAATTAGATTTAATCAACTCACCTGTTAGAACAAGGCAAAAAGGTAGAAATGACAGAGAAGGGGGGTGCTCATGTGAATTGATGACCTCTTGAGAAAAATGTAATTTTTCTGATCCAGCAAAGTGATTACAATATATTCAAAAGGCACAGGAGAAGAAGACCTAATGGATAACCATGGAGGGTTAAAAATTAACTGTGGTGACCCATGGACAAAAAAGCAGGTAAAACCAAGGAGTGTCTTGGAATGCAGGAATGGAAAAACCAGGCCTTTATCATCCTTCCCTCCCCTATGTTGTAACTATTAACGAATTTCAGGTCCTCCTGAGCAGTATAACCTGTCTCCCCTCCTACTCCAAGGGAGAAGGTATTTGCCTTACTCTTCCCTCCCCCTAGTATATGCATCTCATCCAATCAGCAAATGACCACAAGACCCCTATCGCACTCCTTGTACCCTGGGTATAAAAGTGGACTAAGGACCCCTGTTCAATGTCGATTCTCCTTTGAGCTGGCCCACTGTTCTAACAGCGTCCCCCACTCTAATAAACTTTATTCTTCTCTCAATCTGCCTCATGTCTGGAAATTCTTTTGAGTGTGTTTGAGTGTCTCCTGTGGAGGTACGGGTCAGCAGTGGCCTGCCACAGGGTCAGGGTCTCTGGGTGCAGCAGACCTGGGTATGGCATAAGCCCTCTTAGAGGAGGTCATCATTACCCCACTATCGAGCCACCAGAACTTACACAGGACTGGGGAAACAGACTCCTGGAGGGCACAAACAAAATCTTATGCACACCAGGATCCAGAAGACCCAGGAGACCTGCACCCAGACCATGACATTAACCAACTAGTGATCTTTCTTGTCAAAAAACAATTGCATTGGACAAGTTAAACAGGCAAGGAAGATCTTACCCAGTGCCATGGAAACTGGGTCAAGACTAGCACAATAGGGGAGACAGATTGAATTCAAGTGCCCTGAAACAAAAGGCAGGAGATTTTTAAGTGCTGGAGTGAGCTACTAGTTTAGTACTGGAGGACATTAGGGAGAGGTTGTTCAACATGATTACTCCACCTATGAAGTTAGGTTCTTACCCTCCCAACAGAGATTATTTCAAAGAGATGACTCCCATGTCCTTGAGAAAGATATTGTGAGTTGGAAAAGGGGAAAGAAGAGATATCTCTAAAGGAGAAGAGAAAGAATTTATAATTGCAAATTTTCTAAAGTTAATGCTCTAAGAACAGAAAAATCAGGGGCCTATAGGTATGAAGAAGCCTGTCTAAAGTTAGTTAAGCTGAGGGGAAAATTAAGGCAATATTGGTCACTCTAAAAAGAATTCAGCACATATTCTTTACAGAGTTGTAATACTCTACAAATAAGATTCATTCCAATGATTTATAATATGTAACATATAAAGACAGTATACTACAAAAAGGTAACATAATAATTCAAATGCTAACTCCTAATTTTAACACAAAAAAGATTATAAAAATAGAAAGTGAAAGCATAACAACTAAACTTAAAACTACTGCCCAAAACAACTCAAACCGTTCATAGACAATTTATTCTAGGATGGCAAAAGTAGTTTTGAAAAGAGAAAATTGTGAAGTAATATAAAACTGAATAATAAAGGAAAAGAAATAACTGTGGAGACACATAGCAGTAAAAATAAAAAGATAACACTACCAATACTCATATATTTGTCAAGCTATATTATTTATGAAAAAATATATGCAAAATGAAAAAACTATTTGAAGAAAGCAATTGAATAGACTAATAAATATGATATAATTTTTTTTGCCACACCACACCCACAATATGTGGGATCCTAGTTCCCTGACCAGGGATTGAACCTGTGCCCCCTGAAGTGGAAGTTCAGAGTTCTAGTCACTGGACTGCAAGGGAAGTACCTAAATATTGTACAATTTTTAAACTTTTGGTTGAAATATATAGTATAATACATAGGTGTATAAAAACCTTAAATGGATAGTCAATTTTTACAAAGGAAGAACCACATAGATCAAGAAATACATGTTATCAGCATCCCAGATGCCTCCATCATGGCCCTTCCCACTGAAAAACACCCATCTTCTGAAGAAATTACTCTCCTGACTGATCACTATAGAGTACTTCTGACTATTTTTGACTTAATATAGAAAATAAACCATATTTTATATTTATACATATGGCTTTTTCATACTGTTCATGGGGTTCTCAAGGCAAGAATACTGAAGTGGTTTGCCATTCCCTTCTCCCGTGGACCACGTTTTGTCAGAAGCCTCCACGATGACCCATCAGTCTTGGATATCCTTACACGGCATGGCTCATAGTTTCATTGAGTTAGACAAGGCTGTGGTCCATGTGATCAGTTTGATTAATTTTCTGTGTTTGTAGTTTTCATTCTGTCTGCCCTCTGATGGCCAAGAGGCATATGGAAGCTTCCTGATGGGAGAGATTGACTAAGGGGGAAACTGGGTCTTGTTCTGATAGGCAGGGCCATGCTCAGTCAATTTTTAATCCAATTCTCTGATAGGGCTGTGTTCCCTCCCTGTTGTTTGACCCGAGGCCAAACTATGGTGGAGGTAATGAAGATAATGGCAACTTCAAAACACCACCATCAACCAAAGCCTCCGCCAGAGACTCCTGGGCACTTGTGGGCAAGTCTGGGTCAGTCTCTTGTGATATCACTGCTCCTTTCTCCTGGGTCCTGGTATGCATAAGATTCTGTTTGTGCCCTCCAAGAGTCTGTTTCTTCAGTCCTGTGTAATTTCTGGTGGCTCTATAGCGGGGTTAATGGTGACCTCCTCTAAGAGGGCTTATGCCATACCCAAGTCTGCTGCACCCAGAGCCTGTGACCCTGTGGCAGGCCACTGCTGACCTGTACCCTCCGCAGGAGACAAACACTCAAAGGCAGATCGGGCTCAGTCTCTGGGGGGCACACAATGTTTTATTTGAGCCATCCGAGTGTCTCTGGCAGGTATTGGGTTTGATTCTAACATGATTTTGCCCCTCCTGCCATCTTGTTGGGGCTTCGTCTTTGCTCTTGGATGTGGGGTATCTTTTTTTGGTGGGATCAAACATTGTCCTGTCCATGGTTGTTCAGCAGCTAGTAATAATTTTGGAGTTCTTGCAGGAGAAGATGAGCGTATGTCCTTCTACTCCACCATCTTTCGTCTGGTAGCTGTAAGTGTCCAGGAGTCTCCAGCAGAGGTGTGGGTCAGCAGTATCACTATGAAAAAAGCTAGTGGAAGTGATGGAATTACAGTTGAGCTATTTCAAGACCTAAAAGATGATGTCAAGGCTGTATATTGTCACTGTGCTTATTTAACTTATATGCAAAGAACATTATGTGAAATGCCAGGCTGGGTGAAGCACAAGCTGGAGTCAAGATTGCTGGGAGAAATATCAGTAACCTCAGATATGAAGATGACATCAACCTCATGGCAGAAAGCAAAGAAGAACTTAAGAGCCTTTTGATGAAAGTGAAAGAGGAAAGAGAAAAAAATGGCTTAAAACTCAACATTCAGAAAACGAAGATCATGACATCTGGTCCCATCACTTCATGGCAAATAGATGGGGAAACAATAGAAACAGTGAGAGACTTTATATTTTTGGGCTCCAAAATCACTGCAGATATTGACTGCAGCCATGAAATTAAAAGATACTTGCTCCTTGGAAGGAAAGCTATGACCAACCCAGACAGCATGTTAAAAAGCAGAGACATTACTTTGCCAGCAAAGGTCTGTCTAGTCAAAGCTCTGGTTTTTCCAGTGGTCATGTATGGATGTGAGAGTTGGACTATAAAGTAAGCTGAGTGCCAATGAATTGATTCTTTTGAACTGTGGTGTTGGAGAAGACTCTTGAGAGTCCCTTGGACAACAAGAAGATCCAACCAATCCATTCTAAAGGAAATGAGTCCTGAATAGTCATCCAAAGGACTGATGGTGAAGTTGAAACTCCAATATTTTGGCCACCTGATGTGAAGAACTGACTCATTGGAAAAGACCCTGATGCTGGGAAAGATTGAGGGCAGGAGGAGAAGGGGATGACAGAGGATGAGATGGTTGGATGGCATCACTGATTGGACAGACATGAATTTGAGTAAGCGCCAGGAGCTGGTGATGGACAGGGAAACCTGGCATGCTGTAGTCCATGGGGTTGCAAAGTGTCGGACATGAATGAGTGACTGAACTGAACTGAACATGGCTTTTCCCATTCAATATTATATTTTTCACATTCATTCAAGTTACAGAAGCAGTCCACTGGAGAGGAGAATAGCAAACCACTTCAGTATCCTTGCCTTGAGAACCCCATGAACAGTATGAGAAGACAAAAATATATGATACCAGGAGATAAGCCCCCCAGGTCAGCAGGTGTCTAATATGCTATTGGGGAAGAGCCCAGAAATAGCTCCAGAAAGAACGAAGAGACTGGGCCAAAGTCAAAACAATGCTCAGTTGTGGATGTGTCTGGTGGTAAAAGTAAAGTCCGATGCTGTAAAGAACAGTACTACATAGGAACCTTGAATGTTAGGTCTATGAATCAATGGAAATTGGTCAAGCGGGAGATGGCAAGAGTGATCATCAATATTTTAGAAATCAGACAACTAACATGGATGGGAATGGCCAAATTTAATTGAGATTACCATTGTATTTGTGAGCAAAAATCTATTAGAAGAAATCAAGTAGCCTCATAGTCAAAAAAAAAGTATGAACTGCAGTACTTGGGTGCAGTGTTAACAAGGACAGAATATCTTGGTTCATTTCCAAGGTGAAATATTCAGCATTAGAGTAATCCAAGTCTATGCTCCAACCACTGATGCCAAAGAAGCTAAAGTCCAATGGTGCTATGAAGATGTACTTCACCTTCTAGAACTAACATTCCCCCAAAATATCTTTTTCATTATAGGGGACTAGAATGGAAAAGTAGGAAGTAAAGGAATAACTTGCAGCTGAAGATGGAGAAGCTCTACACAGTCTGCAAAAACAAGACCTGCTGGAGCTTACTCTGGCTCAGATCATAAGCTCCTTACTACAAAATACAGACTTAAATTGAAGAAAGTAGAGAAAATCACTAGGCCATTCAGATATGACCTAAATCAAGTTCCTTAGGATTATACAGTGTAGGTGAGGAATAGTTTCAAGGGATATGATCTGGTAGAAAGACTGCCTGAAACACTAAAGATGGAGGTTCAGGACAAGGTACAGGAGGTGGTAACCAAAACCATCCACAAGAAAAAGAAATGAAAAAGGATAAATGGTTGTCTGAGGAGGCCTTACAAATACCTGAGATAGAAGGGAAGCAAAAGGCAAAGAAAAAAATGAAAGATATACCAATCTGAATCCAGATTTCCAAAGAACAGCAAGGAGAAATAAAAAAGCATTCTTCAGTGAACAATGCAAAGAAATAGAGGGAAAAAATAGAATGGTAAAGACGAGAGTTCTCTTCAAGAAAATCAGAGATATCAAGGGAACATTTCATGCAAAGATGGGCACAATAAAGGACAGAAACTATAGGGACAGAAGAGAAGCAAAGGATTTTAAGAAGAGGTGGCAAGGATATACAGAAGAACTGTTCAACAAAGGTCTTAATGACCCAGATAACAGTGATGTTGTGATCACTGCCTTAGAGCCAGACATCTAGGAGTGTGAAGTGAAGGGGTCCTTAGGAAGCATTCCTAGGAACAAAGCTAGTGGAGGTGATGGAATTCCAGCTGAGCTATTTCAAACCTTAAATGATGATGCTGTTAAAGTACTTCATTCAATATGCCAGCAAATTTGGACCACCCAGCAGAGGACACAGGACTGAAAAAGGTCAGTTTTCATTCCATCCCAAAGAAGTACAATGCCAAAGAATATTCAAACCATCATACAATTGCCTGGGAAAATTTGACCCTGGGAAGGAGACTCATAGACTCAGCTCAGCACAGTGTTGTCACAGGATCTGCTAAGATTCAAGGAAAGGTCCACATGCCAATCCTGCAGAAGCTCCCATGGAACACTGCCCACCCTGGCGCTGCCTCTGCTGTCTGCCTGGAACACAGAAGCTCATAACAGGAAGTGAGTGCCTCCTATACACACTGCGGGTGAGATGCCATCTTCAAGAGCTGCTGTGATCTTTGAGAACTGCAATGTAGGGTGCCCAGAGGGAGGAGACCCAGGTCTCACCAGATGTCAAACTGTGAGGTGATGTGAGTTACAAGTGCGAGGACAGAAGTCTGGCACGACCAAGCCCTTTCCCTCTGAAGACGGGGCCTGACAACCCCCGGCCACCCTACCACTGCTCTCCCCTGAAAGATCCAGGCCTGCATCTTAAGCCCTATGTCCATCTGCTTCACTCAGGTGGTCTCCGAGAGGAAGGCTTTGGTTTGGGGCTGGTAGACTCCAGTTCTGCTCAGTAGAGGGAAAGCCCCGGACTCTGTGCAGTGATGGATGGAACCTCCGGGGGACTGAGAGTCTCCACACCCCAGAAAGGCAGCCACGCCTAACTCCCATCCACTGTGACGTGGCTGGGGAACATGTGGGTAGCATCCGGACAACTCTAAAGCCTGAGGGGTTCCCTCACTGCATTCTCGGATGCCGGACACTCAGAGAGGAGGGGACCTCGGTCCGAGGGGTTGGTAGCTCGTCAGTACAGGGAGAATGTCAGGGCTCAGGAGGAGCCAGGGTGAGGACCATCCTCCCCGACACATGGGCAAATCAGGATCCTCCCCTGTGGTCAGTGCTTCCTCCCAGCCAAACATGGGGAAGAGAGGCTGCGGTCTGAGTGGGGAGGTTAGAGCTTGGTTGTGATGGTACAGCCAAGAGGCAGCAGAAGGGAGGATCCCAGACCCTTTCGTGAGGGACTTATCACTCCTTCCTCCATTCCTCTGTGGTGACAGGGAAGGTGCCAGTGTCTACTTCAGAGTAAGAGAGGGAATAAGGAAAGAAATGCAAAAAAGCAATGGCTGTCTGAGGAGGCCTTACAAATAGCTGTGAAAAGATGGGAAGTGAAAAGCAAAGGAGAAAAGGAAAGATATACCCATCTGAATGCAGAATTCCAAAAATTAGCAAGGAGAGATAAGAAAGTCTTCCTCAGCGATCAATGCAAAGCAATAAAGGAAAAGAATAAACGGGCAAGACTAGAGATCTCTTCAAGAAAATTAGAGATACCACGGGAATATTTCATGCAAAGATGGGCTCAATAAAGGACAGAAATGGTAGGTACCTAACAGAAGCAGAAGATATTAAGAAGAGGTGGCAAGAATACACAGAAGAACTGTACAAAAAAGATCTTCATGACCCAGATAATCACAATGGTGTGATCACTCACCTAGAGCCAGACATCCTGGAATGTGAAGTCAAGGTGGCTTTAGGAAGCATCACTACGAACAAAGCTAGTGGAGGTGAAGGAATTCCAGATGAGCTATTTCAAATCCTCAAAATGATGCTGTGAAAGTGCTGCACTCAATATGCCAGCAAATATGGAGAACTCAGCAGTGGCCACAGGACTGGAAAAGATCAGTTTTCATTCCAATCCCAAAGAAAGGCAATGTCAAAGAATGCTCAAACTACCACACAATTGCACTCATCTCACACGCTAGTAAAGTAATGCTTAAAAGTCTCTAGGCCAGGCTTTAGCAATACATGAACCGTGAACTTCCAGATGTTCAAGCTGGTTTTAGAAAAGGCAGAGGAAACAGAGATCAAATTGCCAACATCTGCTGGATCATCAAAAAAGCAAGAGAGTTCCAGAAAAACATCTATTTCTGCTTTATTGACTATGCCAAAGCCTTTAATTTGTGGATCACAATAAACTGTGGAAAATTCTGAAAGAGATGGGAATACTAGACCACCTGACTTGCCTCTTGTGAAACCTGTATGCAGGTCACGTCAGGAAGCAACAGTTAGAACTGGACATGGAACAACAGACTGGTTCCAAATAGGAAAAGGAATAGGTCAAGGCTGTATATTGTCACCCTACTTACTTAACTTATACGCAGAGTACATCATGAGAAACGCTGGGCTGGAAGAAGTACAAGCTGGAATCAAATTGCCGAGAGAAATATCTCTAACCTTAGATATGCAGAGGATACCACCCTTATGGCAGAAAATGAAGAAGAACTAAAGAGCCTCTTCATGAAAGTGAAAGAGGAGAGTGAAAAAGTTGGCTTAAAGCTCAACATTCAGAAAACGAAGATCATGGTATCCAGTCCCATCACTTCATGTCAGATAGATGGGGAAACAGCAGAAACAGTGGCTGACTTTATTTTTCTGGGCTCCAAAATCACTGCAGATGGTGATTGCAGCCATGAAATTAAAAGACGTTTACTCCCTGGAAGGAAAGTTCTGATCAACCTAGATAGCATATTGAAAACCAGAGATATGACTTAGCTGACAAAGGTCCATCTAGTCAAGGCTATGGTTTTTCCAGTGGTCGTGTATGGATGTATGAGTTGCACAGTGAAGAAAGCTGAGCACCGATTTGATGCTTTTGAACTGTAGTGTTGTAGAAGACTGTTGAGAGTCCCTTGGACTGCAAGGACACCCAACCAGTCCATTCTAAAGGAGATCAGTCCTGAGTGTTCTTTGGAAGGACTGATGCTAAAGTTGAAACTCCAATACTTTGGCCACCTGATGCGAAGACTTGACTCATTGGAAAAGACTATGATGCTGGGAGGGATTAGGGGCATGAGCAGAAGGGGATGACAGAGGATGAGATGGCTGGATGGCAACACGGACTTGATGGACCTGAGTTTCAGTGAACTCCGGGAGTTGGTGATGGACAGGGAAGTCTGACCTGCTGCGATTCATGGGGTCGCAAAGAGTTGGACACGACTGAGCGAATGAACTGAACTGAACTGATGATTAACCTTGGTTTCCTCAAGTTATCTGGTCATTTCCAAGTCTACCTGTGTCTGTCAAATATGACATTCCAGTCAAAGTCTCTGTAGTGTAATCACTGTTTCCACTTGTGTCCTGCTATAAGAACAGATTCTCACTGAACTTTTGAAAAATAACAATTTTACTAAGAAAATAAGAACACTAAGAGTTTTTAATGTCTGGAGTGATACAGTAGGGAGAGAAAAATTAATGTTTCAATTCTAATGACAAAGGTACCATTTATCAAATTGCTGTGTTAAAAAATTTCCTTATATCTAGAAAATGAAAGATTTTTAAAAGACAGTACTCTTTCAAAAAAATCAGGAAAATTAGAATCATATGTTTAATTCATTAAGCCCCATGTTCCTAATTCTTATATTGCCAGAGTCCAGATTTTGTATTGTTTCTGTCAATCCTCCCTGAAGTTTGTGGCTCATAGGGACAATGATAATTTCAAGAAGCCTGCAAGGTTTTGGTTAAAGCTCGTATAATTTGCCCAGGGAAATGTGTGCCTGGATCACACTTGATAAACCAAACAGAGAACACATTTTCTCACACTTTCTTTGCCACCGTAAGGGAATCAGCCTTGCAGCAAGGCAAGGCTTCAACTCATCCAGAAAATATAGGAATGACAAGAATATTTTGATGACTCATCTGTTCTGTTCAGTCTCTCGGTCGTGTCTGACTCTTTGCAACCCCATGGACTTCAGCACGCCAGGCTTCCCTGTGGATCACCTATTCCCAGAGCTTGCTCAAACTCATTTCCATTGAGTAGGTGATGCCGTCCAACCATTTCATCCTCTGCCGTCCCCTTCTCTTCCTGCCTTCAATCTTTCCCAGCATTGGGGTCTTTTCTGATGAGTCAGTTCTTCACATCATATCGTCAAAGTATTGGAGCTTCAGCTTCTGCATCAGTCCTTCCAATGCATATTCAGGACTGATATCCTTTAGAACTGACTGGTTAGATCTCCTTGCAGTCCAAGGGACTCTCACGAATCTTTCCCAGGAGGAACGAGATGGCAAGAGGAGTTGCTGGATGTGGAATACATCTCTCTCCACGGATACAACAGGAATACAACTTCAGACACAGAAATGCATGCAGAATACCAGCTGAGAGTGGACAGGAGTACATGACCAGCAAAAAAGAATGTATAGACGCACACAAAACTCAAGGTCAAGCCCTGAGCCTTTACAGTGGGTGCACTGGCTCCAAGATCCTAGACTACCAGAGAACTAACCCTAGGATATCAAATAGTGAGAACTGACACAAAGGAAACCACTGGAATACAAGACCTGGCATCATCAAACCACTGATAGCACCCTCTGCAGGACACCTCATCTAAACCACAAAGAAAACAAAAATACAAACCTGATCATCTGCAGACAGAATTACTACCTTACTCAGCCGTGACCGTCAAAGGAAAAAACAAACAAAAACTCAGCACAAATCTCACCCTATAAGAAGCTTAAACAAATCACTGGACCAACCTTAGAGGGCAGAAACAAAAAGGAAGAAAGAATTCAACCTTGAAGCCTGGGAAAAAGAGACCTCAAACATGATAACTAAAATAATAATAATAATAATAATAATAAAGTCCAGTGTTTAAGACTCAACACTTCCACTGCTGGGGGAAGAGGTTTGATCGCTGGTCAGGTACTAGGATTCTACATGCCATATGCAATAGGCAAGAAAATCTAGAAGATAACATGGGGGCAAAACATAAGTTTGGTAATGAGATTTTAGGCTCAACACCAAAAGCACAGTCCATGAAAGAAAATAATAAGCTGAACCTTGTTAATATTAAAAACTTCTATCTGCAAAATATACTAATAAGAGAATGAAAAAGAAAGGTCATGAAAGGGTAGTTATAAATCTATTTGCAGGGAAAGAATGGAGACACAGACGTAGAGAACGGGCATGTGGACACATCGGGGGAAGCAGACAGTGAGACGAATTTAGAGAGTGGTGTGGACAAATATGCAATACCATGTGGACAACAGGCATGAGGGGGAAGTTGCTGGGTGACACAAGGAATCAGCTCAGTGATGACCTAGAGGGGTGAGGTCGGGGGTGGGAGGGAGGTTCATGAGGGAGGGGATATATGTATACTTACAGCTGCTTCATACAAGAGAACTTGACACACCATTTAATTTTCTTCTAAATAAAAATAATTGTTAAAAAATCTATGAATTTAAAAACTAGAAAAAAATCTGGAGAAGTACATATAGCCACTAGAATTATATACAATGCCAAATGAATGAAAGTCAGAAGTAATGAAAAGCAAAAGATCACAGTAACAATTTGATTCTCGAATTAAAAATCTTAGAAAACAGGACAGAAAATATTCAAACATGTAAGAGACTTCAAAAGTCTGGAATAAAAAAAGATCATGAGAGTAAAATCATCCAGTTGGTCTGGAAGAATCAACAATTACTTACACCAAGTAACAGAAAATACACCATAAACAAAAGCAACCATAGAAAAAATTTACCTACAAAGAAACTTTAGAAAAATGTATATAGTCTTCATGGAGGCAACAAGAAGAAATTTTTTGAGAGTCTTAGGAAAAAGAAGGCTCAAACAGAATAGTATGTTATGTACAGTCATGAAGGACAGATATTGTAAGACTGTCAATTTTCTGTAACTCCTTTACAGATTTAGTACCACATTCAGAATAGCTGAGACCACAGTGAAACACGGTCTGCTGCTTTTTGTACCCAGAAGTAATCACGGAAATCTTATGGATGGAATAAAGAAAACTATTAACAAAAGTGAAAACATAAAATTAAATAATCCCTGATGGACAGTAAGTCTCCACTGATCTTGACCCTATGTATGCCCAGGTGGGGGAGTACTTAAGAGACTGGCACAGATGTCCAGGCTGCAAGGGAAGCAGACAACAGGATCAGCTGCAAAAGGCTTTAAACTTGAGCCCTGGATTCTTCCACTCTACCCTGGGATCATGAATCTCCACTGCTTCACTGAAGGAATCTGAGGCAGCATCTCCGAGGCCCCATGCCAGGACTATGGGGCACCAAAATTTGGCTTGGATGTGGCAGTACGGCCCAGATCATGAAATAAGCAGCACAAAGTTTGTTGTGTGTGTGCTTAGTCACTCAATTGTGTCCGAATCGTTGTGACCCCGTGGACTGTAGCCCACCAGGCTCCTCTGTCCAAGGGGAAACTCCAGGCAAGAATACTAGAGTGGGTTGCCATGCCTTCCTCCAGGGGGTCTTCCCAACCCACGGATTGAACCCAGGTCTCCCACACCACAGGCAGATTCTGTAGTGTCTGAGCCACCAGGGAATGCCAGTGGATGAGAACTGGCCCTTTTAAATGATCACCTTAATAGATTATCACCCAGGGACTAAAAGAGAAAAGTTAGTATCACAGTCATTGTACAAAATGACAGAACTTCATCTCAGAACTCTTGAGCAATGACCCTGCAGTTGACTGAGAGCCCACAGTGAGAACTGTCAGGCTATGGAGGCCCTTCACTTGCTCTTCTAGAATTGTATGTGCATGGTTGGGGACCAGGATGGACTTATACCAGAAAGGGAAGGATTTCCAGGCCTTGTCAGCAGTCAATATGAATGAAGTTTCTGAGTGAGATGTGAGGGGTTCCACACCACAGAAGATGGTCTCCCATCCTTCCCTCTCAGATCATCTTAACAGTAGCAGCCATTTCCAGGAAGCCTTGTGTAGAAATGGTGAGATGAGACGTATGTGCACTTCATACCAGGAGACTCGGGGGTTCACATCTTCGATATGAGGCCTTGGCCTCAGGTCATCAGATGGGACGTAGCCCAGCATCTACAGGGGTTAAGGGAAGGCATGGAGAACGACAGAGCATCACTTACTACAGAAGAGGGAGCCCAAGAGAGCCTTTGGTGTTGGTCTCATGGGCTCCAGGAAGGCTGTTAGGCTTGGGCTCCCCAATTCTTCCCGCTGGGGGTGCTGACACAAGTGAGATGCATGGAGTGAGCCAGCTGACAGTTCAGGACAGTGACATCCCAGGACCCTATAAGAGTCAAGGGAAAGTCCATTTGTCAACCCTGTGAGAAGCTCCCACGGAACCCCGCTTGTCCAGGTCCCGCCCCTGCTGTCCTCCTGGAGCCCAGATGCACATGACAGGAAGTGACGTCCTCCTAAGCACGCTGGGGGAGCAACGCCATCCTTGACAGTGCTGTTATCTCTGAGAACTGCCGTTGACGGTGGCCAGAGAGAACAGTCCCAAGTGTCATCAGGTGTCAAGATTGGAGGTGACATGAGTTACGAGTGCAGGGATAAGTCTCTGCACCCCGAGTCCCTTTTCCCTCTAAAAAGAGGGGGCCTCACAGCCTCCGGTGACCCTACCCGTGCACTCAGACCAGAGGATCCAGCCTAGCTTAGGCCTAAGACCATCCACTAACCCCTAGGGGGTCTCGGGAAAGAATGTCTAGGTCAGGCTCTGCTGGACCCCAGCTCCGCTCAGTACATGGAGAGCCACGAGCCCCGTGAAGTGAAGGAGGGACTCTCGGGGGGACTGAGGGTCCATACACCAGAATGGCAACCATCTAACCCCTGACTCACCGAGATTTGGCTGCGGATCATCTGGGCAGCTGCTGGGCAGCTCTAAAGACTGAGAGGCTCCCTCACTGTGACCTCAGATGCGGGACACTCAGAGAAGAGGGAACTTTGGCCTGAGGGGCTGGCAGCTGGTCAGTAGAGGGAGGATGTCAGGGTTCGCGAAGAGTCAGGATGAGCACCATCCTCCCCAACAAACGGGTGACTCAAGACCCTCCCCTGTGCTCAGCGCTTCATCCCAGCCAAACATCGGGAAGGGGGTGGCGGTCTGAGAGGGGAGATTGAAGCCTGGTTGTGAAGGTGCAGCCACGAGACAGCAGAAGGGAAGGTCCTGGGACCCTTCAGTGGGGGGCTGAGTATGCCCTCCTCTCCTCGTCTGGGGTGACAGGGAAGGTGGCAGCGTCAATTTCAGACAGGAGAGGGAATGGGCTGGGTGTGGGAGAGGGGGTGTCTCGCACCAATTTTCATCCTGACTCTGAATGTCAGCTGAGAGGACCTGCCTCCCCTGCCAGTCCCCACTGCCGCCCCCCACCCCTTCTAATGCTCAGGCAGAACTGTCTGCTGTGCCCCAGGGGTCACTCTCTCTTGCTACTCAGTGGTCTCAGGGGACAGGCTGACCAGGAGCCCTGTGGGTCCTAGAGCACTGGCCTTGAGGACCCCTCAGAAGCAGCTTCCATTCAAGCCAGGGAAGACTCTCCTCGCTGAAGGTTCTCACAGCATGTCCTCGTCCCTCCTCCAGGTGCCTTCCTGCCTGCTTTCCTGCCCACACTCCCACCTGCGGTCCCTGACCTGCTGTCACCATGCCTCGGAGGCACAAGAGGAAGTCCCATGCCCGAGGGAAACGCCACCAGGTCCGGGGGGACACTCAGGAGGCCCAGGCCAGTGCTGCCGAAGCCCCAAAGGAACTGTGCCCCTCCTCCGACTCTTCTGCCCCTCAGGGTTCTCTCCCGAGCTCCCCTGCTGCTGGTGATCACCAGGAGCTTCAGGGAGCCATGGCCCCTAGCTCTCCTGATGCAGGGCCTTCATGTGCAGGATCTGGTGAAGGTGCCCAGGGCCCCGAGGAGGAAAGTGCAGGTGCCTCCCAGGAAGCCCCTGCCACTCAGAGCACTCGAAAAGATCCTCTGGCCAGGAAGGCCAGGATACTCGTGGAGTTCCTGCTGGAGAAGTACACCAAGAAGGAGCCCATCATGCAGAGCGCCCTGATGAAAATCGTCAGCAGGAAGTATAGGCAGCACTTCCCTAAGATCCTCAGTACAGCCCGTGAGCGCGTGGAGCTGGTCTTTGGCCTGGAGATGAAGGAAGTCGATGGTAGAGGGAACATCTACACCCTCATCAGGAAGCTCAACCTCGGGGGAAACGATTGTCTGCCTGATGAGGGAGTGCTGCCCAAGTCCCATCTCCTCATGGTGCTCCTGGGGGTCATCTTCATGAATGGTAACCACGCCACTGAGGAGGAGATCTGGGAATTCCTCAGTATGTTGGGGATCTATGCTGGGAGGAGGCACTGCATCTTTGGAGACCCCAAAGGCTCATCACCAAAGATCTGGTGCAGAAGGAGTACCTGAATTACTGCAAGGTACCCAAAAGTGATCCTCCACACATGAGTTCCTGTGGGGCCCGAGAGCTTGTGCTGAGACCAGTAAGATGAAGGTACTGGAGGTTCTAGCCACGTTCCATGGTAGGGTCCCTAGTTCCTTCCCAGACCTCTATGACGAGGCTCTGAGAGATCAGGAGGAGAGAGCAGGGCGGAGAGGTGTGGCCAGGGCTCCCACCATGGCTGAGGCCAGTGCCCTTTCCAGGGCCAAGTCCTGCAGCTCCTCACACTTCTGGGGAGGGGGGCAGGGCACTTTGTTCCCTTTGTGTTGGAAGAGAGCAGTTAAGCTGCTAAATAGTGCACAGTAGTAGGGGTGGAGGGAACAAAACCCATATCTTCTTGAAGTTTTAAATGGTAAGCAAGTTTAGGCCTATTTTATTTTAACAAAATATACATCTGTTTTCTTGTATCCATATGAGAAATCTCTAATGAACAATGATTTAAAGTAGAAAGGTAAAGAGGGGAAGGAGCTGTTTTGTATTTTCAAATGTTTTTACTTTTGATAAGGTTTATTGTGCTTCAGAATTCAAATGTATGAATCATATAAATCATAGTTTCCAGCTGTTTTAATGTTTTAAAAGTTTGGGTTTTGTAAAACACACTGAAAGTACTGAATATATTGTTCACAATGCAAACAAGATAACATGACATTAGAAGAGAATTTTTCTTGAAGAGTAGTCAAGCTTCTAAAGACTGCATGGTAGTGGAGGTTAAATCACATTTCTTTTGATCACATTTCTCTTTCTGTTTCACACGAGTAACTTCTACATATTATTTGTTTCGTTTTTTTTTTTTTTTCCCAAATATTTTTACTTCTAAGAGGTTGTTTTTCCTCAGAGTATTAATTTGGTAATGATACTGCTGTTATGTTCATTGCTGTTTTAAAAGTTTTAAAGGTACAGTTTTGGTAGATATAAAAGAAATTCAGGAGCCATCTAAGTTGTCTTTATGATCTGAAAGTAGGTAACATAGCACTGCAAGAGTGATTTTCATGCTAATGTGAAAGAAGACCACAGAAACTATTGAGAAACAAAAAGAAAATGGAGAAAAGAATAGAGTAAAAAGTCATTATGTTGTGGTTTACCTTATTTCTTTGAAACTTTCTTTTAGTAAAAATAAAAAAATACTTTGACTTATTTAGCTCATTTAAGAATATTTGTTTCTTTTGTCCTAATTCACTGCATATTCTCTGCTCTCTCCTGGATTAAAAGTAAACTCAGATGGGAAAGTGGTATTTGAGGGGTTCATAATAATCATAACTTCCATTTATTACAAACCAATACTTCTTACTCAGTATGCCACTGCTTTATATGTAGTACATGCACTCCAGCATTCATGCAGGATCGGATTTAGCAGAGTCCATTTATGGGTGGATAACTTGCAAATTTCTCAAGTTCACGAACTGATGAAGTGACCTTTCTAGGACTAGTCCCCCGATCTGGATTACTGTAGAGCCCACAATGTGCCACTTCTCCCAGCCTAAGCCAGACATCATGTCTTTTCATTCATTTTTCCTCTAAACACTCCAAAAAAATGTGTCTGGTTGGATACATGGGGCCCTGTCCCAAAGAATTGTTTTGGAATAAAGTTTAAAAAATGCTGATAAATGAATGGTATGAAAGAAGACAAAACTACTCAGGGACAATGTGGTCATGAACACATGCAATGTCAGATACCCTGAAAAGATCAATATGCCCTCATTTATCCTTCCTGATTCTCAGGAACATAAAGCCTTAGCTTAAGCACTGTGTCCTCAGGTCAATGGATGGAAGAGTCCCAGCCTCTGACAGTTATCAAGGGGAAGATTTTGGAACACTAGAGGTCCCACAAACTATATCCTGCTTCTTGCCTTGTGTGGCCATGGGGAGAGCAGTCTGTCTGAGGTGTTCTTTCCTTTCCTGCAGGGCAAAGGTGGAGGGGTTCTCAGGGAGTTGAATGCCTTGGACTTGCGGCAGCAGCTCCAATTCTGCCAAGTAGGAGATCTTAATAGGCCTTCTTAGGATTTACAGTGAGAACACTGGGTACTGATGAGTGGACCCCCCCATAGCAAGGGGGACGGCATGGAGGAACAAGCAAGGGTAGCCAGGGAGTAGCTCTCTTACCTCCCCTTCTGTTGTCTCAAGAAGGCAAAAGCCTTGGCCACAGGCCAGCTGATTCAGCCAATAGAGAGGGTGGATTCCCATATGCTACTGGAAGTCAAGGTAAGAAACCTGATCTAAGACTGGGGGACCACTGACTCCAGAAGAGAGTGGAGCCTTAGAACATTCTCCTCCTCAGAAGGCCCCAGTAGCTTTGCACACATCTGGTTCATCCTGTCTTCCAATCTAGAACTTCCAAGAAAGTAATGCCTTTGTTCTGAGGAGCACAGCCTCAGGTGAGTGGAGGCTGCAGTCTGGGTCTGGTCAGGAGTGAGGATGAGGTACCTGAACGGGGGGCAAGAAGACCACTCAGCCCAGAACAGGGGAGACTGTGGAGGCCCAGCCCTGATGCCAGCCCTATGAGACCCAGGAGAAAGCTTTCTGGCTGAAGTGCTTCTCTTTCCGCTCGAGTGGTCTCAGGGAGGTGAGAGCCTTGGTCTACTGGGAGAAGCCTCACTTCAGTACAGAGTGGAAAATTAGTGACCCCAAATGAGGATAAAGGAACTGCACCTAGAACACAGCCCTGCCCCTCTACACCTCGCACTGGCAAATTTGGGAATGTGGGCATGATGCACCCATAACATTTCTTTTTAGAGCATCTCAGGAGGTTAGGCGCTGGGGTTCAGGGGTCAACCTCAGGAGGAAATCCAGGTCATGCCAAGAGTCAAGTAGAGGATCATAAGGACTAAAGGAACAACTCACACTATACCACTTTTATAGAATGCCTCCCCTAGGGTCAGCCACGAGTGACCACAGGTTGGCAGCCCTCACATCCTCCGAGGAGGTCTCAGGGAATTTAAGGCTTGTAGCATGAGCGGACAGGTCTTGTTAGGAGATGGGAAGTCAGTGTGAGGACCTTGAGAGAGGACATTAATAGTGAAGAGAGGGAGGAAATACAGGACTACCTAGGAGCTTGACCGAGGACACATGCAGCCAGCCATCAGAAGGCCTCAATTTCCAGTCACAGCTTTTTGTCCTAGGAGACCACAGGTAAGTGTGGTAAGTTAGGCAACCTCTGCTTTCTTCTATTGGGTCTCAGAGAGTTGTGAGCTTTGCTCTGAGCACATGCCCTCAGGTAAAGAGACAGGAGCTGCAATACCTCCCAGCAGTTCCCAGAGGACACCTGGTCATTTCTCCAGAGGATCTTCAGGTAACCCTTGATGTGGCAGGGAAGACAGTTTTTTCATACGTGCATCAGCTACTCTGTGCAGACTGATTTCCCTGGGCTTTTGTCCTTCAAATCCTCCATGATAATGGGAATTGAAGGAAGGCCCCAAAACAAGTGGCATGCCCCTCCTCTCAAGTTCTTGCTAGGAAAGTTTACTTTTGATGTTTCTGCACATGCACGACTGCCCCTTCCACTTGTTAGGAAGAAAATTTCTCACTAAATTCTAGGCAATAGTCCAAGCTGGAGACCTTCATTAGAAGGCTCCCACCAAGAGAAATGACAGCTCCTGGCTCGCGGAGCCTGCCTCCGTATGACAGGGATAGAATAGCATAGGATACAGGTAGCTTTTTTCCGGTGACTCTGTGGAAAAGAATCCACCTGCAATGCAGGAGATGAAGGTTTGATGCCTGTTCTGGAACATCTCCTGGAGGAGGAAGTGGCTACCCATTCCAGTATTCCTGCCTGGAGAATCCCATGGACAGAGAGCCTGGAGTGCTACAGTTCATGGGGTTGCAAAGTGTCAGAAATAAATGAGGGCTTCAGCACAGACAGACAGACAGGTAGCTCTAGAAGTCTAGGAGGGGAATCAGTACAGTTCAGTTCAGTTCAGTCGCTCAGTCGTGTCCGATTCTTTGCGACCCCATGAATTGCACCACGCCAGGTCTCCCTGTCCATCACCAACTTAGAGAAACCTAGGAACCATTGGTAGACTGTTGTAAGTTAACACTGTTCAAGAAAGGCATCAGAATGTTGTGGAAGAAGGCAGGTTTTTTTAAATATAAAGCCATAATTCATACATGAGATGTCACCCAGGCCTTTAGGAAAAAGAAAAATGACACCAGCCTTCTACTCATTTGAAGAAGTTGTACAGTAATCCAAGTTTGACCTCATAAGGTCAGACACTCTCCTGCTCCAAATGAATTGGGAGGGAGTGATGTAAGCCTGACCTCTATTCAAAGAAGGCAGTCCTTCCTAGTCCTCCACTTTCCATTGACTATAAAATGTATTTCACTTAATCTTCCAGGCAGAGTTCCATCACCTGCCTTCTTGCATCTTTTACAAGCATCCTATATAAATAAATCTATTTCTTGCCTAACACTTTGCCTGTTGCTGAATTCCTTCTGCGCTGAGACACAAACAGTGTGAGCCACAGTACATCCAGGTACCAGGTAAGTGATTCTAATTAAAAGACCATGGTTCAAGACTCAAACTGGATTTTGAGGGGGGGTGGAGAGGTTGGAGTCCTGGCCATGTGGATTTTAGTCAAAACCTCATGTGACAGGTTTCAGGTAGAGGAGATCTCCATGCCACCACATCGGAAATTTTATACTATGGCCTGTTATACTGGTTCATAGGGCTAGAATTAAAGTCACTTTCTTCTGCATTTCTCTGCACCTAGATTCCCAATATCTTTGCCTTTGGGTGTCCAAATCCAGACACTGTATGCGATGAATGCCTCCACTTTGTGTTTATAAAATTCAAGCTGAGTGTGTCTACAGGATAGGAAGAGAATGGACAAAGAAAGAAAAAAAAAATTGAGCTAAAAATTTTCTGGCTGCCTTCTGAAATATGGCTGTCCTGGTGCCTCAGAGGGTAAAGAATCTACCTGAAATGGCGGGAGACCGGGGTTCGATCCCTGGATTGGGAAATTCCCCTGGAGAAGGGAATAGCAACCCACTCCAGTATTCCTGCCCAGAGAATACCATGGACAGGGATCCTGGAGGGCTACAATCCATGGGGCCACAATGAGTCAGACATGACTTAGAGACTGAACAACAACAGCAATCTCCTAACACTTCTTCTACTTTCCCACTTCTTGCTGCAACTAGTGAAGCCCATGTGTCCTAGAGCCTGTGCTCCGCAGTAAGAGAAGCCACCACAATGAGAAGCCAGTGCACCCCAATGAAGGGTAGCCCCTGCTCCTCGAAACTAGAGAACACACATGCAGGAGAAAGAGCCAGCCCAACCAAAATGAAATACATAAATAATTTCTTAAAAAAAAAAACAATCAGGGAAGCCACAACGGCCCCTGGGGTGAGAACTGAACCATATTCTGCCCAGCAAGATCACAGGTGAGGGATGCCACAGCCATGTACAGGCCATAAGGGAATTCAGTGACACCGGAAGGTGCTTATGAGCATTAGCCATTTCCTTTTCAGATGGGTAACTGTCCATTGCTGAAGAGTTGCCCTTAGGATTCCAACAAGGTCCCTTATGTCCAAGTCTTTCTTGCCTTTAGGAAAAACTCTGAACTTTGAAAGACTTGCCAGGTAGACTCTGCTGGCTTGGCAATGCTTAATTTGTCTACAAAAGCCCTTCCCCTTCTCCTGATGATACTAACCATCAGCCAGCCCCTGAGCCCTGTTCACAGGAGCTCTTTCTGGGCAAAAGAAGGAGCCTCTTGGACCACAGACGTCTTCTTCACTATACTCAGCATTGAACTCCACAGCTCCCAGCCCCCATCACCAATGCTTTGCCCTCTAACCTGGGCTTCCAGAACTCCTTAAACACTACCCACCTCAGGAAGTCATAGGGCCCACCAGACTTCCGTAAGAATCCAAGTTCCCTACTCCATGCAGGATCTCAGTTGGATAAAACAAGATTAAGGAAAATTCTCAGATGACCCAAAAAATATCTAAACAAGTTTAGACATCTATGACTTTTGAGTTAACCCAGAAGGACATTTATATCATCCTTGCTCAGACACTCTCTCAGGCAGAAAGGACAACTATATACAGATTTTGCACTCAGCTGGGAGACAGCTATCACATGGCAAACTCCTAACCATTTCCCATGGGAATGATGGCTGTTCCCTGTTGAGAATCTAATTGGGAGTATAATACTTGAGCCAGGTTAGCAGCCAGGGATGCTTTGTCTTCCTCTTCCCCACCTGAACACTGGTGGTCAGAGCACACCCAGAGAGGCTCCCTGTTCTGGCCAATGACCACCACTAGGTTTCCAGCCATGTCAGGACCAAGCAAGACAAAGTGCCAGCACAGGGTGTCACAGGTGCACCAAGACCTAAACGGTGACTACTGTAACCCAGGGTTCATGATGCCATATTTATAAAAAATAGCACTGTGGTTTCTGTCTTCCCTCCCACTCCATGGATTTTGCGTGGGTACTTATGGGTAACTGCCTGCACACTAGGAGAAAAGTTATATAACCTTAAACTGTCCATCAACTTGTCAGTCAAATGACACAGGACACACATGACCCTACCACATGGCAGGACCGCTTCTGGTTTCCAGACAGCCTGCTCTCATCCTTCTCAGGAGTATAATTTTCCTTTGCCTCATAAAACTGCTACTTAAAACTTCTCTGTTTCTCTAATGAATTCTTTCTTTTTGCTAGGACAAAAACAGGAAATCAGCATTCCACTGGTGAAAATATGGATCACATATTTATTACTGTTTAGCAGGTTCCAGTTAACGTTTTTACATTTTATAATGCAAATTTAGAAACTTTTGATTGCTGTGTGATCTAGAACAAGAAAACACAGCAAAGGAAGAGGGATTTTCATGCAAATTTGAAGAGACTCTGTGCTAAAATAACTTCAGTTCAGTTCAGTCACTCAGTCGTGTCCGACTCTTTGTGACCCCATAAATTGCAGCACGCCAGGCCTCCCTGTCCATCACCAACTTCGGGAGTTCACTCAAATTCACGTCCATTGAGTCGGTGATGCCATCCAGCCATCTCATCCTCTGTCATCCCCTTGTCCTCCTGCCTCCAATCCCTCCGAGCATCAGAGTCTTTTCCAATGAGTCAACTCTTCGCATGAGATGGCCAAAGTACTGGAGTTTCAAATAACTTAGGTCAAGTAAAAAAGAAAAGAAAAAGTAAATTTTGGTAAGTTTTTGGTTTTGTTAAATTCTTTTCATATTCCTTTTCAGTAAAAGTATTTCCTTAGAATATTCAAGATTGTGGTAGAAATTAAATAGTAATAAAGTAGACTACTTTATCATTGTCACTCTTATTTCCAACCACTAATTGAGCATCTACTCCTTGGAATGCTCCATGGCAGAACTGGGGATGGTAATAAAAAGAAGCCTGAGTCACTGTCCATAGTACTTTAGTGTCTAGGAGTTGCTGCCATATCAAGCAGATGGTGAGATACCCTTCGAGGCCTAAACATGTGACAAGTTGAAACCAGGGATGAGAACAAGAAGAGGTTTCAGATTAGAGCTGCTGCTGCTGCTAAGTCACTTAAGTCGTGTCCGACTCTGTGTGACCCCATAGATGGCAGCCCACCAGGCTCCACCATCCCTGGGATTCTCCAGGCAAGAACACTGGAGTGGGTTGCCATTTCCTTCTCCAATGCATGAAAGTTAAAAGTGAAAGTGAAGTTGCTCAGTCGTGTCCGACTCTCAACGACCCCATGGACTGTAGCCCACCAGGCTCCTCCGGCCATGGGATTCTCAAGGCAAGAGTACTGGAGTGGGGTGCCATTGCCTTCTCCACAGATTACAGCAGTCAAAAGTAAATGCTTTGAGGCAAGGAATGTGGGCGCTTTGGAACACTGCAGTTCCCTTGAGGATGTAATTTGAAGTTAGGTGGGTTGGTAGGCTAAATGAGGCTGAGTGAATTGAGGGTTGGGGGGTGACCCTGAAAAGGGGGGGGGGTTTAAGTTGAAAGCTGAAGAATGGAATGGAAGATTACCCTTGATTTTTACTTTGAGACTGTGTGTAAAACAGAGAGACTCTCCACCTGGGATAGGAATAAAATTGTTCTGTGCTCCTGCCCCAGTATAGGGAAACACAGTGCACAAACTCGGGATTTAACCCCACTGCCTCCAGGGTGTTTGCCAGAAAGAAGGATGGTATTTCCTTGAAATGAGATATCTAATAGCGACTGTAACAGCACTCTCCACACTGGGGTCAGAGGCCACTATGTTAAAGAAGTGCCCTACTGCCTATTTTAAGCACAATTTGGGAAACTACAAATGAAGGCTACACTTTTGGTGTTGATGAAACTAATGAAAATAGGGGGTGGTGGTATGGATGAGAAGGCAGCTGCGAGGGAAGATCTTTGTCCTTGACACAAATTCTAGAAGTTCTGAGTAGCATCCAAGCAGGGGAGATTCCTCTACATTCAAATGACATATTTACAAATGGGGAAATTTTATATAGTTTTAATGTCTAAGCAGAACTTTGGTCATTCCAAAATTGCCACATATTTCTGATATCTCACGAAAGTAAAAAAAAAAAAAAAACAATTCACAAACAGTTGATACTATGGTCTGTGGTCATAATTATCAGAGAAATAAACATCATTCTTTGAAATCCATTATTGCAAGAGCTTTATAAATATCACATATATTACAATAGTTCTACAAAATAGGGTGTCGAAGACTCACTTTGCAAATTATGAATTTGGTAATATTCTCAAGTTCACAAGACTTGTGACAGAGCTGGAAATAGACATTTGGTCTGCATCTATATAGAGGCCACACTGTTCCACTCCTCCCAGCCTGAGGCAGACCTAGTGTCCTTCAGTTCTCCTGTCATCTCCCTACTCCAAACTGTATTTCAGAGGCTTCTGTTTCAAGACAGCGGTGTAGGAGGATGTCTGTTCATCTCCTCCTGCACATAACTGCAACTAGCTGTTGAACAACTATCAACAGGAGGATGCTGGAACACACCAAAAATGATACCCCACGTTCAAAGAAAAAGTGGAAGTCGCAACAAGATAATAGGAGGGGTACAATCACAATGAATTCAAATCCCATACCCTCTGAGTAGGTAACTGGAGAACAAAAATACCAAAGAAGTTCTCCCACGATTGTGAAAGCTCTGCACCACACATCAAGGAACGCAGCCTGCAGTTCTGACAAAGGGACTTGGAATTCCCTGGTCATCTGACCTTCAAGGGCAGTGGGATTTGATTACAGGACTGCCAGACAAGTAGGGGAAACAGACAGACCACTCTTGAGAGGGCACAAACAAAGTCTCACATGCACCAAAACCCAGAGAAAAGGAGCATTTACTCCACAGGAGACTGAATCAGACCTACCTCCAAGTGTTCAACAGTCTCCTGTGGAGTCATGGGTCAGCTGGGGCTCACCACAGGGATGGGGGCACTGGCAGAAGCAGTCCTAGAGGTCCTCCTTGGCGTAAGCCTTCTTACAGGTCGGCATTAACTCTGCCATAGAGACCACAGATCCATAATTCAAAAAGAGACAAGCACTCTAATGTTCACTGAAAGACTGTTTACAACAATTAGCACATGGAAGAAACGTAGATGTACATCGACAGATGCAAGTATAAAGAAGCTGTGGAAGGCACATGTGATGGAATATTGTGCTTGTTATTTTGTCGCTAAGTTGTATGTGATTCTTCTCAGACCCCAAGGACTGTAGCTCACTAGAATCCTCTGTCCTTGGGATTTCCTGGGTAAAAATACTGGGGTGTGTTGCCACTTACTTCTTCAGGATATCTTCGTGACCCAGAGATTGAACCCATGGCTCCTCCATTGGCAGGCAGATTTTTTACCATTGACCCACGAGGGTAGCCCAGTGGAATATTAATCAGCCATAAAAATGAACAAAATTGTGTCATTGTTAGAGAGGTGGATGGACTTAGAGAGTGTCATACAGAGAAGGAAGTCAGAAAGAGAAAAAGAAAGATTGAATATTAATGTATATATGTGGGATGGAGAAGAATGGCACAGGTGACCCTATTTCAAAGCAGAAATGAAGACAGTGATATAGAGACCAAATGTATGGTACCAAGGGGGAAAGGGTTAGGGTGGGAGGAATTAGAATATTGGGATTGACACATACACACTAATGATACTATGTATAAAATAGACAACTGTTGGGAATATTCTGTATAGCACAGGGAAGTCTCCCTAATTCACTGGGATGTTCTCAATGCGAGGGAAATCCAAAGTGAGAGGATATAGGTATATGTATGTCTGATTATTTTAAGTGTAGAATAGAAGCCAACACAACATTGTAAAGCAATATACTGCAAGAAATATTTGCTGACATTGACTCGAAACAGTGACTGTAAATGTACTTTTATTTCAATATTCCATGGTTTTCCAAAGAACAATGCGAAGTAAATCAGATTTTTCCTTCATAGGCTGTTATTTCACACAGTGTTTTTATATGTTAACACGTATCTTTCAAAATGTAAATATCATACAAAGGAAACTAGGATTAATAACTTTTTAACTTTCACTCCTTTACTGTAATTGTTTTTACTTTTCTAGTTAGTATGGGGGAGCAAAACATGCCATCTCAAAATGTCTCTTTTGATACACAGATTATTCTAACTGAAAACAATCAAGGCCAAAAGATTCAGAAAGGAACCTGACCTTTGGCCTAACTGCCTGAAAAAACTTAGACAAAGGTCCTGTTCCCTGAAGAGAACTATGACCAGAGATAGCTGTAAAGATTATGGGCAAGGTGTGGTGGCAAAATCTTGGCAGGGCCTAGAGATGAGAGTCCACTCTGTGGCCCGGGGTCTCTGCCTGGCACAGAAAACATTCGGTTACCAACATTCCCTTTCCCATTTCCATGTGAACTGCCTTCCTATCCTTTCAAGTCCCAAAGAATTACCATTAAAATTTTCTTTTCTCTTTGGCTCTGGGCTTTGGCCATGTTGATGAGTTATTCAGTTTTCCTGGGTCTCTCTCACAGCTATGTGTTATTATACTTTTATTTTATCCTATTAATCTCTCTCACATCAATTTAATTCTTCGACAACCCGCAAAAACCTAGAAGGGCAGAGGGAAGTTTCATCCTCCTCCATATTAGCTACATCTCACATATTTCTCTGTGTCTTCAAAATCCTTTAATGAGGTATTCAATAACAATCTAATGGCTACGAATGTCATTAAGGATTTTACTCATATTGATACAATTACATATTTCTTTAGGCTTTTCTAATTTTTATTTATTTATTTATTTACTGACCATTACCCTGCCCAATAGAGCAAGAGCCAGGTTTCCTCATAGCCTGTCCCTCCCATCAGCAAGCTTCCAGAAGCCTCTTAAACTCATTCTTCAGAGGGCCGACAGAAGAACTACAATGCCCTATCCTCTAGAATGAAAACCACAATCACCCTAAGCTAACCTAAATGATCACGTGGATCACACCTTTGTGTAACTCAAAAGCTACAGGCCAGGCTTTGCAGGGCCACCCAATGTGGACGGGTCATGGTGGAGAATGCTAACAAAATGCAGTCCACTGGAGAGGAGAATAGCAAACTACTTCAGTATCCTTGCCTCAAGAACCCCGTGAACATCATGAAAAGGCAAAAAGATATGATACCAGGAGATCATACCAGGGGGAGATACCTGAGTCCCCCAGGTTAGTAGGTGTCTAATATGCTATTGGGGAAAAGCCCAGAAATAGCTCCAGAAAGAATGAAGAGACTGGGCCTAAGTCAAAATGATGCTTAGTTGTGGATGTGTCTGGTGGTAAATGTAAAGTCCGATGCTGTAAAGAACAGTAACACATAGGAACCTTGAATGTTAGGTCCATGAATCCATGGAAATTGGTCAAGCAGGAGATGGCAAGAGTGACCGTCAACATTTAAGAAATCAGACAACTAACATGGACAGGAATGGGTGAATTTAATTGAGATTACCATTGTATCTGTGGGCAAAAATCCATTAGAAGAAATGCACCAGTCTCATAGTCAAAAAGACTGCGAACTGCAGGTACTGGGTGCAGTGTGCACAAGGACACAATGATCTTGATTCATTTCCAAGGCAAAGCATTCAGCATCACAGTAATTCAAATCTATGCTCCAACCACTGATGCCAAAGAGGGTAGAGTCCAGTGGTGCTAATAAGATGTACATCACAGCCTAGAACTACCATCCCCCCCAAATGTCCTTTTCATAATAGGGGACTGGAATGGAAAAGTAGGAAGTAAAGGAATAGCTCGCAGCTGAAGATGGAGAAGCTCTAGATAATCTGCATAAACATGACCCGGAGCTCACTCTGGCTCAGATCATATGCTCCTTACTGCAAAATACAGACTTAAGTTGGAGAAAGTAGAGAAAATCACGAGGCCATTCTGATATGACCTAAATCAAGTTCCTTATGGTTATACAGTGGAGGTGCGGAATAGTTTCAAGGGATATGATCTGGTAGGAAGACTGCCTGAAAAACTAAAGATGGAGGTTCAGAACAAGGTATAGGAGGTAGTATCCAAAACCATCCACAGGAAAAAGAAATGAAAAAGGCTAAATAGTTGTATGAGGAGGCCTTACAAATACCTGAGAATGAAGGGAAGCAAAAGGCAAAGGAAAGATATACCAATCTGAATGCAGATTTCCAAAGAACAGCAAGGAGTAATAAGAAAGAATTTTCAAATGAGCAATGCAAAGAAATAGAGGGAAAAAATAGAATGGGAAAGACTAGAGTTCTCTTCATGAAAATTAGAGATACCATGGGAACATTTCATGCAAAGATGGGCACAATAAAGGACAGAAACTATAGGGACACAACAGAAGCAAAGGATTTTAAGAAGAGGTGGCAAGGATATACAGAACTGTTCAACAAAGGTCTTTATGACCCAGATAACAGCGATGTTGTGATCACTCACTTAGAGCCAGACATCCAGGAGTGTGAAGTCAAGTGGGCCTTAGGAAGCATGCCTAAGAACAAAGCTAGTGGAGGTGATGGAATTTCAGCTGAGCTATTTCAAACCCTAAATGATGATGTTGTTAAAGTACTGCACTCAATATGCCAGCAAATTTGGACCACTCAGCAGAGGACACAGGACTGGAAAAGGTAATCTTCATTCCAATCCCAAAGAAGTGCAATGCCAACGAATGTTCAAACTATCATATAATTGCGCTCATTTCACATGCAAGCAAGGGAATGCTCAAAATCCTTCAAGCTACGCTTCAACAGTATCTGAAAAGAGAACTTCAATATGTACAAGCTGGATTCAGAAAAGGCAGAGGACTCAGATATCAAATTGGTAATCTCCACTGGGTCATAGACAAAGCAAGAGAACTCCAGGAAAACTTCTACTTGTTTGACTATGCAAAAGCCTTTGCCTGTGTGTATCACAGGAAACTGCAAAATTCTTAAATGATGGTAATACCAGACCACCTTACCTGCCTTTTGAGAAACCGGTATACAGGTCAAGAAGCAACAGTTGAAGTGGACAAGGAACAACAGACAGGTTCAAAACTGGGACATGGGTACATTAAGGCTGCATATTTTTACCCTGATTATTTAAGTTATATGCACAGTACATCATGAAAATTCCCAGATGGATGAACACAAGCTGGAATCAAATTGCTGGCAGAAATATCAATACTTTCAGATATGCATATGATACCACCCTTATGGCATAAAGTGAAGTGGAACTAAAGAGACTCTTGATGAGAGTGAAAGAAGGGAATGAAAAAGCTGGCTTAAAAGTCAACATTCAAGAAACTAAGACATGGCATCTGGCCCCAACACTTCATGGCAAACAGATGAGGAAAAAGTAGAAATAATGGAAGATTTAATTTTCTACTCCAAAATCACTGTGGATGGTGGAGGCAGCCATGATGGTGGTGGTGGTGGTTTAGTGACTAAGTCGTGTCCAACTCTTGTGACCCCATGGGCTGTAGCCTCCCAGGCTCCTCTGTCCATGAGATTCTGTAGGCATGAATACTGAAGTGGGTTGCCATTTCCTTCTCCAGGTGATCTACCTGACCCAGGAATTGACATCACATCTCCTGCACTGCAGGCAGATTCTTTACCAACTGAGCTATGAGAGAAGCCCCAAATTAAAAGATGCCATGAAATTAAAAGACGCTGTTTTCTTGCAAGAAAAGGTATGACAAACCTAGAACACGTAATAAAAAGCAGAGACATCACATTGTCAAAAGAGATGTGTCTAGTCAAAGCTATGATTTTCCCAGGGGTCATGTGTGGATGAGAGTGCTGGACCATAAAGAATGCTGAATGCTGAAAAACTGATGCTGTTTAATTGTGGTGCTGGAGAAGACTCTTGAGAGTCCCCTGGACAGAAAAGAGATCAAACCAGTCATTCCTGAAGGGAATCAATGCTGAATATTCATGGGAATATCTGATGCTGAAGTTGAAGCTCAAAACATTTGGCTACCTGATGGGAAGAGCTGATTCATTGGTAAAGACCCTGATGTTGGGAAAGATTGAAGGGAAAAAGAAAAGGAGGCAGAAGAGGATGAGATGGTTGGATGGCATCACTAATTGGATGGACAAGAGTCTGAGCCAACTCCAAGAGTTTGTGAAGAATAGGGAGCCTGGCGTGCTACGGATCATGGGGTCACAGTCAGAGATGACTGAGCAACTGAACAAAAGCAACAACACAGAACTGCAAAACAACAAAAGTAAAATATATTGTAAGCAATGGACAATAGGTAATAACACCATAGTGATATCAGTTGCTCAATTTTAACAAATGAACTTGTATCAGTTGAACCATTCCAAGATGGTAATAACAGAAGATGCTAAGTGGAGGAAGAGACTGGCTCTATAGGAACTCTACACTGTCTGCTAAATTTTCTGTAATCCTAAATCTGTTCTTTAAAAAAATACAGAGGCTCAAAAGACAAAATGTTCACCACTCATTATGAAAGAAATGCAAACCGAAGCTACAATGATGCATCACCTCACACTTGCCAGAAAAGCTATCATAAAAAAATCCAGAAACAAAAAGTTATGAAGTGGCATGTAGAAAAGAGAACCTTCTTGTACTTTGAGGGGGAATGTAAATTGATATAGCCACTATGGAGAACAGTATGGAGAGTCCTTTAAAAACTAGAAATAAAACTACCCTGTGACTCAGCAATCCCACTACTGGGCATACACAATGAGAAAGCCATGTGTGAAAAGATTCACGGACCGCACTGTTTATTGCAGCACTATTTACAATAGCTAGGACATGGAAGCAACCACTTCAACTTCCACTAACAGATGAATAGATACAGAAGTTGTGGTAGATATATACAATGGAATATTACTCACCCATAAAAAGTAACAAATTTAAGTCAGTGGCAGTGAGGTGGATGCACCTAGAGTCTGTTTCACGGAGTGAAGTAAGTCAGAAAGAGAACAAAAAGTATTGCACATTAACTCATTTATATGGAATCTAGAAAATGGCACTGATGAATCTATTTGCAGGGTAGGGATAGAGACACATGTAGAGAAAAGACGTGGACACAGCAAGGTATGGAGAGAGAGGGACAAACTGAGAGTGTCTATGACATATATGCACTACCATGTGTATAAGAGAGAGCTAGTGGGGAGGTGCTCTACAACAGAGGGAGCTCAGACTGCTGTTCCGTGACAACTTGGAGGACTGAGATGGGGGTGGCCTGAGGGATGCTCATGGCGGGGGATATATGTATACTTAGAGCTGCTTCATACTGTTGTACAACAGAAACTAACACACTATAAAGCAATTCTCCTCCAATTAAAATTTTTCATAAACGCTCTATGATTTAAAATGTAGAAACAATCTGGACAAGAACACATAGCCAGTACAGAGTTATATACAACAATGCCAAATGAATAAGAGACAGGAACAATGAAAAGCAAAAGATAACATAAGAATTTATCCTCAAATTAAAAATCTTAGGATACACGCACAGAAAATATTCAAACATATAAATAACTTCAGCTATCTCGGATCACCATAGCAAAATGAGGAGTCGGGCCTGGAAGAATCAACAATTACTTAGACCACGTAATAGAAAATACACCATAAATAAAAGCAACCATACCAAAAAAAGTCCCTACAAAGAAACCTCAGAACAATGCATACATTCCACATAGAGACAACAAGAAGAATTTCCTGACAGCCTTAGGAGAAAGAAGTCTCAAAAGAATAGTATGTTATGTGTATTCATGAGGAGCAGATATTGTAAGACTGTCGATGTTCCTTAACTCTTTACAGATCTACTCCAGTCAGACCAGCTGAGACCACAATCAAACATGGGCTGCTGTTTCCTGTACCCAGAATAAACCATGGAAAACTTATACAAGGAATAAAGACAACTATTAACAGAAGCCAAAACACAAAACTAAATAGTGCCCAAGGCAAAATAAGTCTCTCATGAACTTGACCCTATGAGTGTTAAGGTGAGGGAGTACTCGGAGACTGACAAGGGGTGTGCAGCCTACAAGGGAAGAAGACAACAGGATCAGCTGAAAAAGGCTTTAAAGTGCAACCCTTGATTCTTCCACTGTGCCCTGGGGCCATGAATCGCTACAGCCTCACTGAAGGAATCTGAGGTAGCATCTCAGAGCTCCCATGCCAAGATCATGGGGAACCAGTTTCAGTTGGATGTGGCAGCATGGCCCAGACGTCATGAAATAACCAGCACAAACTTTGTTAGTGGACGACAACTGGCCCTTTTAAGTGATCACCTTAATAGACTATCACCCAGGGACTAAAAGAGAAAACTCAGTATCCCAAAAATTGTACCAAAGGACAGAAATTCACCTCAGAACTTTTGAGCAATGCCCCTGCAGTCGATTAAGAGCCCACAGTGAGAACTGTTAGGCTAAGGAGCCCCTTCACTTACTCTGCTGGGATGGTGTGGGTCATGGTGAGGGACAGGGGTGGATTCATACCAGAAAGGGAAGGATTTCCAGGCCCTGCCAGCAGTCAGTATGAAGATCCTGAGTGAGATGTGAGGGGTTCCATACCACAGAAAGCAGTCTCCCATCCTTCCCTCTCAGCTCATCTTACCTGCGACAGCCATTTCCTGGAAGCCTCAGGCAGAAGGGTCCAGAGGAGATGTACGTGCGCTTCTCAGCAGGAGTCTCGGGACTTGATATCTTCGATGGGAGGCCTTGGCCTCAGGTCAGCAGATGGGACGTAGCGCACCACCTACAGGGGTCAAGGGAAGACATGGAGAGCGGACAGAGCATCACTCAGCCCAGAAGACGGGGCCCGAAAGTGCCCCCACTGTCATTCTCAGGAGCTCCAGGAAGCCTGTAGGGCCAGGCCATAAACAATTCTTGCTGGGGTGCTGACAGAAGCTAGAGCCTGGGAGGGAGGCCCGTAGACTCTGCTCGGTACAGGGAAGGTCTCAGGATTCGCGACGATGCAAGGAGAAGTGCACATGCCAATCCTCCGGGAAGCTCCCCCGGAACCCCGCCCGCCCTGGCCCCGCCTCTGCTGTCCGCCTGGAACACAGATCCACATGACCGGAAGTGATGACAACGCACCACGATGAGGCTGCGAAGCCATCTTTGAGAGCTGCTGCCGTCTTAGAGAACTGCCGTGTAGGGTGCCCAGACGGAGGACTTCCAGGTCTCAACAGGGGTCTGAGTGTAAGGTGACATGAGTTACAAGTGTGGGACACACGTCCAGCACGCCCAAGCCTTTCCCTCTGAAAAGAGGGGGCCGGACAACCCCCGGCCACTCTGCCCCTGCTCTCCCCTGGAAGATTCGGGCCTGCATCTTAAGCCCCAAGTCCATCCACTTCACCCAGGTGGTCTCCGAGAGGAAGGCTTCGGTCCGGGGCTGGTGGACTCCAGTTCTGCTCATTAGAGGGAAAGCCCCGAGCCCTGTAGCTAAAGGAGGGACTGTCGGGGAGTACTGAGGGTCTCCACACCCTAGAACGGCAGCCACGTGAAACCCCCACCCCCCGAACTTGGCCTCGGAGCATCCGGGTAGGATCTGGGCAGCTCTAACGGCTGCAGGTCACCCTTATTGCGATCTCGGATGTGGGACACTGAGGGAGGACGGCACCTCGGTCTGAGGGGTTGGTAGCTGGTCAGTACAGGGAGGATGTCAGGGCTCAGGAGGAGCCAGGGTGAGGACGATCCTCATGGACACATGGGCGAATCAGGACCCTCCTCTGTAGTCAGTGCTTACTCCAGGCCAAACACGGGGAAGGGAGGCTGCGGTCTGAGTGGGGAGGTTAGAACTTGCATACAGAAGGGCGGGTCCCGGGACCCTTAGGTGGGAGGCTGAGCACTCCCTCCTCTCCTTCTCCAGAGTCACAGGGAAGGTGGCAGCATCAGCCTTCAGAGCAGAAGAGGGATCGGGGCGGGTTGCTAGGGAGTTATTCCCCATTTTTCATCCTAACTATGAATGTGAACTGAAAGGACATGCCTCCCCTGCCAGCCCCCACAGGCCCCCCTCTAATGCCCAGGCAGGGATGTCTGGCTGTGCCCCAGGGCTCACTCTCACTTCTTCCTCAGGGTTCTCAGGGAACAGTCTGACTAGGAGAACAGGAGACTTGTGGGTCCTAGAGCAGTGGACTCAAGGCCACCTACGAAGCAGACTTGGTTTAAACCGGGGACGACCCTCTCCGGTGTAGGTGCTAACAACATTTCTTTTTCCTTCCTCAAGGCCATTCAAAGCCTGCCTTCCTAACTGCACGCCCACCTGGGGTCCCTGACCTGTGTCATCATGCCTCGGAAGCACAAAAACAAGCATCATGCCCATGGGAAATGCCACCAGGTCCAGGGGGACACTCAGGAGGCCCAGGCCAGTGCTGCTGCAGCCCCAGGTGAGGAGTGCCCATCCTCCCCGTCTTCTGCCCCTCAGGGTTCTCCCCCGAGCTCCCCTGCTGCTGGCGATCACCAGGAGCTTCAGGGAGCCATGGCCCATAGCTCTCCTGTTGCAGAGGCTTCCTGTGCAGGATCTGAGGAAGGTGCCCAGGGCCCCGAGGAGGAAAGTGCAGATGCCGCCCGGGCAGCCCTGCTCGCTCGGAGCATTCGCAAAGATCCTCTGATGAGGAAGGCCAGCTTGGTGATGGATTTCTTGCTGGAGAGGTACACCAAGAAGGAGCCCATCACACAGAACGGCATGCTGAATGTCATCGGCAGGAAGTACAAGCAGCACTTGCCTGAGATCCTGAGCAGAGCCTCTGAGCGCGTGGAGCTGGTGTTTGGCCTGGAGCTGAAGGAAGTCGACTGCAGCAGGAACATCTACACCCTCGTCAACAAGTTCAGTCTCGGGGTTGAGGAAGGTTCAAGTGATGAGGAGGAACTGCCCAAGTCTGGTCTCCTCATGGCGCTCCTGGGCATCATCTTTATGAAGGGTAACCGCGCCAGTGAGGAGGAGATCTGGGATTTCCTCAATGTGTTGGGGATCCATGCTGGGAAGAAGCACTCCATCTTTGGGGAGCCCAGAAAGCTTATCACCAAAGATCTGGTGCAGAAGGGGTACCTCAACTACCGCCAGGTGCCCAATAGTGATCCTCCGGGCTACGAGTTCCTGTGGGGCCCGTGAGCTTATGCTGAGACCACTAAGATGAAGGTGTTGGAAGTTCTGGCCAAGATCCAGGATAAGGTCCCGAGTTCCTTCCCAGACCTCTATGATGAGGCTCTGAGAGATCAGGTGGAGAGAGCAGGGCTGATAGGCATGGCCAGGGTTCCAACAGTGGCTGAAGCCAGTGCCCCTACCCGGGCCAAGTCCTATAGCTCCTCCCATATCTAGGGAGGGGTCATGGTACTTTGTTCCCTTTGTGTTGGAAGAGAACACTCCACCTCTTAAATAGTGCGGGGTTGTAGGGGTGGGGGGAACAAAACCCATATGTTCTTCACAGTTTTAAGTAGTAAGGGAGTTTAGGTGCAGGTTTAACAAAGTATACATGTTCTCCTTTTATCCATATGAATAATATCTAGTCAAAAGTAGATGATTTAGGTAGGGAGGTAGAGGTTTTTTGTATTTTTAAATGTCACTACCCTTCATAAGGTTTATTTTGCTTCAGAATCTAGGTTTATTAATGTCATGTTTACTGCTGTTAGGTTTAAGACTAAGAATTCATTATTTATAAACAAGTTGAAAAGGCTTCAATATTTTCCTTATGGTCGAGAACAAGGTAGCATAACATTGGAATAGAATTTTACTTGGAAATGTGTCTAAGAACCCTAGAGATAAGTATTTGGGATCACAAAGCTTTCAGAATAGATACTGGTTTATTCTTTGTCTTCTTATCTGTCCTCTTTCCGTGTAAAAATTAATAAAATGGACTTAGTTTTTTTTAGCTTATTCAAACTGTATGACACTTAAATCATAATAAAACAGAGTCTTTGAACATGATTTCCTTTTTATCCCAAATTAATTGACCATCTTCTGTTTAGAAAGCTGTCTTATAGTACTGGGTTGGTAAGAAAATGAAGCCCAAGCCACTGCCCATGGAATTTTGAGTCTAGCAGCAGGTAACATATAAGGAAGGTGGTGAGCTAACTCTAAGGGATAAACAAATCATAAATTTAAATGGGGGAGGTGTGGAAGAGGAGGTTCGAGATGAGCGCAAGCAAGTCAAAGTTACCTGATTAAGGCGGCATTGGGTCTTGGGAAATGTCTAATTCCTTGATGGGAGGTCATTTTCAGTCCAGATGCATGATGGGCTAGATGAAGCTGTCGGAGTGATGCCAGACACTCATATAATGGTTCTCAGAGGTGAGGCTGTAAATCTGGAATATATCTAAACCATATATTCACCATTATTTGGGGATATTCGAAAACCATAGGGAATGGATGGGTCCCTGTGCACTTGAGCCAGGGCAAGTGAACACTCAAAATACACATTTTCATCAAAAGCTGTCTAGAGAGTTTCTGAGAAATAAGGGTGATACCCATTGAAGCGAGATGCCAAGACGTCACTGGACTGTCTTTTTCTGGGATCGGAGCACCAGAACTTGCTCTGTTAAACAGACAGTTTAATTAGGTTATATTTAGTGTAATTTGGCAAACTTTAAGGGAGGCAAACTTTTACTGTCAGTGGGATTAAATTAGGGGTGGTTTGGACAAAAAAAAGCACCTGAGAGGGAAGTTGCTGGTCCTTGAGACAAATGAACTTGTCCTTGCATCCATGTGGAGAAGATAACCCCAAACACCTATCAAAACAGGTGCTCAAATAGGGAAATACCTCTCAGTTTTACTTGCTTGGGATCATTAGTCGTGATGTGGATTTCATTAATGTTTGCAGTTGCATATTCTCTAGTATAGCCTGGAAATTAAATTATGTGATGGAAGTTTGTTATCATTCGGGGTCAAAATCACCTTTGTAATAACTGCCATTCATTCAAATTACCATAGCCTGCCTCATACTGTGCCAGGTGATTTACATACATCACACATGTCTGTGGTCCTACACTATAGACTCTCAAACACCATTTGCAGATAAAGAAGCTGGAATAAAGAAGCTCAGACTCAAAGCTCATAAATGATAGGAGCTGGACTGAACCCTGGCACTGAATTCCTCCAGAGCCCATACTGTGCCACTCCTCCAGGATGAGGCCAACCTTGGGTCACTTCCTCTTTCTGAACATTAGTCCAAAAGGTATTTCACATGTGAAATAGCAGAATTTCATACCCCAAACACAGTTTTGGAATAAAAAGCCCCAGAAATAAGTAACAAAAAATGAAAATAAAAGTGAAGTACGAATAAGGAAGGAGACTGCATTCAGTGACAATTTATCTACAAAGGAAATGTCAGTAAACTGCAATAGATCAGGGGTGCAGAAAATCATTTAATTCAGCTCCTTCCTTTCAGAGAGTAAATCTGTTAAGAGTGAAGGTTCTACAAGAGGCTATGTCTGGTCAGTGAAGAGAAGGAAGAGATCAGCGTGTTTTCTCTGATAGCACACCACCTATGCTGGGGCCCCTCCCGGACTGTAGCTTCCCTATCACTCCTGGGACTCAGCCCATTCTCTGTGAGATTTGTTGCAGGCAGACTTAAGACTTTTTAAGATGTGGCTTTTCCCAAGAACTCTTTCATAGAAGAGACAGGAGTCAAGGTAAAGACAGATGAATGAGGAACTGAAGTCACAGAGAGACTGGCCTGTGTCGGCTCTCAGAAGGCCAAGACAGGGCTGCCAGGCTGCACATTCGCTCACTTCTTTTCAGGGCTTGCAAGGACATGGTCTTTGGTCTACATGGGTCACCTTAGGTTGAAAGAGGAAATTCAGAGTCCTCTAGGAGTCACGGTGAGGCACCTGAGTGAGGGCATACCCTTACACTGAATACAGAGGGCCCCAAGAAGCCTGAATCCTGATGTCATCCCTGAAGGCACAGGTAAGAGTAGCCTCATGTGGGATTCCCAGACTTTCCCTCTCTGGCACCACAGGGAGTGAAGACCTTAGTCTCAGGAGAGCTCCCTTATGTAATCAGAGAAATGAGCCCCAAATGCTCCCAGGAGTTCAGCTTTGGACTTACACAACCCCCTGATCTCAGAACTCTGAGGAAACCACACAGAACCCTGCCCTTCCTGGCATCCCTGGGATACCTGCTCATTGTTGACATGACATGCCCATTTCCCTCTGTGATGTCACAAGGGGGGTTGGGACATGGTCCAAGGGGTATAGCCTAGGGCCAGCAGTCGGAATATTTCCAGGTTTTCCACAAACCAACTGAATACCCTGAAGACGAAGGGAACCACACAGCCCATAACCATATGATTCATCTCATCCTCTGCACCTCAGAAGACCAAGGATGGGTATGGACGGATGAGGGGAATCTTACTTTCTCCTAGGGGTCTCACAGAGATGCTTCCCCTACTGTAAGAAGGAATAGTAGTAGAAGTGGTGGTCCTAAGTGGAAGGAAGGGTAGAATTTCAGGCCACAACAGAGGTCAAAGCAAGGACTGAGGGATCATCTACCAATAAAAAGAACTGATAATGAATCCATCCCTGTTTCTTGTAGCCCTTGAAGAACCAGGGCAGAGCTATCAAGCTGAAGTTCCACCAACATTTATTTATATCAGGTGTGTAGGAAGTGAAACCCTTAGTATGAAGGTGCAAATACTATTCAAAGAAAGGGATGGGGACACCAGGCCCCATGGGGAACTAAAGAAAGCACTCTTAATTCGTGTTGAGGACTCCAGAGGCCAGGACAGAAAACTTCCCAATGAGCACTCAGTACTGGGTGATAACTACTGACTGGGGTGATAAGCTGAGGACCTCTTCACTTCTCAGAAATCCCAGGGAAATTTGTGATGCCAACTAGAGGACAGCAGAGGGAATGGGTCCTATGACTGGCCACTAGTTGGGTGGTGGTCTTGAATGTGAAATAACAGATGCCTCTGTGTAGGAGACTACCAGCCCCTTCTGTCACCCCAGCGTGCCTGAGGCAGGGGTAGCAGGATGAAGCCTAAAGATCACTAATTTCCTTCAATATGTTTCCCAAAGGACAGCTGATTAGGAGAATAGGAAGCCTGGGGGTTTTCAGAACAGTGCCCTAAGAAAACCACAAATGTAGCCTTCCTGATAACCAAAGTGGTATTTCACTGCTGCGGCTGCACACTCAACCTTCGTCTTCCTGTGGGCCCTTATCACCTGCCCTCCTACTCACACTTCTAATCATTGTCCCCAGCACAGGCATCATGCCTCGGGGTCAGAATCATAAGCTCTGCATTTGTGAGAAATGCCACCAGGCCCGATATGAGCGCCAAGGTCACAGGGGAGTTCAGCCCGCTGGAGTAATGGAAGAGCTTCCCTCTACCTCTTCTCTTTTAGAAGATAATTCACAGAGCTCCTCACTTACTGGGTCAAATAGCACTTCCCAGGGGTCTTTGGAAGCCCCATCTACTACCAGAACTTTTTCAACTACTTCTGACACAACATCTGATGAAGAAGATATCAGTCAAGATGAGGAAGATTCAGGTTCCTCCAATATCTCATCTTCTACCTACAGTGATACTCTGAACAGCATGACAAGTTTGTTGGAAGAGTTCCTTCTGCATAAATATAAAATGAAGCAGCCCATCATGAAGGAAAACATGCTGAAGATTATCCACCCAAGATACCATAACCGATTTGCCGAGATTCTGAAGAGAGCTGCTGAACACAGCAAGGCTGTCGATGCAGTTGACTTGAAGGAAGTTGATTCAACCATCCACTCCTATGACCTTGTCAGCAAACTGTACTTGCCCAACAATGGGAGAGTGTGGGATGGTAGGGGCTTACTTAAGACCAGTCTCTTGATGACAGTTCTGGGTGTGATCTTCGTGAAGGGCAACTGTGCCGCTGAGGAAGACATCTGGAAATTCTTGAATATGATGTGAGTATATGCTGGGAGAAAACACTTCATCTACGGAGAGCCCAGGAAGCTCATCACCAAAGACTTTGTGACGATGAAGTACCTGGAGTACCGCCAGGTTGCCAACGGTGATCCTCCACGTTATGAGTTCCTGTGGGCCCACAAGCCCATGCTGAAACCAGCAAAATGAAAGTCTTGGAGTTTTTGGCAAAAGTCAATGATACGGTCCCCAGTGCCTTCTCATCACAATATGAAGAAGCTTTGCGAGATGAGGAGGATAGAGCTCAAGCCACAGTTCCAGCCAGGCCTGGCACCACTGTCACTTCCAGGCATGTTCCATGGCCACGTCCAGCACTTTCTCCCACCCCTACTGAAGACCAAGACTTTTAAAAAATCATCCAGATAAGAAAATTTGACATCAAAGTAGGGACTTTTGCCGAAATGGGAAGCAATCCCACAATAACACTGCTGGGACAATGGAATGAAAAAATAAAATGAAAAAAATTTCAAAACATGATCAACCTTGATTGTTCTCCATCTTTTCTGTCTTCTGTTTTGTAAAATTAAATAATTTATACCTCAATATGCTTTCTGAAAAATGCAGGAGCTATTAAACCTTAACAAGTTAGACCTCTTACTGTCTTCATTTATTTTTTGAGCATCTGCTCTTTGAAAGGCTCTATGCTAGTTCTGGTGAGGCTAAAATCAAGACCTCCCCTATGCCCATACAACTTTAGAAACAAGGAGCTGCAATCACATAATTAAGATCTTGAGATAGCCTTTAGGAATGACAGGAAAGTAAAAAGACAATGCAGGAGGAAATCTCTACCTTGGCTAATGTACTGATTTGTTAGTCTTTCCACAACAAAACCCCACAGAATGCGTGGCTGAAACAATGGAATTTTATTTTCTCAGAGTTCTAGAGGCTGCAAGTCCAAGAGGAGGTCTGGTTTACCCTGAGGCCTCTCCCCTTGGCTGCCAGGTGGCCACCCTCTTCACTTGGCATTCCTTTTGAATGCATATATCCCTGGTGCCTCCTTTTGTGTCTCAATTTCTTCTTATAGACACATTGGGTTATGGCCCATCCTAATGACCTCATTTTAACTCAACCATCTCTTTAAAGACCTTATTTCTAACTACAGTTGCATTCTGAAGTACTCTGAGTTATGCCTTCAATATGCATTTGTTGAGGGGACACAATTTGGCCCCTAACAGACAGAAATCTACGGTGTCCCTGCTTTTATCTCAATGCAGGAGATTCCAGTGCACAGACTGGTATTCTACGCACATCGTCTCCAGGGAGTTTCTGAGATGTAAGGGTGAACTCCCTTGAGGTGTTTAGGGAAGAAGGACATTCCTCCCTTTTCCCATTTTGAATTCTTCTGGTTAGACTACTAGTAAACTTGACACAAGACAGAGTAACAGGAGAAAAAGAGACAAGTTGCAATTCATGTGCACAAGAAGTGTCATATAAATGGGACCTAAGAAGTAGGCAAAGCAGGCAGCTTTTTTTTTTGTAGATAACAAAACAATTTGTGAGGAATCGACAGGACAAATCAACTTAGGTTTTAGGTACTCAACTAGTAAGGAATCTAAACAGAATCTGTACCCAGAGTAGTAAATGAAAGACTTAAAAAGCTTTGTGTATACAGGCTTCTCTGCTTGAACTGCCTACTTCTGGTTAGAAGGGTTTCCCTCTGCCTCCAAATGCAGGCAGTACATCCTTCATATGAGATGCATTTCCTGCTCTCAGGGAGGCAGAAATCGGGGGATGGCTGCATGTCCCTCCTCTGTTGGCTGTTTCTTAAATACCTTGAATTCAAAATAATTAATATGCCACTGTGGTATATTTGGGGGCAGAGTGCCCTAAGCCTTGACAGGTCCCTCCTCCGAAACTTGCCTGCAAGTCTCACATGGTAAAAGCTGATCTGGTCACTCTGGAGAGAGAGAATGGATTAGTGGAGTCTTCCATTTCATGGCAGCAGTTGCATCATTCTGAGAACAGGTCAGTTCATTTGAAGAGTGGTATCTCATTTCAATAGGTGGTGATGCAGGTGGGCTCCCAAAGCTAGGTCTAGGGTGGATGCGGTATCAGGTAGTTGTTAATAAGAGGCATTTCTATGGAAACAAAGAAAAGCAGACGTTAATGATTGGAGCTGGTTATAAACCAGTTTCTGAGCCCGGTAGTCAGTCAAGAAGTTTTCTAGGTGTCAGGATCAAAGCAACTATTGCAGTTTGAATGTCTCTATCACAGTTAGCAATATCTCTGGGTGATCAGGTTAACTTTCTGAGTGGCTCGTACAGCAACAGGCATGAAGTCTATTTGAACATAAGTTGTTGCGCCAATTTCTCTGATCTTTGCATCAAGTTATCTAGCTTCACGATGCAGGACTTCAGGAAAATGGCAATGTTACTTCTCAGTGATTCAAGTCAAAAGAATGGGAGAGGGAGCAGATCAAGATGGCAGAGGTATATCACTTGGAGCTTACTGTCTTCCCACAGAGACATCAAAAGGATGGGAGAAATTGGGAATTTTAGTAAGAAAGTTGCAGCTAGATATGGGTGGACACTAGAAAAATTCAGGATCCAACCTAGTTTGCAGGTAAATAATAAAACTTCAAGGAAACGTAATACCACTAGAACCTAATACCCACACATGTGTAGTACACTTTCTATTGCACCAATTTTTTCTGTCTATCACCTCCCTCATTTCTACCGAAGACAGGGAAACTAAGACCTAATTTGTTTGCAAAGGAAGTCTAAATTCAATAAACTCGGCCTGATTATTTATCTAAGTACAATAAGAATAACAATTTGCCAATAGGCGCTTTTAAATCTGCTTCACTGGAACGGTTCATAAAGAGTCTCCAGAAGGAAATTTTAATAGCCTCTTGAGGCTAGGAAGCGGAGAAGGCGATGGTACACCACTCCAGTGCTCTTGCCTGGAGAATCCCATGGACGGAGGAGCCTGGTAGGCTACAGTCCATGGGGTCGGGAAGAGTTGGTCACGACTGAGCGACTTCACTTTCACTTTTCACTGTCACGCGTTGGAGAAGGAAATGGCAACCCACTCCAGTGTTCTTGCCTGGAGAATCCCAGGGACGGGGGAACCTGGTGGGCTGCCTTTTATTGTCGCACAGAGTCAGACACCACTGAAGTGACTTAGTAGCAGAGGCTAGGAAGAAGCCATAGCAAAGACTTGTTGTCAAACCTAGAGATCTGGATGAATTCCTCTCTTCCTGAAGTCCCCAAAACATCCTAAAGTTCCTGTGCCTGCCAGAAGTGATCTTCCTTACTCACCTGGTAAGGCTGATGGGAATTCTATCAGCAAGGTCCCAGGCTGTTTTTCCAACGGGATTTTATGGCTCCCTATGGTTAACCTTAGTTTCCTCAAGTTATCTGGTCATATCCAAGGCTACCTGTGTCTGTCAAATATGACATTCCAGTCAAAGTCTCTGTAGTGTAATCAATGTTTCCACTTGTGTCCCGCTATAAGAACAGATTCTCACTGAACTTTTGAAAAATAACAATTTTCCTAAGAAAATAAAAACACTGAGAGTTTTTAATTTCTGGAGTGATATGGTAGGGTGAGAAAAATTAAAGTTTCAATTCTAATAACAAAGGTACAATTTATCAATTTGCTGTGTTAAAAAATTTCCTTATATGTAGAAAATGAAAGATTTTTAAAAGACAGTATTCTTTCACAAAAATCAGGAAAATTATCATCATATTTGTAATTCATTAAGCCCCATGTTCCTAATTCTTATATTGCCAGAGTCCAGTTTTTGTACTGTTTCTGTCAATCCTCCCTGAAGTTTGTGGCTCATAGGGACAATGATAATTTCAAGAAGCCTGCAAGGTTTTGGTTAAAGCTCGTATAATTTGCCCAGGGAAATATGTGCCTGGATCACACCTTCTTTGCCACCGTAAGGGAATCAGCCTTGCAGCAAGGGAAGGCTTCAACTCATACAGAAAATATAGGAATGACAAGAATATTTTGATGACTCATCTGTTCTGTTCAGTCTCTCGGTCGTGAGGTCAACTCTTTGCATCCCCATGGACTGCAGCACACCAGGCTTCCCTGAGCATCACCTATTCCCAGAGCTTGCTCAAACTCATGTCCACTGAGTAGATGATGCCAACCATTTCATCCTCTCTCATCCCCTTCTCTTCCTGCCTTCAATCTTTCCCAGCATTGGGATCTTTTCCAATGAGTCAGTTCTTCACATCAGGTCGCCAAAATACTGGAGCTTCAGCTTTAGCATCAGCCCTTCCAATGAATATTCAGGAGTGATATGCTTTAGAATTGACTGGTTAGATCTCCTTGCAGTCCAAGGGACTCTCACGAATCTTGCCCAGGAGGAAAAAGATGGCAAGAGGTTTGCTGGACGTGGAATACGTCTCTCTCCAAGGATACATCAGGAATACACCTTCAGACACAGAAGTGCATGCAGAATACCAGCTGAGAGTGGACAGGAGTACATGACCAGCAGAAAAGAATGTATAGACTCACACAAAACTCAAGGTCAAGCCCTGAGCCTTTACAGTGGGTCCACTGGCTCCAAGATCCTAGGCTACCAGAGAACTAACCCTAGGATATCAAATAGTGAGAACTGACACAAAGGAAACCACTGGAATACAAGACCTGGCATCACCAAACTACTGATAGCACCCTGTGCAGGATGTCCCATCTAAACCACAAAGAAAACAAAAATACAAACCCGATCATCAGCAGACAGTATTACCACCTTACTCAGCCTTGCCCATCAGAGGAAAAAGCAAACAAACAAACAAACAAAAACTCAGCACAAATCTCATTCTATAAGAAGTTTACAGAAGCCTTAGAGGGCAGAAACAAAAAGGAAGAAAGAATTCAACCTTGAAGCCTGGGAAAAGGAGACCTCAAACATGATAACTAAAATAATAATAATGAAAAAGGAAAAGAAATACAACACAAATGAAGGAACAAACTGGAAACAAGAAGTCCAAATCAATGAAGAGGAAACAGGCAAACTACTGGAAATGAATTCATTGCTTAAGGGAAGGCAGTGATACTGATACTTTGGAAACTGTCTGGCAAATTCTTTTCAGCTAAATATAGTCTTTTCATATGATCTAGCAAATGAACGTTAAGGTATTTACTCAAAAGAGCCAAAACCTTAAGCCCATCCAAAAACCTTCAACCAAATTTTAATAGCAGAATAAGACATAGCTGCCAAAAACTCAAATCACCAAAGATGACCTTCAGTACACGAGTGGGTAAACAAACTATGGTAAGCTACATGGAATGGTATTCAGTCCTGGAAGAAAACATTTCAAACCATGACAAGTTATAGAGAAAATTAAATTTATATTGATTAGCAGAAGGAGCTAGTACAAAAAGCCTACATACTGTATGATTCCATCAATGTTACAGTCTGGAAAATTCAAATCTTTAGAAAGAGTAAAACGTTCAGTAGTTGTCAGGGCTTCCAAGTGAGGTTTTGAGGGATGAACAGATGCAGCATGGGAGATCCATAGGGCATTCACACTCCTCTGCACGACACCGTGTTGGCTGAGTTGATCCTATCATGCATCTGTCAAACACTAAAGAACTGCAAAACACAAAAAGTAAAGTGTATTGTAAACAATGGACAATAGTTAATAATAACATATTGACATTAGTTGGTCAATTGTAAAAAACGAACTTGTATCCATTGAACCAATACAAGATGTTAATAATAGAAGATACCAAGTGGAGGAAGAGAGTGGCTGTATGAGACCTCTCAGTTCTATCTGCTGAATTTTCTCCAATCCTAAATCTGTTCTTTTAAAAAAGAAATACAGAGGGGCAACAAACTCATAAACACATGAAAAGAGGAGCTACATCGCTCATCATGAGAGAAATGCACATCAAAATTACAATGAGGTGGCACCTCATACAGGTCAGAATGGCCATCATCAAAAATTGTACAAGCAGTAAATCCTGGGGAGAGGTTAGAGAAAAGGTGGGAATGGAAATTGATATAGCCACTATGGAGAACACTGGGGAGATTCCTTTAAAACTGGGATTAAAACTACCATATGACCCAGCAATAGAAACACTAGGCATATACACTGAGAAAAGAATCATTGAAAAGACACCTGTATCCAGTGTTCATTGCAGCACTGCTTACAAGAGACAAGACATGGAAGCAAAGTAGACTTCAACTGACCGATGACTGGATAACGAAGTTGTGGTAGCCACATATAATGGAATATTAGCCATAAAAAGGAACTAATTTAAGTCACTTGTATTGAGGTGGATGCACCTAGAGCCTGTTTATGGACCAAAGTAAGTGAGAAACAGAAAAGTTACGTACATTAACACATATACGTGGAAAGTAGGAATGGTACTCACAAACCTATTTGAAGGGCAGGAATAGTGACACAGATGTGGAGAATGGACCTGTGGACACAGCAAAGAAGGCTTGTGTAGGAGAAATTGAGAGCGTGCCACTGACAAATATCGAGTCCCATGTGTACAAAAGATAGCTGGTGGGAAATTGCTATATAATACAGGGAGCTCAGCTTGGTGCTGTGTGACAGCCTAGAGGGGTGAGATGAGGGGGTGGGAGGAAGTCTCATCAGGCAGGAGGAATATGTATACGTAGCGCTGATTCATCCTGTTGTATAGCAGAAACAACACACCATTATAAAGCAAGGATCTGTCGATAAAAACAACTTTTTAAAAGTCTACTAATTTAAAAACTAGAAAAAATTATGGATAAGAACACATAGCCAGTACAGAGTTACATGCACCAATGCAAAATGAATAAAAGTCAGCAATAATGAAAAACAAAATATCACAGGAAGAATTTGATCCTCGAATTAAAATTCTTAGGAAATTTAGACACAGAAAACATTGACACAGATAACTAACTTCAGAAATCTGGCATAAAATGAGCAACACAGCAAAATCAAGAGACTGGTCTGGAAGAATCAACAATACTCAAACCATGTAATAGAAAACACACGATAAACGAAAGCAACAATAAGAAAAATGTAGTTACAATGAAACCTTAGAAAAATGTATGCAGTCTACATGAAGGCAACAAGAAGAATTTCCTGAGCACCTTAGGAAAAAGAAGTCTCAAACAGAATAGTATGTTATGTGTATTCCTGAGGACATATTGTAAGACGGTCGATTTTCCTTAAATCCTTTACAGATTGAGTACCACATCCAGAGTAGCTGAGACCACAGTCACACATGGGCGGCTGTTTCCTGTACCCAGAACAAACCATGGAAAACTTATACAAGCTGTTGGGGATTTTTTTCCCCAGGACTTGGAAGCGACGAGCCTGAAAGAATGACACTCGGACAGTCTCTTGCAAGGACTGACAAGTTTATTTCTGCAGTCAAGCTTTTCTATAGAAGCAGGAACAAAGAGCTTAAAGTATACGGCCAGCAGAGCACATGCAGAGTTAACACATAATCAGTAAAAACATTTCAAGGACAGCGCGCTCTAAATGACTCATGGGCTTATCCCACAACCCGCTCTCACAAGTAACATCCCTATTTATTATTAACTCTTGGCGCCGAGCATAACCAAAGGCAGGAGATGTTTTTCTGTCCGCAGTGCAAAGCCGGGTACTTCTGGCCCTTTGGCATTTTCCCACGGACTTTCTCCTTTTATGGCTATTTTGCACTACCTTCCCAACATATCCTCCTTTTGTTTTTAAATTAAGCACGGCGGCTGCTAGTTGGACTCCATTGTGGGAGGCATGGAGTCTTGAGTAGAGACTTCTGTATCCTATAATCAATGACAAAAAGAGCAGGGTGATTAATACATATATAAAAATATTGCTTCCTGAAAGCCAAGCTTTAGGGTCTAGAAACAATAGGGTTTTGGTTAAAGCATCATAGAATTGAGTACTATACAATTCCCTAGGTACCCTAACTTGAAAATTAGCAACTTGTTGTTTCAACAAATTGATGTCTAAACTTGAGTTATTTGCAAGATCGTGCAAATGCACCTTAACCTTATTCCAAGGATATTCAGTGTTATTATAGGGCATGTTAGTCAGACAAAAAGAAGTAAAATTCCAGTGACAGCATATACATGTTTGGAAAGTCAGTTGCTGCATTTGATCTCCTAAGTAGATAACCACAATTTGTAACTCATTAATTCGTGTTTGTAATTGCTGATCTATTTGAGCTTGTCGAGTCCACAGATCATGAGAGTCTTTGTGCCAAGCAGTGATAAAATCATGATTTTGTATAGAATTATGTAAAGCCATACCAGACAAAGTTCCTACAGTCACAATGGAGATAAGGCTTAAGATGCCTGCAATAATCCACCCAAGGATGTGCTTAGATCGCCTAAACCCAGTTTTCAACAGTACAGAAAGAAATACAGAATCAGTCCAAGGCTCAGGTAAGTTTACAGGAAGCCATTAACTCAGATCTTTGTTTAACTAGCGCAATGCTAGCATTGTGATATGAAATGGTGTGATTAAGGCAGGTATACAATGCACATGCAGTACAATTGACAATCTTGGCCGATAAGTCAATATCAAAATGCCCTACAATAAACAAGTACGGAAGGTGAACACACGATTGAATATAGCCAGTACTATTGTATAGGAAGGTATAATTAGAAGGACGAAACACACCCATAGTCCCATAAACATTAGCAAAGTGCTCTAAAGCTGCTGGAATTTTCCAAGTGTGCCATTGCTTTGGCCCCACAATGGGGACAACAATCCTGGGTCATGGGGGTGATAAGCCCCCATTATACCAATTCAGCAATATGTCCTTATCAGTCCAGAAACTTGTCTTAGATTTATGAAAGCTTCCAAAGCTTGATCTATTAAACCAGGAGCAATTATGATGTTCCTCCTGCTCTTTAGAACAGTTTACACTGCCAGAAACAGCTTATCTGGAGTCATAGGAGTTCCAGTACTCTTCAGTGTCTGCTCAGCCTAACGAGTCATGTTTTCACTTGAGCCCATGTCAGGTAAGGATTCAGACGATGGCGTTTCCTCATTGGCTCCTCCAGGGTCATTGACGAGACCCTTCGCGTCAACTTCGTCACTTCCCGAAGGAGTCCGGTCTTGGGGTCCTTCTCGGTAGTGGACATGGCGAAGGGGAATCCAGATTTCCTCTCCATCTGCAATGACAAAACCATAACCCTTGCCTAGGATTCGTAAGATTCCTGGCAGCCACTGATTAAATTGCTTATACCATATTGGTGTATTGATTTCTAATTTGCTGTTTTTGTCTTCTGCAAAATGTCTATCTGCACGAGTATCAGAGTTATTTTTTGTTAAGTTTAAAAAATTCAGGGAATAAAGAGTTAAAGATAATAGTACTTGAGGGTTCATGGGATAAGAAGTGTATCTCCTCTTCTATATTCCCCCTTTCTGTTTTAATAAATGAGTTTTTAGGGTGCGGTGGGCTCTTTCAATAATGGCTTGATCCTGAGGATTATAGGGTATTCCTGTAATGTGTGTTATGTTCCATTCTGATAAAAATGAACGAAACGAATGTGAGGTGAATGCAGGTCCATTGTCTGTTTTCAAGACAGAAGGAATCCCCATAATGGGGAAGGTGAGTAAGAATGCGGAAATGGCGTGTTTACTGGATTCTCAAGAGACCAGGTACTGTCCAGATAAAGTTGGAAAATGTATCTATTGAGGCAAAAAGTAAAGAAAATTTTCTTTAAGGAGCAGTGAGTGAAGTCAGATTGCTAAAGGGAATTAGGTTGTTGCCCCTGGAGATTAACTCCTGAAATCGTAGTTTGTAAGTGCAGAGGGGCGCAGACGTCACAGGTTTTAATAATATGCCGTGTTTCAGTGAGAGGAATATGGTATTTAGAGTGCAATCTGTTAGCAGTGGTATGAAGATTAGCATGTTCATCATTGGCAGTTGTAAAAATGGGAGCTATGAGCCTGTCAACAGCATCATTTCTTGTGATCAGAGGGCCAGGTAAACCTGAATGAGCACGTATATGTGCAATAAAGAAAGGTTCTGTACATGAGCGAATTAAAGCTTGAGTCTGTGAAAAGAGACTATATAATTCTTCATCTAGGTTGTATGAAAAGGCGGTAACAAAATCAGGAAAAAGGGAAGCAAGGTATTTGGAATCAGTATATACGTTGAAGGATAATGGTTGAAGCGACAAAAGAGCATATAAAGCATATAATTCAACTCTTTGTTCTGAAGAGTAGGTACTGGGTAATTTCTCTTTGGTATCAGGGCTGACAATCCCTGCTATGCCTTTCTTGTTGCCATCAATGAAATAGGTGTGTGCATTGATAATAGGCTGGGATGCAATGATATTAGTTACAATGAATTTAGTACATTGTAGAAAGTCCTATAATTTTCCTTTCGGTAAATGAAATGAGATAACATTCTGAAAATCACTCAATGCCATTTGCATGGTCAGGTTATACTGTAAGGCAATTTGTAATTCCTTTTTTGTCAAGGGAACGTGTATTGCATATGGATCAAATCCAGTCAAAGTTTGTACATGGCTTCTTCCTGACATAATTAAGTGCCCTATTTTCTCAATATATGCTACAATTTTTTTTTAGACTGTTTAGTGTGTAAATATACCCATTCTATTGGGCTATGTTGAGCTATAATTGCAGTGGGTGAATGTTCAGTGGGGAATATATCTAAAGAAACTGGATGATCATAATCTAGCCGAGTTGAAAAAGATTGTTGAATGTGTTTCTCCATTAAGGCCAGTTCTTCTTTGGCCTCTTTTGTTAGCTGCCTAGGGCTATTAGGGTTGGGGGATCCCTTTAAAATTTTAAATAGATTTTGTAAGGCATAGGTGGGGATGCTGACAGATGGCCACAGCCAATTAATATCTCCTAGCAATTTTTGAAAATCATTCAGCATGCGTAGAGACTGCACAGAAATTTGAGTTTTTTGAGGTTTGATTTTAGATTCTTCTATAACATGTCCTAAATAATTAAAGGGTGCTTTCCACTGAATTTTATCTGGTGCTACAAGCAGGCCATGATTTTGAAAAGTAGTAGTAACTTCATTATATAACTGTTGCAAATAGAATTCAGATTCCATAGAAAGAAGTATATCATCCATGTAATGAATTATAAACGCAGTAGGATACTTATCTCTAATGGGTTGTAATAAAACAGATATGAGATATTGGCAAATGGTAGGGGAGTTCATCATTCCCTGAGGTAGCACCTTCCATTGGAATCTTTTAACAGGAGCCATGTGATTTATAGAAGGAACTGAAAAGGCAAAATGTTTTCTATCTTTAGGGTGCAAAGGTATAGTAAAAAAGCAGTCTTGTAAGTCAATAATAACTATAGACCATCCTTTTGGTACCATAGACAGGGAGGGCAATCTGGGTTGTAAGGGCCCCATAGGTAACATGGTATTATTAACATTTCTTAAATCTATCAACATTCATTTTCCTGATTTCTTTTTTATTACAAAAATAGGGGAATTCCACAGGAAAAATGAAGGTCCTATATGAGCTTTTTGTAATTGTTCATTAACTAATTGCATAAGAGCTGCCAATTTTTCTTTAGTTAGGGGCCATTGAGGTGTCCATATTGGGGTATCAGATTCCCAATCGAGGGGCAGCATTGTTAACTCAATGGCCCCCATTAAAAGGTTCATTTAAAGAAATTGTGGCTTTCGTTTGTTCAAGAAAATCTTATCCCCATAAATTGACTGGGATATTAGTAATATATGGTTTAAGATAAGCTACAATTTGATCAGGGCCATACACTTGTAAATAGGATGCACTGACAAAAGTTTGTGTGGCATCAGCTTTATTTACTCCTAATAGTCTAGAAGGAGCCATAACCTTACCCCAATCGAGGGGCCATTCTGCAGCTCTAATGATTGAAATGTTAGCTCCGGTATCTAACATACCTGTGAAATTTTTTCCCCGTATGCGTAAAGTAAGCATGTGTTTCCGATGTTCCTTTAATAAGGTGGATAGTGCAGCAGTAAGGTTGGTATTGCCAAAGCCTCCTTGTCGAACTTTATCAGATGCTTTCATTGGCTCGACATATGGTAAAAGTAATAATTGTACAAAATGTTCCCTTTTTTGTAAGTATACATTTCCCATTTTCACAACATTTACCATAATATGTATTTCCCTTTCATAATTTTCGTTCATAACATTGGTCAATACCATTAAACCTCTCATTGTGCAGCTACTACATCCCAAAATCAGTCCCATTGTTCCGGGTGGAATTGGGTCATAATATCCAGTGGGAATTTGGTGGGGGTTGTATAATTCTATTAGTTCCATATCATAAGGACTAGGTATATCAATGCAAGCACTCTTAGATGTAGCTGCTTGCAGCATTATAACATTAGGTTCTCCTTTTGTAGTGGGGCTAGAGGATGGCCCCATTATTATTTTCCCTGTTGTTTTTGTTGTGCATCGGGGTTCAAGGTGTTTCCATCCTTATCAAATTTAGAATGACATTCATTCAGCCAATGGAACCCCCTTTTACATCTTGGACATACTCCTGGGGGTCTGTTCTTATTAGAAGTAGTATTATTTTTTCTGGCCTGTGTTGGCATGTGGCATTGTTTTTTCATATGGCTGGGCTTCCCACAGTTAAAACATTTGGCATTAGCAGCCTTTTGTACATTAAAGGTTTCTAATGCCACCAATTTTGTTCTATGGGACATAGATCCGATATCCTTATATGCTTTCGAATATTCCATAAGAGAGCCAGTCTCTTGAACTGGTCTAAGCATGGATTTACATTCCTCATTAGCATTTTCAAAAGCAAGTTGTTTTAAAATAATATTTTGTAAAGTCACATCCTTAACAGATTTCTCAATTGCATCCTTTAATTTTCCTATAAATTGAGAATATTCCTCTTCATGTCCTTGAATAATCTTAACAAATGAACCATCAGAGTTAGTGCTATCAATCTTTGCTTATGCCTTGTAGGCAGTTTCTTTAATGAAATATAACATCTAAGGGGTAATATTAGCTATCTGTGCAATCATATCAGCCATGGCTCTTGTTCCAGTGAGTATATCATAGGTTAAATTGGCAGGGTTACTATGAGATTGCTTGTCAATCATCAGCTGTCGGGCCTCATCATTAACCCACATTTGCCATTGCAGTAATTGTTGAGGACTTAAAACCATCTTTGTTACTTGAAAAAAAATTATATGGCATCCAACGGTCAGCCCACCCTCTGAGAAATTCTATACAGTAAGGAGAAGTAGGTCCATACAGAGTGCATGCTTTCTTAAAGCTAGAAAACATGCCAAAATGTAGATTAGCCCAAGTATTTTGGCCTTGGGCAGGTTGATTAAATTGCATTGGGAAAGCGAAAGTGCAAGCAGGCATCTCCCTAGGAGGAGTGAAATGATTAGTACGAGCAAAGTTAGCAACTGCTGTTACAGGCGGAGCAGAAGGAAAAACCTTAGATTTGGGCTGTCTGTTGAATGAAATGACCTCTGTTCTAAGTGGTTTCAGTTAGACATATCCTGTATATATATGTCTCTAAGTTGTTTTTCTAAGGATTGTGTCTGATTGAGCATAACATTCTTATATTTCAAAGGACCTTGCGTATCTTGTTCCTTAAGCTCATATTCATGTAAAGATTGAATAGGTTTTACTTCCAAATCAATGTTATGTCCTTCAATTTGTTCTATGACAGCCCGTATGAGTGACCAGGTAACCCTTGCTGATATGCTCGCAAAACATTATTTTTAACCCTTTTCTATATGTCTATATTGAGTGTCCCTTTTTCTGGGAACCATGAATTGTTCCAGTAAAATATGATAGCAGTTGTTCAACTGATCTCTTGAAACATTAACACCGTTTTGTTTCAAAAAATGATGCATTATAGAAATGAAAGGAATTTTACTGCTATGTTGTCCCATCCTGCTTACCTCTTTCTGCAGCGGCTCGTCGCTTTGTTCAGCCTTCCTCTCAAGTCCCTGTTTGTGGCGCCACTTGTTGGGGATTTTTTCCCCGGGACTTGGAAGCGACGAACCAGAAAGAATGACACTCGGACAGTCTCTTGCAAGGACTGACAAGTTTATTTCTGCAGTCAAGCTTTTCTATAGAAGCAGGAACAAAGAGCTTAAAGTATACGGAAAGCAGAGCACATGCGGAGATAACACATAATCAGTAAAAACATTTCAAGGACAGCGCACTCTAAATGACTCATGGGCTTATCCCACAACCCGCTCTCACAAGTAACATCCCTATTTATTATTAACTCTTGGCGCCAAGCATAACCAAAGGCAGGAGATGTTTTTCTGTCCGCAGTGCAAAGCCGAGTACTTCTGGCCCTTTGCCATTTTCCCAAGGACTTTCTCCTTTTATGGCTATTTTGCACTACGCTTCCCAACACAAGGAATAAAGACAACTACTAACAAAAGCAAGAACACAAAACTAAATAATCCCTGAGGAACAATAAGTCTTCATTGAACTAGACCCTGTGAGTGCCCAGGTCGGGGAGTACTCTGAGGCTGACACAGGTGTGCAGGCCACAAAGGAAACAGACAACAGGATCAGCTGGAAAAGGCTTTAAACTAGAGTGGTTGATTCTTCCACTGGGCCATGGGACCATGACCCTCTACTGCTTCACTGAAGGAACCTGAGGCAGCATCTCAGAGCCCCATGCCAGGATCATGGGGCACCAAAGTTTGGGATGGTCATGGCAGTATGGCCCAGAAGTCATGCAATAACCAGCAGAAACTTTGTTAGTGGATGACAACTGGCCCTTGTAAATAATCAGCTTAAGAGACTGCCACACATGGACTAAAAGAGAAAAGGTTGTATCACAGTAATTGTACAAAAGGACCGAAATTCATCTCAGAACTTTCAAGCAATGCCCCTGCAGTCGACTAAGAGCCCACAGTGAGAACCGTCAGGCTAAGGAGCCCCTTCACTTTCTCTGCTGGGGTTGTGTGACAGGGGTGGTTTTATACCAGAAAGGGAAGGGTTTCCAGGCTCTGCCGGCAGTCAATATGAAGATCATGAGTGAGTGTGAGGGGTTTCCACACCACAGAAGGCATTCTCCCATCCTTCCCTCTCACTTATCTTAACTGCAGCAGCCAGTTCCAAGAAGTCTTAGGCAGAAGCGTCCAGATGAGATGCCGGTGCACTTCTCACCAGGCGTCTGTGGATTTGACATCTTCCAGGTGAGGTCTTGCCCTCAGGTCAGCAGATGGGACGTAATGCAGCATTATGGTCGGAGGAAGACAGGGATAGAGGACAGAGAGGATCACTCAGCACACAAGAAGGAGCCCCAGAGTGCCCTTACTGTCTGTGTCAGCAGCTCCAGGAAGGCTGTTGCCTCAGGCTCCCAAATACTTCCTGCTTGGTTTACTGAGAGAAGTGAGAGGTAAGGAGTGAGGCCAGTTGACTGAGATCAGCAGGGACATCCAAGAATCCACTATGAGTCGAAGCAGGGACCACATCCCCCATCTTGCCGGAAACTCCCCCCGAACCCCGCCCACCCAGGCCCCACCCCTGCTGTCCTCCTGGAGCCCAGATGTGCATGATAGGAAGTGACGGCCCCCATCCATGCTGGGGTGCCAGGCCATCTTTGAGAGGGCTGCTATCTTTGACAGCTACTGTAGCTGTGACCAGAGGGAGGAGTCCGAGGTCTCATCAGGGGTCCAAGTTGGAAGTGACATGAGTTACAAGTGCACTGGATAGGTACAAAGATATGCCCTGTCACCCCCAACACATTTTCCATTCGAAAAGAGGGGAGTTTGTAGCACCCCAGCAACCCGGAACCTGCTCTACGCCCAGAGGCTCGGACCTGGCTCTTAGGTCCAATGTCCATCAGCTATGCACGAGGGTTCTCGGGACATAACCTGGGTCCAGGGCTGGTGGATCTGGGTGCAGGGTTGCTGGACCCTGGCTCTGTTCAGTAGAGGGAAGTCCAGGATTCTGTGGAGTGAAGAAGGGACCCGCGGGGGGACTGAGTGTCTCCACACCCCAGATTGGTGGCCACGCCTAACCCCTTACCCAGCGTGACTTGGTCAGAAAGCAACTGGTCAGCATCTGGGCAGTTCTAAAGGCTGAGGGGCTCCCTGACTGCGATCACTGACACAGGACACTCGGGGAAGAGGGGACCTCATTCCAAAGGGCTGACAGCAGGTCAGGAGAGGGAGGATGTCAGGGCTCAGGAGGAGTCAGGGTAATAACCATCCTCCGCATCACACAGCTGACTCAGGACCCTCCCCTGTGGCCAGCACTTCCTCCCAGACAAACACAGGGACGGGGGCGGTGGTCTGTTAGGGGACGTTGCAGCTTGGTTGTGAAGGGGCAGCCTCGAGACAGCAGAAGGCAGGTCCCGGCTCCCTTCATTGGAGTCCTGAACATTCCCTCCTCTCATCGTCTGGGGTGACAGGGAAGGTGGCAGCGTTAACTTCAAAGCAAGAGAGGGAACAGGTTGGGTAGGTTTGGGGGCAGGGGGATATGAGGGAGTCTTGCACCAGTTTTCACAATGACTCTGAAATGTGAATTGAAAGGACCTACCTCCCCTGCCAGCCCCCACAGGCCTCCCTCTAAAGCCCAGGCAGGTCTGCCTGACTGTGCCCCAGTGATCAGTCTCACTTCCTACTCAGTCATCTCAAGGGAGGAGCTCACAAGGAGAACACAAGACTTGTGGGTCCTAGAGCACTGGCCTCAAGGACCCCTCAGAGGTGGCTTTGGTTCAAGTCAGGAAGGAATCTCCTCGCTGCAGTTGCTCACAACATCTGCTTGTCCTTCCTCTAGGAGCCCTCCTTGCCTGCCACCCTGCCCGCATGCTCCTGTGATCCATAACCTGTGTCACCATGCCTCAGAGGCACAGGAACAAGTACCATGCCCATGTGAAATGCCAAAAGGTCCAGGGGGACACTCAGTGTCCCCAGGAGGCCCAGACCAGTGCTGCTGCAGCTCCCAAAGAGGAGTGCCCCTCCTCCCCCTTGCCTGTCCCTCAGGGTTCTCCCCCAAGCTCCCCTGCTATTGGAAATCACAAGGAGCTTCAGGGAGCCATGGTTCCCAGCTCTCCTGATGCAGGGCCTTCCTGTGCAGGATCTGATGAAGGCGCCCAGGGCCCACAGGAGAAAAATGCAGGTGCCTCCCAGGCAGCCCCTGACACTCAGAGACCTCGCATAGATCCTCTGACCAGGAAGGCCAGCATGCTGCTGGAGTTCCTGCTGGAGAAGTACACCAAGAAGGAGCCCATCTCGCAGCACACCCTGCTGAAGGTCGTTGGCAGCAAGTGTAGACAGCACATCCCTGAGGTCCTCAGGAGAGCCTCTAAGCACATGGACCTGGTATTTGGCCTGGAGCTGACGGAAGTTGACCGTAGCAGGAACATCTATGCCCTCATCAACAAGCTCAACCTTGGGGGCGATGAAGGTCTGAGTGAAGAGGGGGCGTCTACCCAAGCCTGGTTTCCTCATAGTGCTCCTGGGCATTATCTTCATGAAGGGTAACCGGGCCACCAGGGAGGAGGTCTGGGAATTCCTCAGTGTGTTGGGGGTCTATACTGGGAGGAGGCACTGGATCTTTGGGGAGCCCAGAAAGCTCATAACCAAAGATCTGGTGCAGAAGAAGTACCTGAAGTACTGACAGGTGCCCAATGGCAATCCTCCACACTATGATTTCCTGTGGGGCCCGAAAGCTTGTTTGAAACCAGTAAGATGAATGTGTTGGAGGTGCTGCCCAAGATCCACGATACTGTCCGGACTTCCTTCCCAGACCTCTATGATGAGGGTCTGAGAGATCAGGCGGAGAGAGCAGGGCTGAGAGGCGCGGCCAGGGCTCCAACAATGGCTGAAGCCAGTGCCCCTTCCAAGGCCAAGTCCTGCAGCTTCTCCCACATCTAGGGAGGGAGGCCCCAACACTTTCTTTCTGTTTGTGTTGGAACAGAGCTGTCAAGATCCTAAACAGTAGAGAGTAGTAGGGTGGAGGGAACAAAACTTGTATGTTCTTTACTGTTTTATGTAGTAAGGGAGTTTAAGTACAACTCATTTTTTAAATTTATATATCATTTTTCCTTTATCCATAGGAGAAATATCTAGTGAAAGTTGATTAAATTAGATTAAGGAGATGAGGGAGGAGTTTAGTATTTTCAAATGTTAATTACTTTTCATAAGTTTTCTTGTGCTTCAGAATACAAATGTATTAATCATATAAATCACATTGTTTGCTGTTTTAGGGACAGGTTGGGGATATGTAAAACACATTGAACGTATTGAATATGTTGTTCACCATCTAAACAAGGTAAGATGACACTGGAACAGAATTTTCTCAAAGAGTAGTCAAGCTCCTAGATAGTGCAGGTTAGTAGGGGTCGTGCAAACCAAGTTTAGATCTCTATTTTCTTCCTGATTTAAACTAGTAACTTCTGCATATTATTTATTTCATTTTTATTGAATATTTTTACTTCTACCAGATTCCTTTTCTTCATAATATTGATTTGGTAATCATATTCCAGTTTTATTTATTGCTGTTTTAGGATTTTAAAGTTACAGTTTTGGTAGATGTAAAAGAAACCTGACATGCCTCTTGAGAAATTTGTATGCAGGTCAGGAAGCAAGCGTTAGAACTGGACATGGAACAACAGACTGGTTCCAAATAGGAAAAGGAGTACATCAAGGCTGTATATTGTCACCCTGCTTATTTACTTATTAACTTATATGCAGAGTACATCATGAGAAACGCTGGACTGGAAGAATCACAAGCTGGAATCAAGATTGCCGGGAGAAATATCAATAACCTCAGATATGCACATGATACCACCCTGATGGCAGAAAAGTGAAGAGGAACTAAAAAGCCTCTTACTGAAGGTGAAAAAGGAGACTGAAAAAGTTGGCTTAAAACTCAACATTCAGAAAACGAAGATCATGGCATCTGGTCCCATTACTTCATGGGAAATAGATAGGGAAACAGTGGAAACAGTGTCAGACTTTATTTTTTCTGGGCTCCAAAATCACTGCAGATGGTAACTGCAGCCATGAATTAAAAGACACTTACTCCTTGGAAGAAAAGTTATGCCCAACCTAGATAGCATATTGAAAAGCAAAGACATTACTTTGCCAACAAAGGTCCATGTAGTCAAGGCTATGGTTTTTCCAGTGGTCATGTATGGATGTGAGAGTTGGACTGTGAGGAAAGCAGAGCACCGAAGAATTGATGCTTTTGAACTGTGGTGTTGGAGAAGACTCTTGAGAGTCCCTTGGACTGCATGGACATCCAACCAGTCCATTCTGAAGGAGATCAGCCCTGGGATTTCTTTGGAAGGAATGATGCTAAAGCTGAAACTCCAGTACTTTTGCCACCTCTTGTGAAGAGTTGACTCATTGGAAAAGACTCTGACGCTGGGAGGGATTGGGGGCAGGAGGAGAAAGGGACGATAGAGGATGAGATGGCTGGATGCCATCAGTGACTCGATGGACATGAGTCTGAGTGAACTCCGGGAGTTGGTGATGAACAGGGAGGCCTGGTGCTGCGGTTCATGGGGTCGCAAAGAGTCGGACGTGACTGAGCGACTGAACTGAACTGAACTGAACTGGAAAGAAATTCATGAACCATCTGTATTGTCTTTATGATCTGGAAGTAGGTAATATGTCACTGAAAGAGAGATTTTCATGGTAATGTGAAACACGACCACAGAAAATATTGAGAAACCAAAATGCAATTAAGCAAATATAAAGGAAAAAGCTGTTAATTTGCCTTATTTCCTCTAACCATTTTTTTTTTGGTAAAAATAAAATATACTTTGCCTTAATTTGGCTCATTTAAGAGTATTTATTTCTTTTGTCCCAGTGCACTGCATAGTCTCTGCTATCTAATGGATAAAAATAACCTCAGATAGGAAGGGGGTATTTTGGATGTTCATAATAATCATAACTTCCATTAAATTAAAGACCAGTGTTTCTTAATCAGTATGACTCTGCTTTATATGTAGTACATGCATTCCAGCGTTCATGCAGGATAGGATTTAGCAGACTCCATTTATAGATGGATAACTTGCAATTTTCTCAAGTTCACAAGACTGATAAAGTGACCTTAATCAGACAAGTCCCCTGATGTGCACTAGGTCAGAGTCTTTCCCTTTCTTAGCAAGAGCAAGCACTGAGGAAATCTCTTTTCACCAGTAACATATTTGGTACCGTAACTAGGATTGCTGCCACTGTGAACTCCAGTGGTCTTGCCCGAACTGCTGGCTGGAGACCCCTGACTTTTGCTCTATCTCTCCCATGAAAATTTGTTTGCTGTCACTCTCTGCTTTGTTCTCTTTCCATGACCCACAGGGCAAGATCTGGGTCAGCCCACTGTGTCATGGCTCCCCTCAATTAAGAGCTGCAAGGAGGACGCCCAAGCTGTGCATACCCAAGGAACACTTGGGTGGCAGTTGACACTGTCTTAGGCCTGGTAGACACAGAATTCTAATGATGAAGGCACCTACTGAGGCCAAGACTTTTCTCCTCTCAGTCTTTGTCATTTCCTCTATGGCTCTACCCATTTTGAGGTGAGAAGCTTAACCAAGAAGACTGCATGATGTTCAAATTAAGAATGGAAAAATAATCAAGGACTTGATTGGGTTGAGTTTCTTCTCTGTAAGTCCTTGAGCCCAATTCCTTCCCACACGTTCTTAATCCCAGTGTGGTTCTGGGACCGGAACTGCATCAGGGGCCAAAACTGGGGGACTCTGCATCCTTCTCTAGATTTTTGGCATAACTCACCACACCCTGACCTTACACTGTCAGCGATCCCCTCCCTTCTGGGGATCTCAAGCAGACTTTACCTATAAAAAGGGCAAGGTTCCCTGCAACTGCAAGCTGAGGTTAGGAACAGAGAACTGCAAAAACAATTCGCATGAACAACTCTGTCCAAACATCTACATTAAGAACCCTGACTGACCTCTAGCATGGTTTCTAGCAGCAACCTAAGGCTACCTTCTAGGACAACTCAGCTACCCCTGAGTTCCTGTTTAGAAAATTTCAAGGCTACCAAAGGAATCTGCTCCAGCAACATCTGACATAAGCCCCTCATCTTCCTTTACTGAGAGTGTCTATTTAAAACAAAGATAAAAAAAAAAAAAAAAAAAAAACCCTCACGATTACAAGAAAAGTATGATGGAATTAAACTAGAAATTGATAACAAAAAGACAGAAGGAAAATTAAAGATTATTTGCAGACTAAACAATAAACATCTAAATAACATACGGGCCTAAGAAAAAATCTAATGAGAAATTTTAAAATATTTTTACAAAATGAAAACAAAATTACAACTTATCAGAAGGTGTGTGATACAGCAAAATCACTAAAGAGGTTTACACAGCACTGAGTGCCTATAACCAAAAAAACCTACAATTAATAACTTAAGCTTCTATATTAGTAAACTTGTGAAAGAAAAGAAAAAGCAGAGGAAGAATAAATCAAATTGGAAACCAATGACACTGAAAAAAGGGAGGTAATGCAGAAAAAAACAAAACCCAAAGAAGTTTCTTTAAAGATACAAAATAAAAAGATAAAATTCTCCCCAGTTTAAACAAGAACAAAAAGAGAAAACACAAAATAAATTACTAATAGTAGAAATGAAGGAGGGGCCATTACTACTGATTCCATGGACATTAAAAGGATAATGAGTGAATATTATAAACAACTCTGTGCCTACAAAAAGGAAAGGTTCCATTGAGAAACTGCTTGAAAATATAACTTAGCTGCACTTTCACAAAGAAAAATAGATACTATGAATAGGTCTGTATCCTTTAAAGAAATTTAATCTATAACTAATAAGCTTCCAATAAAGACAGTAACAGACCCAGATGTTTCCACTGATGAATTCTAACAAAAATTTAAGGAAGAAATGATAACAACCCTCTACAATCTCTCCCAGAAAATAGAAGCAAAAAGACCACCTCCTAATTCGTTTTCTGTGAGGTGAGTATTACACACAAATATCAAAATCAGATGAAGAAATGAAGAGAAAAAAATTGAACACAAATACCTCTCATGAACATAAAAGCCAAATCCCCAATAAAATATAAGAAAAGAAACCTAACAATCCATAGAAGGAATTACACACTATAGCTAAGTAGGATGCATTTTAGATGTGCAACATTTGAAAATCAGTCATCATAAACCATAATAACAATAGTCTAAGGAAGATAATCACAAGATGAGATCAACAGATGAAGGAAAAAAATCATCTGATAAAATCCAACACCCAGTCACCATAAAAATTCTCAGCAAACTAGATACAGACAAGCATTTCCTCAGCTTCATATACAACATCTGAAAAGAAATACAGGTAAAACATCATACTTTATAGTGAGAAGACAGATGCTGTCACACTAAGGTGAGGAACAAGGCGAGGATATCCATTCTCACCATGCCTATTCAACACTATACTGAAAGTTCTAGCCAATGCAATGAGATAAGAGAAGGAAGCAAAAGATACAGATATTTGGAAGGGAAAAATGGAATTATAATCATCAATAATAAGAAAACTCCTGGCATTAATAAGCTGGGAGTGTATGTTAATAAGGTTAATATATTATCAATTTATAACTACTATTTAATTAATATATTAATAACCTTAATACAAAATAGTCAATTCTTTTCCAATAAAGAGATGGAACTTGCAATTAAAAACCTAACAACATTTACATTAGCACCAAAATATATTAGAAATAATTCTTTAAAAAATATGTATAAGATTTACATGAGTAAAACACATAAACTGCACTGAAAAAATTAATGAAGATCTATATAAGTAGACACACCATGTTCATATATAGGGAGATGCTATATTGTTGAGATGTCACTTATTGCCAACTTAACCTAGATACTTAATGCAATTCTGTTTAAAATTCCAGCAAGATAGCTTGTAGATAGCAGCCAACAATTTAAATTTTATGTCAAAAATGGAATGATCCATAATACCCACTGATCAATATTAAAGATCAAAGTCAGAGAATTGATATTACTGGATTTCAAAACTTACTTTAAAGCTACAATACTCAAGACTGTATGCTATTAACAGAATAATAGATCAATGGCACAGAACAGAAAATCTAGAAACAGGCACCTGAAACACTCAACCGACCTTCACAAAGGCACAAAGGCAATTCAGTGGAAAAGGACAGTCTTTTAAACTTACAGTCCTGGGATAACTAGACATCCATATCTAAGAAAAATGAATCCACATACAAATTCTAAACCTATCAAAATAATTAACTCAAATGGAATCACAGACCTAAATGAAAAACTCACAATTTAAAAAAAAATTGCAGGGACATCCCTGGCAGTCCAGTGTTTAAGAATCAACACTTGCACTGCTGGGGGAAGAGGTTTGATCGCTGGTCAGGGATTAGGATTCTACATGCCATATGCAATAGGCAAGAAAATCTAGAAGATAACACGGGGGTAAAACATGAGTTTGGTAATGAGATTTTAGGCACAACACCAAAAGCACAGTCCATGAAAGAAAATAATAAGCTGAACCTTGTTAATATTAAAAACTTCTATCTGCAAAATATACTAATGAGAGAATGAGAAAGAAAGGCCACAAAAGGGTAGTTATAAATCTATCTGCAGGGAAAGAATGGAGACACAGACGTAGAGAACGGGCATATGGACACATCGGGGGAAGCAGACAGTGAGACGAATTGAGAGAGTGGCATGGACAAATATGCACTACCATGTGGACAACAGGCAGGAGGGGGAAGTTGCTGGGTGACACAAAGAATCAGCTCTGTGACAACCTAGATGGGTGAGGTCGGGGGTGGGAGGGAGGTTCATGAGGGAGGAGATACATGTATACTTATAGCTGCTTCATACAAGAGAACCTGACACACCATTTACTTATTTTCTAATTAAAAATAATTGATAAAAAATCTATGAATTTAAAAACTAGAAAAAAATCTGGAGAAGTACATATAGCCACTAGAGTTATATACAAAATGCCAAATGAATAAAAGTCAGAAGTAATGAAAAGCAAAAGATCACAGTAACAATTTGATTCTCAAATTAAAAATCTTAGAAAACAGGACAGGAAATATTCAAACATGTAAGAGACTTCAAAAATCTGGAATAAAAAAAAGATCATGGCAGCAAAATCATCCAGTTGGTCTGGAAGAATCAACAATTACTTACACCAAGTAACAGAAAATACACCATAAACAGAAGCAACCATAGAAAAAATTTACCTACAAGGAAACTTTAGAAAAATGTATACAGTCTTCATGGAGGCAACAAGAATTTTCTGAGAGTCTTAGGAAAAAGAAGGCTCAAACAGAATAGTATGCTATGTATACTCATGAAGAACAGATATCGTAAGACTGTCAATTTTCTGTAACTCCTTTACAGATTTAGTACACATTCAGAATAGCTGAGACCACAGTGAAACACGGTCTGCTGCTTTTTTACCCAGAAATAAGCACGGAAACCTTATGGAAGGAATGAAGAAAACTATTAACAAAAGTGAAAACATAAAATTAAATAATCCCTGATGGACAGTAAGTCTCCACTGAACTTGACCCTATGTGTAAAATTAAATAATCCCTGATGGACAGTAAGTCTCCACTGAACCTGACCCTATGTGTGCCCAGGTGTGGGAGTACTAAGAGACTGGCACAGACGTGCAGGCTGCAAGGGAAGCAGACAACAGGATCAGCTGCAAAAGGCTTTAAACTTGAGCCCTGGATTCTTCCACTCTGCCCTGGGATCATGAATCTCCACTGCTTCACTGAAGGAATCTGAGACAGCATCTCCAAGGCCCCATGCCAGGACCATGGGGCACCAAAGTTTGGCTTGGATGTGGCAGTACGGTCAAGATCATGAAATAACCAGCACAAAGTTTGTTGTGTGTGTGCTTAGTCACTCAGTTGTGTCTGACTCTTAGCGACCCCATGGACTGTAGTCCACCAGGCTCCTCTGTCCAAGGGGAAACTCCAGGCAAGACTACCAGCTTGGGTTGCCATGCCTTCCTCCAGGGGGTCTTCCCAACCCATGGATTGAACCCAGGTCTAACAGACCACAGGCAGATTCTTTACTGTCTGAGCCACCAGGGAATGCTAGTGGATGAGAACTGGCCCTTTTAAATGATCACCTTAATAGACTATCACCCAACGACTAAAAGAGAAAAGTTAGTATCACAGTAATTGTACAAAACAACAGAACTTCATCTCAGAACTTTTGAACAATGATCGTGCAGTCGACTGACAGCCCACAGTGAGAACTGTCAGGCTAAGGAGCCCCTTCACTTACTCTTCTGGAATTGTATGAGCATGGTTGGGGACAGGGGTGGACTTACACCAGAAAGGGAAGGAATTTCCAGGCCCTGTCAGCAGTCACTATGAATGAAGTTTCTGAGTGAGATGTGAGGGGTTCCACACCACAGAAGATGGTCTCCCATCCTTCCCTCTCAGCTCATCTTACCTGTAGCAGCCATTTCCAGGAAGCCTTGTGTAGAAATGGCGAGATGAGACGTACACGCACTTCATACCAGGAGACTCGGGGGTTCACATCTTCGATATGAGGCCTTGGCCTCAGGTCAGCAGATGGGACGTAGCCCAGCATCTACAGGGGTTAAGGGAAGACATGGAGAACGACAGAGCATCGCTTACTATAGAAGAGGGAGCCCAAGAAAGCCTTTGGTGTTGGTCTCATGGGCTCCAGGAAGGCTGTTAGGCTTGGGCTCCCCAATTCTTCCTGCTGGGGGTGCTGACACAAATGAGATGCATGGAGTGATCCAGCTGTCATTTCAGGACAGGGACATCCCAGGACCCCTTAAGAGTCAAGGGAAAGTCCACGTATCAATCCTGTGAGAAGCTCCCACGGAACTCCGCCTGTCAAGGTCCCGCCTCTGCTGTCCTCCTGGAGCCCAGATGCACATGACAGGAAGTGACGTCCTCCTAAGCACGCTGGGGGAGCGACGCCATCCTTGACAGTGAGAGCTGTCTGAGAGCTGCTATTGACGGTAGCCAGAGGGAGCAGTCCCAAGTGTCATCAGGTGTCAAGATCGGAGGTGACATGAGTTACGAGTGCAGGGACACGTCTCTGTACCCCGAATCCCTTTTCCCTCTGAAAAGAGGGGGCTACACAACCTCCGGCCACCGTACCCCTGCACTCAGACCAGAGGATCCAGGCTAGCTCTTAGGCCCCAAGACCATCCACTAACCCCTTGGGGGTCTCGGGAAAGAATGCCTCGGTCAGGCTCTGCTGGATCCCGGATTTGCTCAGTAGAGGGAGAGCCATGAGCCCTATGGAGTGAAGGAGGGACCCTTGGGGGGACTGAGGGCCTCCATACACCAGAACGGCAGCCATGTGTAACCCCCGACTCACCGCGATTTGACTGCAGATAATCCGGGCAGCCGCCAGGCAGCTCTAAAGGCTGAGGGGTCCCTCACTGTGACCTGGGATGCCGGACACTCGAAGAGGGAACTTTGTTCTGAGAGGCTGGCACCTGGTCAACAGAGGGAGGATGTGAGGGTTCGGGAAGAGTCAGGATGCGGACCATCCACCCAGACAAATGGGCAACTCAGGATTTTCACTTCTGGTCAGCGCTTCCTCCTGGCCAAACACTGGGAAGGGGGGTGGGAGTCTGAGAGGGGAGCTTCTAGAATGCTTTTGAAGGGGCAGCTGCGAGACACCCGAAGGGAAAGTGTTGGGACCCTTCAGTGGGGGTCCGGTATGCCCTCCTGTCGTCTGGGGTGACAGGGAAGGTGGCAGCGTCAATTTCAGACAGGAGAGGGAACAGGCTGGGTGCAGGTGAGGGGGCATTGGATATGGGGGTGTCTCGCACCGATTTACATCCTGACTCTGAATGTCAGCTGAGAGGACCTGCCTCCCCTGCCAGCCCCCAGTGGTCCCCCTTTTAATGCCCAGGCAGGACTGTCTGCTGTGCCCCAGGGGTCACTCTCTCTTGCTACTCAGTGGTCTCAGGGGACAGGCTGACCAGGAGAACAGGAGCCCTGTGGTTCCTAGAGCACTGCCCTTGAGGACCCCTCAGAAGTGGCTTCCATTCAAGCCAGGGAGGACTCTCCTCGATGAAGGTTCTCACAGCATGTCCTCGTCCCTCCTCCAGGTGCCTTCCTGCCTGCTTTCCTGCCCGCACTCCCACATGGGGTCCCTGACCTGCTGTCACCATGCCTCGGAGGCACAAGAGCAAGTCCCATGCCCGTGGGAAACGCCACCAGGTCCGGGGGGACACTCAGGAGGCCCAGGCAAGTACTGCTGAAGCCCCAAGGGAGGAGTGCCCATCCTCCCCCTCTTCTGCCCCTCAGGGTTCTCCCCTGAGCTCCCTTGCTGCTGGCAATCACCAGGAGCTTCAGGGAGCCATGGTCCCTAGCTCTCCTGATGCAGGGCCTTCATGTGCAGGATCTGATGCAGGTTTCCAGGGCCCCGAGAAGGAAAATGCAGGTGCCTCCCAGGAAGCCCCTGCCACTCAGAACACTCACAAAGATCCTCTGGCCAGGAAGGCCAGGATACTGGTGGAGTTCTTGCTGGAGAAGTACACCAAGAAGGAGCCCATCACGCAGAGCGCCCTGATGAAAATCGTCAGCAGGAAGTACAGGCAGCAATTCCCTGAGATCCTCAGTACAGCCCGTGAGCACGTGGAGCTGGTCTTTGGCCTGGAGATGAAGAAGTCGACCGTAGCAGGAATATCTACACCCTCATCAGCAAGCTCAACCTCGGGGCAAACGATTGTCTGAGTGATAATGGGGGGCTGCCCAAGTCCGGTCTCATTATGGTGCTCCTGGGGGTCATCTTCATGAATGGTAACCGCGCCACCATGGAGGAGATCTGGGAATTCCTCAGTATGTTGGGGATCTATGCTGGGAAGAGGCACTGCATCTTTGGGGAGCCCAGAAGGCTCATCACCAAAGATCTGGTGCAGAAGGAGTACCTGAACTACCGCCGGGTGCCCAATAGTGATCCTCCATGCTAGGAGTTCCTGTGGGGCCTGAGAGCTTGTGCTGAGACCAGTAAGATGAAGGAACTGGAGGTTCTAGCCAAGTTCCACGGTAGGGTCCCTAGTTCCTTCCCAGACCTCTATGACGAGGCTCTGAGAGATCAGGAGGAGAGAGCAGGGCGGAGAGGTGTGGCCAGGGCTCCCACCATGGCTGAGGCCAGTGCCCCTTCCAGGGCCAAGTCCTGCAGCTCCTCCCACATCTAGGGAGGGGGTCAGGGCACTTTGTTCCCTTTGTGTTGGAAGAGAGCAGTCAAGTTCCTAAATAGTGCAGAGTAGTAGGGATGAGGGAACAAAACCCATATCTTCTTACAGTTTTAAATGGTAAGCAAGATTAGGTCTATTTTGTTTTAACAAAATATACATCTGTTTTCTTGTACCCATATGAGAAATAACTAATGAATGATGACTTAAATTAGAAAGGTAAAGAGGTGAAGGAGGTGTTTAGTATTTTCAAATGTTTTTACTTTTGATAAGGTTTATTGTGCTTCAGAATTCAAATGTATGAATCATATAAATCATAGTTTCCAGCCGTTTTAATGTTTTAAAAGTTAGGGTGTTTGTAAAACACACTGAAAGTACTGAATATATTGTTCACAATACATACAAGATAACATGATATTAGAAGAGAATTTTTCTTGAAAAGTAGTCAAGCTTCTAAAGAGTGCATGGTGTGGGTAGTGGTGTTTAGATCACATTTCTCTTTCTGTTTCACATGAGTAACTTCTACATATTATTTGTTTAGATTTTTTTGTTCTTAAAATATTTTTACTTCTACAAGGTTGCTTTTCTTCAGAGTATTAATTTGGTAATGATAGTGCTCTTATATTCATTGCTGTTTTAAAAGTTTTAATTGTACAGTTGTGGCAGATATTAAAGAAATTCAGGAGCCATCTATGTTGTCTTTATGATCTGAAAGTAGGTAACATAGCACTGCAAGAGTGATTTTCATGCTAATGTGAAAGAAGACTACAGAAACTATTGAGAAACAAAAAGAAAACGGAGAAAACAATAGAGTAAAAAGTCTTTAAGTTGTGGTTTACCTTCTTTCTTTGAAACTTTTTTTTAGTAAAAATAAAAATACTTTGACTTATTTAGCTCATTTAAGAATATTTGTTTCTTTTGTCCTAATTCACTGCATATACTCTGCTATCTCTTGGATTAAAAGTAAACTCAGATGGGAAGGTGGTATTTGAGGGGTTCATAGTAATCATAACTTCCATTTACGACAAACCAATACTTCTTGCTCAGTATGCCACTGCTTTACATGTAGAACATGCATTCCAGCATTCATGCAGGATCAGATTTAGCAGACTCCATTCATGGATGGATTACTTGCAAATTTCTCAAGTTCACAAACTGATGAAGTGACCCTCCTAGGACTAGTCCCCCGATCTGGATTAGTGCAGAGCCCACAATGTGCCACTTGTCCCAGCCTAAGCCAGACATCACGTCTTTTCATTCATTTTTCCTCTAAACATTCCAAAAAATATGTCTCGTTGGATACGTGGGGCCCTGTCCCAAAGAACTGTTTTCGAATAAAGTTTAAAAAATGCTGATAAATGAATGATATGAAAGAAGACAAAACTACTCAGGGACAATGTGGTCATGAACACATGCAATGTCAGATACCCTGAAAAGATCAATATGCCCTCATTTATCCTTCCTGATTCTCAGGGACATAAAGCATAAGCTTAAGCACTGTGTCCTCAGGTCAATGGATGGAAGAGTCCCAGCCTCTGACAGTTATCAAGGGGAAGATTTTGGAACACTAGGGGTCCCACAAACTATATCCTGCTTCTTGCCTTGTGTGGCCATGGGGAGAGCAGTCTGTCTGAAGTGTGCCTTCTTTTCCTGCATGGCAACGGTGGAGGGGTTCTCAGGGAGGTGAGTGCTTTGGTCTTGGGGCAGCAGCTCCAATTCTGCCCAAGTAGGAGATCCTAAGAGGCCTTCGTAGGATTTACAGTGAGGACACTGGGTGCTGATCAGTGGAACCCCCATAGCAAGGGGGACGGCACAGAGGAACAGGGAAGGGTAGCCACGGTGTAGCTCTCTCACCTCCCCTTCTGTTGTTTCAAGAAGGCGAAAGCCTTGGCCACAGGCTAGCTGATTCAGCCAGTAGAGAGGGTGGAATAAGATATGCTACCAGAAGTCAAGGTAAGAAACCTGATCTAAGACTAGGGGACCACTAACTCCAGAAGAGACTGGAGCCCTAGAATGTTCTCCTCAGAAGACCCCAGTAGCTTTGCACACATCTGGTTCATTCTGTCTTCCAATCCAGAACTTCCAAGAAAGTAATGGCTTTGTTCTGAGGAGCACAGCCTGAGGTGAGTGGAGGCTGCAGTCTGGGTCTGGTCAGGGGTGAGGATGAGGTCCCTAAATGAGGGGCAAGAGGACCACTCAGCCCAGAACAGGGGAGACTGTGGAGGCCCACCCCTGATGTCAGCCCCAAGAGACCCAGGAGAAAGCTTTCTGGCTGAAGTGCTTCTCTTTCCGCTCGAGTGGTCTCAGGGAGGTGAGAGCCTTGGTCTACTGGGAGAAACCTCACTTCAGTACATAGTGGAAGCTAGTGACTCCAAATGAGAATAAAGGGACTGCACCTAGAACACAGCCCTGCCCCTCTATACCTCGCACTGGCAAATTTGGGAATGTGGGCATGATGCACCCCTCATATTTCTTTTTAGTGCATCTCAGGTGGTGAGGTGCTGGGGTTCAGGGGTCAACCTCAGGAGGAATTCCAGGTCATGCCAAGAGTCAAGTAGAGGACCATGAGGACTAAAGGAACCACTCACACTATACCACTTTTATAGAATCCCTCCCCTAGGGTCAGCCATGAGTGACCACAGGTTGGCAGCCCTCATAACCTCCAAGGAGGTCTCAGGAAATTTAAGGCTGTCGCATGGGAGGACAGGTCTCGTTAGGAGATGGGAAGGCAGTGTGAGGACCTGGAGAGAGGACATTAATAGTGAAGAGAGGGAGGAAATACGGGTCTTCCTGGGAGCCTGACTGAGGACAGGTGCAGCCAGCCATCAGAAGGCCTCAATTTCCAGTCACAGCTTTCTGTCCTGAGAGACAACAGGTAGATGTGGTAAGTTAAGCAACCTCTGCTTTCTTCTATTGGGTCTCAGAGAGTTGTTGGCCTTACTCTGAGCACATGTCCTCAGGTAAAGAGACAGGAGCTGCAATACCTCCCAGCAGTTCCCAGAGGACCCCTGGTCATTTCTCCAGAGGATCTTCAGGTAACCCTTGATGTGGCAGGGAAGACAGTTCTTTCATACGTGGGTCAGCTACTCTGTGCAGACTGATTTCCCTGGGCCTTTGTCCTTCCAATCCTCCATGATAATGGGAATTGAAGGAAGGCTTCAAACCAAGTGTCATGGTCCTCCCCTCAAGTCCTTGCTAAGAAAGTTTACCTTTGATGTTTCTGCACATGCATGACTGCTCCTTCCACTTGTTGGGAAGAAAATTGCTCACTAAATTCCAGACAATAGTCCAAGCTGGAGACCTTCATTAGAAGGCTCCCACCAAGAGAAACGACAGCTCTTGGCTCGGGGAGCCTGCCTCCATATGACAAGGATAGAAAAGCATAGGATACAGGTAGCTGTCCCAGGTGACTGTGGAAAAGAATCCACGTCCAATGCAGGAGATGAAGGTTTGATCGCTGTTGTGGAATATCTCCTGGAGGAGGTAGTGGCTACCCATTCCAGTATTCCTGCCTGGAGAATCCCATGGACAGAGAGCCTGGAGTGCTGCAGTTTATGGGGTTGCAAAGAGTCAGACATGAATGAGGGCTTGAGCACAGACAGACAGACTGGTAGATCTAGAAGTCTAGGAGGCGAACAGAGATAGAGAAACATAGGAACAATTGGCAGACCGTTGTAAGTTAATATTGTTCAAGAAAGGCATCAGAATGTAGTGGAAGAAGGCAGGTTTGTTTAAATATAAAGCCATAAATAATACATGAGATGTTCCCCAGGCCTTTAGGTAAAAGAGGAATGTCACGACCCTTCTATCCATTTGAAGAAGTTCTATAATAATCCAAGTTTGACCTCATAAGGTCAGACACTCTCCTGCTCCAAATGAATTGAGAGACAGTGATGTAAGCCTGACCTGTACTCAAAGAAGGCAGTCTTTCCTAGTCCTGCACTTTCCGTTGACTATAGAATGTATTCCACTTAATCTTCCAGGCAGAGCTCCGTCACCTGACTGCTTGCATCTCTTACAAGCATCCTATATAAATTAATCTATTTCTTGCCTAACACTTTGCCTCTTGCTGAATTCCTTCTGTACTGAGACACAAACAACCTGAGCTGCCTACGTCCAGCTACCAGGTGAGTGATTCTAATTAAAAGACCATGGTTCAAGTCTTAAACTGGATTTTTGGGGGGTTGGAGTCCTGGCCATGTGGATTTGAGTCAAAACCTGATGTGATAGGTTGCAGCTAGAGGAGGTCTTCATGCCACCCCTTCAAAAATTTTAAACTACGGCCTGTTAAACTGGCTCATAGGGCTAGAATTAAAGTCACTTTCTTCTGCATTTCTTTGCACCTAGACTCCCAATATCTTTACCGTTGGGTGTCCAAATCCAGACATTGTATGCCATGAATGCCTCCACTTTGTGTTTATAAAATTCAAGCTGAGAGTGTCTAAAGGATAAGGTGAGAATGGACAAAAAAAGAAAAGAAAAGAAATTGATCTAAAAATTTTCTGGCTACCTTCTGAAATATGGCTGTCCTGGTGCCTCAGATGGTAAAGAATCTACCTGAAATGGCAGGAGACCAGGGTTCGATCCCTGGATTGGGAAGTTCCCCTGGAGAAGGGAATGGCAACCCAGTCCAGTACTCCTGCCCAGGGAATCCCATGGGCAGGGGATTCTGGGGGGCTACATTCCATGGGGCCACAATGAGTCAGACATGACTTAGAGACTGAACAACAACAGCAATCCTCTAACACTTCTTCTACTTTACCACTTCTTGCTGCAACTAGTGAAGCCCATGTGGCCTAGAGCCTGTGCTCCACAGTAAGAGAAGCCACCACAATGAGAAGCCAGTGCACCCCAATGAAGGGTAGCCCCTGCTCCTCGAAACTAGAGAACACACACGCAACAAAGAAGAGCCAGCACAACCAAAATTAAATACATAAATAATTTTTTAAAAAAACAATACTCAGGGAAGCCACAATGGCCCCTGGGGCGAGAACTGAACCACATTCTGCCCAGCAAGATCACAGGTGAGGGATGCCACAGCCATGAAAAATCCATAAGGGAATTCAGTGACACCCAAAACCCCTTATGAGCATTCGTCATTTCCTTTTCAGATGGGTAACTGACTGTCCATCGCTAAAGAGTTGTCCTTAGGATTCCAGCGAGGTCCCTTATGTCCAAGTCTTCCTTGCCTTTAGGAAAAACTCTGAACTTCGAAAGACTTGGCAGGTAGACTCTGCTGGCTTGGCAATGCTTAATTTGTCTACAAAAGCCCTTCTCCTTCTCCAGATGATACCAACCCTCAGCCAGCCACTGATCCCTGTTCACAGGAACTCTTTTGGGGAAAAAGAAGGAGCCTCTTGGACCACAGACCTCTTCTTCACTATACTCAGCATTGAACACCGCAGCTCCCAGCCCCCATCACCAATGCTTTGCCCTCTATCCTGGAGCTCCAGAACTCCTTAAACTCTACCCACCTCAGGAAGTCATAGGGCCCACCAGACTTCCATAAGAATCCAAGTTCCCCTCTCCATGCAGGATCTCAGTTGGATAAAACAAGATTAGGGAAAATTCTCAGATGACCCCAAAAAATATCTAGACAAGTTTATATATCTATGACTTTTGAGTTAACCCAGAAGGGCATTTATATCATCCTTGCTCAGACACTCTCTCAGGCAGAAAGGACAACTATATACAGATTCTGCACTCAGCTGGGAGACAGCTATCACATGGCAAAGTCCCAACCATTTCCCATGGGAACAATGGCTGTTCTCTGCTCAGAATCTAATTGGGAGTATAATACTTGAGCCAGGTTAGCAGCCAGGGATGCTTTGTCTTCCTCTTCCCCACCTGAACACTGGTGGTCAGAGCACACCCAGAGAGGCTCCCTGTTCTGGCCAATGACCACCACTAGGTTTCCAGCCGTGTCAAGACAAACCAAGACAAAGAGCCAGCATGGGGTGTCACAGGTGCACCAAGACCTAAACGGTGACTACTGTAACCCAGGGTTCATGATGCCATATTTATAAAAAATAGCACTGTGGTTTCTGTCTTCCCTCCCACTCCATGGATTTTATGTGGGTACTTATGGGTAACTGCCTGCACACTAGGAGAAAAGTTATATAACCTTAAACTGTCCATCAACTTGTCAGTCAAATGACACAGGAACACATGACCCTACCACATGGCAGGACCGCTTCTGGTTTCCAGACAGCCTGCTCTCCTCCTTCTCAGAAGTGTAATTTTGCTCTGCTTCATAAAACCGGTACTTAAAACTGCACTGTTTCTCCAATAAATTCTTTCTCATTGCGAGGACAAAAACAGAAAATCAGCATTCCGCTGGTGAAAATATGGATCACATATTTATTAGTGTTTTTCAGGTTCCAGTTAAATTTTTTATATTTTATAATGCAAGTTTAGAAACTTTTGATTGCTGTGTGATCTAGAACAAGAAAACACAGCAATGGAAGAGGGATTTTCATGCAAATTTGAAGAGACTCTGGAAAAATAACTTAGGTTAAGTAAAAAAGAAAAGAAAAAGTCAATTTTGGCAAGTTTTTGGTTTTGTTAAATTCTTTTAATACTCCTTTTTAGTAAAAGTATTTACTGAATTTATTCAAGATTGTGGGAGAAATTAAATAGTGATAAAGTAGACAACTTTATCATTGTCACTCGTATTTCCAACCACTAATTGAGTATCTACTCCATGGAATGCTCCATGGAAGAACTGGGGATGGTAATAAAAGAAGCCTGAGCCACTGTCCATAGAAGTTAAGTGTCTATAAGTTGCCACCACGTCAAGCAGATGGGGAGATACCCTTTGAGACCTAAACTTGTGACAAGTTGAAACCAGGGATGAGAACGAGAGGAGGTTTCAGATTACAGAAGTCAAAAGTAAATGCTTAGAGGTGACGAATGTGGGCACTTCGGAACACTGCAGTTCCCTTGAGGATGTAATTTGAAGTTAGGTGGATTGCTGGGCTAAATGAGGCTGAGTGAATTGAGGGCGAGGGGTGACCCTGAAATGGGGGGATTAAGTTGAGAAGCTGAAGAACGGAATGGAAGATTACCCTTGATTCTTACTTTGAGACTGTGGGTAAAACACAGAGACTCTCCACCTGGGACAGGAATATAATGGGTTCTGTGCTCCTGCCCCAGTATACGGAAACACAGTGCACAAACTGGGGATTTAACCCCACTGCCTCCAGGGTGTTTGCCAGAAAGAAGGGTGGCATTTCTTTGAACTGAGATATCTAATACCCACTGTAACAGCAGTCTACACGCTGGGGTCAGAGGCCACTATGTTACAGAAATGTTCTACTACCTATTTTAGGCATAATTTGGGGAACTTCAAATGAAGGCTACACTTTTCGTGCTGGTGAAATTAATGAAAATGGAGGGTGGTGCTATGGGTGAAAAGGCAACTGGAAGGGAAGATCTTTGTCCTTGACACAAATTCTAGAAGTTCTGAGTAGCATCCAGGCAGGAGAGATTCCCCTACATTCAAATGGCACATTTACAAATGGGGAAATTTTATTTACTTTTACTAAGCAGAACTGTGTTCATTCTGAAAGTGCCACGTATTTCTGATATCTCATGCAAATAAATAAACATCACAAACTATGGTCTGTGGTCATTTTCAGAGGAATAAATGTCATTCTTTGAAATCCATTTTTGCAACAGCTTTATAAATATCACATATATTACAATAGTTCTACAAAATAGGGTTTAGAAGACTCACTTTGCAGATTACGAATTTGGTAATATTCTCAAGTTCACAAGACTTGTGACAGAGCTGGAAATAGACATTTGGTCTGCATCTGTCAAGAGGCCACACTGTCCCACTCCTCCAAGCCTGAGGCAGACCTAGTGTCCTTCAGTTCTCCTGTCATCTCACTACTCCAAACTGTATTTCAGAGGCTTCTGTTTCAAGACAGCGGTGTAGGAGGATGTCTGTTCATCTCCTCCTGCACCATAACTGCAACTAGCTGTTGAACAACTATCAACAGGAGGACGCTGGAACACACCAAAAATGATACCCCACGTTCAAAGAAAAAGTGGAAGTCGCAACAAGATAATAGGAGGGGTACAATCACAATGAATTCAAATCCCATACCTACTGAGTAGGTAACTGGAGAACAAAAATACCAAAGAAGTTCTCCCACGATTGTGAAAGCTCTGCAGCACACATCAAGGAACGCAGCCTGCGGTTCTGACAAAGGGACTTGAAATTCCCTGGTCATTTGACCTTGAAGGGCAGTGGGATTTGATTATAGGACTGCCAGACAAGTAAGGGAAACAGACACACCACTCTCGGAGGGCACAAACAAAGTCTCACATGCACCAAGACCCAGAGAAAAGGAGCATTTACTCCACAGGAGACTGAATCAGACATACCTCCAAGTGTTTGACAGTCTCCTGTGGAGGCATGGGTCAGGTGGGGCTCACCACATGGATGGGGGCACTGGCAGAAGCAGTCCTAGAGGTCCTCCTTGGCGTAAGCCTTCTTACAGGTCGGCATTAACTCTGCCATAGAGACCACAGACCCATAATTCAAAAACAGACAAGCACTCTAATGTTCACTGCAGGACTGTTTACAACAACCAGCAAATGGAAGAAACGTAGATGTACATCGACAGATGCAAGTATAAAGTAGCTGTGGAAGGTATATCCGATGGCATATTGTTCTTGTTATTTTGTCGCTAAGTTGTATGTGATTCTTCTGAGACCCCAAGGATTGTAGCTCACCAGAATCCTCTGTCTTTGGGATTTCCCAGGTAAAAATACTGGGGTGTGTTTCCATTTCCTTCTTCAGGGAATCTTCCTGACCCAGAGATTGAAATCATGGTTCCTGCATTGGCAGGCAGATTATTTACCATTGACCCACCAAGGTAACCCAGTGGAATATTACTCAGTCAAAAAAATGAACAAAATTTTGTCATTGTTAGAGAGGTGGATGGACCTAGAGAGTGTTATACAGAGAAGGAAGTAGGAAAGAGAAAAACAAAGACTAAAAATTAACGTATATATGTGGGATCGAGAAGAATGGCATAGGTGACCCTATTTGCAAAGTAGAAATGAAGTCAGTGATATAGAGAACTAATGTATGGTACCAAGGGCCAAAGGGTTAAGGTGGGAGGAATTAGAATATTGGGATTGACACATACACACTATTGATACTATGTATAAAATAGACAACTGTTGGGAATATACTGTATACCCCAGGGAACTCTCCTCAATTCCCTGGGATGTCCCCAATGCGAGGGAAATCCAAGGTGAGAGGATATATGTGTATGTATGTCTGATTATTTTTAGCATGGAACTGAAGCTAACGCAACATTGTAAAGCAAAATACTGCAAGAAATATTTGCTGCCATTGACTCTAAACTGTGACTGTATATGTACTTTTATTTAAACATTCCTTGATGTTCCAAAGAGCAATGCAAAGTAAATCAGATTTTTCCTTCATAGGCTGTTATTTCACACAGTGTTTTTTTATGTTAACATGTATCTTTCAAAATGTAAATGTCATACAAAGGAAACTAGGATTAATAACTTTTTAAATTTCTCTTCTTTACTTTAATTGCTTTTACTTTCCTAGTTAGTATGGGAGAGCAAAACATGCCATCTCAAACTGTCTCTTTTGATACACAGATTGTTCTCATTGAAAATAATCAAGGCCAAAAGACTCAGAAAGGTACTTGATCTTTGGCCTAACTGCCTGAAAGAACTTAGACAAAGGTCCTGTTCCCTGAAGAGAACTATGACCAGAGATACCTGCAAAGATTATGGGCAAGGTGTGGTGGCAAAATCTTGGCAGGGCCTAGAGATGAGAGTCCACTCTGTGGCCCGGGGTCTCTGCCTGGCACAGAAAACATTCGTTTACCAACATTCCCTTTCCCATCTCCATGTGAACTGTCTTCCTATCCTTTCAGGTCCCAAAGAACTACCATTAAAATTTTCTTTTCTCTTTGGCTCTGGGCTTTGGCCATGTTGATGAGTTATTCCGTTTTCCTCAGTTTCTCTCACGGTTATATGTTATTGTACTTTTATTTTATCCTATTAATCTGTCTCACATCAGTTTAATTCTTCGACCACCCACAAAAACCCAGAAGGGCAGAGGGAAGTATCATGCTCCTCCATATTAGCTACATCTCACATATTTCTCTCTGTGTTCAAAATCCCTAATGAGGTATTCAATAACAAACTAATGGCTACGAATGTCATTAAGGATTTTACTCATATTGATATAATTACATATTTCTTTAGGCTTTTCTAATTTTTATTTATTTATTTACTGAGCATTACCCCGCCCAATAGAGCAAGAGCCAGGTTTCCTCATAGCCAGTCCCTCCCATCAGCAAGCTTCCACAAGCCTCTTCAACTCATTCTTCAGAGGGCAGACAGAAGAACTTCAATACCCTATTCTCTAGAACGAAAACCACAATCACATTTAGCTAACCTAAATGATCGCATGGATCACATCTTTGTGCAACTCAAAAGCTACGGGCCAGGCTTTGCAGGGCCAGCCAAGGTGGACAGGTCATGGTGGAGAATTCTAACAAAATGCGGTCCACTGGAGAGAAGAATAGCAAACCACTTCAGTATCCCTGCCTTGAGAACCCCATGAACATCATGAAAAGGCAAAAAGATATGATACCAAGAGATCATACCAGGGGGAGATACCTGAGCCCCCCAGGTCACTAGGTGTCTAATATGCTATTGGGGAAGAGCCCAGAAATAGCTCCAGAAAGAATGAAGAGACTGGGCGAAAGTCAAACCAACGCTTTGTTCTGGATGGGTCTGGTGGTTAATGTAAAGTCCAATGCTGTAAAGAACAGTACTACATAGGAATCTTGAATGTTAGGTCCATGAATCAATGGAAATTGGTTAAGCAGGAGATGGCAAGAGTGACCGTCAACATTTTAGAAATCAGACAACTAACATGGACAGGAATGGGTGAATTTAACTGAGATTACCATTTAATCTGTGGGCAAAAATCCATTAGAAGAAATGGAGTATCTCATAGTCAAAAAAAGAGTGCGAACTGCAGGTACTGGGTGCAGTGTCCACAAGGACAGAATGATCTTGGTTCATTTCCAAGGCAAAGCATTCAGCATCACAGTAATCCAAGTCTATGCTCCAACCACTGTTGCCAAAGAAGCTAGAGTCCAGTGGTGCTATGAAGATGTACATCACAGCCTAGAACTAACATCCCCAGAAAATGTGCTTTTCATAATAGGGGACTGGAATGGAAAAGTAGGAAGTAAAGGAATAACTTGCAGCTGAAGATGGAGAAGCTCTACATAGTCTACACAAACATGACCCGGAGCTCACTCTGGCTCAGATCATAAGCTCCTTACTGCAAAATACAGACTTAAGTTGAAGAAAGTAGAGAAAATCACTAGGCCATTCAGATATGACCTAAATCAAGTTCCTTATGATTATACAGTGGAGGTGAGGAATAGTTTCAAGGGATATGATCTGGTAGGAAGACTGCCTGAAAAACTAAAGATGAAGGTTCAGAACAAGGTATAGGTGGTAACCAAAATCATCCACAAGAAAAAGAAATGAAAAAGGCTAAATGGTCATCTGAGGAGGCCTTTCAAATACCTGAGAACGAAGGGAAGCAAAAGGCAAAGGAAAGATATACCAATCTGAATGCAGATTTCCAAAGAACAGCAAGGAGTAATAAGAAAGCATTTTCAAGTGAGCAATGCAAAGAAATAGAGGGAAAAAATAGAATGGGAAAGACTAGAGTTCTCTTTAAGAAAATTAGAGATACCAAGGGAACATTTCATGCAAAGATGGGCACAATAAAGGACAGAAACTATAGGGACACAACAGAAGCAAAAGATTTTAAGAAGAGGTGGCAAGGATATACAGAATAACTGTTCAACAAAGGTCTTTATGACCCAGATAACAGCGATGTTGTGATCACTCACTTAGAGCCAGACATCCAGCACTGTGAAGTCAAGTGGGCCTTAGGAAGCATTCCTAAGAACAAAGCTAGTGGAGGTGATGGAATTTCAGCTGAGCTATTTCAAACCCTAAATGATGACGTTGTTAAAGTACTGCACGCAATATGCCAGCAAATTTGGACCACTCAGCAGAGGACACAGGACTGGAAAAGGTAAGCTTTCATTCCAATCCCAAAGAAGTGCAATGCCAACGAATGTTTAAACTATCATATAATTGCGCTCATTTCACATGCAAGCAAGGGAATGCTCAAAATCCTTCGAGCTACACTTCAACAGTATCTGAAAAGAGAACTTCAATATGTACAAGCTGGATTCAGAAAAGCCAGAGGACTCAGATATCAAATTTGTAATCTCCATTGGGTCATAGGCAAAGCAAGAGAACTCCAGAAAAACTTCTACTTGTTTGACTATGCAAAAGCTTTGCCTGTGTGTATCACAGGCAAATGCAAAATTATTAAAGAGATGGGAATACCAGACCACCTCACCTGCCTTCTGAAAAACCGGTTTACCAGTCAAGAAGCAACAGTTAGAAGTGGACAAGGAACAACAGACAGGTTCAAAATAGGGACACGAGTACATTAAGACTGCATATTGTCACCCTGATTATTTAAGTTATATGCACAGTACATCATGAAAATTCCTGGATGGATGAACACAAGCTGGAATAAAATTGCCGGGAGAAATATCAATACCTTCAGATACGCATATGATACCACCATTATGGCAGAAAGTGAAGTGGAACTAAAGAGACTCTTGATGAGAGTGAAAGAAGGGAATGAAAAAGCTGGCTTAAAACTCAATATTCAAGAAACTAAGATCATGGCATCTGGTCCCAACACTTCATGGCAAACAGATGAGGAAAAACTAAAAACAATGGAAGATTTAATTTTCTTCTCCAAAATCACTGTGGATGGTGGATGCAGCCATGACGGTGGTGGTGGTGGTTTAGTGACTAAGTCGTGTCCGACTCTTGTGACCCCATGGGCTGTAGCCTCCCAGGCTCCTCTGTCCATGAGATTCTGTAGTCATGAATACTGAAGTGGGTTGCCATTTCCATCTCTAGGGGATCTACCTGAGCCAAGAATTGACCCCAGATCTCCTGCACTGCAGGCAGATTCTTTATCAACTGAGCTACGAGGGAAGCCCCAAATTAAAAGATGCCATGAAATTAAAAGATACTTATTCCTTGCAAGAGAAGCTATGACAAACATAGATCACATAATAGAAAACAGAGACATCACATTAGTAAAAGAGGTGTGTCTAGTCAAAGCTATGATTTTCCCAGGGGTCATGTGTGGATATGAGCGTTGGACCATAAACAAGGCTGAGAGCTGAAAAATTGATGCCGTTGAACTGTGGTGCCAGAGAAGACTCTTGAGAGTCCCCTGGACATAAAGGGGACCAAACCAGTCATTCCTGAAGGGAATTAATGCTGAATATTCATGGGAATATCTGATGCTGAAGTTCGAAACTTTTGGCCACCTGATGGGAAGAGCCGATTCATTGGTAAAGACCCTGATGTTGGGAAAGATTGAAGGGAAAAAGAAAAGGAGGCAGCAGAGGATGAAATGGTTGGATGGCATCACTGATTGGATGGACATGAGTCTGAGCCAACTCCAGGAGATGGTGAAAGGATAGGGAGCCTGGCGTGCTAAGGAGCATGGCGTCACAGTCAGAGATGACTGAGCAACTGAACAAAAGCAACAACACAGAACTGCAAAAGAACAAAAGTAAAATATATTGTAAGCAATGGACAATATGTAATAATACCATATTGATATTAGTTGCTCAGTTTTAACAAATGAACTTGTATCAGTTGAACCAATCCAAGATGTTAATAACAGAAGATGCTAAGTGGAGGAAGAGACTGGCTCTATAGGAACTCTGTACACTATCTGCTAAATTTTCTGTCATCCTAAATCTGTTCTTTTAAAAAATACAGAGGCTCACAAGACAAGATGTTGGCCACTCATTATGAAAGAAATGCAAACCAAAGCTACAATGATGCATCACCTCACACTTGCCAGAAAGGCTATCATAAAAAAAATCTAGAAACGATCAGTGCTGAAGTGGCATGGAGAAAAGAGAACCCTCTTGCACTTTGAGGGGGAATGTAAATTGATATAGCCAATATGGAGAACATTATGGAGAGTCCTTTAAAAACTAGAAATAAAACTACCCTGTGACTCAGCATTCCCACTACTGGGCATACACACTGAGAAAGCCATGCGTGAAAAGATTCACGGACCGCACTGTTTATTGCAGCACTATTTACAATAGCTAGGACATGGAAGCAACCACCTCAACTTCCACTGACAGATGAATAGATACAGAAGTTGTGGTAGATATATACAATGGAATATTACTCACCCATAAAAAGTAACAAATTTAAGTCAGTGGCAGTGAGGTGGATGCACCTAGAGTCTGTTTCACGGAGTGAAGTAAGTCAGAAAGAGAACAAAAACTATTGCACATTAATGCATTTATATGGAATCTACAAAATGGCACTGATGAATATATTTGCAGGGTAGGGATAGAGACACATGTAGAGAAAGGATGTGGACACAGCAAGGGATGGAGAGAGAGGGACAAACTGAGAGTGGCTATGACATATATGCACTACCATGTGTATAAGACAGAGCTAGTGGGGAGGTGCTCTACAACAGAGGGAGCTCAGACTGCTGTTCCATGACAACCTGGAGGACTGAGATGGGGGTGGCGTGAGGGATGCTCATGGAGGGGATATATGTATACTTAGAGCTGCTTCATACTGTTGTACAACAGAAACTAACACACTATAAAACAATTCTCCTCCAATTAAAAATTTTCATAAATGCTCTACTGATTTAAAATGTAGAAAAAATCTGGACAAGAACACATAGCCAGTACAGAGTTATATACAACAATGCCAAATGAATAAGAGACAGGAACAATGAAGAACAAAAGAATACGTAGGAATTTATCCTCGAATTAAAAATCTTAGGAAACACACACAAAAAGTATTCAAACATACAAATAACTTCAGCTATCTTGTATAAAATAGATCACCTTAGCAAAACCAAGAGTCTGGCCTGGAAGAATCAACAATTACTTAGATCACGTAATAGAAAATCCAGCACAAATAAAAGCAACCATACCAAAAAAACGTACCTACAAAGAAACCTCAGAACAATGTATAGGTTCCACATAGACTCAACAAGAAGAATTTGCTGACAGGCTTAGGACAAAGAAGTCTCAAACAGAATAGTATGTTATGTGTATTCATGAGGAGCACATATTGTAAGACTGTCGATGTTGCTTAACTCCTTTGCAGATCTACTCCAGTCAGACCAGCTGAGACCACAATCAAACATGGGCTGCTGTTTCCTGTACCCAGCATAAACCATGGAAAACTTATACAAGGAATAAAGACAACTATTAACGGAAGCAAAAGCACAAAACTAAATAATCCCCCAGGCAAAATAAGTCTCTAATGAACTTGACCCTATGAGTGTCAAGGTGAGGGAGTCCTCAGAGACTGACAAGTGTGTGCAGGTTACAAGGGAAGAAGACAACATGATCAGCAGGAAAAGGCTTTAAAGTTCAGCCCTTGATTCTTCCACTGTGCCCTGGGGCCATGAATGGCTATAGCCTCACTGAAGGAATCTGAGGTAGCATCTCAGAGCTCCCATGCCAAGACCATGGGGAACAAAATTTTGAATTGGATGTGGCAGCATTGCCCAGACGTCATGAAATAACCAGCACAAACTTTGTTAGTGGATGACAACTGGCCCTTTTAAGTGATCACCTTAATAGACTATCATGCAGGGACTAAAAGAGAAAACTTAGTACCCCAAAAATTGTACCAAAGGACAGAAATTCACCTCAGAAATTTCGAGCAATGCCCCTGCAGTCGACTAAGAGCCCATGTGAGAACCGTCAGGCTAAGGAGCCCTTTCACTTACTCTGCTGGGATGGTATGGGGCATGGCTGGGGACAGGGGTGGATTCATACCAGAAAGGGAAGGATTTCCAGGCCCTTCCAGCAGTCAATATGAAGATCCTGAGTGAGATGTGAGGGGTTCCACACAACAGAAGGCAGTCTCCCATCCTTCCCTCTCAGCTCATCTTACCTGCAACAGCCATTTCCTGGAAGCCTCAGGCAGAAGGGTCCAGAGGAGATGTACGTGCACTTCTCAGCAGGAGTCTCAGGACTTGATGATGAGGGACTGGATGTCTTCGATGGGAGGCCTTGGCCTCAGGTCAGCAGATGGGACACAGCCCACCACCTACAGGGGTCAAGGGAAGACACGGAGTGTGGACGGAGCATCACTCAGCCCAGAAGACGGGGCCCGAAAGTGCCCTCCCTGTCATTCTCAGGAGTTCCAGGAAGCCTGTAGGGCCAGGCCAGAAACAATTCCTGCCAGGGTGCTGACGGAAGCTAGAGCCTGGGAGGGAGGCCCATAGACTCTGCTTGGTACAGGGAAGGTCTCAGGATCCGCGACGATTCAAGGAAAAGTGCACATGCCAATCCTCCGGGAAGCTCCCCCAGAACCCCGCCCACCCTGGCCCTGCCTCTGCTGTCGGCCTGGAACACAGAACCACATGACAGGAAGTGACGACCACGCACACACGCTGGGGTTGCGACGCCATCTTTGAGAGCTGCTGCCATTTTGAGAACTGCCGTGCAGGGTGCCCAGACGGACGACTCCCAGGTCTCATCAGGTGTCCAAGTGTGAGGTGACGTGAGTTACAAGTGTGGGACACACTTCCGGCACGACCAAGCCTTTCCCTCTGAAAAGAGGGGGCCAGACAACCCCTGGCCACCCTGCCCCTGCTCTCTGCTGGAAGATTCGGGCCTGCATCTTAAGCCCCAAGTCCATCCACTTCACCCAGTTAGTCTCCGAGAGGAAGGCTTCAGTCCAGTGCTGGTGGACTCCAGTTCTGCTCAGTAGACGTAAAGCCCCGAGCCCTGTAGCTATGGGAGGGACTCTCGGGGGGGGACTGAGGGTCTCCACACCCCAGAACGGCGGCCACGTGAAACCCCCACTCCCCGCGACTTGGCCTCGGAGCATCTGGGTGGTATCCGGGCAGCTCTAAGGTCTGCGGGTCACCCTCCCTGCGATCTTGGATGTGGGAAACTGAGGTCGGAGGGGATCTGGGTCCAAGGGGTTGGTAGCTGGTCAGTACAGGGAGGATGTCAGGGCTCGGGAGGAGCCAGTGTAGGGACCATCCTTCCAGACACTCGGGCGAATCAGGACCCTCCCCTGTGGTCAGTGCTTCCTCCCGGCCAAACACAGGGAAGGGAGGCTGCTCTCTGAGTGGGGAGGTTAGAGCTTGCTTACAGAAGGGCAGGTCTCGGGACCCTTAGGTGGGAGGCTGAGCACTCCCTCCTTTCCTTCTCCAGAATCACAGGGAAGGTGGCAGCATCAGCTTCAGAGCAGAAGAGGGATCGGGGCGGGTGCTAGGGGTTATTCCCCATTTTTCATCCTAACTCTGAATGTGAACTGAAAAGACACGCCTCCCCTGCCAGCCCCCACAGGCCACCCTCTAACGCCTAGGCAGGGCTGTCTGGCTGCACCCCAGGGCTCACTCTCACTTCCTCCTCAGGGGTCTCAGGGGACAGGCTGACTAGGCAAACAGGAGACTTGTGGGTCCTAGAGCAGTGGACTCAAGGCCTCCTATGAAGCAGACTTGGTTTAAACCGGGGACAACTCTCCCTGGTGAAGGTGCTCACATTTCTTCGTCCTTTTCCAGGTGCTCTCGTTGTCTAACTTCCTAACTGCAGTCCTGCCTGCGGTCCCTGAACTGTGTCGTCATGCCTCGGAAGCACAAAAACAAGAATCATGCCCACGGGAAACGCTACCAGGTCCAGGGGGACACTCAGGAGGCCCAGGCCAGTGCTGCTGCAGCCCCAGGAGAGGAGTGCCTGTCTTCCCCCTCTTTTGTCCCTCAGGTTTCTTCCCAGAGCTCCGTTGCTGCTGGAAATCACCAGGAGCTTCAGGGAGCCATGGCCCCTAGCTCTACTGTTGCAGAGGCTTCCTGTGCAGGATCTGAAGAAGGTACCCAGGGCCCCAAGGAGGAAAGCGCAGATGCTGCCCAGGCAGCCCTGGTCACTCGGAGCATTCGCAAAGATACTCTGATCAAGAAAGCCAGCATGGTGATGGATTTCCTGCTGGAGAGGTACATCATGAAGGAGCCCATCACACAGGACGCCATGCTGGAGGTCATTGGCAGTAAGTTCAAGCAGCACTTCCCTGAGATCTTGAGCAGAGCCTCTGAGCGCGTGGAGCTGTTGTTTGGCCTGGAGCTGAAGGAAGTCGACTGCAGCAGGAACATCTACACCCTCGTCAACAAGTTCAGTCTCGGGGTTGAGGAAGGTTCAAGTGATGAGGAGGAGCTGCCCAAGTCTGGTCTCCTCATGGCGCTCCTGGGCATCATCTTTATGAAGGGTAACCGTGCCACTGAGGAGGAGATCTGGGAATTTCTCAATGTGTTGGGGATCCATGCTGGGAAGAAGCACTCCATCTTTGGGGAGCCCAGAAAGCTCATCACCAAAGATCTGGTGCAGAAGGGGTACCTCAACTACCGCCAGGTGCCCAATAGTGATCCTCCGGGCTATGAGTTCCTGTGGGGTCCGAGAGCTTATGCTGAGACCACTAAGATGAAGGTGTTGGAAGTTCTGGCCAAGATCCAGGAAACGGTCCCGAGTTCCTTCCCAGACCTCTATGATGAGGCTCTGAGAGATCAGGTGGAGAGAGCAGGGCTCAGAGGTGCGGCCAGGGCTCCAGCAATGGCTGAAGCCAGTGCCTCTACCAGGGCCAAGTCCTACAGCTCCTCCCACATCTAGGGAGGGGTCAGGGCACTTTGTTCCCTTTGTGTTGGAAGAGAACAGTCTACCTCTTAAATAGTGCAGGGGTAGTAGGGGTGGGGGGAACAAAACCCATATGTTTTTCTCAGTTTTAAGTAGTAAGGGAGTTTAGGTGCACTTTTAACAAAATAACGCATGTTTTCCTTTTATCCATATGAATAATATCTAGTCAAAAACAGATGATTTCGGTAGGCAGGTAGAGGCGTTTGGTATTTTTAAATATTACCACTCTTCACAAGGTTTATCTTGCTTCAGAATCTAGGTTTATTAATGTCATGGAGTCATGTTTACTGTTGTTAGGTTTTTGACTAAGAGTTCATTATTTGTAAACAAGTTGAAAAGACTTCAATATTTTCCTTATGGTACAGAAAGAGGTAACAGAGCATTGGAATAGAATTTTACTTGGAAATATGTAAGAATCCTAGAGATAAATATTTGGGATCACAGAGCTTTCAGAGTAAACGCTGGTTTATTCTTCGTTTGTCTTCTTATCTGTCCTCTTTCCTTGTAAAAGCTAATAACATGGACTTAGATTTGCTTAGCTTATTCAAACTGTATGACACTTAAATCATAATAAAATAGAGACTTTGCTCGTTATTTCCGTTTTCTCCCAAATTAATTGACCATCTTCTGTTTAGAAGGCTTTCTTATAGTACTGGGTTGATAAGAAAATGAAGCCCAAGCCACTGCCCATGGAATTTTGAGTCTAGCAGCAGGGACGATATAAGGAAGGTGGTGAGCTAACTCTAAGGAATAAACAAATAAATTTAAATGGGGGAGGTGTGGAAGAGGAGGTTCCAGATGAGAGCAAGCAAGTCGAAGTTACATGATTAAGGCGGCACTGGGTCTTGGGGAAAGTCTAGTTCCTCGGTGGGAGGTCATTTTCAGTCCAGATGCATGATGGGCTAGATGAAGCTGTGGGAGTGATGCCAGACACTCATATGATGGTTCTCAGAGGTGAGGCTGTAAACCTGGAATATATCTAAACCATATATTCACCGTTATTTGGGGATATCCGAAAACCATAGGGAATGGAAGGGGCCCTGTGCACTTGAGCCAGGGCAAGTGAACACTCACACTACGTGTTTTCATCAAAAGCTGTCTAAAGAATTTCTGAGAAATAAGGGTGATTCCCATTGAAGTGAGATGCCAAGACATCACTGGACTGTCTCTCTTTTTCTGGGATGGGAGCACCAGAACTTGCTCTGTTAAACGGGCAGTTTAATTAGGTTATGTTTACTGTAATTTGGCAAACTTTAAGGGAGGGCTCAATTTTTACTGTCAGTGGGATTAAATTAAGGGTGGTTTGGACAAGCAAAAGCACCTGAGAGGGAAGTTGCTGGTCCTTGAGACAAATGAACTTGTCCTTGCATCCATGTGGAGAAGATAACCCCAAACGCCTATTAAAACAGGTGCTCAAATAGGGAAATACTGCTTAGTTTTACTTGCTTGGGAGCAGTAGTGCTGATGTGGATTTGCCTATTGTTTGGAATTGCATATTCTCTAGCCTGGAAATAAAATTATGTGATGGAAGTTTGTTATCATTCGGGGTCAAAATCACCTTTGTAATAACTGCCATTCATTCAAAGTACCAAAGCTTGTCTCATACTGTGCCAGGTGATTAACATACATCACACATGTCTCTGGTCCTACACTATAGACTCTCAAACACCATTTGCAGATAAAGAAGCTGGAATAAAGAAGCTCAAATTCAAAGCTCATAAATGATAGAAGCTGGACTGGACCCCGGCACTGAATTCCTCCAGAGCCCATACTGTGCCACTCCTCCAGGATGAGGCCAACCTTGGGTCACTTCCTCTTTCTGAACATTAGTCCAAATGTTATTTCACACGTTCAGTAGCAGAATTTCATACCCCAAACACGGCTTTGGAATAAAAAGCCCCAGAAATAAGTAACAAAAAATGAAAATAAAAGTGAAGTATGTATAAGGAATGAGACAGCAATCAGTGACAATTTATCTACAAAGGAAATGTCAGTAAACGGCAGTAGATCAGGGATGCAGAAAATCATTTAATTCAGCCCCTTCCTTTCAGAGAGTAAATCTGTTAAGAGTGAAGGTTCTACAAGAGGCTGTGTCTGGTCAGTGAAGAGAAGGAAGAGATCAGCGTGTTTTCTCTGATAGCACACCACCTATGCTGGGGCCCCTCCCGGACTGTAGCTTCCCTATAACTCCTGGGACTCAGCCCATTCTCTGTGAGATTTGTTGCAGGCAGACTAAGACTTTTCAAAGATGTGGCATTTCCCAAGAAGGCTTTCATAGAAGAGAAAGGAGTCAAGATAAAGACAGATGAATGAGGAACTGAAGTCACAGAGAGACTGGCCTGGGTCTGCTCTCAGAAGGCCAAGACAGGGCTGACAGGCTGCACATTCCCTCACTTCTTTTCAGGGCTGGCAAGGACATGGTCTTTGGTCTACATGGGTCACCTTAGGTTGAAAGAAAGAGGAAATCCAGAGTCCCCCAGGAGTCAAGGTGAGGTACCTGAGTGAGGGCATACCCCTACACTGAACACAGAGGGCCCCAAGAAGCCTGAATCCTAATGTGGTCCCTGAAGGCACAGGTAAGAGTAGCCTCATGTGGCATTCCCAGACGTTGCCTCTCTGGCACCACAGGGAGTGAGGACCTTAGTCTGAGAGAGCTCCCTTATGTAAACAGAGAAAGGAGCCCCACACTCTGCCAGGAGTCAAGCTCTGGACTTAGGAAACCCCCTGACCTCAGAACTCTGAGGAAACTGCACAGAACCCTGGCCTTCCTGGCATCCCTGGGATACCTGCTCATTGTTGACATGACATGCCCATTTCCTTCTATGAAGTCACAAGTGGGGTTGGGACATGGTCCAAGGGGTAAAGCCTAGGGCCAGCAGTGGGATTATTTCCAGGTTTTCCAGAAAGCAACGGAATACCCTAAAGACAAAGGGAAGCACACACCCCATAACCATATGATTCATCTCATCCTCTGTGCCTCAGAAGACCAAGGACGGGTATGGACAGGTGAGGAAAACCTTACTTTTTCCTTGGGGTCTCACGGAGATGCTTGCCCTACTATAAGGAAGTATAGTAGTAGATGGGGTGGACCTAAGTGGAAGGAAGGGTAGAATTTCAGGCCACAACAGAGGTCAAAGCAATGACTGAGGGATCATATACCAATAAAAAGAACTGATAATGACTCCAGCCATGTTCCTTGTAGCCCTTGAAGAACCAGGGCAGAGCTATCAAGCTGAAGTTCCACCAACATTTATTTATATCAGGTGTGTAGGAAGTGAAACCCTTAGTATGAAGGTGCAGATACTATTCCAAGAAAGGGGTGGGGACACCAGGCCTTAGGGGAACGAAAAAAGCACTCTTAATTTATGTTGAGGACTCCAGAGGCCAGGACAGAAAACTTCCCAATGAGAACTCAGTACTGGGTGATAACTACTGACTGGGGTGATAAGCTGAGGACCTCTTCACTTCTCAGAAATCCCAGGAAGCTTTGTGATGCCAACTAGAGGACAGCAGAGGGAATGGGTCCTATGACTGGCCACTAGTTGGGTGGTGGTCTTGACTGTGGAATAACAGATGCTTCTGTGTAGGAGACTACCAGCCCCTTCTGTCACCCCAGCGTGCCTGAGGCAGGGGTAGCAGGATGAAGCCTAAAGATCACTCTAATTTCCTTCAATATGTTTCCCAAAGGACAGCTGATTAGGAGAATAGGAACCCTGGGGGTTTTCAGAACAGTGCCCTCAAGAAAACCACAAATGAAGCCTTCCTGATAACCAAAGTGGTATTTCACTGCTGCGGCTGCACACTCAAGCTTCGTCTTCCTGTGGGCCCTTATCACCTGCCCTTCTACTCACACTTCTCATCATTGTCCCCCAGCACAGGCATCATACCTTGGGGTCAGAACCATAAGCTCTGCATCCGTGAGAAATGCCACCAGGCGTGATATGAGCTCCAGAGTCACAGGGGAGTTCAGCGCTCTGCAGTAATGGAAGAGCTTCCCTCTACCTCTTCTCTTTTAGAAGATAATTCACAGAGCTCATCAGCTACTGGGTCAAATAGCACTTCCCAGGGGTCTTCGGAAGCCCCATCTACTACCAGCACTTTTTCAACTACTTCTGACACAACATCTGATGAAGAAGATATCAGTCAAGATGAGGAAGATTCACGTTCCTCCAATGTCTCATGTTCTACTGAGAACACCTACAGTGATACTCTGAATAGCATGACAAGTTTGTTGGAACAGTTCCTTCTGCATAAATATAAAATGAAGCAGCCCATTATGAAGGAAAACATGCTGAAGATTATCCACCCAAGATACCATAACCGATTTGCCGAGATTCTGAAGAGAGCTGCTGAACACAGCAAGGCTGTCGATGCAGTTGACTTGAAGGAAGTTGATTCAACCATCCACTCCTATGACCTTGTCAGCAAACTGTACTTGCCCAACAATGGGAGAGTGTGGGATGGTAGGGGCTTACTTAAGACCAGTCTCTTGATGACAGTTCTGGGTGTGATCTTCGTGAAGGGCAACTGTGCCACTGAGGAAGACATCTGGAAATTCTTGAATATGATGTGAGTATATGCTGGGAGAAAACACTTCATCTACGGAGAGCCCAGGAAGCTCATCACCAAAGACTTTGTGACGATGAAGTACCTGGAGTACCGCCAGGTTGCCAACGGTGATCCTCCACGTTTTGAGTTCCTGTGGGCCCACAAGCCCATGCTGAAACCAGCAAAATGAAAGTCTTGGAATTTTTGGCAAGTCAATGATACGGTCCCCAGTGCCTTCTCATCACAATATGAAGAAGTTTTGTGAGATGAGGAGGAGAGAGCTCAAGCCACAGTTCCAGCCAGGCCTGGCACCACTGTCACTTCCAGGCATGTCCCATGGCCACATCCAGCAGCTCCTCCCACCCCTACTGAAGACCAAGACTTTTAAAAAATCATCCAGATAAGAAAATTTGACATCAAAATAGGGACTTTTGCCGAAATGGGATGCAATCCCACGATAATAGTGCTGGGACAATGGAATGAAAAAATAAAATGAAAAAAATTTCAAAACATGATCAACCTTGATTGTTCTCCATCTTTTCTGTCTTCTGTTTTGTAAAATTAAATAATTTATACCTTGATATGCTTCTTGAAAAATGCAGGAGGTATCAAACCTTAACAAGTTAGACCTCTTACTGTCTTCATTTATTTTTTGAGCATCTGCTCTTTGAAAGGCTCTATGCTAGTTCTGGTGAGGCTAAGATCAAGACCTCCCCTATGCCCATACAACTTTAGAAACAAGGACCTGCAATCACATAATTAAGATCTTGAGATAGCCTTTAGGAATGACAGGAAAGTAAAAAGACTATCCAGGAAGAAATCTCTACCTTGGCTAACGTACTGATTTGTTAGGCTTTCCACAACAAAACCCCACAGAATGCGTGGCTGAAACAGCGGAATTTTATTTTCTCAGAGTTCTAGAGGCTGCAAGTCCAAGAGGAGGGCTGGTTTACCCTGAGGCCTCTCCCCTTGGCTGCCAGGTGGCCACCCTCTTCACTTGGCATTCCTTTTGAATGCATATATCCCTGGTGCCTCCTTTTGTGTCTCAATTTCTTCTTATAGTCACACTGGGTTATGGCCCATCCTAATGACTTCATTTTAACACAACCATCGCTTTAAAGACCTTATTTCTAACTACAGTTGCATTCTTAAGTACTCTGAGTTATGCTTTCAATATGCATTTGTGGAGGGGACACAATTTGGCCCCTAACAGACAGAAATCTACAGTGCCTCTGCTCTTATCTCAATGCAGGAGATTCCAGTGCACAGACTGGTATTCTATGCCCATCGTCTCCAGGGAGTTTCTGAGATGTAAGGGTGAACTCCCTTGAGGTGTTTAGGGAAGAAGGACATTCCTGCCTTTATCCCTTTTGAATTCTTCTGGTTAGACTACTAGTAAACTTGACACAAGACAGGGTAACAGGAGAAAAAGAGTCAAATTTTAATTCATGTGCACAAGAAGTGTCATAGAAATGGGACCTAAAAAGTGGGCAAAGCAGGCAGCTTTTTTATTTTGTAGACAAGAAAACAATTTGTGAGGAATCGACAGGACAAATCAACTTAGGTTTTAGGTACTCAACTAGTAAGGAATCTAAACAGAATCTGTACCCAGGGTACTAAATGAAAGACTTAACAAGGTTTGTGTATACACGCTTCTCTGCTTGAACTGCCTACTTCTGGTTAGAAGGGTTTCCCTCTGCCTCCAGATGCAGGCAGTATATCCTTTATATGAGATGCATTTCCTGCTCTAAGGGAGGCAGATATTGGGGGGTGGTGGAATGTCCCTCCTCTGTTGGCTGTTTGTTAAGTAACTTGAATTCAAAATAATCAATACGCCACTGTGGTATATTTGGGGGCAGAGTGCCCTAAGCCTTGACAGGTCCCTCCTCTGAAACTTGCCTGCAAGTCTCACATGGTAAAAGCTGACCTGGTCACTGTGGGGAGAGAGAATGGATTAGTGGAGTCCTCCATTTCATGGCAGCAATTGCGTCATTCTGAGAACAGGTCAGTTCATTTGTAGAGTGGTATCTCATTTCAATAGGTGGTGATGCAGGTGGGCTCACAAAGCTAGGTCTAGGGTGCAATCGGTGTCAGGTAGTTATTAATAAGAAGCATTTCTATGGAAACAAAAAAAAAAGTGGATGTTAATGATTGGAGCTGGTTATAAACCAGTTTCTGAGCCCAGGGCGTAGTCAGTCAAGAAGTTTTCTAAGTGTCAGGATCAAAGCAACTACTGCAGTTTGAAATGTCTCTATCACAGTTAGCAATATCTCTGGGTGATCAGGTTAACATTCTGAGTGGCTCGTACAGCAACAGGCATGAAGTCTATTTGAACATAAGGTGTTGTGACAATTTCTCTGATCTTTGCATCAAGTCTTGTAGCTTCACGTTGCAGGACTTCAGGAAAAAATGGCAATGTTAGTTCTCAGTGATTCAAGTCAAAAGAATCGGAGAGTGAGTGGATCAAGATGGCAGAGGTGTATCGCTTGGAGCTCACCATCTTCCCACAGACACATCAAAAGGATGGGAGAATTGGGAATTTTAGTAATAAAGTTGCAGCTAAATATGGGTGGACACTAGAAAAATTCAGGATCCAACCCAGTTTGCAGGTAAATAATAAAACTTCAAGGAAACGTAATAGCACTAGAACTAGAACCTAATACCCACACAAGTGTAGTACACTTTCTATTGAACCATTTTTTTTTCTATCATCTCCCTCATTTCTACTGAAGACAGGAAAGCTAAGACCTAATTTTTTGCAAAGGAAGTCTAAATTCAATAAACTTGGCCTGATTATTTATCTGAGTACAGTAAGAATAACAATTTGCAAATAGGCGCTTTTAATTCAGCTTTGCTGGAACGAAATTTTCATAGCCTCTTGAGGCTAGGAAGCCACAGCAAAGACTTGTTGTCAAACCTAGAGATCTGGATGAATTCCTCTCTTCCTGAATTCCCCAAAACATCCTAAAGTTCCTGTGCCTGCCAGAAGTGATCTTCCTTACTCACCTGGTAAGGCTGATGGGAATTCTGTCAGCAAGGTCCCAGGCTGTTTTTCCAACGGGTTTTTATGGATCCCTATGGTTAACCTTAGTTTCCTCAAGTAATCTGGCCATATCCAAGTCTACCTGTGTCTGTCAAATATGACAGTCCAGTCAAAGTCTCGGTAGTGTAATCACTGTTTCCACTTGTGTCCTGCTATAAGAACAGATTCTCACTGAACTTTTGAAAAATAACTATTTTCCTAAGAAAATAAGAACACTGAGAGTTTCTGATTTCTGGAGTGATACGGTAGGGAGAGAAAAATTAATGTTTCAATTCCAATGACAAATCTACCATTTATCAAATTGCTGTGTTAAAAAATTTCCTAATATCTAGAAAATGGAAGATTTTTAAAAGACAGTAATCTTTCAAAAAAATCAGGAAAATTATGATCATATTTGTAATTCATTAAGCCCCATGTTCCTAATTCTTATACTGCCAAGGTCCAGTTTTTGTATTGTTTCTGTCAATCCTCCCTGGTTTGTGGCTCATAGGGACAATGATAATTTCAAGAAGCCTGCAAGGTTTTGGTTGAAGCTCGTATAATTTGCCCAGGGAAATGTATGCCTGGATCACACTTGATAAACCAAACAGAGAACACATTTTCTCACACTTTCTTTGCCACTGTAAGGGAATCAGCCTTGCAGCAAGGAAAGGCTTCAACTCATCCAGAAATATAGAAATGACAAGAATATTTTGATGACTCAACTGTTCTGTTCAGTCTCTCGGTCATGTCTGACTCTTTGCAACGCCATGGACTTCAGCATGCCAGGCTTCCCTGTGCATCACCTATTCCCAGAGTTTGCTCAAACTCCTGTCCTTTGAGTAGGTGATGCCAACCATTTCATCCTCTGTTGTCCCCTGCTCTTCCTGCCTTCAATCTTTCCCAGCATCAGTGTCTTTTCCAATGAGTCAGTTCTTCACATCAGATTGCCAAAATACTGGAGCTTCAGCCTCAGCATTAGTCCTTCCAATGAATATTCAGGTGTGATATGCTTTAGAATTGACTGGTTAGATCTCCTTGCAGTCCAACAGACTCTCACGAATCTTGCCCAGGAGGAAAAAGATGGCAAGAGGAGTTGGTGGATATGGAATACATGTCTCTCCACGGACACATCAGGAATACACTTTCAGACACAGAAGTGCATGCAGAATACCAGCTGAGAGTGGACAGGAGTACATGACCAGCAGAAAGGAATGTATAGACCCACGCATAAGTCAAGGTCAAGCCCTGAGCCTTTATAGTGGGTCCACTGGCTCCAAGATTCTAGACTACCAGAGAACTAACCCTAGGATATCAAATAGTGAGAATTGACAAAAAGGAAACCACAGGAAAACAAGACCCGGCATCACCAAACTACTGATAGCACCCTGTGCAGGACGCCTCATCTAAACCACAAAGAACACAAAAATACAAACCCGATTATCAGCAGACAGAATGACCACCTTACTCAGCCTTGCCCATCAGAGGAAAAAGCAAACAAACAAACAAACAAAAACTCAGCACAAATCTCACCCTATAAGAAGCTTACACAAACCACTGGACCAACTTTAGAGGGCAGAAACAAAAAAGAAGAAAGAACCTTGAAGCCTGGGAAAAGGAGACCTCAAACATGATAATTAAAATAATAATAATAATGAAAAAGGAAAAGAAATACAACACGAATGAAGGAACAAACCAGAAACACAGAAGTCCAAATCAATGAAGAGGAAACAGGCAAACTACTGGAAATGAATTCATTGCTAAAGGGAAGGCAGTGATACTGATACTTTGGAAACTGTCTGGCAAATTCTTTTCAGCTACATATAGTCTTATCATATGATCTAACAAATGAACGTTAAGGTATTTACTCAAAAGAGCCAAAACCTCAAGCCCATCCAAAAACCTTCAACCAAATTTTAATAGCAGAATAAGACATAGCTGCCAAAAACCGAAATCACCAAAGATGACCTTCAGTACACGAGTGGGTGAACAAACTATGGTAAGCTACATGGAATGGTATTCAGTCCTGGAAGAAAACATTTCAAACCATAACAAGTTATAGAGAAAATTCAATGTATATTGATTAGCAGAAGGAGCCAGTACAAAAAGCCTACATACTGTATGATTCCATCAGTGTTACAGTCTGGAAAATTCAAATCTTTAGAAAGAGTAAAACGTTGAGTAGTTGTAAGAGGTTCCAAGTGAGGTTTTGAAGGATGAAAAGATGGAGCATGGGAGATCCATAGGGCATTCACACTCCTCTGCACGACACCATGTTGGCTGAGTTGATCCTATCATGCATCTGTCAAACACTAAAGAACTGCAAAACACAAAAAGTAAAATGTATTGTAAACAATGGACAATAGTTAATAATAACATATTGACATTAGTTGATCAACTGTAAAAAACGAACTTGTATCCATTGAACCAATACAAGATGTTAATAATAGAAGATACCAAGTGGAGGAAGAGAGTGGCTGTATGACACCTCTCTATTCTATCTGCTGAATTTTCTCCAATTCTAAATCTGTTCTTTTAAAAAAGAAATGCAGAGGGGCAACAAACTCATAAACACATGTAAAGAGGAGGTACATCACTCATCATGAGAGAAATGAACATCAAAATTACAATGAGGTGGCACTTCATACAGGTCAGAATGGCCATCATCAAAAACTGTACAAGCAGTAAAGGCTGCGGAGAGTTTAGAGAAAAGGTGGGAATGGAAATTGATATAGCCACTATGGAGAACACTGGAGAGATTCCTTTAAAACTAGAATTAAAACTACCATATGACCCAGCAATAGAAATACTGGGCATATACACTGAGAAAAGAATAATTGAAAAGACACCTCTATCCAGTGTTCATTGCACCACTGCTTACAACAGACAGGACGTGGAAGCAAAGCAGACTTCAACTGACCGATGACTGGATAACGAAGTTGTGGTAGCCACATAGAATGGAATATTAGCCATAAAAAGGAATTCATTTAAGTCACTTGTAGTGAGGTGGATGCACCTAGAGCCTGTTTACAGAGCGAAGTAAGTTAGAAACAGAAAAGTAATATACATTAACGCATATACATGGAAAGTAGGAATGGTACTCACGAACCTATTTGAAGGGCAGGAAAAGTGACACAGATGTGGAGAATGAACCTGTGGACACAGCAATGGAAGGCGTGTGTAGGACGAATTGAGAGCGTGCCACTTACAAATATTGAGTCCTATGTGTACAAAAGATAGCTGGTGGGAAATAGCTATATAGTACAGGGAGCTCAGCCTGGTGCTGTGTGACAGCCTAGAGGGGTGAGATGAGGGGATGGGAGGAAGTCTCATCAGGCAGGAGGAATATGTATACGTAGCGCTGATTCATCCTGTTGCATAGCAGAAACAACACAACATTATAAAGCAAGGATCTGTCGATAAAAACAACTTTTTAAAAGTCTACTAATTTAAAAACTAGAAAAAATTATGGATAAGAACACATAGCCAGTACAGAGTTACATGCACCAATGCAAAATGAATAAAAGTCAGCAATAATGAAAAACAAAATATCACAGGAAGAATTTGATCCTCGAATTAAAATTTTTAGGAAACAGGCTCAGAAAACATTGCCACATATAACTAACTTCAGAAATCTGGCATAAAATGATCAACACAGCAAAATCAAGAGACTGGTCTGGAAGAATCGACAATACTCAAACCATGTAATAGAAAACACACCATAAACAAAAGCAACAATATGAAAAATGCAGTTACAAAGAAACCTTAGAAAAATGTATGCAGTCTACACGAAGGCAACAAGAATTTCCTGAGCACCTTAGGAAAAAGAAGTCTCAAACAGAGTAGTATGTTATGTGTATTCCTGAGGACATATTGTAAGACTGTAAATTTTCCTTAAATTCTTTACAGATTTAGTACCACATCCAGAGTAGCTGAGACCACAGTCATGCATGGGCGGCTGTTTCCTGTACCCAGAACTAACCATGGAAAACTTACACAAGGAATAAAGACAACTACTAACAAAAGCAGGAACACAAAACTAAATAATCCCTGAGGAACAAAAAGTCTTCATTGAACTAGACCCTGTGAGTGCCCAGGTGGGGGAGTACTCTGAGGCTGACACAGGTGTGCAGGCCACAAAGGAAACAGACAACAGGATCAGCTGGAAAAGGCTTTAAACTAGAGCAGTTGATTCTTCCACTGGGCCTTGGGACCATGAACCTCTATTGGTTCACTGAAGGAACCTGAGGCAGCATCTCAGAGCCCCATGCCAGGATCACGGGGCACCAAAGTTTGGGATGGACATGGCAGTATGGCCCAGAGGTCATGCAATAACCAGCACAAACTTTGTTAGTGGATGACAACTGGCCGTTGTAAATGATCAGCTTAAGAGACTGTCACACATGAACTAAAAGAGAAAAGACTGTATCACAGTAATTGTACAAAAGGACAGAAATTCATCTCAGGACTTTCGAGCAACGCCCCTGCAGTCGACTAGGAGCCCACAGTGAGAACCGTCAGGCTAAGGAGCCTCTTCACTTTGTGTGCTGGGATTGTGTGGGGCATGGTTGGGGACAGGGGTGGTTTTATACCAGAAAGGGAAGGGTTTCCAGGCTCTGCCTGCAGTCGATATGAAGATCCTGAGTGAGATGTGAGCGGTTCCACCCCACAGAAGGCATTCACCCATCCTTCCCTCTCGCTTATCTTACCTGCAGAAGCCATTTCCAGGAAGCCTTAGGCAGAAGTGTCCAGATGAGATGCCGGTGCACTTCTCACCAGGCATCTGTGGATTTGACATCTTCCAGGGGAGAAGGCAATGGAACCCCACTCCAGGACTCTTGCCTGGAAAATCCCATGGATGGAGGAGCCTGGTAGGCTGCAATCCATGGGGTCGCTACGAGTCGGATAGGACTGAGCGACTTCACTTTCACTTTCATGCACTGGAGAAGGAAATGGTAACCCACTCCAGTGTTCTTGCCTGGAGAATCCCAGGGACAGGGGAGCCTGGTGGCCCGCCGTCTATGGGGTCACACAGAGTCGGACACGACTGAAGTGAGTTAGCAGCAGCAGGAGGTGAGGTCTTGCCCTCAGGTCAGCAGATGGGACGTAATGCAGCATTATGGTCGGAGGAAGACAGGGATAGAGGACAGAGAGGATCACTCAGCACACAAGAAGGAGCCCCAGAGTGCCCTCACTGTCTATCTCAGCAGCTCCAGGAAGGCTGTCAGGCTCGGGCTCCCATATTCTTCCTGCTTGGTTTACTGAGAGAAGTGAAAGGTAAGGAGTGAGGCCATTTGACTGAGATCAGCAGGGTCATCCCAGGACCCACTATGAATCAAAAAAGGGACCACATCCCCCCTCTTGCCTGAAACTCCCCCAGAACCCCGCCCACCCAGGCCCCACCCCTGCTATCCTCCTGGAGCCCAGATGTGCATGATAGGAAGTGATGCCCCCTATCCATGCTGGGGTGCCATGCCTTCTTTTAGAGGGCTGCTATCTTTGAGAGCGGCTCATCCAGAGGGATGAGTCCTTTGTCTCATCAGGGGTCCAATTTGGAGGTGATATGAGTAACAAGTGCACTGGATAGTTACAAAGATATGCCCTGGCACTCCCAATACCTTTTCCATCTGAAAAGAGAGGACTTCACAGCCCCCCGGCAACCCCGCATTTGCTCTATGCCCGGAGGCTTGGACCAGGCTCTTAGGTCCAATGTCCATCGGCTACACACGTGCGTTCTCGGGACATAACCTGGGTCCAGGGGTGGTGGATCTGGGTGCGGGGTTGCTGGACCCTGGCTCTGTTCAGTAGAGGGAAGACTGGGATTCTGTGGAGTGAAGGAGGGACCCACGGGGGGACTGAGTGTTTCCATACCCCAGGATTGGCAGCCACGCCTAACCCCTTACCCAGCATGACTTGGCCACAAAGCAACCGGTCAGCATCTGGGCAGTTCTAAAGGCTGAGGGGCTCCCTGACTGCGATCACTGACACGGGACACTCGGGGAAGAGGGGACCTCGTTCTGAAGGGCTGGCAGCAGGTCAACAGAGGGAAGATGTCAGGGCTCGGGAGGAGTCAGGGTAATGACCATCCTCTGCATCACATGGCCAACTCAGGACCCTCCCCTGTGGCCAGCACTTCCTCCAAGCCTAGCACGGGGAAGGGGGGCTGCAGTCTGAGACGGGCAGTTAGAGCTTAGTTTTGAAGGGGCAGCCTGCAGGCAGCAGAACAGCAGGTCGCGTGACCCCTGGGTCCGGGGCTGAGCACTCCCTCCTCTCCTCCTCCCGGGTGACAGGGAAAGTGTCAGTGTCAACTTCAGAGCACGAGAGGGAAGAGGGTGGGGGGAGGGTTTGAATATGGGGATCTTGCCCCAGTTTTCATCCTGACTCTGAATGTGAACTGAGAGAAACTGCCTCCCCTACCAGCTCCGACTGGCCCCCCTCCAACACCAAGGCAGGGGTGTCTGGCGGAGTTCCAGGGCTCACTCTCACTTCCGGTTCAGCAGTCTCAGGGGACAGGCTCACCAGGAAAACAGGAGCCCTGTAGGTCCCAGAGCCCTGGTCTCCAGGACCCTGCAGAAGGCCCCTTGGTTCAAGCCGGGGAGGACTCTCCCCACTGAAGGTGCTCACAATATCTCCTTATCCCTCCTCCAGGTGCCATCCTTACCTGCTTTCCTGCCAGCATTCTCACCTGCTGTTCCTGATCTGTGTCATTATGCCTCGGAGGCACAACAGTAAGTACCTTGCCCACGGGAATTGCCACCAGGTCCAGGGGGACACTCAGGAGGCCCAGATCAGTGCTGCTGCAGCCCCAGGAAAAGAGTGCCCTTCCTTCCCCTCGTCTGTCCCTCAGGGTTCTCCCCCGAGCTCCCCTGTTGCTGGCGATCACCAGGAGCTTCAGGGAGCCATGGCTGCTAGCTCTGCTGGTGCAGGGTCTTCCTGTGCAGGATCTGATGAAGGAGCCCAGGACCCAGAGGAGGAAAATGCAGGTGGCTCCCAGGAAGCCCCTGCCACTCAGAGCACTCACAAAGATCCACTGGCCAGGAAGGCTAGCATGCTGGTGGAGTTCCTGCTGGACAAGTACACCAAGAAGGAGACCATCACTCAGAATGCCCTGCTGAAGGTCATAAGCAGGAAGTACAGGCAGCCCTTGCCCGAGATGCTCAGGAGAGCCTCTGAGCACGTGGAGCTGGCGTTTGGCCTGGAGCTGAAGGAAGATCATCTCACATGCTAGCAAAGTGATCCTCAACAATCTCCAAGCCAGGCTTCAACAATACAAGAACCGTGAACTTTCAGACGTTCAAGCTGGATTTAGAAAAGGCAGAGGAACCAGACATCAAATTCCCAACATCTATTGGATCATCAAAAAAACATCTACTTCTGCTTTATTGACTACACCAAAGCCTTTGACTGTGTGGATCACAACAAACTGTGGGAAATTCTTAAAGAGGTGGGAATACCAGACGACCTTACATGCCTCCTGAGAAATCAGTATACAGGTGAAGAAGTAACAGTTAGAACTGGACATGGAACAACAAACTTGTTCCAAATCAGGAAAGCAGTATGTCAAGGCTGTATATTGCCACTCTGCTTATTTAACTTATATGCAGACTACATCATGTGAAATGCCAGCCTTGATGAAGCACAAGCTGGAATCAAGACTGCTGGGAGAAATATCAATAACCTCAAAGACGCAGATGATACTACCCTTATGGCAGAATATGAAGAAGAACTGAAGAGCCCCTTTATGACAGTGAAAGAGGAGAATGAAAAAGTTTTCTTGAAACTCAACATTCAGAAAACTAAGATCATGGCATCTGGTCCCATCACTTCATGGCAAATAGATGGGGAACCTATGGAAACAGTAAGAGACTTTATATTTTTGGGCTCCAAAATCACTAGACATGGTGACTGCAGCCATGAAATTAAAAGACACTTGCTCCTTGGAAGAAAAGCTATGACCAAGCTAGACAGCATATTAAAATGCAGAGACATTACTTTCCCTTCAGTGGTCCGTCTAGTCAAAGCTATGGTTTTCCCAGTAGTCATATATGGATGTGTGAGTTGGACTATAAAGAAAGGTGAGCACCAAAGAATTGATGCTTTTGAACTGTGGTGCTGGAGAAGACTCTTGAGAGTCCCTTGAACTGTAAGGACATAAAATCAGTCCATCCTTTTAGGAAATCAGTCCTGAATATTCATTGGAAGGACTGATGCTGAAGCTAAAACTCCAATACTTTGGCCACCTGATGTGAAGAACTGACTCATTGGAAAAGACCCTGATGCTGGGAAAGATTGAAGGCACGAGGAGAAGAGGATGACAGAGGATGAGATGGTTGGATGGCATCACTGACTTGATGGACATGAGTTTGAGCAAGATCCAGGAGTTGGTAAAGGACACGGAAGCCTGGCGTGCTTCAGTCCAAGGGGTCACAAAGAGTTGGACACAATTGAGTGACTGAACTGAAAGCCTTTGACTGTGGGGATCACAACAAACTGTGGAAAATTCTAAAAGAGACAGCAATACTAGAGCACCATGCCTGTTGCCAAATTAACATGTATGAAGTTTAAGAAGTAACAGAACAGCACATGGAACAGTGGTCTGGTTCAAAAGTGGGAAAGGTGGATATCAAGTGGGAAAGGTGGATATTGTCGCCCTGCTTATTCAACTTCTATGCAGATTATATCATGCAAAATGTTGGCCTAATAAATCACAAGCTGGAATCAACATTGTTGTAAGAAATATGAACAACCTCAGATATGTAGATGATACCTCTCTAAAGGAAGAAATCAAAGAGGAGCTAAAGAGCATTTTGATGAGTTTGAAAGAAGAGACTGAAAATGCCTGCTTCACAGTCAACATCCAAAAAACTAAGATCATGGCATCTGTTCTTATCATCTCATGTAAAGTAGATGTGGAAAAGTGGAAACAGTGGCAGACTTTATTTTCTTGGGCCCCAGTATCTTTGTGGATACTGACTTCAGGCATGAAACTAAAAGATGCTGGCTCCTTCAAAGGAAAGCTATGTGAAACTTAGACAGCATATTTAAAACAGAAATATCAATTTGTCAAAAAAGGTACCTATAGTCTAACCTATGACTTTTCCAAGTAGTCATGTACAAATGTAAGAGCTGGGCCATAAGGAAGACTGAGTGCCCAAGAATTAATGCTTTCAAACTCTAGTACAGGAGAAGACTTTTGTAAGTCCCTTGGACAGCAAGGACATCAAACCAGTCAATGTTAAAGGAAATCACCCTGAATATTCAATGGAAGGACTCATGCTGAAGCTGAGCCCCAATAATCTGTCCACCTGATGCTCTGAAAGATTGAGCGCTGGAGAACAGGGCGACAGAGAATGGGATGGTTGGATGGCTTCACCAACTGAATGGATGTGAGTCTGAGCAAACTTTAAGAGAGAGTGAAGGGCAGGGAAATCTGGCATGCTGTAGTCCATGGGATCGCTAAGAGTCAGACACGAGTTAGTGACTGAAGAAAAGCAACAGAGAAATTGAAATGTCAGGCACCTACAGTAACGGCAAACAGTGAACACAGTGTGAACACACACACCCATACAAACACACAAACACAGCATACCTGTTATTGAGATAAACATAAACTCTCATGCTAAAAGCCCAGTTAAATCAGTTCATATTATCCAATAACTTATGTTCAGCCTTCAACCAAAAATTGTAAACTATGTTAAAAAGCAAGAATGTCTAGTCTGATGAAACAATGAAAGAAATTAATCACACTCAGATATGGGATACCATTTTCAATATCAGATTAGGATTTTAGAATAGCCATAATTCACATAGTTTATACCATCCCTCGTTGCTCAGCAGTAAAAAATCCACCTGCCAATGCAGGAGACGCAGGTTTGATCCCTGGGTGGGGAAGATACCCTGGAAAAGGTAATGGCAACTCACTCCTGTATTCTTGGCTGGGAAATCCCATGAAGAGAAGAACCTGGTGGGCTATAGTGCTTGCAGTCACAGAAGTGTCAACCAAATAATAATTTTAAAGAACAGTAATCAAGGACTGTGGAAGAATTACAAGGAACAAGGAATGTATACAACTAGAGAAGCCTGGTGGGCCACAGTGCATGGCATCACAAAAGCCTCAGAAAAGACTTAGCAACTAAAAAACAATGCAGAATGGGAATAATATAAGAAGCAATAGAGAAAGAAGCAGAATATATAAATTAATAATGACTGAGAATTTTCCCAAATTAGTGAGAGCCAGTAAACCACAGATTTAGAAAACTCAGAGAACATGAAGCAGGACAAACAGAAAAAATAAAGTAAAATCTACACCTAAGCATATCATACCCAAACTGCAGAAAACCATGAAAAAGAGAATTCTTGAGAAATAGTAGAGAAAAAAAAAAAAAAAAAACTAGAGAGGAAAAAGAATAACAATTACCTAAGGTTTTTCTTCAGAAAGGGCTTCCCTGGTAGCATAGTTGCTAAAGAAACTGCCTGCCATGCAGGAGACCTGGGTTTAATCCCTGGGTAAGGAAGATCCCCTGGAGAAGGAAATGGCAAACCACTCCAGTATTCTTGCTTGGAATATCCCATGGACAGAGGAGCCTGGCAGGCTACAGTCCATGGGTCACAAGAGTCAGACATGACTTAGCTACTAAACCACCACGACCATTTCTTCAGAAACCATGCTATCATGAAAAGACTAGAGTTAACTTTTAAAATCATTGAAAGAGAGAGAAAAAAAAGAAACACTAAAATCAACCTAGAATTCTGTAACCAGGGGAAAAAAAATCCTTCAATAGTAATGAGAAACAGATCCTTAAATGGACAAATAAAAACTGATGGAAAGTTGTCACCAGTAGATCTACTCTGCAAGAATTGCCGAAACAAATTCTTCTGGGTAAAGGAAAATGATACAGGTCACAAACTTTGCCTACACAAGGAATGTAGCAGAGTTAGAGACAAAATAAATGAAGATCTCATAAAGCTTTTTATTATGTTCAGTTCAGCAAAAACATAGCTGTTTTTCCAAAATAATAATATAACTACAATATATCCAGTGATTATATATTCTGAATAAAAGGAATAAATGGCAGAAATGATACAAAGGACAGAAGAGGAAGAACTAGGAATATCTGCTACGAGATACACGGACCAACCTTCAAGCAGGATCGTGTTACTCCAAGAGGATTTGAATAAGTTGCAATTGTATGATGCAAACTCTACAGAAACCATTAAAAATGTTAAGAAGTATAACTGATATGCCAAAGAGAACAGAAAACAAAATACAGTTAAATCTTGATTCAAAACTAGAGAATGCATAAAAAGAATATTAAAAAAGGAACAAAATATAAGTTCAATAAATAGAAAACAGTTACAAATACTGTTAATCCAATACTATGCATAATCACTTTTCATGCTAATAGTCTAAATAGACCAATTAAAAGGAAGATATTGATGAAAAGAATTAAAACAACAAAAATATACCTAACCTTATGCTGTGTATAAGAAATCCACTGTACATTTGAAGATAAAATAGATTAAAAATAATGTGATGGAGAAAACTATACCATGCTAATATGAGTGGGAAAAAAAGGTGGACTACCTAAATTTACTTCAAACAAAGCAGTATTTAGAACAAGAAAGCCAGGAGTAAAGATAGGCATTATGTAATGATTAAGTGGTCAATTCTCACAGAAATCGTAACAACCCTTAATGTGTTTGGACCAAAAAAACTGTTAAAATACACACGGCAAATATAGATGATGCAGAAATACTCTTACACCTAGAGATGTCAACACATGTCTTTTAGGATTTGTCAGACCCAGTAGGCAGAAAATCAGTAAGGTGTAGTTGAACTAGATCTAAATGACATTTATAGAATACTTAACAACAGCAGAAAACACACTGTTTTCAAATTCACATGGAACATACAGCAAGACAGATCACATTCTATGCCATAAAACTCACATTGCTGCTGCTACTGCTAAGTCGCTTCAGTCGTGTCCGACTCTGTGCGACCCCATAGACGGCAGCCCACCAGGCTTCCCTGTCCCTGGGATTCTCCTGGCAAGAACACTGGAGTGGGTTGCCATTTCCTTCTCCAATATATGAAAGTGAAACGTGAAAGTGAAGTCGCTCAGTCCTGTCGAACTCCTAGCGACTGCATGGACTGCAGCCTACCAGGCTCCTCTGTCCATGGGATTTTCCAGACAAGAGTACTGGAGTGGGGTGCCATTGCCTTCTCTGAAACTCACATTATCAAACTTAAAAGAATAGAAATAATATAAAGACTGCTCTCACACTGGGATCAAAATAAACTAGAAATTGACAACAAAATGATAGCAGTAACACTGAGAGTATTTGGAGATTAAAAAAAATATACTTCTAAATAACATGTGGGCCAAAGAGAAAATCTAATAATAAGTCTTGAAATATTTTCAACTAACTGAAAACAAAATTACAATTTATCAGAAGTTGTGGGATATAGCAAAATCTGTAAAGAGCTATATACAGCATTGAATGCCTATATTAGAAAAACCAAAAATTAATAATTTACCATTCCATCTTAGTAAACTTGTGAAAGGAAAAAGAGGAAAAAGAAATGAAGCAGAAATTAATGACACTGGAAAAAAGAAGACAATAGAGAAAAATAACAAAACCAGAAGCTGTAACTCTAAAGAAAAAAAAAATGATAAAAGTCTCAGCACCATAATCAAGAAAAAAAAGAGAAAACACAAATTATATTATGAATAGTAGAAATGAAAGAAGAGTCATGATGACGGATATGATGGACATTAAAAGGATAATAAATGAATATCATAAACAACTTTGTACCTTCAAATTTAAAAGTTAAATTAAGAAATTGCTTGAGGATATGACTAACCAAAATTTTGAAAGGAAAAATACATAGTTTGAATAGGTCTGCCTCTATTAAAGAAATTTAATCTATAAGTAATAAGCTTCCAATAAAGACAGCAACAAGCCCAGATGATTCCACTGATGAAATATAACAAAAATTTAAAGAAGAGATGATAACAGTTCTCTACAATCTATTTCAGAGAATAGAAGCAAAGGGAACACTTCTTCATTCCTTCCATGAGGCCAGCATTACATTTTAATTTCAAAACCAGAAAAAGAAATTAATAGAAAAAAAATCACACAAGGATTGTATTCAGAGAATGAAAAGCTAAGTCACAAACTGGGAAGAAAGAATTGTAGGACACATATCTGAAAATAAATATGTAGCCAAAACATACAAAGAACACTTACAACTCAACAATAAGAAAACAAGGAAGTCAATGTAAAAATGCTTAAAAGTGCTGAATAGACCTCTCACTGAAGAATATAAAAAGATGGTAAAGAGTATATGAAAAGATGATCTACATCATATGTCTTCAGGGAATTTCAGATCAAAACAACAATATAAAAACAGCCAATAATAGGGCTAACGCAAAAAAAAAAAAAAAAAAAAAAAAAAACAAACCTCACGATATCAAATACTGGCAAAAATGTGGACAAATAGGAACTCTAACTCATTGCTAAAGGGAATGCAGTGATATAAATACTTTGGAAACTGGCAATTTATTTTAAGCTAAACATAGTCTTATCACATGATCTAGCAACTGAACGCTAGGGTATCTACTCAAAAGTGTCAAAACCTTATGCCCATCCAAACACCTTCAAACAAATTTTAATAGCAGACTAATTCATGGTTGCCAAAAACTAAAAATCACCAAAGATGACCTTCAGCAGATGAGTGGTTAAAGAAAGTATGGTACTCTACATGATGGAAAGCTATTCAGCCCTGAAAAAAAAGGTTTCAAACCATAAACAGATATAGAGAAATTTCAACATGTATTGATTAGCAGAAAGAGCCAGTATAAAAAGCCGACATACTGTATGATGCCATCAATATTATATTCTGGAAAATGCAAACCTTTTAAAGAGTAAAAAGTTCAGTAGTTGTCAGTGGTTCCAAGTGAGGTTTTGAGGGATGGACAGGTGGAGCATGGGAGATCCACAGGGGATTCAAGCTCCTCTGCAGGACACCGTGTTGGCTGAGTACATAATATGCATTTGTCAAACACTAAAGAACTGTAAAACACATAAAGTAAAATACATTGTAAACAGTGGACAATAGTTAATAATAAGGTATTGATATTAGTAGATCCATTGTGACAAATGAACTCGTATCCATTGAACCAATACAAGATGTTAATAACAGACGATATCAAGTGGAGGAAGAGTGGCTGGATGGGAACTGTCTATACTATCTGCTGACCTTTTTCTAATCCTCAATCTGTTCTTTTAAAAAAAGAAATACAAAGGGTCAACAACCACATGGAAAGATGCACAACACTCATCATGAGAGAAATGCAAATCAAAATTACACTAAGGTATCATCTCATAATGGTTAGAATGGCCATCATCAAAAATTGTACAAGCAGTAAATGCTACTGAGAGCTTAGAGAAAAGGGAACTCTCTTCCACTGTTGGTGGGAATGGAAACTGATATAGCCATTATGAAGAACAGTAGGGAGATTCCTTTAAAACATAGGATTAAAGCTATCATATAACCCAGCAATAGAAATACTGTGCATATACACTGAGAAAGGAATAACTGTAAAGACACCTGTATCCAAAGTTCATTGCAGCACTATTTACAATAGCCAGGACATGGAAACAACCTAGATTTAAACTGAGAGATGAACGGATAAAGAAGTTGTGGTAGATGTATACAACTGAATATTAGCCATAAAAAGGAATGAATTTAAGTTACTTGTAGTGAGGTGGATGCACCTACAGCCTGTTACACAGAGTGAAGTAAGCCAGAAAAAGAAAAAGAGAGTATATTCATGCATAAACATGGAATATAGAAAATGGTACTTGTGAACCTATTTGCAGGGCAGGAATAGAGACGCAGATGTAGAGAATGGTTATGTGGATGCAGCAAGGGAAGGAGAGGTGGAATGAATTGAGAGTGGCACTGACAAATATAGAGTACCATGTGTACCACAGACAGCAAGTGCAAAATTGTATATAATACAGGGAGCTCAGCCTGGTGCTGTGTGACAGCGTAGAGGGGTGAGATGAGTGGGTGGGAGAAAGGCTAATGAGGCAGAAGATCTATGTATACTTATAGCTGATTCATTCTGTTGTATAACAGAAACTAACACAACATTATAAAGCAATTATCCTCCAATTAAAACAATTTTTTAAAGCTCTACTAATTTGAAAAATAGAAAAAAAAACTATGGATAAGAACACATAGCCAGTACCAAGTTATATACAAAAATGCCAAATAAATAAGATTCAGGAAAATGAAAAGCAGAAGATGATGGTAAAAACTTGATCCTCAGATTAAAATGCTTAGGGAACAGGCACAGAAAATATTAACAAATATAAGGAACTTCAGACATCTGGTATAAAAAGATCAACACAGCAAAGTCAAGAGACTGCTCTGGAAGAATCAACAATTGCTCAGATCATGTAATAGAAAGTACAACATAAACAAAAGCAACCATATAAAAAATATACCTACAAAGAAACCTTAAACAATGTATACACCCCAGATGGAAGCAACAAAAATTCCCTGAGAGCCTTAGGAAAAACAGGTGTCAAACAAAATACTATGTTATGTGTATTCAGGAGGAGCAGATATTGTAAGGCTCACTTTTCCTTAACTCCTTTACAGATTTAATACCACATGCAGAGCAGCTAAGACCCCAATCAACCATGGGCTGCTATTTCCTGGATCCAGGAAAAAAAAAAAAAAAAAAACACATGGAAAACTTACACAAGGAATAAAGAAAACTATTAACAAAAGCAAAAACACAAAATTACATAATCCCTGATGGACAATAGGTCTCCATTGAACTAGGCCATATGAGTGCCCAGGTTGGGGAGTACTCTGAGGCTGACATAGGTGTGCAGCCTCCAAGGGATGCAGACAACAAGATAAGCTGGAAGAGGCTTGAAAGTTGAGCCCCTGATTCTTCAAGTATGCCCTTGGACCATGAATCTCTACTGCTTCACTGAGGGTATCTGAGGCAGCATCTCAGAGCCCCATGCCAGGACCATGGGGCACCAAAGTTTGGGTTGGATGTAGCAGTATGGCCCAGAGGTCATTAAAAAACCAGCACAAACTTTGTTGTGTGTTTGCTGAGTTGCTCAGCTGTGTCCAACACTTTGCAACCCCATGGACTATAGCCTGAAAGGCTCCTGTGGCCATTTTGATTCTCCAGGCAAGAATACCGGATTGGGTTTCCATGCCTTCCTCCTGGGGATCTTTCCAACTCTGGTATCGAACCCAGGTCTCCCACATTGCAGGCGGATTCTTCACCGCCTGAGTCACCAGGGAATGTTAGTGGATTACAACTGTGCCTTTTCAACGGTCACCTTAATAGACTATCGCACAGGGACCAAAAGAGAAAGACTAGTATTACAGTAATTATACAAAAGGACAGAAATTCATCTCAGAACTTAAGAGCAATGCCCCTGTGGTCAACTAAGAGCCCACAGTGAGAACTGTCAGGCGAAGGATCCCCTTCCTTCACTTACTCTTCTGGGATTGTGTGGGCCATGGTTGGGGACAGGGGTGGATTCATGCCAGAAAGGGAAGGATTTCCAGGCCTTGCTAGCAGTCAATATGAAGATCCTGAGTGACATGTGAGGGGTTCCACACCACAGAAGACAGTCTCCCATCCTTCACTCTCAGTTCGTCTTACCTGCTTCAGCCATTTCCAGGAAGCCTCAGGCAGAAGTGTCCAGATAAGCATCAGGCAGAAGTGTCCAGATGAGACGTACGTGCACGTCACACCAGGACTCTGGGGATTTGATGTCTTCCATGTGAGGCTTTGTTCTCAGGTCAGCAGATGGGCCCTAGCCCAGCACCTACAGCAGTCAAGGGAAGACACAAAGAACAGAGAGCATCACTCAGCACAGAAGAAGGGGCCCCAGAGAGCCCTTGCTCTCAGTCTCCAGAGCTCCACGAAGGCTTTTAGGCTCAGACTCCTAAACACTCTCTGCCAGGGTTGCTGACAGAAGTGAGAGGCATGGAGTGAGGCCAGTTGACTGAGCTCATCACAGTAACGTCCCAGGACCTCCTAAGAGTCAAGGAAAACTCCCATGCCAATGCTGCAGGAAACTCCCCTGGAACCCCACCCACCCAGGCCCCGCCCCTGGTGTCCTCCTGGAGCTCAGATGTGCATGACAGGAAGTGACATCTTCCGAAACACGCTGGAGTGAGACACCATCTGTGAGAGTTGCGTTATCTTTGAGAGCTGCTGTGGACGGTGACCAGACAGAGGAGTCCCAAGTCTCATCAGTTGTCAAAGGTGGAGGTGACATGAGTTACTAGTGCGGGGACACATCTCCACACCCCCAAACCCTTTTCCGGCCAAATAGAGGGGACCGCACAACTTCAGGCCACCCTGCCCCTGCTCTCAGACCAGAGGATCCAGCCTAGTTCTTAGGCCACAAGACCATCTGCTAACCCTAGTGGGTGTCAGGGAAGAATGCCTCAGTCAGGCTCTGCTGGACTCTGGCTCTGCTCAATAGAGTAAGAGCCACGAGCCCTGTGGAGTGAAGGTGGGACATTCGGGGGACTGAGGGTCTCCACGCCCCAGAACGGTGGCTACACATAACACCCCAACCACTGAGACTCAGACGCGGACCATCCGGGCAGCACCCGGGTGGCTCTAAAGAATGAGGGGCTCCCTTACTGTGATCGAGGACACGGGACACAGCGAGGAGGGGACCACGGTCCGAGGAGCTGGCAGCCAGTCAGCAGAGGGGGGATGTCAGGGCTCGGGAGGAGTCAGGGTGACGACCATCCTTCCCATCACATGGACCACTCAGGACCCTCCCCTGTGCTCAGCATTTCCTCCCAGACAAACAGAGGGAAGTGGGGCTGCAGTTAGGGGAAGTTAGGGTGTGATCGTAAAGGGGCAGCCGCCGGACAGCAGAGGGGCAGATCCCAGGACCCTTTGGTGGAGGGCTGAGTACTCCCTCCTCTCTTCCTCTGGGGTGACAACAAAGGAGGCAGTGTCAACTTCAGAGCAGGAGAGGGAACAGGGTATGTGCGGAGTGGTGGGGGTGGGGTTCGGATATGGGGGAGTCTTGTCCCAATTTTCATCCTGATTCTAAATGTGAACTGAGAGAACCTACCTCCTCTGCCAGCCCTGACAGGCTCCCCTCTAACACCCAGGCAGGGCTGTCTGGCTGTGCCCCAGTGCTCACTCTCATATCCTCCTCAGGGGTCTTAGGGGATAGGCTCACCAGGAGAACAGGAGCCCTGTGGTTCTAGAGCACTGGCCTGAAAGACCCCTCAGAGGCAGCGTTGGTTCAAGCCGGGGAGGACTCTTCCGGGTGAAGGTGCTCACGGAATCTTCTTGTCCTTACTCTAGGTGCCCTTGGTGCCGGCCTTCCTGCCTGCATGCCCGCCTGCAGTCTGAGACCTGTGTCCTCATGCCTCGGAGGCACAACAATAAGTACCATGCCCGTGTGAAACGCCACCAGATCCAGAGGGACACTCAGTGTCCCCAGGAGGCCAAGAACAGTGCTGCTGCAGCCGCAGAAGAGGAGGGCCCCTCTTCTCCCTCTTCTGGCCCTCAGGGTTCTCCCCCAAGCTCCCCTGCTGCTGGCGAAAGCCAGAAGCTTCAGGGAGCCTTGGCCACTAGCTCTCCTGATGCAGGGGCTTCCTGTGCAGGATCTGATGAAGGAGCCCAGGGCCCAGAGGAAGAAAGTGCAGGTGCCTCCCAGGCAGCCCTGGCCACTCAGAGCATTCTCAGTGATCCTCTGACCAGGAAGGCCAGCATGCTGGTGGAGTTCCTGCTGGAGAAGTATGGCACGAAGGAGCCCATGACAGAACGCCCTGCTGACGGTCATCAACAGGAAGTACAGGCAGCACTTCCCTGAGATCCTCAGGAGAGCCTCTGAGTGCATGGAGCTGGTGTTTGGCCTGGAGCTGAAGGAAGTGGACCACAGCAGGAACATTTATGTCCTCATCAGCAAGCTCAGCCTCGGGGGTGACGAAGGTCCAAGTGATGAGAAGGGGCCGCCCAAGTCCAGTCTCCTCATGGCGCTCCTGGGGTTCATTTTCATGAAGGGGAACCAGGCCACCAAGGAGGTCTGGGAATTCCTCAGTGTGTTCGGGGTCTATGCTGGGAGGAAGCACCTGATCTTTGGAGAGCCCAGAAGGCTCATCACCAAAGAGCTGGTGCAGAAGTACCTGAAGTACCTCCAGGTGCCCAATAGTGATCGTCCACACTATGAGTTCCTGTGGGACCCAAGAGCTTGTGCTGAGACCAGTAAGATGAAAGTGCTGGAGGTTCTGGCCAAGACCCATGATACGGTCCCTAGTTACTTCCGAGATCTCTATACTGAGGCTCTGAGAGATCAGGCAGAGAGAGCAGGGCTGAGAGTTGCGATGCAGCATCCAGCTATGGCTGAGGCCAGTGCCCCTCCCAGGGCCAAGTCCTGCAGCTCCTCCCACATCTAAGGAGGGAGGCCAGGGCACTTTGTTCCCTTTGTGTTGGAACAGAGCAATCTAGCTCCTAAATAATGCAGAGTAGTAGGGGTGGAGGGAACAATACCTATGTGTTCCTACAGTTTTAAGTAGAAAGGGAGTTTACCTGCAGTTCATTTTAACAAAATATGTATCTTTCCCCCTTTATCCATAGGAGAAATATCTAGTGAAAGATGATTTAAAGTAGATAGGTAAAGAGATGAGGGAGGTGGTAAGTATTTTGTAATGCTACTACTTTTGATAAGGTTTATTGTGCTTCAGAATACAAATGTATGGATCATATAAATTATAGGTCTTTGCTCTTTTAAAGTTTTGAAAGCCACAGTCTGGGTATTTGTAAAACACATTGGAAGTACTGAATAGATTGTTCACAATCCAAACAAGGTAACATGACTTTGGAACAGAATTTTCTTGAAGAGTAGTCAAGCTTCTAAAGAGTGAAAGGTAGTAGGGGTGAAGCAAACCAAGTTTAGATCTCATTACTGTTTTACATGACTAACTTCTACACATTATTTATTTCCTTTTCTCCAAATGTTTTAACTTCTAAGTTTGTTTTTGTTCAGAATATTAATTGGGTAATGATATTGCTGTTACATTTATTGCTGTTTTAAGAGTTTTAAAGGTACAGTTTCGGTAGATGTAAAAGAGATTCACAAACCATCTTTATTGTCTCCATGATCTGGAAGTAGGTAACAGGGCACGGAAGGAGAGATTTTCAGGGTAATGCAAAAGACGACCACAGAAAATACTGACAAACAGAAAGAAGTGGAGGAAAATGTCTTTAAGTTGTTGTTTACCTTATTTCTTTTAAACTTTCTATTAGTAAAAATAAAAAAAAAACTTTGACTTATTTAGCTAATTTAAGAATATTTGTTTCTTTTGTCCTAATTCACTGCATATTCTCTGCTATCTTCACAGATTAAAAATAAACTCAGATGGGTAGGTGGTATTTCAGGGATTTATAAAAATCATAACTTGCAGTTATTACAGACCTATACTTATTAAAGACTATGCCACTGCTTTATATGTAGTACATGCATTCCAGCATTCATGCAGGATAGGATTTACCCTAACCCTATGCTACTGGAAGTTAAGGTAAGAAACCTGAGCTATGACTGAGGACCACTGACTCCAGAAGAGTGGAGCCCTATAATGTTCTGCTCCTCAGAAGACCCCAATAGCTTTGCACACATCTGGCTCATCCTGTCTTCCAATCCAGAACTTCCAAGAAATTAATGCCTTGGTTCTGAGGAACACAGCCTCAGATGAGTGGAGGGTGCAGTCTGAGTCCAGTCAGGAGTTAGGATGACATCCCTGAACGAAGGGCTAGAGGACTACTTAGCCCGGAACAGAGGAGACTTTGAAGACCCAGCCCTGATGTCAGCCATACATGGTCCAGGACAAAGCTTTCTGGCTGAAGTGCCCCTTTCCACTGGGAGTGGTGTCAGGGAGGTGAGAGACTTGGTCTACTGGGAGAAGCCTCACTCAGTACAGAATAGAAAACTAGTGACTCCAAATGAGGATATAGGGACTGCACCTAGAACACAGCCCTACCACTCGACACCTCCCATTGGCAAATTTGGGAATGCCAGCATGATGCACCCCACACATTTAGACCATCTCAGGAGGTGAGGAACTTGGGCTCAGGGGCCAGCCTCTGGAGGAATTCCAGTTCAGGCCAAGAGTCAAGCAGAGGACCATGAGGACTAAGGGACCCACTCACATTATAAAAGTGGGGACACCATAGAATCCCTCCCCTAGTGTCAGCCATGAGTGACCCACAGGCAGGCATGCCCACGAGGGAGCCTTCACATCCTCTGAGGTGGTCTCAGGGAATTCAAGGCTGTAGCATGAGAAGACAGGCCTCCCTAGGCCATTGGAAATCAGTGTGAGGACCTGGAGAGAGGACCGAGGGGAACCCCAACCCAAAGGAGAAAGGGACACACAGCCCCAGCACCGTTTCAAGTCTAGGAGCCCCAGGCAGAGGTAGCCAGATGTGTCACCCACTTGCTTCCAGCTTGGGAGGACTCCGGTCGATATGGGGAAGAGGCACAGACCCTGAGAGAGACAGTACTCTCGAGGTCACTGTCCCCAGGGCAAGGGAGGCCAGAGCATCCTACCCTCTGCTGTTAGTTCTCAGAAGCCCCTCAAAACACCTGTGGGTAAACATGGCCTACTCGGACTTCTACACCTGGGGACTGAGGGTGCTATGGGCTTACGTATAGGGTTGGCTGACATGGCATAGGGGAAATTTCCGGGTGGTCTAGTCATTAGGGAGAGGACCAGAGGATGCAGGGGAACATGAAAACCATAACCATGGGGCAACTACAGTTTGTCCCTGCTGTCAGTACTGGCAGACACTTGGATAGATGTCAGGCTGAATGGAGGCAACTGCCAGTCCCACTTAGGGTGACAGAAAAGTGAGGACAGTAATAGTGAAGACAGGGAGGATATATAGGTCTTCCCAGGAGTCAAACAAGGAGCCTGAGCGAGAACTGGTGGAGCCAGCCAGCAGTTCAGTTCAATTGCTCAGTTGTGCCTCTCTCTTTGCGACCCCATGGACTGCAGCATGCCAGGCTTCCCTGTCCATCACCTACTCACTCCTGGACCTTCTCAAACTCACATCCATTTAATCAGTAATGCCATCCAAACATCGCATTCTCTGTTGGCCCCATCTCGTCCTGCCTTCTATATTTCCCACCATCAGGGTCTTTTCCACTGAGTCAGTTCTTCGCATCAGGTGGCCAAAGTATTGGAGTTTCAGCTTCAGCTATTTAGGACTGATTTCCTTTAGGATTGACTGGTTTGATCTCCTTGCAGTTCAAGGACTCACAAGAGACTTGTTCAACACCACAGTTCAAAAGCATCAATTCTTCAGCTTTCATCTTACTTTATAGTCCAACTTATGACTACTGAAAAAACCATAGCTTTGAGTAGCCAGACCTTTGTTGGCAAGGAAATGTCTCTGCTTTCTCACATGCTGTCTAGGTTAGTCATGGCATTTCTTCCAGGGAACAAGTGTCTTTTAAAATTTGATGGCTGTAGTCACCATCTACAGTGATTTTGGAGCCCCCCAAAAAAGTCTGTCACTGTTTCCATTATTTCCCCATCTATTTTCCATGAAGTGATCTGACCTGGTGCCATCCATGATATTACTTTTTTAAATGTTGAGTTTTAAGCCAACCTTTTCACTCTCCTCTTTCACTTTTATCAAGAGGCTCTTTAGTTCTTCTTCATTTTCTTCCATAAGGGTAGTGTCATATGTGTGTCTAATGTTATTGATATTTCACCCAGAAATCTTGATTCCAACTAGTGCTTCATCCAGCCTACAATTTTGCATGATGTATGATGCATAGAAGCTAAATAAGCAGGGGGACAAATAAGTACGGCTTTGACGTACTCATTTCCCTATTTGGAACAAGTCTGTTGTTCCATGTCCAGTTCTAACTGTTGCTTCTTAACCTGCATATGGTTTCTCAGGAGGCAGGTAAGGTGGTCTGGTATTCCCATCTCTTTAAGAATTTTCCACAGTTCATTGTGATCCACACTGTCAAAGGCTTTGTCATAGTCAATAAAGCAGAAGCAGATGTTTTTCACAAACTCTCGTGCTTCTCTATGATCCACTAAAATTTGGCAATTTGATCTCTGATTCCTCTGCGTTTTCTCAATTCACCTGGAACATGTGGAATTTCATGGTTCCCATAGTGTTGAAGCCTGGCTTGGAAAATTTTGAGCATTAATTTACTAGCGTGTGAGATGAGTGCAATTGTGTGGTAGTTTGAGCATTCTTTGACACTGCTTCTCTTTGGGACTGGAATAAAACCTTGCCTTTTCCAGTCCTGTGGCCACGGCTGAGTTTTCCAAATTTGCTGACATCATATTGAGTGTGCACTTTCACAGCATCATCTTTTGAAATAGTTCAACTGGAATTCCATCACCTCCACTAGCTTTATCCATAGTGATGCTTCCTAAGGCCCACTTGACTTCACATTCCAGGATGTTTGGCTCTAGGTGAGTGATCACATCATCATGATTATCTGGGTAATGAAGATCTTTTTTTGTATAGTTCTTTTAAAGTTTTCTTGCCACCACTGCTTAACATCTTCTGCTTCTCTTAGGTCCATTCCATTTCTTCCTTTATTGTGCCATCTTTGCATGAAATATTCTCCTGGTATCTCTAATTTTCTTGAAGAGATCTCTAGTCATTCCCATTCTGTTGTGTTCCTCTATTTCTTTACACTGATCACTGAGGAAGCCTTTCTTATCTCTGCTTGCTATTCTTTGGAAGTCTGCATTCAAATGGGTATATCTTTCCTTTTCTCCTTTGCCTTTCACTTCTCTTCTTTTCTCAGATATTTTAAAGGCATCCTCAGACAGCCGTTTTGCCTTTTTGCATTTCTTTTTCTTGGCGATGATCTTGATCAATGCCTCCTGTACAATGTCATGAACCTCTGTCCATAGTAGTTCAGGCACTCTGTCTATCAGATATAATCCCTTGAAACTATTTGTCACTTTCACTGTATAATCATAATAGATTTGATTTAGGTCATAGCTGAATGGTCTAGTGGTTTTCCCTGGTTCCTTCAATTTAGGTCTGAATTTTGCAATAAGGAGTTCATGATCTGAGCCACAGTCAGCTCCTGGTCTTATTTTTGCTGACTGTATACAGCTTCTCCATCTTTGACTACCAAGAATATAATCAATCTGATTTCCGTATTGACCATCTGGTAATGTCCATGTGTACAGCCTTCTCTTGTGTTCTTGGAAGGTTTTTGCTCTGAGAATACTAGTGTCTTCTCTTGGCAAAAGTCTGTTAGCCTGTGCCCTACTTCAGTTTGGTAATCCAATGCCAAATTTGCCTGTTACACCAGGTATCTCTTGACTTCCTACTTTTGCATTCCAGTCCCCTGTGATGAAAAAGACATCTTTTTTGGGTGTTAGTTCTAGAAGGTCTTGTAGGTCTTCAGAGAACTGTTTAACATCAGCTTCTTAAGCATTAATGGTTGGGGCATGGACCTGGATTACTGTGAATTGAATGGTTTTCCTTGAAAACGAATGGAGATCATTCTGTAATTTTTGAGATTGGACCCAAGTACTGCATTTCGGACTCTTGTTGACTATGATGGCTACTCCATTTCTTCTAAAAGATTCTTGCCCACAGTAGTAGGCATAATGGTCATCTGAATTAAATGCACCCATTCCAGACCATTTTAGTTCACTGATTCCAAAAATGTCAGTGTTCACTCTTGCCATCTCCTGTTTCAGTTCAGTTCAGTCGCTCAGTCGTTTCTGACTCTTTGCAACCCCATGAATTGCAACATGCCAGGCTTCCCTGTCCATCACCAACTCCCGGAGTTCACGCAGACTCATGTCCATCTAGTCAGTGATTCCATCCAGCCATCTCATCCTCTGTTGTCCCCTTCTCCTCCTGCCCCCAATCCCTCCCAGCATCAGAGTCTTTTCCAATGAGTCTACTCTTTGCGTGAGGTGGCCAAAGTACTGGATTTTCAGCTTTAGCATCATTCCTTCCAAAGAAATTCCACAGCTGATCTCCTTCAGAATGGACTGGTTGGATCTCCTTGCAGTCCAAGGGACTCTCAAGAGTCTTCTCCAACACCACAGTTCAAAAAAGCATCAATTCTTCGGCGCTCAGCCTTCTTCACAGTCCAACTCTCATATCCATACATGACCAAAGGAAAAACCATAGCCTTGACCAGATGGACCTTTGTTCGCAAAGTAATGTCTCTGCTTTTGAATATGCTATCTAGGTTGGTCATAACTTTCCTTCGAAGGAGTAAGCGTCTTTTAATTTCATGGCTGCAATCACCATCTGCAGTGATTTTGGAGCCCCCCAAAATCTCCTGTTTGACCACTTCCAATTTACTCTGAAACCAATTTAGCAATGGTAAATTTACCAATTTACCCTACTTAAAAGAAAGTAGGGGAAAGCACTAGACCATTCAGGTATCACCTAAATCAAATCCCTTACAATTATACAGTGGAAGTGAGAAATAGACTTAAGGGATTGGATCTAATAGACAGGGTGCCTCAAGAACTATGGACAGACGTTCATGACATTGTACAAGAGAGAGGGAGCAAGACCATCCCCAAGAAAAAGAAATGCAAAAAAGAAAAATGGCTGTCTGAGAAGACCTTACACTTAGCTGTGAAAAGAAGAGAAGTGAAAAGCAAAGGAGAAAAGGAAACATAAATCCATTTGAATGCAGAGTTCCAAAGAATAACAAGGAGAGATAAGCAATCTTTCCTCAGTGATGGATGCAAAGAAATAGAAAACAACAGAATGAGAAAGACTAGAGATCTCTTCAAGAAAATTAGAGATACCAAGGAAATATTTCATGCAAAGAAGGGCACAATGAAGGACAGAAATGGTATGGACCTAACAGAAGCAGAAGATACCAAGAATAGGTGGCAAAAATACACAGAAGAACTATACCAAAAAAATCTAAATGACCCAGATAATCATGATGTTATCACTCACCTAGAGCCAAACATACTGGAATGCAAAGCGGGCCTTAGGAAGAATCACTATGACCAAAGCTGCTGCTGCTGCTGCTAAGTCACTTCAGTCGTGTCCTACTCTGCGACCTCATAGACGGCAGCCCACCAGGCTCCCCCCTCCCTGGGATTCTCCAGGCAAGAACAGTGGAGCGGATTGCCATTTCCTTCTCCAATGCATGGAAGTGAAAAGTGAAAGTGAAGTCGCTCAGTGGTGACCGACTCTTCGAGACCCCGTGAACTGCAGCCTACCAGGCTCCTCCGTCCATGGGATTTTCCAGGCAAGAGTACTGGAGTGGGGTGCCATTGCCTTCTCCGCTACTGTGCTACTATAAGTGAAAAAAAAGTTGGACTACCTACATTTACTTCAGAGAAAGCAGTACTCAGAACAAGAAAGTCAGGAGCAAAGATTGGAATTACTTAATGATTAAGTGGTCAATTCTCAAAGAAATTACAGCAACCCATAATGTGTATGGACCAAAAAAAAAAAAAAAAAAAACTACCCTAAAATACACAAGGCAAAGATTGATGATGCAGAAATACTATTATACCAGGAGATGCAAACATATGTCCTTTAGGAATTGACGGACTTAGTAGGCAGGAAATCAGTAAGGTGTAGCTGAACTGAAAAGCACCAATAATTAATAATAATTAGATCTAAATAATAATAATAATAATTGGATCTAAATGACGCTTATAGAATATTTAACAACAGCAGAAAACACACTGTTTTCAAATTCACATGGAACATACATCAAAGTAGATCACATGCTATGCTGTAAAACTCACATCATCAAACTTGAAAGAACAGAAATCATACAAAGAATGTTATCACACTGTGATGGAAAGAAACTAGATACTGACAATAAAAAGCAGTAAAATTGACAGTACTTGGAGATTAAACAATATATTTCTAAATAACACTCGGGTCAAAGAGAAAATCTAATGAGAAATTTTAAAATATTTTCAACTAAATGAAAACAAAATTACAATTTATCAGAAGCTGTGGCATATAGCAAAATCTGTAGATATATATATACAGCATTGAACACCTGTATAAGAAACCTTAAAATTCATAATCAATATTCTTAGTAAACTTGTGAAAAAAAGAAAGAAGCAAATGAAAAAGAAATAAAGGAGCAATCTACAGCACTGGAAAAAGGAAGACAATAGACAAAAACAACAAAACCAGAAGCTGTTTCTCTGGAACAAGAAAGGATGAAATTCTCAGCAGAGAATAATCAAATTTCATCTTGCTTAGATGAAATTTCTAATCAAGAAAACCGAGAACACACAAATTAAATTGCAAATTGTGGAAATGAAAGAAGGGCCATGACTACTGATATCACGGACATTAAAAGGATAATAAATGAATATTATAAACAACTCTATGCCTACAAATATAAAGATTAAATTGAGAAATTGCTGGAGGATGTAATTTATCAAAATTTTGCAAGTAAAACTGAGAAATTGATAAGGTCTGCATCTATTATATAAATTTAATCTGTAAGTAATAAGCTTCTAATTAAGACAGCGACAGGCCCAGATGATTCCACTGATGAAATCTAACAAAAATTTAAGGAAGAAGTGATAACAATTCTTTAAAATGTCTTCCAGAAACAAGAAACAAAGGGCACCCTTCCTCATTCCTTCCATGAGACCAGAATTACATTTTAATTTCAAAACCAGAAAAAGAAATTAAGAGAAAAAAAAATTCACACCAAGATACTATTATGAGAATGAAAAGCTAAGTTGCAAACTGTGAAGAAAGAATTGTAAGACATGTATCTGATAATAAACATGTAGCAAAAATACACAATGAACGCTTAAAACTCAACAATAAGAAAATAATGAAGTTAATTTAAAAATGCTTAAAACTGTTGAATAGACATCTCACCGAAGAATATAAACAGATGGTAAATAGCATATGAAAAGATGATCTATTTCCCATGTCTTCAGGGAATTTCAGATCAAAACAACAACGAGATACCTATTAATAGGGCTAACACAAAAACAAACACCTCTCGATACTAAATGCTGGCAAGGATGTGGACAAATAGGAACTCTAACTCATTGCTGCACTGGGATGAGCCAGAGGGATGGTAAGGGAAGGGAGGTGGGAGGGGGGTTCAGGATAAGGAACATGTGTACACCCATGGCGGATTCATGTTGATGTATGGCAAAATCAATACAATATTGTAAAGTAATTAGCCTCCAATTAAAATAAACACATGTAAATTAAAAAAATAGACAATGCAGTGATACAAATAATTTGGAAACTGGCAATTTCTTTTAAACTAAACATAGTCCTATCATATGATCTAGCAAATGAACGCTAAGGTATTTACTCAAAAGAGCCAAAAACTTATGCACATGCAAAAACCTTCAAACAAATGTTAATAGCAGACAAATTCATAGCTGCCAAAAACTGAAATGACCAAAGATGACCTTCAGTAGATGAGTGCATAAACAAACTATGGTAAGCTACATGGAATGCTATTCAGTCCTGGCAGAAAACATTTCAAACCATAAAAAGATAAACAGACAATTCAATGTATATTGATTAGCTGAAGGAGCCAGTATAAAAAGCCTACACACTGTATGCTGCCATCAATACTATATTCTGGAAAATGCAAACCTTTAGAAAGAGTAAAAAGTTCAGTAGTTGTCAGCGCTTCCAAGTGAGGTTTTGAGGGATGCACAGGTGGAGCATGGGAGATCCATGGGGGATTCAAACTCCTCTGCATGACACCGTGTTGGCGGAGTACAAAATACACATTTGTCGAACACTAAAGAACTGTAAAACACATAAAGTAAAATACATTGTAAACAATGGACAATAGTTAATAATAACGTATTGATATTAGTAGATCCATTGTGACAAATGAACTCGTATCCATTGAACCAATACAAGATGTTAATAACAGAGGATACCAAGTGGAGGAAGAGTGGCTGGATGGGAACTGTCTATACTATCTGCTGACCTTTTTCTAATCCTCAATCTGTTCTTTTAAAAAAGAAATACAGAGGGTCAGCAAACACATGAAAAGATGCACAACACTGCCCATCATGAGAGAAATGCAAATCAAAATTACACTAAGGTGTCATCTCATAATGGTCAGAATGGCCATCATCAAAAATTGTACAAGCAGTAAATGCTACAGAGAGCTTAGAGAAAACGGAACTCTCTTCCACTGTTGGTGGAAATGGAAATTGATATAGCCATGATGCAGAACAGTAGGGAGATTCCTTTAAAACCTAGGATTAAAGCTATCATATAACCCAGCAATAGAAATACTGTGCATATACACTGAGAAAGGAATAACTGTAAAGACACCTGTATCCAAAGTTCATTGCAGCACTATTTACAATAGCCAGGACATGGAAACAACCTAGATTTCAACTGAGATGAATGGATAAAGAAGTTATGATAGACATATACAAAGGAATGCTGCTGATGCTGCTAAGTCGCTTCAGTCCTGTCCAACTCTGTGTGACCCCATAGACGGCAGCCCACCAGGCTCCCCCATCTTTGGGATCCTTCAGGAAAGAACACTGGAGTGGGCTTCCATTTTCTTCTCCCATGCATGAAAGTGAAAAGGGAAAGTGAAGTCGCTCAGTCGTGTCCGACTCTTAATGACCTCATCGACCAGAGCCTACCAGGCTCCTCCGTCCATGGGATTTTCCAGGCAAGTGTACTGGAGTGGGTTACCATTGCCTCTCCATACAGTGAAATATTAGCAATAAAAAGGAATGAATTTAAGTCACTTGTAGTGAGGTGGATGCACTTAGAGCCTGTAAACAGAGTGAAGTAACTCAAAAACAGAAAAAGAGTGCATATTAATGCATACACATGGAAAATATAAAATGGTACTTATAAACCTATTTGAAGGGAAGAAATAGTGACACAGATGTAGAGAATGGTCATGTGGACACAGCAAGGGAAGGACAGGGTGGAATGAATTGTGAGTGGCACTGACAAAAATACTGTACCAAGTGTACAATAGAGAGCGAGTGGGAAACTGCTATATAATACAGGGAGCTCAGCCTGGTGCTATGTGACAAAATAGAGGGGTGAGGTGTGGGGCTGGGAGGGAGTCTCATGAGGCAGGAGGAATATGTACTTATAGCTGATTCATTCGGTTGCATAGCAGAAAATAACAAAACATTATAAAGCAACTATCTGTCAATTAAAACAAGTTTTTAAGTCTACTAATTTAAAAACTAGAAAAAAATATGGATAAGAACACAGAGCCAGTACAGAGTTATATGCACCAAAGCAAAATTAATAAAATCAGCAATAGTAAGAAGCAAAATATTACACTAAGTATTTGATCCTTGAACTAAAATTCTTAGAAACAGGCACAGAATATATTGACACATATAACGAACTTCAGAAATCTGGCATAAAAAAGATCAACACAGCAAAATCAAGAGACTGGTCTGGAAGAATCAACAGTTACTTGGATCATGTAATAGAAAATACACCATAAACAAAAGCAACCATATAAAAAACGTACCTACAAAGAAACCTTAGAAAAATGTATCCAGTCTACCTGGAGGAAACAAGAATTTCCTGAGACACTTCGGCAAAGAAGTCTCAAACAGTATCTTAGGTATATACACGAGGAGGACATACTGTAATACTGTCAATTTTCCTGAAATCCTTTACAGATTTAGTACCAAACTGGGAGTAGTTGAGACCACAATCACACATGGGCTGCTGTTTTCTGTACTCAGAACAAACCATGGAAAACTAATACAAGGAATAAAGACAACTACTAACAAAAGCAAGAACACAAAACTAAATAATCCCTGAGGAACAATAAGTCTCCATTGAACTTGACCCTGTGAGTACCCAGGTCGGGGAGTACTCTGAGGCTGACACAGGTGTGCAGGCCACAAAGGAAACAGACAACAGGATTAGCTGGAAAAGGCTTTAAACTGGAGCAGTTGATTCTTCCACTGGGCCGTGGGACCATGAACCTCTACTGCTTCACAGAAGGAACCTGAGGCAGCATCTCAGAGCCCCATGCCAGGATCATGGGGCACCAAAGTTTGGGATGGACATGGCAGTATGGCCCAAGGGTCATGAAAACATCAGCACAAACTTTGTTAGTGGATGAAACTGGCCCTTGTAAATAATCAGCTTAAGAGACTGTCACAAATGGACTAAAAGAGAAAAGCTTGTATCACAGTAATTGTACAAAAGGACAGAAATTCATCTCAGAACTTTCAAGCAATGCCCCTGCAGTCGACTAAGAGCCCACAGTGAGAACTGGCAGGCTAAGGAGCCCCTTCACTTTCTCTGCTGGGATTGTGTGGGGCATGGTTGGGGACAGGGGTGGTTTTATACCAGAAAGGGAAGGGTTTCCAGGCTCTGCCTGCAGTCAATATAAAGATCCTGAGTGAGATGTGAGGGGTTCCACACCACAGAAGTTATTCTCCCATCCTTCCCTCTCACTTATCTTACCTGCAGCAGCCATTTCCAGGAAGCCTTAGGCAAAAGCCTCCAAATGAGATGCGGGTGCACTTCTCACCAGGAGTCTGGGGATGTGACATCTTCCAGGTGAGGTCTTGCCCTTAGGACAGCAGATGGGACATAATGCACCATTAAGGTCAGAGGAAGACAGGGACAGAGAACAGAGAGCATCGCTCAGCACACAAGAAGGAGCCCCAGAGTGCCCTCACTGTCTGTCTCAGCAGCTCCAGAAAGGCTGTCAGGCTCGGGCTCCCAAATTCTTCCTGCTTGGTTTACTGAGAGAAGTGAGAGGCAAGGAGTGAGGCCAGTTGACTGAGATCAGTAGGGACGTCCCAGGAGCCACTGAGTCGAAGGGACCACATCCCCCCTCTTGCCTGAAACTCCCTCAGAACCCCGCCCACCCAGGCCCCGCCCCTGCTGACTTCCTGGAGCCCAGATGGGCATGATAAGAAGTGACGGCCCCCTATCCACACTGGGGTGCGATGCCATCTTTGAGAGGGCTGCTATCTTTGAGAGCTGCTGTGGTTGTGACCAGAGGGAGGAGTCCGAGGTCTCACCAGGGGTCCAAGTTGGAGGTGACATGAGTTACAAGTGCACTGGTTAGTTACAAAGATATGCCCTGGCACTCCCAACACCTTTTCCATCTGAATAGAGGGGACTTCCCAGCCCCCAAGCAACCCTGCACCTGCTCTATGCCTGGACGCTCAGACCAGGATCTTAGGTCCAATGTCCATCTGTTATGCACGTCGGTTCTCGGGACATAACCTGGGTCGAGGGGTGGTGGATCTGGGTGTGGGGTTGCTGGACCCTGGCTCTGTTCAGTAGAGGGAAGTCCGGGATCCTGTGAAGTGAAGGAAGGACCTGTGGGGGGACTGAGTGTCTCCACACCTTAGATTGGCGGCCACCCCTAACCCCTTACCCAGGGTGACTTGGCCAGAATGCAACCAGTCAGCATCTGGGCAGTTCTAAAGGCTGAAGGCTCCCTGACTGCGATCACTGACACGGGATGCTCAGGGAAGAGGGGACCTCGTTCAGAAGGGCTGGCAACTGGTCAGCAGAGGGAGGATGTCAGGGCTCGGGGGGATTCAGGGTAATGACCATCCTCCGCACCACACGGCCGACTCAGGACCCTCCCCTGTGGCCAGCACTTCCTCCCAGCCAAACACGGGGACAGGGGTGGTGGTCTGTCAGGGGAGGCTGCAGCTTGGTTGTGAAGGGACAGCTTTGAGACAGCAGAAGGGCGGGTCCCCGCCTCCTTCACTGGGGGCCTGAACATTCCCTCCTCTCATCATCTGGGGTGACAGGGAAGGTGGCAGCGTCAACTTCAAAGCAAGAGAGGGAACAGGGTGGGTGAGTTTGGGGGCGGCGGAGATATGAGGGAGTCTTGCCCCAGTTGTCATCATGACTCTGAAATGTGAATCAAAGGACCTGCCTCCCCTGCCAGCTCCCACAGGCCTCCCTCTTAACACCAAGGCAGGGTTGTCTGGCTGCACCCCAGTGATCACTCTCACTTCCTACTCAGTGGTCTCAAGGGAGGGGCTCACCAGGAGAACACAAGACTTGTGGGTCCTAGAGCACTGGCCTCAAGGACTGCTCAGAGGCGGATTTGGTTCAAGCCAGGGAGGAATCTCCTCACTGAAGTTGCTCACAACATCTGCTTGTTCTTCCTCTAGGTGCCCTCCTTGCCTGCCCCCCTGCCCGAATGCGCCTGTGATCCATAACCTGTGTCACCATGCCTCGAATGCACAAAAACAAGTACCATGCCAGTGTGAAATGTCACCAGGTCAGGGGGACACTCAGTGTCCCCAAGAGGCCCAGTCCAGTGCTGCTGCAGCCCCCAAAGAGGAGTGCCCCTCCTCCCCCTCGTCTGTCCCTCAGGGTTCTCCCCCAGCTCCCCTGCTACTGGAAATCACCAGGAGCTTCAGGGAGCTATGGCCTGTAGCTCTCCTGATGCAGGGCCTTCCTGTGCAGGATCTGATGAAGGTGCCCAGGGCCCAGAGGAGGAAAGTGCAGGTGCCTCCCAGGCAGCCCCTGCCACTCAGAGCCCTCGCATAGATCTTCTGACCAGGAAGGCCAGCATGCTGGTGGACTTCCTCCTGGAGAAGTACACCAAGAAGGAGCCCATCTCGCAGCACGCCCTGCTGAAGGTCGTTGGCAGCAAGTATAGGCAGCACATCCCTGAGATCCTCAGGAGAGCCTCTAAGCACATGGAGCTGGTATTTGGCCTGGAGCTGACGGAAGTCAACCATAGCAGAAACATCTACGCCCTCATCAACAAGCTGAACCTCGGGGGCGATGAAGGTCTGAGTGATGAGGGGAGTCTGCCCAAATCGGGTTTTCTCATGGTGCTCCTGGGCATTATCTTCATGAAGGGTAACCGGGCCACCAGGGAGGAGGTCTGGGAATTCCTCAGTGTGTTGGGGGTCTATACTGGGAGGAGGCACTGGATCTTTGGGGAGCCCAGAAGGCTTATCACCAAACATCTGGTGCAGAAAAAGTACCTGAGGTACTGACAGGTACCCAATGTCAATCTTCCACACTACGAGTTCCTGTGGGGCCCGAGAGCTTGTTTGAAACTAATAAGATGAAGGTGTTGGAAGTGCTGGTGAAGATCCAAGATATCGTCCAGACTTCCTTCCCAGACCTCTATGATGAGGGTCTGAGAGATCAGGCGGAGAGAGCAGGGCTGAGAGTTGTGGCCAGGGCTCCAACAATGGCTGAAGCCAGTGCCCCTTCCAGGGCCAAGTCCTACAGCTCCTCCCACATCTAGGGAGGGAGGCCCAGACACTTTCTTCCCTTTTGTTTTGGAACAGAGCTGTCAAGATCCTAAACAGTAGAGAGTACTAGGGTGGAGGGAACAAAACTGGTATGTTCTTTACTGTTTTATGTAGTAAAGGAGTTTAAGTGCAACTCATTTTTAAAAATATATGTCATTTTTCCTTTATCCATAGGAGAAATATCTAGTGAAAGTTGATTAAATTAGATTAAGGAGATGAGGGAGGAGTTCAGTATTTTCAAATGTTAATTACTTTTCATAAGTTTTCTTGTGCTTCAGAATACAAATGGATTAATTATATAAATCACATTGTTTGCTGTTTTAAAGTTTTGAAAGCCACAGGTTGGGTATATGTAAAACACACTGAACATATTGAATATGTTGTTCACCATCTAAACAAGGTAAGATGACACTGGAACAGAATTTTCTCAAAGGGTAGTCAAGCTCCTAGATAGTGCAGGTTAGTAGGGGTCGAGAAAACCAAGTTTAGATCTCTATTTTCTTCCTGATTTAAACTAGTAACTTCTGCATATTATCTATTTCATTTTTATCGAATATTTTTACTTCTACAAGATTCCATTTCTTTAGAATACTGATTTGGTAATGATATTCCAGTTTTATTTATTGCTGTTTTAGGATTTTCAAGTTACAGTTTTGGTAGATGTAAAAGAAACCTGACATGCCTCTTGAGAAATTTGTATGCAGGTCAGGAAGCAAGCGTTAGAACTGGACATGGAACAACAGACTGGATCCAAATAGGAAAAGGAGTACGTCAAGGCTCTATATTGTCACCCTGCTTATTTACCTATTAACTTATATGCAGAGTACATCATGAGAAACGCTGGGCTGGAAGAAGCACAAGCTGGAATCAAGATTGCCGGGAGAAATATCAATAACCTCAGATATGCAGATGACACCACCCTGATGGCAGAAAGTGAAGAGGAACTAAAAAGCCTCTTGCTGAAGGTGAAAGAGGAGAGTGAATAAGTTGACTTAAAACTGAACATTCAGAAAACGAAGATCATGGCATCTGGTCCCATCACTTCATGGGAAATAGATGGGGAAACAGTGGAAACAGTGTCAGACTTTATTTTTCTGGGCTCCAAAATCACTGCAGATGGTGACTAGCAGCCATGAAATTAAAAGACACTTACTCTTTGGAAGAAAAGTTATGACCAACCTAGACAGCATATTGAAAAGCAGAGACATTACTTTGCCAACAAAGGTCCATCTAGTCAAGGGTTTGGTTTTTCCACTGGTCATGTATGGATGTGAGAGTTGGACTGTGAAGAAAGCTGAGCGCTGAAGAACTGATGCTTTTGAACTGTGGTGTTGGAGAAGACTCTTGAGAGTCCCTAGGACTGCATGGAGATCCAACCAGTCCATTCTGAAGGAGATCAGCCCTGGGATTTCTTTGGAAGGACTGATGCTAAAGCTGAAACTCCAGTACTTTGGCCACCTCATGCGAAGAGTTGACTCATTGGAAAAGACTCTGATGCTGGGAAGGATTGGGGGCAGGAATATAAAGGGACGACAGAGGATGAGATGGCTGGATCGAATCACTGAATCAATCGATGTGAGTCTCAGTGAACTCCGGGAGTTGGTGATGGACAGGGAGGCCTGGTGTGCTTCCATTCATGGAGTCTC